>NC_069684.1:21295000-22545000 GCF_023699985.2 Odocoileus virginianus | reverse complement strand
AACAACAACAATGTTGTTGGCTGAGTCCCTTTGCTGTTCTCTAGACACTATCACAACATTGTTAATCAGCATTGTTAATACCTCAATACAAAATTAAAAACTAAAAAAAAACCCAAAACCAAAAAAAATGCTATCTAGACATTTCAGATAGCAAAATGTGACAATTCCAGAATCAGTTCCTACCTTCCCTCTCCCAAGTTTATTGTGGCTGGACTTTTGTGGATGGGGTTATTTATTTGCTCAGTGACTTTTCCAGAACCAAATTCTATAGTCTGTAATTCCTGCTATATAGAACCACTGAAGTCTCCTGATCAGTTCTGTTGTATTTTTTTTAAACCTAGCAGAGTAAAGGCTGCTACTGGGTCACTTAGAAGTCACAAGATTTCCTTAAATGGTTTGGGTCAGTGTCTTCAACCCTTTGCTAAGGGGATCTCTGTGTGTAGCCTTCTTTATGGTCTAACTCCCACATCCATATCTGACTACTGGAAAAACCATAGCTCTGACTATGCGGACCTCTGTTGGCAAAGTGATGTCTCTACGTTTTAATATACTGTCTAGTTTTGTCATAGCTTTCCTTCCAACGAGCAAGTGCCTTTTAATTTCATGGCTGCAGTCAAAACTCAGGCAACTTACACATCTGTCTTACCCCTGACTTCTAACTTATATAGAGACGTACGGTCAGCCAGAGGTAAGAGACTAGATCTCTCTGCAGGTTTTCTGAGAGAGGACACTGGCCTGGGCATGTAAAACATTCTCATCCCAGGAACATGTGAGAGATTTTTCAAAAAGTTGTGGCCCTTTGCCCAGATCTTCCTTTCATATTTTTGACAGGGCTCCTGTTTGTCCCACCTGGCATCATAGCCTTCAAAAGTTGTGGTACTACATCTGACTGTTTTCAACAACACCCTGGGGTCCAGGTCTTTTCCCATGGAGACTCTGAATCAGGTCAAACAGAAAACAACATCTTGCCAATGGAGCTTTCTCTAGTGAGTTGTAAGTCAGGTCAAATAGTGGCAATGACCTGGAAATGAGGATTTTTGAGAAGTTCCAAAACTAGTTTTGGCCCCAGTGTTGACAACAACATTGCTGGTTTTCAAAGCTTCCATAACCATAATGTTAGTTTTTTATAACTTTGCCAGTATTTCTGTTGCTTATATGGAAGAGTATTTCCACATTCTACTTTATGTTTATCATTGTAATTACATTAAGTGATTACCTCAAATGACAGCATTCAGCTTATACTATGGAAGTACAAATGTATAGCTGTAGTTTGTTTGGCATGTGCTAGAGTAAAAATAGAAGAAAAACAATTCTGGCTTCAATTGCTGTGTTTATGTTAAATTTATTGGTAAAAAAGATTAAACCTTTTTTTTTGCAGTAAATAATTCAAAACTGAAAAATATTTTAGTAAAATAAGCCTTTAATTTCTCAAGTTATTTTGTGAGCTGAAAATAAGATACTATAAAATAGCATACTACAATATAGTGAAATAATATTTCATTCTCAGGCTAGTAAGCAAAACAGGGTGTAATATGTAAAGGATATTGGGGTGTAAGTAAAGGTTATGTCATTGTGTAATACAAAAAGATTTTTCAGTAGTGAGAATGAGAAAAGTACTGTGGAGACTTGAGTATGAAATGGCAGATGTTTCTGTAGACACAGCAGGGTCAAAAGAAATCGCACACAGTGTGGACTAGTTTGAGAGTTAAAAATTCCAGAAGGATGCAGTCATAGGAAATTCTCCATAATTTCGTCAGAAGCTCCATCAGGTTGTTCCAGGTAGAGCACAAAGGATTTTTAGAGCAGAGAAGTTACTCTGCATGATACTATCATGATGAAAGGCATGCAAACATGCCAAATCACTTCAGTAGTGTCTGATTCTCTGTGACCCCTGGATTATAGCCCACCAGGCTCCTCCATTCATTGGATTTTCTAGGCAAGAATACTGGAGTGAGTTGCCATGTTCTCCTCCAGGGGATCTTCCAGACCCACCCAGGGACTGAACCTACATCTCTAATGTCTCCTGTGCTGGCAGGTGGGTTCTAGGGCCACCTGAGAAGCCCATTATGATGAATGTATTTGTCAAAATTCATAGAATATTAACACCACAAGTGAACTCATGATTATGATGTGTCAATACATGTTCATCAATTGTAACAGATATACCACTCTGAAGAGAGATGTTGATAATGGGAGACTATACATGAGCAGGGTCAGAAGGCACAGGGGAATCCTCTGTATCTCCCTCTTAATATTGCTGTGAACCTAAAACTACACACACACCAAAAAAGTCTAAAGAGACCCAGAAATCTCAGCATCTCAGTTATGTATACTTTCCCAAATTAAAAATAAACAACAAAAATCTCAGTTAAGAAAAAGTAGCAGAAACATTTATCACAAAGTCTTCCCCAACCTAACTTGCCTGGAACCCCAGGATATAAAACAGACTGAAGTACGAGCTGCTTTGGCTAGCGCCCGAGGAGGAGCAAGGAGCCCTTTTCTCAGCCTCTCTCTCTCCCTACATCTGGCTTTCTTCCTACCTGCCAACTCTTGAGAAATCTAAAGGATAGAATTTGAAAAATATCAACTGTATTACTGATTACTATGAATAAAGTCATTTATTTTTTTCCAAATTTATCTTTCTATGGTAGGGAGAGAGTATATTAATTAATTTTATATGTTAATTCCAAAATTTATGGGCAAATAAAAACTTTTACAAATCATTACTATGACTATGACTTGGGCTTCAAAATCATTGTGGATGGTGACTGTAAACATGAAATTAAAAGATGCTTGGTCCTTGGAAGGAAAGCTATGACAAGCCTAGACAGTGTATTAAAAAACAGAGACATCACTTTGCTGACAAAATTCTGTATAGTCAAAGCTACGGTTTTTCCAGTACTTACATACAGATGTGAGAGTTGGACCATAAAGAAGGCTGAGAACCAAAGAACTGACGCTTACAAACTGTGGTGCTGGAGAAGACTCTTGAGAGTCCCTTGACTGCAAGGAGATCAAACCAGTTAATCCTAAAGGAAATCCACCCTGATTATTCATTGGAAGGACTGGTACTGAAGCTGAAGCGCCAATATTTTGGCCATCTGATGTGAAGAGTTGACTCACTGGAAAAGACCCCAATGCTGGGAAAGATTGAGGGCAGGAGGAGAAGCGGGTGACAGAGGAAGAGATGGTTGGATGGCATCACTGACTCAACAGATGGGAGTCTGAGCAAACTCCAGGAGATAGTGAAGGGCAGGACCCTGGCACCCTGGAGTCCATGGGGCTGCAAAGAGTTGGACAGGACTGAGCAACTGAACAACATGGTTTGTTGGTTTTAATTACCTCAGGTGGAAGAAAATGTGTTTTCCCTAAACTCTTTCCTCGAAAAGTGTTTCTCAGACTGGCAACAGGGAAAATAGTGTTTAAATCTTCATACTCACTAATAGGACTCAATACAGTGTTCTATGCATAGATATTAGTGGCTAAACAATGATAACACTGTTTATCATTGGAAAACAAAAAAAATTTGTATCAAATATAGAAAGTTTTAAAATTTGTTTTTGTTATTTGAATTCATTTGAAAGTATACACAATAAATTACTTGTGGAATATATAGTTTTATTATACTACTGTAATATGGCACAACACACAATCTAGAATATTCAGTGGCTTATAAGATACTAAATAAGCACAAAATGCTAGCAAAATTTCCTAGTTTCACAGTCTCCCTGCTTTGGAATCAGTTTCTGTGCAATAAACTGTGAGTTAATCACCAGGGAAATTCAAGGTTCCGTTTTCCTTTTCAACTTATAGGTGACTTTTTTAAAATTAAACTTTTATAAAATTATTCAAACATCATAAATCTAAATTCAGAGGCAATGCCCTGCAAATCTTAACGGCTTTAGAAATACAAAATCAGCATTGCCACAAGAGAAATAAAATGGACTAGTAATCTATTTTCTAGATTGCTAAGTTTACATATAGCCAAATAAACACCTGCAAAAATATGTGTTTATTCTTTGAGAATGAATTTGCTTCAATCTTTACTGATCTCCTTTACTTCAATCTCTTTTCAAACACTTTTGCTTTAAGGAATCAATGCAAACAATGCTTAAGTAATAACTAATAAACACTGGGGATACTTTAAACTATTTTCATTACTAGAAAGGCAATAAAGCCAAAGTAAAAATAAACCATGTGGACATGTATAGGTTGTAAATAAATCTACTGATTTATTTCAAATATCTAGAAAATAGCTGTCTAAATTAGTTGATAGTAGGAAAGAACCAAAAAAGCCTAGACAGGGTTCTTATACAGCATTTAGCTGATCATTTTAAAATTTTCAATAAAATAACCCAATCAGGGCATTTGGTTTTTCAAATAGTAAATTCAATCTGTTTCAATTTAGTGTGATCAGGTTAGTTAAATGCTTGGATTAACTCTCATCATTATTTAGTTTTTTACTTTTTTTATCCTGGCTTTTTCTGTGGTTCTTCATTTCCTGCCTTGTAGAGTTCTTTTTAATACAAACTGAGTTTTCTCTCTTACTGTAGATTTGAAAGTAGAATTTCTACTTCTATTCTTTAATGGTTTAAAATTTGAGAATACAGGCATGACTTTGAGGACAAACTTAATTAATATTGTCACACAGATTATATAAAAACCTTTCATTGTTTCCATTTCATGAATACTCCTCCAAAACCTGGGTTACATTTTTATTGTCCAAATTTTTACTTCCACCTTTTTAAAACCCCCAAACTAGTCTTATTTTTCTATTACTGTTGTTGCTGTTTTATATACTCAATACTAGCTAAGATTTACCCACATTTATGAATCTCTTTGCTCACAGGATTTCATTCCTTCTATTTTATTCAATTCTTGATTTAATTCTCTCCTTTTGCTTATTTCTCTGTGGTGGGGTAGGAAGAAGAATCATCCCATACCATGAAGGCAGTGGTTAGAATTCTCAGGGAGTCAATTCCTCTCCACCACTCAGAGCCCAGGCTAAGACAAAGTTTCTAGAACTGTAACCTTGCAAATAGGCAATTACAACACTCTAGGTACACAGTTCCCAGGTCTATACCATCTGTTCCCTCCCCACTAACACTTCAATATCCAGGTCCCTGGATTGCTGAGGCCAGCGACTTCCCATCACCAGCAGGAAACAGAACTTCAGCTCACATGTTTACTTCTCTAGTTTTTATATTCTGCTTTGTTTGTGACCCTTCGCTATTTCAGTACTCTGTAAACTATCTATCTAGAAGAGTATTTTATGTATTTTACCTAAAGTAGTGTTTAGCTGAAATATAAATGTTCACTGACAGAGGATTTTCAGTTTATCTAGTCTACCACACTGTTAGAACCAGAACTCTCTCTAGAGAACCTTATTACTTATATTGGTATAACTATGAAGCGAGTTTCAAAACAGAAGACTGGGTGTGTGAGGGCTAGTTGTGTCCTACTCTTTGCCGCCCTTCAGACTGTACTTCCTCTGTCCATGTGATTTTTAGGCAAGAATACTGGAGCAGAGCCTTTCCCTCTGCCAGGTGATCTTCCTGACCCAGGGACTGAGTTCCCGTATCCTGCCCTGCAGGAAGATTCTTTATCACTGAGCCATCAGGAAGCCCCAAAGACCGATTAACCCTCACGTTATGCATGTCAAGTAACTACTTTTCTGGTGTAGTTCATACTGTCCCTCCACTTCCAGAGGCACTTTCATCCAATCCAGAGCATTTTTATTAATATAAAGTATATTTCTATATTGTGTCTTTCTATATTAGTAATATGGTAAATTCCATGCAAGAAAAAGATTGAAAAACTAATCCAAAATGGAGAATTTAACTACAAAAGATAACGTAGATTTGGAGTTCAATCTATTTAGTAACCTTTATGCTGTTTTTAAAAAGTCATAATAAATCATATTATCTCAATAATAATAGTTCGTAAGAAATAATAATAGTTCCTAAGAAAAAACAACTTGGTTATTTTTAACCAGATAATAATAGTTCATAAGAAAATACAATTTGGTTTTTCTCTTTTACTAGACAGATTTGGTCCCTATGTTTTGCTAAATGCTATTAAAAAAGAGACAGTATTTTAATGCAATGATGTTCATCAAACAAACAAAGCTTTCTCACTATGACATATAAAAGATCTTCATTATTTAGCCTTTATCTGAATTTCCATATTCTTGTTCCAACAATTCAGGAAGCTGTAAATATTTTTAGCAAGAAGAGTTATTCGTGTCCCAGGAGAAGTCAGAGGGGCACACGTGAAAATGATCTGAGGAGCGATTTTGAAATGCAAATGCTTGGTCTCCTCTCTTAAGAGTCTAATTCAGTAGGTCTATAACAGGGCCCAGACATGAATAATGCTTCAGCTTCTTAAAAAAGACTGATACATTTCAGATTTTAAAAACACTAGTCTAATGTTATTTTTTACAACATATTATAATTTATTTGCTTGTCTACCTTTCTGTGATCTCCTGAATTTTAGGATTATTTTTAATTTTTGTATAGACGGTAACAAATACAAAGTTATTTTTAAAATAAGTGTTCCCCTGCCTTGTGACCTCAGCTCTCTGAGGGGATCAGGAAGATTATAATTTTGTTTCTCATATAGTGTTTTTTGCTTTTAAGATGAAGGTAACATTTTCTGGTAGCTTTCTATACATTAAGCCAAATTGCTATGTTTTGACAATATTTCCTCATCACATCTATAGAGCACACGTTCTTGCAACTTGTAAGAAAACTACACTGACTTGGCCTGCGGTTCCTTCTCATTCACACCAGCCTACCAGACAACAGCTCAGCCTTTCCTCGTTCATTTTGCAGTAGCATCTATTAAGTACCCTGGCTAGAAAATTTTAATGTGGAGACAATTTTAATATATTTAATAAAAATTTAATATAATTTAATATATTGGCAATCCTGGTCTATCAGTTGTCCCTGTGACATCAGTATCACTATATACCCACTTAGAAATAAAGTCTGATAAAATGCCTCATGAAAAGAATAAACATACGGAAGTCAATTCTAAGCTGATAGAAGACAAATAATTTATTATTTTGTCAGCCAAATCTCAGATTTTTGCCTGATTAGTAATCTGAAAAAGGCATTTACTCCGTTTTTCTGGCATGGCAGAAGAACTGTAAAACAAAGAGATAACAAGAACTGAAGAAGACCTGGTGGTAATGAAAAGGAATCAGGAAATGTGTATGTAGAACTGTGGGGAAGAGACTCAAGCATGGGCTTGAGAGCCACTGGCAGAGGCAGGGTGGCGGGAAACAGGCAGAGGAGGGACCGGAGCAGGGGAGGCGGAGACGGGCACTGGCAGGAGAGAGGAAGCAGGCTGGTGCGGGAGGGGAGGGGGGCGCAGAAACACAGGGTGAAAGGTCAGGGAAGGAGGACAGAACAGAAAAGGGAAGACGGAGGGGAGAGAGGGAGATGAAAGAGAGGGAGAGGAAAGGAAGGCAAAGAAGGAAGGGGAGCTGAAAGAGAGCACTAGAGAACATGAACAAGCAAGAGGCAACACATCTATAGGCAAGAAAAATTTTTCTCCGGTTCTGAAAACTACAATCACAGACAGTTCTATAACGGCAGAGTGTTCTTTTCACACTCAGGTGTGAACTTATGAAAAAATTCACATCTTACTAAAACTCCTTCATTTATATCATAAAAACACATATTTCTTAACAACTACAAATGTTTTTTTCATTTAACGTTGTGTGATAACTCATTTAAAGACTAACCAAACAATTAGCTTTCCTGGTGGCTCAGAGAGGAAAGAATCTGCCTGCAATGCAGGAGACCTGGGTTTGATTCCCAGGTTGGGAAGATCCTTGCGAGGAGAATTCCATGGAGTGAGGAGCCTGGTGGGCTACAGTGCAAGGGGTCACAAAGAGTTGGACACAACTGGGTGACTTATACTTCCATTTCGTTTTTCAATCTAACAATTTTAAAGCATTTAGCACCTGTTTTTTGACAAGTAATAGCTACTCACTGATTCTCTGCTGACTACAACTATCTACCTACATCTGTCCAAAATTAACTAACCAAGTAGACTTCTGTTTCCTAAATGAATACTGAAAAACTATAGCTTCATAAATTTTAAAATCAAAGTCTAAAATTTTTCATCATAAATTTGCAAGAGCTGCCCTTAACAACATATTTAAGTAATAACATTTTAAAATATGAATTAAGTATATCTAATGAAACCTAAACATCACAGTAGTTTTATGTTGAACATCACCCATTAAAAATACACATAAACAAATTATTATTTAATAATGGAAAACTTTATGTAATCTTATCCCTGAATTTTGTTTCATTTCCCTTGCAAAATAAAAAGTATCCAATTGATTTTATACTGTCTTTTTAGACTGTCTTACTTAGCATTCTCTCCTCTGAAAAAGAAAAATGTACACAATACAAACATTAATTTTCTGTGACCAAAATGCTCTAATTGTAGGACATTTTTTCCACTTGAGTTACTTTTAAAGTTATCAGTAAACAATTGACTAAAAAAACAATAAATTTTGGTAATTATTAAACAAAAATAGTATTTTATTAGGGCTTCCCAGGTGGCACAGAGGTAAGAATCCATCTGCTAATGCACGCAACGCAAGACATGTGGGTTTGATCCCTGGTTTGGAAAGATCCCCAGGAGTAGGAGATGGCAACTTGCTCCAGTTTTCTTGCCTGGAAAATTCCATGGACAGAGGAGCCTCATGGGCTACAGTCCATGGGTTCACAAAAGAACTGCACATGATTGAGTAACTAAGCATGAGTCACACAATATTTTATTAGAAATACATGTCTTTGTAAAATGGTTGTAGCACAGCCTCTCCCTCTGCTTTTTGTCCTGGTAACTACAAATGAGTTTACCTACTCTTAGAATTCCATTCTTATTGTTGGTATTAATTTTATTCCTATAGTTTAATTTATGTATTTATACAGATACAGTCATAAAAAATGAAAAATATCACAGTAATGTCATTCAATTTTTTAAATCCCACGTTTGTGCCCCAAATCACATAGTCATCTATTATTAAAAATATTTTTAATGATTTGACATCTTGATTGGACTGTGCCTTAATTTCTTATTTAACACAAGGAACTAGAATCATCTACCTTGTTTCCTAGTAATTGAGAGTATTTTACAAATCACAATTTTTGCAAAGTAATAAAATGGTTTTAACAACATCAAACCAATGTGCAGAAACACAATACCTTAACCCAAGCACTTGGGACAGATAAACTTCATAATTCTAAACTTTTCACTTTTTGAAAGGAAATATGCAACACTTCAAATAAGGGTGTGTCTGCACACTGTAATCAAATACATTAATATTTCTACTGGAAAACTTGTGAACAATTACATGAAGTGGGATATATAAAGACAAGCATGCCATCAAATGAAATGAAATTTTTATATTCAGAACTTTCAAGATTTTCGAATTGCAGATAATGGACCATATTAATTGTATCTGTTTATTATCCAACTGAAGTAAAAAGATTTACATCAATATTTGGTGCTAATGGCTTCTTTGATTTGCTCCCATGAAACTTGAAAATAAGGAACAATGTGTACACTTTTTGACAAAACTCAAGAAAGAAGTCCTTTAAGGAAAAAATAAAAAAACTTCACACACTTTCACTGTTTCACTCAAGAAATATCTAAAGTAAAAGAATTTTTTAAAAAGTACAAAATATACTTTTTCTAACACAATGTTTCACTCTTAACAGAAATATTTTTAAGACAAAGGATGACAGCAAGTCACTCAGTAACAACATTTAGAAGAAAGAGCCCTTTGTTAGATAATCCTGAGGTTTTTACAACCTGGCAAAATGTATCATCTTAAGACTCATAATAATGAGTATGCCTTTCTTCTGTAAAACAGGAAAAAGCTATTATAAAAGTTGAAGAAGAAGAGGAGGCACTGGCACGGTATCTCAGGCTTCACTGCCAGGCATATCAACTTATACATGAACTTGGAGGATCTACATACATCCTGAATACCTTCAACATAAACCCTGAACACTCCCAGTGTTCCACCAGGGTTTTCTTACTTCAGTTTGGAGACCTTCGCTTCAGATTACATGTCATGTATTTAAGTATGCATTTTTACATGTGAAGATTGTAAAGCATATGCACAAAGGTAGTATTTTTATGTAAAAATTTCCCTGTGATTTCACACAAGGGGAAGCCAGTGAAGGTAATATAATTAGCTAATATACACTGACACTCAATAAATAATAATTCTTTCATAAACAGAAGATGATTAGAGCCTTGATAATTATGTAGCCTTTATTCACTCAGTATCATAAAATTTCTAAGAACAGGGCATTATTTAGTCATTACCACAAAATTGTGGTGTAACAAAGTGTTCTAAAATTTAGTAGCTTAGAGCCATCATTTATTTTCACAGATCTGAGAGACAGCTTAGTGTTGGCTAATTTCAGTAGCGCTTCTTTATGCAGCTGAAGGTTGAATGATTTGGCTGGGGCAAATCAGCGCCACTCCAAGTGGCTTTCCTCCTCTCACTGGGACCAGTAGCTGGCTTGATCATGTTCTCTTCCTGGTGATGGCAAAGGGGCAAAAGTAAGCAAGCCCAACTGGGAAAGTGCATTTCAAACTTTTGGTCAATTTTATATCTAACATCACTGGAGCCAAAGCAAGTCTCACTGCCAAGTTCAAGGTCAGGGTAGGGTTGTTTCTGACAATGGGGAAAAACTGTTTCGCATCAAAGCACATAAGTACACAGAGGAGTAAAGAACTAAAACCAATAATGCAATTAAATATAAATATTAAAATCTGAAACGAATCTTTCAGAATTAACAAAAGCTTAACATTTAAAGAGGACAATTAAATTGGCTCTGTTGTAGAGTTTAAAACACAGTTTATGCAGCTTAAGAGTAATTCAGAACCACTAGAGGAAGAAAGAACACTTGAAATATTAAGAGGTACAAGCACTACACATTTATATGTTGAATGGTCACAAAAAGATGAAATAATAATCACTAAACAGGAAGAAAGCTAACTCAGAGAAACTTTTGAGCTCATGGCTTGTAATACTGAGATGACAATCTATATATTCTGTTTTAAACTAAGATTTCTAGGGGAGGAAAAGAACAATCACATTTGATGTAATTCAATTATGTCCTTTAAGATAATATGTTAACCATGGTCTCTGTCTAATGAGTACTGTAACTCAGATACTAGTAGCTAAATTTTAGATTTTCTAGAGCAGTCTTTTATAATATAGCCTCTTCTCCAATACTCATCCAAATTTTCCCACTAAAGAAATAATATGTAAATTACATGATTCATCACTCTACTGTATTTAGTGTATCTAAGAAAACTAACCTTACAAACAAAATGTGAAAACACCAAATAAATGTTCAAATTCAGAAAAATGATTTCAATTTTTATGTAAATATTTCAAAAACATTTAAAGCATTTGACAGATTTACAATAATCTGCATCAGTAAGCCCTATTCAGAAATAACTTCAAAAAAAAAAAAAAAAAACTTGAGGAAAACACACTTTCTGGAACCCATCAAGTAGATCACAAATAACAGGATGTAAAAATCTCTTCTTATTGAGTGAATATTTGAATAACCAGAGATACGCACATTTAATCTGGAACTGTTGCTGTTCAGTTACCAAGTTGTGTCTGACCCTTTGTGACTCCATGAATGTAGCACGCCAGGCTCCTATGTGCATGGGGTTTATTACCGAAGTGAGTTGCTACTTCCTTCTCCAGGCTAACCCAGGGATGAAACCTGTGTTTCCTTCTTGGCAAACAGATTCTTTACCACTGAGCTACCTGGAAAGCCCCATTCTTGCATTAAGCTTATTCTAACAATTCCCTTAAACATAAGTGATCATGTCTTCGATGGTGGTTTAGTCACTAAGTCATGTCCGGCTCTTGTGACTCATGGACTACAGACTGCAAGGCTCCTCTATCCATGGGATTCTCCAGGTAAGAATACTGGAGTGGGCTGCCATTCCCTACTCCAGGGGATTTTTCTGACCCAGGGATTGAACCAGGTCTTTCTAGTCAAGACATACCTGGAGTAACAGGTAAATTTGCCCTTGAAGTACAAAACGAAGCAGGGCAAAGGCTAACAGAGTTTTACCAAGAGAAGGCACTGGTCATAGCAGACACCCTCTTCCAACAACACGAGAGAAGACTCTACACATGGACAAAACCAGATGGCCAACACTGAAATCAGACTGATTATATTCTTTGCAGCCAAAGGTGGAGAAGTTCTATACAGTTAGCAAAATCAAGACTGGGAGCTGACTGTGGCTCAGATCATGAACTCCTTATTGCAAAATTAAGACTGAAATGGAAGAAAGTAGGGAAAACCACTAGACCATTCAGGTATGACCTAAATCAAATTCCTTATGATTATACAGTGGAAGTGACAAATAGATTCAAGGGATTAGATCTAATAGAGTGCCTGAAGAACTATGGATGGAGGTTCGTGACATTGTATAGGAGGCAGTGATTAAGACAATCCCCAAGAAAAAGAAATGTAAAAAGGCAAAATGGCTGTCTGACAAGGCCTTAAAATAGTTGAGAAAAGAAGAGAAGCTAAAGGCGAAGGAGAAAAGGAAAGATATACCCATTTGAATGCAGAATTCCAAAGAATAGAAAGGAGAGATAAGAAAGCCTTCCTCAGCAATCAATTCAAAGAAATAGAGGAAACCAATAGAATGGGAATGACTAGAGATCTTTTCAAGAAAATTACAGATACCAAGGGAACATTTTATGCAAAGATGGGCACAATAAAGGACAGAAGTGGTTTGGACTTAACAGAAGCAGAAGGTATTAAGAAGAGGTGGCAAGAATACACAAAAGAATTATACAAAAAAGATCTTCATGACCCAGATAACCATGATGCTGTGATCACTCACCTGGAGCCAGACATCTTGGAATGCGAAGTCAAGTTGGCCTTAGGAAGCATCACTACAAACAAAGCTAGTGGAGGTGATGGAATTCCAGTTGAGCTATTTCAAATCCTAAAAGATGATGCTGTGAAAGTGCTGCACTCAATATGTCAGCAAATTTGGAAAACCCAGCAGTGGCCAAAGGACTGGTAAAGGTCAGTTTTCATTCCAATCCCAAAGAATGGCAATGCCAAAGAATGTTCAAACTATCGCACAATTGCACTCATCTCACATGCTAGCAAAGTAATGCTCAAAATTCTCCAAGCCAGGCTTCAACAGTACCTGAACTGTGAAGTTCCAGATGTTCAACCTGGGTTTAGAAAAGGCAGAGGAGCCAGAGATCAAATTGCCAACATCCACTGGATCATTAAAAAAGCAAGAGAGTTCCAGAAAAACATCTACTTCTGCTTTACTGACTACGCCAAAGCCTTTGACTATGTGGATCACAACAAACTACAGAAATTCTTCAAGAGATAGGAATACCAAACCACCTTACCTGCCTCCTGAGAAATCTGCATGCCAGTCAAGAAGCAACAGTTAGAACCAGACATGGAACAACAGACTGGTTCCAAATCGGGAAAGGAGTACGCCAAGGCTGTATATTGTCACCCTGCTTATTTAACTTACGCAGAGTACATCATGCGAAATGCCAGGCTGGATGAAGCACAAGCTGGAATCAAGACTGCAGGAAGAAATATCAATAACCTCAGATATGCATATGATACCACCCTTATGGCAGAAAGTGAAGAACTAAAGAGCCTTTTAATGAAAGTGAAACAGAAGAGTGAAAAAGTTGGCTTAAAACTCAACATTCAGAAAACCAAGATCATGGCATCTGGTTCCACCACTTCATAGATGGGGAAATAATGGAAACAGTAAGAAACTTTATTTTGGGGGGCTCCAAAATCACTGCAGATGGTGACTACAGCCATGAAACTAAAAGACCCCTGCTCCTTGGAAGAAAAGCTGTGACAAACCTAGACAGCATATTAAAAAGCAGAGACATTGCTTTGCCAACAAAAGTCCATCTAGTCAAAGCTATAGTTTTTCCAGTAGTCATAGATGGATGTGAGACTTGAACTGTAAAGAAAGCTGAGTGCCAAATAACTGATGCTTTTGAACTGTGGTGTTCGAGAAGACTCTTGAGAGTCCCTTGGACTGCAAGGAGATCCAATCAGTCCATCGTAAAGGAAGTCAGTCCTGAATATTCATTGGAAGGACTGATGCTGAAGCTGAAACTCCAATACTTTGGCCACCTGATATGAAGAACTGATTCATTTGAAAAGACCCTGATGCTGGGAAAAATTGAAGGCAGGAGGAGAAGGGGATGACAGAGGATGAGATGGTTGGAATGGCATCACTGACTCAATGCACATGAGTTTGAGTAAGCTCTGGGAGTTGGTGATGGACAGGGAAGCCTGGGGTGCTGCAGTCCATGGGGTTACAAAGAGTCGGACTTGACTAAGCGACTGAACTGAACCCCTTTTTTAACGGTCTGCTCACATATTCCTGTGGTCAATGTACATATCCCTAAACAGCATAGTCTGTTTTGCATGCTCATAAATAGAATTGCACTGTGTTTTTCTGACTTTCTTTCATTCAACATTTACACTTGTTATTCATCCACATCATTTCATGGAGCTGTAGTTCCTTTATCTTCAGTGCTGAAAATGTTCTACAGTGCGAATATGCAAACAGTACAACGATGTACATTACTTAAATACATGTTTCCCTAGGATGAGGTTTCTCAAACTTCAGAGTGCTTAAGAATTATATGGGGAGCCTGTTAAAAAAGCTGGTTCCTGGGGTCCACCTCCTGAAATTCTGAATCAGTAGGTCTTGGTCAGGGTGTTAGAATTTGCATTTCTTACAAGCTCCTAGGTGATGCTAATGTTTATGCTTTGAGGAGCAGAGCTGTAGGATATATTCATTATTTCCTTATTTATTTTAAAGAGTTTTTCATGTAATATAGACATGAAGATTTTATCACTTATATGTGTTCTAAATATCTTCTCCCAATTAATAACTTTTAAAGAAATTATGTTTTAGGTATTATTTGGTAAATAGAAGTTTTTAATTTTGTTGCAGTCAAATTTATCCACCAAGCATTTCATATTTCTCAGCGTTTGCACTGATAGATCAATTAGTTTCAAAAAATGAAAGATCATGTCTACTATATTAGTAACAGCTGAATAATAAATGCCTGACTTTAAAATATTTCTGCATTTAATGTGAATATAAAATTTCTTGTGAAGTCTATTTTTAATAAAAACCTAGCTAAATGCCACTTACAGGCTGGAAGGTAAGACAGATATAAAAATGTGAAAGATTTACTAGGTGCCTCAAAGTTGCTCTTAAATTCTAGACTATCAAAGGTAGATTTTATGACAAAATAACAATTTGTTTCTTGAATATTGGTGCTAATGCATGCCACTTCCATTTGCATTCACAGAAATTACTTAGAAACTTGAAAACAAAATGTCCTTGACATAGTATAAATAACTGAAACACACGTTCATGAATGCTGTGACGCTAATTAAGATTCATTAAGTAAATATTCAGACAATTTATTTAAATGCGAAGGAAAAGACATTCCCACTGGCAACCACTATATAAAATAAAAACACAAACTCTTAGTCTTCAAAAGCAAAAAATAACCTTTTTGTTATTTTGTCTAAATCACAAAAATTAGAAAATACTGAAAATGGGGAAACAAATGGTGAATGTTTATATGTATGAAGTGTTTAGTTTGCTGACAGTAACAAATTGTTTACAGCAACCAAAACTGAAAAGTCTGTTGAAAACACAGTTTAACTAGAATATTTCAGAATTCCTGTTTGTTCTAGAAACATTACTCCTTCCTAGTGAATATGTTTATGTGTAGACATGTCACTCCTTAATCAGAATAATATGAATTTTACCTTTGACTTACATTAATACCAGTACTTTTTTGGGGTGGGGACGACACAACTTTAAAGAGTATTACTCAGGTGTACCCAAATTTCCTGTTACCATAATTACAGCTTTAAAATTTGCAAAATGCTTCAAGTTAGTAGTAAGCAAGCAAATCTACCATTCTATTAAAACCACAGACTGTTATGAGTTCTATTTACTTTAGTGTAACAGTGCTCTCTAAAACTGGCTTTAGAGAGGATGAATTGGAGAAAAACAGTTTTCCTTTTTCTACGCAATAAGAAAACACCATGTAGTAATCTAATAAAAAGACAACTAATAAATGTCTTTACCTTTATGTATAAAATTTTGTTCTCTCCTCTGGTAAATGCTTCAGAAAATCTCAGGCCTTAAGAACAGATTTTAAATGGTTTAAAATAAAATCTAAAGCCTTTTCTCAATATTTAATACAAAAAAAGATAGTTTAAAACTCTGTAGTCTACTTTTTTCAAGGGGACCATGACCTAGGATTTGATATTTTAAAAGAAGTACTTGCAAACTTTTAGTCCACCTTAAGAAATTTTTCATGCTCTAAGTTCTAGTAAAAACAAGAAAAAAAAAAATCTAACCAACCAATCAATGGCCCCCAAAACCCATCTTTTTATATTATGTTAAAAGGTGAAAGAGCAAAATAATGAGCACAAAGAGAGAGATGAACTCACTGCATCAAATGGAAATATAAGATCTAAATGAAAGTAGGCAGGAAAGCTTAGAATTAGCATTAGGCATCATTACCCAAGTAGGATCCATACTGCCCTTTCAACCAGGAGTCAGTCCGTAACTGCTGGGGGGTTCACATACTAATTTTGTATTATCATAACTCCAAAAGCAATGTTTAAAAATGTACAGCCCATTCCGAACATCGAATTCATCATCACAAATGATATTTAATAAGCAACCTCATGATTATGATTCTGTAACTCTCTCAGTGGCAAAATAAACGGTACAGCTAAAGAGAGACTGATGTTTTATAGTTTAAGGAGCAACATCTAGATAATAGCCTACATTCTAAGAAATATTTCAATTCTAAATGAAGATGATTCAATATCAGTCACTGTCTTCTAGTAATAAAGTTTTTTTTTAAAAAAAAAAACTGTGAATAAAGGCATTGATTCTAACCCTATTTCAAAGCCAGGAAAAATAAGTCTTTAACTCACATCAATTATTCAGCATTGTGATGGATAGGGCAGATGACATTTAGTATCTGTTCCCAACACCTTATAGAATTTACAGCCAATGGAAGATGGAAAGTAAACACTATATTGCCCAGATTCTCATGTAGCTATGCTTCTAGATGTGAAACAGATTTCACAATGGGATGCACTTATGTATGATTTGAAAGGTTGGAATTTTGTGGTCATTCTGCGTTGGAAATATCTGTTCCAAGCACCACTGTAAAGATGTGGATGTTCCCTGGAACAGATGCAGTAGTGTTCCAGTGTCCAGTCTGCAGCTCTGTGGCAATTACAGTGAATTTCTGATCCTTTGATTACAGCCACGGCATCACATTCTCATCAACAAACGTTGATCACAACAGTTCCAATGGCCAAGAAAGAAATAACAGCTCTCCTGGCTTACCTATACTGAGAGTGAGTTAAGAGTCATTCCAGAAGGTTCAATTTGCATATCTCCAACTCTCCTAATAATCAAATTTGCATAAGAACATTAAAAACAGTGGGAATGTGTGGTGTTCTGGCCCCAGAAGCACCACCCACCACACACACCCCAACATAAACACACACACATACATGCCCTTTGAAGAAGGTAACAAATATTTAGCTAGAACAATGAAGAAAAAAGACAGAAGACACAAATGACCAATCAAGAATGAAAGAAGGAATATTACAACTGACACTACAGAACACTAAAGGAAGAGGAAATTTAAAGGAATTAAATCACAAGAGAATCTTATGAACAACTTCATGCCCACTAATTAGAAAAATTAAATTTACAAATTCCTACCAAAAAGAACTTCAAGAAGAAATAGAAAATCTGAATAGACTTATAAAAAGTAAAGAAACTGCAACTAGGCAATATAAAATTTTTCCACAAAGAAAAGTCCAAGTTTAGATGGTTTCACTGATATACTCCGCCAAATATTTATACAAGAAATAATAATAATCCTTTACAAACTCATTCAGTAAGCAAATGAGGAAACAATTCCCAAGTCATTCTATGAGGCCAATAGTACTTTAGCAAACTAAATCCAGCAACAAGTAAAAAAATTTCACAATGTGGTCAAGATGGGTTTTTCCCAGGAATGGAAAGTTGCTTTAACATTAAAACAACAACAACCCCCCACCATGAAATACCTCATATTATTATAATAAATAACATAAATCACAAGATCATCTCAACATAGGTAGAAAAACTTTAGACAAAATCTAATAATATAATAATAAATACTTTTCACAACTAGGAATAGAAGGAAACTTAACCTGATAAAGGGTATCTACAAAAACTCACAGCTAACATCACACTTCATTGTGAATGAATGAATACTTCCCGCTAAGATAAGGAAATCCCTTCTGCCAATTTCATTCAGTATTATATAAGAGCTTTTAATTCATGCAGTAAAGCAAAAAAGCATTAACATAGTACAAAAAGAAATAAAATTATTTTTATTCACAGATGATACAATCCTAAATGTAGAAAATCTCAAGAAATTCATCTTAAAACTATGAGAAAATAAACATGAGTACCAAGATTACAGGATTCAAAATCAATATGCAAAAAATTGATTGTATTTCTGAAGCCTAGCAACAAACAATCCAAAAATAAAATTAAGACAACAATTCCATTCAGTAATAAAACACTTAGGAATAAATTTAACAAAAGAAGTTCAAGGCTAACATACTGAAAGTTATAAAATACAGATGTTAAAAATGGTTAAAAAGGAGACAGGATTATAGACCAATTTATGTTTACAGATATTAAAAATATAAGCCAAAAAGTCTAGCAATTTATCAAAAGAATTCCACATTAATGCTAAACCTAAATTCTAGGTTTACTCTAGAAACACATAGTATCAGAAAATGTATAAGCATATCTCAACAAATTAAACCATATGATTATATAAAGTGATGCTGAAAAGGCACCTGATAAAATACTGAATTTGCTCGTAACTAAGAAACAGTTAAATGATTTGAATTGAATGAATGCTATTTTTCAGGGAATTCCCTGGCAGCCCAGTGGTTAGGACTCTGCACTTCTACTGTCAAAGGCCTGGGTTCAATTCCTGCTCAGGGCAGTAAGATCCTGCAAGCCATGGAGCAAGGCCAAAAAATTTTTAAAAACGCACAAAACTATTCTTCAAAAGGGGATGTTACGAACAGCAAACCACTAAAGCTGACTCAACTAAAGGAAATACATGGCAAAAGTAGCTATAATTAGCATATAACATGCCTTTTAAAAAAAGAGAATGTAAAGAATCATTAGAAAAGAAAAAAAATACAACCATCACTTTTGGCTACTATCAAATATAACAGATAGCCCAAAGGACTCTAATAAAAAGTTACCAGATTTAATAAGAACAATGCCTAGATATAATACAAATATTCAAGTATCAACAGTTTTTTGTTTTTTACTCTCAGCAAACAATAGTTAAAGGAATGGAAAAAAATAATAACAAAATTATAGCAAACATAGAAAAAATTAACCAAAAGACCTAAAATGTAATTGAAAAAAACGAAAACTAAAAATCTCTTTGAAAGACAGAAAATAGTCCAAACAAACAAAAAGATATCCCATGTAACTGTAGTAAGATGAACTATCTTAATATCACTGGTTCCAAAATTAACTAATAAATAGAGGGTAATTCAGATGAGAATCCCAAAAGAATTTTTCTAGAACTGGAAAAATATAAATCTTAAAGTTTACATGGAAATGTGAAAATTAACTAAGAAATACATGAAAATTTAACACAGTGAGGACAAAACTGCCTGCCAGATAGTTGAGGCATTTTTAAAGTAGATTTCTCCTTTCCAGGAAGGAGAAATTTTAAAGATGCTCACGTCTGGCATTTACACATATTTCATATTGATTATAAATATGATCATCATTTTTCTATTAAAAATGATGACTAATAGTGTTTTTATAACATTAAAAAACTCAAAAAACTACTTTATCTAAATGACTGTTAAGTATTAATTAACAAAAATACCTTAGCAATTATTGAGCATCATATTCTAAGAGCTTTACACATAGCATCTTCCTTTCATAATCCTCGTAAGAGCCCCAAAAGATGTATCTCTATTTTAAGGATAAGGAACTTGGGGAGAGAATTTAATCAACTTGCCCAAAGTAACATTTCTAGTCAGTGACAAAGAAGGATTTAAATAAGAGAATATTAGTTCCCAATGGAAAAGAGCAGCATACTGGAGGAAAAATGTATCTGCTAATGAAAAGGGAATTCTACCCACATATACATGTTCTCCTGGAATTTAACCATGAAAGTATGTTAGTATCCAAGTGAAATACACAGTAAGTTGGAATAAGGAAAAGATGTAATGACAAATTAAGATTTAAATTTACCTTTTAAAAAAGTAATTATTATGTTCATGATATTGTACTAGATAATCTTTATTTTTTTAACTGAAATTATCAATTAAAAAAAAATGAATCAAGAATCAAGGAGATTTAGCAATGTAAAAGTTAAAATACAAATGTTTACTGCTTCAGTAAACACTCAAGATAGGAAATCAGATATAGAAGACAAAGGAATTAAGAGTAGAGTGATCACATACTTAACCTCTCAACCCAGAACACTTTTGGGAATGAAAGAAGGGCCTAACAGTTATTATAATGGTAAGACAGATATAAACTAGGACTGACCCAGGCAAACGCAGACACCCTAGTTAAGAAAAATACTTTAACAAAAAATTCTTTGGTATGATTTTTTCTGGTACTTACTATGTTAGCATGTACTCCACAATATAAGATTTAATCTATCTTATTCACTGTCCCTAGATGGGTGCTTTGTACATAGTAGGCACTCAATAACTGTTCAAGGTTTTATAGTAGGTTTCCCATAATTTAAAAACAAAAGGTTTCCTGTGTCTATACAATATTTAAACATCATTATGACCTAAATTTGTAAACAAGCATAAATCTGGGTATGCAAAGACTTAGAGGAACAAAAACAAAAATAATCAACAAACACATCTTTATGTTTCAAACATGGGAGATGGAATGCTAAAATTAAAGCACAGCAATTAATGAGTAAAAATGGTATACTACATACTTCTAATTTAGAGTGTAATAATGAAAATAAAGTTTAAAGCTACGAAGAAAGCTATTCTTTTTAAAATGTTCTTTTACGTTAGTCATGAAAACTGACATCAAAAGAAGACAAGTCTTTCATTTCTTACCTGCACAGCCGAAAGCCAAATGGTATCTGGAAGAGGGGCTGAATTTGACACAGCACACATTGGCCTTCGCCTCGATGCTTGCCACTGAGTTGTCCAAGTTGGTAGACCACAGCTTCACTAAGAATAATAACAATAAAGAAGAAAATAAACAATGCATGAGCCAGTGCTTCTACAACCTAGGGAGTCTGCTTCTTGCTACAGCTGTCTTTTCATGCTAATTTAAGTATTTTGATTTACTAGGATCAAAAATATTTAAACTGAATAAATGAACAATGTTCAATAGAACAGTATATTTAAACCAACAGAGCTTAGTCTCAAAGTCGGAAAACAATACAGACAATCAATATATAATGAGAGAAAAATATGATCTCTTAACTAAGGCATACAAGACAGGTTAAAAAGAAAAAAGCAGTCTGGAAACACATGTGTATTTGTTTTAGCATACTTTAAATTGTGTGTGTGTATGTGTATGAGCAGGGAAACTACATGGCTTATCTTCCAACCTATTAACCTTTTGAGAACTTCACATACACACACATTTTCACATGTATGATTTATACATATACATATATATATATATCTCACATTGTATATATGATATATACACAAATGTCACTTAAAGTACCTGGAAGCAGTTCTTATTTTATCTTTCACTTAAGAATTCCATGATTTTAAAATTTTATGTGGGAAACAGAAAGAGATTCACAGACTTAGAGAATGAACTTACAGTTGCTGGGAGGAAGGGATACTTAGGGAGTTTGGAATGGACATGTACACACTGCTCAATTTGAAATGGATAACCAATAAGGGCCTACAGTAGAGCATACGGAACTCTGCTCAATGTTTCGTGAGCAGAATGGAGCCTGAATGGAGAGGAGTCTGGGGAAGAATGGACACATGTATATGCATGGCTGAGTCCCTTTGCTGTACCCCTGAAACTATCACAACACTGTTCATTGGTTAAGTGTGTGTGCTCAGTTGCTCAGTCATGTCCGACGCTTTACAGCCTCATGGACTGTAGCCTGTCAGTATCCTCTGACCATGGGATTTTCCAGGCAAGAATACTGGAGTGGGTTGCTATTTCCTCTTCTAGGGAATCTTCTCAACCCAGGGACTGAACCTGTGTCTCCTGCATTGTCTGGTCGATTCTTTACCACTAGCCATCTGAGAAGCTTTTAAAGTCAATACTATCTCAATCAATATTCCAGCACAATTTTCTATAGCTACTAGTAACTTGATCCTAAGATGTTTGTTGGAAAAGCAGAGAAACTGCAGAGCTAAAATAATTTTCAAGAAGGAAGATGAAGAGTTCACACTAAATGATTCCAAGACGTAAGCTACAAAGCAAGACAATGTGGTACAGTAAAAGAAGAAATACATAGATCAATGCAGAATCAAAAAAGTGTCATACTCCTGTATCAGAAATGGACAGATCCAGCAAGCAGAACATTAGTAAGAATGTAGTTGAACTCAATAATAAATCAAACTGGATATAACTGATATCTACATATTACTTTATCTAACAACAGTAGGATACACATTCTTCCCAAACTCACATGGATCATTCATTAAGACAGATCACACTCTGGGCCGTAAAACACCTTAACAAATTAAAAAAAAAAGAAACCATACAATATATTGCTCAGACTACAGCAGATTATATTTGGAGATCAAACAACATACTTCTAAGTAATACATGAGTCAAATAAGAAACTTAAAGCAAAAATTAGGAATATTTTGAACTAAATGAGAATGAAAATATAATTTAATAAAGAAATCTGTGGGATGCATCACTCAGAGGAAAATTTATAGCACTGAATGCATATATTAGCAAGAAAAAGATCTAAAATCAATAATCCAAGCTTCCATTTTAGGAAACTAGAAAGAGAAGAGCAAATTAAATCCAAAGCAAGCAGAAGAGAAGTAATAAAAATCTGAAGAAAAATCAGTAAGTTAAAATCAGGAAGTCAATAGAGAAAATCAATGAAACCAAAAGCTTGTTTAAAAAGACTAAATTGACAAGCCTCAAGGCAATCCTTAACAAAATCTCAATGAAGTTTTTTGCAGAAATAGAATAAAATGCATCCTAAAATTTATATGGAATCTCAGTAGGCCTAAAATAGCCAAAACAATCTTGAAAAAAAAGAAAAAAAATAATGGAAGACTCACTTCCCAACTTCAACAAAAAGCTACAGTAATCAAAACAGCGTGGCAGTGGCATAAAGACAAACACGGAGACCAACAAAAGAGAAAAAAGTTCAAAAATAAACCCTCACAAATATGATCAAATGATTTTTAACAAAGGTGCTAACATCTTTCAGTGGGGAAAGGATAATCTTTTCAAGAAGTGGTGTTGCAAAAACTTGATATTTGCATGTAAACAACGAAGTCAGATCATTACTTTATACCCTACACAAAAGTTAACCCAAAACGGATCAAAGCCACAAATGTAAGAGCTAAAACTATAAATCCATTAGAAGAAAACAGGGCAAAAGTTTTATTACACTGGATTCGGCAGTGCCTTTTTGAACATGACGCGAAAAGAGTGGGCAATAAAAGAAAAAATAGGCAATCTGCATTTCATCACTATGAAAAAGCTGTGTGCATCAAAGCACACTATCAACAAATAATATATCTGATATGGAATTAATATCTACAATACAGAGAGTATGCCTGAAATTCAATAGCAGTGAGAAAAAAATACAATCAAAATGGGCACAGGACTTGAATAAACTTTTCTCCTCAGAAGATATACAAATAGTCAATAAGCACATGAAAAAATGCTTGACATCACTATCATTGAAGAAATGAAAGCAAAGCAAAACCACAGTAAAATACCACTTCATACCCATTAAAATCATTATTTTTAAAAAAGGATGTGGAGAAACAGAAATAGTTGGGTGCTATTGGTGGGAATATAAAATGGTGTAGCCATTTTGAGAAACAGAATGGCAGTTTCTAAAAAATTAAGTATATATCATATGACCCAGTAATTTCATTTCTGAGTATATGCCCAGAAGAACTTAATACAGGGATATGAAGGGATATTTTGCCATTCATGTTCATAGCAACATTATTTATAATAGCCCAAAAGTGGAAGCACCCAAGATCCATTCACCAATCAACAAATGAAACAAAATATGATATCTCTACAGTAGATTACTTTTCAGTCTTAATAAAGATGGAAATTTTAATATAAGCTACAACATGGAAAAATCTAGAAGACATTATGCTGAGTGAAATACAACAGTCACAAAGGACAAATACTCATATATGACACAGAAGAGAACTAGTAAACTTCATAGAGACAGAAAGGAGAAGGGAGACTGCCAGGGGCTGATGAAGGGGGAATGAGGAGTTACTGTTTCAGTAAAACAGAAATAGTTTCTCAAACAGAGTTTTAGGTTTGCAATATGAGAAGAGTTCTACAGATTGACAATGATGAAGACAAACTGAAGGTAATTAATGCCACTGAACAGTACACTTTTCGTGGTTAATTATATGTGTATTTTAAAACAATTTAAAATCAATAAGTAATTTTAAAAAATCTCTTCCTAATTAAAATTGCTCTTTCTACTTAAATAACTTATATTTTTCTGAGGAAACTAGCCAGTCACCACCTTTGAACAAATGTTAATCTTCAGTACAAAAACACAAGAATTCTCAATAAATGCTACCTACTACATTATTTTTAAGAAGTATTTAACATTGATTAGTGAAGCTCTGTATTACAACATTAAAAAAAATCAATTATAACACAATGCTCTATTTTAGAAATTCAAAGATAATTTCTTACAGCAATCATGAAGGAAAATGTTACAATCCATATATACTGTGGATAAACAACTTGCTACTTCTCTTTGATCCAAAAATTTTTGGAGGGCAATCCAGTCATGTTATTTCTCTTTTACAGAATAGGACAGCTCTATCATTCAAACTACTGCACAATTGCACTCATTTCACATGATAGCAAAAGTAATGCTCAAAATTCTCCATGCTAGGCTTCAATAGTACCTGAACTGAGAACTCCCAAATGTTCAAGCTGGATTAAGAAAAGGCAGGGGAACCAGAGATCAAATTGCCAACATCTGTTGGATCACAGAAAAAGCAAGAGAATTGCAGAAAAACATCTACTTCTGCTTCAATGACAACACTAAAATCTTTGACTGTGTAGGTCAGAACAAACCGTGGAATATTCTTCAAGAGATGGGAATACCAAACCGTCTCATCTGCCTTCTGAGAAACCTGTACGCAGGTCAAGAAGCAACAATTAAAATTGGACATAGAACAAAGGACTGGTTCCAAACTAGGAAAGGAGTATGTTAAGGTATGCTGTCACCTTGCTTATTTAACTTACATGCAGAGTACATCATGTGAAATGCCAGGTTTGATGAAGCACAAGCTGGAATCAAGATTGCGGGGAGAAATACCAATAACCTCAGATATGCAGATGACACCATCCTTAGCAAAGAGGAACTAAAGAGTCTTTTAATGAAGGTGAAAGAAGAGAGTGAAAAAGCTGACTTAAAACTCAACACTCCTAAAATGAAGATCATGGCATCACTCATAGATGGGTAACAATGGAAACAGTGACAGACTTTTATTTTCTTGGGCCCCAAAATCACTATAGATGGTGACTGCAGCCATGAAATTAAAAGACCCTTGTTCCTTGGAAGAAAAGCTATGACAAACCTAGACAGCATATTAAAAAGCAGACACATTACTTTGCCAACAAAGGTCCGTCTAGTCAAAGCTATGGTTTTTCCAGTAGTTATGTATGGATGTGAGAGTTGGACCATAAAGAAAGCAGAGCTGAAGAATTGATGCTTTTGAACTGTGGTGTTGGAGAAGACTCCTGAGAGTCTCTTGGGCTGCAAGAAGAGCAAACCAGTCAATCCTAAAGGAAATCAGTCCTGAGTATTCAATGGAAAGACTCATGCTGAAGCTCCAATACTTGGGCCACATGATGTGAAGAGCTGATTCATTAGAAAAGACCCTGATACTGGGAAAGACTGAAGGTAGGAGGAGAAGGGGACAATAGAGAATGAGATGGTTGGATGGCATCACCGACCCAATGGACATGAGTTTGGGCAAGCTCCAGGAGATGGTGAAGGACAGGGAAGCCTGGCGTGCTGCAGTCGAAGGGGTCACAAAGAGTCGGACACGACCGAGAGACTGAACAACAACAACAACAATCACTGCAAAATAAAGTTTTCAACACTAGAGCTACCCCGGCCTATCTATTCACTAGTCTGCAAGTTACATATTGTAAAGAAGGAAAGGGCCAAGATAAAAGACATCTGTTAACAGGGCTTTATAAATCTAATCTTGAGAAGCAACAGGCCAAAACAAGACAACAACAGTAAAGAATGAATAGTAAAGACAGACATACACACACATACATACACAAAAATAGAAAGAGGGATCAACTAAACTGGCAGAAAGAAATATAGAATCTCTGTCTTGAAACATGATAAACTTCATTAAAAGATTTTGGTATACACTCAGAATTTAATACAATTCCAAATACAGCAGTGTCTAAATATTTCAACAAAAAAGCTCATTTCACAGTATTTATAAAGGAACTGGTTATAAAAACATCACAGTGTGGCATGAATTCAGAAAAAATATTATAATGAAGATGCAGAATATTCATTTTTCTTTCACTCCAATAAATACAGATTTTTGTGCTTATTAGACTATTTTTAGAATAATCAGTAATTGCAAAGGATCGCTATGGGTTTCAATAAATATCTGTATTTCTGTTAGGTTTTAAAAGGAATTAAGTCAAGGGAGGAGACCCAAATAGTACCTTTTGCATCATCAGAACCTGAAGCCAAGAGTTTAGGATCCATCAAATTAAAGTCAACACTCCAACATCTCTTCTCATGCTCCTAGATGTAGAAGGAAGACAAAGTAGTCTCAGAATATAGATCTTAAATAAAGCAAAACAAATAAACAAACTTGATACCAATTTATCACTATGGTGAGAGGGAGAAAGAACTGGCTATGAAAATAAATGAGATGCAAAGTAGTTCTTAAACTTTTTAAATATACATTTATAAAATTACCACTTTTGGAAATTCATTTGATATATCCCACAATTGCAAAGAGTCTGAAGAGATGTGTCAGAAAAGCATTACTTGAATTACATAGGTAGATGGTTGGATGGCATCCCTGACTCAATGGACATGAATTTGAGCAAGCTCTGGAAGTTGGTGATGGACAGGGAAACTAGGTGTGCTGCAGTCCATGGGGTTGCAAAGCGTCAGATATGACTGAGCGACTGAACTGAGGAACTGAGAAAATACTAAATAATGATTTTAAATTTGTAATTATAAAACACATGAAGCTCTATAATTATTAAAAAGTACAAATGTGATTCTTATAACAAGCTCCAATATTTTGGCCACCTGATGCAAAGAGCTGACTCATTGGAAAAGACCCTGATGCTGGGAAAGATTGAGGGCAAAAGGAGAACAGGATGATAGAGGATGAGATTGTTGGATGGCATCAACAACTCAATGGACATGAGTTTGAACAAACTCTGGAGACAGTGATGGACAGGGAACCTGGCATGCTGCAGTCCATGGGATTGCAAAGAGTTGGACACAACTGAGGGACTAAACAGTAACAACAACAACAGGTAACCAGTATTCTTATTTACCTGATAGACCTTTGACCTCTGTCCTGTGAATCCATCCCATAGGATGACGGTGCCTTCATAATCACTGCTGGCTAATAGGTTCTTATGATAACTACTCCAACTGATACAGCTGAAAGAAAAGGATATTAAGTTAAGCCTTGTTTTACAGAAAAACAAACGGCAATGGATACAAAGAATTTGGATGTGTTCAGAAAGATTAGAACCCTTTCAAAATGGTCTACACAAATTCAAAATAATTATTCTGCCCACAATCCATCAAGGAAGAAGGCATCAAGTAATTCTCAGATTTTTCAATTGAAAACACCAAGTTACAAACCATAACCACTTTTCACTCTTATCACCAGCTAGAAGACAGATATGGTGTGCCTAAAGTTCCTACTGGCCATCCTTGACACAAGAGGAATACATGTCTGTAGGTGGAGATAACACAGGCCAGGAGGGCACACGTATGTCATGGCAGAGTGGCAAGGACCAAATCAGACCCTTCAGGCCCCTACATCCAGTTGTGTCAGATCATATAAGCCGGTAATCTAGTCTGAATTGAGTCTCTGGGTTTACAAGCAAATGTTGACTAACATAAGTGTATGGTTCAAATTTCAATAAAATGCATTTTACAGAATTAAATTTCTAACATTTATGGTTTTGGCTATTTCTCGAACATTCCAATATTGAGAATGCAACATCTAAAAATATATGCTTTTGGCTAGATATATATGTGCATCACACATACAGTAAAGCTAATGTATATTAAAGAAAAAAGTCACTTAGAAAGCAAAGCAGCTGACCTAGGTCATGTCCAAGCATTTGAACACAAAGCCTTTTTGCTGTCTTCTGGCTGTATCTGAGCTACATTTTAGGGGTTGAAGAATTTATTTGCAACTTTAGATGTACTTATTAGAATTTCTGGGAGAAATTATGTGGAATAGTCAAGAGCCTTGGATTTAGTCAGACCTGAGCTTAAATTCCAGATCTGCAACTTACTAGCTGTGGCTTTGGGTAATTCAATTCACTTTCACAACTGGTGCGCTCCAAATGGGTTTCAGGGAAGCTTACATATTGACCCTTTCAGCCCCAAGTCACTTGTTTCCAGATTTGAACAGTTTCCTTCTCTTTATTCCAAGGTGCATAAAATACTACCATATTGCTTTATATCTGTCAAGACAGACAAGGTAAACCCTCTAATCCATATTTTCATTATGGTAACATTTATTATGAATTCTTGATATGGGTCAAGTATTCTGCTGAGTGCATCATGTGGATTTATTTAAAGTATAATCCTATGAAATAGATATTACTATTAGAGCCTCTATTTTACAAATGAGTAGCATGAAACAGTTAAGAGCAAGATTCTGCTCGCATCTTGGCTACTCCAGAGACCAGCTGTACAACCATCAACAAGTTAATGAACTCTTCATGTGTTCCAGCTTCCTTGTGAATAAAAATAGGGTAATGATGGTCTGCTTAAGACTCAGAACTGATGATGATGCCTGCCACTGAAGAATTCAATAAAATTATGTCTCACTCATGCTGCATTCTTTTCACTTAGGAATAAAGTATATAAACTAAGTAGATAACCATTACACATTGTCAATAATGAACACCAGTTAGATCTGTCTATTATTTTTACATGAATTAGGAAACAGAAAAGAAAGCTATACAAATAAAGACTACAGTACTTGCTATATTATTAACATTATTAAAGTGACCACATATATTATATGTCATTCATCCAGATAAAAAAGGTACAAGAATGACTGGAAAATGTTCAAAGTTTTAAGCAAATTTACTATTAGTTTCCTTGCTGGAGAGGGTGTGGAGAAAAGGGAACCTTCTTACACTGTTGGTGGGAATGCAAACTAGTACAGCCACTATGGAAAACAGTGTGGAGATTTCTTAAAAAACTGGAAATAGAACTGCCATATGACCCAGCAATCCCACTTCTGGGCATACACACCGAGGAAACCAGATCTGAAAGAGACACGTGCACCCCAATGTTCATCACAGCACTGTTTATCATAGCCAGGACATGGAAGCAACCTAGATGCCCATCAGCACACGAATGGATAAGGAAGCTGTGGTACATATACCATGGAATATTACTCAGCCATTAAAAAGAATTCATTTGAATCAGTTCTAATGAGATGGATGAAACTGGAGCCCATTAAACAGAGTGAAGTAAGCCAGAAAGATAAAGAACATTACAGTATACTAACACATATATATGGAATTTAGAAAGATGGTAACGATAGCCCTATATGCAAAACAGAAAAAGAGACACAGATGTATAGAACAGACTTTTGGACTCTGTGGGAGAAGGCTAGGGTGGGACGTTTCAAGAGATCAGCATCAAAACATGTATATTATCTAGGGTGAAACAGATCACCAGCCCAGGTTGGATGCATGAGACAAGTGCTCGGACCTGGTGCACTGGGAAGACCTAGAGGGATCGGGTGGAGAGGAGGTGGGAGGGGGGATCGGGATGGGGAATACATGTATATCCATGGCTGATTCATGTCAATGTATGACAAAAACCACTACAATATTGTGAAGTAATTAGCCTCCAACTAATTAAAAAAAAAAAAAAGATGTACTTAACCTAACAAAGTAAAAAAAAAAAAAAAATGTGGCTTGGATATTTAAAAAAAAAAAATTTACTATTAGTTTCTTGATGTCACTCCCTTTGAAGCCAGTGCCTTTGAAAATAGCTTAGGAAGCTTGTTTTAAACATGAAGATTCTAGCATTCCTTTTAGTTTTTGTGGGGGCAGATCAGAAGCTGGGTCTAGTTTCTGCAGTTTTAACAGTATTCCAGTTTTAAAAAGCACTCATTATAAACTCTAGCCCTTAACATATGAAACTTAAACACCATGCCCTCACAAAAAGACACATACCATTCTTGTGAAAAGAATTCTTAAAATTGTAAACAATTATAAAAGTTAGAGATATGTGCATACTAGAGGAAAAATTCCAGACTCTGAGATACTATTCACTGGCTACAATAATCTTTTATTCAATACCCCATGAAAGGTCATCTACAATAAAGACATTTGATTAAATGAAAGAAGATTTTCATTTGGCAAATAGAAAAACACTAACTACTAACCCCCACAAGGAAAAAGCAATCAATATCTATTAAAAAAAAAAAGATATTCTGATGTATCTTCTATATATAATTAATAATGTTCATCACGAATGAGTAAAGTATCACATGAAAGGTAAAAATAACAAACATACTAATCACAGATACTGTTGCATACACACTACATTATGCCAAGTAAATAATGTAAATACCTGATTTTGGAATTGCAGGTCATTTCATTTTCAGGGTAATGAATATCCACCGCATCCTGAATGACTGTGCCATATTCATAGACTTTAATCTTCTTTGTAACCCCAGCAATTGCAAAGTAGTCACAATCCCGGTCAAATTCAATACTAAGGAACAAAGTACATACTTGGATCAGTAAGACTATTATCCTTGTGATGTTACAATGACAACATTTCAGAATTTGTTTTTTTTTTCTCCCCTATTTCTAAAGTGATTCTATCTACAATAATAACAGATCTACTTGAAATGCCTTCAAATTGTATTAGGCCTTTTGGAGATTAAGTCATTATCAAGACATATAAAATTAAGAGCGGTGGAGAACTGCATAGCTATACAATTCTGAACCACAGATGGTATTTTTGGGTCCTAGAAACTTGACATGATTTTCAATTCATCTTTAGTAACCATATTACAACATACCAAACTGTCAAGGCTAACAAGTTACACCGTAAAAGTATTGAGGGCAGACTTAATGGTTTGGTATATTAAAAATACATCAAAAGAGAATAGTCAATAAACCTTTTTCTTAACTTTAGCTTTTTCTCACCTACCATTCTGTGTAGATGATAGAATTTCACAATATTTAATGTTATTTTAATAAATTAATGAGTACACAAGCTGAATTATGACACAACTAAGGAAGGTATAACAATAAAAGGATAAAATATACATATGAATGGAATCATTAAATAATCATTACGTTTCCTCCAATCATTTCTCACCTCCCAATCTAAAATGATCTCTCGGACTTATAAACCACAAAGGAAAAACTAAGTAAAAATTTTTCCTTCTTTTCAAGTTACTTAAGAGAATTCACCTCTCTTTTACTGACTTTTTACACAAGTTTCAAAATAAGTAACTCCAAAGCAGAACACAAGGTTTTATTCACCTTTAGAGACCATACTTGGAGTCCTAAAAAAGTTGTTATATAATCAACAAGAATGTTAAGTAACCTAACAGAATTAAGAGTAAAATGAATCATCACACATATTATTTCTCAATGAGTTAAATATCCTTTCTAGAAGCTCAGTCATAAAGTTAGAGAACATAAGAAGTATTGATCTTTAACTAATTACATAATAATACCAATAATAGATAATATTCATTGACCACTCACTATAACCACTACACAAAGTAACTCATTAAATTCTCATAACAACCCTATGAGATAGGTATTAATCTATCCACATTTTATATATGAGAAAACTAAGGACTGGAGTTGAGTAACTTGCCCAAAGCATCTTATAAGTGGCTAAAATGATATGGCAGTGCTCTGTAGATTTTAAGCATTCACCAAGTGCATACAAATAACTACATGACATATTTTTCTTTATAGATTAACTGTGACATCTTTTTACCAAAAAGTATATGGTTAGTTAATAATATAGTAAGAAGCTTTGCTAAGCTGACAATGAATAAGGAAAAGAAGTACACATCAAGAATATTTCCCATAAAAATACACGTTGAGATGCCCACTTTTCATTACATCTTTAAATCCTTCTTCAATACATGCAATTTTTAAAGAAATATCATGAAATATCATTGACTATTGTAAAATTCAGCAAATGCTCCCTTCAATACTATATGACTATGGAGCAATGCAATAGACTTATTTGTACAACAATTTCAACCTAACTGTTGTCTCAGCTAATGTTATCTGCCCTGTGGACCCTAATGCAATATAACTGTATTGATGGCAACTATTCATCTATCCCAACTCAATTTATACGCACAACCTCACACCACTGAAGGAGAAATATTACTGTGTCTGGTAAAGGACAGAGTTATCAGACCTGAAATTCTATCCTTAACTTAGGAAATTTTGTTATGGCTGAGATGTCAAGGGAAAACCAGCTATATTATCTATAGATATTTTTTCTTCATCTACAAATACACATGGCTAATAAATCAAAAATATTCCAAAGGTTGTACTAGTAAAAGTTAACATGCTACTTCCAAACTATTTGCTTTTAATATAAAAAACTTTAAACACTAATTTATTAATGACACTACAGGAAGAAAACTGGCATATAAATTAAAATACTGTCAGAAGAATGGATTTGATGACATAAACAAGTAATTAAATCTATTTCCTCTGTTGCCACCCTGTTATTCAACACAGCTCTCTTTTTTCAACAGAGGTTATTATTTAGCTATATCAGATCATTATTAACTCTTATACATTTTGGTTTTGTATAAGAGTTGTTAACTTTTTGTTAATAAAAAGTTTCATTTCATTATTAACTTTTTGTTTTGACTTTACTGCTATTGTTTTCTTACATTCTGGCTATGTATTCTTCTTAATACATTAGTATAACAAAGACCTAGATAGTATCCTTATTTTAATATTCTAAGATATAGAGGCTCTAGTTTAAAAATAAGATTTTAATAGAAATACTGATCAAAAAGTATATAGAATAGCATTATTACTGATTAAAAAGGAAAGGAAGAAAAACAGCTACCTTTAAAAAAAAATGCAAGTACTTCCACATAATTAAGACTCAGAATTTAAGTAGTTCCAAACATGAGTCATTTGTTCCCAATTTCAAACAGATTTAATCATATCTGTTCCCAAAGACAAAGTCAGACTCTAGAAACCAATCATGGAATAACTCAAAAGAATAATGTAGTTTTCAGGCAGAGAGCTTTTCAGAGCTAATTCAAAATAGATAGTCTCTCATTTCACAATATTTCAGCTGCTTTAATTTCTGAAATCTGATAAAACAAACAAAAGTAATAAACAATGACTAGTTAGGCTGAAATAAAAACAAAATGAAAGGTAAACAAATTAAAACACACTTGATGGTGCAATTAAATTCAAAACAGAACTGTAAGAAGTCTTGTGATACAAAATTCATTTCTGCTATCCACTATCACCAGTAATCAAACAAGTAGTTTATGAAAGTTAATTTCAATGAAACAAATTCAGTTTCACAGAATTTTTTAAATTTAAAAAATAAACATTGAAAAATCATCTGAATGGGGACTTACATGAAAATAAATTGCATTTTTCTTTCACACTTGGAACGTTTCAACTGTTTTTAAAAGTGATTTATTTAAGCAGCTATAAGATGAAACTCAGCTGTTTGAAATTGGCTATATTCTTTGTCAAAAGGGCCATCAGTCAAGTGATTAAGCATCAAGGCAACAAACCACACAGGACACTTGATTAATACATACATCTAGTACAGAGTAGCACAAAGCAACATAAACATATCAGTATCTCAAGAGGGGAATTCTGTCAGGGTTCCCACTGTCTGTCATATTTTTTTTTTGTAATTATAAAATGTATTAGTGAACAAGGTGGATTAACATCCCTGAACAACAGAATCTAATTTATCAAAAGAAAATGTAAAGTAAACAAAATTGTTAAAGTCAATTCATTACCATGTTAGTGTGCCCCAGGAGACAGGGGCTGCTATAATTTTCAAGGAAACAAAGAAAAGCTCAGAAATGGCCTTTTTTTAATGAAAACAAAAGAGTAGAGCTTAACATAATACAAAAAGGATAAGTAAATAATAACTGAGGATATTCAGCTGACTTTCTTTCCACTCAATCAATAGTATTGGCTAAAAACTTCCATAACATACTAAACGTTCACTATGTGTCAAGCATTGTTTTAAGCACTTTGCATTAAATATATTTAATCTGCAAATCTCCACTGCATAAAGAAACTGCAGTATACTAATGTTAAGTAATTTGCTCAAGGTTCACTAGAAAATTCCAAGTCATCAAGTTTCAGAGTCTGTGCTCTCAATCACTATGCAAAACTTCTATTTTAATGAGAATAGAAGGGCGAGTCTATAAGAAACACATACAAAGGCAAAGTAAACAATAATAATAACATACAAATAAATAATAATAAATAATAACATAAAAATGGTATCTACTCACACATATGATAGTAGTAGTAATAACATCATAACTCATCCTGTACAACAATTTAAACAGAGAGAAAAAAAGAGAGTACAGTAGCCTGGTAGGATTTATAATTAGTGGGCAAGGTCATTTATTACTAAAATAAGCAAATGCCAAACAACAGGAACAAAACATGACACAGGAATTCAAGAGTCAATGATTACTAAGACTCACTGGAGAAAATGTATGATGCTTGGATATTCTCATCCATATGAGAATATTCGTATGGGTGTGCCTGCTATCTGCCAAACACTGACCGAGTTGATGGAAAACCAGGATGTTAAACCAAAACACATTTGAGAAATGTGCAGAAATAAGCATTAATACAAACCCAGGCTACTGCAACAGCCTCCTTACAAGTCTGCCGGTCCTGACTTTTATCTCTTCTAATCCATTTGAAGGATGGATATTAGGGAAATTTCTGAAAACACAGCTCTGCTCACACAATTAGCATCACTGTTGCTGATGTTGTTCAGTGGCTGTCCTTTCTGACTCTTCGTGCTGCCGTGAACCGCAGCAAGCCAACACCTAATACCATGTAAAATTCAAACTTCAACCATTAAGAAAGTTTTGTCACAACCTGGCTTGAAGCTTTTCTTAAAACTTATTTTATTTTTTAAAACTACATATGTAGGCAATGGTTCAAAAAGTGTACAGAGAAAATCAAGTCTCCCTCCCAATTTTACCAAATAAGCACCTGACCGGCCTCCCCAGAGACAATCAATAGTTACAGTTCGTACATCCTACTAGAATCACCCATATGAAGAAACATATGGGTATTCAGAGTCTTTTCTTTTTTTTTGAACACATGGTATGACATAATAGTGTCTTGACAATTATGCTGTATCAGTACATATTAGGGATACCTCATTTTTTTCCTCAGTGGTTGCACAGAATTCCAACATATGGGTATATCATAAATTATTTAATAAGTCTAACGAGGAACATTCTAGTTTTTTACTGTTAACAACAATACTACAATGAAATAAATACCTTTCTATGCATGTCATTTTTCACATATGCCAGAATATTCCTAAATACACCTGGATTATGAAGTGCTACGTCAAAAAGCATACCTTGTCAATACAGTTAAATAAAGCTAAACCTCTCTCCATCCAGATCAACACCACTAATAATTTCAATTTTGTCTCCAAATGTTTCATTATCTTCTAAATGTAACTAAAACCCAGCTCTTCCCTGAAAATGTTGATTCCTCTGAGGTCCTCTCACGTTCCACATTAAAACACACTTAGATATAAAGTCAGAGTCCTCCTTGCTATGCACAACCTCCCCAGGTATTCTTTCTCCTCCCTAAAACCTCCCAGGTCAAAATATCCTGTTAACTTGCATCACATAATACTGCTCCTTATTACTCCTTCTACCAATCCATGAGTTCTTGGAAATTTTAACTTTTAGCTCAATATCACTCTCTCCAAATCCACCCTTGTCATAATTCTTAATAACTTCAACAATCCCACAGATTCTAATATCCTGGTCTATCAGTTGGACTTTCCTTTCTCCACAGATCTTTTATTCTGCTCACTTCCACCTCACACAACCATGATTAGGCTTTTTCATCACCAATAATGTCATTTCTCCATAATTGCAATTTCACTTTCTGACATATTGCTTTCTGACAACCACTTTCATTCGTTCCAGCTGAGTCACTGTTAGCAACAATCCTTTGGGCCCTCAGGCCCACGAGGAATCTAAAAATCCACTGATCTTATCACCACTGTCCCTCCTGCCTTATATACTTACTTTTCCTTTATCCATCATAGGTTACACAGTGAATAACTAAGATGCCCTCACATATAACTCTACTCCTTTAACATTTTTACATCTCTTTTTCCTTATACCTAACTTCCTTGGTAAAACTCTAGCTAATCTAACTCTCTACTCACTCTACACTTAAAATGGCATGGCTGAGCATGGCTAGAGAAAAAAAAAAAAAAAAAACCATGTTCTGATCATGACCACTATCCTCAAGTGGAGCTCTCACACTGCTCAGGTTTATGATAAATATCTCTGGTCCCATAAAATTTGCTACAAACTTGTCCCACAATATTTGCTTTAAAAAAAGGTACATAATTTCTCCATTCTTCTCCAATTTCCCATATCTCTTTCCTCTTAATCACTCTCAGCAGATTATTTTGCTCTCTATAGCTTCACACACACACACACACACACACACACACACACACACACAGAATAAGCAGGTAACTTACAATGGCTACCAACATCACATCCTCCACTACCAGCATATGCCCACATACTCTGCCACCTCTCTGGTCACTGAGTCAAAGACCCACATCCCTAGATGGATCCAACACATCTACTTGTACACTAGATCCCAGCTTTGCTTGCCTACTCTAGGACTGCTTCCTAGATTGACTTCCACCGCTCTCCTATATCATTCATTTCTTCCATTCTCCTGGATCTATTCCATGAGCCTTTCAATTTCAATGTTTTCTTCCTTTAAATGAAACACAAACAAAACAAAACACCTCTCAGAACCCTAATTCTGCTTTAGCTATCATGCTCTTCCTTTCCATTCTGATCACAGAACTTCACCAAAACAGTGGTCCAAACACATCAATTTCTAATTCCTCTCTTCTCTTTCTTTTTAACCCAATGGAATCAAGCTTTCACCTTCACCACTGAAAATGCTGTACTAAGGTCAACAATGACCTGCTGTCTGATAAATCTAAGAGTCAAATCTGAATTCTTATCTTACCCGAATATCAACAACGGCTGGCTTAAGCTCATATAGCTCAACATCAGCAAAACAAACAACCCAATCAAAAGATGGGTGGAAGACCTAAACAAACATTTTTTTTCCAAAGACATACAGATGGCCAACAAACACATGAAAAGACGCTCAACATTGCTTATTATTAGAGAAATGCAAATCAAAACTACAATGAGGTATCACCTTACACCAGTCAGAATGGACGTCATCAAAAAATCTATACAATAAATGCTGGAGAGGATGCAGAGAAAAGGGAACTCTCCTGCACCATTGGTGGGACTGTAAACTGATACAGCCTCTATGGAGAACAGTATCGAGATTCCTTAAAAAACTAGGAATGAAACTACCATATCATGCAGCAATCCCACTACTGGGCATATACCCTAAGAGAACCACAATGCAAAAAGACACATGTACCCCAATGTTCACTGCAGCACCATTTACAATAGTCAGGACATGGAAGTAACCTGGATGTCTATCAATAGATGCATGGATAAAGTTGTGGCACATATATACAATGGAATATTACTCACCATAAAAAGGAACAAATTTGAGTTAGTTGAACTGAGATAGATAAACCTAGAGCATGATATACACAGTGAACTAAGTCAGAAAGAGAAAAACAAATATCATATATTAACATGCATATATGGAATCTGGGCTTCCCAGGTGCACTATGCAGCACACCCAAGAGACTTGGATTTGATCCCTGGGTTGGCAAGATCCCCTGGGGAAGAGGACTGCAACCCACTCCAGCATTCTTGCCTGGAAAATCCCATGGACAGAGGAGCATGGTGGGCCACAGTCAATGGGGGTTGCAAAGAATCGGACACAACTCAGTACTTACATGCACATGTGTGTACACACACACACACACACACGGAATCTAGAAAAATGGTACTGATGAACCTATTTCCAGGGCAGGAATAGAGACGCAGACATAGAGAACGGACTTAGAGACACAGTGGGGCAAGGGGGGAGGGTACAAATTGGGAGAACAGCATTGACATATGTATATACTACCATGAGTAAAACAGCTAGCTAGCAGGAAGCAGTTACATAGCCCAGGGAACAGCTCAGTGCTCTGTGATGACCTACAGATGCGGGATGGTGGGGCGGGAAGAAGGCTCATGTGGGGGCTCACAAGGAAGCGGACATATGTGTACTTACAGCTGATCCATGCTGCGTACAGCAGAAACCAACACAGCATTGTAAAGCAATTATCTTCTGATTAAAAATAAGTTTAAAAAAAAAAAAAGACAAGAGCTGACTTAAATGATCACTCCCTCCTCCTCAACAGTTTATTTTTCTCCCACCTCACTAGCCGCTCCATCATAGCATGCATTGTTCATCCCTCCTCCTGTGTCCACTTTCATACTCAAGTATCTCCTAGTTGAGTTCTTGCCCCTCATCTCCTTTGAATCTCCATGGACTTCTTTGAGAATCTCATCTAATCTTTAGGTTTTAATCTATACACCAATGACTACCAAATGTTATCTCACGTATCAGATCTCTCTCTGTACTACTGGCTCATGCCTATTTGACAGCTCAATTTTAATCTAACAAGCATCTTAATTCATACTAAACCGAGTTTCTGATCCCCTAAACACTTCTCTCATCTTATTTACTAACCCCATTTCTCTTTCAATTAACTTTAACATCAACTCCTTCAGCTCAAACTTCAAAATACATACAGACTGTAACCACTTTTCACTAGCTCACTGCCACCATGCTCATCCAAGCTACCATTATCCCATGCCTATATTATCAAACAGGCTCCTTACTTGCTCCCTGCTTCCATATTTGACCCTTACAGTCTGTTTGCAAACAGGTCAAATCACCATTCCTTTGGTTCAAAATTCTTTAATGGCTTCTGACTTGGTCTCACGAAAAAGGCAAAGTGATTATAAAACAGTGTAAGTGATTTGCCTCTCCCTCTCCTTTGTTTTGGTTACACTGGCCTCATGGTAAAACTAGGAACTTCCAAACCTAATCCCACTTCAGAGGCAGTGCACCTGATAAGTCTCTGATCCCAAAGTGTCTAATCTTTTTCAAATCGAAGCTTTCTACTCTCTACCCCCTACTTCCCTGAATTACCTCCCTCTGCTCTATTTTTCTTTTACAGGATTTAAAGAACTTATATCCTATACTTCTAATATGTTACCAGTTTCTTTCTTTTATTTAAATATTCATCTCACCTGGAAATTATTTAAAACTATGAGAAGAAATGTAAATTTGTATTTTTCTACATCATTACTGAGGAAACCCATTTATTGAATAATCTCTTTCCCACATTTATTACAAGTGCAGAAAATGAAGAGGAACTAAAAAGCCTCTTGATGAAGTCTCTCATGAACTGAGATCTGATCTGATTTAAAGTCTCATACAACCTGTGCTTTCATTTTGTCTTACAGCTAACAGAGGAATTTTCCAATGTATAATATTTGTAACTACTTAAACTTCATCATGGACTGAACCCTAATCATTATGAAGTGCCAGGGCAGGACGAAATATGAAGAGAAAATGAAATTTAGTGCTTTCTAGTTTGAATTAAACCTATTAAACCTTACTTTCAACTTTTACAGCTCCAAGTTTTAAGAACTCTTACATACAGAACAAATCTATGCTTCATATTGTGATCTAATGTGAAAATATCTCCCTTCTGATGGGAGGTTTAACCTATTTACAGTTATTTATCAAGGACACATTTGCTTTCAACTCTCTTTTATGTTGTGATATGTATTTTTAACTGCATTTTTAATTAAAAAATATTTTTCACCATTTGATTTCCTTCTGCTTTCTATGTGCTACTTTCATAAATGGGAACTGTAGTATTTCTGTCTAGTGGCTATTTTTATGACATTAAGAGTTACCATAGAAAGAATGAAAGAAAGAAAGGATTAAATGCATCTATTAAGTCTCTAATCTGAGCAAAGAACAAAATTATTTTTGCCTTTCTTCTTCCTAGCCTATTGATTACATTGATTATCTTAAAATTTACTTAATACATTCAAAGATATTTTTACCACTCATTTCTGTGCAAGTGAAAAACCTATAAATAATCACCTGAGCATAGAAATGAATCTCATTATACATATAAAGACAAACTAGCCATGGCATTTCTGACTGCTCTACTTATTCATTGTAAATAGATTCAAGTATCTGACTACTCCATTATATCATCTAATGCAGCCATATCAAATAGTTTACATACTAAAATATATATTACATTTTAAATTATTTTCCTTTTCTCTCATATTACAGCTAGGGTACTATAATTTTTTTAATGTGTATATAGGTTGTTATATCTATTACTTTTACTTCAGAATGGCATCAAAGTTCAGTTAAAGTTTATCTGTGGATGCTGAACTTTGAATTTCATATAATTTTCATGTCACAAAATGCTATTTTTTATATTTTTTTAATATTATATCTTTATATTTTTTATATTTTCATTTAAAAAATATAGAGATTATCCTTAGCTTTCTGCTGTATAAAATTATACAATGAGTCAGAACTGACTTGCAGGTCTTAATTTACTGACCCCTGTCTTGAATGAATGGATAAATTTGATTTTACTCCATAGGCACTAAAGTGAAGCCACATTTAAATTCTGTGTGTATTATTTGTATGATTATTTATATTAACTTGCTTCTCTGGGTTTTAATTCCACAAAGCTGTAAGATGTTGCTTTAAAACAACTACTTTAAAAAATTTTTATTTTTCTGTTCCCTCTGGCTATCACTGTATAGCTAGAACAACTATGTATACCATCTGACATATATTCTGCAACACTTGTGTGAATGCCAAGTGTTTCATACTGTGATAAAATTTCCTTCTGGGCTTCCCAGGTGGCACAGCTGTAGAGAATCTGCCTGCTAATGCAGGAGATGCAAGTTCGATCCCTGGGTCAGAAAGATCCCCTAGAGTAGGAAATGGCAACTCACTCCAGGATTCCTGCCTAGAAAATTCCATGGACAGAGGAACCTGGCAGGTTACAGTCCATGGGGTCGCAAAGAGTCTGACATGAATGAACACAAACACACCTTTCTATTCAAAGGATTTAAAATTAAAGATATAACTGGAGTCCCTTTAAGATCAGTGTACTGATTATCAAATTTTTCTCATTTAAGTCTATAGCAAGTTACAATTTATATTCACTTAAATTAACTTAGTTTTAGACTCTTCATCTACCTTAAAACACCTTTTTATGTACAATATAACAACATCTTATAACAGATGGTGTTTATTAAAGAACTTTGGAAAACTAAAAATAACTTCTGAAGCAAAGATTAACAGAAAGACAGTATAAAGACATCTACTAGAGAAAAAAAAACAAGAGTTAAAAAGCAAAATATCTTTTGTTCTGAAAGTTACTATGACACTGTGTCCTCTTTGGAATATGTTGGTATTTAGGAAAGTGGAAGGAACCACAGACAAAGAAAAAGTTTCAATTCTTTACTTTTGAAATTGAAGTAGAAGATACATCTATCTAACTGTTTAGTATCCTCAGGTAGCATTTACGAGCAGCCAATAAGAATACTATATTAAATCATTAATGTTATTAATGCTGTGATGCTTCATCAGAAAACAACACAAGTATGATACAAAGAAACTATTCAACACTACAGAGGGGTAATCTAAAGTGAAAATGTATAATGTAGGCAAATTTTCATATAGAAAATATATGAAAGTATGTTCCCAAAATAAGTTAGCCAGCCAGACTTTAATAAATCAGAAATCCACCTCATATTTCTTACAGAAACAAGTGGACAAAACTACTGAGAAAAATCTAGGAGAAAATGTGACTTTTATTAGATTAATCCTTTCAATTAAACGGGGGGGGGGGGGCGCACGGGGAGTCAGCCTGCCTTTGGACCGATGTCCACCATCCTCCCCCTCAGTTGACAGCATCTGAAATAAAGCAAACTTCCCTTTCCCCCAACCTGGCTTGCTTACTGGCTTTTGAGCGGCAAGCAGCTGGCCCTCCCAGGCATACCTTTTGGTAACAGATCTGGTACCCAACATGGGGCTGGCTACTGCTGGCTTTCCTGGGTCTTCCAGGGGAGAGCTGTGGCTATGACAGTGCATTAGCCTGCTGCTGATGGCTAGCTAGCCCCAAGCAGGGGACATAGGGGATGTTCCCTGCAGCTGCCAAAACCATTTGTTTTGAGGATCCTTCCTGTTTCTCCCCTGCTCAGCACTGGCTGCCAACTTTCGCTTGTCCTTGGACGGATGGAAACTTGCATTTGGGATGAACCGATGAGCTCCAAGCCTGGGTAAGTCCACCGGTGTGCATACAGGCAACTTTCCCATTTGTGAGTGCTAGTGCTATTTGGGCGTTTTGCCAGTTGGTTTTGACTGCCATTGAGGATTGTCTGTGAGTGCTCATGCTCTCTGGGTATTCTTGCCAGTTGGTTCTGATATGTGTCTGATGTTGAGAACTGTTTGGGAAGCGGGGTGCTTCCCTGGTGGCTCAGAGGGTAAAGAATTTGCCTGCAATGTGGGAGACCTGGGTTCAATCCTTGGGTTGGGAAGATCCCCCGGAGAAAGGAATGGCTACCCACTCCAGTATTCCTGCCTGGAAAATTCCATGGACAGAGGAGCCATGGAATGCTGTTGGGGGGGGGGGGGGGGTGGTGAAAAAAGAGAGAGAGAGAGTTCTTGTTCTAAAATTTTTACAGAAATGTATAGAATTTAGAATAACAAACAACTATGAAAAAGAGTATCAAAGTTGTAGGATTTACATTACCTGATTTGAAGGCTTATTATGAAACTACAAAAAATAATCGAGAGAGTGCAGTCCCAGTCAAGGAGCAGACACACAGATGAATGCAACAGAGCAGAGTGTCAGGAAGCACACTTACACACACTTGCTCAACTGGTCCTAAAGATAGAAGCCAATGGGAAAGGCTCACCTTTCAAACAAATAATGCTTGGAATAACTGGATATCCACACTGGGGGGAAAACTGATTTTCAACTTGTACTTCAAAATCTAAACAAAAATTAACTTGAAATGGATTTTAGATGTATACATAAAAGCTAAAACTATTAAAATTAGAGAAGAAAACAGGGGATAAAAATCTTCATACTTCGGGACAGGCAAACATTTCTAAAGGAAAGAGCCTAAATCATTTTAAAAAACTAACTGGAATTCATAAAAATTAAATATTAATGTTATTTGAAAGATACCATTAATTAAAAGGCAAGTCACAGACTGGGAGAAAATACTACCAATACATATATCTAGTACATAAAAAATTCTCACTACTCAATGATAGTAAATAGATAGATTTACTATCTATTTATTTATTTACCATCTATTTAAAAATAGATTTTTAAATAATGTGCAAAAAATTTGAATAGGTACTTCATAGAAGATACACAAAATGGCCAATATGCACATTAAAAAGCATTAGTCACAACAGAAACACATAAAACAAGCAAATATCTATACATCCACAAATAAAAAGACTGACAATGCCAAGAGTTCTTGAGGGCTTGGGACAAATGGAACTCTCTTACACTGCTGACTGGAATGTTAAAATAACTCAATCACTTTGGAAAACAGTTTAGCAGCTTCTTAAAATGTTGTTTCAGTCGTGTCCGACTCTGCGACCCCATAGACAGCAGCCCAGGCTCCGCTGTCCCTGGGATTCTCCAGGCAAGAACACTGGAGTGGGTTGTCATTTCCTTCTCCATCTTAAAACGTTAAGCACAAACTAATCATACAACCCAGCAATTTCAATCCCAGGTATTTACCCAAGAGAAATAAATATGAAAATGATATCCAAATAACTAGCATGTGAATATTCATAGGAGCTTTATTCATAACAGTCAAAAATTAGAAAGAACTCAAATGTCCATCAATACATGAAGGATAAACCAACTGTGGAATATTCATTAAGTGGAATATTGCTAAATAATTAACTAACTAACAACTGATGCAGAAAACATGGATGAATCTCAAAACATGCTGAGCTAAACAAGCTAGACACAAAGGAGTACATTCTGCATGGTTCCATTTATAATAAACTTCAGAATAACTAATGATAGGCTTCCCTGTTAGCTCAGACGGTAAAGCGTCTGCCTACAATGTAGGGAGACCCGGGTTTGATCCCTGGGTTGGGAAGATCCCCTGGAGAAGGAAATGGCAACCCACTCCAGTATTCTTGCCTGGAAAATCCCATGGACTGAGGATCCTGGTAGGCTACAGTCCATGGGGTTGCAAAGAGTCGGACACGACTGAGCAACTTCACTTTCACTTTCCAGAATGACTAAATTACTCTATGATGACAGAAAGCAGATAGCCAGTGGCCTGGGAAAGGAGCCTGGAGAATTAAAAGCAAAGTGACAGAAAATAAAATTTTTGGAAATGTTCTCTATTTAGATTGTGGTTTATACAATTGCCAAAATTAAAATTTAACATTTTACTGTAAATTGTACTTCAACAAAGGTGATTTTTAAAACTACCCAGTTTGTGATCCTACATCTATTAAACTTAAATTATGTAAATAATAGAACAACAAATTTAGCCCTCTCAAGGATGGATCAAAGAACAATGTTTTATAACTTTAAGTGCTATCCACAAAAATTACCTATGAACGTGGGAGAGGAAAAGGGAAGAGAAAGAACAACTACCAGCAGCAGGAAAGCAACCATGGGTAAAGATGAGTATGATACAGCCAGTCAGAGTGCAAGCTTCTGTCTTATTGCAAGGCATTTTCCAGCTTCCCTCAATAAGTAATTTTTAAAAGACACAAACAGGAAACCTTCTGCTCAACAAACCAGAATTGGTTATTACAAGAGTACTAAAAACCATAGTTATCACTCAGTCAATGATGGAGTGATAGGTCATTTAGGCTGTCATTCAGGTTAAGTAATGATGAAATATATAAAACAGTCAGCCAGTCACCACTAGGAGATTAGAAAATCTGACACAAAGCCCCTTTTCTTTCATAGACACTAAGGCCCCCAAAATATGACAGAGCTTTAATCAAGTGGAGTTCAGTTCGGTTCAGTCACTCAGTCATATCCGACTCTTTGTGACCCCATGAATCGCAGCACACCAGGCCTCACTGTCCATCACCAGCTCCCAGAGTCCACCCAAACCCATGTCCATTGAGTCGGTGATGCCATCCGACCATTTCATCCTCTGTCGTCCCCTTCTCCTCCTGCCCTCAATCTTTCCCAGCATCAGGGTCTTTTCAAATGAGTCAGCTCTTTGCATCAGGTGGCCAAAGTATTGGACCTTCAGCTTCAAAATCAGTCCTACCAATGAACACCCAGGACTGATCGCCTCTAGGATGGAGTGGTTGGATCTCCCTGCAGTCCAAGGGATTCTCAAGAGTCTTCTTTAACACCACAGTTCAAAAGCATCAATTCTTTGGCGGTCAGCTTTCTTTATAGTCCAACTCTCACATCCATACATGACCACTGGAAAAACCATAGCCTTGACCAGATGGACCTTTGTTGACAAAGCAGTGTCTCTGCTTTTTAATATGCTGTCTAGGTTGGGTCATAACTTTCCTTCCAAGGAGTAAGCGTCTTTTAATTTCATGGCTGCAATCACCATCTGCAGTGATTTTGGAGTAGTACATCTTTAGAGCCTAAGCAAACCCACTAGTTCAAGAGTCAGCAAAACTGTTCTGTAAAAGGGTCAGAGAAGCTGTGTGGGTCTCTCTTCAAACTACTCAACTCTGATGCTGCAGTTCAAAATCAGCCAGAGACAATATGGAAAGGAATGAGCAAGACTGTATTCCAATAAAACCCACTTATGGATACACTGAAATTTAAATGTCACCTAATTTTCCTGTCATTATTCTAAGTCATGTTACTGTACATCATTACGTTATTATTTTCCTTTTGTTTTTTTCAACCAATTAAAAATATAAACACCATGCTTAGTTCCTGGGTCATTCAAAAATAGTTGATGGCCACTGCTATATCGAAAACGGATAACCAACAAGGACCTACCTACAAGGACCTTTGCCTTGTTATGGGAAGGAAACTTCCCACTGGAAGTTTCTACAGAAACTCTGAAAGGAAACTCTGTCCAACCTTATAAGGCAGAATGCATGGAAGGGGAGTTTGCGGGAAAATGGATACATGTATATATGGCTGAGTCCCTTTGATGTTCACCTAAAACTATCACAGTATTGTTAATCAGCTATTCCCCAATACAAAATAAAAAGTTAAAAAAGAAAATAGGTGATGGACCAGAAGTGAGTCCCATGGGTCATAGTTTGCTGATTCCTGTACTAAGCATAAAAGTCAGTATTTTTCTTATTCATAACATCTTCTTTTATATAAATAAAATCAGTGCAAAGCTTGAAACTAAAATTTTTAAATTACAAGAAATATGAAATTTCATATTTATGCCAATGGCAGTATGTATATTTAAAGTTATTTTTAAAGGATAACAGAATAGTATTATCTGGACATATCAGCCTATTGCTCTAAGTCAGAGTATGTACCCAATAAACATCAGTTAAATAAATTTTAGAACCAACTCTCGACCCTTAATGAATAGTCTATCAAGCATAATATACCCTTTACGATCTTTATGTGAACACACTGAGCGTAGTAAGGGGAACAGCCCTGCTGACATTAGCTACCACATTCTATTGCGCCTCAATGATCTCTCATGATCTCAATGAATCTATTAAAATACGGCAAACCACTTAACCTCATATTAAATAGAAAACAACGTACTTTACCTCTTAGGTCCTATTTGCAGTTTCATCATTTGTCCCTTTGTCAAGCTAGGTAGCTATCAATTCTTGCTGCTATCACTGGACCTATCTGGAGAAGTTGTAAACCAAGTTTTGTGTTCCCCCTAAATTTAAGCAAGTACAATGACAACCAGACTTCAACAACAATTACCACTTCCACCACAAACTTCAGCAACACATTATAAAAGCAAGGATTTTGAACACAGTGAAGAAAAGTATAGTAATGTCATTTCCTCTTAAAGACCAAGTTGAGAAAGAATAATCTATAGAAATTCAGAAGAAATAAATTAAAAAGAACCACCTCAAATACCTTCAGGAACTTGAAAGTCACAGCCTGAAGTGAACTTTGCCTTTAGTCAACTCTTTCAGCATTTTATCAGATTCCTACAAGCATTTATTATTTATTTTACCTTGCATTTTAGTTTATTCTACGATTGGGTCAACAAACAGGATAGTCCATTAGATATCATGCAAACTACCCAGTGTTGGGAGCACAGAGATGAAAAAGAATTCCCTGCCAAAAATGAAAATAACTCTCACCACAATCTCCATACCAACACTCCCTTACTTGCTCTCTGTTCTCACAATCCTTTATTCTCAGCCTCCACACAGCTGATTCCACCACTTCTGCCTCTTTCTCAAACACCGTGCCTATCTTTATTTCCCTCAGTATGCCTTTTAAGTTTCATCGTCCATAAATTTAATCATTTTAATCATCTAATATCTTTTTCTTTTATAGCCAAACATATACACTAACCACCCTTTCTATGTGTCACTCTGAGATGACATATGGAAAAAACATAAACACTTATGAGAAGAACTCTTTTCCTCTCCTTATCACTAAATATACAAGCATGCCTGTCTTTGAACCCATTCTCTTCTCTTTCCCTACTATTATGGAGGAAGTGTCCTCCCTTCTAATGAAAGCAACTTTGCTTTGGATGCAATCCTGCACATGATCTAATCCTACAAATTATCTTACCTTTCCTCATTCATTGGTTTGCACGGCATTTATAAACTCCCCTAGTTTTCGTTTTCATCTAAAAACCTCCTTGATCTGCTTTACTGGTTCCTCTTCATCTGCCTGACCTTTAGATGTTGGAGCTCTATGAGTTTACAACCACAAAGTCAATTACCAACTGTACAAATCCCCATAATCACAGACCTCGTCTCTGTATAAACCATAGAGCCTAAGCATAAGATCCCATGTGCCTCATTACCTTTAAACCTACCCTTCTTCCAGGATCCCTGTCTCTGTAAATGACACCCAAATTTTTCCGTCCAGCTATTGGAGCCTAACACCTGTAAGTTATCATCCTCTGCTTCAAAGACAACATCCATCAATCATCAAGTTTTGTTTACCCTAGTGCCCACATATTTTTAAAACACTTCTTCACCCAAGCCTCATTGACCCCACCCACATAAGCAAGCATCATGTACTATGCCTGGCCAGTTTCAACAACCATCTACATGCTGGATCTCCCTACTTGCTACCCTTGCTTCTTTCAAATCCATCCTCCATACTGTACCCAGTAAAGCCTTCCTAGCATTTATTACACTTTATTCTATATAAAATCCATCCTCCATAGTGTACCCAGTAAAGCTTTCCTAGCATTTATTACACTTTATTCTATATATTGGCTTATAAGTTTGCCACTATGTTGTATATCACTCTTATCTGTACTCTCAACATTATAGTATTTGTTATAAATACATACAATTAAAATTAAAACAAAAACAATACCGTAAAAAATACAGGCAAATATATATAACTGATCTAAGGATTGTGGAAAAATTTTCTAGATTAAAAAAAAAACCTAGAGCTTAGTTTTAAAAAAATTCAGAAGAGCAAATCTTCCTTGTATTAATATTAAAATGGGCTTCCAGTGGGTTACAGTGCATTGGGTCTCAAAGAGTCAGACACTTTGAATGACTAACACTTTTACTTTCTGGCCATTAGTCCTACTTCTGTCTCTTGGTACCAAACAGAATCATTTTAATTCCTTATCTACTTTGATTATTTGAAAAGAGTCATTAGTTTAACAAACTCTAGTCTTTTCCAGATAAACAATTTTATCATGAATAGAAGGCAGCATTCTAATTCTAAGCCTTTGTTGTTGGCTTTCTGTTCTGATTAGTGACAAAGTTTCACTAGCCTACTAAAATCTCAAATGCTAGCCTAATCAATACTTTGTGGTAATAAGTATAGAATGATTTGAGTTTATTGTTTCACTGTACTACTGACAAGCCTCAGCCTAAGCAAGGGCAAAAGAAAATAAACAGGAAAACTAAAAGGAATTGAGATGAAGAAGAAAAAGTTAGGACAGAGGCTTATGGGGTAGGGAGGGTATGTAGCAATTTCTAAAGCTTAAATGTAGACTGTTCCTTATTTTGTCTTTAGACTGTGTCTTGAATTGTCACAGACGTAGGAAACTCATTAACACTTGCTGACAAGCTTCGATGTCTCTATTTTAAGTTGTTAACATTAACTTATTTTTCTGTCATGTGTCATTGGTGATTTACAGACTTCTTTTTTAGCCTAAGGATACTTTATTCAAAGGAATACTTATCAGCAAGCAAATATGTAAAAGCAGGTGAAGGTTGACAACTGCTAGATCCTTGCCTGCTCTGGACCCTTCCAAGGTCTGCAGACAGTTTTCCATTCATGCATGCATTCATTCAACAACTATTTACTAATGAGCACCTACCATGTGCCAGACATGGAGATGCAGCAGGGAATAAGGCAGATAAGATCCCCTCCCTGATGAAGCTTCTAGCCTAGAACACAATGTTTTAAATTACTGCCTCAAAATATTGGCCCCAGGCCAAATTCTGAAGAAAGAAAAAATCCTTTGCTCTGCACTCCCACTCCTCCATTTCTCAACCCCAGATGGCCCACTAACTCTTAAGACAGTAACAGAAATGTGGTCTGAAAAAAAGAGGAATGCGTAAGCAGCAAAAATCAAACTTCTTCCCCAGAAAACAAGTCACTAATTACCTGGAGACAACCTATTTTTAAGCACAAATTTAAAACTCACAGTATTCTACAATAAAGAAAATACTAAAAGGTACCCTAAATCTGGATCAGCACTGACTGTCACTAAAAACAGAAGTTAAATCAATCCTTATAACTGGCTACTACAAAAAAAAGTAAGTATTAAATTTGAATATTTTCAAACCATCAAAAGTGACTTTGGAATGTCATATCTACATTAAATTAAAAGTAAAATTTCATTACTGAAGCCAAGTTAGACGTAATTGGGATACAAAGTATCAGAAGCTCACAAGAACTACTGTTTTTGGTTGTCTCAAAAGTAAAGCGATTTTCAGAAACTTTTCCCACGGTTTCAAAAGATCCTGAAGGGACACTAGAACAGCAGAACCCAGGGCCCGGGACATCTTAGTTCAAATCTTAGATCTGTCATTTCGTAGCACTGTGTTGACCTTGGACAAGTTAGAAAATTTCTCTATCAATTCCTCCTGTGTAGAATGAGATGAATGACAATGCCTTGCTCCAGAGGGCTGATATAAAGATTAAAAGAATCAGTGACACTTACAATGTCATGTAAAATACTTATAATGGTGTCTGAAGAAACGTAATCAAACACTACATCACCACATTGCCAGCAGCAAAAAAAGTGCCACAATTTATAACCATTTTCTTATGAATTTACTAATGCCGGATATAATTCTATTTCAAGAATTTGAGAAAATAGAAAAAAAAATGTTAAAATAGTCTCTAAGCTACAGATGGAGAGTATAACAATTTTAACCAAAACAATCTAGGTATGCATGATTCAAACCAAGAATTCAACAAACAGCCACTGCCACTAAGTATTCAGTACGTTTAACAAGGCAGCATCAAAGCATTTCTCTGGTGGCCACTGAATACCTAATTTAAGAAAACATGCAAAATGTACCACTATTGCTATGTGTCAGAAAAGTTCTCTATGCTTTCTATTAATTGTTGATGTTAACCGAGGACTACCTAGTATTCATGAGAATGAACTTCACTTATAAGTCACTCATTTCCATACCTTGTCTATTGTCTAATAGTTGCGATACTGTCAAAGTAAACAAATGCTGCCACCTTGTGGACTTATGAACACAGTGTTACTTTAAATAACCCAACGTGATCCGTAAGCAAAGGATGACAAATTTTAAAAGCAAAAGTTTCTGGTTCAGCTTTTATTCTCAGTGAGATTCTCACTGCAATAAATGACTAAACACTGGACACAGTTCATGTAATTTTACAGAAAGAATAATTTCTTCTATAAGGCAATGAATTAATGTACCAAATTAACGTTATCTGTCATCCCTAACATGTCTCACCTCTCTTTCCCAAAGAAATTCTTCATTAAATGTCCTAATTAGCAAGGAATTGAAAGCTTTGAAAATGAATCTGTTATCAAAATGAATCTGTTATCAATGATGTGTTTGAATGTAAGAAACTAGAAAAAACCAAAAACCACCAGTGTTGCGAAAGTTTCAAAATCCCTTGAATACTATGGATTGTATGTTTCTTTGTATGGATTGTATGCTTCTTGTATGGATTGTGTATACAGTCTTCATCAGTTCTGCTTATGCACTTTTAAAATTGGAAATTTTTCCTTCAAAAACATTAATTCAATGTAAATAAGAGAAAAAAATGGACGTTTACATCCAAGATGAAACAATTAAAGGTACCTTTAAGCTTTTTGCTTGAAATATTTTGACTGAAATATTCTGATACAACTAATCTCACTTTGAGTAAGTGAGATATTTCCAAACTGAAATCTTAAATTTTCCTATGATAGTATAAGTCTGCCTCAGAAAACACAGCGTTCTGATACAGTGTCTTTCTATGATTAAGGTTTACTTATTTTTTAAAAAACAGAATTACATTAAACCAAGCTAAAATGGCTTTCAGGAATGATGAAAAAAGAATAGCTCTTATTCTTTTTTGAATACCTATGCAGGTTCGATCCCTGGGTCGGGAAGATGCCCAAGATGGCCTGAAGGCATGGCAATCCCCTCCAGCATTCTTGCCTGGAGAATCCTGTGGACAGAGAAGCCTGGCGGGCTATATAATCCATAAGGTCGCAAAGAGTTGGACACAACCGAAGTGACTTAGCATGCATGCATGCAGAAGTGCATAACCAATCCTACATTTTCTAACTAGAAATGCCGCTTTTGTAATATGAAGTTAAGAAGGCAATTTTTATTTTGCTTTTGGTTTTTTGTTCATTTTTAAATGGACAAGAAAATATAATTCAGGATGAATTCATGATGGTCTGAGACACTAATCAATATTACAACAGATTTTTAACCTGCATTACATTTCAGTTGGAGCCATATAATTATAGGTAAATGTATACATAGCAGGTCAATAAGATTTATTGTATACAAGCACTGAAATAAAACTGAGAGTTCTCCTGAATCCAAGCATCAAAGCTGACCTGTTCATGGCTATATGCCTAGCCTTGCCTACACTAGGTGGTCAATGAATTTTTGCTAAATAGGTTAATTACTACTTTAATTAGTTAAGCGAAACCCATAAATTTCTGCATTTTTAGACTTTAATAATTCCAGGGCATGATTAGGAATGCTTCTATTTTCAACCTATAGAAAAATAAATAAATGTATGATTTTTGTCTTATTTGTTACCAAGTTAAACAAGCTTGAATATAGTAAGATTTAATGTAATGGTCTTTTTAGCTAATGGCCTGAATTTCAAGATGAATATTAATTACATAAATAAAAATCTTAGTCATGTAAATGAAAACGCACATGTAGTTTTACTAATTTCTAAAAAGTTAAAACTTGTCAATTTCCTGAACTGAATCAAAAATATCTTTTTTAAGGCTTCTCTATTCTATCAAGAAAATTTGAACATACAGTAGCAATTTGATGCTTCCAAGGGACTACTGCTAATTGTGTTAGATGAGATACAGCCTTGTAGTTATATAATGTCCATATTTTAAGACATAAGAGATTTTTAGGAATGTATGGTTGAAATGACAAGATACCTGGCATCTGCTTCAAAATATTTAAGCCAAGAGAGTAAGAATAAAGAGTATAAACAAAGCAAGTATAGCAAAATTAGGATCACTGATGAGTCTGGGAGATGACTATTAAAAAGGATTTCATTCTCTCCCATCTTATGTATATTAGAAACTTTTACTAAAAAAAATTTAAAGAATGGTCATCAAGATGATTAAGACAAAAATAATATAAATTAATAACAAAAAGATAACTAGAAAAACCCAATATCTGAAAACTAGTAAGTCTCAATAATCCATGAGTCAAAATAAAATCAAGTTTGAAATTAAAATGTCTTTTGAACTGAGTAAAAATAAAAAATATCATATCTTTGATGCAATTACAATGAACAATCTAATAAGAAAACACCAGCATCAAAAAAAATATTTAGCAATTAACAAAGGTGATGACTTGTACAATAAAACTACTAAACACTGCTGAAAGAAACGAAAAAAAGACAAACGAAAACACATCCCATGTTCATGGATAGGAAGGTCGAATTATCGTTATGATGTCAATACTAGCCAAAGTGATGTACAGATTTAATGCAATTCTTATGAAAATCCCAGTAACTTTTTTTTACAGATATATAAAAACCCATCCTAAAATTCACATGGATTTCCAAAGGACCTGAAGTAGCTAGAGAACTCACACTTCCTGATTTCAAAACTTACTGCGAGTCTACAGGAGTCAAAAAACATAGATAAAAACAGACATATACACTAGTGAAATAGAAGAGAGAATACAGAAATAAACTTTTGCATATGATCAAAGGATTTTTAACAAGAGTGCCAAGCCCATTCAATGGAGAAAGAACAATTTTTTCAACATATGATCCTAAGAAAACTAGATATTCCATGCAAAAGAATGAATTTAGATCCTTCCTTAAAACTACATATAAAAATTAACTCAAAATGGATCAAAAACTGAAATCTAAAACCATAGAATTCTTTTTATAGCTTTAGATTGGCAATGATTTCTTGTATGCCACCACAGGCACAAGCAACAGAAAAGAAAAAATACATGACAAATAAGACCGTGAAATTTTTTAAATTATGTGTATCAACAGAGTAGAAAGGCAACTCACAGAATGAGAAAAAGCATTTACAAATCTGATAAAGGATTAATATTCAGATTAGGCTGATCTGTGCTGCTCTACAGCAGAAACCAACACAACCCTGGAAAGCAATTATCCTTTAATTAAAAAATATTCAGAATGTATTGGAAATTCCTGAAACTCAACAACAAGAAAACAAATTCAATTCAAAAATGGAAGAAGGACTTGAACAGACATTTCCTCAAAGAAGATATACAAATGACTAGTGAAAGTGAAGTCGCTCAGTCTTGTCCAACTCTTTGCGGCCCCATGGACTGTAGCCTAATAGGCTCCTCTGTTTGCGTGATTTTCCAGGCAAGAATGACTAGTAGGCATATGAAAAGACCATCACTAATCATTAGGGAATTCAAATCAAATCTAACCAATCAAATCTAACCTCACACCCAATAAATAGTTATGATCAAAAAAACAGAGAACAAGTCCTAGCAAGGATGTGGAGAAATTGGAACCCTTATGCATGGCTGGTGAAAATACTAAGTGGTATAGCCCTAGTAGAAAACAGTATGGCAGTTCTTCAAAAAACTAAAAACAAAATTACCATGTGATCCAGCAATTCCATTTCTGAGTATATACACAAAAGAACTGCATGCAAGGTCTCAAAGAGATATTTTTACACCCATGTTCATAGTAGCATCTCAACAGTAGTTAAAACATGGAAGCAACACAAGCATTCATTGACAGACAGATAACCAAAATGTGGTATGTATATATATATACACAACAGGATGTCATTCATCCATAAAAAGGAAATTCTGTAACATGGATGTACACTGATGACATTATGCTAAATGAAATAAGCCAGTCACAAAAAGAAACGTACTGCACCATTCCACTTATATGAGATACTTGAAGTAATCAAAATCATAGACAAAGAAAGTAGAATGGTGCTTGCCAGGACTGGGGGGGGGGGGGGGGGGTGGGAGGGGGCATGGAAAAAACAATGAGTTATTGTTTAATTGGTACTGAGTTTCAGTTTTATAAGATGTCAAGTGTTAAGGAGACAGACAGTGATGATAGGTGCACAGTATTATGAACGTATTTAATACCAGTGAATAGTCTACTTGTTAAGGTGGTAAATTTTATGTCCTGTGTATTTTCCCAGAATAAAAGAATTTGGGGAAAAAAGAAAAGATACCACATAAAATATAAATTTACAACACAAATTATATTAGAAAAAAAGAGATGTTCCAACTCAGTCACTTCAGTTTCTACCTTAAGAGACTAGAAAGATAAGAGAAAGAAGAAAATGGGAAATAATAAAGTTAAGAGCAGAAATCAATGAAACAGAGAACAGAAAAATAGAGAGTATCAATAAACCAGGAGCTGGCTCTTTTGAGAAGATAAAAATTTCTAAGCCAGACTATTAAGTTGGGGAAAAAAAAGAAACAAATTTCTAAAACCAAGGATGAAAAAGGTAAAATCATTACAGAATATAAAGATATTAAGAGGATAATAAAAGAATACTATGAATATTAGTATACCAATAAATTAAACAACCTAGATGAAATGGACAAATTTCTTGAAAGGCACAAACTAATGTTCAATCAAAAAGAAATGGATAACTTGATTAGCCTTAAATCTCTTTTAAAAATTAGGTTTGTATTTAAAAATCTTCCCTCACAGAAAACTCAAGACCAAGACAGCTTCAATGGAGAACTGCACAAAATATGTAAAGAAGAAATAATACTAATTCTTTACAAATTTTTCTAAAAAACTGAAAAGGAGAAATATATATATACATATGTATATTCTTATATATTCTTATAAGGCTATAAGCTTATATAAGAATTATAAGATAAATTATAGAAAGACTATAAGAACTATATTCTTATAAGAATTTAAGAATTCTTATATTCTTATATTTATTTTAATTCTTATATCTTAAGAATATAAGAATTCTTATATAAGAATATAATAATTATAAGCTTATAATATATAAGAATATACCTTGTTATCAAAACCAGACAAAAGAATTATAAGAAAACAAATTGCAGCCCTATGAGGTGGATACTAACAAACATCCCATTTTACAGATAAATCAAGAACTAAAGAGATTCAGAAACTTGTCGAAGACCACAGAGATAAAAATTGGCAGGCAACCTGGATTTCAGAACACAGGCTCTTAACCATAACACTCTTGCTTCTCAAATTCAGTTAAATTCTAGATACTTCTGCAAAAGAAAATAGTAAAGAATGCTGCCCAATACTTACCTAGAAACTATGCTGGAACCATTATAGAGATCACTAGCATATGACAATGTAGCCAAAGGTCGTACTGAATTATATCGAGTAAACTTGGACAAGCATTCCTGAAATTCATCCAACTGGCTTGAAGTTCGACTGTCATCTATATGAAGAAAACAAAGTAAACAAATTGAACTGCAACGTAAGTCAAAGAGCAATAACCACAGATTAACAATTATATTCTAAATATAAACAACAACTCTTATTTAGAGAGGACTAATGTACACAAATTAATTAGCTGATCTTTCAGCTTTCATAAAAATTTCTTAGTGGTTCTTGAAAGACACTGTTTCTTTGAACACCAATAAGAACATACTATGAATTCTCTTTCTTTTTTAAGCAATCATTTCTTGCAAAACAAAGGAAAAAAAGTACCTATGATCAAGAAAAGTTAAATAATTTATTAAAATAAAATCCCTTATCAATGGAGAAAGTGAGAGTTTTGTTAGTTTGAAGGAACACAGAGGGATACATTATCATGCTCCTATTTACTCATCAAAACACGGTTTATAACAACACAATTTAGATTAAAAATGAATTTTTAAATAAAAAGCAAGTGAAATATTTATTCACATAATACTTTGAAGTGTTTCAAAACCAATTATGGGATGGAAGTAAAAAACTGCAATTATTAATCATTAATTTTCAAAGTCAAACTTAAAATAGGTTCATGCAAATATCTTGGTGGAACATCGAAAACAGTAATTCTATCCAACAAAACTCTTTACAAATACTTTGAGTAAAATCCATTTCAGTAAACTATTCATAATTAAATGATGTAGAAGTTAAATCACAAAGTCAAGTTATGAAAGATCCAATCTACTCTTCTAATGAAGAGAGCTAACCTACTCTCCAATGTAGAAACAGGCCTACAATGGAAAAGCATAAATAAAAAACATTGTTTTCTAAAACTGCTTAAAGGTTGGACTTGCATTTTCCTTCCCAAAGAGAAGTAAAGCACACAATTATGTTAGTTAGCCTCCTATATTGAAACTTGAAATAAGTCTGTTACAACAATGTCTTTTTCATAACTTCCTCCTTATTCCTTATTCTTAGCTCATATACATACATAAACACACACACAACTTTTTAAAGTTTTGCAATTTTCCTTCTCAAATGTTCTCTGAAAATAACAGTAGGCTAAAAGAAATTATACTATAAGAATCATTAAGTCAAAAGAATTATTTTACTTTTACTATACTATGTGATATATAATTAAGAATTTATTTATCTGGAGATTTCCAGTTATCTTAAATTGTTGACATGAAGAAATTTATCTAACTAACAATTATCATAAAGGAAAACAACTGAGGACACTAAGTAAGCTTCTGTCCACAACATTTAAAATTTTAAAGATTTAAAAGCTAACTTAACATAGTCATCTAATGACCTACATTAAAAGGGATCAATTTTGTAGTGTTTCCATTCTGGGAAAAGCAAAAGGAATAAACCTTCTTAGCATGCAATATCAAAATGTCATTGGGCTAAAGCTCTTAGTTGACAAAAATTATTCTCAGGAAGTTCAACAAATTATAAATAAAACATAGGTTATTACAGGGAAAAAAAGGCAGAGGGGGGAAGATATCAATTGTACTACAAAGTAGTCTGGATACAATAGCTAACTGGTTCTTTTTATAAATTAAGACAACCCTATTACTGTGAGCTACTTAAAATAACAAATATAACAAATACTGAAAAGACAGTTACTTTAGATATCCATTTAAAAATCAGTTTAATGTTAACCTATTCTTTCAACATTTTGACATCAATCTCTAAGTACATAAAATTCACAAGCATTCAAAAATGTACATTCTGTAGAAGATTATAATCTTTTTCTAAGGTAGCTGAACTTCTGGCCATCATACCCAATAGTTTAATACCAACTTTCAACAGAAGTTATTAAAAAAAAAATTAAAATTTTAAAACAATTATTTCAGTATCTGAAAGCATAGGGATTAGATTTCACTTATCTGGTTGTGAAAAGGTAGGATTCTGTTTGCTTGGCTGGTTTTTGATCAACATCCATACATATCTTCTGGCAAATCACCTCTCCTATTCTAACTACAGATTATTCTGTAAAAGTGTATTCGGTGTCTCTTTTCTGTCTTCTATTGCTTTATAATTTAGCTTCTTTTTCAATTACAATTAAGAATTCAAGATATTTATTAATTTCTTAGTTATCTCTCATTTTCATAGATGAAAACAGGAGCAAGGATGGGGAGTTGGTTCTCAATTGAAAAAAGACAAAAGGACAATCAAACTCTTAGGTACCCATTACAAAGAAGTTTCAAGTTCTTCTTTACAGCCAAGAATACTAGGAGGAACTTTATATTTAGCAATATGTGTAGTCAGTGTACAAATTTGATAAGTTAAATTTGAGATTCCTAAAAACTAAGACAACCATGTGTTGAGTACAATATAACCTTATCTATTAAGTATAAAAATAAATTAATCTTCCTCCTGGTTTTAACTTACTAGTCTATCTTCCTATAAAGCTATATCACCAAAATAAATTGGTTTGTGATTACCTTTACTATCCCATAGCATGCCTATGTTATAGTTACTTAAAAATTATGAATCAATAGCCTTTTCCAATCTCTCTTTACTATCTCTCTCTCTTTTTAATGTCTGTCATTTACCTGTGGTTGTATTTCAACATCATACCAACAAATAAAATCTGAAAGGCTTAACATGCACCCTCTGCCAGTCAGAATGTAAGTCTCAGACCACTTTCAAAGTTACAGCTTCATACTATAGTTCATAGATTATTACAGAAGTTTAATAAGGGGCCTAATTCTCAGACAATACAAAGAAAGCTTTCCATCTGAATGAAAACTATTGACTGTTGACTATTAACTTCAAACACACTTATAAACAAAGCTTGGCTTTCTTCTAGTCTTCACAGGAAAAATGCCATGTGAATCTATGTATTTTGCTTTTCTCCACCATCTAAACCTGAGGCAAATGTGTCCAAAGGTTCTCTCTCTATAATGTGTAGATTATAATACAACCATGCTTATTCAAGAGAGATTCAAGGCCAAATTTTTTAACAACTAATAAGATATCATACGTTTCTTTCCTTGGTAATGCTCCTTTTGAGCAAGTGTATTAAAAATAACATCAACTAATTAAGAATCTTATACAAAGCACTGTATTTTATATGCATCATCTATAAACCATAAAAAAAAGGGAAAAAAAGACAAAAACCGTGCAGGGTTGGTATCAATGTCCCTTCCTCAATGGAGAGCAGAGACACCAAGAAAGGCTAAAGATCAGAGAACTAACAAAAGGGCACAGAACTGTCCTATAGCAATAAAACTATTCTGTCCTATTGTATACAAGTCTTCGCATAAGTTATTTCCTCTACTTTGAATATGTTTTTATTATCCTTTATTTGTTAATTAATACTAGCTTTGACTAAATACAACTTCTCTGAAATCCCTACAGGAATTTTTCTCTTATATTTCCCCATTTTCAACTTGGCATGGCTTTTTCACCCCCAGTTATGTTAGTTGATATTCTTATCTGTCCCGTTAATGCCCTTGGTATATTTATATAACATATAATACAATGCAGCATTATTTACCTGGTGCTCCCCTTCACTAAATTTACAATACTCCCTGAGAGTAAAACAAGTTCTTTCATCTTTTTATTCTTAGCACAGATGATAGTGCTTAGAACTTAACAAACATTGAAAAATAGAAGGCAACTGAATGGAATTTATTTTTGCTAGCTACATATTCATGGCTGATTTGTTTTTAACTTTATACAGCTCAGTATGTACATATTAAAAATTCCCAAATAGAGAAAGACAACAAAAATAGTTATAGAAAAGCAATGTCATCCAAGATGTCTAAGAACCTATAAAATGCTGTGCTAGACTATGTTGAAAATAGACAATTTTGCTTTATGAATAGGACTTTTCATAAATCCAGCCTCAGAAGCTAGACATGGACAGGAAACATGAATTTGAGATATTTTAAGAATTCTTGAATATGTACCTGAGATACGAGACATCCTTGTAGAAAAGTAACATTGCTCTAAGTCTTCAAAATGAGCAGTGAGTCTTTTTCGTCTTGAGGCTAATGTGCTGTTATACCAGGGCTGTTTCTTTGTCTAAGGTGATAACAAGAAAAAGACACTTGTAATTCTGAACAAAGCATACTATATTTTCCACAGAGAAAATCCAGATGTTTGAATATTTAATTTCAAAAGTTCAGATTAAAATAATTACAAATGGCAAAATCCTGTAGTTATTAAGATCATATTTTCCAATTCTTATTTTAAAGGGAAAACAGGCCAATTTTATAAGAATAAAATGAGAAGCATCTTTCCACTCTCCAAATTAATGAAGACAGAATCCATTATAAGTGCCAAACTTAGAATTTTAAGAATTTGAACATGCATCAATTGTTAGGAAACAATTACCAAAAGGAAACTAATCACTTTTCAGCATTTTAGTGCAGCCGTATACATTTTAAGTAATAGGAACAGTGCTAAATTATATAGAATAGGTATTTAAATTAGTATTTATTATTAGGTTAAGGGTTAGTCAACATGTATATACTAAACAGTTTGATATATTAGAAAACCAAAATAACTAAATCATGTATATATATTTAGACAACAAAAGCAAATATGAAATATACTAGCATATGAACTCTATTAAAAAAAGTCTATAATCCTAAATATATATCACCAACACTATGTTAACTAAAAGGGTATGAAAATCCTTCCACAAATGGTTTCTATCTATTATGCTTGCGGCACATTAACAGACACAGAAATAAGCTACATAAATGAGATCTTTAGATAACACAAGTTAACCAATAAGAATACAACTGCTAATGTATTAAGAAATACTAAGTTACTACCATGAACAAAACAGTTATCTAGTTATCTAGAGTGAACTCCTGCTAAAAGTAGATGGTTATTGTCCTCCAACTAAAAATAAATAATTTTTTTAAAGAAGAACTATATTTTAAAGCAGTGCTTGCATCACAAGAAAAAAAGATTATTTACCAAAAGATTAATAACCAAACAGGAAGCTGAACTCAGAGGAGTAAAGGTAAACAAAATAGAGCAATGTAGAAAAGGGGAAAGAAGAGGACAATCTGAGGACAAATATGAACAGAAGGGCAAGTACTAGATCTAGAAAATAAAAAGAGAATTTGAAAACTGGAAGACAAATCTAAAATAATTATCCAAAATGAAGGATAAAAGCCAGGAAGACAGAAAAATTTGAAAGAAAAGAAAAGAAACATAAAAGACAGAATACTAAGGTTTAAATACGGGCACCCAGAGACCCAGAAAAGAGCGACAGATGGAAGAAGACGTATTTGAGGAGCTGCTGCTGCTCCTGAGTCGCTTCAGAACGAAAGCTGACAATTTTCCAAAACTGAAAACACACATGAATACAGACAGAGAAATTATTCCTATTGAGGATAATTAAAAAGAAATCCACAATTACATATACTAAAGCCAAACTGTGCTTTTGTCCAAGAGACAAAGATTTTAAAATCACACAAACAGAAAAGATAATTCACCTAATAGGAACAATTAAAGAAGCAAAACACTTCTCAAAAGCAATAATAGAAGCTAGAACATCGTAAGATTTGGCTATACTTAAAAAGTTGAAAGAAAATAACCTCAACTTAAAATTCAGATCAGACAAAACTATCCTACATCAACAGAACGCTGAGCAAAAGGCTTTTTCATGTGAATGAAAGCAAGGATTGCCACCTTTTATTACTATAAAAGGCATCTTTAAAAATTTTCTGAAATTTTGTAATTGAAAAGTTCAATAAAACAAACTAGAAGATTGGAGACACAGAATGAAAGAGAAATAAGGATATAGTAACCAAGCAAGTGATTTTAAATATTGTTTGCATACATTAACTATAATATTTCATTTATAGAGTTTAAGAATAAGACAGAATAAGTACACCAAAGACCCAGCATATAACTCTAAAGAGCGGGCCTGGATACTTTTACTTGAAAATCCTACCAAATATTCATGGAAGATATAACATCAGTCTTCCAAAAACCTTTCAGAAAACGCCTCCCCATTTGTTTTATGAGGCCAGCATAACTGTAATACCCACACCCAGTGATGATACTGGAGGAAGGGAAGGAAAAAAGAAGGGGAATAAGAGCCTTCATGTAAACAAGCATCCACAGCAAAATAATAGCAAACCGATTCCAACATGTAAAAAGAATAACTTATCGTGACTAAATGAAGTTTAGTCCAAGAATGCAGGGTTGTTTTCATATTTTAAAATCAATCAATGCAATTCACCAAGTGGGCAAAACAATGGAAAATAACCATAAAATAATTCCAAGAAATGCAGAAAAGACAAAATTCAACACCTATATATGTTAAAGGAGAAGGCAATGGCACCCCACTCCAGTACTCTTGCCGGGAAAATCCCATGGACGGAGGAGCCTGGTAGGCTGCAGTCCATGGGGTCGCGAAGAGTCAGACATGACTGAGCGACTTCACTTTCACTTTTCATTTTTATGCACTGGAGAAGGAAATGGCAACCCACTCCAGTTTTCTTGCCTGGAGAATCCCAGGGATGGGTCACACAGAGTCGGACACAACTGAAGTGATTTGGCAATAGCAATACATGCCAAATCGAAAAGCAAGAGAGTTCCATAAAAACATCTATTTCTAAAAACATCTATTTCTGCATTATTGACTATGCTAAAGCCTTTTATCGTGTGGATCACAATAAAGTATGGAAAATCCTGAAAGAGATGGGAATACCAGACCACCTGACCTGCCTTGAGAAACCTGTATGCAGGTCAGGAAGCAATACTTATAACTGGACATGGAACAACAGACTGGTTCCAAATAGGAAAAGGAGTACTTCAAGGCTGTATATTGTCACCCTGCTTCTTTAACTTATATGCAGAGTACATCATGAGAAATGCTGGGCTGGATGAAGCACAAGCTGGAATCAAGATTGCCGGGAGAAATATCAATAACCTCAGATATGCAGATGACACCACCCTTATGGCAGAAAGTGAAGAAGAACTAAAGAGCCTCTTGATGAAAGTGAAAGAGGAAAGTGAAAAAGTTGGCTTAAAGCTCAACATTCAGAAAACTAAGATCATGGCATCTGGTACCATCACTTCATGGCAAATATGGGGAAACAGTGGAAACAGTGGCTGACTTTATTTTTCTGGGCTCCAAAATCACTGCAGGTGATGACTGCAGCCATGAAATTAAAAGATGCTTACTCTTTGGAAGGAAAGTTATGACCAACCTAGACAGAATATTAAAAAGCAGAGACATTACTTTGCCAACAAATGTCCATTTAGTCAAGCCATCCAGTCCGGCAATGATTTTTCCAATGGTCATGTATGGATGTGAGAGTTGGACTGTGAAGTAAGCTGAGCACTGAAGAATTGATGCTTTTGAACTGTGGTGTTGAAGAAGACTCTTGAGAGTCCCTTGGACTGCAAGGACATCCAACCAGTCCATCCTAAAGGAGATCAGTCCTGGGTGTTCATTGGAAAGACTGATGCTGAAGCTACAACTCCAATACTTTGGCCACCTGATGCCAAGAGCTGACACACTTGAAAAGACCCTGATGCTGGGAGGGATTGGGGGCAGGAGGAGAAGGGGACGACAGAGGATAAGATGGTTGGATGGCATCACTGACTCAATGGACATGGGTATGGGTGGACTCTGGGAGTTGGTGATGGACAGGGAGGTCTCTCGTGCTGTGGTTCATGGGGTTGCAAAGAGTTGGACACGACTGAGCGACTGAACTGAACTGAACTGATATGTGTTAAAATTTCTCAAAAAATTAGGAATAGAAGAACACTTCCTCAACTTTACCAAGGGCATCTACCAAAATGCAGAGCTAACATATAAGTATTGGGGGGAAAGGGAGTGTAAAAAGAAAAAGAAAGGACAGATGGGAAGGGAAGGATAAGAAGGGAGAAGGAGAGGAGGCTAGAAGAGGCGAGGGGAGGAAAAGAGAAGAGAACACAAAAAGATTAGAAAAGGCAAAAATATTTTTGCTGATCACATGATTGTACACAGAATTTCATGAGAATCTACAAAACAACTAGAATTAATAAGTTTAGCAAGGACTTTCCTGGTGGTCCAGTGGTTAGGAATCTACCTGTCAATGCAGGGGATATGAATTTGATCCCTGATCCAGGAATGCCATACAGCAAGTAAGCCTGTGCACCCTAGAGCCCAAGCTCTGCAACAAGAGAAGCCATCACAAGAAGAAGCCCGAGTGCCACAACTTAAGAGTGGCCCCCACTTGCCTCAACGAGAGAAAGCCCAGTGGGAAAGCCCAGAAGACCCAGTGCAACCAAAAATAAATAAATGAAAATGTTTTCAAAAATTCAGCAAGATAATAAGAAATAAGGTTAACATACAAAAATCAATCATATGTTTATATACGCACAACAAAGTAGAAAATTTTAAAACAACTATGGATCAATAATGGCATCAAAAAAGAATTAGAAATTAATTTAACAGAAGCATGGACGAACTCTATATTACAAATACAAACACTGCCAAGAGAAATTTTTAAAAGACCAAAATAAATGGAAAGATATTCATGGACTAGAAAGTTCAGTATTATTCATGTGTTATCATTAGGGTAACTGGACAAATGATGCACAGGCTCTCTCTTTGTTTTACTTTGTTTATGCTTGTTTTGTTCTGACTTTACCACATGGCTTTTGGGATCTTAGTTCCCTGACCAGGAATTGAACCCAAGCCCCCATCAATGCAGGCACAGAGTCCTAACCATTGTACCACCAGCGTATTCTCATGGGCTATCTCTGAATTATTTTTTAAAACTGCACATGAATCTACAATTATCTCAAAATTTAAAAATCTTTACAACTCTAAAAAAAAATCTTAGGAATAAACTTACACAGAAATAAGCAAAACCTAGACTCAACTCAATATTATAAATATATCAGCTCTCCATAAGGTAATTTATGAGTTAAAGGCAGTTTGAATAAAGATACCAAGAAGCTTTTTCATGCAGCTAGAGAAATTGATACTAAAGTTCATGTGAAGAAACCAAACAGGGAAGCATTTCTGTAAAACACTGAAAAAGAAAAGCTAGGGGGCTAGGGGAACTAATTTCTATCAGACATTAAAACATAAAGAGGTGACAGTGAAAGATGAAGAGAGAAATATATCAGTAGATAGAAGTGAAAGACCAGAAATGAATCCATATACACACAGAATTTTTCATATAAGAAAGGCTGCATCTCAAAACATTTGATCAAAGAAAGATTTTTTAAAAGTGGACAGGAGACTTCCCTTGTGCTACAGTGGATAAGAATCTACCTGCCAATGCTGGGGACACAGGTTCAATCTCCTGTCCAGAAGATTCCGCATGCCTAGAGCTACTCAGCGTGTGCGCCACGAGTGTCGAGCCCATGCTCTGGCGCCCACAAGCCGCCCATGCTGAGCCCACGTGCTGCAACAGAGAGCGGCCCCTGGTTGCCGCAACCAGAGAAAGCCCACGAGCAGCAACAAAGACCTGATGCAGCCAAAATAAATAAAGAAAGAAAAGTGAGCTGGGACAACTGACTAGACATTTGGATAAAGATAAAACTAGATCCACACCTCAAAACATATACCAGAATAAACTCCAAAGAGAACAGGAATCCAAATGTAATCAATGAAATGAGACAAGAAAATGGGGATAAATTTCTCTACATCCTAGTTAGAGGTAGACGTTTAGAACTATAACTCAAAACCCAGAGGCAACAAAAGATTGTTAACTTTAAATAATGATTTAGAAATTTTGAACAGTTTAAAAAAAAAAAAAACAGAAGAAAATATAGGCAGCATTTATTACACATAAAGGGCTAATTTTCCTAACATACCAACTGCCAAGTCTTAAAAATTGAACAAAACATATAAAAAACTTTATAGAAAAAAACAGGCCAGAAATATGAACACATAATCCACTAATAAGTATATTAATATACCACCAGTCATATGATATTTGTTCAACCTAGCTCATAATTACAGAAACACAAAACTATTCTGAGGTCTATTTCTCTCTTGCCAGATAAGCAAAAATTTTAAAGTAAAACTCATTCTATTAGAGAAGCTCTGAGATAGAGTCTAAGAGAGCAGACACATTCATATACTGCTGGGAAAGTGCAAACTGGTACAGTCCTTTGGGGGAAGAAGATGATTTGGCAATATCAATCTCTCTGCCTGTCCATCTATCTATCCATCTACCCCCATCCATTCATCCATCTCTGACCCAGAAATCCCACATCTAGGAATTTACACTGAAGATACACCATCCAATGATATGAAAGTATGTATGTACAAATTAATCACTCAGCACTACTTTGTAATTACAGAATAATGTAAACTACCTCTCTTTAAGTAACAAATTGATTAAAAATTCTATGCAGCTATAAAAACAATGAGGAAGAATTCTATGCACTTCTATAGTTTTTTTCATGATAAACTGTTAAATAAAAAAGCAAAGAAGAGAAGCACTAGGAAACCCACCCTTTGTGTAAAAAAGAAGAAATAAGAATATGCATATGCATCATGAAAACTGACTAACACAACTGGTTACCAAGAAACGGTAAGAAACAATGCAGTGGGCAAAGATAAAGGATATGGAAATTGGTAGAAAGGCTGGAGGTGTGGTATTTATTGAGTATGACTTTCTGTATAACTCTGACCTTCAAAATCAGGTTAATATTTCATATTTTCAAAAAAAGTTTGTATGTAATAAAGGTAAAGGTTGGTGGTGGAATACAAACAGAAGCAAATGAACTCAGTTGTATTTCAAAGAAATATTGCAGCTAATACTGATGAATAATTAACAACTAAAATCCAAGTAATTTCTGAACACACTGTATTTTCATAACTATATTCTCATACTAAAGCTATAAAGGAATTTAAATATTCACCACTAGTTAGTAGATTTGCTTTCTTAATAATTTCCATACTAGTTTAGTACATACACTAATAAGACTATGACAATAAGTAAAATGTATGTTTTGGTAATGAGAACTAGGTTTCTGTCAGAAAAGGGAATTAAAGATATGGAAAGGATTCACTGAAGCTACAATGAACCCTGTGATAGTGAATTGTAACAGGAGGTCACCAGCATGAATCCACAGCTTTTATGACAGATACAGAAACACAGATATGTCACAGACATAGAAGATTATATAAATAATTTTCATCCATTGAATAGTAGTGAGTAATCTCAGCTGGTCTGGGTTGCCCACATGGTTATTTACAGAGCTATTGACTCTTAACCTACACTGCAAAATATATTAAGTAAAGATAAATGGTATTTCATAACCATAGGCCTTAGAGTTGTTTGGTGACAGACTGCGTCACTCTGTCAACACTGTTTAGTAATAATAATTGAATTTATGATTCACCTATTTCAGTGAAGTTTGTAAGTTAATAACTGGTCACATAACTAGAATGCACTGCCTATGGGACTAGCTTAAAATAAGGGATCTGACTACAAGCCAAATTTGCACTTCCCATTACTAAGGTGCTTGAGAATGTAAGCAAGGAGTCATTCTGAATCTGGAGACAAAGCAGTTCCTCTGTGACTCAGTGGTACAAGGACAAAGAAAACTACTTGAAATCTCCATATCCTTTTCAGTGAGTACCTTTCTTCTGCCTGGTTGTACTGTATCCATTGCCTATAATCAAGTTCCAGAAGTATAAACTCCTTGATTCCTGTGAGTCCTTTCATCAAACACTTAAGGTGATTAACATGTAATTAATAAATATATTATATATACAGATATGCATGTTTCCTAGCTCTGTTGACCAAGAAGGCCTACAAGCAATGACACTATACGAGCAATGAGCATACTTAAAACCCAGATCTTTGTTTTGAAGTATCATTCTCCATTAAAAGAAAACGGGACATCTTGGATACATGGCTGATTACAGAATTGGGGCAAGGTAAGTACAAGATGATATTGGTACATCTTATTATCTAAGAATGTAAGAAGTTACTTAAAAAATGATAAGAACCTGAAGATCAGCTTGAAGGAATTCCAACTAGCCAAACAGAGAACAGACTGAGCTTCAAAATAATTAACAGAAAAACTTTTAAATTTATGATTCCTTAAACACATAAGAGATGGTAGGAAAGATCTCCCTTATAGTGGAAATCCTAACTGATAAATGTGGAATTATTACTCAGGCATTAAAAAAATGAAATAATGCAATTTGAAGCAATGTGGATGGATCAAGAGATTAAGTGAAGTAAACTACAGAAAGAAAAATATCGTATGATATCACTTACATATGGAATTTTAAAAATGGCACAAATGAACATATTCACAAAACAGAAACAGACTCACAGACTAGAAAGCAAACACAGTTACCAAAGAGGACAGCATAGCTGGGGGGGCGGGGGAGGGTTTGGATAAATTAGAAGTTCGGGATTAACATATACATATTACTGTAAATAAAAAAGGTAAACAACAAGGACATACTGTATAGCACAAGGAACTATACTCAAAATAGTCAAAATAACCCATAATACAAAAATACATATATACATACATATGAATCATTTTGCTATACACTTGAAACAAAAACTATAAATTAACCACACTTCAGTAAAAATTTTTACAATTAATGTAGAAAAGTTAAAACTTATTGTTTATACAAAATAATTAATTATTATTTCAAGTAATATTCATTAATAAATGCTCAAATGGGAGAAAAACGGTAAATTTATACCAAACAAATCTGGCAGGCATCACCTTAATCAAATGATCAGAGGTAATATCACCAAAATCGAGCAGATACACCATATCCAGATGTGACAAACTAACAAAGGATACCACACTGGTGGCTGTAGCATTTGTGATAAAAATGGGTAATCACAATCCAGTTATAAGGAAATATCAGACAAACTCATATTGAGGAATGGTCTACAAAATTAATAACTTACACTTCAAAAATGTCAACCTCACGTACAACTGAGGAACTAAAACAATTTAGAGGAGATTAAAGAAACATGACAACTAAATATAACCAGTGAGTCTGGATTCATTCTGGACAAAGAAAATTTTCCTTTTGTTATAAAAGAATATTAGTGGCAAAACTGCTGAAATTTAAATAAACTGTCTCAGATAATGATATTATATTAACATTAACATCCTGGTTTTACTAATTATACTAAAGTTATATAAAAACTCTAAGGCAAAAACAAGCAATTATAAAAATTCAGAGGTATAAAATAATTGCTTCTGGTTTCACCTACATCATGTTAACTTTTTATCAATTCCATTTCAACTATAAACATGATTTTTAAGAGTAGCAAAATAGTATACTCAACAGCTGTACCAGTCTCTGAAGCTATTCTGCTATGACTGGGCATATTTATTTTTCCAGAATTTTTGCTTGTATAAATAATATTGGTATATAAGTTTTTGATAGTACTTTGAATCATTTCTTATAAGAAATTTCTATGTTTATCACTACCAAATCACACAGTTGAGTATTATTTTACATGTGAGTGGGCCATTTGGATTTATCTTTTTCCCCATGTTCTTCATCTACTTTTTGCCTGTTGGCGCTTTCATCAAAAACATGGAATCCATATAAGAAATTTTTATTTTGAAGCAATTAAACCATTTGCCTATCATATTGATAATACCTTTCCCAGTTTGGGTATAAAATTTTGTTTGTGGTACTTTCTTATACACTGCCTTCTTTCTTAATTTCTACAGTTCTATTATTATCTAAATCATTATTTAGCTGATCTGAACTCTTACAGTAAGAGATAAAATAGAAAGCAAATTTCCAGCAAATGGTTTCCTGGGTATTGCAACATAATTTACTTAATCTTCCCTTTTACCACTGATCTGCATAACCACCTTCACCATAGGGTAAACTCTTAAATTACCTTTCAGTTAGATTTAAAATTTTTATTGTGCCCCATTTGTTAGAGCAGTCTTAGAATACATTAAAATAACCTATTGGGTAAATGCCCTTGTAATATCCTTCTGAAGCATTTATTCTACAAATAACCATTTAAAGTCAGTTGGTCACCCTCTCTACAAACCCTTAAAAAATATTCTTGAGGTGTTTTTTTTTTTAATTGGAATCACATCCAATTATGGTTATTGGTCTATTCAAATTATTCAATTTATTAAGAGTTCTATTTTTATTAATATGCACTAGCACCCAGTTTTTTAATCTACTCAATACTATAATAGCCAATTTCAATTATATATTGAAACATCTTATAGATAATCTTCTTTTTTTAATCTCTCTACATTTACCATCTTAAGAATTTCCCAGTTTGTTGAGTTTAATGCCTAGTTCACTTATTTTTATTCTCATCTAAAACTGAATCCATTTAATGATATAATTTTTAGGATAATTCTGACCAAAATCTCATAAATTTTGATTTATAACAGTTTCAACACAGGATTTTTTTAAGTTGTTTGTAGCAACATTTGTATACTCTTTGACACAAAGATATTCAGAGGAGTCTTTGGTTTACTCTCTTCCAGATTGCTGAAGTAGCTGTTTACTGAAGGTTCTGATTCTGAGAATGTAGATGGCACAATTTATCTTGTTTTAGAATCAATCCAATTTTCTCAATGCTCCAAGATTACTAACAATATGCATATCCCTTGATACAAAGTATAAAGTGAGGCAAGTACCCATTAAGCTAAGTTTAACTCATTCAACCAAAGAAAAAAATTTAGAGTCTTTAATACAACTAAGAAAGTTACACACTAAGTGGCCTCCGTTATTTACGTTTCTTACCTCATTTCTATTTTTCTCCCCCTTGCTCATTCCTCTCCAGTCATAACAGACTTCTAGACTACGACAGGCACGCTTCTAGCGCAGGGCTTATGTACTTCCTTCTTTCGCTCAGCTTAGATCTGCTCAGAGATATTCACATAGCTTCCTCCCTTACCTCCTCTTTGTTCAAAAATAATCTATCTTTATTACTATTAGTATATCTCCAACTAGACTGAAAGCTGGGTTACAGCAGAATTTTTGTCTGCCTTGTTTTTCTTCAATAACCCAAGCCCATAATAGTGCCTGGTAAATAGAAGGTACTGAAAAAAAAAAAAAAAACAGAAAACTGTTGGCTTAATAAGTTAATATTTAAAAGCACAGGTCCTGAAGCCATAATGCCTGGGTTAGAATATCTTAACTTCTCCTTACCTTCTTTGACCTAGTCTCCTCCTTAATAAAATAGAAAATAATTATCTCAAGTTCTAAGAATTAAAGTAGTTAATGCTTGTAAAGAACACTGAGCAATGTACATGCAATGCATAGTAGATGGAAAATAAATGTTATCTAAATACTAATATTACTACTTTAATTATTTCTTGAGCTATACAGTAGGCATTCCATATCCACAGGTTCTATAAATACAAATTTAATCAAACGCAGACAGAAAATATCCACCCCCAACCAAAGGAAGAAATTCTGGAAAATTCCAAAAGGTAAAATGAATTTGCAGCTGCATTGGCAACTATTTACATAGTATTCACATTGTATTTAAAATTTTTTACACAGCATTTATGTTATACTAGTTATTATAAGTAATCACAGAGATGACAAAGTATACAGGAGGATGTGCTGCAGAGGTTGTATGCAAATATACCACAATTCATATAAGGAACCTGGCATCTTTGGACCTTGGCATCTGCCACAGCTCCTGGAACAAATCCCTCAGACACTGAGGGATAAGTATACTTTAAAATCTCCTACCATGTTTAAGTTTTAACCAGTTTTAAAAAATTTCTAATAAAGTTTTACTTTATATAAATACTAATCCTTTATATTATGTCACACAAATTACTACTAGTTTGTGGGATTATACCTTTTATTATATGTAAATGCGTATCTGTCTTCTCATGATTTTTCCCTTCAGTTCTATTGTGATCTGTATTTACTTTGCTGTTTGTTTTTGTCAACTTCCTTACCATTCTTACATTTGCCAGGCTTATCCTCATCTACTCCTTTGTTTTCAATTCTTTTTATGTCAATTTATTTTAAGTCTGTGCTTTCTAAAGAGTATTCCTAGAAATGAAGGGTAAGGACTATATGTCACATTAGTTCTGTCCCAGAAGCCCTAGCAGGTTCTCCTCCGCAACAACCTCCTTGGCCTCCAGCAGATGCTAAGGCTGGAGTCTCCTGGGAAACCCGGAAGACTTCACCAAAAGTACTCTTTTACTCTGCACATGGTGACTCACATTAGGCAGACTTCTTAAGTATTCTTTTTATCGCCTATAAATTCTTTTTAAGTTTTCCGTATGAGGACAGCTATATGTCAATGGGATTTCTAGTGTGTGAAGGTTAGAGAGACCACAGGCTTACTGTACCATCTCAAACCAAGTTTCCTTTATTACATGCAAAGAGTAAAAATTAAAAAATGAAAAAAAAAATACACACACACAAAAATGCTATTCTGAATGGTTTTTTTCCCTCCTAGATTCAATTTCTATAATTTCTAACTCACAGAATTTGCTAGAAATTCCAAATCAATGTCCTATAAATGGCAATAGGAAAAGGGCTTCCCTTGTTCCTTGATGCAGAATTTGTCAGAGTCCTGCAACCAAAGACCAATAGGAATACACCTGTAGCTGAACAAGTTTTATTACTGCTCATTGCAATGAAGAATACAGCATACTATGGGTTAAGGCAGGAAGATGTTACAAACTACTGATAGGATACAGGCTCATGTTAAGTGATTTGGGGGAGGGTTCAAGGAAGTAAGGCTTTGCTCTGGACTGGATACTGTCAAGAAGGGGGATAATCCTGTGACCAGGTATCTTAACATATCTTACCTGGACAAACAGAAAACTAGAGTGAGATTAAAGCCGTAATTAGTAAGGATGCAGCTACTGCTTGTATTAGCCAGGATACAGGCGTGTTTGGTATTTTACATATTTTGCACAGTGATTTTTTTAATGTGCTTAGGTAAGTTTATGAAGTGATCTTAGTTTTTGTTTCATTTCTTCCTAGTCCCAGAGTGACTGTGTCTGATGTGGATGTTGTGAGATTAGGTTTGAAAGGAGAACATCAAGGCCCAGCTGTGAATGCCAAGCCTGTTTCCAGATTCTGCTTTCCCTCTTCAAGTTCTTAAAGATGTTTCCATTCAGTTCTTAAACATTCCTCCTGAGGGGCTTCCCTGGTGGTCCAGTGGCTAAGAATTCTCCCTGCAATGCAGGGGACATGGGTTCGATCCTTGGTTGGGGAACTAAGAGCCCACAGACCACAGGGCAACTAAGTCCACGTGCTGCAGCTAGAGAAATTTGTGCAACACAGGAGACATGGGTTCACTCCCTGGTCGGGGAACTAAGAACCCACAGGCCAGTTGGCAACTAAATCTGTGTACCGCAGCTAGAAAATCTGGGCACCACAACAGAAGACTCCACATGACGCAAACAAGACCCGACACAGCCAAATAAATAAATATTAAAATAAGAGAGAGGGAATGAGAAGCCCACACACTGCAATGAAGAGCAGCCCCTGCTCACCACAATTAGAGAAAGCCTGTGTGCAGCAACAAAGACCCACCACAGCCAAAAAATAAAATAAATAAAACTTTAAAAAAATTTTCTCCTTATATATCTCATTATGTCTTACAAAACACCTAGATCTAGTGCACTCATGGCTGTTCAGGAAGAGATACAAACAAATCTATGAACTTGCCAAATCCAAGCACACATCTGAAGAGAACACAGGATATGCAGAGGAGTTATGCAAGCTAACCATAACAGTCATAGAGTCGGTCATCTAAGCAGTGGGAAAAGAAAAGCACAAATAATACGTATAATATTAAAGGTTTTCTTTCCACTTTGATAAAAATAACTGCACTATCACATAAAATGAATACACAAAGACACACCTTACTTAAATGCCTTATTTTTTCCTTTTATGGAAAAAAGGAGGTAAAGGATAATTTTAAGAACAATTTGTAAAATCTGAATAAGGTATAGGAATTACATAAAGCACCACATCAATGTTAACTTCTTGAATTTTAAAATTATATTGTCATTACACAGGACAATATTCTTGTTTTTAAGGAAACATAAATTGAAGTACACAGATAAAGGAACATTATGTCTGTACCTTACTTAAACAATCCAAAGAAAAAATTTTATGTGCATATATGTAAAAGAGAGACAGAATAAGAATGATAAAACAAATGTGATCTAATGTGAACACCTGGATTATCTGCATATAGAATATAAAGGAATTATTTTTAACATTCTTGTAACTTTTCTCTAAGTCTGAAGTTATTTCAATGTGAAAGTTAAAAAAAAAACACAGACTGGCCTCAAAATTACACTTGACAAATATCAGCATCCCCAAGTCAGAGATGAAGAGAGTAAAACTCAAAATAATCATACAATTAATTAAAGAAAAGGAGAAGCCAGAGTCGATTTTAATAAAGCCTGTAGTTTACCTTCCAGAAAAAGGTTTCATGTTTCAACATAATAATAGGTAATTCACCAATAAATTATAACTTTCTTATCTCCGAGAGAAACAATGTCCTGATTACTCACAATTTCCTCTTACAGTATTTCCTTCCTCTCAAGGACTAATGTTACTAGCATGCTAAAAAAAGTTTTTAACTCAATCAGTAATGAGCAGATATACAGCTGATTATTCACCAGAGCTATTCAAGCCCTAATCAATGCTACAGCACACAAAACAGCTGTCTCTAGGATAGGACATTCCAGTAAACTCATATGTGATTTTACAACTCAGGTGATTAGACTTACGGCCCCACTAGAACAGATTGTTAGATACATCAATTACCTGAGAACTGCCACTGAAACCTGGAGGTTGGCTGTATTCTGTGGAATCAATAATACTACTGCAAAATGAAGAAAAAAAAATGTGATTTCAGTTTTTACATTCTCTTTAGCAACAGAAAAAGTAAATCTAAAATATATCATATATAAATCCAATATTTATTGTCAATAATTTATAAGTCAAATAAATACATATTCCATAAATAAAAAAATTAGGAAATAAACAATTTACCCCTCCATCCCACCACCTTAAATATACCCATCTTGAAAGAATGTCAATAGGGAATAATCACAAGACAGGCATACACAACTGAAGTATTCACTACAACTTCATTTTCAGATAGTTGTTTCATTTTCAGTTAAGTTGTTTGAACTTGAAGGAAAAGAGTACTTAGAATACTGTAAAAAGGGCACAAGTATGCAATCAAAAGCTATGATGAACAGATCCTGTCATGAAACCAGAGTTATGTGCCCCTGGACAAACACCCTACAATCACTCAGTTTCCTTATCTGCAAAACGAGATAGTTGGAGACTAACAATGACTGACTAGCTCAATCTATAGTCCCTTCAAGCTCTAAAATGCCATGATAATCATCTCATGTGAAAAAAAACTACCAAAGGAATGGAATAAAAATGGTAGAATATCAATAATATTTCTTTTATAACCCAAAATCTATATTCTAATTTCCTCTGCTCTAGTCAAACATAATTTGCTTTCTCTCTTGGTTGTTTCTATTTGATTATATTCTCTGTGCATTCTCCTACTTACCTTAGTAAACCCTTTTTAAGTACAGACTACCTTTTCTTCCTAAGAGTTCTACCTTACCATATCTATTTTTTCACTTCACTCTTCTCCCCCTCCCATCTTAAATAAATTAGCCTATGAGGACTACTAACATCTGAAAATGACATTAACAGATACATCAACAATGACAGATCAACAGCTACCTATATTTTAAAAAATTCTTCCCTCTTTCTACTATAGAAATGTCTATATTTATCCACCTTAATGAAATTTAAGCAATTGAGAGTACTAATTTCAGTGCATTTCTTTACATAAATACACAAAGTCATTATTCACTTTAGTCCAACAATCACAAAGGTTATAATATAAGAAGCACTCTTAAAGGGTACAGAGTGGGTATGAATTTCACCTATTAGCAGCTAAATGACTCTGGGCAGTTATTGATATTATTTGCCCTCTAGTATTTCCATCTGTTAAGCAAGATATTCAGAGAGGTGTAAGATTTAATTGTGTTAATATTCCTCAGTACAATACCAAAAAATGGTAGGCATTCAATAAATTTTATTCTATTAATAAAATGTCAATAACATACAAACTTATGTTTTCAAAAATTTAATAAATCAGAAGGAACTGTTCTCACAGTACTCCAACACATAATAATAGACACTAATTTATTGTGCTCTTAACCATTCCTATAATAAGACTCACTTATAAGACCCTCAAAGCATCTACACCACAAATTAAAGAATTAACAGGATCTTGTAATTAATTTCTCCTGATGAAATATAACCAATGCCTACTTTCCTTGAACAGGGTCATGAACTGATATGACAAGATCACGTGCTATTTTCAGAATACTCTATACAGGGACTAACATGGCTAAAAATGAGATGCCAGGTATTTAAAATCTGCGTTCCTTCCACTACTGAAACCCAATCCCCTATTTGTATAAACATTAATGAAATTATGAAGCTTCATATTTAGAGGTTGATAGAACAGAACTATTTCTAGATAATACTTTATGGGAATGTAATTCGGACTTCTCTGATTGCAAGCTGGAACAATGACAATGATTCTTAGTGTGCATCGGGAAATAACACTACACTTCAAATACATGTTGAAAAATAGTACTGATCAGGGTTTCCCTGGTGACTCAGAGGTAAAGAATCTGCCTGCCAATGCAGGAGACACAGGTTCAATCCCTGATCCAGGAGGAAAGCAACTAGGTCCATGTGCCACAGCTACTGAGCCTGTGCTCTAGAGCCCAGGAACCACAACTACTGAAACCATGGGCCCGAGGACCCATGCTCTGCACCAAGAGAAGCACGCAACGAGAAGCCCACACACCACACTAGAGTGGCCCCCACTCGAGCAAGCAGAGGAAAGCCCACACAGCAGTGAACACCTAACACAGCCAAAAATAATAAATAAAGTTAAAAAATAGTACTGATCAGAAAGCATTGAAATTACAGGCTTTAAGTGATATGCTGGTAACAATCACTGCAGAATTCGAAATTTAGTTTATATTAGATCTTAATCTTATTCACTAGAAAAATTTATTAATGCATACACAACTGCAACAGAAGCAATCTGAAGAAATAAATCCCTTTAATTTTGCTTTTTAAATGTGTGTGTATATGTGTATATAAAGTAAACATGATTACAAGAGAATATTAGAAGCATTGACTGGGCTGGTTCCTCTTGATTCTGGTGCTCTTCTACTTCTTATCTCCAGGTTAGCCACAATCTACAGATGGTGATAAAAACAACAATACTAACAGCTATAATTTATTAAGCATTCAGCATGCTCTAGGCACTGATCTAATAATTTAAACTTCATAACTCAGGTAGGTACTATATCATTCCCATTTCTCAAAGGACGAAACAAAGCCACGAAGAGCTTACACATTTGGCCCAAGTTAAAAAGTTAGCAAACAGGAGAGTTAGAATTCAAAACCATGCAGTCAGGTTCTAGAATCTACACTGAATCAGAATGCTATGAGTCCTAGGCATATCATATTCTACAACTAGAGTGAAGAAATCCTGGACTAGTCCAATCCACTTCACACAGTTTAAAGAGAAAAGTTAAAAAAACAGCAACCTAAAAATATGTAAGTCAACAATTACTTCAATTAATGTTAAATAAATAACCTGAAACTATTTCAAATAAATTATAAAAATTAAATCCACCAAACTATGGCAAAAGCAAGAAGAAAATTTCAAAGCAGATCTCACAGACAGAATGCCAGAAAAACTATGGACAGAGGTTCGTGACATTGTACAGGAGGAGGTGATCAAAACCATCCCCAAGAAAAAGAAAACCAAAAAGGCAAAATGGTTATCTGAGGAGGACTTACAAACAGCTGAGAAAAGAAGAGAAGCTAAATGCAAAGGAGAAAAGGAAAGACTACCCATCTAAATTTGCAGAGTTCCAAAGAACAGCAAGGAGAGACAAGAAAGCCTTCCTCAGTGATCAATGCAAAGAAATAGAGGAAAACAAGAGAATGGGAAAGACCAGGGATCTTTCAAGAAAATTAGATACCAAGGGAACATTTCATGTAAAGATGGGCACAATAAAGGACAGAAACAGTATGGACCTAACAGAAGCAGAAGCCATTAAGAAAAGGTGGCAAGAACACACAGAAGAACTATACAAAAAAGATCTTAATGACCCAGATAACCATGATGGTGTGATCACTCACCTAGAGCCAGACATCCCAAAGTGTGAAGTCAAGTGGGCCTGAGGAAGCATATCTACGAACAAAGCTTTTCTCCTTTACCTTTCACTTCTCTTCTTTTCTCAGCTATTTGTAAGGCCTCCTCAGACAACCATTTTGCCTCTCTGCATTTCTTTTTCTTGGGGATGGTTTTGATCACCGCCTCCTGTACAATGTCATGAACCTCCATCCATAGTTCTTCTGGCATTCTGTCTATCAGATCTACTTCGGAACCCCAGGGTTAGTAGAAGGAAAGAAATCTTAAAAATTAGGGCAGAAATAAATGCAAAAGAAACAAAAGAGACCATAGCAAAAATCAACAAAGCTAAAAGTTGGTTTTTTGAAAAGGTAAATAAAATTGACAAACCGTTAGCCAGACTCATCAAGAAACAAAGGGAGAAGAACCAAATCAACAAAATTACAAATGAAAATGGAGAGATCACAACAGACAACTCTGAAATATAAAGGATCATAAGAGACTACTACTACCAGCAGCTCTATGCCAATAAAATGGACAACTTGGAAGAAATGGACAAATTCTTAGAAAAGTATAACTTTCCAAAACTGAACCAGGAAGAAAGAGAAGATCTTAACAGACCCATCACAAGCATGGAAATCGAAACTGTAATCAGAAATCTTCCAGCAAACAAAAGCCCAGGACCAGATGGCTTCACAGCTGAATTCTACCAAAAATTTAGAGAAGAGCTAACACCTATCTTACTCAAACTCTTCCAGAAAATTGCAGAAGAAGGCAAACTTCCAAACTCATTCTATGAGGCCACCATCACCCTAATACCAAAAGCAGACAAGGATGCCACAAAAAAAGAAAACTACAGGCCAATATCACTGATGAACATAGATGCAAAAATCCTTAACAAAATTCTAGCAAACAGAATCCAACAACATATTAAAAAGATCATACATCATGACCAAGTGGGCTTTATCCCAGGAATGCAAGGATTCTTTAATATCAGCAAATCAATCAATGTAATACACCACATTAACAAATTGAAAGATAAAAACCATATGATTATCTCAATAGATGCAGAAAAAGCCTTTAACAAAATTCAACATCCATTTATGATAAAAACTCTCCAGAAAGCAGGACTAGAAGGAACATACCTTAACATAAATAAAAGCTATATATGACAAACCCACAGCAAACATTATCCTCAATGGTGAAAAATTGAAAGCATTTCCCTTGAAGTCACGAACAAGACAAGGGTGTCCACTCTCACCACTACTATTCAAGATAGTTTTGGAAGTGTTGGCCACAGCAATCAAGAGCAGAAAAAGAAATAAAAGGAATCCAGATAGGGAAAGAAGAAGTAAAACTCTCACTGTTTGCAGACGACATGATCCTCTACATAGAAAACCTCTACTTCGAAATTTTCTTCTTGCTCCTGCCATAGTTTGATGGATTTATTTTTATAATTTATTTGAAGTAATTTCAGGTTATTTATTTAACATTTATTGAAGCAATTGTTGACTTTCATATTTTTAGGTTGCTGTTTTTTCAACTGTGTAACTGTTTTAGTGGAGGTGGTAAAATTCCAGCTGAGTTATTTCAAATCCTAAAAGATGATGCTGTTAAAGTGCTGCACTCAGTATGTCAGCAAATTTGGAAAACTCAGCAGTGGCCACCAGACTGGAAAAGATCAGTTTTCATTCTAATCCCAAAGGCAATGCCAATGAATGTTCAACCTACTGCACAATTGCACTCATCTCACACGCTAGCAAAGTAATGCTCAAAATTCTCCAAGCTGGGCTACAACAGTATGTGAACCAAGAACTTCCAGATGTCTAAGCCGGATTTAGAAAATGAAGAGAAATCAGAGATCAATTTGCCACCATCCGTTGGAACACAGAAAAAGCAAGAGAATTCCAGAAAAACATCTACTTCTGCTTTATTGACTACACTAAAGCTTTTGACTGTGTGGATAATGACAAACTGTGGAAAATTCTTAAAGAGATGGGAATACCAGACCACCTTATCTAAATCCTGAGAAATCTGTATCCAGGTCTAGAAGCAACAGTTAGAACCAGAAATGGAACAACAGACTGGTTCAAAATTGGGAAAGGAGTATGTCAAGGCTGTATACTGTCACCCTGCTTATTTAACTTATATGCAGTGTACATCATGCAAAATGCTGGGCTGGATGAAGCACAAGCTGGAATCAAGACTGCCGGGAGAAATATCAATAACCTCAGATATGCAGATACCACCACCATTATAGCAGAAAGCGAAGAAGAACTAAAAAACCTCTTGATGAAGTGAAAGAGGAGAGTGAAAAAGCTGGCTTAGAACACAACATTCAAAAAACAAAGATTATGGCATCTGGTCCATCACTTCATGGCAAATAGATAGGGAAACAGTGAAAATAGTAACAGATTTTCATTTTCTTGATCTCCAAACTCACCGTAGATGGTGACTGTAGCCATGAAATTAAAAGATGCTTGCCCCTTGAAAGAAGTTATGACCAACCTAGACAGCACATTAAAAAGCAGAGACATTACTTTGCTAATAAATGTCTGTAAAGTCAAAGTTAGGGTTTTTTCAGTAGTTTTGTATGGATGTGAGAGTTGGGCCATTAAAGAAAGCTGAATGCTCAAGAACTGATGCTTTTGAACTGTGGTGTTAGAGAAGACTCTTGAGAGTCCCTTGGACTGCAAGGAGATCAAACCAGTCAATCCTAAAAGAAATCAGTCCTGAATATTCAGTGGAAGGACTGATGCTGAAGCTGAAGCTCCAATACTTTGACCACCTGATGCGAAGAACTGACTCACTGGAAAAGACCCTGATGCTGGGAAAGACTGAAGTCAGGAGGAAAAGGGGACGACAGAGGATGAGATGGTTGGATGGTATCACTGACTCAACGGACATGAATTTGAGCAAGCTCCGGGAATCAGTGATAGACAGCCTGGCATGCTGCAGTCTGTGGGGTCACTAAGAGTTGGACACAGCTGAGGACTCAACTGAACTGAACTAAAACTAGGTTAGGAATAATACTTATGATGAGGAAAATAAGATGATAAAAAATTTTTTAATGTTCTTGCCGATGACACAGAGGAGGCTGAGCTAAAAACATATGAAAACTAAACTGCTGTTAATTTAAGTTACAAAGGTAATTCAGTTATGCAATCAGATGTCACAAAACTATTCTCACTTAAATTATTTGCTTCCAAAAGCAAGAATATACTTTACAATTAAAAGACATACTGTTACAAACGAACTTATATATAAAACAGAAACAGGCTCACAGACATAGAAAACAAATTTATGGTGCCAAAGGGCAAATGGGGCAGAGGGATAAAATACGAGTTTGGGAATTAACATATATACACTACTATATATAAAACAGATAAGCAACAAGGACCTACTATATAAGTACAGGGAACTATACTCTGTATTTTGTAATAACCTGTAAGGAAAAAGAATCTGGAAAAGAGCATATGTATATGCATTTATGCATGTACATATATGTATTTGTGTATATACATACATGTATGGATGATGTGTGTACATGTGTGTGTATATAGAAACTGAATCACTGTGCTGTACACCTGAAATTAACACAGCACTGCAAATCAATTGTCCGTAAATTTAAAAAAGAAATTTAAAAAAATCTAAATAATAAAAAATGATAGACTGTTAAGTCAATTTCACATATAAAATATAAGATACACCTATAATAAATAGGAAGATAAGAGAAAACAGTGATTCACCCTTGGCAAAAATAATAAGTAACTAGTTTTAGACTGAGTTCTTTTTGAAAAAGGAGGCTTCACATTTAAATTACTAATAGGTACAAAATCAACTAATTAAATTATAGAGAATTTTAATATGTAAGCAAAATAAAGTGTATTAAGATCATTTAAGGGTGAGCATAAAGAAAATAAACTAATTAAATGTTTAAATAAGTAAACTGAATGAACCAAAAAAAAAAAAAAAAGCTGCATGCACATATGAAATTAGACTAAGTGCTGTCACTAATTTGTTTTTTCATTAGTATAAACTTAATACAGAAGAAAATAGACTCTACATTTAAAAAACAATATGGGGCTACAGCCAAACCCTGTTCCTTACCAGTACAGTAATCCAAGTAAAATTACTGAATCCATTTTCTCAAAATAACACATACTGAGCAACATGTAACATGAAAATAATCTGACTTATTTTAATAATGATTAATTAAAACAGAATATGTCTTTAATGTTTTTTAATAGCAAAGCCTGTTACTATTTTATTTCCTTCCTACCAAGGCAGTAATCCCTAGCATTATAAACAGATCAAAAGCTTAATAACTTGCTTTCTTCAAAATAATGTTTTTCTGTTACTTAACACAGAATTTCAAATTAAGGTAAATCCTATTTACTAACAACCCAAATTTTCATGGCCCTAATTTTGCAGGCACCTAGAAACTGCTCTTCATTTTCGAGTTTTCCTTTCTAATTCCACATACTCCTACATTTGATACAACTATTCAAACAAATCACATAAAATCAACATGACTAATCTATTGAGTGCCACCATTTGCTGAGTGCTTAGTATGTGTCAGGCATTATTCTCTCATTTCTTTAAATGTACTATTACATTGTATTAGTCAAGATAGGTGTTATTATCCTTATTTTACTAACAAGAAAACCGCAGTGTACAGAAATTAACAATAAACTTGCCTAAGGTCAAACTGCTAATAAAGTGTGGAGCTGAAATTTGAACCCAGGCAGTATAACTACAGAATCCTCACCAAAGACTGCCAAAGTAACATATGTTTTCTCTTCTTGAAAACTCACTACCCTGCCATTTTTGAACTGCAAGTTTCTACTGATTTTCTTTTTTGACCTTTATTATCAACTCGATGATCTCTAAAACCCTTTTACCCCCCAAGGCTTTATAGCCTCTAGAGTAATGATGCCTGCTTTAGAATACTGATTATGCTACTATAACTGTGTGATGCTGGGCAAATGCTTCATCTCCATGACTCAATTTCCTCATTTGTCAAAGGAAAAGGATATATGGCATCTATTCTGAGGGCTGTATGAGGTAATACATAAAATTACAAAACAGCACCTAACACACATATGCTCTACTACTCTGACAGTTATCACTTTTATAAGTACAAGTCTCCTCTAGGGTAGAAATAATTTCTTGATTTTGCTGCAAATTCAACTGACAATTAACATGAAATATTTTCTTCTACAGTGTCTCGGATTATTAGAATAGGCAGTACCACTACGACTCATTCATGGCATTTAACAAGGTATTTTATAACAGATTTTATGCAACAGATTTTATATAAATAAACACTGGTGATTACAATGGCCTTTTCAGCAATATATAGTCGGGATTTTTAAAATATTGGGCTTAAAAAGATTACATAAAACTTCAATTCCTAAAATCCAGAACTATGAAAATCAAATACTCTGTTACTTTTTTGAAGTGAAAACCTGATCAGAATACACTTAATACCATTTACCTCACTGTTAACGTGTATGTTTCAATGCTGAAATTTTAATTTGCTTAAGGAACTGCCTAATCCTCCTCCATCAGTTTATGTGATATATGGCATACGTACTGTGTTACCTTTCTAAAACTGGTGAGGGTATAGAGGCACAGACATAACATTATATACTGAAAGACATCTGACTCCAAAGACATTTGGCTCCCCAAAATGAATGAAAACCTATATGTCATACAAGCTTGGATTTACTTGAGAAACCCAAGGGTAGTTCGATAATAAAAACCATTGGGTTCAAGAATGAACCCAATATAATTTTTAGGGAACAGAGATTCAACTTACTCTTCAAAGAACAGAAGTTATCAAGAGTATTTCAGATATACAGGAAAAACTTTCCCCAACACCCTCTTTTCCCTTTTAATTGTAGATGGTTAGAAACAGTTGTACCTATACAATGTATAGGAGGACTCCATGAATCTAATATTATGTTGCCTTTTAAAAGGTCTGTAATTCCACAATATCGCTAAGGTTTAAAAAAAAAAAAGCAAAGGGGCAATTCACTTTAAAGTTTTCCTTACAAGAGCTTCCTCAGAGAGAAACTTAACTGCTGCAGATATAAAAAGCAAATGTGAGGGAAAATTTCTGAAAGATGGAACAGGTCTGAATCTACTGCATTACTGCCTCTGAAAGTAAATAACTTCCTTGGAAAATTTTCAAAAACAGTATAATAAGCTCAAAAGAAAAAGACTGACAAGACCAATCTGCCTCTAATGAAAACTAGCAAAAGTCCCAGTTCGTTAGGCTAAGTGCTGCGTTTGATTTCTTTATATTCTATTACCACTTATCAATGAGTGGGAATAGATTACAATTTAGTTGTAATTCATAGGGGAGAAATTTGTAGTTATCAGATGATATAGCTGCCACAAATCTTAGTGTTACAAAAAACCCAGTTCTCTGAAATAATCTCAGAAAAAAGTTTTAAAAGCAAAGAAAGTAGAAGAAGCATTTCAGAAACAGCAACAAAAGATTCACAGGTAGAGGATCTGGAGAATGGGGAAAATACACTGGAACTTGAGGACAGGAGAGACAGGTAATGCAGAAACAGAAAATGGTGACAGCACATGAAATTCTACCCTTGCATCCGGTGATACTTATAATCTAAGCTACTGTTACAATGTATACTTTTGGTTTTCCCAGCCTCTCCCATCCCTGACCTCCCAGAATCAAGGTAAACCCATGATAAGCAAAGGGGTGAAAAGTTCCCTACATGCCTCTAACCTGAAGGGGCAAAAGGCCATCAGCAAGAGGCTCTAATCAGAGTAACATGAACAGCATCAATAGGGAATGCCAACAGAGCAATTTGCTTCCTTCCAAGAAACTTAACTTTAACTTTTCTGGTTCGCTCAAGCCAGGAACATAAGCAGGCATTTTTGAGACATTATAGAAGGATATGTAACCTAACAAAGTAGAGAGCAAAATAAATAGAAATCTTTACTCTTATCTTTCCCAAAGATGAAATAAAGCTTAAGATAGTTAAAAAAAAAAAAAAAACCTCACTGTTGGACAACAGAGCTTTCTGTTATGAAAAAGAAAATAAGCATATTTTACAGATTTTTAAAACATGTCAGTAATACAGACATATTCACTGCCCACTAAACCATACACTTTTAAAGTATGATCCTCCAGGCTAATATGTGGAATTCTTGGACTCACCTCAGACATAATGATCAGATTTTAAGGGCATGGTTCAAAAAACTACATGTCAAACAGGAGCCTTGGTTGAATCTCAAGCATATGGAAATCTGTCCTATTAACATCTCAGCTTTCAGAATTAGAAAGAACTGCTAGTATCTTCACTAAGCATTGACAATTAGTTTATAGCAAGAAACCAAAAATTTTTTTTTAAAGTCCTGACATACCTACTGTACTAGTGGGCCTTAGGAAGCATCACTACAGACAAAGCTAGTGGAGGTAATGGAATTCCAGCTGAGCTATTTCAAATCCTAAAAGATAATGCAGTGAAAGTGTTGCACTCAATGCCAGCAAATTTGGCAAACTCAGCAGTGGCCACAGGACTGGAAAAGATCAGTTTTCATTCCAATTCCAAAGAAAGGCAATTTCTAAGAATGTTCAAACTACCACACAATTGCACTCATCTCACACGCAAGCAAAGTAATGCTCAAAATCCTCTAAGCCAGTCTTCAACAAGTACATGAACTGAGAAGTTCCAGATGTTCAAGCTAGATTTAGAAAAGGCAGAGGAACCAGAGATCAAATTGCCAACATGCACTGGATCATCGAAAAAGCAAGAGAATTCCAGGAAAAATCTACTTCTGCTTTATTGACAATGCCATAGCCTTTGACTGTGTGAATCACAACAAACTGTGGAAAATTCTTAAAAGAGATGGGAATACCAGACCACCTTACCTGCACAATCTGCATACAGATCAAGACAGAACAGTCAGAACTAAACATGGAACAACAACAGACTGGTACCAAATCAGGAAAGGAGTACATCAAGCTTGTATACTGTCAGCCTGCTTATAGCAGAGTACATCATGCGAAATGCCGGGCTGGATGAAGCACAAGCTGGTATCAAGGTTGCAGAGAGATATATCAATAACCTCGGATACACAGATAATACCACCCTTATGGCAGAAAGCAAGGGGAACTGAAGAGCCTCTTGATGAAAGTGAAAGAGGAGAGTGAAAAAGTTGGCTTAAAATTCAACATTTAGAAAACTAAGATCATGGCATCCAATCCCACCACTTCATGGCAAATAAATCGGGAAACAGTGAGAGACTTTATTTTCTTGGGCTCCAAAATCACTTCAGATGGTGATTGCAGCCATGAATTTTTTAAAAGATGCTTGCTCCTTGGAAGAAAAGCTATGACCAACCTAGCCAGCATATTAAAAAGCAGAGACATTACTTTGAGACAGACTTGCCAACAAAGGTCCATCTAGTCAAAGATATGGTTTTTCCAGTAGTCATGTATGGATGTGAGAGGTGGACTATAAAGAAAGCTGAGTGCCAAAGAATCTGCAGTCAATGAGAATGCCAAAGAATCTGCAGTCAATGAGACTGCAGATGTATGAAGAGTATCTTTTACATTACTGCTAAGCAAATTTGCTTTCTGTGTTTTCTGTTTTTGTTCAAGTTGAAAATTCCTTAAGATTCTTCAATGTCTTCCATTGCCTATGGCATCAAGTTCAACTCTTCTGCATGTTACAGGGCCAGAGTTAACGCATGCAGTCCTTAGTAATCACAACAATAAACGCTGAGTGTAGCAGAGATTTCTTAAGATCTGTTCATACCATCTAACTTTGGAGATATGGAAAATAGTGTCAGGCTGTGTATGGAGAATTTTCTATATTGTAGAATTCTCCTCCTAGATAAAGGGAAATGTTACATTAAAAACTCTTTAGATGCAGCTGGAAAAACGGCCACCCCCTCACCTGTCACGCACCACATGTTCGTGGGGAACCTGGTGCTAAACCATCCACAGACGACCCGCTTCTGGGTCGGGCTTTCATATATAGTATAGCAGCTCCCTAGCTGTGATCTGTTGAAAGTCAGCCCTCAACACAAGGGTTTGTAAAAGAAAAAAAAAAGGTTTTAAAGAAAAAAAGGAAAAATAAGAAGAAATATAAAAAATTAAAACAAAAGAAACCTCTAGGTTTATGTAGAAGATTTGTTTAAAATATATAATAAATTAGCGACCAATCTATAAGGCATAGAGTTAGACTTGACCATAAAAACATGTTAACTCCTACATTTTAATAAAAAGTTTTCTTGGGGAATTCCCTGGCAGTTTAGTAGTTAGGAATCCACGCATTCACTGCCAAGGGCCCAGGTTCGAACCTATCTGGGGAACTATTTATATCCCACAAGCTGTGTTACACAGCCTAAATAAATAAATAAAGTAAATAAAACTTTTAAAAGGTACCATCTCAAGTAAAATAAAGCAGTTGAACCAATAATAATTGCCAAAAAGTACCAAAAATGTAAGCATTATTATGTGAAGAAACCATTGACACTGCTCTGGTTGTGGGTCATCATCCAGCGAAAGACCCAATGTGCAGTAATACAGAGATGAGATCACTTTCATTCATTACACCAAAGAGCCATTATAACCACCATCCACCCTTTCCCCACCACACACAATTTTTTTAACGACTCTGGAGAAGGCAGGGTGTCATTGGGGTAAGCATAACTGCACAGACTTCTGTGTGTGAGTTACAGAGTAATTTCCTATCCTAGTCCAGGAGCCATTACGTAATACCAAATTCCTTGAACTTTATCAGTTTATTCCGTCAAATTATAAAATTTACAAATTCACAAGGTACTGACCCACTAGTGTGTGTGTCTGTGTGTGTGCACACGCAGACACACACACACACACACTTTCTTAATAATAGTTGGATAATTCTAGCATCCCTAAAGTGACCCCTTGCTTTTCCCTTCATTTTGATTCATCTGGATCTTTGTCAAAAATAACAGACAAATGAAAGTTTAAGTCTCAAAAATATCTAATTAGAGTAGTTAAATAAAAGCAAAAGTGTCTTATATAAAAGTCTTACTTATAAATTTTATTTATAAATATCCCTGTTCTATACGACAGAAAACTTAAATAAGCAATTCACAGTTTAAGCTTACGAATGTGTCTTTAAAAAATGAATTAAATATGATCAATAGCAAGTCTATTACTGGCAAAAGCATTTGAAAGATCAGAGATCCTAGATGAATCTTATTTACTATTTGTATTGTATTTATTTACTACTTTACCACAGGAAAACCAGAGTTATTCTGCAAATTTAACTCCAGTAACTATCTGGATCATATTACAGCATATTTACCTCCAAGCAAACAGAGAAGCTTCAACTAATACATTATCTTTAAATCAGGTTCTTTGGAGTTCTAAAACCAGAGGTTAGTGAATAATAAATAACAGTTCTGAAATACTTGCTTGATTTAAAGACAAAGAATGAAGCAATTATGAGACAATTATTTCTAAGATAGAAATCACATCAATGAGATGCATTTTAAAAATTACAAGCAAAACTACTGATAATAAATGGCTTTGAAGAAGACTAAAATCTAAACTTTAGACTTTAGGTTTTTTCAGTCTGAGAATATTTTAATCTAAACCAAATTATCACTGTCATTGTTGAGAAGAAGATTTGACTAAAATGTTTCATACTCTCAAACTAAAAAGAAAATTCATTTGGCAAAAGCTAAAAAGGACTGTGCTTGCCTATCACTCTCTAATTTACTCATAATTTAATACAAAGAGCCATGTAACAAAGAAGTATAAACTATAGTTTATCCTCTGCATTGTGAAGACTTTCTTTCTCAGAATCTAAAGAACTAAAAATGCCCTAATAGCAGCAATCTTCAGGTCTGAACTAATTCTAATAAGAAAAATTTGCAATGAATGCTTAAAAGTTTTACAAAATTTAGAATGATTTTATTAAGGAAATAATCACATACTCACCTCCAGCTTCACTCACCCCAATGAAGCCTGACAGTTTTTTTCTTAAAGATTAATTAGTTTACTTATTAAGTATACTAAAGGTCATGCTTCAATTAAGTTTCCACAAGCTATGAAAATTAAACTATATTCTAGGTCACGCATACATTTACTCAAAACCTATTATAAGTTCTACTATGTATAAATGCTCACATAAAAACATGGGAGTGTAAGAAAATCCCAGTATTAACAGGATTATAGTACAGCATGGAAAATCTACCCAAACTAGCACACATTGTATAGAACAGGAACAAAGTAAATAGAAAATCTTTTTAAAAACTGGCAGTTAATTCTATCTTGCACTTCCTTCTTCCACTTCATTTTCTAAGGGAACTGGTGTATTAAAAAAGAATAAAGCTCACCCTTCGGTGGATTTTTGGGGATGGCTAGGGGGTGGGTAACTACTTAAGAGAAGGAACAGAGAAGTTTCTAAGCAAAAAATAATATATAAGTAAAGTTACCTTAATACCCCATTTGAGGAGTTAAATTCAATTCTAAAGCACAAAAACAGTAGGCAAGGTAAAGGGGATTATGGAAGGCCATAAAAAAGCGATCTAAGCGAATTTAAATACAATGGAAAGTCACTGAAGGATTTTAAGGAAAGTAATTTTAAGGAAAGTGATGAGATTCCTCAAATTGCACTGGAGGAGTATAGTTAAAAGACTACTGCATGCCTCTATGAGATGCTTGGGTATTAACAACGCAGCAGGGAGAGAATAGACAGGATAGGACAATTACAGCCAATTATGTATACAGAAGACAAATTCCTGGGGAGGGAGCTGTAATAGCAACAGTTATATGTCTTCTGCTTCTCTTTACATTAAGTACATAACCCTCACCATAAACCCAAAATCAATGTAAGGAATTTAATGATCTTATTAGAAAAAAAATGAATCCACAAAAACTCTTTTTTAAAGTAAACCTCTTAAAAGAGACCAAAACATTACAATGAGGAATAAAAACAAAATCTGGCATTTAAATAATGATGATAATAATTATGAGGGGGGATTATATTTCAACTATATATTATTTCTTAAAAATAAAACAAACTTCAATATTGATAGCATAAAATTCTTCCTATGTTAAATGCCACATCTTAATCTTAAGGGTCATTTCCCCAGAATATTCAAAGCTACCATTATTTTCCCAAGTGTCTCTCTCAAACCTTAATGATAAAGAATGTATTTTAAGAAAATATCATGTTTGCCTGTTTTTCCATCTTCAACTGTGAACCAGTCTTAACTGATCACATCATCTGACAATAGTGTCCCATTCGATTTTAGTAATTCAACGAAGTTTTCACAGACATCATGAATTCCTACATTTCTCATGAGACTGGCCACTTTATAATACAACCACTTCTCTTCTCTTCTACCAATAAGATCCTACAAAATCCAAAAAAAGTCCACCATTTCCTCTTTACAGATTCTCGCAATGTTCCTAACATTCCTCCTAGCTTCCAATTGCAGGGGATTGGGAGGGACAGAAAGTCTCTTCTCTATCCTCTACACGTGAACCCCTGTAGGTATTTTATAATCTAAAATAGACCCTTCTCAAAACTACCCCATGACATTTTATTATCTCTTCTCTTCACTTCATTCATGTGTCAGCTTTCTAATACATCTAACTTCCTTCCCAGGATACTACTAATATGTTATGTACAAATATTATATTTTTTCTTAGCATTTCCCTCAACCTCCACACACACACACACACACACACACTCCCCCCAAAGGGAAGTTCCATCAAGGGAGGGACTTTCCAGCTACATCCAACACTTAAAACAGTGCCCAGTACATCAGAGGCATTAAATTTTAAAAAGCCAGTTAAATGAACATAATACTATATTGTTAATATGTTATTAAAAGTCACCAGTGAGAGATTAACAAAGACCAGGGGCTTCCCTAGCAGCTCAGATGGTAACAAAGACCTGGCCACAACAGATAGAAACAAATGCTATATAAAGTGACATGACAGAAAGTGATATGATAATGAGAATTCTCAGTTTATTAGAGAAGATGTTGTGATATGACAACTTTTACTTGCCTGGATGCACTCACATAATAAATATTCTATTTACACAGATCCCAACATATGTCAGGAAGTGAATGCTAAGCTAAAGATAATATCCCACAGACTGAATCATTCCCAAGTGTTTTAAAGAAAATAAAATATGGACAAAACCAAGCTGAATTACACAGGTAAAGTGACCCCAGAATCACTCAGCACTCATGCGGATTCTCTATAAAATGGTTACTGAAATATATCAAACATACCAGGAATGTTATTTTGCTAGAATATTCCTTGTGTCCCTTCCCCACATATCATCCCAAACTAGATGTAGAATGGCTTTCCTGATCTGGCACTGGTCATGAAGTTAGTGTAATCTCTGTACTGCCACTGGACTGCTTGAAAATCCATGTGTTATCCTAAAACTATTTGTCTAAAAAGCTTCTGTGGGACCACAATGGTGAATGGATTAGCAAGTTAAAAACATGTAAAATTTCTCCTGCCCTGAAAATAACAAAAAAGTTCAAATTCAAATGTTAGGTGGTAGATATTTCATCAACAGAACTTTAAATTTACATAGGGACCATAGACATTCACCATATTTCGCAAAAACACACTGAAGGAGGCCAGTCACTACCACTACTTAAAATCTAGGGAAACAGTCATGAGCAAGATATATGTAATTCCTGCTCTATAGAAAATACAGCAGGGAACACTTAATTAAATTAATAATGGGGAGTTATAAAGAAACTAGCAGAGATGTCCAAACAAACAGATCTATCTAATTCAACAGGACAGTGGCAAAGTCAAAGGTATTAGTGTAACTAACTTTTCCCTAATATTACCATTTCATTCTCTCAAATTATAGATTTTTAATGTCATCTGTTTTAAATTCACAATATATTCAAAACTACCATTATTTTGAGAAATCCACCAAACTTTTAATTCATTACTGAATTCACAGTATTATAATATTCTACTACCTGTCCCTGGCATGAAATTTAAGCATAAAGGAAACAGATGGGCCATCTGAATCTCATTTCTACATCATGACCAAAAGTAATTTCTCAGGAGTTGTGTTCATTACATGGAAAAGGCTACCAAGGACTAATACCATATGTGCACTTTATAACATAAATCCAAAGCAATTACAGGTTTCAAGCTTTGTACCTGTGTGATGGAGAAGGAGCTTCAAATTGAGGCACTGTGCTATCCTCACTGACAGGAGAATATAAGCCGCTCATTTCCTGGAAGCACAATTATTAGAGTTATAGACACTCCAAAGAGAAGATATATAAGTCAAAAGGAGCTATTTATTTCTTTCCAATCCCAGGTTTTATCAGTTCCTTTTTGTCTCAACATCCAAATTTCTCAAGGTTTCCTCTCCATAGAGTACAAAAACAAGGATATCTAAAACTATGAGACAAGTCTTTTTTATGATATACATACTTAAAGAACTAGAAATTCTTTAATAAATATTATTCATTACTAATGAAGCCACCAAATGCAGAAAAAGACAAATGTAAATTTTTTTAATGAGACATACTGTACATTATGTGAACAGTGAACTAGCCAATCATTTTTAATCTAGGTGAGAACCTACTGATAAATATTAAGATAAGTATGGCAACTGACTAAATAGACCTTTGTCAGCGAAGGAATGACTCTGCTTTTTAATACACTGTCTAGATGTGTGTTAGCGTTAGTCAATCAGTTGTGTCCACCTCTCTGCAATCCCACAAACTGTAGCCTTCCAAGCAAGAATAGTGGAGGGGATTGCCATTCTCTTCTCCAGAGGATCTTCCCAACCCAGGGATTGAACCTGGGTTAGTCACAGCTTTTCTTCCAGGAGCAAGCATCTTTTAATTTCATGGCTACAATCACCATCTGCAATGAGTTTGGAGCCCAAGTAAATAAAATCTGTCAATGTTTCCATTTTTTCTCCATCTATTTGCCATGAAGTGATGGGACTAGACAGCATGATCTTTTGAGCTGAGTTTTAAACCAACTTTTTCACTCTCCTGTTTCACCTTCATCAAGAGGTTCTTCAGTTTCTCTTTGCTTTCTGCCATAAAGGTGGTGTCATCTGCATATCTGAGGTTATTGATATTTCTCCTGAAAAGCTTGATTCCAGCTTGTGCTTCATCCAGTCTGGCATTTTGCATGATGTACTGTGCATATAAGTTAAATAAGCAGGGTGACAATATGCAGCCTTGACGCATTCCTTTCCCAATTTTTTTTTTTCTTTCTCCTTTCCCAATTTTAAACCAGTCCGTTGTTCCATGTCTAGTTCTAACTGTTCTGTCCTGACCTGCATAGAGGTTTCACAGGAGGCAGGTAAGGTGGTCCGGTATTCCCATCTCGAAGAATTTTCCACAGTTTTTCATGATCCACACAAAGGCTTTAGAGTAGTCAATGAAACAGAAGATGTTTTTCTGGAATTCTCTTGCTTTTTCAATGATCCAACATATGTTGGCAATTTGATCTCGGGTTCCTCTGCCTTTTCTAAATCCAGCTTGAACATCTGGAAGTTCTTGGTTCAAGTACTGTTGTAGCCTAGCTTGGAGAATTTTGAGCATTCCTTTGCTAGCATGTGAAATGAGGGCAACTGTGTAGTACTTTGAACATTCATTGACTTTGCTCTTCCTGGGGACTGGAATGAAAACTGAACTTTTCCAGTCCGGTGGCCACTGCTGAGTTTTCCAAATTTGCTGGCATATTGAGTGCAGCACTTTCACAGCACCATCTTTCAGGATTTGAAATAGCTCAGCTGGAATTGTATCACCTCCACTAGCTTTGTTTGTAGTGATACTTCCTAAGGCCCACTTGACTTCGCACTCCGAGATGTCTGGGTCTAGGTGAGTGATCCGTCGTGGTTATCTGGGTCATTAAGATCCTTTTTGTACAGTTCTTCTGTGTATTCTTGCCACCTTTTCTTAATAGCTTTTGCTTCTGTTAGGTCCATACTGTTTCTATCCCTTACCGAGCCCATCTTTGCATGAAATGTTCTCTTGGTGTCTCTGCTTTTCTTGAAGAGCTCTCTAGTCTTCCCCATTCTATTGTTTTCCTCTATTTCTTTGCACTGATCACTGAAGAAGGCTTTCTTATCTCTCCATGCTATTCTTTGGAACTCTGCATCCAGATGGGTGTATCTTTCCTTTTCTCCCTTGCCTTTTGCTTCTCTTCTTTTCTCAGCTATTTGTAAGGCCTTGCCAGACAACCATTTTGCCTTCCTGCATTTCTTTTTCTTGGAGATGGTTTTGATCACTACCTCATGTACAATATTATGAAACTCCGTGCACAGTTCTTCAGGCACTCTATCAGATTTAATCTGTTGAATCTATTCATTACTTACACTGTATAATCATAAGGGATTTGATTTAGGTCATACCTGAATGGTTAGCAGTTTTCCCTGCTTTCTTCAGTTTAAGTATGAATTTTACAATAAGGAATTTGTGATCTGAGCCACAGTCAGTACCCAGTCCTGTTTTTGCTGACTATATATATCTTCTCCATCTTTGGCTACAAAGAATATAATCAATCTGATTTTGGTATTGACCATCTGGTGATGTCCATGTGTAGAGTAGTCTCTTGTGCTGTTGGAAGAGGGTGTTTGCTATGACCAGTGCGTTCTCTTGGCAAAACTCTGTTAGCCTTTGCCCTGCTTCATTTCGTACTACAAGGTGAAACTTGCCTGTTACTCCTGGTATCTCTTGATTTCCTACTATTCATTCCAATCCCCTATGACAAAAAGGACATCTTTTTAGGGTTCTATAAAGTCCTATAAAGTCTTGTAGGTCTTCACAGAACTATTCTACTTCACCTTCTTTGGCATTAGTCAAAGTTACGGTTTTTCTAGCAGTCATGTGCTAATGTGAGAGTTGGACCATAAAGAAGGCTAAGCACTGAAGAATTGATGCTTTTCAATTGTGGGGCTGCAGAAGATTCTTGAGAGTCCCTTGGACTGCAAGGGGATCAAACCACTCAATCCTAAGGAAATCAATCTTGAATACTCATTGGAGGGACTGATGCTGATGCTGAAACTCCAATACTTTGGCCACCTGATACAAAGAGCCAATTCACTCGAAAAGACCCTGAGGCTGGGAAAGATTGAAAGCAGGAGAAGAAGCAGAAGACAGAGGACGAGATGGTTGGACAGCATCACAGACTCAATAAATATGAGTCTGGGCAAGCTTTGGGAGATGGTGAAGGACAGAGAAGCCTGGTGTGCTGCAGTCCATGGGGCCACAAAGAGCTGGACATGACTGAGTGACTGAATCGCAACTGGACCATTACTGTTCAACTCTCTGAGCAACAATAGCAACTGGATCATTACTGTTCAACTCACCAAAGTATAGAAAAACAGGATATGTCAGTCACTACTTTGAAAATATTCTTTGCAAACATTAAGAAAAGTAACATCCCTCTTGATGCAAATATTAGCTTTGTATACTAACTGCTTAAACTCTAACTTTTGATCATTAACTCAGAGGAAAAGGGCTCCTAATAAATTATCACAGAAATTATGCCTGTTACTGTCTATATAATGGAGACTAATCCCATAAATTTAATGCAGCAATTTAAAAGAAAAGAAAAATTTTCATGAAATTGAAAAGCTACTTGAGATGTAAGAAATTCTTGATCTTACTTCCACTCTTTTGATATCCTCTTCCAAAACACTTAACTCCTTCTGAATCTGCTCCAGTTGCTGTAGATTAGAGAGGGGGAAAAAAAAAAAAAAAAGCCTAAACCAAACCACACTAGCATCACCACAATCATAAAGTAATTTTATATTTGGAATATGATTTCTATGAAATTGTGCACTAATGGTAAAAATGTAGGGGTGAAAAACAGCAGATAAAAAGCACTGAACATTCCTATGTTAAAAACTAAATGTAAAGACTTAATATTTAAGATAATAGTAAGAAATAAGAAAATAGTACTTTCTTTAATACAATTGACTTTTTAATAAAAATATTAAAAACGAACAATTTGATAAAAATTTAATTAGTTAATTAGTTCTGATTTAATAAAAACAGAAGATATCCAAAGAACTTTCAAATCACCTCATTTAACTGTCAGCAATTAATGTCACCATGTCAGTTGTTAACCTCATTTTAAAAATAAAAATAAGTCTCGAAGATTAAATTCTACCACCCAAAAGCAATCACAAGTTACCTTCTTAAGCATTTTTTAAAACATATTTAAGATAATGCCTCATCTTTGACATTTTGCCTACTGCCCCATAACTTTTCTCCATGCCTTTAAAATGCAAAAATTTTAATTGTTATATCATATTTAATGATATATTTGACAATCGTAAATAATTCTGAACCATATGAGTCTGCATTTTAGATTATATGAGTCTGCATTCCAAATTTTATTGAGATTATTAAAATGAAATTATTTGATCAAGAGAAATAGCAATTCTTCACTACATGAAAAAAACTGCTTTCCAGAAACACTATCAAATTTAAATTTCTATAATTATTATAAATAACTGGCTGTCTTAATCTAAGCCAAATATACTGAAGCCAATTTTATTTTTTGGACATGTTGTGCAGCATGCAGGATCTCAGTTCCCCAAACAGGAATCGAACCCAAGTCCCCTGTGTTGGGAGCTCTGAGTATCAACCACTGAACTTTCAGAGAAAACCCCTGAGCAAGTTTTTAGAATATAAAATAACAATAATGAGCATATTTATGTAATACTTATTGCCAGATGTGCAATAGGAAGTATTACACGGGAAAATAATCATAGAAAGATTAAGTGACTTGCCCAAGATCGCAGTAAGTACACAGCAGAACTGGAGTTGAAATCAAAGCAGCCTTCTTATTCCAGAATTTATGCTGTTAACTACTGTATTATAACACTACTACTTGAAAACAGTACCTTATTATTTAACTTTATTTTACCTAATGACTAGTAGGAGTAAACATTTTTAAGCATGTTTTCTTCTGAGGCAATATATAGACAGTTGATAATACATTAACTCAAATATTAACCAATCTTAAACATTTCGCTAAGTACTGTGAAGAATGGAATTTAGAAAACTCTAGCCCTTGGCCTCATGGAATTCAGTCTAGAGAAGAGCTTCTGGGTTGGTGAACATGTAGGTTGGTGAGTACGTGAAGATGCTGGGAGAACAGCACACCTGGAGAGGGTGGGGAAGCGCCATGCCCCTTCCCACATATCTCTTTTCTATCCTTTTACAATAAACTGATAATCCAGTAAGTAAACTATGTTCCTGTTATGTGATCCATTTCAGCACATTATCAAATCCTTGGAGGGGGACAGGGAACCACCAATTTATAGCCAGTAAGTTAAATATACAAATGACTTCTTGGACATGCAATTATGATCTGAAGGGGCAGCTCAGTCTTGCGGGACTGAGTCCTCAACCAGTGAAATCTGCTGCCAACTCCAAGTAGACTGTGTTAGACAGAACTGACCTGAATTGAGTTCCAGGACACTCTGCTTGTGTCTATAGAGAACTGGAGAACTAGTTGGTGTAAGAAATCACCTACACATTTGGTGGCCAGAAATATGGAGAGAGGAAATGAATAAAGGAAACAAGTGTTCTCCTTTCAGGCATCAATATAAGACAGTACAGTACAGGAAATAGAAGAAAGACAAAGGATAACTGTTTTAAAAAGCAAAAAGGAACAACTAGCCTAAATTCACTCTGCAAATGTGTTTCATAAACCAGAGAGGCAGAATCTAGAATAAAAGCATAAAGCAGAGACCAAGAATGTTTTGGAAATATATGAAGAAAGTTCATAAAGCTGAACTGTCATTATCTAAATGAAAACGGACCACAAATGGGAATGAAAATAGACAAACTTCTGGATCATATCTGCCTTAACACTATTTTAAGTTTTGGGGGTACTAAAAATAATAATAATAATAAATACACAAGATGGAGTACTGCTACTTGAGAGCACAGTCCAAAGTCATCAATAGAAAGCACTCTCATGACAGTATACTGTATTACAACCCAAAGAAATTATTTTAAAAATTTGAAAAGTGAAGAATGGAAGTCTGAATCCCTTAAGACTAAAACATAAAAGAATTCAAAAATAGAACCCCCTTTAATTGACATTAGCTTTGGTGCAGTTAGGTATCATTGGCACTCATTTATTTGACCTTGAATAAAAATATGCTGAAGTAGTAAATTCAGTATCTTAATTTTATTTTTTGGAGCTAATATAATTAGAATAAATTACAGTTGCCAAGACCTTGTCAACTATCTGAAATATTCAGAACTGAACAAAAGAATACTGATAAACTTCCAGGAAAAAAAAAAAGCTGGTTAAAAAAAAAAGTAGCAAAATTAATAATACTATATAATATATAAACAAAAAAAGCACTAAAAATAATTTTTTTTTAAAAAGCACTGTATATTGATTAGAATATCCAATATCCAGAACACTAACACCACAAGCTGAAAAAGATGTGTAGCAACAAGAACTCTCATTTATTCTTGGTAGGAATGAAAAATTGTACAGCCACTCTGAAAGGCAGTTTGGCAGTTTCTTTAAAAATTATACATATTCTTATCATATAAGCCAGTAAACACACTCCTTGGTATTTACCCAAGTTAGTTGAAAACTTTGATTCCAAAAAAACACATTGATAGTAGCTTTAGTCATAATTAACAATACCTGAAACAAACAAGATGTCCTTCAGATGAATGGATAAACAGTGGTTCATAAAGACAATGGAATAATATTCAGTGCTAAGAAGAAATGAGCTTTCAAGTCATAAAAAAAATGAGGGAATTTAAATGTGTTATTACTATGGGGTATATGGAAAATCTCTGTACCATCTTTTCAATTCTTCTGTGAGCTTAAAACTGCTCTGAAAAAGTCTTTTAAAAATATAAATACAGTGAAGTAACTCTTAGAGAAAAAACATAAGAACAAAAAATCAAAAGAGAAAAGAAACAAAAACATAACAAAATGGTAGGCTTAAACTCTTTTACATTAAATCTAAATGGTTTAAATATAAAATTATAAGACTGAGTCTGGCAGAATGAATGAAAAACCTCTGCTATATATAAGAAATTCACCTCAAATAAGTTAGTAATACAACAAAGAACCAAAGATTCAGTAGGATGCAAAACATTCTTACCACACTGTGCAACTGCAGGAAACACATTCTTTACAAGCATGAGTATTTCAAAATTTAACAAATATCATACTATAAAAACCAAATTATTTTCTGATAACAATGCAATTATAACAGAAATCCATAATTTTTTTTTAAAATAGGTCTCCATTGGTAGTTTAGTAGGTAAGAATCCATCTGCAAATGCAGGGGACATGGGTTTGATCCCTGGTCCAGGAAGATTCCACATGCCACAGGGCAATTAAGTCCATGTACCACAACTACTGAGCCTGCTCTCTAGAGCCCATGAGCCACAATCACTGACGCCTGTGTGCCTAGAACCTGTGCTTGGCAACAAGAAAAGCCACCACAATGAGAAGCCTGTGCACAGCAACGAAGAGTAGCCCCCGTCTGACACAACTAGAGAAAGCCCACAGGCAGCAATGAAGATCCAACACAACCAAAAATAAAATAAGTAACTTCCTTTTAAATGAAAGAATCCCAACATCTAAGTAATAAGTTTATCTACAAATAACCCACATGCCTAAGAAAAAGTATAATGAAAATTAGAGACTACTTTGAACTAAGGAATAACAAACAAAATGTCATACCAAAATTATTATATGCAACTAAAAGAATTATGGCCTGAGATGTGTATATTATTAATAATAAAGTCTTCCTACTAATATGTATATCCAAGTTAACAAATTAGAAAAGAAACAACAAAATAAAGCCAAAAAAGAAGGATGGACAATGTAATTATTAAGAAAATGGAAAACAAAAATAAAGTAGAGAACATAAACAAAGCCAAAAAGCTGGTTCTGGATAAAACTCATAAAATTGATACATCCCTGAATACCTGACATGACCTGATCAAAACAAACAAACAAACCGAAAAATGTACAGCACCAATAAGCAGAATCAGGAATGAAAGACACCACTAAAAACCCTAGTGGTATTAAAAATTTAGTATTAAGACCAATCTAATACTAAAAAATTTGAAAATTTAGAAAAAACAGACAACTCTTAGAAAATATACATGTCAAAAATAGTATCTAAAACAAAACTCTGAATAAGCAGTAAATAAATCAACCAAGTTTCTGCAAACAACAGGTCCATACAGCTTTTCCAGCAAAATCCTTAAACATTCAGCAAAGATATTCATCCTAGATTATACAAATTCTTCCAGAAAACAGAAAAAGAGGGTGAATTCTCCAACCAATTTGATAAAACCAACTTTATAACAAAACCAGATAAGATCAGTGTATAAAAAGTTAAAGAACAATCTTATTAATGAATATAGATGCAATAAGGGAGCCAAGGAGGGCAAACAACTGTCCTACTTATCTAGAATGCAGAACATTCAATGATAAAACTAAACACTCTTGGGCAAATCAGGACAGTTGGTCACCCTAGGTGCAAAGTTGATTGAGTTATTAATGTTAAACAAATAATGATCCATTTTAAATGAAAAAAAATTATATCATCTCAACTGCACAAAAATTTTGGAGAATACTCAACCCCCACTTACAATTAAAAAAAAAAATTCTCTTAGGAAACTGGGAATAGAAACTTAGCTCCTTGAAAGATTTAAAAAAAATACCTACCAAAAACCTACAGAAAACATCATACCTAATGGTGACACGTCGAAAGCTTTCACTTTGAGATCAGCACCAAGACTAGGATGCCCCGCTATCACCACTTCTATTCATCATTGTACCGGATATCCTAGCCAGCAGAGTAAGACAAGAAAAATAAATAAAGGATATAAGGATCATAAAGAAAGAAACTAAACTGTTATTATTTGCAGATGGTGATGTGTGCAAAGAAAATACAAAATAATCTACAAATTATTAGAATTAATGATTTTAACAAAGTTGCTGGATACAAAAAAAAAGTATGTGTCAAAATCAATTGCATTTCTATATGCCAGCAATAAATAAATAGTAAGAAACTGAAATTAAAGACACAGACATCACTTAGAATAGCATAAAAATGACTGAAGACGTAAGGACAACTCTAAAATAGAGATATGTAAGAATAATATCCTGAAAAATATCAAAATTTTGGAGGCCATTTTTAAGGACCTATAGATACAGAGAGAAATACCATGTTCAACGGCTAGAGGACTCAATACTGTAAAGAGAGCTTCCCAAATTGATCAATGGAGTCAAAGTAATCCCAATAAAAATCACAGCAGGTATACCATGGAAACGTATCAGCTGGTTTTAAAATTTATAGAGAAATACAAAGAGCCACGAATAGCTGCGACTTTCCTAAAAAAAGAATAGTGACTTACTTCAAAATTCCAGTATTTAATACAATGTGGTATTGCCAGAAAGACAGACAGACAGACTAGTGGAGCAAAAGAGTGCCTGGAAACAGACCCATGTATGTATAGACATATGATCTATGACAGATGTGGTATTTCAAAGCAATGGGAAAAGGATGAACTTTTTAATTAAGGATGCTTGGACATCTGGATATTCATATGAAAAAGTCCCAAGTAGATTACAGATGTATGTATGAAAAAAAAAAGAATAAAAGATTCAAGTAGGTAATATAGCAAAAATGTCTTCATGACCTCAGGTGGAGAATTCTTTACCTTATAAAAAAGGCACTAATTATAACAGGCAAGTCTAATAAATTTGACTCCACTATAGACAGAAACTTCTCTTCATCAAATAACATCATTAAGACAATGAAAAAAATTAGCCCAATTAGAGGGGAGAAAGATCTGCTATAGATAAGTAGGTAGCCAGAACAAAGAATTTTTATCTAGAATATATAAGCAAACCAGAAGGAAAATCAATGAAATAGAAAATATGCACAAAGCTTAAACCAAGTACTTCATACATATACAAAAATCCAAATGACCAATTCATAGTACTGAGTACTCAACCTCATTATCCATCAGGGAAATGAAACTTAAAGTCACAAAGAGATACCAATATATACCCCAAGATGAGCTAAACTGAAAAAAGTCTACTGATATCAAGTACTGGTAAGAATATAGTACAATAGGAACATTCCTACAATTCCTGTAGGAAGAGTAACCAATTCAACCACTCAGGCACTGTTTGGCTTTATCTACTAAATTTGAAGATGTACATATCCTATGACTTAATAATTCCATTTCTACATATGAAGCATAGAGATATATATTCTAATATATATCTTGATAAAGTATATATATGAGACAGTAACACTGTTTGCAATAACAAAAGTGGTGTGTATTCAATAGAAACTATACAACAACAAAAGTGAATCAATTATAGCCATATACAACACTAGGGATGAATCTTAACACTGAGCCAAAGAGAAGAACAAAACATTACATAATGCAGAAGTGCATTTATATTAATTCAAAAGAAGAGACTTATAAATTAAAAATACTTAGACTTTAAAACAATAAAGAAAAACAGAGAAGTTAGAATACTGACTACCTAAAGGCAAGGGAAAAGACTATAATCTGGAAAGAGAAGGCGAAGAGCTTTATGAGTCCTAGCAAAAATCTATCATTAGATCAGGATGGTGGTTACATGGAAGATCGCGCTATGAATCTTTAAACTTTAATTTGTTTTACAAAGTTTTCTGTGCTTTATTTCATATAAAAATATTAAAATGCAATATATTTATATTCAAAATGAAACTTCAAACAAAACCAAAAGGAAACGAAGATGCCTCAAAACTGTCCTGTTACAAAGAATTTTTTAAAAAGGTACCACAAACAACCAAAAGCATATTTTAAAATTAAACTGAATGAAATGTAAGGCAAATTGTTCAAATGCTGGTACAAATTTGCAACGAGGAGACTGGCTTTTACATAGAACCTGGAGCCCTCCTGTTCAATCTCACTTTGAAAAAATAGCATGTTCATTTAAAAACATATATTTTTTAAGTGCTGTAGTAGGCTGGCTCTAAGACAGCCTCCAAAGAGTCCCACCTCAGAATCCATAACCTGTGTAATTCCATCTTTGTGTGGGCTGGACCCAAAAGTTTGCTTCTAATAGAAAAAACATTTGTTGAGATGTAACTTTCAAGATTAAGCTACAGAAAGCTTGTGACTGCTGTCTATAAAACCCTCTCATTTTCTTACTTTCTCACTCTAAGGAAGTCAGCTGCCATGGAGTAAGTTATCCTATAGAGAAGCCCATGTGGTAAGAATTTGGTATCTCTTTCCAACAGCCAATGAGTATTGGATGCATTACTATCCCCGTAGAACCTTAAGATAACTGCTGCCCTGGCCAACACCTGGATTGCTTGTAGCTTGGTGAGAAACGCTGAGCCAAGGCACTCAGTTATTCTACACCAGGATTCCTGACACTAGATAGTAAATGTTTGCTGTTTTTAAGCCATTCAATGTGAGGGTAACTTGTTACACAGAAATAAATAACTATGAAAATGCCTACTCTGCGTCTTGCACATTCCCTTCTCTTAATGCTCAAAAGAGAGTCAATAGAAAAAAAAAAAAAAAAATTAAATCTACAATTATAAAAGCAAGATGTGATACTTGAACAAGTAAGTATGTTAACTCTGAAAAGCAGATTCAACTGCCCAATTAGAAGTTCTGCATAAAATCACAAAGCTAATATCCAAAGTCTGAAAGTTAATCTTGAGGAAAAAAAAAAATCAAAAGCAGTAACTGACCTCCTGGTCAATCTGTATTATTTTATAGTTTATGCTATATCCTTCTTGCCTGAAACTATTTCAAATCTAAATGTGTTGCAAGCATTAAGACACTCTAGAGAAGTGTGAAAAATCTCAGAGAAAAAAGAAAACCTTAATAATCCAGATCATAGATAATAATCAGCCACTTCATTTAATCCCCAGTTATCTTTATGTTTGGACTGTTCACTTAATTGATTCATTATTAAGTAATTTCCTATGTACTAATTTCATTCAATGAGTTCAAAGTCTAATATAAAAAGAACCACATAAAACTACTTCAAAACAATTTGATGCTGTTTTAGGAGGGGAGAATGTATGAAATAGAAAAACCTATCACTTTCCAAAGAATTTGCTATAGCAAAGATGGTTGGGTACTGAATTAATAATTTTGTTTCCATATGTCATAAAATGCCCAGCTTTAAAGTATGGTCCAAGGACCAAGAGCATCATCATCTGGAGCTTGCTAGAAATGCAGATTATCAGGCTCCAACACACACCCTCTACATCAGAACTTGGATTCTAAGAAAATCCTCAGGTGATTCTTAAACAAACAAATTAAGTCATTTAAGTATATATATATATATATATATATCTTCAATTTATAATGAAAATAATTTTAATAGATATTAAAACATATTAAAATCACAACTGCTACCTCAGCAAAAGTTAAAGGAAAATACAATCATAAACCAAGTGAACAACATTTAGCTATAAACAGAAGCATAACATGGAAAAGTCCAATCTAACAAAGTAAAAAAAAGTTAAAAATAGACATCATGGATAGTCAAAAAAAAGTGGAAATATCAAACTAAGATAATATAAAGTTCTGGCAATGCACAGTTATCAAAATAAGTTCTCATCTTTTTATCTTCAAAAAATAATGACTGTCTGGAGCATAAAATACATGGTTATATTTTTTTTGAGTGAAAATGACCTAATTAGACAACTGAAAGTAAAAATATAAGATTTGAGTCAATTAGGAATTTAAATATAAAACAGTTTTCAAAGTTATTTTAGCATGCTACTGAGAACATAGGATTTTGTCTTTGGTTTTCCCATATTTTGTACTATTGTGAAAATGACTTTGGCATGTTAAAATGCTTAGTTAGCACACTATGGTTATAAAATCGCTAATAAAAAGTTATTTTTTAGTTATCCTGCATGACTTACACTTTCCAAGTTCTAAATAGGTAGCTATATTTTTACTTGTTTTTCCTCTCCAGCATGCATTTCAATCATAGGAAAACTGTAACTCCTATGTTTTCTTTTCAGGGTATAAGTTTGGCTGTCATTTGAGCCTAACTTTCATTCTTTGTAGCTATTCTTTTTTTTTTTTTTTTGGTAGCTATTCTTTATAGCTTTGAGGTAATGTCATTATTTTCAAATCTACAGAAAACTTTTTAGCTCATGTCTAAAAAGGAGTTTTTAACATATCAAGTTGCAAAGGTAAAAGAAGCTAAAATAACAAAAGTTTAAAAAAAACACAACTCCTGAAAACTCAAATGCTTTCAAATACTTAAATAAAATGTTAAGCCTGAAATGCTTTCACAAAAATGGGGACAAAAATGTCAAGAATCAACAACAGTAAAGAAACATTATGTAAAATACACAAAATAATATACCTCTCTCTTATTTCTTCTTGCAACCTTGAGGAATTCCATAAGGATCTGTAGTTGGGCTGCATGTGATTCCTATAATAGAAAATTATAATTGTTCTTTTAAAAATACAACTTTGAGTTCAAAGTCTTCTTTAACACCACAGTATAATCAGTATGAAGCAACTTTATTCATCCATTTAAGTTAGTCTCATTTCTATTTTGTCAGTTTCCTACTTGCTAATTGGCATTTTTAAAAGCAAGCCATTACAGGCTTCCCCAGTTGCTCAGTGGTAAAGAATCTGCCTGCCAGTGCAGGAGACACGGGTTCAATCCCTGGTCCGGGAAGATCCCACACACCATGGAGCCACTAGGCCTGCGCGTCACAGCTACTGAGCCTGTGCTGAGAGCCCGGGAGCCACAACTATGAGCCCACGCACCAGAGCCCATCACCATGCAAGAGAAGTCACCATAAGGAGAAGCCCTCAGACCGCAACTGGAGAGTAGCCCTTACCAGCCAGTCAAAATTTGAAGCATCCTGAGGTGTTAAACATACTACAAAAAAGCATGGCCACTTTCGCTTGCAGGATATTAGTGCCCAGACCAGGGGCTGCCCAGACCAGGGGCTACCCAGCCCCTTGGCAGTGAAAGCACAGAGTCCTAACCACTGGACAGCCAAGGAACTCCCCACTTCACTTTCAATGAACTGAAACTAGCTCAAGCAACAAGTGAGCTCCAACTCAGCTAAATTCCTGATCAGACCAAAGAGGTCAACCTCTTATCCTTGCTTCCTGACAAAGGAAAACACAAGACCATTCAGGAAGAAAGTATTAACCACTTTAGTCTATCTATACTGCTCTTGAATACAGAACATCTCAGACATAATTATAAAATTACAAGACATGAAAAGAAGTAGGAAAGTTAAGAGAAAAAAACAGGCTAAAAGAACAAAATTCACAGATGACTCACATGCTGGGATGAGCAAAAAAAAAAAAAAAAAAGACTTTAAAATATTTCCATATATTATTAAAGAATTAAAAGAAAAAATGGACAGGAGTGAAGAAACAGAAAATTAGAAAAGAAATGAAAAATCAAAGTGCAAATCCCAGAAATGAAGAATACAGTCTGAAATTTAAAAAAAATTAAAATAACTTCAGATAAAGTTAGGAACAAACGAACAGAGCAGAGGAAAGAAATAACAAATTCAAAGACAGTTCAAAAAAAAAAGAAGCACCAGAAAAATGTGGGATAATACGAAAAATAAAACATATGATTGGAACCCTAAGGAAAAGTAGAGTGCACAGGGCTGAATAATGTTCACATGTTCAACAAACAGATCCTCTTGTTCTGTGAAACACAACCAGAATAAATATTTTTTAAATGAAACCTAGGAATACCATAATCAAACTACTGAAAACCAATGTCAAAAAGGACATCTTAAGAGCAGCTAAAAAGGATACACTATCTTAAGGGGAAGAACAGTAAGAATGACTGAAAACTTCATCAGAATCAAAGAAGCAAACAGAAAATGAAAATACATCAATAAGGTGCTAAAAGAAAAACAAAAAACTAGACTTCTGTGAAGATCAAACCTACCAGCTCTACAACAAACAGAAAAGAAATCATACAGACAAAAGGGAACTGATTCAGATGGAACCTCATGTCTACAAGAGAAAATAAAGACATCTCAAAGGGTAAATATATTGGTTCCAAAGAGTCCTTTTCTATCCTTTTTTGCAACGTATCTTCAAAAGACTAGTGACTTTATAAAGCAAAAATGGGTGGAGTTTATAACATTTATAATTTGAATCACAAAAGGCAGGAGCTTGGTAAATTTAAATACTATAAGATCTTACATTGTCCAGAAAATGATATATAGTCGACCCTTAAACAACACAGGTTTGAACTGCATGGGTCCACTTATACCTGGCATTTTTTCAATAAATCCAAACTGCAGTACTACATGATTCAGTTGGCTGGATACACAGATGGTGACCTGTGGCTATGGAGGGCAGATTATAAAGTTAGATAGATCCAGATCTTCAAATTCACAGCATGTCTACTTCCTGCACTGCTTAGAGATCAACTGCACATTTAATGCTGATTTGAATACAGTGTCCTGGGAGTGTTACACTATAAACTCAAGGTTTACTGTGAAAAGTAAAAGAGGAATTCTGTAATATTTCAAGAAACCACTAGAAATATAATAATTATAAGCAACATGCAAAAAACAGAGAAGATAATACGCTAAATTGAAATCCTGGAAACACAATGCTCTCTAAAGAAAGCAAGAAAGGAGAAACAGGAAATAAGGAGTATATGGAAAACCAGAAAACAAATATAAATGTGGTGAGCTCAAACCCAACCACATCAGTGATCGTATTACATTTAAATGAACTTAAGCATTTGAATTAACGAGTTTATTAGATATCATTAAAAATTCAACTACATGCAGTTAAGAGACACACTTTTAAAATATAAAGGCAACAATAAAATGGAAGTACAAAGATACAGAAGAATATACCATAGAAATGCTAGTCATAACTAAACTACTTAAGCTATATTATCAACAACATAAGAAAATATAAAAGCAAACTTCAGAACAAGGTATATTTCCAGCATTAAACATATACAATTCATAATGACAAAGGGGATGATTCATCCAGAAAATATCACAATCCTAAACATGTATGTATCTAATAATGAGCTTCAAAATATATGATGCAAGAATCATAGAAACCAATGAAAAATAATCAAAAATATTTTTAAAAAATCCCTGGCAACCCACTCCAGTATTCCTGTCTGGAGAACTCCATGTACAGGGGAGCCTAGTGGGCTGCAGTCCACAGGGCTGCAAAGGTGGACATGACTGAAATGACTTAGCACACATCAATAACTGATGCAGCAAGGAAAAAGTAAATATCTGAGTAATATTAACAAATGCTACATCCACAAAGCACAACAAGTAACAATGTTTTTAAATAAAGATGAACATTTAACAAAACATAGACCCTATACTGAGCTATGATAAAAATCACAACAAATTTCAATGGACCAAAAGCAAACAAATTGAACTTACAGGCTAAAATGAAGTGAGAAAGATAAGAATTCCTACTTCAAACAACAAAACAGCAGGCCAGTTATATGAATGGATGTATTTCAGACAAAGGAACAGAAATAATACATTATCCCAGGAGCTAGATGGAAAAACCTCCAAATACACAGGTGTCAGGAGGAACACTCTCAAAAAGACTGCCTCAGCAGTGAGGCAAAATTAGCTAGACAAAAATCTATTCTAGTTCTCCCTAACAAAACTTAAAACACAAGCTTCAAGAGAATCAAGCTATCTTGAAAATAGTTAACTACATGCCAGAACAAAGCTTAGGAATGTGTAAAGGAATACAAAATTAACAATATTAAACATGGCAAAATGTACAATTTCTGGCATCCAATCACAAAATTAGTAAGCACGGAAATAAGGAAATGCTGCCCAAAATAAGGGGGGGAAATCCATCATTTAAAACAGAAACAACAGTGACACAAATAATAGAATAAGGGAACACAGTCATAAAAGAGTCCTACAAGTTAGTACAAAGCATAAGGAGAGACAATGGAATATAGAAAAAAGCAGTGAACTTGACAACAGAAATAGAAACTACACAAGATGAACTAGATGGGGGAAAAGATAAAACATAAGTAAACAGAGTTGTTTATCCCTGAGCTATGATACAACTTCAATCAGCCTAAGAAATGTGTAACAGGACTTCCCAAAGTAGAAAAGGTGACAGAAAAATATTTGAAGAAGTAATAACTGAAATTTTTCCAAATCTGGTGGAAACTATAATACTACCATCCAAGAATCTCAAAGAACCTCAAGAAGAAGAAACATGAGGGGGAAAAAAAAAAAACTATACCAAGGTATATCAAAGTCAAAATACTTAAAACCATAAAAAGAGCATACACTGAGAGAAATACAGTTCATTTCAAGGATCAAGACTTCTCATCTGAAACAATGCAAGACACTGGACAATGGAGCAATGTCCTTAAAATACTGAAAGAAAAAAGTATATCTATAACTCTATACTTATTTGGAAGTCCCTTTCAGATATAAAGGATAAAGAAAGACATTCTCAGATATAAACAGTAAAAGAATTTGTCACCAGCAGACCTACACTAAAAAAATAATAAAGGCTGTCTTTCAGGCAGAAGGAAAATAACTGATGGAATTCAAAAGAACAAATGAAAGAGTGAAGTGAATGGAAAACAAAAGAATGAAGTACACCAGAAATGATAAATATATGGGCATATATAGAACTTTTAAAATATCTCCATAGAGTACAATTTACTATTCAAAATTAATGATTAGGGAGTTATGATATACAAAGAAGTAAAACAATTGACAAAACCAGTACAAAGGCTGAGAGAGAAGAAATGTAAGTATATTGGTATAAGGTTCTTATACTACCAATGAAGTAGGATAATATTACTTAAAGGTACAATGTAATGTAATGTAACGTATAATTATATTAAAAACCCAAAAGCAATCACTAAGAAACCAAACAAAATGTTATATCTGACAAATAAAATTAAAGTCAACAAGACAAGTAAAATAAAATCATAAAACATACTCAATCTAAAATCATATAAATCACTGTCTGATCATGATACAATTCAACTAGAATTCAATTAACAAAATACCATTTGACAAAGTAGCAATATCCAAAATACATACACACATTTCTTACAAATCAATAAAAAATGACAAACAATCTATTAGGAAAATGGGTATAGGCTATGAATAAGCAATTCAAATAAAAAACCAAGATAGCCAAACAAATGAAGAAACTGTCCTCATTAGTAATTAAGAAATACAAAAAATACAAAACAACAAAACACACACACACACAAGCATTTGGCTTAAACTATCAAACCAGCAGAAGCTAAAAAACAATACCAAAGTTTGATATGGTACAAACTCACAGAAGAGCAATTCGGCAATATTTAATATGGTTAAAATGTACATGTAAACCCTATGAATAGCAATTATACTTCTTAAATCACTTAAGGACTTATATACGAGCACAAGACGGCATGAATAACAACACTAAATGCATTGCTGACAGTCATGAATACTGAATAACTTAAATGTCCATTAACAGGAGAATAGAAATGTTCATGCAATGGATAACTATAGAAGTTAAACAAACTAGATCTTTTAAACAAAAAGGTGTATGTCAAAGGATAAACCATGAAACTTCTAAATCATACAACAATACTACATATAATTGTAGATACAAGTATATATTTTAGTTAAAAAGGGTTATACACACTTCAGAAGGAATCTTGCAAACTTCAAATGGTGATTACACTGGGAGAATGGAATGAGATGAGAGGGTGTTAAGTATAAAAAAATACATAATTCTCAAAAGGCAGATCTAAGAAAAAGTGTTACTATTTATTAAAACTAAAAGAAGGTAATCAAAAGTTGCATTATTTACTGTATTTTTCTGTACGTTGGAAACATTCATCCAGTTTCAGTTCAGTACAGTTCATTTGCTTAGTCATATCCAACTCTCTGTGACCCCATTATCCAACTCTGCGTTGGCAGGCTTTCCTGCCCATCACCAACTCCCAGAGCTTGCTCAAACTCATGTCCATTGAGTTGGTGACGCCAACCAACCATCTCATCCTCTGTCATCCCCTTCTTCTCCTGCCTTCAATCTTTTCCAGCAACAGGGTCTCTCCTAAGGAGTCACTTCTTCGCATCAGGTGGCCAAAGAATGGGAAATTCAGTATCAGCATCAGTCCTTCCAATAAATATTCAGGACTGATTTCCTTTAGGATTAACTGGTTTGATCTCCTTACTGTCCAAGGGACTCTCAAAAGTCTTCTCCAACACCACAATTCAAAAGCATCAATTATTCGGCACTCAGCTTTCTTTATGATCCAACTCTCACATTCATACATGACTACTGGAAAAACCATAGCTTTGACTACACAGACCTTTGTCGATAAAGTCTATGCTTTTTAATATGCTGTTGAGGTTGGTCATAGCTTTTCTTCTTTCTTAAATGAGCAAGCGTCTTTTAATTTCATACCTGCAGACACTGTTCCCAGTGATTTTGGAGGCCAACAAAATAAAATCTGCCACTATTTTCATTGTTTCCTCATCTATCTACCACGAAGTGATGGGACTGGATGCCATAATCTTAGTTCTCTGAATGCTGAGTTTTAAGCCAGCTTTTTCACTCTCCTCTTTCACTTTCATCAACAGGCTCTTCAGTTCCTCTTCACTCTTTCTACAGTAACAGTGGTATCATCTACCTATCAGAGGTTATTGATAATCTCTCCCAGCAATCTTGATTCCAGCTTGTGCTTCATCCAGCCTGGCATTTCACATGATGTACTCTGCATGTAGATTAAATAAGCAGGGTGACGAAATACAGCCTTGACGAAATACAGCCTTTCCCAATTTGGAATCAGTTTGTGGTTCTATGTCCGGTTCTACTGTTGCTTCTTGACCTGCATACAGATTTCTCAGGAGGCAGGTAAGGTGGTCTGGTATTCCCATCTCTTTTAAGAATGTTCCACAGTTTGTCATGATCTACACAGTCAAAGGCTTTGGTGTAGTCAACAAAGAAGTAGATGTTTTTCTGGAATTCTCTTGTTTTTCTATGATCCAACAGATGTTGGCAATTTGATCTCTGGTTTCTCTGCCTTTTCTAAATCCAGCTTGAACATCTGGAAGTTCTCGGTTCATGTACTGTTGAAGCCTAGCTTGGAGAATTTTGAGCATTAATTTGCTGGCATGTGAGAAGAGAGCAATTGTGCAGTAGTTCAAACATTGTTTGGCACTGCCTTGGGAGTGGAATGAAAACTGACCTTTTCCAGTCCTGGGGCCACTGTTGAGCTTTTCAGATTTGCTGGCATATTGAGTGAAGCACTTTCACAGCATCATCTTTTAGGATTTGAAATAGCTCAAGTGGAATTCCATCACCTCCACTAGCTTTGTTCATAGTGATGCTTCCTAAGGCCCACTTGACTTCACACACCAGGGTATCTGGCTTTAGGTGAGTGATCACACCATTGTGGTTATATGGGTCACTAAGATCCTTTTTGCATAGTTCTGTGTATTTTTGCCACCTCTTCTTAATATCTTCTGCTTCTGTTAGGTCCATCCCATTTCTGTCCTTTATTGTGCCCATTTTCGCATGAAATGTTCCCTTGGTATCTCTAATTTTCCTGAAGAAATCTCCAATCTTCCCCATTCTATTGTTTTACTCTATTTCTTTGCACTGATCACTGAGGAAGGCTTTCTTATCTATCCTTGCTGTTCTTTGGAACTCTGCATTCATATGGGTATATCTTTCCTTTTCTTCTTTGCCTTTTGCTTCTCTTCTTTTCTCAGCTATTTGTAAGGCCTCCTCAGACAAATCTGCCTTTCTGCATTTATTTTTCTTGGGAATGGTTTTGATCACCACCTCCTGTACAATGTCACAAACCTCCATCCATAGTTGTTCAGGCACTCCATCAAAACTAATCCCTTGAATCTAGTCGCCACTTCCACTGTATAATCATAAGGGATCTCATTTAGGTCATACCTGAATGGCCTAGTGGTTTTCCCACTTTCTTCAATTTAAGTCTGAATTGGCAACAAGGAATTCATGATATGAGCCACAGTCAGCTCCTAGTCTTGTTTTTGTCGACTGTATAGAGCGTCTCCAATTTTGGCTGCAAAGAATACAGTCAATCTGATTTTGGTCTTGACCACCTGGTGATGTCCATGTGTAGAGTCATCTCTTGTGTTACTGGAAGAGGGTGTGTGCCATAACCAGTGCGTTCTCTTGGCGTACTCTGTTAGCCTTTGCCCTGCTTCATCTTGTACACTGAGGCCAAACTTGACTATTACTCTTGGTATCTCTTGACTTACTACTTTTGCATTCCAATCCCCTATAATGAAAAGGACATGTTTTTTTGGTGTTAGTTCTAGAAGGTCACATAGGTCTTCATAGAATCGTTCAAATTCAGCTTCTTCAGCATTAGTGGTTGGGGCACAGACTTGGATTACTGTGCTATTGAATAGTTTGCCTTGGAAAAAAGAGAGATCATTCTGTCCTTTTTGAGACTGCACCCAAGTATTGCATTTTGGACTCTTTTGTTGACTATGAGGGCTACTCCATTTCTCCTAAGGGATTCTTGCCCACAGTAGTAGATATAAAGGTCATCTGAATTAAACTCACCCATTCTGGTCCATTTTAGTTCACAGATTCCTAAAATGTCGATGTTCACTCCTGCCATCTCCTGTTTGACCACTTTCATTTTACCCTGATTCATGGATCTAACATTCCAGGTTCCTATGCAATATTGTTCTTTACAGCATTGGATTTTACTTTCATCACCAGTCCCATCCACAGCTGGGAGTTGTTTTTGCTTTGGCTTCGTCTCTTCATTCCTTCTGGAGCTATTTCTCCACTCCACTCTTCTCCAGTAGCATATTGAGCACCTACCGACCTGGGAAGTTCATCTTTCAGTGTCGTATCTTTTTGCCTTTTCCTACTGTTCATGGGGTTCTCAAGGCAAGAATGCTGAAGTGGTTTGCCATTCCCTTCTCCAGGGGACCAAATTTTTTCAGAACTCTCCACCATGACCCATCCATCTTGGGTGGCCCTGCACAGCAGGGCTCATAGTTTCACTGAGTTAGACAAGGCTGTGAGCCATGTGATCAGTTTGGTTAGTTTTCTATGACTATTAGAGTGCAAAGTAAAACAAGAAAACAATAATGTAAAAATGCTGTAAATACTTATGATACCTTTGTTTCTGAACTGCCTCTCTCTCCAAAAAGATCTGAGTTGTAAAACTAAGATACCTGTATTTCTTCAATTCTAAGAGGTAAAAGCATGCAAAGATGAATACTGACAAGTCAAATGGGGAATAAGGCTAACAGCTCTCACATTCAGTATATAAATCTGTCTATCTCCAGTACAGAAGCCCCACATACCTTTAAATGTGTCTGTAGTGTGATAGTCCAGAAAGTCTCTCTTTTACCACCACCAGGGGAAAAACTTCTAGTGTTCTCTTAAGGTCAACAGCTATGAGTTGTACAGGAAGGGATCAGAGATTCCAATTGCTTCTTAGTCAGATTCTAAACAAATTATCTGTTTGTTTTCAACCTTTATGAGGTATCTCATGCTCCCAAATCCCAGGAAGGCCTTTTTCCCATAATCTAAATAGCAGTTGGTTCCCACCAATTCCCTACCACTGGCTCAATTTTCTCAAATCTAATCTATCACTTTTCATCCATCTCCTTTATAGCTTAAGAAAGTATATTGTCTCTTCTCCTATTCTTTTGCCTTTTAAAAATCACTTTACTGTCATTTTAATGACATTAAGGGAGCAAGATAACTATATATGTTCAGTCTATCATTAAAAAGCATTTTTATTTTTAAAAAAAGCATTTTTATATCATTTACCACTATGTGAAAATATTTATTAGTTTATTTAGTTTATCTCCTCAGCTATTGTACCCTACACAACACACAGAGCAGAATTCTGTCTTTTCCACTACCTTTAACCCAGCATCTAGCACACAGTAGATGCTAACAGAAAACCATGTTAAAAAGCACAGAAGGGTTTTGGCAACAATTTCTGGGATAAGACACCTAAAGTAAAAGCAACAAAACAAAAAACAAGTATAACTACACCAAATTTACAAGCTTCTGAAAACCAAAAATATGATCAACAAAATGAAAAGGCAACCAAAAGAATGGGTGAAAATACTTACAGATCATATATCTGATAAGAGGTTAATATACAAAATACTGTATATAAAGAATTAATATAATTCAATAGCGATTTAGAAAAAAAAAAAAAACCCAAATAATGTAATTTTAAAATGGGCAAGGGATTTTCCAAATAAGATATTCAAATAATCAACAGGTATATGAAAAGGTGTTCAACTGCAAATCATTAGGGAAATACATATCAAAACCACAAGAAGACATCACTTCACACTAGTCAGAATGGTCACAGTCAAAAGGACAATAAAGAACACATGCTAGTGAGGATGTGGAGAAAAGGGAACCCTTGTGCCCTGCTAGCAGGAAAGTAAACTGGTATAGCCACGATGGAAAACAGAATGGAGGGTCCTCAAAAAAGTTAAGAATAAAACTATCATGTGATCCAACAATCCCACTTCTGGGTATATATCCAAAGGAAATTAAACCACTATGTCAGAGAAACACCTGCACTGTCACGTCCAATGCAGCATTACTTACAACTGCCAAGATATGTTGGTAACCTAAGTGTCCATCAGCACATGACTAGATAAAGATGTGGTGTGAAAGTGAAAGTCGCTCAGTCATGTCGGACTCTCTGAGACCCCATGAACTATACAATCCATGGAATTCTCCAGGCCAGAACACTGGAGTGGGTAGCCTTTCCCTTTTCCAGGGGATCTTCCCCACCCAGGGATCGAAACCAGACCTCCTGCACTGCAGGCAGATTCTTTATCAACTGAGCCACAAGGGTGGGACATAAATATAATGAAATGCTATCCAGCCACAGAAAGGAAGGAAACGCTGCCATCTGTGACAGCATGGATGGACCTCGTGAGCAGTATGATGAAATAAGTCAGAAAGAGAGACAAGCACCGTATGATCTCGTGTACATATGAATCTCAAAGGAACACACAAAAAACCCCAAGCTTACAGAAAAAGATCAGATTTGTGGTTACCAAAAGCAGGGAACAGGGGAAATTGAATAAAGGTCAAAAAGTACAATTTCCACAATCTAAATGTCCACTAACAGAGCAATGGATAAAGAAGAGGTGATAAATACACACAATGGAATTTTACCCAGCCATAAAAAGGAACAAAATGGAGTCACTTGTAGAGACATGGATGGACCTAGAATGTCATACAAAGTAAAAGTTTAAGTCAGAAAGAGAAAAGCAAATATCGAATATTAAAACATATACATGGAATCTGGAAAAATGGTATAGATGATCTTATTTGCAAAGCAGAAAATAAAGACACAGACGTAGGGAACAAATACATGGACACCAAGGGTGAAGGGAAAGGAGGAGAAACTGGGAGACTGGAATTGACACATATACACTACTGACACTATGCTTAAAATAGAGAACTAGAACTTCCCTGATGGCTTAGTGGTAAAGAATCCACCTGCCAATGCAGGAGACATGGGCTTGATCCCTGATCCAGGAGGATCCCACATGCTGCAGAGCAACTAGGCCTGTGAGCCACAACTACTGAGCCTGTGTTCTGGAGTCCTGGAACTGTGACTTCTAACGTTCATATGCCCGAGAGTCCGTGCTCCATGAGAGAAGCCACCGCGATGAGAAGCCCCCTCACTGCAACTGGAGAGCAGGCCCCACTCACCACAGCTCGAGAAAAGCCTGTGCAGCAATGAAGACCCAGCACAGCCAAAAGTAGATAAATGAAATTATATTAAAAATGTTTAAATAAATAAAACAAAACAGGTAACTGTGAGAACATACTGTATAGCACAGGCATCTCTACCTAATGCAGTGGTGACCGGAATGGGAATGAGTCCAGAAGGATGGGGTCTATGAACATGTACAGCGGATTCATTTTGCTGCACAGCAGAAACGAACACACATCATAAAGCAACTACATGCCAATAAAAATAATTTTAAAAAAATTAAAAGGGAAAAAACAAACAAAAAAGTACAAACGTCCAATTTTAAGATAAATAAGTAACGAGGATACAATGTATAAAAAGATAACTATAGTTAACACTAGTGGAGGGTCTATCTGAAAGTTGCTAAGCGAGTAAATCCTAAAAAAGCTCTCATCATGAAAAAAAAAAAAAAAAATCTTTTCTTCTTTGTTCTTTTATCTATATGAGATGATGTTAACTAAATTTACTGGAATAATCATTTTACAATATATGTGTGTCAAGCCGTTATGCTATACACCTTAAACTTATGCAGTGCTACACATCAATCTTGGCTTTCCAGGTGGCACCAGTGGTAAAGAATCCTCCTGCCAATGCAGGAGACACAAGAGACATGGGTTCAACCTCGGGGTAGGGAAGATCCCCTAAAGAAGGGAATGGCAACCCACTCTGGTATTTCTTACCTATAAAATCCCATGGACAAAGGAGCCTGACAGGCTACAGTCGATGGGGTCCCAAAGAATCAGACATGACTGAACAACTAAGCAATGATATATCAGTTACATCTCAACAAATATGAAAGAAAGAAAAGCAAATAAAAGATAAAGCCATCCCACTCTCCCCTCCAGAAAAACCACAGGAGAAATTCCCACCATGAAAAAAGACACAACAGGGAGGCTCATTTTAGTCAGCTCAATCTAAACTAGTCCTTTCTCCCACTAAGAGATTCCCATTCTACTCAGTTTCATCCAGACCTAAGCTATTTTAATCAGAATCAATCCACAGAATTTCTTAAAAATCAAGTTGAGAGGCCCTTTTTCTTCTTTTATCAAAAAACATAAATTTGCAAGTACAGGTGACCACACTATCTGCCATGGGATAAAAACCCAATGAAAGAAAATCAAACCTGTCCAAAAGAAACAGTCATGAGAAGTAAAACAGACACTCTCCTGACAACATTCAAATGCATGATTTCATTTCCATATAGTCACCAAAGAAGTGATGGTTCCCATGTTCCTAACACTTGCTTGTTAAGCTCTTTCTTTTTATGTGCGTGAGCTTCTCACTCCCTTATTCAGTCAATTTATATCCCCTTTTTTGTTCAAGGTAGTCCAGGGTGGGTATCTGCTTACACTAACGTATACAATCTTTATTTGAATGGAGCATACTCAATTCCTAACTAATACATGCAAATTCTCATTTTATATGTTTTACATTTATTTACCTGCAGTAAATGCAACTTTTCACTTATTTAGATTCCATTACACGAAAATAGGACAAAATGTTGTTCCAGTTCCCATCTTTCTAAATGCCCTTAGTTAAGCCATCAATTGCCGCTACTACTAACCGACACCTGCTGGAAGGATTTTATGTAAATAAAAATAATCCCTATTTTCTCCTCCAAATCCCACATGTGAAGAGGGGAAGATTCATTAGAAGAAAAAAGATCAATAATAATTGTTCCCCATTAAAATGAAGCTCTACTTTCTCATGATCTGAAACTCAGCTTTTGTTAACAAAAATTGGGCACTGCGAGTAAATTGTATTACAAGGAATTTGTTCTTTCTTTGAATTGAAAAAGGGAAATCTTATAAGTGGTAGCTTGCAGATGACTCTTGCTGAATAAAACTGGACTGACTGAGTAACACTATCCTATTATTTTTAAATACTTCTATATCTTTTTAAAATAAAATTTTTTAAGTTCAGGGGCCACTTACTGCTTCCAGTTGTTTCTTCTTCTGCACTAGTAACTCCAGCATGAGGTTGACATTGGCCAAATCAAGGTTATCTTGGTCAGTTCCCAACAAATCCTGAAATATTTGCCACCTGTGGCCATTCTAAAAACAAAGAAGAAACCCAACTTAACAAAACTGTTTTAGAGAGTCAAAAACAAATGCCTGCTACTTTCTAATATGTTTATTACATATCAAAAATAAACTATTCCTTCCCAGCTAGTGGCTTCCCTATGCCTTCTAATTATAATTTAATCACTATTTCTCCCTTAAATAAATTTAAATGATATGAAAGGCACATTCAAGATATGTCAAGTCAGCTTCTCTAAAGGTGTAATTCCCTTCGAAACAAGTGCCTAGATTTTAATTACTTGTCTAACCATATTTTCCACTTTGTATTTGGTAAGGTAATAATTTAAGTTTACTTGCTTCAGTAATTTGGGGTTAATCCTCTTAAATTGAGAGTCTCTTAACAGTTTTTTTTTTTCCCTCAAATGACCACCCATAATTTCATCCTGCCATATAATTCTTTAAATGCAATGTGTTACAAGCCAACTGACTCAGTATTACCCCGCCAGACCTTTCAAAAGAGTATATTTTAGACAATTCAGATAAAAGAAAGCTGTTTATTGAATAGAATAATCCTAGATCTCCTTTAAGGAAAATCAGTAATATGCTAAGCTTGATACCCAATTAATATTAAACCAATGAACAGAGCAAAACGGAATTTATTAAAAATAGTAGTAAAAGAGCTGAAACATACGGTGCTACTCACTGAGTGGTCCAATTTGAACCTCTTTTCCTCAAATCTTTGCTTCTGTTTGAGAATGAGCTCATTCACTGAAAACAAAAACAAAACAAAAAGCACATACAATCTGTACTTTTATTAAATGATCTATCTAACTGTTCTATTTAAATAGATTCTATTTAACTTTAAAAAGTCTCAAATCTCAGAAAAAAAAATGCTAAGCAGAATATGCTTTTTTCAAATTAGAAACAGTTTTGTCGCCGCTATTACTACAACTACCACTACTATGACCATTACTATTACTGCAAAAGGAAAATTCTTCAGAATATGTACTTTCTCTTACATGTGTCAGTGACGACACTATCAGCATCTGGAAACAGTTCTTGACCGTAAGGACCGTTTCACACTCTACAGGCTAAGTGGCCGATTCTATGAGGGAGGCACTAAAAGGTTTCATTTGTTGTTCTTTTTGCTTGTGACTTTTCCATAAATATCATGGCAAACACAGTCGGTTATCTATCCAAAAGCCATTCTAACCCTTTTTTAAAAAATAAGAACATGAGGGGCTTCCCTGGCCCTCCAGTGGTTAAAACTCTGCACTTCCACTGCAGGGGGCACCAGCTTGATCCCCGGTCCGGGAACTAAGATTCCACACAGCGCTCAGTGTGGTCAAAAAATTAAATAAATAAAAATAATAAATAAATAAAAATAATAATATTATTTTTTCCCAAATGTCAGAATGCCAACTGCCATATACTTTCAGAGGCTAGATCCCTCCCTGGCCCTACAGAATGATGCTTGACTTAACCTAAATCCATCTAGTCATCCTCTTGACAGTGACTGACAAAATGGTTAACTACTGCGACCTCATTTTGCCCAGCAAAGGGTATGCTATCTTTCAGAAGAGAAGGCTTGAATGAGACTTTTGTCTGCCTTCATCTAGGGATGATACCTGGAATCACTTAGAGCCACCCTGCATCTCTCTTGAGGGGAGCTAGCCAAAGGACCAACACATGTGCTGGGGAAGGAAGGCCAGAAAGATGGAAAGAATCTGATCATATCACTGAGATATCAAATCAACTCAATTTAGAAATTCTTTCTGTGTAAATCAATACATTTCCTTTAATGTTCCAGCCACTCTTAATAGATTTTTCATCTTTAACACCCAACTGATTTAAAAAAAAAAACTAATAAAAGAAAAGAGCAACTAGCACTAAGCTAGTTTAACGTACTGGTCTTTAATTTACAGACGTTATCCTATGGGCTATTCTTTGCATTTTAGAGATGAGGAAATACTAGAAAGAGCACAAGAAAGTTACTCATGGTGACATATAATACAAGACAAAGCTAGGATATAAGCCTAACTAATACTTCCCACCATACCACAATTTACTACAAATATTTTCTAAAAATTCAGAGAGATACCAGGGCCATGCTAGAAACCAAGGTTTAAAGATAAGACTCAACCTACGTAAGACTTAAAGACGCAAACAACTAGGAGTAGGCAGACAAACACATACAATGCATCAGTTATGATAATCAGTACCATCACTGAACGGATTTAAAAAGAACACAGGACAAAGAGCTATTAAAATGTTAACGAGTAGACTTCACACAGGAGATGACATAAGAACTGGGCCATAATAAGCACACAGAGACTCACTAACCAGGAAAAGAAGTGGAAAAGAATTCAAATAAGGGTGTGTGAGAATCTCCCTGGTGATCCAGTGGTTAGGACCCACTGCCATGGGTCTGCCCTCAATCCCTAGTCAGGGAACCAACGTCCAACAAGCCACATGGTGTGCCCCCAAAACGGGGTGGGTTGGGGGTAGGAGGGAGTAGAGGGGGTAAAAATCTCAAGAAATCTCATTTAACACTGGCCATGAATGTTTCAAACCCTTAACTGGAATTCTCTGGATCCTTATAACAGCCATGGTACCAAGAACAAATAATGCCTTTCTCGGACATGCCTGGTGGTCCAGTGGTTAAGAGTCCACCGTGCAATGCAAGGGACACAGGTCTGATCCTTGGTCAGGGAGCTAAGTTCCCACATGCCATGGGGCAACTGAGGCGGCAGGCCACAACCAGTGAAGACTACATGTTGCAATCAAGAGCCCACGCCCCACAACAAAGACAGCACAGCCAAAAAAACAAACAAACAAAATGCCTTTTTACTGCTAAAGAGTTCATTCTAGCAACTGTCATTTTAGAGGCAAGATAGCAAAGTAAAAGCATACTCAAGTCAGGACCAAATCCCATGCTAAGGACCAAAGCCCGATTCCACCATTTACTGGGGCTGTTGAACCTTACACAAGTTACTTGCCTTCTTTGTGCTTTAGTTCCCCCAGGGGAGGAATGCAGATGACAACAGCTACCTATGTCACAGGACTGAGAATGTATAAAGTGCCTGGAAAAGTACTTGGCAGTAGTAAAGACATTATATGTGTTGGTGACTTTTTTTAAAGCACAGATTTTAAATTTTGCATGCATGTTGTCTTCTACATTAAAGAGTAAGAAAGTCATTCATTAGGGAGATAAGACCATTCAATTTACAAATTTTATCCACAGAGAACACTAGAAAACAGATTGGTGGGGTGGGGGTGGGGGTAGCGGCAGGTGTAGCTGGAGGAAGATCATGCATCACGGAAGGACAGGGAGAGCTAGAGTAAGCCCTAGAAGGAATGCAGGAGGGCAACTGCAGAGCTCGGAGGAGACACACCCCCTTACCCACATGAGCCTTCCAGCAACAGTAGAGAAAGAGAGCCCAGATTCTGCAATCCCCAGACTCACTTGCCCACAGCCCCGCTCTATAATTTCATGTTCTCAGTCACAAGCTGCAACCCTGCTTGCCGGTCCTCGCTGGTGGCCTGGGACAGCTTCAGGCTAAAACAGGGGACCTAACAGATCCCCATTCCTGAACACACTGGGACAAAAAGCAGCCTGGTAAGTGGAAGGGTCCCCAGAACTCCCTACATGTGAGTGGAAGAAACCTCTTGATGAAAGTGAGAGGAGAGTGAAAAAGCTGGCTTAAAACTCAACATTTAAAAAACAAAGACCATGGCATCTGGCCCCATCACCTCATGGCAAATAGATGGGTTAACAACGGAAACAGTGACAGACTTTATTTTCCTGGGCTCCAAAATCACTGCAGATGGTGATTGCAGCCATGAAATTAAAAGACGCTTGTTCCTTGGAAGAAAAGCTATGAAAACCTAGAAAGAATATTAAAAAGCAGAGACATAACTTTGCCAACAAAGGTCCATCTAGTCAAAGCTATGGTTTTGCCAGTAGTCATGGATGGATGTGAGAGCTGGACCATAAAGAAGACTGAGTGCCAAAGAATTGATGTTTTTGAACTGTGGTGCTGGAGAAGACTCTTGAGAGTCCGTTGAACTTCAAGGAGATCAAACCAATCCATCCTAAAGGAAATCAGTCCTGAACATTCACTGGAAGGACTAATGCTGAAGCTGAAGCTCCAATACTTTTGGCCACTTGATGCAAAAAACTGACTCACTGGAAAAGCCCCTGATGCTGGGAAAGATTGAAGGCAGGAGAAGGGGACGACAGAGGATGAGATGGTCGGATGGCATCACTGACTCGAAGGACATGAGTTTGAGCAAACTCCAGGAGCTGGTGATAGGGAAACCTGGCATGCTATAGTCCATGGGGTCACAAAGAGCCAGGACACGACTGAGCAACCAAACTGAAGAGCAAAGAGGATAGAAAGGCAAAAAGTGAGAGTTGTGCCCCTTCTGGGGGAAGGGAGAAGGATAGAAGAAAGGTAGCTGCTGCTGCTAAGTCGCTTCAGTTGTGTCCGACTCTGTGCGACCCCACAGACAGGAGCCCACCAAGCTCCCCTGTCCCTGGGAATCTCCAGGCAAGAACACTGGAGTGGGCTGCCACTGCCTTCTCTGGAGGAAAACTAGAGGAAGAAGAAAAAGGAGGAACTGTAGTGTAGGGCTTAGGGCATGAAAGGAAAAAATCAAAATACCTGTCTTGACAAAAAAATGCATGAGTCTAAAGACCAGAAAACCAAATCCGCTTGTGTTTGAGGTATATGACTTCCAATTCTTTGCTCTCATTAAAACTGAAGAAAGAAGTGGACTTGTTAATGATTATGGCAGTAAAAAAAATTTTTTTTTTTACTAAATAAATGCTTCTTTTTTTGAAGCATGTAATTCAGAAGGAGGTCAAAGAAATAAGTGACACTGCTGGAACAAAGTTCCTTCAATCCCCATCAAAGTATTTATGTAAGCAGTTTCTCATGACTTACCCTTTTCAAAATAAAAAGTCTTAAACTTACACAATATGTCAATTATATCTCAAATTTTTTAAAAAAACTATGATGATCCTAAATAAATAAGAAAAATATAAACGAAACTGAATCCCTGCCCTAGTAATAACTATCAGTGGCAATGGAACTAATTGAGAAGAACACCATCACACATTAAGCAGCCATTTTCAATAAATTTTTATGTCTAATACTTTATAAAATTTGTACATATTTATTTAATCAAATGCATGTCGAATAATTACAACTCAGAAAAAACACATTCAAAAGTTCAAAAGAAACTTCAAAGCCTGTAATTTCTATTTTCTGTTACAGAAAAGTATGATAGATAAATCAGTAAGAATTTGAAACATGCATGTGTGTGTGTGTGTGTGTGTGTGTGTGTGTGTGTGTGTGTATTTTTTTTTTTGCCACACGGGGCAGCATGTGGGATCCTAATTTCCCAACCAGTGATTGAACCTTTGCCCCCAATATTGGAAGGATGGAGTCTTAACCAGGGAACTGCCAGGGAAGTCCCAAAAATACATAATGACAAAATTTCATGGGCAATTTGCAATTTAAGCAGAAGTTCAAAGGGACAAAACACAAAATTTCTCATTGTTAATGAAAAGTCTTTATTTCTGAAACAATGGTAAGTATCAAATCACTATACTATTCAATTTCCACTAGATACATTTTAAAAAGAGATAAAAGCTTATTTTTAAATAACCATATTTATAATACTTTAAAAACTATATTCTTTACAAGCACTAAAACTTACAAAGAAAAATTTGGATGCTAATTTAAATATGGCATCAATGTGGGAAGTACATCATTTTTCAGAATTTTTAAGTGTCATCCAAGCGAAAAGGTTTGAAGATCTTTTTGAAAATGTGCAGCCCAGCCCTCTAGCCATGACTCAAGTAAATGTAAAGCATTAAAAGTGAAGAATCCTAACCTATCAATAAAAATATTAGAATACTTCAGAATCATATAACTTAACATTTATTTTATGATGCTCAAGAGGAAATCTGATATTACTTTTAGAAGGCTCAACATCTTTCTAGTCCAGCGAAGAACTACAGGCATTATACAAATCATGTAATCTCAAACTAAATCAATGGGAATAAATTGTTTTTTTTTCATTACAGAAAAAAGCAAGTGATAGATCACTTTCAGAAACAGATCTCAGTGGCTTTCTGAGTACACAGGAACGTGAGGACTTGACTATCACTGTACAAAGGTAAAGACTGGAAAGGGTGACGGCAGCGAAACAGAATAAACGTATCAGGATGAAATGTTATTTCTGTGGCTGACATAAATACTCATACTGGAAGCTGCATTATAACTAAGACTTCAAATCTGGGCATAAAATACTTAACACTTAAATTACATAAAACCAACATTCTTTACCCATATAAAGAGATTAAAAACTGAATCATAGCAAAGATAATGTCCAGCTAAGGAAATCAGTAATTATGACTTCACTATTCACTGAATGTACACATTTGAGAACATATAAAATATGAAATTACATCTTAGTGTTAATATTTTCACATTCCTTCCATATGGTGTTCTCACTCTATTTAGAAATTTACACAACAGAATTCCTAACTTATGGTCTCATTAAGGAATACTGCCTGAAATTTTTGGTAAATACCAAAATCTTAAGACCACTGATTTCCTTGCTGTATTTAACCATTCCAAAAGAAGGAGTAGTTTTCTAAAGTTATAAGAACTCAAAGAAAAGTGGTTCTAAAACTCACAAGTGGCATGAATCCATGTTTGTGAGTTCAAGGACAAAGGCTTCTGCTTTGCAGGACTTTGGTTTCCCTAACTCAGCTCATGAAGCCCAGTCCCACAGTATCATATCAATCAGTATTTCTTCTTTTCTCCTAGTTTATCATAAAACTTTATCTACCTAGAAGAACTTGGTATTTCAACAGAAAATCATCAGAATATTTTCTTCAGGGTTCCTTTCTGCTATGCAATCATCCAATGATTTATTTTCCTTTATGTAAAGATACTGGAGTGCAGTGAAGAATGAAAGAGAAGAAAGGATTGAAGTTAATGGAATTTTAGAACAGAGATAAAAAAAAAAGGAAAGCCATGGTTAAACAGGTTCCACGTCAAGATTTAATACTGTAAAACACCAAACAAATCAAACTGCAACTGAAGCACAGGGAGGTCAGAATGTATATATCCTTACCTCCAAGTATGTTACACTCTAGAAAGAAGAATTATCCTTTCTGATATACATAACAAATAGCATCATACTTCCTGCCTATCCACACCTGAAAATTAATCTTCATTCACAAAAACTCAAACTGAAGACTTTCCACACTACCTTAGGCTTTTCAACACGTAGAATTTGTAGATTTTTCATAACTGGTCTCTGACTAGGTATTATTCCCAACTACTTACCATTTACCTTAAGGGTTCCCTATTTGTATCTGTCTTCTCCAGTCACCATTCCTTCATTACATGTTCCATATTCATGTCTTCCTTTCCCCAGTTTTACTTTTTGATTGCCTCCCCAGGTCACAGACTCTTGTTCCCTCATCCAGGAGTCCTCATGCCCAACTTTTTCCCCCCTTCCCATTCTCCATTAACTCTTCCCTCCACTGCTTCTGCCCCAGAACGGAAACAAGAATGCACAACAGGACAAGAGACAGGGATTTGGAACTCTGGTGTTCTCCTACAGCTTCACATTCCTCCTACCTATTGATGTAAGAACCTGAGAATTGGACCAGTCAATTTTTTTTTTAATGAAATAGATATGATATATGGTACATATAGTACAGAATCGATGTCACAACCCAAGGAAGACTGGGGAAAGCACCTCTGGTGACTAGGACAGAGAGATATGCTTACCTATAAGTTATGTTCTCTAAATAAATTTGTGCTAGCACAACCTTTTGGGGACTGAATATTTTTAAAAATTAAAAATCATTCCAAAGACTCACCCAAGAAATTAGGATACAGATGGTCAATATTATCCACAACATAGTTACACTTGGGACATCTATTATTATCCTCCAAACTCTGATGAATACACTTGTAGCTATTAACAAAGAAAAAATAAAATAGGCTTCATTAAATCAGTGACTAATTAGTAAACTGGTCACAAAACAATGCCTATTAGTTTTCTATTCCTCATTTTCAACATAAGTAATCTAGCAGTTAACAAGTTAATTTCAGCTTATACTTTTATATCATAAAAAAAAGTACATAGGACATTTATTAGATAATAGTATACAAAAGTTATTTAAAAATAAACTCAAATAACAAGCCTACTGGATATAAAATTTAAAAGGTAAGTTTATGCAATTTAAATGGTACATAACAATAGCAAGAAAAACAAAAGCCTACAATTTAGTTAAGCAAACAGACTGTGTTCTTGGAGTTCTGATATCCTTAATACAAGAAAAGCTCATTCAAATAAAAAGAAAATAAAAGAAGAACATAAAAATCAACAAATGAAAACTTAGTCAATAAGCATGGGAAATACCACCTTCACTAGGATGATAAACTGATTTAAAATTATATATTACCTTTTACCAATCAGAATAGAAAAATAAAAAGGCTATCAGAGTTAGGAGTACATGTAAAAATGAATAATTTCACAGGCTGTTGTAAGAAATTTAACTACCATAACTTTCTAGAAGACAAATTGTATGGAAAATTCTCAAGGCTGTGTAACCTCTTTGATGCAGTGATATTACTTTCTGGAATTTATCTTTAGGAAATAAGCAAATATATATAAGTAGAAAAATGTTCAATTCAAAGTTATTTGTAAACAGCAAAATAAATTAGAAGCAACCAAAACACTAGGAAATTGACTACATAAATTTGTAAACATCAATCCAATGTATAGAGCCAATAAAAATCATATTATAATATGTAACTATAAGCCATGAAAAATAATAACTGTTACAAGCATAGCTAGAGAAATAAGATTATGATAAATTTTTCCCTTCTCAGATTATTTATTTCTGTAATGTTTGGCTTTTTACAACTGTATATTGCCTTATAATAAAAACTTTGAAAATGTCATTCAACTAAATAGCGAAAAAATATCAAACTGACATAATGAAAATAATCATTACATTACTAGGGCTTCCCTGATAGCTCAGTTGGTAAAGAATCCACCTGCAATGCAGGAGACCCCAGATCGACTCCTGGGTCAGGAAAATCCACTGGAGAAGGGTAGGCTACTCACTTCAGTATTCTTGGGCTTCCCTTGTGGCTCAGCTGGTAAAGAATCCGCCTGCAATGCAGGAGACCTGGGTTTGATCCCTGGGTTGGAAAGACTCCCCTGGAGAAGGGAATACCCACTCCAGTATTCTGGCCTGGAGAATCCCATGGACTACACAGTCCATGGGGTCGCCAAGAGTTGAACACAACTGAGCGACTTTCACTGAATAAAAATAATCTTTAACACAGTGGATACAATTCCATTTCTGTTTTAAAAAATTGTGTATGTGTACATTTCTTTAAATTTTTTAATTTCATTAAATTGTAGTTGATTTACAACATTTTGTTAGTTTCACACGAGCAGCTTCAGATTTTTTTCCATTACAGGTTATTACAAGGTACTGAATATAGTTCTGTGAACTAAACAACAGTAAATCCTTGTTGTTTATTTCATATACAATGTAGTGTATCTATTAATCTCACATTCAATTTATCCCTCCCATCCCTTTTCCCTTTTGGTAACCGTAAGTTGTTTTCTAGGTCTGTCAGTCTCTTTCTCTTATAAATAAGTTGTGTTATTTTTTTAGATTCCACTTATAAGTGGTATTTGCCCTTCTCTGCCTGATTTACTTCACTTAGTACGATGATCTCTAGGTCCACGCATGTAGCTAAATTGCCAATGTTTTACTTTTAATGGCTGAGTAATATTCCACTGAATATATACCACATCTTCTTTATCCCCTTATCATTGGCAGGTGGGATATTTCAGGTGCTTCCCTGTCTTAGCTACTATAAATAGTGCTGCTATGCATATTAAGAGTGTATGTATCTTTTTGAAGTAGCATTTTCTCAGGATATGTGCCTAGGAGTATGACTGTAGGATCATATGGTAACTCTGTTTTTAGTGTTTTCAGGAATCTCCAGACTGTTTTCCACAGTGGCCGCACCCATTTACCTTTCTACCAACAGTGTAGGAGGGTTCCTTTTTCTCCACACCTTCTCCAGCAGCTGCTTATTTTTAGACTTCTTGATGATGGCTATTTTGATCAATGTGAGATGATACTGATACTTCACAGTAGCTCTGATTTGCATTTCTCTACTAATTAGCAATGTGGAGGATTTCATCACCCAATTGATGGCCCTCTATATGTCTTCTTTGGAGAAATGTTTATTCAGGTACTCTGCTCATTTTTTAATTGGGATTTTTTTTTTTTTTTTTTGGACACTGAGATTCATGACCTGCCTGTTTATTTTCAAAGTTAAGCCCTTGTTGGTCACATCATTTGCAAATATTTTCTCCCAGTCTATACGTTGTTTTTTCATTTTGTTTATGGTTTCCTTTGCTGTGCAAACACATTTAAGTTTGATTAGGTCCCATCTATTTATGTCTGCTTTTATTTTTTATCTTTTGCCTTGGTAGACTGAACTAAGATAACATTAGTGTAACTTATGTCAAAGAATATTTGCCTATGCTCTCCTCTACAACGTTTATGGTACCATGTCTTCTAAGTCATTTTGAGTTTATTTTTGTGTATAGTATAAGGGAGTGTTCTAATTTCATAGATTTACATACAGCTGTCTAGCTTTCCCAACACCACCTGCTGAAGAGACTGCCTTTTCTCCATTGTACATTCTTGCTTCCTTTGTTGGGATTAACTGACCACAGGCATGTGGGTTATTTCTGAGCTCTCTGTGCTGTTCCATTGATCCATACTTCTGTTTCTGTGCCAACACCATGCTGTTTTGATTACTGTAACTTTGCAGTACTGTCCAAAGTCTGGGAGGGTTATGCTTCCAGCTTTGCTGTTTTTCCTCAAAATTGCTTTGGTAAGTCTAGGTCTTTAATGACTCCATATAAATTTTAGGACTATTTGTCCTAGCTCTGTGAAAAATGCCATGGATAATTTGACAGGGATCCCATTAAATATTTAGATCACTTTGGGCAGTGTGGCCATTATAACTGTATTAATTCTTCCAATCCAAAAGCAGGGAATATCTTTCACTTCTTTGTATCATCTTTCCCTTATCAATGCTTTATCATTTGCAGCATATAGATCTTTCATTGTTCTCTTTTGCTGTTGTTCAGTCACTCAGTCGTGTCCAACTCTTTGCGACCCCACGGACTGCAGTTTGGTTAAGTTTATTCCTAGGTATTTTAATTTCTTTAATGAGATTTTAAATGGGATTGTCTTGTTTTTACTTTCTGACATTTCATTGTTAGTGTAAAGAAACTCAACAGATTCCTGCATACTGATCTTCTACCCTGCTACTCTGCTGAATTCATTTATTAGTTCTAACAGTTTTAGTCATAGCAATCAGACAAGAAAAAGAAATAAAAGGTAAAAGTAAAGGAGGTAAAACTGTCATTGTATGCAGATGACATGATACTCTGTAAAAAAAAAAAACCCCTAAGACTCCACACCAAAACTGTGTACATTTAAAATAAATCAAAAAAGACATTCACCATAATGTTAACAGTATGTGCCTCTGGGTCACATAATTGTGGGAAATTTTTTCTTTGGCAGTGTCTACAAGTTTCTATAGTAAATATGTACTGCTCCTAATAATCAGGGGAAAAAAAGTTACTTCTAAAATTTTATTAGAGTGACTTATGTATAAAGATGATTCCTAAAAATGACAATATCTTTTTTTAACATTTTATTTTATGTCAGAGTACAGTTGATTAACACTGTTGTTTTAGCTTCAGGTGAACAACAAAGTAATTCAATTACACATATATATGTATCTACTCTTTTTCAAATTCTTTTCCCATTTAGGTTGTTTTATAATATTGAGCAGAGTTCCCTCTGACATATGGTAGGTCCCCGCTGGTTATCCACTGATAGTACCTGTTTTATTCTGAGTCCAAATTACTATAAATTTACTTCACCTTCATAAACTGAAGGAGATTATTGCATCTGCCTACTTTCTTCCACCTTATCAAAACAAAAACCTACAACTATCAGGTTGCTCTGTTCTAATTATTATCTACTTTCTCATCTCACATTTGTTACTGGAAGACAAGCAAAAAAGGAGGACATGACAGACAATCAATGTAACGGTGGTCTCTGGCACAGCACAGGGACCTAGAGATTAAATGTCTAGCATATAATAGGTACTCACATATTCAACAAACAACGTGCACAGTGTTTCAGAAAAAATATCATCACCCCCCTGCAACTGTGACCAGGCCAGGAATGCCATATTACCACAAGATAGATTCCATATAGGAAGAAAAATTTCCCACATGGAAATTTCAATGAAAAAAATCATATTTTTTTTCATTTTAATGCTAAATTGTTTTTATTTTTATTGCAAGGGAAAAGCATAAAGAAGATATGCAAATACAATAGATTAAAAGTTCCAACATGGAAACATTTATAGTCTGCTTAAGGGAAAAGTAAATGAATTAATATTACCAGAATACTTTCCCACAAGACAAGACTTAATCTTTACCAAAAAAATAACAAAACTACAGGGAATTCCCTGGAGGTCCAATGATAAGAACTCTGCACTTTACTGATGTGTCCCAGGTTAGATCCCTGGATGGGGAACTAAGATCCTGCAGGCCACTCTGTATGACCATGAGGAAACAAAAGACACCTGCATGTTCAAATAAAGCAAGTCATGAAGGAGAGAATCTGAAAAGGTTATTAAAGGTGGGAGACAGGGGCTAAGAGATAAGCAGAAGAAGGACATCTGGGGTTATAGCAAATAGCTTTTAAAAAGAAATGCTAGTTAGAAAATGAGCAAATAAAATGATAAGAATAAACTAAATTGTTAAGACAGAGAGTTTGTCAACATACAAATTCCTGAATCCAGTAGAACAGTCCCCTCTCCTTTCTTCAACCCCCAAATCATATCTCTTCTCATTAAGCTTATTATCATACCATCCTCTCCCAGAAGGAAAAAAAGAAGTCTAGGACACAACCAGAAACAGAAGCTCAAATGACTTTTCTGCCCTGTACTTGATAATATCCATCTATACTATAAAATTTAAATGTATCAAATTACATCCCACTATACAAAAGTGCAGTGATAACAAGATAAATCAATTTTATTCTATAACATCTACTATGGCACTACCACCTCAGGTACATTCCCTCTAGTTTGAGAAATAGTAACTGTCTTCATTTCAGTTCAGTCACTCAGTTGTATCCGACTCTTTGTGACCCCATGAACCGCAGCACACCAGGCCTCCCTGTCCATCACCAACTCCCGGAGTCCACCCAAACCCATGTCCATTGAGTTGGTGATGCCATCCAACCATCTCATCCTCTGTCATCCCCTTCTCCTCCTGCCCTCAATCTTTCCCAGCATCAGGGTCTTTTCAAATGAGTCAGCTCTTCACATCAGGTGGCCAAAGTATTGGAGTTGCAGCTTCAAAATCAGTCCTACCAATGAACACCCAGGACTGATCTCCTTTGGGATGGACTGTTTGGATCTCCTTGCAGTCCAAGGGACTCTCAAGAGTCTTCTCCAACACCACAGTGCAAAAGCATCAATTCTTTGGCACTCAGCTTTCTTCACAGTCCAACTCTCACATCCATACACGACCATTGGAAAAACCATTGCCTTGACTAGACAGACCTTTGTGGACAAAGTAATGTCTCTGCTTTTAAATATGCTGTCTAGGTTGGGTCATAACTTTCCTTCCAAGGAGTAAGCGTCTTTTCATTTCATGGCTGCAATCACCATCTACAGAGATTTTGGAGCCCAGAAAAATAAAGTCAGCCACTGTTTCCACTGTTTTCCCATCTATTTCCCATGAAGTGATGGGACTGGATGCCATGGTCTTAGTTTTCTGAATGCTGAGCTTTAAGCCTACTTTTTCACTCTCTTCTTTCACTTTCATCAAGAGGCTCTTTAGTTATTCTTCACTTTCTGCCATAAGGGCGGTGTCATCTGCATATCTGAGGTTATTGATATTTCTCCCAGCAATCTTGATTCCAGCTTGTGCTTCATCCAGCCCAGCATTTCCCATGATGTACTCTGCATATAAGTTAAATAAGCAGGGTGACTATATATAGCCTTGACGTACTCTTCCTATTTGGAACCAGTCTGTTGTTCCATGTCCAGTTGTGACTGTTGCTTCCTGACCTGCATACAGATTTCTCAAGAGGCAGATCAGGTGATGTGGTATTCCCATCTCTTTAAGAATGTTCCACAGTTTATTGTGATCCACACAATCAAAGGCTTTGGCATAGTCAATAAAGCAGAAATAGATGTTTTTCTGGAACTCTTGCTTTTTTGATGATCCAGCAAATGCTGGCAATTTGATCTCTGGTTCCTCTGCCTTTTCTAAAACCAGCTTGAACATCTGGAAGTTCACGGTTCACATACTGCTGAAGCCTGGCTTGGAGAATTTTGAGCATTACTTTATTAGCATGTGAGATGAGAGCAATTGTGTGGTAGTGTGAGCACTCTTTGGCATTGCCTTTCTTTGGGATTTGAATGAAAACTGACCTTTTCCAGTCCTGTGGCCACTGCTGAGTTTTCCAAATTTGCTGTCTTATTCTGTACTTAATCTGTGTATATGTCTCAGAGCAGTTCTTCTATTTGCTAATTAAAAGCAGAGATTTGTTTCATTTATCTCTCTATCCTCAATATCCAGCCTAATATCCCACTGAAGAGCTGGAACTCAGTAAATGTTGAATACATGAAAAAACAGATATAAACAAAAAAGAGACATACTTCTGTTGCCTTCTGGGTCATATAAAATACTCCTAGAAAGTTTCAGTATTTCTTATCACATGCATGCATGCTAAGTCGCTTCAGTCATGTTCGACTCTTTGCAACCCTATGGACTGTAGGCGCTGGGCTTCTCTGACCATGGGGATTCTCCAGGCAAGAATACTGGAGTGGGTAGCCATGCCCTCCTCCTGGGAATCTTCCCAACCCAGAGACTGAACCTGCGACTGATATCTACTGCACTGGCAGGCAGGTTCTTTACCACTAGTGTTGCCTGAGAAGCCCTATCACAATAACTCTAATTCATTCTCATTCATCTATCTACTTGACCATCACAAGTCCAAACGCAATGTTGTGGATTCCAAAAGAAGAGAAAGTACCTAAACTAGCAATCAAAATAGGTGAGCATAAAGAGATAAGAAGGATATATATATTTTCAACAGCTAATCACACTGCAACTCTTCAAAAAAACTTAGTACCACAGTGTGCTGACATAAATGGGTACCTGTGTTCCCTAATAAGTGTAGATCTGATCACAAAGAATGACTATTTCTCCACAGATATATATAGTTGTTCTCTTTCTCCTATTAAGTGCTTGAAGTGAAGTGAAATGACGTCGCTCAGTCGTGTCCAACTCTTTGCGACCCCATGGACTGTAGCCTACCAGGCTCCTCCATCCATGGGATTTTTCCAGGCAAGAATAATGGGAGTAGGTTGCCATTTCCTTCTCCAGGAGATCTTCCTGATCCAGGGGTTGAACCCGGGTCTCCCACATTGTAGGCAGACGTTTTACCATCTGAGCTAACAGGGAAGCTCTCGATACCTACCTACAAAATATAATAGATTTTTCTGTCTGAGTCAACAGGGATGAATAGATAAAGAAAACTGAGTAATTAGAAAATTCTCAAAAAAGAAGGGGGTACAGAAAGAACAGATAGTACTAGTGGTTGTATATAACAACCTGGTACTAGTAAAGCACAAGATGGAGGATTAGTCAAAATTCCCAACAGACAAACTGACCCTCAGGCTTGATCACAGGTATGCTGTGATGACAACACTGAGGGACCCTATTAATTATAACTAATTTGTAATAAAGCAAAACAGAAAATCAGCAATTGATATACACGTGGTCAGAGAAGCAGGGGACAGGGGACAACCTGGAGACTGCAAGGGGGAAAGAGAAAGAGCAAGCCTTATCTCTGTATCATACAGAAGCCAGTTTTTTAAAATGATATCACTGAGTTTAAGTTAGACTATAGCTAATATTAATAGCAGATTCACTGTGAAGTGGGAATGAATAAAGAGAAAAGACTTCCTGCTATATGGTCTCCAACGTGTTACCAGGAAAGACTTATCATTTATAAGTGGGACCAGGGATAAACAGTATGTGGCTCAATCTGATTTAGTGTTAATAATCTGGATTGAGCCTTGGAAGTGGCATACAGCTTGACTACAGGTTACCATACCCAGGGTTCAAGTTGGCAAAGCGTTGATACAATAGGCTACTGTTCATGACTAAAGTTCCATAGGCCTCACATATTAGATAAAGTAAATAATTAGGAGCTTTTGCTTTAAACAAAAGTACAAAATATTTAGAGGCTTCCCCTGTAGCTCAGTTGGTAAAGAATCTGCCTACAATGCAGGATACTCAGGTTTAATTCCTGGGTTGGGAAGATCCCCTGGAGAAGGAAATGGCAACCCACTCTAGCATTCTTGCCTGGAGAATCCCATGGACTGTAGCCTGCCAGGCTCCTCCGTCCATGGGGTTGCAAGTCAGACATGACCTACCAACTAAACCACCACTAACACAAAAATATTTCCTAGTTTATCAAGCCTGGGACTTGGATTCTCAGACTCCAGGTTTATTGGCACCTGCCAATGTTATTATCTCTATCCTACCAAAACCTGCTCCCTGGTAGGTATTTTAAAACATAATCACATCAGAGTGTAACACAGTAACTTGAACTGTAACAAGGATCTAAACTTTATTTTTATTTGAAAGAAAAAAAGGGTATTTAAGAAAACAATGGAGCTTCCCAACAATGACTTAAAGACATACCATGAAGATTACAGGACTCACTGAAAAGGGTAGGACTGTCTAGTTATAAAGTCAATCTGTAATTTATTATATTTCACAACTTAGTGAAACAAGATCTCTGAACTGATTTACCAGACTCTTAAGTTTTTTTTTAAATGCCACAGTAAATTATGTTAGAGGAGGGCAGTTAGGAAAAATGAAAATCTCACTTTACAACCTGTTTCACACTTCACTTTCAAATTGTGAAAGAAGAAGAGGTCACAGGACATGAAAACAATGGGGGTTGAGCGTTGGAGAGCAGCAGAAGATAGGCTGAATGACTTGACAAAGATAAATTTTAGACCCAGAACCCAGAACTAGATTCCTGGTCCATCGACCTCAAGACCTTGCTCTTTTAGCTTTACATCAGGATGCTCAACTAAGGGCAATTTTGTCTCCTAAGGGATATCCAGCAATGGCTAGAGACATTTTTGTTTGCTACAACTGGGAGCAAAACAGTTGCTACTGGGTTGTTAAAGATGCAGGTATATCTGTTGGGTATATTAGAATACAACAGAAATATTAAATAAACAGTGTAAATAATTTAGGGAGATGATTACAAGTAGACTATATCACCCCGAATCAAATAGGTAAATAAACAAACTAAAGGAATTAAACATACAGAAATTACATACTCATTAGGATGACCACTATTTAAAAAAAAAAAAAGAACCAAACCAGAAAACAACAAGTACTAGAGAGGATGCAGACCAACTGGAGCCCTTGTGCACTGCTGAGGGGAATGTAAAATTGTACTGCAGGTAGGAAAAACAGTATGGCGGTTCCACAGACGATTAAACAGATTTAACACATGATCCAGCAATTCTACTTCCAGGTAAACACCTGAAAGAACTGAAAGCAGGATTTCAAAAGGCTATTTATATATCAGTGTCCAAAGCAGCATTATTAACCACAGTTCCAACAGATGAAAGCAACGCCAATGTCCACAGAGATGAACACATGAAGTATGATATATGCAGTTATCCCTCAGTATCCACAGGGAATTGCTTCCAGGACCTCCATGGATCCAAAATCCAAGGATGCTCAAGTCCCTTATACAAAATAGCACAGTATTAGCATATAGCTTACTGCACATCCTCCTGTATATTTTAAATCATCTCTAGATCACTTATAATATCTAATATGATGTAAATACTATGGAAATAGTTGCCAGTGAGCTGCAAATTCAAGTTTCTCTTTTTAGAATTTTCTGGAATTTTTTTCAAATACTTCTGAACCCTAATTGGTTAAACCCACAGATGCCGAACCTGCAGATATGTAGGGCCAACTGTACATGCAGTTAAATGTCATTCAGCCTCAAAAACGAAGGAAACTGTAACACGTGCTGCAACATGGATGAAACCCAAGCACACTACACTAAGTGAAATGAGCCAGTCACAAAAATCAGATACTGGTTGATTTCACTTATATGAGGCATCCAGAGAAGTCAAAAACCACAGAAAGTAGAATGGTGACTGGCAGAGGTTGGGGGAAGAGGGATACAGGGACTTATTTAATAAGGATAGTTTCTGTTTTGCAAGATGAAAACATTCTGGAGACTGACTGCACAACAATATGAACAATCAACATTACTCATTTAAAAATGGTTAAGATGGTAAATTTTATGATATGTGTATTTCATCACAACTGAAACTCTTTCAAAATACACAAATTTATGTGACATATAACCTAAACACAGCCCTGAGCACAGTGTTAAGGGAGCAGAACTTTTAATCCTCTAATATCCTTTTTCAATGACCTGCTAGCCTGCTTTAATGACCCTCACATCTGACCCCCATGAGTGAGTTAAAGGTGTTTCATGCTTCATTCTGATACCCAGCACCCTCCAGTTTCCTAAAACAACAGTCAAAGCTCTTTAAACAGTTAATAAACCCAGAAGTTTATTAATTATAATTTCATATTTGATTTCATGGTAAATCAAAGTACTTCACAGAAACTACACCATTAACCATGTTTGCCTTGAGAAGTCAAACCTATAAAGGTGTATCAGTCAAGGAAATATGATTCAAAATAACCAACAGTAACTATAAAAATGCAACTTTTCACTGGCTACATTTACACACAAGTTAAAAACTGCCAGAAGACAATTTCACTAAATAAAATCATCTTACCAAAAGCTGTGACCACACTTCGTCATGTATGCTTCCTCGATCATATCAAAGCAGATGGGGCTAAAAACAAATAGAAAAATAATTAATACATTTTTTAAGCAGAGTAATTACAAATTGGAAAAAGTCATAACAGTATCAACAAAATCATATTTCAGTACACAGGTAAGTCTTCAAACTTTTTACTGATGAGAGATGAAATTTCTATTGGACTGAATGAACTTTAGTGGATTGCTGGTAAAAAAATAATTTGTGGGCCATCAAGTTCTAAAATGAATGAAATGAATAATTTAACTGACCCCAATATTTCAACTTGTCCGTAACTTTTCACAGTGTAGTGCAATCACAAAAGCAATTAAGTTCTACCATCTTTTCGATCATCCCTGGTACCAGATACACAAGACCTACCCATCTAAATGCTCTTTTATTTTCTATCTCAAAGAAAACTAATTTCCTGAGTGATAAATTTACAGTTACAATGTCAATAACTCTTCCAGGCGGTGAAGATGCTAATGATAACTAATACTTAACACAAGCTATGTATGTCCACTTAAATAATGGCATATTAACTCAATCCTTTATAGATAAGGAAACTGACACAAGTGATGTTAAAGTCACAGAGCTAGGAAGTAACAGCCAAATTTTCAAACTTAGGTGCATGTTCTCCATCACTATTCCATACTACTTTCACCTACGATAAGTTAAATATCAAGTCACACCAACTATGCCCCATGTTCTGGCCAAGGAAAGGTGGTTATCAATCTCTTGAGAGGATACAGTCCACCAAAGATATGCAAAGCCTTACAAAAAGCAATTTCCCTTTATCCTTCTCCGTTCTTCCTTCCAAAAACTCCATGAAGTCTCCAGAGATACAACAGCCATCTTGTGACCACAAAGACAACAACCATAGGCTAAGAAGACAGGATATGAGTTCCTTGGTAACATTCTCCAGCAGTTGCATCAGCCATGAATTGTCTCTCTCTGGACTTCACATTACATGAGAAAAGCAAATTCTCACTTGCTTAAGCCAATATTTATCGAGTTTTCTGTTACTGGTATGCAAATCCAGTCCTTATTGATGATACATGACAATTAAACTGCAAATGAAAATTTATCCACTCCCTTCAAGAAAAGTTTCCTGGGCATAAGTACCATCTTAGAATGTGAGGTTTTAAGTAAGTTATAAAGTCTCAATGTTGCACAAGCTCGGCGTTTCATCACCTATAGTATCCTGGCATAGACTGCACTGGATTTGTCAAGCCTTTACTGTCCCAGACTCAGAAGAAGGAGAAATCTCTTAAATGTGGAGATTCGGTAGTTCTTTTGGAACGAAGTCCATCTTGCTCCGTCTGATGAAGAAGGAAGAGGGGTGGGAGTTCCTCCTGAGGACAGGCGGATAAGCTGCCCAGGGTGCTCTGTGATCCCAGTCGGTGACTGAAGGATGCTGAAGAGTAGATCTGGGATAGACAAATTTTATTTTACACTGGTACAGCAGGTCACTGGGTGCTCAAGCAGGTATCTTAAGGCCATTTTTTTTTTTTTACAGATAGGAATATTTACTCAATTACATATGAACAGCATATAGCTTTCAAAACTTTAACATTTTTAAATTAATTAATTAATCTGGGTCTTCATGGCTGCACACGGACTTCTCCCTGTGGCAGCTTCTCTTCTTGCAGAGCACAGGCTCCAGAGTGTGGGCTCAGTAGCTGTGGCAGGCAGACCCAGTAGCTCCACAGTATGTGGGATCTTCCTGGACCAGGGATCAAACTCGTGTCTCCTGCATTGGTAGGCTGACTCTTATCCACTGTACCACCAAGAAAGTCCCAAAATTTTAACATTTTGAATACTCCAAGCCTCACGATTATTAGGATTATCTAACTATTATGAATCATATTCTACTTTTTAATCTTCCAGTTTTCTAAACCCATCCATCTCTGAGCATTCAAACTCCAAAAAGAGTGAAAATTGTCCTTCTTGAGTGGGCTATATATATAGTTTTATTAGTAAGAAAAAGGAAGAGTTGAAGGTAATTCTCTTAATCTTAGAAAAGGCTGAGTCAAAGAATTATAGAATGACTTTGAAGAACAGATCTGCCTTTTGTTTAGAAAGATCTCTTCAGGTCTATGTCAGCCCCTAAGCCTGGAATCTTCAAATCACTTGTGCTCTACCCTTTTTCACAAATACCACTTACTCCTTGATTTCTCTGGTCACTAAGTCATACCTTTTCTTTTCTCCTTTTTTCTTTCATTTTTTTTTTTTCTCCTTCTACTCTGCCTATCAATAGCATTCAAAGATAATGAGCTAGAAGACCTAAGCATAAGTACAAACATAGCAAGTATATGAACTGGTAGACAAGCTAAATATTACAGTGATATCTGAAATTCTATGCAGCCCCCAAATCTTTATACAGACCCCCCAAAATATTTATGGACCCTCTCAAACTTTTTATGGACATCTGACACAGTGGCAACATCAAAAACAAGGAAGAAATCACAAATAGATTAAAGCCTGTGCTGTGACCATTTATGCCTCCTGTATCACCATAAAACAAGCAATTCTTGTAAATCAACATGGAAGACAGAAATTCCAACAGAAAAAATGGGAAAGGATACCAATTCCTAATTCACAGGAAGGGAAGACATACTACTTTTCAAGTACATAGAAAGATGTTCTAACTCAGCAGTAACCAAAATTTGCAAATTAAGATGATAAAATAACATGTTACCCCCATTAAATTAATAGAAAATTAGAATACCAAAAATATGAGGGAGGATATGGAAAAACAAGAATTTTCATGAAGAGACATCTGGCAAAGCAACCGACATTGAATTTTCATATACTTATTACCCAGTAATCCCACTCCTATGATTTGTACATAGTTACACAACATAAAAATATATGCATCCAGCATATGTATACATATACGTAACTACATATATACATGTGTTTACATTTGTATTTGTGTGTGTGTGTGTGTGTGTGTGTGTGTGTGTGTGTACAGAGCTAAGAGAGAATAACCCACATCTGTCAATAGGGAATACCTTTGAGGATACCTGCAACAAACTGGATACTTGTTACAGTAGGGAATTTAGAGGCAGCCTTAACAATCAAAATTACTAGAATGGACAAATATAAATGTGCTTAGATATATACTAGAAAACATCATGTAACAGTCAAAAGGAATGAATCAAAGGTACAGGAGCACCATGACTGGCTATTTTGTCAAGTGAAAACAGAAATGAAAATAAGATCTGTGACACAATATGTTTCATATAAAATTAAAACACAAAAAATATGTGTCACAGGTATACATATATTCAAAAACATACATAAATCACAATATAATAGAAAACCAAGAGAAGAGGTTAGAAAAATAAAAAATTAAGTAGGAGGAGGAATATACTACCTTATTCAACAGAATCTAAAAATAACATCAATAGTAAGATGTACCACTGCTGCTGCTAAGTCGCCTCAGTCGTGTCCGACTCTGTGCGACCCCACAGACGGTAGCCCACCAGGCTCCCCGTCCCTGGGGTTCTCCAGGCAAGAATACTGGAGTGGGCTGCCATTTCCTTCTCCAATGCAGGAAAGTGAAAGTGAAGTCGCTCAGTCGTGTCCGACTCTTTGTGACCCCATGGACTGCAGCCCACCAGGCTCCTCTGCCCATGGAATTTTTCAGGCAAGAGTACTGATTTGGGTTGCCATTGCCTTCTCCAAGATGTACCATTATATGCAACTAAAAAAGAAACAACTCTGCTAATTAAACTAAATACTTCTTTATCAGTTTGGAATTTTATCCTTTTCTAAAAAGCTCTTTTAGAATTAAGTTTTATCATACATCACTCTTGTGGAAAACAGACACACACACACTTATAATTAGGTTTTCCAACAAATACTCATTCTTCAGGGTCTAACTTTTCTGAATCACTTTTTGACTAAGTCACTGATATCCAGATTTTTCCAAATAATACTGTCTATTTCTTTGGTGAAGTATCATTTACTAGGAGAATTCATAAATGGAACTAAACAGTGTTGTTCCTGGGACTGTAAGCCAAGTTTACACTCAGTCAGATCACCTACATCTGACTCCAGCTTTAGGAATGTTGCTAAACATGTCTAATTCACCACATTCTAATATGTTGAGGCAGGCATTTTCTCTGTTGACATATCCGTGTGTAAAATGACAGCTACCTCCAAGAATTTTTTTTTAAATTTCATCATCTACAACACATAACCCAATTTTCAAATACGCCAAAGAATAAATGAAGGAAAAACTAGAATCAAAGAATGTGACAAAGTGAAACAAAGCAAAAGAGGAGCCTTGGGCTGGCTAATGAGCAAGATGAAACATGTTTAGTTCACTCTGGACTTGAAGTCAAAATTTAAACGAAGCAGGCTTGCCCTCTTAATATACACACTTAGAAACTGGCTGGCAGGCAGGAGGTTGCAGGGGGTAAGCAGCAGGGAGAACAAATAAACCAACTGCTTTTAGACACTGGACACCAAGCAACACAGTACCGAGACCTCTGAGGAAAGCGGACAAATGACACGAACACATCACAGATTCAGCTTGTTGCCTTAAGTTTCCCAGGCCCAAGGAGGGAGAAGACAAGCAGAGCACCACAATCTTGCTGGAAGGATAAAGAAGAAAGACCGGGCAGGACAGCCAAGAAGGAGCTCAAGAAGGAAATCCTAACACAATCTACACAGCATTCTCATCAGATTCACTGCTGAATGCTAGTCACATGTGCCCAAGGTGAAAACTCCACAAGATCACATTAGAGACAAACGATCATTTCCATGGGCTGATTAATACATGAACTACCAGCTGAGAAAAGCAGCTACAAATCAGATGTCAACAGACATTACCCAAGCTACAACACAAAGAGAAAAAGAAAACACAGCATCTATGGGCTGGGTATCAAATGAATCAAAATAAATATATGAAGACATTGAAGTTTATTTTAAAATAACAATTAACAAAAAAACAAAAGACACCACATCACACATCCAAGAAGTTCAGAAAACTCCAAGTAGAATTTTAAAAAATAACAAACAAAAAACACCCTGATACATACACTGCATTTAAAGCGATAAAAGCAAAAATGAAGAGAAAATCCTGAAGGCAGTCATAGAAAAAAGACACATCACATACAGAGGAACAAAGATGAGAACACAGCAGAGTTCTCATCAGAAACGATACCAGCCAAGAGGGTCTGGAGAGCTTCTGGACTGGTGGCGGCCCGGGGAGAATGCACACTTGGCGAGGGCACAGAAGCTCTGTGCCGTTTCCCTGCACCTTGTTCTACGCATCTTCTCCGTTGGGCTGTTTCTGAGTTACATCCTCTACCATTAAACCAGTAATATGGTCATTATTCCAAATTTTAGACGCGATGGACCATCTACATAGTGGGAACTGGTTGCTGCACCCCTCCATGCAGGAATCATCTGTTCAAGTCTTTTGCCCATTTAAAAAACTGGGTTGGGGGAAACAGCCAAGACGGTGGAGTAGAAAGACACTGAGCTCACCTCGTCTCACATGCACACAAAAATCACAACAATATGCAGAGCAACTATCACTGAAAATGAGTGAAATCTACCAGAAAAAAAAAATCTACAACTAAAGACATAAAGAAGGAACCACACTGAGACCGTCAGGAGGGACAGATCTGCCATATAATCAAATCCCTTACCTCCAGGTGGGTGCCCCACACACTGGAGACTAGTTATATCAGAGGTTCTCCCACAGGAGGAGTGAGAGCTCTGAGCCCCATGCCAGCCCCTGCAGCTCGGGGGTCCAGCACCAGGAAGAAGAGCCCCCACAGGATTTGGCTTTGAAGGCCAGCAGGCCTTGACTGCAGGAGCTCCACAAGACTGGGGGGAATAGAGACATCTCTCTTAAAGGGTGCACCCAAAATCATACACCCAACGGGACCAAGGGTAAAAGCAACAATCTGACAGCAGCCTGGGCCAGACCAACCTGCTGGTTTCACAGGGTCTTCGGGAGAAACAGGGGGCATCCGCACTGTTGGCATTTTTATCAGGGAGCACTCATTTCCAAGAGCTCTCCTGGAGGCTCTGACATTCTGGCATCAAGATCTGGCCCTGTTTAACATCTGTCGACTCCAGTGCTGGGATTCCTCAGGCCAAACAGCAAACTGGGTAGGGACACAGGCCCACCAATCAGACAAGCTGCCGAAGACTTCCTAAGGGCACAGCTGCCTCTGGATACACCCCTAGACGCCGCACCGCTAACAGAGGGCCACGTCCCAGGTCCACCTGAGAGGTCAGGCACTGGACCCTCCCGCCGGAATGGGGCACAAGCCTCGAGACCAGCCTCATCCTTCGGGGGCAGACACCGTAAACAAGAAAACTACAGTTCCACAGACCAAGTCTGCAAAGGCGAGTCAGACACTACCTGGGACCCAGTGACAAGAAGGGATGGCACAAGACATTTCCTACCAAGAGCCACTGCTCCAAGATAGAGAATATGGTTAAAATGACCATACTACTCAAGATAATCTACAGATTCAATTAGTGAAGTGAAGTAGCTCAGTCGTGTCCAACTCTTTGCGACTCCGTGGACTGTAGCCTACCAGGCTCCTCCCTCCATGGGATTCTCCAGGCAAGAATACTGGAGTAGGTTGCCATTTCCTTTTCCAAGGGATTTTCCCGACCCAGGGATCGAACCCGGGTCTCCCGCATTGCAGGCAGGCGCTTTAACTGCTGAGCCACCAGGGAAGCCCTGATTCAATAGAAACCCCTATCAAATTATCAATGACATTTTTCATAGAAAAAAAGTTTACATTTGTATGGAAACACAAAGACCCTAAATAAAAATAGCCAAATAGCCAAACAATCTTGCTAAATAAATAGCCAAATCTTGCTAAATAAATAGCCAAATAGCCAAACAAATAGCTAAATAGCCAAAACAATCTTGAGAAAGAAGAACGGAGCTGGAGGACTCGTGCTCTCTGACTTCAGGCTATACTATATAGCTACAGTAATCAAAACAGTATGGTACTGGCACTAAAACAGACATACAGATTAATGAAACAGGACAGAAGGCAAAGAAAGAAATCCACGAACTTATGATCATTCAATCCATGACAAAGGAGGTAAGAACATACAATGGAAAAAATACAGTCTCTTCAATAAGTGTTGCTAGGAAAATTGTACATGTGAAAGAATGAAAGCAGAATATTCTCTAACACTATAAACAAAAATGGACTCAAAATGGATTAAAGACCTAAATGTGAGACAGAATACTAAAAAACTCTTAAAGGAAAACACTCTTTAAGCAGGAAACTCTTGGACATAAACTGTAGCAAGATTTCTTTGGATGTGTCTCTGAGAAAAACTAAAAATCAAAACAAGAATAAAGAAATGGGACTTAAGTCAAACTTATATGGTTTTGCACAGCAAAGGAAACCATACAAACGAAAAGACAACATACAGACAGGAAGAAAATATTTGCAAAGGGTGCTACTGACAGGGGATTAATTTCCAAAACAGACAATTTATGCTATTCAATATTTTTTTAAAAGTTTAAAAATGGGCAGAAGACCTAAATAGACATTTCTCCAAAGAAGACATACAGGTGGCCAACAGGCACATGAAAAGATGAAAAGATGCTTAACACTGCTAATTATTAAGAAAAATGCAAATCAGAACTATTTTGAGGTATCATACCAAGTCAGAATGGCCATCATTAAACAGTCCACAAATAATAAATGCTGGAGAGAGTTCAGAGAAAAAGGAACCCTCCTACACTGTAGGTGGGAATGTAAATTTTGCAGCCACTATGGTAAATAGTCTCAAAGTTCCTTAAAAACTAAAAATAGTTACTACATGATCCTGCAATCCCACTCCTGGTCATATATTCAGATAAAACTCTAATTCTAAAAGATATATACACCTCAATTTTTACAGTAGTACTATTTACAATAGCCAAGTCATGGAAACAACCCAAATGTCCATCAACAGATGAATGGATAAAGAAGACATGGTACATATACACAATGGAATATTACTCAGCCATAAAAAAGAATGAAATAATGCCATTTGCAGCAACATGGACATACCCAAATAGCCTCTGATAACACTTACATGTGGAATCTAAAAAAAATGCTACAAATAAACTTATTTACAAAGCATAAAACAGACTCACAGACATAGAAAACAAACTTAAAATTATTAAAAGGGATAGCAGGGAAGGGGCCGGGGCAAACCAGGGTGAGATAAACTAGGAGTCTGGAATTAGCAGATACAAACTACTATATATAAAATAAGTAAACAACAAGAACACTCAGTATAGCACAGGGAACTACAATCCATATCTTAAAATAACCTAATATGGGAAAGAATCGGAAAAAGGATACATATATGTATAAGTAAATCACTTTGCTGGTCACCTGATACTAAAACACTGTAAATTAACCATACTTCAACTTTTTAATGGTTTTAAAAAAAAAACTATATAGCAAAAGGCAATGGACTGGTATCTTCAAAATACTGAAAGAAAAAAAAACTTTAAACTTGGAATTCTATATCCAGAAAAAAAAAAAATCAAATATAAAGACAAAACAAGTAATTTCCAAAATAAAGAAATAAATAACTTAGAGAACTCATTGCATACAGACTTCACTACCTGATATATTCACGTAAGTTCTATGAGGCACAAGCTGGAATCCAAATTGCCAGGAGAAATATCAATAACCTCATATATGCAGATGACACCACACTTATGGCAGAAAGCGAAGAGGAACTAAAGAGACTCCTGATGAAAGTGAAAGAGGAGAGTGAAAAAGCTGGCTTAAAACTCAACATTCAAAAAACTAAAATCATGGCATCCGGTCCCACTGCTTCATGGCAAATAGATGGGAAAATAGTAGAAACAGAGACTTTATTTTCCTGGGCTCCAAAATCACTGCAGACAGTGATTGCAGCCATGAAATTAAAAGATGCTTGCTCCTTGGAAGAAAAGCTATGACAAACCTAGACAGCATATTAAAAAGCAGAGACATTACTTTGTCGACAAAGGTCTATATAGTCAAGGCTAGGGTTTTGCCAGTAGTCATGTATGGATGTGAGAGTGGGACCATAAAGAAAGCTGAGCACTGAAGAATTGGTGCTTTTGAACTGTGGTGTTGAAGAAGATTCTTGAGAGTCTACATGGAGATCAAATCAATCAAGCCTAAAGGAAATCAGTCCTGAATATTCTATGAAAGGACTGATGCTCAAGATGAAGCTCCAATACTTTGGCCACCTGATGTGAAGAACTGACTCACTCGAAAATAGCCTGATGCTAAGAAGACTGAAGGCAGGAGGAGATGGGGATGGCAGAGAACAAAAGGTTGGATGGCATCACTGACTTGATGGACATGAGTTTGAGCAAGCTCCAGGAGTTGGTGATGGATAGGGAAGCCCGGCATGCTGCAGTACATGGGATCACAAAGAGTCCGACACAACTAAGCAACTCAACTGAACTGGAATAAGGAATACAAAGACAGCAAATATACACAAAGACAGAAAGAGCTCTAAATGTGGTAACAATGAATATAAATATGAAACATATTTTATGTTTAATCATTCTAAAATATAAGCAGTAGGAAGAGTTTACAATTGAATATAGAGCATAATACCATCCCTAGAAACAATGCAAGCACAAGAGGAAAACAGTAAAACAAATGGAAATTATAACCTAATATTTTAAGATGGACTAAAAGAAATAAAGAAAATTACAAAAGCATTGAAAGATAAAGAAAATTCTCAATTAGGTAACCTCAGAAATCAATTATTAGGAAGAAAAAGTTATTTTAAAAGAAGTTAAAGAACTCAGGAAAACTTAGAAATAAAGAAAAAGACATAAGAGCAAATAAGCATAATGGGTACTGATTTAAGAGAAAATTAGATGGCCATTTTAGGTATCTGATTTTGCAACCTTACCACAAAACTTTTGACAGACCATGGAGTGAACCACACTAGTAATGATTATCTGAACTTTTCATCTTACCATTTTTTATTAAAATAATAATCTTCAGTTGAATCGTGTGAAGATAAATTCATAGAAGCTGCCAAAACTAAAGGTAGATATTATACTGCACAATCCTTAAGCTTGCCAAAAGGTTATGTGTGTCATTTAACTACATTAAGAACCAACAGAGAAGAACAGATAGAGATACAGAAAATTCTTTTTTAATTCACTATTTTGTATTTATAATGCACATCAATCTCAGTTAAGCACGGGTCTCATAACAACTGGTTTGACTCTCAAGTTAAATTTTCAATAAGTGCCTATACTCTTCCTTTTATATGTATTATCTGCTTCAAAACCAGCATCCAAACTTACCAAATGATATAATAATAAATGGTACAATAATAAGGCCATTGCTCAATCCATACATATTTTGATACCAACACTAATTCTATTATGCTTCCACAAAATGTGTCAACTGATTCCAGTAGCACTGATTCTAACTAACCAAGCATTCGATTTTTCAAATGTTAGGTATTATACAAAAAAAAAATCAAGATAATCAGAACCAGGCACAATTAAGAATCATTTAGGAAAATAAGGAGTGGTTACATCTTATCTTACCTAACAGGACCAAAGAACCACTTTCATATTTTGGTACCAAATGTGAAATCCTGGCAAATACCACCTGATTCCTTTCAGTGATTTTATAAGTTACAGTGTCTTCATACATGTATTATATAATCTAAACCTCACAATCCTATAATGGGATACCATTACGTCTCAATTTATAAAAAATGGAAAAAAAAAAACCAAAACATACTCAAACATTCATTTGCCCAAAGTTAAATCTCAGAGCTTTTAATTCCAAGTCCAGTGCCCTTTGCATCAGAAGATAAAGGAAACAAATACATGTATCACTGTGACCATGAAATTTCAAATCACTATCAGCAATTAGAAAACCTTGGAAAAAATTATTTTGAATATGTTGAAATTTATACACATCCTTCAAGAGTGAAAGACACCCAACAAAAGTCAGCCACAGAAATGTTTCTTCCTTTCCCTCAAAATGTCCAAAAATGACAATTCCCTAGCTTCCTCCTTCCCCTTAAACCAGCTGCTTTGTGACCATCCCCAAGGCACCCTTCATTCTCAACTGGCCCTAAGTGGATTCAGGACTGAAAGACAAGGAAATAAATGAAAAGGAAAATAATAATAACCTCAAATCATTTTTTAACACCTACACAGATAACGAGACTTCCCTGGTGGCTCAGTTGGTAAAGCCTCTGCCTACAATGCAGGAGACCTGGGTTCGATCCCTGGGTTGGGAAGATCCCCTGGAGAAGGAAATGGCAACCCACTCCAGTATTCTTGCCTGAAAAATTCCATGGACAGAGGAGCCTGGTAGGCTACAGTCCATGGGGTCGCAAAGAGGCGGACACAACAGACCGACTTCACTTTATACTGGTAACACTAGATCCCAAGCACCAATCTTCACAGGGAGCAGTTAAGTTCCAGCCTCTGTCCATTCATCTCACTCCTTCCTAACTTCATTTGACATGATAAAAAGCCCTAGAAAACTTAAACATCCCTTTTAATAGAGATTAAATTTATCCTGTATTTTATAAAAAAGATTCCTTTCCTATCTCCATGTTTAACTTTGTCTTATATCAGGATTCTCTGAATAAGGACAGGGAAGGTAAAGAAGAAAAGAAAGATAAGACAAAATTTTTAGACTCTGTAATTTAACACTGAAATCTTAAAAAAAAAAAAAAAAAAACAGAGAAGGGTAGGGCATTCAAAGTAGCTATGGTAGAGTTTCAGGAGCAGAGTTTTTTGTTTTTTGTTTTTAAATGAGACTATGAAGGCTAGGGGAAAAAGAGGACACCGGGATTAACACAACAAGTGATAGGCATGAGAAGATAAGCAAAGGAGTCAAGTTCATGTGTTCCATCCACTGCAATCGCCTAAAAAAGTAGACTGATCAGGAAAGCAAATATGGCCAAAGACTGTCACTATCGATTCCTCCCAGTATGAAATCACCCCAGTACACTGTCAATTTCCTCTTGGATCTCTTTTTATTCACACACTCCCAAGATTCCACTACTCAGAGTAGCAGTTCTAACCATGAAAGGCTTACAGTTAGAGAAGAATTTCAATTAAGCTTGTGAGCTAGTTATAAGTGAAACAATTAAGAGAATTGTCTCATAGCAAACATCATCACCAGGACTCACAGGATCTGGTGTTAGGTTCCAGGTGGATCTAGGGACTTCAGTGCACTTACATGGAATACAGATCTTCACTAGAGCTCTGCTATTAATGTGACTAATGTTTCTTTTTCTGCATCTCAAGGATATCTCAGCTTGCAATATACAACTGACCCTTGAACAACACAGGTTTGAATTATGTGGGTCCACTTACACACAGATTTTTTTCAATAATAAATACTACAGTAAAATATAATCTCCATTTGGTTGAATGCCCAGATGTGGAGAGACTGTGGACATAAAGTGCTGACTTAAGTTAAAGTGGATTTTCGACTGGGCAGAGGGTGGGCATCCCAACTCTTGTGCTGTTCAAGGTCAACCATATAGCCCTTCGAGCATCAGCACTAATTCAAGAATGTAAATATTTTTTAAAAAGTGTGCGGGGCTTTTTTTAATTTCAAATTCCTGAGATAGAAAATATGATTGATGCAACATAAATAACTGTTTCATGCCAATAACAGCAAGATGCAACTGCTATATTTTAGTCATTAATTCAGAAAAGCAACCATCACAGGCCAATGAGCTAGGAAAGAGAGCAAGTTCCCACATTAGAAAAACATGGATGCATATGCAGGAGGGGCTACAAAAGTATGGACAGGGGAGATACCATACCTAATATGTTTCATTAAACAATGAAAGAAAGTGAAGTCCTGTCCCACTTTTTGTGATCCCATGAACTACACAGTCCATGGAATTCTCCAGGCCAGAATACTAGAGTGGGTAGCCTTTCCCTTCTCCAGGGGATCTTCCCAACCCAGGGACTGCACCCAGGTCTCCTGCATTGCAGGCTGATTCTTTACCAGCTGAGCCACAAGGGAAGCCCAAGAATGCTGGAGCAGGGAACCTTTCCCTTCTCCTGCGGATCTTCCCAACCCAGGAATCAAACCCGGGTCTCCTGCATCGCAGGCGAATTCTATACCAGCTGAGCCACCAAAGAAGCCCTGACACTGTCAGTCCCATCACTGGGAGAAAGAAACACCCAGCCACGTGGAAAATGTGCTCCTTATACTCCCATCTGGAGTTTTTAGAGTAACTTTTGAAAAAATATTGCTTTGGGGGCTTCCATGGTGGTCCAGTGGTTGAGAATCTGCCTTCCAATGCAGGGAAGGCAGGTTTGATCTCTGGTCAGGGAACTAAATTCCCACATGCTGCAAGGCAACTACTAGTGGTTATGGCTGCACAACAATGTAAATGTACTGAATTGTACACTTTAAATGGTGACTTTTATAAAGTATGCATTTCACTTCTTTTTTTTTTTTTTTTTTTAGAAAAAGAATACAGAATTTATGACTTCCCAGGTGGTGCAGTGGTAAAGAATCTGCCTGCCAATGCAGGAGACACAAGAGATGCATGTTCGATTCCTGAGTCGGGAAGATGCCTGGGGGTAGAAAATGGCAACCCACTCCAGTCTTCTTGCCTGAAAAATTCCACAGAGGAGCCCAGTGGGCTACAGTCCATGGAATCACAAAGAGTCGGACACAACTGAGCGCGCACGCAGGCACACACACACATAGAACTTACGCTTCTGGCCATGAGGCAGTAACTGGGATGGATCCTACAGAATGGAGGCACACTATTACAAAATTCTTGCACTGTATATGAAGTGACATAACATTATTTGAAGGCAGACTATAAAAAATTTAAAATGAGTATTATAAACCCTAGGGCAAGTACTACCCCCCCCAACACACACACATACACACACACACACCCATACAAGTATTACTAATAAGTCAACTGTAGAAACAAAAGAGAAATCTTAAAAATACACAATTAATCCAAAAGAAGGCAAGGAAAGAAGGGGAAAAAAAAGAGAGAAAAGGAATAGAAGGACAGAAAAGACAAACAGAAAACAAAGAGCAAGCAAGATGTATACATAAAACCAAGCATATAATTACGTTAAAACGCAAAAAGTTTAAGCAAGCCAATTAAAAGACAAATTGCCATAGTAAGTAAAAAAGGCTCAAACATATGCTATCTGCAAGAACCCTACTCTGAAACGGACACAGAAGCAGTGAAGGACAAAAACACATACCATCTAAACATGTAAGAAAATAAAGTTGGAGAGGCTATGTCAACAGACTAAATGGATTTCAGACCAACAAATATTACCAGTAATAAGCAAGGACATTTCTAAACGATAAGGGGATCAACCTACCAACTCTAAATGTGTGTGGCCTACTACTAAAGTTTCAAAATACATGAAACAAAAGTTGACAGAATTGCAAGGAAACATAGTAAAACCCACAATTACACCTGGCATGGTTAAAGATTTTAACAGCCCTTTCAGTAACTGATAGAACAAGTATAGAGAAAATCAGTATGGGTATACAGAGCTTAACACATCAACAAACTTGACATTTATAGAATATACCAGTCTACACACAGCAGGATACTCATTTTTTTCAAATGCATATGCAACATTAACCAAGATAAATCCTATGGTGGACAATGAAAGAAGTCAATAAATTTAAAAGGATTAAAGTCATACAAATCCTATTCTCTGAACAAAGCTACATTGTATTAGGAGTCAATAACAGAACGATACCCAGAGAACTCCCGTTTAGAAATTAAAATACTTCTAAGTAACCCATTCTTCCAATCACAATGGAAAGGACAAAAAAAGTATATGGAACTGAATGAAAATTAGTGCCGGATTAGTAAGGGAAACTATTAGAATTAAATTTTTCTTAGAAAAAAATAATGTAAGCTTCCATATTCAAGGCTAGAAAAAGAAGATAAAACTCAAAGTAGAATTAAAAAAACAAAGTCAAATATCAGGGAAATAGAGTTATTTGAAAAAATTAATAAAACTGACAATCCTCTGGCTAAACTGTTCAAGGCAAAAAAAAAAAAGAGAGAGAGAGAAAACACAAATTATCAGTATCAGGAATGAAAGAAAGAAAGGACATCCTTTCAAATCCTACAAACATTTAAAGCATAAAGAAGTACTAATATTTATGAACCTTATGCCAACAAATTCAATAGCTTGGGTGAAATGGAGAAATCCATCAGCAGACAAATTACCAAAACTCACTTGCTCACTTAAGAAATAAAAAACCTGAACAGTCCTTTATCAGTTAAAGAAACTGGTAGTAAATAAAAACCTTTCCACAAAAACTATGGCTTCGCTGATGAATTCTACCAGACACGTAAGAAGAAATATACCAATTTCACAAACTCTTTCAGAAAATAGATAACATTTCTCATCCCCTTTTAGAAATCCAGCATTACTCTATCTGATGGGCTGGACTGTGTCCTCTCCCAAATCCATACATTGAAATCCTGTCCCTCAGTACCTCAGAAGACTGTATTTGGAGACTGGACATTAAAGAGGTAATTACGGTAAAGTAAGGTCACATATGCAGGACCTGAACCTAATATGACTGGTGTTCTTACATGAGATTAGGATACAGACAACACACAGACCAAAGCACAACTATGTGAAGACACAAGAGGTGGCTGTCACCAAGTCAAGGAGGGAAGAACCCAACTCTGACAACACCTTGATCTTGAACTTCTAGCCTCTGAAACTGTGAGAAAATAACTTTCTGCTTTTTAAGCTATCCAATCTGTAATTATGTTTCAACAGCCCTAGAAACTAATAACCCTGATACCAAAACTTATATATAAATACATAAGGTAAATAAGTAAATATATATGTGCATTATATGAAAACAATAGATCAATGTCACTCATAAATAAAAATGAAAAATATAGCTTTAAAAAATTAGTGTATGAAAGTTGCTCAGTCATGTCCAACTCTTTGCGAGGCCATGGACTGTCAGGTTCCTCTGTCCATGGAGCTCTCCAGGCTAGAACACTGGAGGGTAGACGCTCCCTTCTCCAGCAGATCCTCCCAACCCAGGAATCGAACCAGGGTCTCCTGCATTGTGGGCAGATTCTTCACCCTCTGAGCCACCAGGGAAGAATCCAAAATAAGGCAGAAAATTCAAAAAGAAAGAAGTAAAACTATACTGATTTTCAGATGACATGATTGTCATCTCAGAAAATCATATGGTTCTACCAAAAACTGTTACAAGTAATAAGTGAACTTAACAATTTAAAGAACTAACTCAATATACAAAAATAATTTGTATTTCTACATATTAGCAACATTAGGAAACTGAAATTAACACAAGAGCATCAAAAACATGAACCACTTAAGAATAAGTTTAACAAAAGATGTGCAAGATCCAAACATGGAGAACTATAAAACTCTGCTAAGAGAAGTTCAAGACCTAAATAACTGCAGAAACATTATGTTTATAGCTCAAAGATTCAACATTGTTAAGATGTCAAATCTCCCCAAATTGAGTCATAGATTCAAAGTAACCCAAATTAAGATCCTAGAAATCTTTTTTTTTAAGAAGCTAAAATATATGTGGAAATGCAAACATCCTAAATAGCTAAAAATAGAGGAACAAAACTACACGATCTGATTTCAAGATTTACAACAATGATACAGAAATTAAAACTGTGGTATAGGCATAAGGATAAACACTTAGATCAATGGAACAGAAAAAAGATTTCAGAAATAAACTTAAACATATTAATTTTTGATAAATATTCCAAGAAAATTTAATGAAAAAAGATGGTCTTTTCAACAAATGGGTGCTTCAATAACTGGACATCTACACTGGAGGAGAAAAATCTTCAAATCTTACCACAAACAGAATATAAAAACTAACATGAAGTGATTATACCTAAGTACAAAAAAGCTATAAAGTTTCTAGAATATACAAGAAGATTTAGACAACAATTTCGATAGAACACAAAAGTCACAGACGATAAAAGAAAAAAGTCCAATAAACTGGACTTAAATTTTAAACTTTTGCACTTCAAAAGACTGCTCAGAAAACTAAAAACTAAACAATAGACTAAGAGAAAATATCACAATATATAGACTGACAAAAGACTTGCAGCCATAAGCCCTACAACTTAACACAAACATGAGAAATATATGCGAGAGATTAGAAGTCACATTTTATAAAAGATACGCAAGTGGAAATAAGCACATGGAAGTATGCTTAACATCATCAGTCATTAAGAAAATGCAAATTATGACAATAAAATACTACTAAACATACCACTAGAATGACTGAAATTTGAAAGACTGAAAGCAAGCGTTGGCAAGAATGTGGAACTGAAACTCAAACATTGCTGGTAGAAATGCAAAATGATAGTCACTTTAGAAAACCATTCTGCAGTTTCTTATAATGTTAAACATACAGTTGGCCACCCAACCCAAGAATACACTCCTATATATTTACCCAAGAGACGTGAAGATGGGTCTACATAGAAACCTGAATGTGAATGTTTACAACAGCCTTCTTTACAATCACTGAAAACTTCAGAAACAAACAAACCCGGCATCTTTTAACTGATGAATATATAAAGAAGTCATGTCATATCCATGGAATGGAATACTACTCAGAAATTAAAAGAAGAAAATTAGTGAAACTTTCACCATTATTGAGGGCTTCCCTAGTAGCTCAGCTGGTAAAAGAATCTGCCTGCAATGCAGGAGACCCCAGTTCGATCCCTGCATTGGTAAGACCCCCTGGAGAAGGACACGGCAACAACCCACTCCAGTACTCTTGCCTGTAGAATCCCCATGGACAGAGGAGCCTGGCGGGCTACAGTCCATGGGGTCGCAGAGAGTCACACACAGCACAGCACTCACCATTACCGAATCTCAGAAACACCCCTCCAGGCACAAAAGTCTGCACAAAAGTCTACACAAAGTCTGCACAAAGAAGTCAGGCACAAAAGACTGCATCCCGAGTGACTCCATTTACATAAAATCCTAGAAAAGGCAAAACCATGTGGAAGGAAAACAGACTGCCAGGTTATCAGAGGTGACAGAAGACTGAGTGCAAAGCTGTGGCACAGTAAACTTATGAGCGTGATGGAAATGTTCTGTACCTTACCTAGGGTGGTAACATAGATGTATTCATTTGTCAGGCTCACTGAACTTCACACTTAAAACTGAGGACTTCTACTGTATGCAAATTATATCTTAATATGGCTGATTGTAAACAAAATCACTGGTCTCTGAAAGGCAAGGTAATATAGTGGTTAAGAACTTGAGTTTTGAGCCAAAACGTCTGGATATAAGCATTGATACTACCCTTATTAACTATATGAATTGAGACAAGTTATATAACCTCTCTGACCTTCACTTTCGCATCTACAAAATGGGAATTAGGGACTTCCTGGTGGTACAGTGGGTAAGAATCCGCCTGCCAACGCAGGAGACGTGGGTTCCGTTTCTGGTCTGAAGATTCTACATGCAGTGAAGAAACTAAAACCCATGCACTACAACTATTGAAGCCTGTGCACCAAGAGCCTATGCTCTAAAACAAGCGAACTGCAATTAATTTTTTTCAGTGGGAATTAACTGCATCAAATAGTTGTTGTAAAGATTAAGTCATGTCAAACCCTTAGAATAGTGCCTGGCAAATAATAATAGTTTATATTGGAACACATATTATTATTATGTGGGCTTCCCTGATAGCTCAGTTGGTAAAGAATCCACCTGCAATGCAGGAGACCCCAGTTTGATTCCTGGGTCAGGAAGTTCCCTTGGAGAAGGGATAGGCTACCCACTCCAGTATTCTTGGGCTTCCTTTCCCTGGTAAAGAATCCGCCTGCAATCTGGGAGTTGGAAAGATCCCCTAGAGAAGGAAACAGCTACCCACCCTGGTATTCTGGCCTGGAGAATTCCATGGACTGTATAGTCCATGGGGTCACAAAGAGGGGGACACGGCTGAGCGACTTTCACATTATTATTATGTATATCGAACCAACTGTTAGTACTTTTTAGTGAACTTGGCATTATGAACTTTGAGTTTCAAGCATCTACATGAGCCTCCAACACAGTTATCTGTAATTTTCACGAAACCCACTTTGCTTCATTATCTCTGAGCCCAAAACCCATCCTTAAACTAAACTGAGGTCTCATACTCAGTAAAACATAGGCAACAGGTCTCATCTTTAGAGCTAAATATGACTAAAAGGTAGTAGCTGCCTAGACTGCTATGTTGAGGACTGTGAGACAACATCTGAATTTCAAAAGAGTACTTAACATCTGCCATGACACTAAGAGAAGCAGTGATGCCAGGATGTGATGTTATAATTATGTGATTAAAAGTTTTTCTTCACATAAATCGTGAGCTCCTTCAGGACAGTCTGTTATTAACAGACTGACACAAGAGGCTGTCTGTCACATTTATTAAACGGTCAACGGACTTCACATAGATTCTACCTACATTTGATCGGGCAGAGTCAATTTTCCCATAAGGGCTTACTATAGACTTAAAAATACTTATTCCTGCTACAACTTAGAGAACATCTGGGACTTAAAGAGGTAGAAAAGGTCATTTCGGGGAGCTGGAAAGGCTAACACTGAGACAGTCATAATGTGACAGTGTAAAAGAAAGATACTGTCTTCCAAACACAGGACAGACTCATACTTTAACAGACCATGTAAGACAATTTTGAAAAGTAAGGCAACAAAGACTTCCTTTGAATATCAGAGACTTATCCAACTTCAAGCTATATATACCACTCTACTGTACTACAGACTCTTCATCTATAAAAGTCAGAATTTACAACTTGATGGTACTTTCAACCCTTTGAAAGAAATACTAAGTCAAAACTACAAATCCCTAAAATGTCCATCAATTCTACAATAAGATACAAACTTACTTTCAAATATAAGTAAGGAGAGACCAACAGGAGATACTGACAATTCAGCATCTGACTTTAAATCAACTGTTCTCAAACAGGGTGAAAGAACAAGTCATTATCACCAAGAGAGCTTTTGCAAACTACACAGCCCACTCCAGCCTCCAATTCTGCTAAGTCCTCTTAGGATGTGGGCAGACAGACAGGCAAGGGGAGGGAGGAACAATAAAAACTTGTGTCTCCTGGACTTCCCTGGCGGTTCAGTGGTTAAGACTCTGAGCTTCCACTGCAGAGGCCTCAGACTGGATTCCTGGTCAGAGAAATTCTGCATGCCACAGGGTGTGGTCAAAAAAAAAAAAAGTTATCTCCTGTGATTATGAAACAGCTGTTTTCCTCCAATCCACCACATTTAAAAACCATGAGGCTAAATGTATATATTTGATCTTATAGATCTGAAATTTTTAAATTCCATAAAAGAAAGCACTAAACTGAGAATCGGGAGATGTGAGTTGTAATTCTGTTCCTAAACAGTCCAATCTGAAACAAAGTTACTTAACTTCTCTGTACCTCTATGAGAATACAATTATATTAGTATCACATTAAAATTGGAAGTTTTATACAACTTAACAGAGTTGCTCTAGGATAAAATGAAACACGAAGCATAAACATCTTTAAAACGTGAATGAGGAATTATTATCATTATTCAAACTTAAGCCTCATTAAGATGTAAAAGCTTAGAATACTTTGGACTGGTTGCAGCAGACAAGACCAACCACCCAGGGCCAATTAGAAATGAAAACGATTCCTTGGGCTTTGCCTAGTCCTTTATCTTCCTACCCTAAACACTTGGCCAAATCAAATCTAGCTTGAGAATCAGGAAAACTGATTCCCATTAAGGAATTCTTCTGAAACGTCAACCTCACCAGCAAGAGACCAAGGACTATGACATTCTTAGAAAGTGAAATATTCAGAATTTTTAACTAAAGACTCTCACTGGACACTTCCACTTAGAATATAAAAGAAAACAAACAAGCAAAAAAAAATCTAAGCAACGTGGTTAAGATTCAGAGACTGGATTTAAATTTTTTTTTTAAGTCAGGTGACAGACTAACAAAAATTTTAATAATTTTACCCCCAAAAAATAAAAATTAGCGCCAGTGGCTTATACTCCCCTATCCCTCTCCAATTCTCTATAAAATGGCTTACAGTAAGTATAATAAGTAATAAGCAAGTATAGTAAGTACATACGGTGCCTGGCAGACAGTGAGTGTCAAATAAATATCTGTTGGATGAATGATTAATTCCCTTCTTTCATCCTGTATCTTAGTGCACCTACTTGGATGCTAGCACATTTGTTTCCTTTAATCTACTTATAAGTGAAATGGAAATGGTGGCTAAAAAGACAAATTCTAAAAATCCTCACTTTGTTTCATTAGTTTCTACTTTTATCACATGGCATTCTCTACCAGGTACAAACACAAACACTTAGACCTAACATAAGCTGCTTAAGTTATTTATAAAAAAAAAAAATTACAATTGTAGTCCAGCTTCAGTGAAAAATGAATCAATTCTCAATCCAGAATAATTTATGACAAAAGCAAAAATATAAAGCCATTTTCACTGCAAGAACTAGAAACTGTAAGTCGAATCAGTAACTCTTATACTCCCAACTTCTAGCCCTACTGTATTTAATGACAACTTACCATCTACAACCCTGAAGTGACTCTCCCCTCTAGTGACAGTGCAAGCCAATTTCCCATATCACTAATACACTAAGTCTCTCAACAATTTCCTCCAGAAGAAAAGCACAAGATTTTACCAGTTCTCACTCAGCTAACAGCAATTCCTTTCTCCTAATCTTACCATTTGAATTGGACAAAACCCAGTGAAAATTGAAAACACTCTCAAGCAAGACAATCAACTCCATCCTTCCCTTAATATAAATAAGCCCCCTATGCCAAATGTCACAACTGAGTACTACTGTATACTATCCACGATGACAACACGTCTAATTCCAAGCGTTTCTCAAATCAGAAGTTCTAAAAAACTCTGAGGCGTTAACACAAGTGCCAAGTGCAGTGCAATTGTGTCTGACCCACGGATGGTATTTAAAAATGTGCGCCGCCCCCCCCACCCCCCCCACCCCCCCGCTTTCAAGATATTCAACTGAGAGGTGCAATGTTTTGTGAACAGACTTTCTTGACTACAGGAGCCTCACGAGCAGATTTAAATGACCTAGCCTTTGAAACAGGAGGGAATATTTACACGTACACACAACGGATATTTACATCAGCACACACACGACGGATATTTACAGCAAATACTACCTCTCCTTAAAATAGCCATACCCGTGTTAGAGTACCATCTACCACACTTTCAATAAACAAACTGTGACCAACAACTCCCTCCCTCAGTATACTCAGGAGGCTTAATTCTCTCCCTTTACAAGTTTAATTCACCTCCACGAGCAATCCGGACTGACAAGGTACCTAACTCACCAGACGGCCAGAAAATTCAACGCCCAACCTCCGTGCCCATCTTTCTCCTTTTATGCACAGCCACTTATTTGACCTTCCATCTCTCCCTCTTATTTATTATTGCCTAAACTCCCTTCACGTCTCCCTCCAACACTACCCTCTCTAGTACCCTCACCCTGAGTCGGGATGCCAACATTTCCCCATCCCACTCCACCAACCCCTGCAAACGCTCGAATCCCTTTGCAGACACAGACCGCCCCACAGACCGCCGTCACCCCGGACCCCAGAGCCCCAACAGCAGAAACTCCTAACGCAGAGATGGGGGGGGGGGGGGGGGGGGGGGGGGGGCTTGCTGAATGCTGCTCGTCCAACCCACCAGACGAAGTCGTTGCTTTTGTCCTCGTAGGAGTTGATGAGCCCGTTGCACAGGGGGGCGAGTAGAGGTCGCTTCCTGCTGCCGCTGCTTAGGCTGGAGCTGCTCCCTCCTACGCCGGCGCTGGGCCTGGCCGCGCAGCTGAGCCGGGACAGGCCCGCGGACACCGCCCCGCCGCCACTCCCGCCGCCGCTGCCGGACACCGCGGCCGCCACCAGCACAGGCCGCGCCGGGCCCCCGAGACCGCCGGAGCCCGCGGCCTGGGCCGCCCCGCCGGACCCCAGTGCCGCCGCCGAAGCCGCTACGGAAGGGGGCGACGGGGAAGAGGATAAGGACGAGGAGGCGGAAGTCACTGAGGAGGCCGCGGAGGAGCCCGGGCTGGTGCCGGCGGAGCCCGATCCGGCCTGGCGGCTCCCAGACATCGTGACTCCCTCCCCTCCGGCTGGGAGCTCGGAGGAGAGGGACCGCGATCGCGACCCGCCGCCGCCGCCGCCGCCGCCTCCCTCCCCTCCGCCTTCAGTGCATCCTGAGGACGCGCGCCGCGTCGGGAGGTGGGGCTGAGGAACAATAAAGTTGATTTTTGTAAAGGCAAAACCACACAGCAGCGTCCGACGGGAGGGGGCGGAGGGAACTATTAAAGCAGAGCAGGAACCACTGCCGCTCTCGGGACCGCCGCCGCCGCGATCGCCGCCGCAGCCAACCCGAGCGCTCCGTGGGCCGGCCGTGCGCGCGCGCGAGCGGCGGAAGGGGCGGGAGCGGCGGGGGATACAACTTCAGACGCGGCCGGGGCGGCGCTCAGACGCGTTGAGCGCGCCTTGGGCGACGGCGGCGGCCTAGCAACGACCGCCGCCTTAGTGGGGATCCAGTATTCCTTCTTAACGTGCTCGAGGGTAGGGCCGTTCGAGGGAACGAAAGGGCAACGTAGAGAGAAATGGATGGTCGCGGTGGCTTGGGGCAGGGGAACGGGGGAAAAAAAAGTGCTCCGAAAGCAACTGCGCACGCGCGCCCGGGGCTCAGACCCTCCTGCTTTACCCAGGGTCCCGGCTCCCAGCGGCGGGGAGCGGCGCCGGCGTGGGGACTGCCGCACCGCGCATGCGTGGGGGGTGAGACGCATTCCTGAACGTGAACTGGGAGCGGCGGCTTGTGGCTTGCGAGGCAGGCAGTGTGACCCAGTGGCGAGGGCACGACAGGTATTTCGATTCGGGTTTTGAAGGCTCTGAAGGCTAGGACACAGGGAAAGAACCTGGAAGCTCCGAGCCGTTGAGAAGAGTTCTGGACTGACAGTCAGGACTCCAGGCGTTGCTGCTGTTAGCCATTCCACAGTACTGAAGTCAATGCACAGTGCTTTGTACAGTGCAAGCGTGGTAGCAGGTGTTTCCAATTTACGTGCTCGACCGTGATCTCACTCGTTTGAAAAGTTATTTACCAAGTTAAGCATAATCATAATGAGAAAACAAATTATATTTAATCGGAACATAGCTCAGTTAAAACCTCCGTCTGATGTGTGTCTGATACGATTTTTTTAGCACAAAACAAGGAAACTCTGGCAGTTAATGCTACCAGAAGTTGCAGTTTCTGGTAGGCTTTTTGAAATACTGAAATTTGTTTACAGATTTTCATTTGCCATTTTGAGACACCCCCCCCCCCGCCCCCGATTCTTGATTATGTAAATTAGAAACAACTAACTCTGATTGTCAATATACTTTCCAACACTCATGCTATGATTCTTAGAGGGAAGGATCTCAGTTAATTCTCTTAGGGGCAATTAGAGGGCCTTTCCCTAGGAATACCTGTCCATGCTGAGGGGACAGGGCCAGGAGAGGGCCTCGATGCAGGCCCAGCAGCAATATCTGGCCGTGAACCACCCATCCATCTTAAGGCCACCATCCCACTGAAGTCTGCCTTAGCTGCTCACGCTCATATTCCGAGCTCAGGTTTCTGCTCAGAATAATGATACAGGGATGGGCATATCAGATTTCTAACAACCCTCTTCTTTTCCTGATTATTCTGTTATACAACCCTTTGTTTAAATTTATTTTCCAGACCCAATTAAAATATCAAGCCTTCCTGACTTCTCAGCAGAAAGAGCTGCACCCTCATTTGTGTCCCTAGAATATTTTGTTTGCACTTACAACATTGTATTGTAGTATTTTATAATTCTCCTCCAGTAACCTATCAGCTTCAGCTTTATATTCCAGCCAATACAGCATGTAACCCAATACCTGGCCTATGATCGGTGCTTATTAAGTATTTCTGGGCAAACAAAGCAATTGATGTCATTTTTATTTTAATTATTTGCTTAAAGTCTGTCTTTCCAACTAAAATTTAAGCTCCATGAAAGAAAGGACCGTAGGAGTTCTCAGTGGGCATTCAAGTAATTTTTTATGAAGGAATCCATAAATAAATGAATGTAAATAATTTGATGAGTATTTCCCCCCTTTTTTTAATTGCTTGACAATATTGTGTTGATTTCTGCCACACAACGGCGTGAATCAGCCATAGGTGTATGTATGTCCCCTCGCTCACATATGTCCCCTCTCTCTCAAACCTCCCTCCCACCTCCCTCCCCTTCCCACCCTCTAGGCTGTCACAGAGCCCCAGTTTGAGTTCCCTGAGTCATACAGAAAATTCTCACTGGCTGTCTATTTTACTCATGGTAGTATATATGTTTCCATGCTACTCTCGCCACTCATCCCACCCTCTCCTTCCCACCCTACCCATCTTGTCCCTAAGTCTGTTCTCTATGTCTGCATCTCCATTGTTGTTCGGTCTCCCAGTCGTGTCTGACTCTTTGATCCGATGGACTGCAGTGTGCTGTGCCTACCTGCCCCTCACTATCTGCCAGAGTTTGCCCAAGTTCGTGTCCATTGTGATCCATGCTGGCCTGTAAACAGGATCTTCAGTACCACCTTTCTAGATTCCATACATATTGCGTCAATATACGACATTTGTTTTTCTCTTTCTGACTTATTTCATTCTGTATGATGGGCTCTAGGTTTATCCACCTCATTAGCAGTGACTCAAATGTGTTCCTTTTTATGGCTAAGTAATATTCCATTGTATATCTATACCACAGCTTTATCCATTTAGCCATCACGGAACATCTAGGCTACTTCCATTTCCTAGTTAATGTGAATGAACATTGAAGTACATGTGTGTTTTTGAATTACTGTTTTCTCAGGGTATATGCCCAGTAGTGGGATTGTTGGGTCATATGGTAGTTTTATTCCTCATTTTCTTAAGGAATCTCCCTACTGTCTACCATAGTGGCTGTATCAATTTACATTCCCGCCAACAGTGCAAGAGGGTTTGCTTTTCTCCACATCCTCTCTAGCATTTATTGTTTGTAGATTTTTTGATGATGGCTATTCTGACTCATGTGAAGGGATATCTCCTTGTAGTTTTGAGTTGCAGTTCTCTAACAGTGAGTGATGTTGAGCATCTTTTCATGTGTTTATTAGCCAGGGAATCTGATGAATATTTATTGAACATTTATTACACATAGCCCTGGACTAGGTAAGGAAAAGATAAATATATGTTCATGGAATAATTGAAGAATTAGAAAAATACGTAAAGATAAGTAGTGTTACCAAGGTGTACATTCAGTTCAGTCACTCAGTCACATCCAGCTCTTTGCAACCCCATGGACTGCAGCATGCCAGGCTTCCCCATCCACCACCAACTCCTGAAGCTTACTCAAGCTCATGTCCATTGAGTCAGTGATGCCATCTAACCATCTCATCCCCTGTCATTTCCTTCTCTTCCTGCCATCAGTCTTTCCCAGCATAAGAGTCTCTTCCAATGAGTCAGTTCTTCGCATCAGGTGGCCAACCTTGGAGCTTCAGCATCAGTCCTTCCAATGAATATTCAGGATTGATCTCCTTTAGGATGGACTGGTTTGATCTCCTTGCAGTCCAAAGGACTCTCAAGAGTCTTCTCCAACACCACAGTTCAAAAGCATCAATTCTTCGGTGCTCAGCTTTCTTTATAGTCCAACTCTCGCATCCATACATGACTACTGATGTATGTGCTAAATGCTTAATCAGTAAAGCAGAGAATCAACATAGGAACTGAAGCAAGAGCACGTGCTCAGGGCCAGCCATGCTGATGGGGGGGGGGGGGAGGCGCAGTGGGCAGGGGTAGGGAGTTGTTAGGCCGGAAGAGAAAAGTATGGCTTGGTCAGTTAAAGTATAATTAAAGTCATGAGCCTAGAAAATAAATAAAAATGCTTACATCAAGTTCAGATATCTATTTTATAGAGTTCAGAAAGTTCATTTGACAAAAATTCATTTGGGGGCCATATTGTAAAGAGCCTTGATTCTACTTTGAAAAATAGGCTACAGGCAGTTGGAAATAAGAGGTTAAGTAGGGGTAAAATATATTTGAAGTGGTGTTTTGAAGATTACATTTTCAGCAGATTAATCTTTGAGGAGAGGTGGAAGATTTGGAGCTAAGAGACTAATTGGAAAAACATTAGAGCAGTCCAAGCATACGTGATGAGATTCTAGGTTAGGATGTGTGTGTGTGTGCTCTCGGTCATATCTGGCTTTTGTGACCCTGTGGACCAGGCACCAGGCTCTTCTGTCCATGGGATTCTCTAGGCAAGAATACCGGAGTGGGTTGCTGTTTCCTAGTCCAGGGGATCTTCCTGAATGAGAGATCAAACCTGCGTCTCCTGCACTGGCTGGCAGATTCTTTATCACATAGCCAGCAGGGAAGACCTCTAGGTTAGTATACGGATAAGGAAAGTAAAAGGGCATTATGAAACCCACACACGCACAAGAATCTAGAGGGTTAATTTACTCTCTGTAAAAGAACCTTCATTGGACTTCCCTGGTGGCGCAGTGGATCAGAATCTGCCTTGTAACACAAGGGGCATGGGTTTGATCCCTGATCTGGGAGGATTCCCCATGCTGCCGAGCAGTTATGCCCATGCACCACAACTACAGAGTCAGAGCTCTAGAGCTTATGAGCTGCAGCTAATGAGCCTGAGCCCTACAGCTACCGAAGCCGACTCACCTAGAGCCCATGCTTCACGGCAAGAGAAGTCCCCACAATGGGAAGCCCAGGTACTGCAATGAAGAATAGCCCCCATCACCGCAACTGGAGAAAGCATGCTTGCAGCAACAAAGACTCGGCACAACCAAAGAATAGAATCTTCAGGATCCTTGAGGGCATGACCCATGTCTGTCCTAAGGTCATCACTGTCTTTCCCCGTGCTTGGCACAAAGGCCAATTAGATGATTATGTAAAAATTAGGAAACACAAGGATGAAGGACTCCACTGATGACTTTAGGTGTACCAGCATGACAGAATTAGACAGTGAATGATTTGATTGTGGATATCTTAAAGTTTTCATGAGATGAAAATACATTCGAGTAAGCATATCTAGCCAGTGACTGAAAATTCAGGCAAGACACAGGAGTAGATTCAGCACATAACGAAAATAAAACTGCTGATTTCCTGAGCTCTCTCTCCAGAGATTATGAACCTATGGCTCTAAGCTAGGACCTATGAATATGCATTCTTATCCTCACCCAGCTGAACTTGATGCAGGTAACCTTTTAAGAAATACTGTGATTAATATTATAAGGCAGTTCAGGAGAAATATGTAAAACAGTCTCTTCCTTTCAGGTATTTTATTCAAAGGACAGAAAGTGATATGACCCTCGCTGAGAAATCTCCTGGGGGGAAAAAAATCATCAGCTCTTAGTATTATCTCTTTGAAACTATCTTCAGTATAATCTGAACTCACAAAAGGAAGCTGAGGTGATGTGATGCAATAGAATTTCCTTTTCATACCAGATAAATGTATAAAGACTAGTCTGAAAGTACACAGTCCTTTCTAGTTTCTGGCGGCAAGACTTCTGGGAAAGCAGAAGAGAAAAGGGGAAGAATAGCAAAACACACACCCAGGAAGTCAGCCAATTCAGAAGTAGCTAATAGGAAAAGAGAACATTAGTGAGAAACAAAAGTAAACATGAAATACAAATTAAGCCCTAGTAATTAAAAATCATTTTATCATGTTTGAAAACATTAGTCCTGACAAAAGTGATAAGACAAAATCTGAAGTCTTCTACAAAAACACTTCTGAAGTAAAATATGTGCTTGCACATGCTAAGTCAGTCGGGTCTCTTTGTGATCCCATGAACTCTAGCCCTCCAAGGCTCCTCTGTCCGTGGGATTCTCCAGGCAAGGAAACTGGAATGGGTTGCCAAGCTCTCACCTAGGGGCTCTTCCTCCAGGGGATCTTCCCAACCCAGGGGTCTAAACTGTGTCTTTTGTGGTCCTTCATTGCAGGCAGATTCTTTACTGCTGACTCACCAGGGAAGCCCCAAATCTCATGTAGTTAAAATGGGATGGAATTGTCAACAGGACTGAACTTCCCAAATGTATTTCTAAGGTTTCTTAGCTAAATATGACGTTGTAGGGAAATAAGGCCAATGGTTTCCATCTTCCACTAACCCCGCCCTTTGGTAACTAATCTCCTCAAAAGATCCTCCCTGGAAAACGTTTCTGCCTGACTTACCTGGAGGGTTTGCTCCCCTTTAGCCCTGTCTGCGCTCTCAATCGAACCTGTGAGTGAATAGCCGTTTTCTGTTAATTTTTTTTTTAATGTGGTTGCCCTGTTATAACAACATAAGGAATGTGAATAAACACACTACTGAAAAGCTAAATTGAGAAGGAAAAGGAGTCAAATATTTTCTGTCCAAGTGAATGGACGGGAAAAAGTAGAAAATTTTTTGAAACTCAATAGCATCATAATATATCTAGCAGAAAATAATCCATAATCTACTGGTAAAATTAAAAGCTTCAATTTATACTTTAAAACCAGAGGTAGTTACCTGTGAAGCACTGTCATTTCTTATAATTTGAGGACAACTCTTTTCTGAAAATGTCTATCAGGCTGTTTTCATTGCTAGAATTGCATCATTAGCTTTTATTCCCTTCTAGTCTTTCTATATGAAATTACAAGAATTTTTTAGAGAAGGTAAACTAATAGCATTAATACCTTAGTAAGTCACTCATCCTATTAAGAGGAGTTAATTTCCTCTTCAACCTACTGCTAGCAATTTGGAGAAGGCAATGGCACCCCACTCTAGTCCTTTTGCCTGGAAAATCCCATGGACAGAGGAGCCTGGTAGGCTGCAGTCCATGGGTTTGCTAAGAGTTGGACACAACTGAGTGACTTCACTTTCACTTTTCACTTTCATGCATTGGAGAAGGAAAGGGCAACCCACTCCAGTGTTCTTGCCTGGAGGATTCCAGGGGCAGGGGAGCCTGGTGGGCTGCCGTCTATGGGGTCGCACAGAGTCGGACAAGACTGAACGACTTAGCAGCAGCTAGCAATTTGTTAGTCAAAGTCCTTGTGAAATAGGGCCCAAGCCAATAGAGGCATTGTTAACAGTGAAGAACTATAGGTGTGGCTGTATGAATGTGAATGCAAGTTACTGAATAGGGTTAGTCAGCGCAATAAAAGGAAACCCAGGTGCCTCCTTGGTGGCTCAATGGTTAAGAATTTGCTTAGCAGTACAGGGAACACCGACTTGACCCCTGGTTCCGGAAGATCCCACTTGCCTTGGAGCAGCTAAGCCCATAAGTCACAATTACTGAGCCAATGCTCTAGGGACCACAAGCCACACCTGCTGAAACCAGCCTGCTCTGGAGCCTGCGCTCTGCAACAGGAGAGGCCACCACAGTGAGAAACCCACACACCACAACTAGAGAGTAGCCCCGACTCGCTGCAACTCGAGAAGGCTCAGGCTCAGCGATGAAAACCCAGCACAGCCGGAAATAAATAAATAAAATGTGAAAGATCCAATGCAGACAAATAAACAAATATTGAAGAAAAAAAGAAACCAAACACGAAGAAAAGCTGACATTGAGTAGAGAAACATATACTTGATTTACATGTGGTGAATGTATACAGATTTTATGAATATATGGGTAGATTTAGATCTACTTAAAGACTATAAACCAAAATAAGATGAGGTATAATGCAATCTACAAAGACAACAATTGAAGTCATCAAGAGGTAGAGATCAGGTAATATTAAAGATCCAGCGAAAAACACTTCACCCCTGAAGTGGAAGCAGGTAACACTGCAAGTCATTTGCCCCTTGGAATTTGATTAGCCATGCATGTGGCATTGCATACATAAGTGATCTGGGAAAGTGTGTACAGTTAGAATCTAGAAACGTTTAAAACAGTACGTTGTCCATTGTCATTTTCATCAAGTCTCTTCCTAGATCATGAGTGATATTTCTTTCTGCCTGGTATCCTGAGTGTACTAGGATGTAATTGCTGGCAAATCATGTTACCATATTGTCTCCAATACCTATTCCTGTCATCTACTGAATTCTGAAGAATCTTACAGAATTCTGGGACTGCTAAAATAGCACTAAATTATGAATTTGTGTAGCAACCTAGAATGAAGGAGGAAGAGCATTTGGATAGAATCATTATAATTAGACTTACATCAGGTTGGAAGAGAAGTTTGGGAGCCTATTCTTAACATTTGAGGAGGATGTCAAGTAAAACAAATATTCCATCTGCCAATATGTTTCTTCTTTATCCTGAATTTGTATGGTAATTCTTATATTCTAAATGTGAATACTCTGCTCAGATAGAGCGGGTTTTTCCTTTCTCACCCCACACTGAGTCCTCCCACACAGAGTCCTGGGCATCTCCCATTAAAACCAGTTCATCAACTGCATTTGTAGTTATCAACTTATTGTAAAATAGTAGAAACTGGTACTATCTCACCTTCTGTTTAGAAAAACTAGGTGAAAGCAATAAAGCTGCTGGCCAAAATCTCAGGACTCCACCCTATGTTCAACAGCTAAGGTTTGCTAAATCTGGATTATCTCTGCCTGACAATAGTTCACCTGATACAAGAGCATATAATGGTTTTGAGTTAGTTAAATCCAAGTCGTAAATTAAAATTAAGTATCATGTGCTATTCTTCATTCCTCCTTTGCTGTGTGCTAATACTTAACTCTCAAACTCTTGGTTGGTACCAAGATGAACCAGTGTTAATAATTTGTTGTTCATTTGCTCAGTTGTGTCTGACTCTGTGACCCCATGGACTGCAGCAAGCCAGACTTCCCCCTTCTCCTCCTGCCCTCAATCTTTCCCAGTATAGGGGCCTTTTCCAATGAGTCAGTTCTTCACATCAGGTGGTCAAAGTATTGAAGTTTCAACTTCAGTAGCAGTCCTTCCAATGAATATTCAGTTTTGATTTCCTTTAGGATTGACTGGTTTGATCTCCTTGCTGTCCAAGGGACTCTCAAGAGTCTTCTCACCACAGTTCAAAAGCATCAAGTCTTCAGTGCTCAGCCTTCTTTATGGTCCAGCTCTCACATCTGTACATGACTAATGGAAAAACCATAGCTTTGACTAGACGGACCTTTGTCAGCAAAGTGATGTTTCTGTCTTTTAATACACTGTCTAGGTTTGTGGTAGTTTTTCTTCCACGGAGCTATCATCTTTTAATATTGGAGTAACATGAAGCAAGTTTGTCCTTCCACATGAAACAACTGAAAAAATGGGCACACTAAATGAAACAACACTTTTAGACATTGGATGTCAGGTAGCACAGAGCAGTGATCTCTGAGAAAAGGGAAAGAAATGAGGCAAGCCCTACAGCTGCCCCAGCTTAATGCCTGAAGAACATCTGCAAGCCAGACTACAGGGAGGAGGAACTCGGTCTCAGATAAGGAAACATATGTGAGAGGCTGAGAAGTGGCTGAGAGTCCAGTGGCTAGAGTTTTCAGGGTAGAGTTGCAGAGAGGAAAGAGGTCTACAAAGAGACAGCTCCATAGATCTCAAGAGCTTTTTCCTCAAGTCCTCAGCTCAATACGGAATAGGGCATGATGAGTGTGAAGAAACTGCCTGAGGATTGTCTGCCTGCAATGCAGGAGACTGGGTTCGATTCCTGGGTCAGGAAGATCCCCTGGAGAAGGAAATGGCAACCCACTCCAGTATTCTTGCCTGGAGAATTCCTTGGACAGGGGAGCCTGGCAGGTTACAGTCCATGAGGTCACAAGAGTCAGACACAACTTAGCAATGAAACCACCACCACATAGTTAGGGAAAGAACCACCCAAAGTTGCAGGTGTAGGGAGGTGAGGGTAACCACTCCCAAAGCTCATGCAAAACTAGAAGAGTTACTGATATGTGAAAATTTGTTTGTTGCAGCAGCTAGTGCATATTGCTCTAGCTAATAATTCACAAGAATTTCAACATCCTTTTCAAATTCTTAGCAAGCACTGAAAAAAAAAAGATACATAAATATTAGAAACAGTACTAATATTATTCAATAAATCATGCTGGGGAAATTGTCCATTTAGAAAGATTATAAATCAAGTCCTTACAAGTCCTTACACCATGCAAAAAATTTTCCACGTAAATTTAAGTTTAAATATAATTATCAAAAATATCAATTATATTTTTGTTATATCACATTGAGTGTACTATAGCCTTTTTCATAAACTTATGGTATTAGTATACATTTAGGTCATAATGAATGGGATTCAGAGTTTATAGAATAAAACTGCCTGCATTTGTATCATTCTTACCTTCCTCTCAGGGAATCTTAGTTCCCTGACCAGGGATTGAACCTGGGCCCCGGCAGTGAAAAGTGCCAAGTCCTAAACACTGGACCGCCAGGGAATTTCCTCTCACCCTATTTTAGTATTTAAATCTGAGACCACATCCTTTTTTCTTATCTCTTTGTTTGCCACTCTACAGACCTTATCAGTCTGAGTTATTTTATTTTTCCTTAATTCTGGGAAATTAATCATTGAATGTTTCATCATATTATTTCACCATGTATTTCCTCCTTTTCTCTCCTTCTGAGATTTCACTTAGTTGAAATTTCAATTAAATACTTTAATTTCTATCCTTTCTACATCTACATCTTATTTGTATATATATAATTTTATATTTATATTCTCTTACTTCATTTTTTACCTTCTAGTAAAGTTTCTCTAACTCATCTCACTAATATATCTTATGGCTTCATCTATCTGCTACTATCCTATCAGTTATACTTTTCCTACCAAATATTTTCTTGGTTCTCTCTCTTTTTTTTTTTTTTATAACTTTTGGTCTCTGAGATGGATATAATTAGAAGATAACATCCGATCGTAAATTAATTACTCACATGTAGGAGGTCAGTGGATCAGTCTCTTTCTGTTCTTCAGTAGTTACGTACGTCCATTCAGTAGACATTCACTGGACACTTGCCATGTATCAACAACTGTTCTGAAGATACAGTACATACACAAGCTTCCTTCCTCATGTGTTTTATGTGCTAATAGGAAAAGAATGTTCAAGTCAGTAGGTAAGTTTCTAAGGCTTCCCAGATCATTCAAGGATCTGCCTGTCAAGCAGGAGATGCTGGTTTGATCCCTGGTTCAGGAAGATCCCCTGGAGAAGGAACTGGGAACCCACTCCAGTATTCTTGCCTGGGAAGTCCCATGGTCAGAGGAGCCTAGAGGGCTACAGTCCCTGGGATTGCAAAAGAGTCAGATGCTCCCACACGAATTTGCGACTAAATAACAACAGCAAGCTCTATGAAACAAAGTTAACTAATAGAGATGCTATTTTGATTGAGTTGGTCAAACCATCTCTGAGACTATTGTTAGAGCAAAGACCTGAATGAAAGGAGAAGTGGGCCAGAGCGGGAGGATCATTCTAGGCAGAGTATCAGAGGATGTGCAAAGGCTCTGATCAGGGAAAATGCTTAGTATTTGAAGTTCAAAAGTCAGTATGCTGAAGCAACATGTTAGGGTGGAAAAAGAGAGTGTGTGTGAGAGAAAGAGAGGGAAGAAAGGAGGTCAGAAAGGTAGTATTATAGACTCCGTTGTATTCCTCCCCAGTCCAATTCATATGTTGAAGCCCTAATCTGTCAAAATATGACATTTGGAAACAGGGTCTTCAAAGAGGTAATTAAGTTAAAATGAGGCCTTGAGAGTGTCCCCCAGTCCAGTTTGACTAGTGTTCTTATGATACGGTGAGAATTATGAAGAATCTGGATGAAGGTCCTAGATCTTCTGTAATCTATATCGATTATGTTTTAAATACCACCATTCATTTGCCCTGGTGGCTCAGTCAGTAGAGAATCCGCCTGCAGTGTGGGAGCCTGGGTTTGATCCCTGGGTTGGAAAGATCCCCTGGAGAAGGGCATGGCAACCCACTCCAGTAGAATTGCCTGGAGAATCCGCATGGACAGAGGAGCCTGGTGGGCTACAGTCCATGGGATGGCAGAGTCCAACATGACTGAGAGACTTAAGCACACACTTCCCTTTGCCCTACCTCTGCTGATCTGTGGGGATCTGTGTCCTTTCTCCTCTTCAGTCCATAAGGGACTCCATGGGGGAGAGCCAAACCTCAAAACTTCAGCAAATTTAGCATATAACCCAGACTTAAATCAGTGAATCATATTCTCAGTGCCTCCCCCACCCGTCCCACCAGAGTTATTGGTTCAGGAATGGATACATTACTCAAAAAAGGGAGCTTTTCCTGGGACATTTAGGAAGGAGAGCTTGTTTGTTTGTTTTTTTCCCCCTTTGGATCTGAAAGCAAAGAAGTCATAGCTATTACCACCTTGTTGGTATCGTCTTGCTACCATGTAGAATCCAAGAATGAGACCAACTTAGAGGAAAGTAGAGTTAATACATAGAAATGAAATTCTAACCACATCATTTTTTCAACCCGAAATCTTGCCATTTTTGATATCAGCACTAACCCAAAATATTTAGTTACACAGGCAATAAATTTCTTACTGCCGTTGTTGCACTTACCATTGTAATCATCAGTATCTTTTGACTAGACTGTCACATTAATTGCAATGACTCTATCTTCTCTGGTCTATTCCCAGGATTTGGCAAAATGCTTGGTATACAGAGTATGAGGTTCATATATTTTTATTAAATAGATATTGAATTAAGATGCTCCCATATTTTAAAGATGCCTTAAAGATTAATCCAACTTCCTTTGTGATTTTTAGTTTTTACAAAATTATGAAGATATTTTCTAGTCTAGGGTGAATGCATGACTCACAGAGAGCTCACTAATATCCTGTTAGTACTGTTACTCCATATTTTTGGTGGGTGATGTATTTGATATACTTCCAAACACCCCCATAGCAACTGAAGTTTCAAAAATACACTCAGAAGTAATATTTTCATCCTTGTCAGTTCATATACTGTATAGCATCTTAGACCAGAAGCCCCAGTTGCAATCTGTTTTGGAAGTCCTTGTTTGCCTTCTGCCTACTTGAGAAGAAAATCAGTCTCCAGATTGACGTTATTCATTTGTTTGTTCATTCTTTCATTCATGTGTTCAGCCAACCTATCATCTATCTACTACTGCATAACAAATGCCTACAAACTTAGAGGCTTAAAGCAATACCGCTAATAGCCGCTTGAGTCCATGACTCTACAGGTTGGAAATTTCTACTGAGCTCCACTGGGAAGCTCTTTGGATCTCACTCAGACTCTCTGTGGTGCTGGATTGGCTGGAGGCTAGATGGTCTATGATGCCCTTAGCTGGGACAACAACAATCTGCTCTACCCCATGAAGTATGTCATTATTTGATACCAAGTATTAACTCAAAGTTAACCCTAAAGAAGTTAAAACGTAAAGCCATATGTTTGGGATGTCATAGGGTAGGCAATACCAAGAGAAATCACTGACCAGACTAGAATAAAAATCAGATCTAGACTTAGTGAAGTTGAGACTGTATTCAAAAGGATTATTGCAAAAGAGGGAAATGAACTATTGCAAATTAGGGAGGAAGGTTATTGCTACAGGGAGAATGCTTTGACCACAAGGTTTCTGTAGCAGCAACTCCAGAGTTAGGCAAAAAGAGTAAACAAAGCTAGAAAGAACTAGGTTGGGGGTGGGGGGTGTGTGTAAATGGGTGGCACATCCAAATAGTAGACCAGAGAATATTTTATTTTATACTGTGGGCTGTTTACTCTCAGAAGGAGATCTATGCTGGCTTACACTGAGGGTGAGCCAAAATTTGGGGTGGGGGGTGGGCCTGGAGTAAGAAGACAGATTAACAGGAGGAAAAATAATGATTTTAATAATATACGTATAGGACGCCCTCAGAAATATGAGACTCAAAAGTCAGCCAGAGGATGGAGGTTTACATACCATCATGAGCTCGGGAAGTGTTTAGGGAGGGATCTGGGGCTTCAGGGACTGCCCTGGTGGCTCAGACAGGAAAGAATATGCCAGCAGTGTGGGAGACTCTGGTTTGATTCCTGGGCTGGGAAGATCCCCTGGAGAAGGTAACTGCAACCCACTCTATTATTCCTGTCTGGAGAATCCCATGGACAGAACAGTCTGGCAAACTACCATATATGGGGTCGCCAAAGAGTTAGACATGACTGAGTGACTGACATACACATTGTGGTTTCAAAGACGAAAAGTCAATTCTCTGGTTAGTTGAAGGAGAAATTTTTGGTAAATAAATGTTGCCCTGCTGTGCAGATAAGTCTCACAGGTGAAAAAATTCTCTCTAGTAATAGCTGTCTTCCTGGTGTAGACTCCCTTTCTAATGTAGATTTCCTTTATAAATGTGTATTTCTCTTACAGAAAGTGTATTTCTATTCTGTTTTCAGATCTTCTCCTATATCTACAGTTTCTTAAAAATAATTGTTGTGATTTGTGTATAGGTTGGAAAAGAATTTCCGAACATGAGGCAGAATGAGGGGAGAGAAAAGTTTATTGGAGTGGGAGACGCTGTTAGAAAAGCAGGCCAGCTTAAGGGAGAGCCAAGCCCTTTCCCAGGCTAGCAGCCAATTTTTATTGCCTCAAGACAGAGAAAATTCCTACTGGAACAGTGGCATTAGGTGATTGGTTAGGAGGCTATAGGGTGGGTGATATTGCTGTTGTTCAGTCACCCAGTCATGTTCGACTCTTTGCAACCCCATGGACTGCAACACACCTGGTCCCTCTGTCCCTCACCACCTCCTGAAGTTTGCCCAAGTTCATGCCCATTGCATCAGTGATGCCATCCAGCCATCTCATCCTCCGATGCCATCTTCTCCTTCTGCCCTCAATCTTTCCTAGCACAAGGACTTTTCCAATGAGTTAGCTGTTCAAATCAGATGACCAAAATACTGGAGTTTCAACTTCAGCATCAGTCCTTCCAAGGAGTATTCAGGGTTGATTTCCCTTATGATTGACTGGTTTGATCTCCTTGCTGTCCAAGGGACTCTCAGGAGTCTTCTCCAGCACCACAGTTCAAAGGCATCAATTCTTTGGCACTCTGCCTTCTTTAGGATCCAGCTCTCACAACGGTATGTGACCACTGGGAAGACCATAGCCTTGACGGGTGGAGTAATACCATTCATGTATAACTGCCTTGTCATGGTGAAGGGGCTTGCATAACTCAATGAGACTATGAGCCATGCCCTGTGGGACCACCCAAGATGGATTGGTCACAGTGAAGAGTTCTGACAAACATGATTCGCTAAAGAAGGAATGGCAAACCAACCCAGTATACTTGCCATGAGAACCTCATGAACTGTATAAAAGAGTGGGTAATAGGGTGGGTATTTTACCTAACATGGGGTCAGGGAACTGGCCAGTTTGGATCTGGAGACTCATGGCAACAGTTGCTGTGGGGCTTGGTCAGCTCCAGAGATTTTTATCCTGTGACCCTCGTACACAGCTCCACACCTGTGACCTTGGTATAGGGCTCCACAATAATCAGTTCAAAATAATTCTTATGCCAAAGAGGTATATTTTGGGATGGCATATTCTGCTACCCTTCCAAATATTACCGTGCTTTTATTGTAATAAATCTCAGAAAGTCCTGTTATTGTCAAACACAAGTTCGTTAAGTCCAACACATAGTAAGGCCAAACAAATGGAAACACCAGAGTTTGGATTATTGTAGAAGCCAAACACGGAGAATGAATGGCATGTGTGCAAAGACCAAATAGATTTCAAAGAAGAGTTTTTAAAGGCAAAATTTGGGGTGAGGGCTACTGAATGTCTGGCTTTCTTCTGATTGGTTGATGATGAAGTAACAGGGTGGTATTCCAGAAATCTTCTCCTTGGCCTGAAGTTAACAACCTTCGCTTGGGTGGAAGCCTCAGTTCTTATAGAACTCAAAGATTCATTGTTGTGTATATTCCTTGAGGAGGAACTAGCATTCACTTTTATTGCTGCACTATTATTTCTTGACTGCTTTTCCTTTGTTTCTGCATTCTCTCACTTACCTAATGAGTAACTGTTTGAATCTGCCCTTCAGAACTCAGGGAAAGTCTAGGAGGCTGAAGCCTATAAGCAAGAAAACCTGGGGACATGGAAAAGCTTTTGTATCCAGGAGAGCCCCACAGGCTACTGCTCCTTTCACCACCTTTTAACAATGGGTAGGACACGACTGAGCAACTGAACTGAACTGAAGTATAATAGAGTCTGGGGAGAAAGTGATCCGTCATTTTGGTAAGAAGTCTTTCATGTCAGGGAAGATTATTTCATACTTTCTGATGGAAATGTTGGGGGAGTGTGTAATTTCCTCAATTCTGTCTCGCCGCAGTAAAAATTTGAAGTGACAGACAGACCAGTGTTACAGCTCCGTGTGACAGCTCAGTTTTATTAGAAAGCAAAGGGAAATACATCCTTGAGGCATGAGGGTGGGTTGACCCAAAAGATGTGAAGAGAAGAGAAGCCCCAATCCTCTAGGCTTCCTCCTTTTATACATTTATCTCCTCCCCCCTGAGCCTGCCCTATGTAGATTGGGCTAGCCAGAAGGGCTGTTTGTTTTACCCGAGGTCCTCACTTGGGTCCTTAGGCCTTCCTTTGTTCTATTTTCATGGGCTTTCCCCTTCTTTGTCTTTTAGCCACCACCATTCTGGACTCCTTTTTTCCTTTTCTAACTACCTAACAGAAAGAAGCAGGAAAGACAACTTCCCACAATTTACACTAACTTAACTGAAGAATTTTTGGTTGTTAGGAGGGAAAAAATTTATAAATGTGGACATCCTGATGGTAGTAGGCAGAAAGAGAATGATCTGAGACATTCTATTAATATCAAAGGAACATGTGTAGGTGTCTATGGTACTGCTTGCCAATGACGTATTAATGACTTAAATGACTGCTGACTTAGGAAGTAGGGGCTATTGTGTGAGTTAAGAGCAATCCAGGGCCTTGGTCACAGCATGCTGAGAAGACTGGGGACCAGTTGTCCTTGCCACAGCTTGGGAGCAATGGTTCCATGCCAAGAGAGGCAAGCTGAGAGGATCAGGCTGTTGCCTTCTCCACCCCACCCCCCACTTCACTGAGTATTCAGCTTTTACAGCTGGGGTATCACTCAGAGAGAAACTTGCCATTGTTCCTGAGGCAGAAGATAGATGGGCCCCTGAGCAAATAGTTGGAGCTCATTCTCTGTGGACCTGTAGACAAGACAAAAATAGCAGGACAATGGAGGGAGGAGGCTGAGTCCTGCAAAGACAGAAGATAAGAGACTACCTATTTCTCATTCTCAAAGTCAGGAGACCTCCTCAACTGTGCATGCATAGTGTAGAATGGATCCTTAGAGGTCAAAAGGCAAGTGATGCTAACTATCCATAGGCCTCTTAGGTAAAACCTGTGTTCGCTAAGATGCGTGTGCACATATGGGAGGATCCTGAGATATACCAAGTATGGATTCAGAACCAGGTAAATCAAAATGATTGGCCAAAGGAAACCTGGAAGAAATGTTCCATAAAAGTCATTCAAACTACTGCGATTCTGAAACACTCTCTCTCTGAGTCTGCCCTTGTGTTTATCATACATACTCTTTTTTCCTCCTAATAAATACTCTACTTGTTTTACTACTTTCCATCTTTGTGGAAATTCTACTTCTGCAAAGTCAAGGAGCCAGGGCTTGTCATCAACCACTGGTCTAGTGGTTAGGAGTTGGTACTCTCACCCCTGGGGCCCAACCTCAATCTCTGGCTGAGAACCAAAGCCCTGCTTCAAGCCACTGCAAGCAGAGGCCACCCAAGATCATTCCCAACCCCAGCTCCAGAGCTTGGGCTCAGAAACTTTTCTTGGAGAGAGAAGTAGGCTATACAAAAGATAATTTCTAATATTTTTCCAAAGGACTGACCTCATGAGTAAGAGTTTGGAGAAGTTCAAGCCAATGGGCCTGAACAGTAGGCAGTGGTGAGAGGCAACCAGAAAGAGATTTGTGGATTTAATGAAGACACAGACTAGACTGCGGCTGGATAGTTTGTGAGAGAGGACTGAGGAATAGGATAGCTGGGAGGATTCTTTATGGAGTCAGAAAAATACACAGAATGCTAAGTTCAGAAACTATTCTTTAAGGGAGGTATAGTTTGACTGGATCAGTTTATAGAGCAATTAGGCACCAGGACACTGATGAAAAAAAAATAAAGCCACTAACCAGCAGTCAGTGAAGTTGAACATCCTGGGTGTGGTTAGGGAAAGAGGAGGAGAGCACTGCCATCTCAGGGTGACTCTGAGATACCCACCCCAATGATCACTTCTTAAGGAGCAATATGAGAGTGTGTGTGTGTGTGTGTGTGTGTGTGTGTGTGTGTGTGTGCACGCATGCACGTCTGTTCACATGTGAGCGGTCAAGGAGACTAGACTTCACTAAAATAATGCAGCCAATCATGAACAAATTGAGGGGGAGGCATTTATGAGACTACTGTTGCTGGTAGCAATCTGGACCAACACAGTGACCGGGCTTAATGTCCCTTCCAAATGTGGAAAAATTCAGGTAAAAATAAATGACAGATGAGAGGAGAAATAATAGAGGAGTATAAAAGCGTGTATAGGTGGGTTATGTGATGAAAGAAAACCTTAGGAGAGGTTTAGAGTAAGAGAATAATATTATCTCTTAGTATAGTTACACAAGGTGCCCAGAAGGGGCAAAGCTATGTTTGCCAAGACCACTCCTGCTTTTGTTACCTGAAATGCTACCAGTTTGTTTGGGCAAACTTCAGCATTTGCTACAATGTTTATGCCTTCCTTCTGAAGACTCCTCTCTCAATATCCTTATCTTATTATGAGGTTAATAATAATGTGTACCTTCAGAAGTTGTATGAGGCTCTCAGAAAAACACAAAATTGTCTCACTCTCCACCCCCAGCCATAATTATTGGTCTAGGGATGGTCAGTTGGCCCAAGTATGGCCAATTACAGTCCTTCCCTGGACATTTTGGATTTGGAATTGAGAGGGACCAGCCTTTCTTTGAGAACTTGGACTACGAGATGTAACATGGAAGATGTTTCAGCAGCCACATTTCCCCTCATTTGGAGCAAAGAAGAACAGGGAATCGATATGCAGGGAGAAAAGCAAGCATTTATATTTATAATCCATTTTTTTCTTTAACTAGTTTGAGTTGTTTTCTGAGAACTGCTTCCTACTGGGAGTTAGGCCAGTGGTGGGTGGCTCCCAGCAGACTGATTAACATGTAGCTATAAACCTTGACAAGCAAATGCTTAGAAAGGTTGCTGGTTATAGTGGAAAGAATACAATGGCAGCATGCCCAACATGCCACAGTGTGCTATGTGCAAACACAATCACCCTGGTTTTTGTGGATGGAAAGCTATAAGTAGAATGGGGAAAGACAATGGCTTCCTGTTGGGATTAAAGCGGTAGGCATCATGTGATGGATTTGAGATTCCCATCCTTAGACAGGAAGGCTGTAAGAGGTCTTATGAAATACTTAACCTAAATTACAGCTGACTTTGACCAACCAACCCTGGTAGAAGGTGCCTGACATTTTTGGGAACAAACTATGTACCCTAACTGCACTCAGGCTGTTAGTCCATGATGGCAACAACATGTGTAGTGGATTAAACAACGATGGCTCACAAGACAGAAAAGGGCCTTAGGGGAGATAGGTGCCAGTAGGTATTCTGGGACAAGTAGGGTTTCCTTTTAATGAGGAGCAGCAGTCAGAGTAAGAAGACATATTCACTAGAACAGGCAGATTAGAAGGAGTTCTCTTCCTAGATGAAGGTGAAGGATAAGAGGCAGCTTGGAGAGATAAAGAAGCACTAGCAAACTGGAGCAGGTGGATTCAACAAATACTGCTCTGCAATGCTAGAACACAGAGTTCTAACAGACAGGGGGAAAAGGTCTGCACCCTGACCTGAGAGGTTCTCTGGAAATTTTAATGCAGATGGAGGCTAAAGTGGATGGGAAGCAATGACCCTCTACCCTATTCCTGAGCCTTAAGAGAGCATACCTATGGAAATCTTAAGGCCTCCAAGCTTATGGAAGTTCTTTGTGGGTACTTGTAATTTACACCAATGTACAATGACTGAAAGCTGAAATAAAACATACCGTGCAGTATAGTTGGTAGGAATAGGAACTGTGCTAAATACTGCTCAAATCCTCTTCTTTGGAGGAAGATGGGCTCTGCTATATTTTTACACAATGAAATGCAGTCTCAGTACAAGCCTACAAGGTGGAGAAGGTGAATGACCATTCCCTCCAATTAACTTGAATTAACCCAGAGAAAACCAAGCCAAGGCCGGTTATAATGACACCTGTCTTTTAATAATACCTGTTATATGGGCAAGGGTAGAACACAGATCATGTATGTGTGCTTGTAGTAGTTCAGTCATGTTCAACTCTTTGAGACCCCATGGACTGTAGCTTGCCAGGCACCTCTGTTCATGGAATTCTCCAGACAAGCATACTGGAATAGGTTGCCATTTCCTATTCCAGGGGATCTTCCTAACCCAGAGATTGTCTCCTGTGTCTCCTGCATCAGCAGGCAGATTCTTTATTATTGTGCCACCTAGGAAGCCAATATATATGAGTCCATCGTTCAAAAAAGTAAAAATACCATGGCGAAAAACGTCTAATAGGCCATTCCAGAGGGATCATTAGAGCACATCTGGGAGGTTTCAACCTCAGTCCTGCCTCCAACCAGCAAGTGACTGATTTGTCCTGTAATGAAGCTGAATCGCACTGACAATGACAATGTGGTATTGTTGGAAAGATTCAACTGCCTCATGTCAAGGAGTCCTATAATACTATAATACACTGATGATCAAGTGTATTGGGAGATTGAGTTATAGCCTCCTCAGGATTTAAATCTAAGGAAAATGACTGGCCTGAGGAGGAACTGGATCTAGCTAGCCATCAGTTGATGTCTGAGCTAAATAGTTATCATAAAGTATAAATAGTAGTAGATCAAGGGGGCAAAAGAATAATCAAACTCATGCCAGAATATGAAAATGTCTGTAATGGCTTTATAGGACAAATTAGTTGTTTCTTTAAATCTGTCCCTACCCCATACTGGCTTCTTCAAAAGTTAGGCATATTTGTGTTGGTTCTCTTCCAAAACGGAGTCACTTGTGTTAGGCCCCACATCAGCAAACCAAGACTTAATACCTAACCTATTGCAGTTATGGCCTCCCCCCAGGAATGTAACCTTTCATGAGTCAACCAGGAATTAGCTGGTTAGCACTGAGATGCTTGGCCGATAGGCTCCTTCCGTTTGCATTAGGATAGTGGCCTTACCGAAAACCATGCAATTCTTCACTAATAAGTTCCTTTCTCCTGCTTACTCTCTGCTTTAAAAATACTGAAATCCAAGACTTCTCTGGTGGTCCAGTGGCTAGGACTCCATGCTCCCAATACAGGGAGCCTGGGTCCGATCCCTAGTCAGGGAGCTAAGATCCCATATGCTGCAACTAAGACCTGGCACAGCCAAATAATTTCATTAAATAAATAAAAATATTTTCTAAAACTACAAAAATCTTTCCCTTTTTTGCAGCTAGAAGGTGAAGTTGCTCAGTTGTGTCTGACTCTTTGTGACCCAATGGACTATAGCCTACCAGGCTCCTCTGTCCATGGAATTTTCCAGGCAAGAGTACTGGAGTGGGTTGCTATTTCCTTCTCCAGAGGATCTTCCCTACCCAGGGATCAAATCCAGGTCTCCCGAATTGCAGGCAGACACTTTACCATCTGAGCCACCAGGGAAGGGCTAGAAAAAGCTCTTTTCTATTCACTAGGTTGGATGCTGTTCATTTCATGAGTCACTTAATGAAGCCAATTGCTGCTGCTAAGTCGCACAGAGTCGGACATGACTGAAGCGCTTCAGTCATGTTCGACTCTGTGCGACCCCATAGACGGAAGCCCACCAGGCTCCCCCTTCCCTGGGATTCTCCAAGCAAGAACACTGGAGTGGGTTGCCATTTCCTTCTCCAATGCATGAAAGTGAAAAGTGAAAGTGAAGTCGCTCAGTCGTGTCCCACTCTTAGCGGCCCCATGGACTACAGCCTACCAGGCTCCTCCATCCTTGGGATTTTCCAGGCAAGAGTACTGGAGTGGGGTGCCATTGCCTTCTCCAATGAAGCCAACTAAATCTTCACATTTCCTCATTTGAATTTTTGTTATTTGACAGTATTATTTCTAGATATGTTCCATAACTGCTACACAAAATGTACGTACTTTGATAGGTATTATCATTTTGCTATAAGGCTTCTGTGTTTAAAAAACACAGGGGGTGGCCTGTGGTAGAATAAAAAAAAATTGGTCTCATTTATTGGTTCCTGCTTCTTGGCTGTCAAAACCCTTTCATTTCCTAAGTGATTAGAGTAGTAGGGGCATCTTTTATGTTTGCTTTTTTGTTTTTGATTCCTGCAATAGTTGAGTGATAAAGGTAAAATGGGTGTATTTGGTTATTTATGACAAACCCTTTCAATCACACCTGAGTTCATATTCATGAGGAAATTTTTGGAAAACCTCCAGATCAGGAGCCCCCAGCCTCCAGGATCTAATGCCTATTGGAGTATGTGTGTGTAGTCTGTCAGTCATGTCTAACTCTTTGCAACCCTATGGGCTGTAGCCCACCAGCCTCCTCCGTCCATGGGATTTTCCAGAAAAGAATACTGGAGTGGGTTGCCATTTCCTTCTCCAGGGGATCTTCCAGACCTAGGGATCGAACTCGGGTCTCCTGCATTGCAGGCAGACTCTTTACCCCTTGAGCCACCAATAATAGAAGTAAAGTTCACACAATAAATGTAATGAGCTTGAATCATCCTGAAATCTTTTGCCCAACCCTGGTCTGTAGAAAAACTGTTTTCCATGAAATTGATCCCTTGAGTCTAAAAGGTTAGGGACTACTCCTCTAGATAAGTAGGGCATCACCTAAGGATGGGGGCTGGTTGCCAGGGGAACCAACTAGGGTGATTAGAGGGTTGAAAAGCAGGTTGATGAACAAGAACACATCCATGTGTCACATATTCTGTGAGTAGTGAGTAAAGGAAAGAAGGCTTCTCTTTATGTCTTCACTTATTTATTCACTTGACTGCACAGGGTCTTATTTGCAGCACCCTGGGTCTTCGATCTTCCTTGTCGCATGTCGGATCTTTAGTCCTGGCACTGGGATCCCTGTGCCAGGGATCCTAGTTCCCTGACCAGGGATCAAATCCAGGACCCCTGCATTGGGAGCCCCAAGTCTTAGCCACTGGAAGTCCCCAAAAGACTCTTCTTTGCATAAATTAAAAAAGCAAATTGCAGTCTCCCCTGGACAGGCACCTCGATTTCCTACTTCAGCATTGCTTGGAGGGAAACCACCTCTTCAAAGCCACTCCAGCACTGCACAGCCTCAGATCTCAACTCATTGTGAGGATAGTGGCCATCTCGCTGGTGTGCCAGAGCTACCACGGGGACTTGGAGACTGCCATCAGCCACCAGCCTGGAGCTCTTCACCTTCTATGGCTACCTGTCAATGTCATATGACTCTGACCTTGATGATGCGGCTTTGAAGAGCACTACTCTTCGGAAAAATTGTAGATCCATCTCAACTGGAATGGGCACAAGATGCCCACTGACAATAATGACACCGCCCCCCCATGTGACTTATCTGGTGGCACAAATGGTAAAGAATCTGCCTGCAATGCAGGAGAACCAAGTTTGATCCTTGGATTGGGAAGATCCCCTGGAAAAGGGCATGGCCATCCACCCCAGAATTCTTGCCTGGAGAATTCCAGAGACAAAGGAGCTTGGCAGGCTGCAGTCCATGGGGTCACAAAGAGTTGGACACAACTGACTGACCAACATGTTTCTGTGTGACTTACCTGAATGAGTAAATGAAATCCATCAAAGACTTGAGTGACTATGTAACCAACTTGAGCCAAGATGGGGGCCCCGTGTATCTAGCATGACTGACGAAGTTTCTCTTTGACAAGCGTGTCCTGGTGAACAGTGACAACAAGCTAGCCTTAGGCTGGCTTCCTGTAGCCAGGAGGATGACTTCCTTGGTGACCAAGGCAGGCTGTGCGTGTTTGGCTTATCTCTGCCTTTTCTATAATTTGTACCAAAATATTTACTTAAGTTCTTTCTTGGTACCATTCATTCAAATAAAGTAATTTGATACCCGCCCCCCCTCGCCAAAAAAGAAAGCAAATAGCAAACACACTCTTGGAAAGCGGCTGGGGGGACCAGTATACCAGTTGCTGCAATATATAGGAAAAATGTTTATTTTCTAACAAAAATCTTTGAGGCTTGCACAGAAACAGGAAATTTTGACCTATACATATGACTGAAACTATGAGAGTAAGTAGATGTCAGATTTAAGAGAAAAGGACTTCAAAGTAGCCATTATAAATATGCTCACATAACTAAAGGAAAGCCTGATTAAAGATGTAAAGGAGATAGTATGACAGTGTGGCATCAGATAGAATATCAATGAAGAGATAGAAATACAAAGAAAAGTCAACATGCAAATTCTGTGAAGTTGAGAGTGTTGATGGAAAAACACACACACAAAATCTAAAAGTTTAGAGTTATGTTTTATTTGGCTGACTTACTGCAGACTTAACTCCCTTGAGGGACTATTCCAAAGAGATAAAGGAGGAGCCAGGATACACAGGAGTTCAAACACACCTGGTAGTCCAGCATCAAAAGATTACTGCTAATTAAAGAAAAGCAGATACCTGAAGTGAATGAATTTTGTGCTTTTCTGTGTATGGGAAGGTGCAAAAGTCTGGGCTCATTGAAATCATCCCTTTGATATGCACCTTAATTATTAGGGCCAGTATCCTGTTTCTCTCCATCCTGAACCCCCTCAAGAGTGCAGAGAGCAGGGCAGCTGCCTTGGCTGACAGCAACAACATCCTTTGTTTACCGATGTGGCAAGTTCAGTTCAGTTCAGTCGCTCAGTCGCGTCCGACTCTTTGCAAGCCTGTGGACGGCAGCATGCCAGGCTTCCCTGTCCATCACCAACTCCCGGAGCTTGCTCAAACTCATGTCCATCGAGTCTGTGATGCCATTCAACCATCTTACCCTCTGATGTGGCAAGTGATGTCCATAAAAAGTACAATAACTAGAATTTAAGAATTTACTGGAGGGACTTGATAGTAGATTTGAATGGCAGAGTATAAAGAAATAGCAGACTTGATGAGAGATTGATAAACTTCCTGTAAGTACACACTGCTGCTGCTAAGTCACTTCAGTTGTGTCCGACTCTGTGCGACCCCTTAGACAGCAGCCCACCAGGCTCCCCCGTCCCTGGGATTCTCCAGGCAAGAACACTGGAGTGGGTTGCCATTTCCTTCTCCAATGCATGAAAGTAAAAAGTGAAAGTGAAGTCTCTCAGTCGTGTCCAACTCTTAGCGACCCCATGGACCGCAGCCTACCAAGCTCCCCCGTCCATGGGATTTTCCAGGCAAGAGTACTGGAGTGGGGTGCCATTGCCTTCTCTGAAGTACACATTACCTCCCTCCAAAATATTTTGATGTATTTTTTTTTACTTAGTGTTAAATATTTATTAATTTTAATGGTCTCTTTGGTTTTTTTTTTTTTTTCCCCATTTATTTTTATTAGTTGGAGGCTAATCACTCTACAGCATTGCAGTGGTTTTTGTCACACATTGAATTAGCCATGGATTTACATGCATTCCCCATCCCGGTCACCCCTCCCACCTCCCTCTCCACCCCATCCCTCTGGGTCCTCCCAGTGCACCAGGCCCGAGCACCTGTCTCATGCATCCAACCTGGGCTGGTGATCCGCTTCACCCTAGATATACATGTTTTGATGCTGTTCTCTCGAAACACCCCACCCCCGGGTTCTCCCACAGAGTCCACAAGTCTGTTCTATACATCTGAGTTTCCTTTTCTTTTTTTGCATATAGGGTTATCGTTATTAATGGTCTCTTTGGTTAATTAGAAGTTTAATTGTTTGAGGATTTTCTAAATATCTAATTGTTATTGATTTCTGATTTAATTTTGCTGTGTTTAGAAAACATATTCTGTAGAATTTAAGATTTTAAGTAGAGACTTGTTTTATGCCCCAGCATAAGATCTGTCTTTGTCAATGCTCTATAATCACGTGGAAAGAGGGTGAGTGCTGCAGTTTATTGGATAATTGTTCTATACAGGTCAGGTTAGGTTAAAGTGGTTAATATTTTTAGATCTTCTGCAGCCTTCTAGATTTTTATCTAGTTATTAAAGAGGAAATTGATATTTCTACTTTGTAAATTTGTCTGTTTGTCTCTTTATTTCAGTCAGCCTTTGCTTCATCTATTTTTAAGATCAGTTATTAACCACGTACATTTTAGGTTTGCTATGTCTTCTTCATGGATTGACCCATTTATCATTATAAATGTCTTTCTCTATCTGTGACAATTCTTCATGTCTTGAGGTTCATTAAGTCTAATATTATTAAAATTCTTTTCAGCTTTCTTTTGAATTTACATGGTGTATGTTTTTCATCCTTTTCATGTCAACCAGTTTTTTGAAATTTAAAGAAATTAGGGACACAGTTGAATTTACTTCTGTCCTTTCTGTTACTTGCTTTTCTTAACTTGAAGTATAGTAGAGTCACAGTATCGTGTTAGTTGTGGTGTACAGCAAAGTGATTGATGTATGTGGACATTGTGTATGTATATTATTTTTTTAATGATTTTTTTCAACTACCTTAAAGTCTTTTTTAATTTATTGTTGGCTGCACTGGGTCTTTGCTGTGTGTGGGCTCTCTCAAGTTGTGGTACTTGGGCTTCTCACTGTAGTGGCTTCTCTTGTGGAGCACAGGCTGGAGGGTGTGCAGCCTTCAGTAGTTGTGGCAGAAGGACTTAGTTGCCCCAAGGCATGTGGGATCATCCTGCACCAGGAATTGAACCTGTGTGTCCTGCATTGGCTGGTGGGTTGGACCACCCACAAAGTCCCTGTATATATTCTTTTTCATTATAGGTTATGAGAAGATATTGAATATAGCTCCTGGTGCTATACAAGAGAACTTTATCTATTTTATATACAGTAGTTTGTATTTGCTAATCTCAAACTCCTAATTCATCCCTTCCCCTCTTCCCACTTTGGTAACCGTGTATCGGTCAGTGTGTTTCTGTGTTGGTCAGTGTGTTTCTGTTTTGTAAATAAGTTTATTTGTATTATAGTTTAGGTGATAATAAACTATAGGTGATATCACCTATACGTAGGTGATATCACGTGATACTAGATTTTCTCTTATTTAGTTCCCTTAGTACAGTAATCTCTAGGTCCATCCATGTTTCTGTAAATGGCATTATTCATTCTTTTTTATGGCTTTGTAGTATTCCATCATGTTTGTGAATGTGTGGGCTTCCCTGATGGCTCAGATAGCAAAGAATCTGCCTGCAATGAAAGAGACCCAGGTTCGATCCCTCTGTCAGGAAGATCCCCCTGGGGAAGGGGAATGACTACCTAATCCAGTTTTCTTGCCTGGAGAATTCCATTGACAGAGGAGCCTGGCAGGCTACAGTCCATGGGGTCACAAAGAGTTAAACACAACTGAGTGACTAGTACACACACACAAACATATATATATATGAATGGACATTTGGTTGCTTCCATGTCTAGGCTATTGTAAATAGAGTTACTGTGAACATTGGGGTGCATGTATCTTTTTAAATTAGAGTTTTCTTAGGACATATGCCCAGGAGTGGAATTGTAGGGTCACATGGTAACTCTAGTTTTGTAAGGAACCTCCCTACTGTTTTCCATAGCTGCTGCACCAGTTTACATTCTTACCAACAGTGTAGGTGGGAAGGAAGATTCCTTTTTCCCCACACCCTCTCCAGCATTATTGCTTGTGGACTTTTTAATGATGGCCATTCTGACTGGTGTGAGGTGGTACTTCCATGTAGTTTTAATTTGCATTTATTTCATAATTAGTGATGCTGAGCATCTTTTCATGTGCCCATTAGCCATCTGCCTCTCTTCTTTGGAAAAATGCCTATTTAGGTCTTCTGTACATTTTTTGTTTGGGTTGTTTGATTTTTCTGATGAACTGTTTGTATATTTTAGAAATTAAGCCCTTGTTAGTTGTACTACTTGCAAATTTTTTCTCTCAGTCCATAGACTGCATTTTGTTTATGGATCCCTTTGCTGTGCAAAGGCTTTAAGTTTGATTAGATCCCATTATTTTTGCTTTTATTTATTTTATCTTGGGAGACTGATCTAAGAAAATGTTACTAGGATTTATGTCAGAGAATGTTTTGCCCATGATATCTTCTGGGGTTTTTATGATGTCATGTCTTATATTAAGTCTTTAAACCATTTTGAGTTTATTTTTGTCTATATGTGAGGAAGTATTCTAACTAGCTGATTTATATGTAGCTGTCCAGCTTTCCCAAAACCACTTGCTGAAGAGAAAACATACTCTCTTGACTGTTACAGCTTTATACTAAGTTTTGAAACTGGGCAATGGAGTCTTCCAACTTTGTTTCACAGTATTATGTTGGCTCTTCTAGGTACTTTGTCTTTCTTTGTATATTTTATAATCATTTTGTCAGTATCTACAAAATAATTTGGGGCTTTCCAGGTGGTGCTATGGTAAAGAACCTGCCTGCTAATGCCAGAGATATATGAGGAGTGAGTTTGATCCCTGGATCAGAAAGATCCCCTGGAGGAGAGCATGGCAACCCACTCCAGTATTCTTGCCTGGAGAATCCCATGGACAGAGGAGCCTGTGGGCTACAGTCCATAGGGTCGCAGGGTCAGATACAACTGAAGCAACTTAGCATGCACACACAAAATAGCTTACAGTGATTTTAATTGGGATTACATTGAATCTATAGATCATGATGGGGAGAGCTGACATCTTAATAATATTGAGTCCTATAATACATAGACATGGAATATCTCTCTGTTTAGAGCTTCTTTTAATTTTTTTAAAGTAAGATTACTTTTAATTAATTAATTTTTGGCCAAGCACAGGCTTTCTCTACTTGTGGTGAGTGGGGTCTACCCTCTAGTTGCACTGCATGGACTTCTCATTGTGGTGGCTTCTCGTTGCAGAACATGGACTCTAGGTCCATAGACTTCAGGAGTTGCAGCATGCAGGTTCAGTAGTTATGGCTCTGGGGCTCTAGAACACAGACTTTGTGGTTGTGGCACATGGGCTTAATTGCTCTGTGGCATGTGGAATCTTCGCAGACCAGGAATTAAACCATGTCTCCTGCATTGGCAGACAGTATCTTATCCACTGTACCACCAGGGAAGACCAAGCCTCTGTGGTTTTTTTTTTATTAGAATTTTGTTGTTTCTACATGTAGATTTTGAACATATTTTGTTAGATTTATATCCAAGAATTTTATTTTGAGGTGGGTGTTATATGTGGTTTAATTTAAAAAAAAGAAAATTCCAGTTGTTGATTGCTGATATATAAGAAAGCTATCTACTTCTGTATATTAACAGGTTATTATATATCCTGCAACTTTCCTATGATTGTTTTCTAATTCCATAAATTTTTTTGTCAGTTTTTTTAGATTTTCTTTGTTTTGTTTTGTTGTACAAAAAGTCATTTTAATTATGATCAAAGTGTACAGTCACTGTGCTTATGCTTAAAATCTGTAAAACCTTGTTGTCACCAGTTATTTATTTCATAAAAGACGCTTGTGGAGATTGATTACATTTGAATTGCCTTTTATTTCTGTTTACAACCCAGTAAGTTAAATGAGAACACTGTCAGCATACTCTTCAATAAATTTTCTTTGTAAGCAATCATGTCATTTGCAAACAATAATCATTTTATTTCTTTCTTTCCAATCTTGTGCCTTTTGTTCCTTCTCTGGTCTTATTGTAGTAGCTAGAACCTCCAATATAATATTGCTAAGGAATGAGAAATGCTGGGCTGGAAGAAGCACAAGCTGGAATCAAGATTGCCGGAAGAAATATCAATCACCTCAGATATGCAGATGACACCACCCTACGGCAGAAAGTGAAGAAGAACTAAAAAGCCTCAATGGGAGTGAAAGAGGAGAGTGAAAAAGTTGGCTTAAATCTTAACATTCAGAAAACTAAGATCATGGCATCTGGTCCCATCACTTCATGGGAAATAGATGGGGAGACAGTGGAAACAGTGGCTGACTTTATTTTGGGGGGCTCCAAAATCACTGCAGATGGAGATTGCAGCCACGAAATTAAAAGACATGTACTCCTTGGAAGTAAAGTTATGACCAACCTAGACAACAAATTAAAAAGCAGAGACATTACTTTGCCAACAAAGGTCTGTCTAGTCAAGGCTATGGTTTTTCCAGTGGTCACGTATGGATGTGAGAGTTGAACTGTGAAGAAAGCTGAGCACTGAAGAATTGATGCTTTTGAACTGTTGTGTAGGAGAGGACTCATGAGAGTCCCTTGGACTGCAAGGAGATCCAACCAGTCCATCCTAAAGGAGATCAGTCCTGGATGTTTATTGGAAGGAATGATGCTGAAGCTGAAACTCCAATACTTTGGCCACCTCATGCGAAGAGCTGACTCGTTGGAAAAGACCCTGATGCTGGGAGGGATTGGGAGCAGGAGGAGAAGGGGATGACAGAGGATGAGATGGCTGGATGGCATCACTGACTCGATGGACATGAGTTTGAGTAAACTCCAAGAGTTGGTGATGGACAGGGAGGCCTGGTGTGCTGAGATTCATGGGGTTGCAAAGAGTCAGACACAACTGAGCGACTGAACTGAACTGAACTGAAGGAATGAATATTTGTGCTACTACCAAATTTGTATGTTGAGACCCTAATCCTCAATGTAATGGTATTTGGAGGTAAGGACTTTGAGAAGTAATAAGGTTATATTAGATTATGAGCATGGAGCCCTCATGATAGGATTAATGTTCTTATAATGAGGAAAAGACAAAAGATACCTCTTTCTGCCTGCTTACACCAAGGAAATTAAAATAAATTAAATTAATATTGAACTCTGATGTTGGAAAAATAATTAAGTAAACCTAACAAAAACAGAAGGAACAAATAAAAGTACTAATTGCTAAATTAGAAATAACAGAGTAAATATATAATCCAAGAACTATTTTCTTGAAAACAAACTTTATTAACTGGAAGACTCACTAGTTTAGTCTATCAAGTTATGAGGGTAAAAATGCAAATGATAAAACTCAAGATGAAGATGGAGAAAAGATAGCTGTGGGGAAAAAAATGAAATTATAGGCAAATACTTTGTAACTTAAATCTGAAAAATGGCACATGATATATAATTTATATACTGTGCTTCAAGTTTTATAAAACTTGGAAATTATAGCTTCTTTATTTTCTGTAAGTGGTCTGAGCATTTTCATGAACTCATATACCAGTGAGTGATGGAAAAATAAAAATGTGTATTTGCATTTAGAAATACCTTAATAGCTTCAAGATAAAAGTCTCTTTTCTTTATAACTGTCCATTTCGGATAAAGACTGAGTCTTCCCAAGTTTCTTACCTCTCTTCTTCCCAAAGGCAATGTCTAGATATAGTGGACTGGAAAACTGTGCTTTGTGATGATGGAGCAGGGAGGGCCCTGCCCTGGCTCCTCAAAGAACTCTGCTGTTGAGCTCTGCTTCTGGTGAAATTATGTGAGTGTGGGGATTACTTGTGGGGATTTCTTAAGGCCTTTTTTCAGCCTTTACTGGTGCTGCTGGCCCTCTGAGATCTGGCTAACACTCTCATGTGATTCCTCTTGGAATTTGCCTGCAGGTTCTCAACCACATTTGTTGTTTGTCTTTTCCATGGCAATCCCTTTTCAACTTCACTATCAGCTACACTTTAAAACTTTCTCCAGGGCATATAGACCTCTCTGGATTCTTTAGGCTGTTAGCACTATCTCTGGCTTTCAGTCAGTGGGTGAATTCACTTTGCAGATTTCACTCTAAACTGGCTGTCCCATTTTGATGTGGAAACATCTGGAAACATTTCCCATCTGCTACTGCACTCCTTGAGGACAATTAAACTTTCCACTAAATCCAGAGCTAATGTTTTGGGAGGAGGAGCAGGAAAAGGTAAATGACATGTTTAGGCTGAAAGAAAAAGTCTTAAGGGAGTTCTCTAGTGGCTTAGTGGTTAGGATTCTGGGCTTTCCTTGCCATGGCCTGGGTTCAGTCCCTGGTTGGGGAACCGAAATCCCACAGCCATGCAGTGCAGCCAAAAAAAATTTAAAAGAGAATGAGCTCCTCTAAACTGGCTGCTTTATCTTCTCTCTGCTTTCCTGCACCACTCAGCAGGATGGGTATCCAAGAGCAACATTGAATTAGTTTTGTAAAATAAAAGAAACCTGCTTGTTTTGCACATCTCAATGGTAATATTCCATTTTTTGAGCTTACTACATTTGAGATATTTTCAGATGTAATCTTACTGATTGTAAACCTTGTTGCTCGGAAACTGCTTCTATTCAGACACAGGAAGTTCCATCTAAAACGAAGAAGTCAATCAACTTGAAGATCCAGAGCTGGGTTTTTTTTTTTTTTTTAGTCTCTGGCAAAACACTAATCTGATGGCAAGAATTTATTGTGTCAAAAGAGATTTCTAAACGAACAAGCAAACACTTCTCTTTTTATATCAAAAGCAAAGCTTGGAGCACTGGGTAGGAAGTCTTATCATAAGGGTAAGATGGAAAAAAGGATTTAAGGCTAGAAACATACAACAGTCCAGAGAAGGCACTGGTGACCCACTCCAGTACTCTTGCCTGGAAAATCCCATGGACGGAGGAGCCTGGTAGACTGCCGTCCATGGGGTCGCTAAGAATCAAACACGACTGAGCGACTTCACTTTCAAGCATTGGAGAAAGAAATGGCAGCCCACTCCAGTGTTCTTGCCTGGAGAATCCCAGGGACGGGAGAGCCTGGTGGGCTGCCGTCTATGGGGTCGCACAGAGTTGGACACGACTGAAGCGACTTAGCAGCAGCAGCAGCATACAACAGCCAGGAAGAGGAGGAATGTTTCCACTGAAATTTGGAGAGGAAAAAAAGGCTGAGTGAGGCCGGAAGTTAGCATCATCAAATATCCTTTCAGGTCAAATCTTGGGAATCAGAAAACAGGATGATACATCTAGGTGGGCATAGGGAAATCAGAAGCTATCAGAGCTAGTGACTAGCTTTTCTAGTCATATGCAGTAGATGAGGGACACCTCTTCAATTTGACCCACAGTCAGATAGGGCCACACCTGAATGGATTCAGGAGCAAGAGAGCAGCACTGGAAAAGACAGGGGCTCCATGACTTGTGTGTAGTACAGAGGTGTGAGAAAGCCCAGTGTACTTCATGTTGGAAATACAGAAGATAGCCAGGTAGGGAACAGGTGGCCCTGGTACAGTGCCATCTTGACAAGGAACAGGGTAATGTTACTGAGGAGGCTCCTCCTTTAGTGATCGACTCTGAGGGCAAGACGGAGGTTGTGGCTGAGAACCAAGAGGATCTGCAGGCCCCAAAAGAGCTGAGGTGGGGCCATCAGACCCCAACTATGTCTAGAAAAGACACCAACTAATTCATTACTCGGGGATTTCAGTACGTTTTGGAATCTAACCGAAAACTCATACATGTCAACTTAAGGCCCTTCTCTCATTTCTTTTATAAGGATTTATAATCTTCCAAACATACTTGACTACATCTTGGGTAGAAAGGGTGAGGAGAAATCTTAAAGCATTCAATATTTACCCCCAAAGACAAATTTTTTTCTAAAAGAGACTGAATTTACTGTTTTAAAGCCAGAGACTAAAATGCCTTTAGCTGGAAAGTTTAAATTACTTCCCCTCACTGCTTAGTATGACAGAGGCTCAAAATCAAGATGAGTTTAATTACAGACAAGAAAGGCCAATAATGCTAGACTAGATAATTTGGACAAAACCATTGAAGACAACTAAAATATATATAGGATATATGTATATATGAATAAAAGCATCATCTAAAAATATAAAACTAGCAACTCTGTATGAAAAGTGACATTTTGTAACTTCTCTATGAAATGTCTAGAAGTGTATTTCTTTATTAGCTAGCATGGGATTCATTGAACTTCTGTGTATTCACGTCTTTCATCAGTCCTAGAAAATCTCAGCCATTATCTTTTCAAATATTTGTGTCAAACAGAAAATCTTTTAAGGCAGCTAGAGAAAAGAGACTTTAACTAAAGGCATAACAGAATTGTAGCTAACTTCTCAAAAGCAAAAATAGAGACCAGAAAATAGTGGGATGATATCTTCAAGGTGATGAAAAATATGACACCCAACCTAGAAGACTCTATAGAGTGAAAGAATCCTTTGGATCTGAAGAAAAAATATAGAAAATTTTGAATAAACAGAAACTGAGTTAATCATGCACAAAGGAAATTCTAATGGGTGTTCTTCAGATTGAAGGAAAATGACCATGGATAGAAGGTCAGAGGTTTAGAAGGAAAGAAAGTATGTGTTAGTCACTCAGTCATGTCCAACTCTTTGTGACCCCATGGACAGTAGCCCACTAGGCTCCTCTGTACATGGAATTCTCCAGGCAAGAATACTGGAGTGGGTTGCCATTTCCTCCTCTAGGGGATCTTCCCAACCCAGGGATCAAACCCACGTCTCTTATATCTGCTGCATTGGCAGAGGAGTTCTTTACCACTAGTGCCACCTGAAATGAGGAGCAATAACATGTTCATTAAATGAACATTGCATAAAATATTAATAAAGCTATCTTGTGTTTTGGTTTGGGTGAGCTATCTAGAGAAATGAAATATATGCAGAAATAAGCTTATACATTGAAATGAAGATAAATATAGTTAAAGTGTTCTCAGGCCTTTGCTTTGCCCTGGAAGAGGTTAAAATGATGAATTAAGGAGGCATGTGGTAACCTCTGGTGTAACTATTAAATATTAACTAATACAGAAGCAATATATAATTTCAAAAATAATTGGGAGGTTGGAATGATAAAAAATACTGAATAATGTTCAAATGAAAGATACACCTTTTGAAGTTTGCATTAGCCTTAGAGACCAACTTTTATTATTAACATATACATACATTCCTTGATTACACCAACGGAGGGGTGTGTTACATGAGCACAAAAGAAAAAGGTCTTCAAAGACATTGAGGAATAAGGAGGACATGAATTCTACACATGATTTAGGGGATTGTGGGGTGTTAGAAGCACCCATTTGGGAAAGATTCAAGAGAAGAAATGTCCACGAGGAACATTCGCTGTTGATAATGTAAAAAAGGCTGTTTTCCATGGTCTGGAGATTTCAGACAGCACCACTGAAAGGATAGCAACAGGCATCGGATTAGCGGGGAGCAGTGTAGTAGGAAGGAACAGATGACCAGAGCAGCTTCAAGACAGAATAAGAATAAGCATAACAATAGGAGAAGGCATGCTGAATTTAGCTGACTGATAGATTTTCTAGTTAATTAGTCTCATAAATCTTCTGGCATATCTAAGGCCTGTCAGAGGCATTAGCCATGGGTAGGGTGGAGTTTCTGAAAGATCCCTGATCTTGAAAAATGACCTTCAGACTGTCTAGTTGGTTCCCATGACTCACAGTGAGGAGAGGACAGCAACTGTTTGATGTTCAGGTGACTTCAATAATATCTGCCTTGAAAGTTTGCAAAATTGTAATTATTTTCTAAAACTATGTCTGTTAAATTGAATTCACCCTTTCTCAAAAGCTAGATATTTTGGGGCCATGTAAATTCAAAAACTCAAGGTCATCTTTTCAAAAAGAACAAAAGAGTTCAGTAACCAACCAGCTGAATTATGTGGCTCAGGACAGCCATATAAATCAATACAGAATCCTAAAAGTAGGCATGCAGAGTAGTAAGTATCTTATCATCTCTTTCTTCCTCTTGAAATTCTGGTTTGTGCTCTGTGTTCAGTAATGATGGACTTACCCTGACTTCCCACAAGTCATCTAGTAATGCGGTATTTTAATATATTCATCAACGTGGTTCATTTTAGAACATATATATTCAGTTCTGTATATATTCTATATTCTATCAGTGGCAAAAAGTAGACTGTGAACTTTATTCCTTTCAAGTTCGACTCTACTGGAATAAATGGTAAGACTCTGAGCTAGTAAGGGAAACAAGAAACTTACTCCTCTGGTCATTAAATGAATTAGGTATGGCGGGAGTCTTGCCTTGGGAGTAATGGCTCTTGCTTCAGTGATCAGTCATTATCACTAGCTCTGCAGTGAAAACCTCCGAAGAATTTTAATGGTTTAAAATCCTTATTCTATGATAAAAAAAATCTAATTTGAATTCTAGAGTCAGAAATTGCTTTGGAAATACTTGATAAAATATTAAGGGTCTGGTTTATCCTGGTGTATTACATCTTCTAAGTAGAAATGGAGCCAGGAGGTGATGCATGGGAAAATCATTGATCATACTGCTCCTTTAATGCAGTTTTTATTTTCTGCCTTTTGTGAATCCTAAAATAGGGGCTTCCCAAAGGCAAAAAATCATGGGTTGGTGAAAGGATTTATCTCAAATTAGGAAAAAGGTTATGTATGCATAAAAGAAGCATATACTTGTTCTCTCTATCTATATATCTACAGCTGTGTTATTTATCTGTTGATCTGTAATTTTTGGAATGGCTCAGTAAATTAATCTAATTCCATTGTCTGGACCAATGGAAGAGCAAACACTCAAGCAGGCAGCTGTTAATCTGTAAACCGGAACATGGTGAAGAGATGTTTCTATTTGAAAGCAAAGATTTAATCCCCCAGGTAACTTGTTTCACTCTGAGCTGCTTCTCTGGCTCTATTGGTCTCACTTGAGCTTGAATTATTTCCTCATCCTCCTTTAATATTAAAAATTATTTTGTGGAGTATTAAAAATAATAACACATCATAGAAAATTACACAAGTATGTAAAAATATATAATGCATTGGAATGGATATAACTTTCTTAACATTTGATTATAGCTTTCTTAACATTTTAGCATTCTTATATGTTAAAACACAAACACACACACACACCCCTGCACAGTATACTGGTAATTCTCAGTTCTGGCTTCACATTAAACGTTATCATCAATACCACTATATATGTAATGATAATAATGAAAGTTAAAAAAATTATCAGTTTGTTCTGTGAAGAGGAATTGAAGCTCCAGTCATTTGAACAGTGCTTAAAGAAGAATCTTTAACCCTACCTCAAAAGATTGATTAATAATATACACTTATTTTTAAGTTAAATGTTAAAGGTTGTATATATGTGAATATATGTTTCTAATTTTGATTACTTCACTTAATATTATAATTATTTCCATGCCATCAAAATTCTTAGTAGTCATCATCCTTAATGACCAGAAAAATTCCATCTTGAGAAAACATCAAAATTATTTATTATTTTTATTTATTCTCCAGTAATTAAATATTAAGGTTATTTCCAAAAAAATACACAATGATGATCAACATGAGCTAAATCTTTATATATACATATGATTATTTCCTTAGGATAGACTACCTAGATATGGACTCACTAGATTGAAGAAAGGAAAGTGACAGCACTTGGACTAAGAAAATAATTCCTTGGAGTCCCACAACAGATTTCTATTAGCTAGAACAGTGTCAAATGGCCACTCCCAACTAAAAGGTAGGAAGAGAGAAAGAGTCTGCTGAGCCAACAAATGGAGTCCATTCCTATGGGTTTACAATTTTTGTATACACCTTTTATTCTTTTTCATGGAACATAGTCATCTTTTCTCCAAGTTCAACAACCCCAGTCTTATGCAATTATTACTTCCGGCCTGAAAACATTAATCTCTGGGTGATAAACAGTTCTTTCTATCTGGAATATGGTTTCCAGGAGTTCAGCAACATATAAACAAAAGCAATGGCTATTAATATTTCACATTCATCTGAATCAGCTAAGAGCTTATTAAAACAACTTGATTGCTTCCACACCAGTGTTTTTGATTCAGTAGCTCTAGAGTTGAGCCCAAAATTTGTGTTTTTGACAAGTTCTTGATAAGGCTACTAGTCCAAGGGTCACATGTATTACCTATAGTATGATATCACAACCAGGAAGCTGACATTAATATAATCTATCTCATTCAGATTTCACCAATTTAATATGCAGTCATCTGTATGCATATGTGTCATGAGTCATGCAGTTTTATTACATGTGTAGACTTGTGTGATTACTACCCATAGGCAAGATACAAAATAGTTCCATCCATGAATCCATTGTATATCCTTTATAGTCACCAACACCTCTCTCCTTCACTTGATCATTCAAAATCTGGCAACTGTTAATCTGTTCTCCATCTCTGTAATTGTGTCATTTCAAAATGCTTTGTAAATGGAATCATAACCTTTTGAGATTGGCTTCTTTCACTCAGCAAAATTCCCTTGAGGTCCATTGAAATCATTGTGTATATATCAACAGTTAACTCTTTTTTATTTCTCAATAATATTCTTTAGCATAGATATACCAGGATTTGTCTAACAATGCATATATTATAGAATATTTTGTTTTTTTTTCAGCTTTGAACTTTTAAAACTACTATAAACATCCATGTACAATATGTGTGTGTGAATATAATTTTATGTTTACTTAGGATCCATTCCTGAGAGTGAAATTGCTGGGGTGTATGATAATTATGTATTTAGTTTTATAAGAAACCTATAAAATTTTTTCCAGAGTGGCTTTACCATTTTACAGTCTTACCAGCTCTGTATGAGTGACCCAGGTTTTTCACACCCCTACTATCATTTGATGTTGTGACTCTTTATTATTTTCATTTTTCTGATAGATAATGCAGGATATCTCATTGTGCCTTTAATTTTCATTTCTTTTATAGCTAAGATGTTATCAAGCATATGATTTGCAAATATTTTCTCCCATTCTGTGGAATGCTTTTTCACTGTCTTGATAGTATCCTTTAATGCACATAGGTATTACATTTTTAATTTATTAAAAGAAATTTTTTATGTGATCATTTTTATAGTTTTTATTGAATTTGTTACAGTATTATTTCTATATTATGTTTTGGTTTTTTGGCTGTGAGGCATGTGGGATTTTAGCTCCCTGATCAGGGATCAAACCTGCACCCCCTGCACTGAAGGCAAAGTTTTAACCACTGAACCGCAAGAGAAATTCCCAGAAGTTTAAATTTTGACAAAGTTCATTTATCTATTTTTTTCTTTTGTTGCTTATTTTTTTGGTGTCATATCTAAGAAACCATTGTCCATTCAAGGTCATGAAGATTTATCTCCATGGTTTCTTCTAAGAGTTTTATAATTTTGACTTTTATGTCTAAATTTTTAGTCTATCATTTGGTATGTTTGAACCTTGTGTTTGTATGTTAAAATTTTTTTTCATTATCATAAAATACAGATAACATAAAATTTCCCATCTTAATTTTTTTAAAGAGTAAAGTTCAATAGTGTGAAATATATTTGCATAGTTGTGCAACCAATTCCTGGAATTCTCTTCATTTTGTAAAACCAACATTTATATCCTTATTAAACAACACTTCATTTCCTCCTTCTCCCAACCCCTGGTATCTGCCACTGTAATTCCTGTTTCTGTGAGTTTGACTATAAATATTTTATATAAATGGCATCATATTTGCCATTTTGTAATCAGTTTAGTTCTTTTAGCATAATGTCCTTCCATTTCACCTACATTGTAGTATCAATATATGTCAGAATTTCTTTCTTTTTTAAAGTTGAATAATACTCCACTGTATTATATACCACATTTTGTTTGTCTATCTGTATGTCAACAGACAATTTGGCTCCTCCATGTTGTGGCTATTGTGAATAATACTGCTGTGAACATGTGTGTTAGTCGCTCAGTTGTGTCCGACTCTTTGCAATCCCATGGATTGTAGCCTGCCAGGCTCTTCCCCATGAACATAGGCATACAAATAATCTCTTTGAGACTCTGGTTTCATGGCTTTGAGGGGCATACATGCAGAATTGGAATTGTCAGGTCATATGGTAATTCTGCTTTTAATTTTTTGAGGAAACACCATAGTGGCTGCATCATTCATTCCCCCTAACTGTGAACAGGGTTCCAGTTTCTTCACATCCTCATCAACACTTGATAGTTTCTGGGTTTGTTGTTGTTGTTATTGTTTTGTTTTTTGAAAGTAGCCATTCTAATAGGTATGAGACGGTATCTCACTGTAGTTTTGATTTAGATTTTCCTAATCATTAGTGATGTTCACATTTTTTTCATGTGCTTGTTAGCTATTTATGTATCTTCTTTGGAGAAATGTTTATTCAAGTCCTTTGACAATTTTAAAATCAGATTGTTTGGTTTTTTTGTTGTTGAGCTGTAAGCTGCTGCTGCCAAGTCACTTCAGTTGTGTCCGACTCTGTGCGACCCCACAGATAGCAGCCCACCAGACTCCTCCGTCCCTGGGATTCTCCAGGCAAGAACACAGGAGTGGGTTGCCATTTCCTTCTCCAATGCATGAAAGTGAAAAGTGAAAGTGAAGTCTCTCAATTGTGTCCGACTCTTCAGTTCTTGATATATTCTGGATCTTAATCCTTTATGAGATAGATAATCTGCAAATATTCTCTCTCATTTAGTAGGTTGCCTTTTTTACTCTATTGATTGTATCTTTTACTGTACAGCAATTTTTTATTTTGATGTGGTCCAATTTATTTTTACTTTTGTTGTCTGTGTTTCTGCTATCCTATCTAAGAAATCATTGCCAAATTCAATATTATGAAGATTTCCCCCTTTGATTCTTTCTAAGAGTGCTATTGTTTTAGCTCTTATAGTTAGGTTCTTTGATCCTTCATATAGTATCTTTGATATGTGAATGTATCACCTCTAAAAACAAGGAAACTAATAAATTAACAACTTTATGGCTTTTATTGGGTTAGAATTAAACTCATACAGTTATTTGGGAAAAAATTGACAGCTTTGTAATATTCAAACTTCAAATATAGGACATTATTTTTTAAAGTCGTTTATTTACAGAATTTTTAATGTCTGATTTAATATTGGACATTTTCTTTAGCAGGCTTTTCAGGTTTCATGTATTCTTTCTGGGTACATTATATTTTAATGCTTACTGTAATATCATATGTTCCTACTATTAGTTTTTCACTGTTTTTTATTGACTTTGAAGAAAACTGGATTAATTATATATTTCACTTTGTTCTTTTGTATAGCATGTTGCCTTTCCATAAGAAAGGGAGAAATAAGAATACATACTTTTATTTTCTTTAGAAAACAATGGATATATTTCACTTAAATTCCCTTTTTGTTATACTAGTTCTAATGCATTTTCTAGTTGTTTCTCTAGAACTGTCTGTGTGGGAAAAAACATGCATGCACTCATCTCTATTTCTAGATGTGTTTATCTATCATTATAATCCTAGAACATCAGCTTAAAATTATTGGAGACATCAGTAAGATGGTTATCTCTAAATTAAAAATGCATTGTTTTCCTTTATGTCTAGAAAATACATTAGAAAAATTCCCTTCAAGTTGCCAAAAAAAAATGTGTAATAACCAAAAATAAAATATTGTCCCTCTAATGGAAGGAATGTAATGCTGGAAAGAGTAATGATTTTATTCACTTATCTTACCTGCATTAAAAGTATAAAGAAAATGTATTTTAACACAGACCTGAAATTTACTAACCAGCAACTTTGGGCAATTAACAACCACTGTAAGCTTCAGTTTCTACATCTGAAGAGTATTATTATAGTCCCTGCTTCGTGAACTTGTTACAATAATCCAGATGAAATGCTTGGAACAATCCTGGTGAAATGCTTAGTGTCATTCATGATACATAATAAGTGTTTAATTACTGAAATTATTGTTACTTTTTGGATAAGACATCTAGGGCAAAGTTATCATGCCTGTTTTTACCTAATTGAGCACTAAAGATTTTAGTTTTTGAATAGATACAGACAAAGAGGAAATAATAAAGTAAAAAAATAAAAGAACATAGCTATTTGTGATTTTGGCTTTGGCTGATATCACTGCGGAACCATCATTTGTTTTGCCGCTTATCATATTCACTGTGTCTCAGAATTGGAGATAAATAGAAGGGAGAGGTGAAGGTTTGTCTCCCTTTTGGCGGGGGAGGGGATGGTTTCTATGCCATTTTATTTCGGTTGTAGAAATGTGATTTATAGTCTAAAAATGTTTCTTAATCCATTTTGATTGATAGTACAGGTATTGGAAATCTTCCTTGGATTTGTCATATGGCCTTCTCATCTGACAAAGTTGTAACTAGTTTTTGTCATTTTGTATATTGTCATAGATTTTTAATGGTGAGTTGGGTGTGAGTTGAGTTGTATTAGGCAATGCTGTTATGTTGCTATGCAGAGAAGCATCCCGAGGTTTGTAGAACAACTCGTATAAAGTCACAGGGCCTGTAAATGTGAACATTTGTATTTAAATTTAGAGTTGTTTACTTTAGTGTGTAAGGTTCAAGAGTCATAATGAAGTTTAAGAAAGGGGTCAGTAAAAATGAGGGAATAGAAGCCATATAGAGGAAACCAGATTTTATGAACTTGGAGGTGGAGCAGTGCTATATGATAAAATCCAAAGTGTGCCTCTATCATCTTGTAACTCAAGTGAAGTGTTAGATGTCATTGAAATTGAGGAATTCTATGGCCAGTGTACTAGGTGTTAAGTCAATAAGCATGGGAATGGGATTGGGTAGTGGATTGGATGAATAGGAAGATTAGCTCGTTGATTGAAGTCATCAAGAATGGTGGCATGACCTGCAAGTGTGATGACCTGTAGTGAGAGTGGTAAAACGCTGTCTTGAATTGATAGAGGAGTTTGGAGCAAGGGACCCTAAGAACTATATAACTCTTCATGCCCAATTAATGAGAGGGACTTCCATTGGTTGAAAAGATTCATGAGGAAGTTGTATTATCACAGCAAAGCCATGATTCAGTTGAGGCAACAGCTGTGGAAAATTCTGAGATGATATAGACTAGTTTGTCTCACAGTTTGAGTATTCTCTTGTGGTGTCTTGGGTCCTTGTGGGAGTGTACCCCCTTGGCTTCAGATTAAAGCTGTCTCTGTGTCAATGGAATTCAGCACTCATTTCCTGTCCTCACATGGTTCTGTCAACACAGATTAAATTTCTTTCCATTTCCTTGATGTGAAAAAGCTTAGATCCCAAGAATCCCTCTATTTTTTTTCACTCTGCTTTGGTTTTCCCCAGCTAGCTTTCTTTTTCTGAATTATCTTGAAATTCTCTCATTTTTTCTTGGGAGCAACTTTCCCTAGCCTTTGATTCTTTTTATTTATTTATTTATTTTTCCTTTGATTCTTTTTAGATTAATGTAGCATAAAATAAATCCATCTGCAAAGTCAATTACAGATGGATATTACAGTCTTTGAATACTATGAATTTACAGTCTTCATCTACAAGAGGAGAAAGTGCATTTTCTCTCCTTCCAGAATGAATGACACCCTCCCATTTTACAAAAATTTGGTGGAGGGTTTTTAAAAAAAATTCTTATATATTTAATTAAAACTTAAGCATACCTCTTGTTGTCTCCTCTCCAGGAAAGAAAAGAGGAGAATAAAAATCCATCTGTTCTGCCTTCTAATTAGTTGAGAATTCACATAGTTATATACTTTGAAAATATTTTTCCTGCTTTATTTATGAGTATGTCCTTTAACACCAGGATTAAAGTTTTTTTTTCTTCCCTTTCTAGCAATAATGCCTGGCATTCTGTCATGGAATGAAATGATATTACATAGGTCAAACTGATTTATCCTTCCCAAAGTCCTGCTTACGATTCCCTGGTATCTTGTGATCTTTTAGTATTTTACAAATGGAATGATTGATTAATTTGGTCTATTCAGGTATCGAAGTTAAGGTGACCAGGTTATAATTTTTAGGGCTATCACTTTATTTTCTACTTTAGGAGTAGGCCCTACCCATGTTCTTTCTTTGTTTTTCAGCTTCATAACTGTCCACCATGTGTTCAGAAAGATTGTTTATATGATAAATTCAGAACATGCCTTAGATATTCCTGGATCTACCTACCAGGGCATGCTGATCTGAAAACATTCACTATATTTAATCTCTGACTCATTTATCTCCTATTGTGGATGAACTTTGTATCCTATTGCAAAGGTGGTAGAAACTTGTTTATCTGACGAGAGTTGAACCTTTTTACAAGCTTCTTACTCAAGTTCAGCTTTAGAAAAAGATAAAAACAATTATCCACACAGGAACTCTATAGTTTACAGGTCACAATCTCCCTGTCCTGAGATTAAATGCTAGAAAAAAATTAGTGGCATATGGAAAAACTCAGGAAGATGCCCAATAGTGGAGTACATATTGCTTTTCTATGAATCTATAATCTTTTGTTGCTGTAGAGTATTTGGAAATTGGCCAAGGAGGCATTGTTTAGCTTCACTTTTCATATCAAAAGAGTTCACAGTTATGTTACTTTGTTCTCCCAGTAAGTCTAACTCAGAAGTTTTCCTAACTGGGATTTCTTCCTAATATGACAAGTTATACTTATTTAATTGGTTTATTAAATGAGCTGCACTCAGTAGAATGACACAGAAAGCACCTTTATTTTTTTCCCTTGTTCTTTGGGTTATAACACATATTTCTAGCCCCTGGAATAAAATCTCAGTCAGGTCACAAGTTTTTTCTGTCTCACTAAATAACTAACATCAGAGTATAGTCAAATATCAAAAGTCCAAAATCCCATTCAGTTTAAAATCTCTTCTTCCTCAGTTTAGGTGTACATCAGGCTTAGAGGAGGGCTTCCGTGATTGCTCTGTCAGTAAAGAATTCACCTGCAATGCAGGTAGATGGGGGTTCAATCTCCAGGGAAGATCCGCTGGAGAAGGAAATAGAACCCACTCCAGTATTCTTGCCTGGGAAACCCCATGGACAAAGGAGCCTGGTGGGGTACAGTTCATGTGATTGCAAAGAGTTGGACATGAATAGTGACAAAACCACCACCACCACCAAGCTTAAAGGACTGAAGGGATGGGAAAGGGAAGGGCTTTCACCTTTTTCCTTTCCTTACTTCATTGCATTCTTCATTTAATAGTTGCTATTTTGAGGCTCTTTAATATTAAGAAGAAGCACAAGCTGGAATCGAAATTGCCAGGAGAAATATCAATCACCTCAGATATGCAGATGACACCACCCTTATGGCAGAAAGTGAAGAGGAACTGAAAAGCCTCTTGATGAAAGTGAAAGAGGAGAGTGAAAAGGTTGGCTTAAAGCTTAACATTCAGAAAACTAAGATCATGGCATCTGATCCCATCACCTCATGGGAAATAGATGGGGAGACAGTGGAAACAGTGTCAGACTTTATTTTTTTGGGTTCCAAGATCACTTCAGATGTTGATTGCAGCCACAAATTAAAAGATGCTTACTCCTTGGAAGGAAAGTTATGACCAACCTAGATAGCATATTAAAAAGCAGAGACATTGCTTTGCCAACAAACGTCCATCTAGTTAAGGCTATGTTTTTCCAGTGGTCATGTATGGATGTGAGAGGTGGACTGTAAAGAAAGCTGAGCACTGAAAAATTGAGGCTTTTGAACTGTGGTGAGAGACTCTTGGAGAAGACTCTTGAGAGTCCCTTGGACTGCAAGGAGATCCAGCCAGTCCATCCTAAAGGAAATCAGTCCTGGGTGTTCATCGGAAGGACTGATGCTGAAGCTGAAACTCCAATACTTTGGCCACCTCATGCGAAGGGTTGACTCATTGGAAAAGACCCTGATGCTGGGAGAGATTGGGGGCAGGAGGAGCAGGGGACGACAGAGGATGAGATGGCTGGATGGCATCACCGACTCGATGTACATGAGTTTGAGTAAACTCTGGGAGTTGGTGACTGACAGGGAGGCTTGGCATGCTGTGAATCATGGGGTCCCAAAGAGTGAGACACAACTCAGTGACTGAACGGAACTGAACTGAATATTAAAATAGGGGAAAGAGAAGGGGCAGAAAAGTCCTTAACTTTTAACAAAGTGATGCTGCTTCCCTGTGGCCAGTTTCATCCCTCCTCCACTTCTACATCCATGAGGCACCTTTATCCTCTCATTGTTGAGGCTGCCTCATTCTGGCAGCGGATTTTGGTAGGACTCCTGGCCAGCTAATCAACTTGACCTTGTCACTCCACTTCATGGGGTTTGTATCTGATCCAAGGAAGACAGACCCCCTGCCCTGCTTTCAGTAGATGTATAGCTTACAATTAATACATTTTTTTCCTTCTTTAGGCAACTCTAGTTCCCAGGAAAGTCCCATGGACAGAGGAACCTAGCCTGCTACAGTCCTTGAGGTTGCAAAGAGTCGGACACGACTGAATGACTGAGCACATGCAAACACACACACATACACAATAATAATCACAAATTGCTTTAATTACCTTTTAGACAAGGTAAATTAATAATTCAACCAAGGTCACACAACCAGTAAGAACAGAGCCTGGACTTGAACCTAGACAGGGTGGCTCAGCAGTAAAGAATTCACCTGCCAGTGTTGGAGACACAGGTTTGATTCCTGGAGGAATATCCTCTGGAGAAGGAAATGGCAACCCACTCCTGTATTCTTACGTGGAGAATCCCATGGACAGAGGAGCTTGGTAGGCTAGAACTTAGGGGTTCACATAAAGTCAGACATGACTTAGTGACTAAGCAACAAGAGTTTTATGCAGAGATCACTTCAGCCTGTTCTGCTGCAGTCACACTTCCCAGTCTTCCTCATGTTCTGGTTCACAGAGAAACTGAAAAGTAGTTTTATGGCATGATGGGAAATTGAAACAAGGCTACTTACAGAGCAGCAGACTTAGGGCTGCATCAGACTTGACTCAGGCACCCCAGGGACTGAAGGGACTAATCTTTTGGTATGTCTGTAACTTGTGGAGGTCTGCCTACCCTATATTACCTCTAGACAAGAGCACAGTCTGCATATAGATTTTTTAATAATATGGAAATTTGATGGGTGCCAAAGGTAACATTTCAAATCAATGAAGAATATATTATTTACTAATGATATAATATTAAAATATTTTATTTTATAAAATTGTATGTTTCACATAACTATAAAGTATGTATTTTAATATATAATATATTTTATAAATAATAAAAATAAATTATTTATTGATGTATTGAAACAACTGAGTTTCCATTTGGGGAAAAATACAGTCATGTACAGATGTGAGAGTTGGGCCATAGAGAAGACTGAGTGCCAAAGAATTGATGCTTTTGAACTGTGGTGCTGGAGAAGACTCCTGAGAGTCCCTTGGACTGCAAGGAGATCAAACCAGTCAATCCTAAAGGAAATCAACCCTGAATATTCATTGAAAGGACTGATGCTGAAGCTGAGGCTCCAATACTTTGGCCACCTGATGTGAAGAGCCAACTCATTGGAAAAGACCCTGATGCTGGGAAAGATTGAAGGCAGGAGGAGAAGGGGGTGACAGACAATGAGACAGTTAGATGGCATCACTAACTCAATGGACATGAGTTTGAGCAAGCTCTGGGAGATAGTGAAGGACAGGATAGCCTAGTGTACTGCAGTCCATGGGGTCACGAAGAGTTGGACATAACTTAGCGACTGAACAACAACAACAGTTCCTCCCCACACCCCCCACCTCCTTAACCTGAATTTTCTAATGAAGATACAAAAACAAACATAGAAAGAAACATACTGATAAATGCCTATAGATCAAAGAGAAAGAAGCTTTCCATACAACAACAAATATTCTAAACAAATTCAAAAGACAATTGGAAGACTGTCTATCAAATATATATATAACATGTCAGGCAAAATACTTATTTTCTTAGTACACAACTATTATAACAAGAATTAACAAGAAAAATGCAAGCTTATAAAAAAAGAAAAAATAATTATCAAATAATATAAATAGGTATTTTACAGCAAAATAAGTGCAGGTAGATTATAAACATATCAAAATATGGTCTACCTCATTTATAAATGAAAAAAAATGAACATTGAGTGAACTCCCTAGGATTCTAGTGGCTAGGACTTGGTGTTTTCACTGCCATGGCCTGGGTTTAGTCCCTAATCAGGGAACTAAGATCCTGCCAGCCACATGGCATGCGCCTCCCCCTACCACCTCCCCCAAACTTATTGGAACAAGCAAAGAAAAGAACACAAAAGAGGTCATTTTCTACCTATCAGATTATTAAAAAAGACTAAAATTAGATAATATAATACACACAAATTTGTACAAATTACCCTGTACATTTTAGAGGACATTTTAGCAATATCCATTAAAATTCAATATACACAAAGCTTCTCATCCAGGTATTCCACTTTTAGGAATTTATCTAGTTTTATACAGGTCTGAAAAGATGCATATACATGTTGTTGCAGCATTAAATGTAAGGAGAAAAAAATTGGGTGGGGGAAAACCTAACCATATAGCAATGGGGAAATATTACACAGTTCTTAAAAAGATAGATGTATTATTAACAAATACCTGATAAATCACATTCCTCCATTTGTGTACAACAGTAGAATTAGATATATTGCTATTAAAGCACATACACATATATAAATACATGAAATACATGGAAACTCTGCAAAGGTAAGTAAGAAACTCCAGATGGAGGGAAATTTTGTGTTGCAGAACTGGCCAAGGGCCTGGAGTAGAAAGGAACTTCCTTTTGTTCTGTTTGAAGTTATTTCCCCCTGCATGTGTGCTATTTTATTTTTTTAAAGGAATAACAACAGATTATTCTTTTCATGAAATTTTAGTTTTTTATTTATGGCTGTGCTGGGTCTTCGTTGCTGTGCACAGGATTTTCTCTAGTTGTGGTGAGTGGGGTGGGGGGCTCCTTTCTAGTTGCGGTGCTTGGGCTTCTCCAAGTCACCACGTGGCTCAGACGGTAAAGAATCTGCTTGCAATGCAGGGAACCTGGGTTCGATTCCTGGGTTAGGGAGATCCCCTGGAGGAATGGCTGCCCACTGCAGTATTCTCGCCTGGGAAATCCCACAGACAGAGGGACCTGGCGGACCACAGTCTATGGGCTTGCATAGAGTCGGGGATAGGACTGAGTGACTTTCACTTTCATCCTACCCTGAATTATTTACACAGAGGAGATTATTTGGCGTGAGGTCATAGCCTAGAGTTTGGAGTTGAAAATCCCAGGCACACTCTTTGTTCATTTTGTGGCTTTAGGTGGGGTAGGGACCAGCTAGAGCCAGTATCTCCTTGAGGCCCAAAGGTGGCTATACCTAGGAGGGTAGGGTTGATCCACAGATGTGAAACTAAATAATCTCTATCAAGGCACTTTCACCTCAGTAGGGGGCTAGGAGTGGGCAGGGAGCCTTGTTGGACCTGGGTGGAGTTATTGCAAATGGAGGAGTTATTTGCAGGTATCGGAGAAATGAGGGGCATTAGCCTACTGGCCATCTGCCGAGGCAGGAGAGCTTACTCTGTGTCTTTGCTGTCCCAAACGAGAGGTGGAGTAGCCATCACAGCCTACTGGGGTTGGGCAACCAGGCGATGATTTTGGACAGGTTCCCTTTTTTAACCAGGCCAAGGATGGAAATGATCAGGTAGAGTTCACTGCTGTGAGGATGCAGAAGAGAGCACTCCAGGGCTAGTTGATGGACTGCATCTTAGAAAGAAACAAGGACCTTCTCAACTTGCATCAACAGGAAGAAGTACCCTGGGTACTGACTGTGCCATAGCACTGAGGCAGATGAGAATGGCCAGTCACAATATAATCTCAGCAAAAAGGAGAGTTCCTTTTTGGCTGTGTATGCCTTTGGTGTAGAGAGGCTCTGCAAATTCATCTTAGTGCTGGGAATGCTAGGCATCTGCTGGCTTGCTCAAGGTTCAAAGTCTTGCCAGTCTAGCAGCAGTGCTCACATGCTGGACAGGCTGTCTGAGTCTCTATCTCTGTTCACATCTGCCTCTGTGCTTTTTGTCTTTCTTATCTATCTATCAGTCTGTCTATCCATCTATCTGTCTGTCATAATTTGGGCCACTGTTCATGCACACATAATAAACTATCATGGGTGCTTGCATTCCGTGGTGTCTGACTCTTTGCGACCCCATGGACTGTAGGCCGTCCAGGCTTCTCTGTCCATGGGATTTTCCAGGCAAGAATACTGGAGTAGATTGCAATTCCCTTCTCTAGGGGATCTTCTCAACCCAAGGACCAAACCCGTGTCTTCTATGTCTCCTGCATGGCAGGTGGATTCTTTACCACTGAGCTACCTAGGAAGCAACAAACTATATTGGGATGTAAAATGCTTAGAACATCTTCTCAATTACCAAATAACTAATGTTGTTGAAAAAAAAAACCAATTGCTTTGAATGCAGTAACATTTAAAGTTTACATGCTCTACCATAAACTTTATAGTCACAACAAATACTACACAACTATAAACTGGTTATAAAATGCAAACATAGTGAAAAACAAGGCAATTTTTTATAATGAACTATTACATTTCAAGTAGATATTTGAAGCTTGTGAAAAGTGAGAAGATGAAATGGAAGGAGAGTTGAAATAGTCATTATTTGTCCCTGGTCACAGAAGGTGATGATGTGAATGTACTTAGTGACAAAGTTGCAAGCAAATTACACTGATGCGGTAAAGTCAATCTATTCTTGGAGGCATTATTTTTTCCTCCTCCTGCTGGATAAACATACAGGATCATATGTGCTTCCAAAATAACGCAGTCTCATCTCACTTCTTTGAGAACTGTTTTAGTGAAATAGCTTCCTTAACCCACAATTTTATGGATGAGATGGATGAGTTGACAGATTCAAGATTGCATGCCTTTAAAATAATAGGGGAGAATGCATACATGTATATGTATGGCTGATTCCCTTTGCTATACACCTGAAACCATCACAACATTGTTAATCGTCCATGCATGCATGCTACATCACTTCAGTTGTGTCTGACTCTGTGCAGCCCTATGGACTGTAGCCCTCCAGAATCCTCTGTCCATGGGGATTCTCCAGGCAAGAATACCGGAGTGGGTTACCTGCCCTCTGTCTCCTGCATTGGTAGGTGGCATTGGCAGGTGGGTTCTTTACCACTAGTACCACCTGGCCTGGGAAGCCCATTAATTGGCCATACTTCAATACAAAATAAAAAGTTTAATAAAAAAGAAAAAATAACAGGGGTTATTGACAGGGTAAAATAAAAGAAAAAAATAGCACATTAATGGAAAACCCACAACTCCTTTTTTAAAATGTAGCTAAGGTATTTCATTGCACTGTCTAGGACTTCCAATACAGTGTTGAATAGAAGAGATGAGAGAAGATGTCTTTGTCTTATTCCTGAGCTTATGAAGAAAGCATTTAACATATCCTTATTGGATTTTAACCAATGTCCTTTTTTCAGATTGAGACAGTTATTTTTGATTCCTAGTTTCTGCAATATTAGGGATATTTATCAAGGATGAGTATTGCATTTTGTCAAATGCTGGTCTGCTTTTGATTGAGAATATTATGCTTTTTTCCTTTCTTATTGTGCACATGTGGTAAATTACATTGATTGATTTTCTCATGTTGACCTAACTTGCATTCCTAAGACAAAACCCCACTTGGTCACGGTTATGTTGTCCTTGTTCTACATTTTTAGATTCCATTGGCCAATACCTTGTGAGGATTTTCGAATCTGTGTTCGTGAAAAATATTGGCCTATAATTTTCTTTTTTTAAAGTTTGATTTCAGGTTTTGGTATCAGAGTTATGCTGCCCTCATAAAACAAGATGGTAGGTTTTTCTTCCTCCCATGAAAGAGTTTATGCAAGATTGGTATTCCTTTTTCCTTGAATATTTGGTAGAATTCAAGAGAGTTAAGCCATCTGAATCTAGAGTATGTGTTTTTTTTTGTGTGTGAGGGGGGGACAGTTTTAAATTACATATTTAATTTCTTTCCAAGAGTTCTGCCTCCACTTCTTCCTCTCTGTTCTACATGGATCTTATTTGTTTACTCAGCATTTATCTTTTATCTTTTCTGGGGGAATCATCCTTTCTTATTCTATCTGGTCGAAGAACTGTCAATCACTCTATCTTAGACCTCTACTTCCTTGAAGGTTGTCAGTATGTTAGCCAAACTGACATAGCAAATTGAGACCTTTCTGCTAGAGAAAGCAGGCAGACTCTTTCCTTTACTGTAAAGGTGCTAGGATACTGTGAGTTTAGGGCTGCCAGTGGCCATTTTCCCCAGACGCAGGGAGGAAGATTGTCTGTGGTTAGAAGAGAGGACCAATTCACAGAAGGAAGCAGAGCTAAAGATGGAAAGAAGCCTGATTGCGTCATTTAGATGCCCAGGGCAAATCATGTCTAAAACAAGTTCTATTTTTAGGCTTTTCAGATACATAAGCAAATAGATTCTTAAATTTTTTAATTTAATTAAGTTAATTTGAGTTGGGTGTCTGACATTTGTAATGAAAAGAAACTTGACTAATACAGTCAGAAGAATCTGCACTCTTGGGCTTTCAATCCTAAGCTGTGGTTTGGTGTTAAGGCACTTCCTTCTCTCTTTGCTCATTATGTAGGAGGTAAAGAAAGGAGGAGCAGGTGTACAGATGGTTGAGAAATATTCCTTAAAGTGCACTGAAAGAGTGACTCTGATCTTATTTTGGAGGTACAATGGGGAAACATGCAACCTCAAAATACTAAATGATTGCTAAGAATGTATTTTACATGAGATAGGCCACTTTCACCTTCTGAGATGGCCCACCCTCTGTCTGTGGAGTGTGTTTCTCTCTAAATAAATTCACTTCCTACCTGTCACTTTGTCTATCACTGAATTCTTTCTGCAATGAGACATCAAGAAGCAGAGCTTCATTAAGTCCTTAAATTAGGTGTGTGATTTCAGTTAAAAAACTATGGGTTCAAGTTCTGATCTGGGTCTTGGCTGGGTTCACGTCCCAGTTTCAGTATCTTTTCACACCATGGACTACACTCTAGCCACTCTGATCTACCGGGGTCATGTGGGGCTCAAGGCTCTTTCCTCCCAGGGGTCTTGGGATCCTTGAATAAACTGGTCAACTTCTGTTGAGTGCTACCTACAAAGGGGTCTAACCTGGAAGGGCCTTTATAAAGCTTCACCGGTTTACCTCAGGACTAGGCTGCCTGCCTGCCTTTTATTTGCATCACACACAAAAAAGCTACCATTCAAATGATAACCCACTTAACAAGAGTCTGCTCCTAGATAAGTTATGCCTCAATCTTGGATGAGGAGGTGGCTACCATAATTTAAATTTTTCCTCATCTAGGGCACCAAACACCTTGGCCATGTGCTAACACTAATAGCGGATTTGAGGGCATACAAAAGGAGGTGTGAACTTTTGATTCTGTGTTTTCATGTTGAGTAGGATTTCCCCCAGTTCACCCCAAAGCAAATTGGACCTCTCTCCTCCACCCTCTCCTGTTTAGTTCTGAAGATGTTCAAATTAAACCGTCAAGCAACACATTAGCAAAAGAAAAAAAAAAAGCATACTCATGGGAGTGCTCAGAATGAATAACTGAAAGGGGTAGTTAGAAACTGGGGTTTATATACCATGTTGATAGCGGAAGGGAAAAAAAAAAGAAAAAGTATTGTACTAGAGCAACTAGATTTACTAGAAGCATTTGCTCTTCGCTTCAGGAATGCTATATATTTCCCAGGTAGCATTTGTGGACTGACTTTTCCTGTTATGGATCACATTCTTATGTAAAAGAGCATTTCAGATTCCAAAATATTGACTTAGCTGTGACTTTTGTTTTTAAGGCTACTAGAAAGTCTAGAAATTGTTTTATTTTTCTATCTCAGTGATTGTTTCCTACAATATGATGAAATGTGACATAACACGAGATGTGAAAAGTAAACTTTGTTCTGAGAATAAATGAGCGGTACACTTATCTCCTGGAATGTGAAGTTAAGTGGGCCTTAGAAAGCATCACTATGAACAAAGCTAGTGGAGATGATGGAATTCCACGTGAGCTATTTCAAATCCTGAAAGATGATGCTGTGAAAGTGCTGCACTCAATATGCCAGCAAATTTGGAAAACTCAGCAATGGCCATAGGACTGGAAAAGGTCAGTTTTCATTCCAGTCCCAAAGAAAGGCAATGGCAAAGAATGCTCAAACTACCGCACAATTGCAGTCATTCACACGCTAGCAAAGTAATGCTCAAAATTCTCCAAGCCAGGTTTCAGCAATACGTGAACTGTGAACTTCCAGATGTTCAAGCTGGTTTTAGAAAAGGCAGAGGAACCAGAGATCAAATTGCCAACATTTGCTGGGTCATCGAAAAAGCAAGAGAGTCCCAGAAAAACATCTATTTCTCCTTTATTGACTATGCCAAAGCCTTTGACTGTGTGGATCACAATAAACTGTGGAACATTCTTAAAGAGATGGGAATACCAGACTACCTGACCTGCCTCTTGAGAAACCTGTATGCATGTCAGGAAGCAACAGTTAGAACTGGACTTGGAACAACAGACTGGTTCCAAATAGGAAAAAGAGTATGTCAAGGCTGCATATTGTCAGACTGCTCATTTAACTTATATGCAGTGTACATCATGAGAAATGCTGGGCTGGAAGAAGCACAAGCTGGAATCAAGATTGCTGGGAGAAATATCAATAACCTCAGATATGCAGATGACACCACCCTTATGGCAGAAAGTAAAGAAGAACTAAAGAGCCTCTTGATGAAAGTGAAAGAGGAGAGTGAAAAAGTTGGCTTAAAGCTCAACATTCAGAAAACTAAGATCATGGCATCTGGTCCCATCACTTCATGGCAAATAGATGGGGAAACAGTGGAAATAGTGGCTGACTTTATTTTTCTGGGCTCTCAAATCACTGCAGATGGTGATTGCAGCCATGAAATTAAAAGATGCTTATTCCTTGGGAGAAAAGTTATGACCAACCTAGACAGCATATTAAAAGGCAGAGATTTTACTTTATCCACAAATGTCCATCTAGTCAAGGCTAGCACCGAAGAACTGATGCTTTTGAACTATGGTGTTAGAGAAGACTCTTGAGAGTCCCTTGGACTGGAAGGAGATCCAGCCAGTCCATCCTAAAGGAGATCAGTCCTGGGTGTTCGTTGGAAGGACTGATGTTGAAGCTGACACTCCAGTACTTTGGCCACCTGGTGCGAAGAGCTAACTCATTTGAAAAGACCCTGATTTAGGGAAAGATTGAAGGCAGGAGGAGAAGGGGATGACAGAGGGTGAGATGGTTAGATGGAATCACCAACTCAATGGACATGAGTTTGGGTAAACTCCAGGAGTTGGTGATGGACAGGGAGGCCTGGCGTGCTGTGGTTCATGGGGTCGCAGAGTCGGACACGACTGAGCGACTGAACTGAACTAAACATTTATCTCTCCTGGTAAATAAAGAAGTCAGTAGCATCATGCTTTATGAGTTTATGGAACATATTACATACGTAAATCCCTTGGCCACTGAATAATTGAAAAAAATCTACCAAGGCAGTCTATTTAATTAACTTTCAAGAATTTTGCTTGAAATCTCTTTATAACTTAAAAGATTATGGAAATAAGTTACATTTAATGAACTTATAATTTGGAATAGAGAATGTTTAGAAAATTAATCAATTGGGAAAATTGTTATACAGTGATTTTGAGTGGATAATTTTTAATTTACATTATGCTGTAAATACATTTGATAATTCATTTTTAGGAAAGATTTTTTTTTTCACTTTTTTTTTGGTCACATCACAGCTACTTATGGGATCTTAGTTCCCCGACTTGTGATTAAACCCATGCCCTCTGCAGTGGAAGTGAGGGAAGTAAGCAGTCTTAACCACTGGACTGCCAGGGAAGTCCCAGGAATGTTTTCTGTGAATTTCCTTTAGACTTTTGTGTTCGATATAGCAAAAAGAAATTAATATGTAATAGACTGAGCATTAAGATGGCTCCATGACATTGATCCTGAAACAAGTTGTACCCTTACTCATTCTTATACATCAATAAAGATTCTATTTTCATACATAATGATATTTACTGGTTTGGAAACTATTTCCATCTTAATATTAAAGAATATTACTTTTTAAAAAAATCTCTTGGAGGTCTGATGACACTTGCTGATTGAATTTGGAGGCTTAGGTACAATAAGATGTTCCCTCTCAGGCGCTATAGTATGGATTTTAAAGTTAGATAGACCTGGCTTCAAACGTCAGCCCTGCAACTAACTAGTTGGAAAGTTACTCAACTACTTTGGGTGTAGAAGACTAACCTTAAAGGGTAATGTTAGCAATAATATTGATGCATCCTAAGCATTTAGTGTCTGGCATAGTGTCTGGCATGTGGTATTTCCTCAATAAAAGGTAAACTTCTAAATATGATGGTGGAAGCTGTCAGGCCCACATAAAGATCTGAAATGGAATGGTTTCTGAGAGAAATCTGTGTCACTGATACTAGCTCACAATCCCACCACATTTTGCTTTTCTATGTTGACGTGGCTAAAATAGAAGAATGTACCTGAGAAAATTACCAAGGAGTAGTTGAAGATAGCAGCCTTAAGAGAGACTGAAGGTGACTCTCCAGGGAGAAAAGTAAAAGGGACTTTGTAGGGGGGGTGGTCTCTGTGTGTTGGGGGAAGAGGTTGGAGGGTATGAAGCCAACAGATTATGGGAAGAGAAGTCAAGTTTTCTTCCTTCTTAGAAAACCAGAGCATTTCATATGTGGTCAGGATATTGTGTCAGAGGAGGCAATGGCACCCCACTCCAGTGCTCTTTTGCCTGGAGAATCCCATGGTCAGAGGAGCCTGGTAGGCTTCAGTCCATGGGGTCGCTAAGAGTCAGAGACGACTAAGTGACTTCACTTTCACTTTGCACTTTCATGCATTGGAGAAGGAAATGGCAGCCCACTCCAGTGTTCTTGCCTGGAGAATCTCAGGGATGGGGAGCCTGGTGGGCTGCCGTCTATGGGGTCGCAGAGAGTCGGACACGACTGAAGCGACTTAGCAGCAGCAGCAGCAGCATTTTATTATAAATATATTTAGCTCTAAATCTCTTAAACAGTTAAATCTTAACTGTTAGTATTTTCAGTTTAACCAGCTCGACCAAGTAGAATCAGATTGGTTAAATTTGTTTTTTTTTTTTTTTTTGGACTTGTATCGTGCCATTTGGTTATTAAATCAGTGTCCCCGAAGGATAAATGCTTTTATTTCCTGCTTTAGCTTTAATTAATATAGCAATCTTATCAAGACTCCTGGTCTCTGATTCCCAAAAAAAGGTCTTTTGAGGTACTTTCACCTTCCCTGAGAGTCAGAAACCACTAAAGTAAAACATTCAGTTCAGTTCAGCTCAGTCGCTCAGTCGTGTCCGACTCTTTGCGACCCCATGAATCGCAGCACGCCAGGCCTCCCTGTCCATCACCAACTCCCGGAGTTTACTCAAACTCATGTCCATCGAGTCGGTGATGCCATCCAGCCATCTCATCCTCTGTCTAATTTACTCCAAATACTTGAAGTTGCTCATTAAGTGCTTCTTATAGCAGTGCCACAGATTTAAGCATCTCTTCTCTAGGGGTGATCCTGGACAGAGGCGCTCTTTTCCCCTGAACAAGGGCAATGACAGTGAGAGTGACGGGACATGGACAGATCTGAGAGACACACGGGGGGAAGCTGTGACAGGATTTGGTGACTGGGCTTCCCAGGGGGCGCTAGTGATAAAGAACCCACCTGCCCGTTCAGGAGACATGAGACGCAGGTTCAATCCCTGGGCTGGGAAGATTCCCCTGGAGACGGGCACGGCAACCCACTCCAGTATCCTTGCCTGGAGAACCCCATGGACGAGGAGCCTGGCGGGCCGCAGTCCGTGTGGTCGCACGGAGTCGGACACGACTGAAGTGCCCAGCACACAGAGAATGGCGGGTGGAGGTGAGAACGCGCGGAGGGAGAAACAGGTTTATGAGGCGGGTGGTGGACGTGGTCGAAGGGCCTTCGTTAGCACAGCAAGCAAGAGCATATCAGTCTGTGTGACGGAAATGCCAAGTTCCGGTTTGGACGTAATTCATCTGAAGTCTCTCTGGAAAATTTACATGATGGTATCAATTAGATAGCTGTATACCCGTATCTGGCCTTTAAGAGAGAACTTAAAGCTAAGTTGGTACATTGGACGTCTTAGCCTGAGAGCAGATGAGAGCCCTGAGAAAGGATGGAAAGCGAGGAGAAAAAAGGGCCTCATTCAGATTCGTGAGGAACATAAATATCTGAAAGACGAAGAAAGGAGGAGTCTGCAAAGGTGGCTGATATGGAGCAGCTAAAAATGTAAAAAGAAAAAATTTCTGGGAAAAAGAAAAGTCATCTTTATCAAATGATTGAGTGAACCAATCACGTAAGAACAGAAAAGTGTCTATTAGATTAAATCAAAAGAAGGTTTCTGGTGGTTTTAATGAGAATAGTTTGATTATGCTCACATAGCTAGTTAGCTGCAGACCTGAGATCTGAAGCTAGGTCTGTCTGTCTTTAAAACTGACATTCATAGTGCCTGGGAGGGAACATCTCATTGTACTTGACTTTCAAATTCAATCAGCAAATGTCATCAGACCTTCAAGAGATTTTTTAACAAAAGTAATGTTCTTTAATATTAAGATGAAAATAGTTTTCAAACCAGTAAATGTCACTATATCTGAAAATAGAATCTTTATTCATGTATAAAGATGAGTAATGCTGTAATTTGTTCCAGGATCCATGTCATGGAGCCATCTTAATGCTGAGTCTATTACACATGAATTTCTTTTTGTTATTTGAAGCACAAAGGTCCAAAGCAGATTCAAGTAACAGTCTACTGCAGCCAGGAAAAGGATGGAGAGTGATGGAGGAAGGTACTGCCAGAGGAGATGATGTTTGAGCAAGGACCTGAGTGCAGTGAGGAACAAAGCCATGGACATAATCAGGGATTTCTAGCAGTGGGAATGCAAGCACAAAGGCCCTGAAGTGGAAAAGGATTTATCAAGTGGAAGGCAGAGCAAGAAGCTTAATTGAGCAAGAAGCCTCAAGGCTTAATTCTATAGTAAAACTACTCCAAAGTCTCAAAGAATGCAATCTCTAGCCTGTCTTTTATCCTTTATCCATATTTTTTAAAAATCTATTTTGAAAAAGAAATCTCACAGAGAAAAGTTCAAGTATAGCACGATAACTTTTTTCCTTTGAAACATTTGGGAGCAAGGAAATTGATGTGGCCCATTGCCCTGAATTTTTTTTGGCCACACTGTGTGGCTTGCAGTTCCCCAGTGAAGGATCAAACCTGAACCTTTGGCAGTGTAAGCACAGTCTTAACCACTGGACCATCAGGGAATTCCTACTTCAAATTTTTTAATGTGTATTTTTACAAAGAAAAATTGATCCCAGAGACATTTTGAGAGAACTATATGGAATTTTTTCAGAGTTTCATAATTGAATTTATTGAATATATCTAAGAAGAACAATGTTTAATACTTACAGTAGACTATATGCATAAAAATATAATAACAACATTAATTCTCATTGAAAGTTGATAGTATAACATATTTTACTTTTATAGGTATTCAATTTAAATATTTGTAGAATAGGGCTTCTCTGGTGGCTCAGACAGTAAATATTCGTTGAATGAATGAAATGCATTTATTTCCTCAGAAAGATTTTATAACATAACATTTAGTTCAGGCAGTTTAATCTGGATGCACTGTTCCTCCTGTCCTAATTGTAATATCCTATAATTCAGCATTATTATTACCTTTAAATTATTTTTGGAAAGAACTATATGTCAGAATAATGGCATATTATCTTAATGAATTTTAATAATAAAATATTATTGTCTAATATTTTTATTAGTTTATATAATCACTGACATGAGCAACTTAGTAAATGCTGCACACTGCAGCTGAAGCTTTAATAAAAATAATAAAGAAATATAATTAAAATATTTTTATTGAAGTATAGTTGATTTATAATGTTGTGTTAATGTCTGCTGTACATCAAAGTGATTTAGTTATACATATATCCTTTTTCATATTTCTTTCCATTAGGGTTTATCATAGAATATTAAATATAGTTCCCTGTGCTATATAGCAGGACCTAGTCCTTTATTATTATACATATAATGGTTTGCATCGGCTAATCACAAACTTCCAATCCTTCCCTTCTCCACCTCTCATCTCCCTTGGCAACCACAAGCCCGTTCTCTATATCTGTGAGTCAGTCTCTGTTTTGTAGATATGTTCATTTGTGTTATATTTTAGATTCCACATATAAATGATATCATATGTTTGTCTTTATCGTTCTGATGTTGCTTAGTATGGTAACCTCTAGGTGCATCCATGTTCCTGCAAATGGTATTATTTCATTCTTTTTTAAGCTGAGTAATATTCCATTGTAAATATGTATGTATATATATATATATATATATATATATGCAAAAACATATGTAATTTTTATCGTAGGGGAGTGGAATGCAAAAGTAGGAAGCCAAGAAATACCTGGAGTAACAGGCAAGTTTGGCTTTGGAATACAAAATAAAGCAGGGCAAAGGCTAACAGAGTTTTGCCAAGAGAAGGAAGTGGTCGTAGCAAACATCCTCTTCCAAAAACACAAGAGACAACTATACACATGGGCATAACTAAATGGTCAATACTGAAATCAGATTGATTATATTTTTTGCAGCTGAAGATGGAGAAGCTCTATACAGTCAGCAAAAAAAAGACCAGGAGCTGACTGTGGCTCAGATCATGAACTCCTTATTGCAAAATGAAGACTTAAACTGAAGAAAGTAGGGAAAACCACTAGACCATTCAATTCTGACCTAAATCAAACCCTTATGATTGTACAATGGAAGTGACAAATAGATTCTAGAGATTAGCTCTGATAGACAGAGTGCCTGAAGAACTATGGATGGAGGTTGGTAACATTGTACAGGAGGATGTGATCAAAACCATCCCCAAGAAAAAGAAATGCACAAAGGCAAAATGGCTGCGTGAGGAGTCCTTACAAATACCTGAGAAAAGAAGAGAAGTGAAAGGCAAAGGAGAAAAGGAAAGATATATTCATTTGGATGCAGAGTTCCAAAGAATAGCAAGGAGAGATAAGAAAGCCTTCCTCAGTGATCAATGCAAAGAAATAGAGGAAAACAATAGAATGGGAAAGACTAGAGATCTCTTCAAGAAAATTAGAGACACCAAGGGAACATTTCATGCAAAGATGGGCACAATAAAGGACAGAAGTGAATAAGCCTAACAGAAGCAGAAGATATTAAAAAGAGGTAACAAGAATACACAGAAGAACTATATAAAAAAGATCTTAATGACTCAGATTAATACTATGGTGTGATAACTCGCCTAGAGCCAGACATCCTGAAATGTGAAGTCAAGTGGGCCTTAGGAAGCATCACTATGAACAAAGCTAGTGGAGATGATGGAATTCCAGGTGAGCTATTTCAAATCCTAAAAAATGATGCTGTGAAAGTGCTGCACTCAATATACCAGCAAATTTGGAAAACTCAGCAGTGGCCACAGGACTGGAAAAGGTCAGTTTACATTCCAATCCCAAAGATAAGCAATGCCAAAGGATGCTCAGACTACCACACAATTGCAGTCGTTTCACATGCTAGCAAAGTAATGCTCAAAATTCTCCAAGCTAGCCTTCAATAGTACATGAACTGAGAACTTCCAGATGTTCAAGCTGGTTTTAGAAAAGACAGAGGAACCAGAGATCAAATTGCCAACATTTGTTGGTTCATCGAAAAAGCAAGAGAGTTCCAGAAAAACATCTACTTCTGCTTCATTGACTATGCTAAAGCCTTTGACTGTGTGGATCACAACAAACTGTGGAACATTCTGAAAGAGATGGAAATACCAGACCACCTTACCTGCCTCCTGCAAAATCTGTATGCCAGTCAAGAAGCAACAGTTAGAACTGGACACGGACACTGGACTGGTACAAAATTGGAAAGGAGAACATCAAGTCTGTATATTTTCACCCTGCTTATTTAATTTATATGCAGAGTACATCATGTGAAACACCGGGCTGGATGAAGCAGAAGCTTCAAGATTGCCAGGAGAAATATCAATAGCCTTAGATATGCTGATGACACTACCTTTATGGCAGAAAGTGAAGAGGAACTAAAGAGACTCTTAATGAAAGTGAAAGAGGAGAGTGAAAAAGTTGGCTTAGAACTCAACATTCAAAAAACTAAGATCATGGCATCCTGTCCCATCACCTCATGGCAAGTAGATGGGAAAACTGTGGAAACAGTGAGAGACTTTATTTTCTTGGGCTCCAAAATCACTGCAGATGGTGACTGCAGCCATGAAATTAAAAGATACTTGCTCCTTGAAAGAAAAGCTATAACAATCCTAGGCAGCATATTAAAAAGCAGAGAGATTATTTGCCAACAAACATCCATATAGTCAAAGCTATTGTTTTTCCAGTAGTCATGTATGGATGTGAGAGCTGGACCATAAAGAAGGCTGAGTGTGGAAAAATTGGCACTTTTGAACTGTGGTGTTGGAGAACACTCTTGAGAGTCCCTTGGATTGCAGGAAGATCAAACCAGTCAATCCTAAAGGAAATTAGTCCTGAATATTCATTGGAAAGACTGATGTTGAAGCTGAAGCCCCAATACTTTGGCCACGTGATGCGAAGTGCCGACTCATTAGAAAATGCCCTGATGCTGAAATGATTGAAGATAGGCGCAGTAGGGGACAACAGAGGATGAGATGGTTGTATGGCATCACTGTCTCAATAGACATGAGTTTGAGCAAATTCCGGGAGATGGTGAGGGACAGGGAAGTCTGGTGTGCTGCAATCCATGGGGTCACAAAGAGTCGGAAATGACTGAGTGGCTGAACAATAGCGACAGTATAATATATAGGAGAGACAACCCACTCCAGTATTCTTGCCTGGAAAATTCCATGGACAGAGGGACTACAGTCCATGGGATCACAAACAGTTGGATATAACTGGGGGACTGAGCACACACGTACACACACACACACACACACATATGTGTATATATGGCTATAGTCCATGAGGCTGCAAAAGAGTTGGACATGACTTCGCAACTAAACAATTATATATATTATATATAATATATATATAATATATACACACACATACACACACACATCTTTATCCATTCATATTTTGAAGAAAAATTTTTGAAATGTAATTTTTATTAGCAACTCATGGACCATAGGCAAAGAAGTTATTTGAAATTATTATTAAATGTTCTGCATATCTCCAGGTGTCATAATATTGCTTCTAGATGAATAAATATGTTTATATCATTTATTTTCTCATTTGCAGGTTAGTTCAATTTTTACTTTTGTGTTCTTTTTATAAAAACAAATCAATATTAGTGATATATTTGTAGTTCTTAGGTGCCAGAATTTTTAATTAAGTCTCTCTAATTGTAAGTGATCTGCTAAGTAAATGAATAGATTAGAAATGGTGCCTTTTATATGATCTTGATCACAATATCAAATCTGTATCTCATCAGGCAAGCGTTTCATTTCATTCATTTTACTTGACACAGTACAAAAGCAGAGAATGTAATTAACTAGTAACAGAGCTCTACTCTTCCTTATAGCCTCTCACATTTACTGATGGAGGTTTTGTGGTGGACTTGTGGTAGGACTTTATTCTTAAGAAATGAATTACTTTGAAGGAGTAATGAAGATAATTTGAAAAACCTCCGTTGCCTTCATGATCATGGTGACATTTGTTCAGTGATACCTAATGGTAATACTTGACATTTGTTCATTTTCTTTCTAGCATACTTGTTTGCAGCTGACATGCTGAGAAGGGTGTATTTAACTCCCCCTTAAATATAACTGAGGAAAATTCATCCCTATAGTATTTACTGAGTTTCTTAGTAATTTGATTTGTCCACAACAAATACATGTTTTTTTCTGCATGGTTTTATATGGCTTCTTATTTTGGTAATTGTGGAATGTCTTCCTTTAGTGATGATGCAGGTATTGTACTCTTCTTGCTAACATTAGTTTGGTCAAGATTAGTCTCCTGCATCTTTGAGGTTGTTAGCAAAAATGCAACCTTTCATGTACAGGGGCAAGTTACTTATTCTTTTTGTGTCTGTTTCTTTATTTGTAAAATGTTGAAAGCTATAAAAGTAGCCTACCCTCTACTATCTGCTGGGATACTTAAAGGATTAACATGTTAAATGACTTTGAACAATTCCTGACACATACTAATTACTGAATAAACACTAAGTAATAAGTTCTAAATATTATTAATCAATAATCTCAGATATGCAGATGATACCACTCTAATGATAGAAAGTGAAGAGGAACTAAAGAGCCTCTTGATGAGGGTGAAAGAGAAGAGTGAAAAAGCTGGCTTAAAACTCAGCATTATAAAACTAAGATCATGCATCTGGTCCCATCACTTCATGGCAAATAGAAGGGTAACAATGGAGGCAGTGACAGATTTTTTTTCTTGGGCTCCAAAATCTCTGCAAATGGTGACTACAGCCATGAAATTAAAAGATGTTTGCTCCTTGGAAGAAAAGCTATGACAAACCTAAACAGCATATTAAAAAGCAGAGACATCACTTTGCCCACAAATGTTCATATAGTCAAAGCTATGGTTTTTCTAGTAGTCATGTATGGATGGATGTGAGAGTTGGACCATAAAGGTGTGAGTGCCAAAGAATTGATGCTTTCAAACTGTGGTGCTGGAGAAGACTCTTGAGATTCCCTTGGACTGCAAGGAGATCTAACCAGTCAATTTTAAAGGAAATCAACCCTGAATATTCATGGGAAGGACTGATGCTAAAGCTCCAGTACTTTGGCCACCTGATGCGAAAAGCTGACTCATTGGAAAAGACCCTGATGCTGGGAAGGATTGAGGGCAGGAGGAGAAAGGGGTGACCGACGATGAGATGGTTACATAGCATCACTGACTCAATAGATGTGAATGTGAGCCAACTCCGGGACATAGTGAAGGACGGGAGCCGGGAGTGCCTAAAGTTCATGGGGTCACAAAGAGTCAGACATGACATAGCAACTGAATAACAACAACAGCAAGTGTTATTTGTGTTGAGTGTGCTGGTACCAAGCAAAATACTTCCCAACTCTATGCATGTGCATGTGGGACTGAGGCTATGCAAATAACCTTTCCCTATCTCCTCCTCTTGTTTCCAAGTCATGTCCCAATTTGTATAGGATGTTTTCAACCACGTTTAAAGGCAATCTTGTGAGTAAACCATAGTCATGTCTCACTCTCACCAGCATGAGTAAGATGGATTGGTTTCAATAAATATGTATCTCTCTATCTTGACTACAAGATAATTCTTGTACTGTTTTTTAATGTTAGAAAGCCAGCTTAAAGCCTGGGAGTAACTTGGTGCAACTCTTAATCGTTGTCCATGTAGCCTTCCCACATACATCAGGTTTCTGATTCCAAAGGCTTAAAGATGAGTAAGTATTTTGACATAAAAAGATTTTAAATGCAACAAACATGAATTCAGTTATTATTATCAGAACACATCTAAACTTTGTACTCAGTAACCAATGTTCATGAAATGAACTGAATCTGTCTCTAGAACAATAAATAGTTCTTAATCTGTTTGGAGAAAGAACAACTTTGTTATGTTTTGTGTCAAGAAATGCTATTGTTCCATATTTACTTCAGAAATTTAATGGTAAATCCAAATTAATTTTGTTTTGAGCATTTTATGATACCTTTTGGGATATTACAGCCGGGATATCACAAAATCAATCTTGGGAATCATTGGCAATTTGTAACACACATGTCAAAAAACAAAATGTACTAACTATATTATTATCTGCAGATTACATTTACCTCTATATCCAGCCAGAGATCTTACACAGCAAATAAATTAAAAAGACATATTTCTGTGTTATAAGGCAAAGAATGAGCATAGAGGTAAGAGAAAAAGATGAGATTAAACATTGACTTTCTCATAGTCAGAGTACTCACTGTCATTACAAGTCCTAATAGTTCTTAGAGTATAGTTGAAAAAATTATTATTGAATAGGCTGTTAGACTATGTGTGGAGAAAGAGGAATGAGAAAAGAGAATCTGGTGGTTGGAAAAATGAGTGGGACTAGCATGGCTGACCTGGTAAGGTCCTTCAGTCCAAGAGATGAACATATGTGTTTCTCTTTCTGCCTTCATAAATCACGACTGACCCATTCAAGTTGGATTCTCTAAGCAGGGCAAAACAGAGGTCAGCCTGACATAAACCCATGACAGTAGGCCCCTGAAGATTTATGTAGATTTGGGAAGATTCTGTTTTTTCTTCTTTCCAAACTCACATGCAATGCCATGGGGAATCCTGGATATGTCCCACGAGCCGGGCAGGGGATAACTGAACAAAGGCTTATTAACTGATGGTCTGAATTTACATCAGAATTTTGCCACCATTGCTGTTTCTGTGTGGATCAAACATAGATAATTGATATATTTCTCCTGCCATGCCACAGGACTAACCAAATGATGGTTTCACTTTTCTTGTTCTATTTCTAGCTAAGATAAAATCACATTTAGAACTTGAATGTTAAATTAGTCTCATTAATTAATGTAATAAATGCTTCCTAAGTGATACTGTGCTAGAGTGTGTGTGTGTGTGTGTCTGTGTCTGTGTCTGTGTGTGCATGTGCACTGGTGGGTCTGTGCATGTGAAAAGAGCATATCAATTAAATTCCTTAAATATATTCCACTCTTTGAAGACAGCTGAGGCTTGCACACAGGCTTGAGTGCTATAAAACTTTAATTGGACCATGAAGATGTATAGTGGAAGGAAAGTACAGGCATTCTTAATGGAGGAAGCTTTACATGCTAAGACACATAGGCAATGAAGTTCAAATGTTTATAAGTATTTCATTCATTCATTCTATAAATATTTATAGAGTACATACTGTGTGACAAACACTGTCCTAGTCCCTGGATACTCAGCGCTAAACAAGGACAAAATCTTTGTTTTCATGTGACTTTCATTGTGAGGGACAAGGGAAAGATGGTAAATAAATTAGATAATTTCAGACAGTGTTAATATTATGAAGGAAACAGGATAATATAGGGCATAAGTTGGGTGGAAGACATTAGTGTGGTCAAGGAGAGGTTTAGTTGTGCTGGAGAGTAGGTTCTGTGATAGGATTGTGAGATAGTAAACTAGAAAGTTCTGTATGTGGGAGTCCTTGGAACACCATGCTTGGCAGGCCTGGTAAGTTCTTTCAAGGCATTTCTAGAAAACACTAAGTACTTTAATTCTTAAAGAAGTGAGATCTGTGCTCACTCTCCTGAACAATGGTCTTTTCTAGTACCCTATCTGCTGGCTAAGTCACTTCAGTCCTGTCTCTTTGTGACCCTATTGACCGTAGCCCACAAGGTTACACTGTCCATGGGATTCTCCAGGCAAGAACGCCAGAACGGGTTGCCATGCCCTCCTGCAGGGGATCTACCTGACCCAGGGATCAAACTTGCATCTCTTATGTCTCCTGCATTGGCAGGCGGGTTCTTTACCACTGGTACCACCTGGGAAGCCCAGTACCCTGTACAGAGAAACACTTATACCCATGCTTGGCAGCTAAGTGAAGATGGTCATTCTCTAGTTAGTCACTATTACATCTTGAATCAATTAACTTTATTCAATGTCTAAATGCCTAGGAGGTTAATCTTGACAAGTGTATCTGGGGCAGCTGTGAGAATATTTCTTACTTGCTCATAAAATATTTCCAAATCACATTTAATTTCAGCTTATTATTTTTCCTGTTTTTCATTAAAATTATTTCACACTGAAGTCTATCCACACAGAAATCAACAAAATTCCACCACTTTTGTAAAAATGACCAAACACAATTTTGAAAACATAAATGTTATTTCTTTACTTCCTCACCTAAGGAAGAAAAAATGTCTAAGTGGATTTTTCTTGAATATTCCAGTAATACAAATTTTCATTCAGTACAAATACAAAATATTTTAACTTATAAAGATAATTTTTTAAAAAATTTTCTTTATTTAGCTTTGGCTTTGCTCAGTCTTGATTGCTGTTTGGACTTTTCTCTAGTTGCGAGTGGGGGCTATTCTCTAGTTGCAATGCACAGGCTTCTCATTGTGGTGACTTCTCTTGTTGCAGAGCACAGGCTCTAGGGTGCTCAGGCTTCAGTAATTGCAGTTCCGTGGCTCTAGAGCATAGATTCAGTTGTTGGGGCACTTGGGCTTAATTGCCTTGAGGCATGTGAGATCATCCCGGATCAGGGATTGAACCCATATTTCCTACATTGGAGGCAGATTCTTTACTGCTGAGCCAACAGGGAAGCTGTAAGGAGAATTTTCAAAGACAGTTTTAAGCATATGAACTGTAGTGGAAACTTGCTATCTTAATGAGTTTGTTTTCTTGACACAAAAACTATTAGTTGATTACTACTAGCCTTGCTGTGCTCTAAACATGTGTACTTCCCTTAGAAGAGACTGCAGTTCATAAGGCTTACAGGCTATCTGGAGTATGTCTTATGAGAAAAAAACAGTTTTCACAGATTAAGTTGAATGATATCAAAGATACAGGCAATACTGAGATCATTTTCCGACTCTGTTAGGAGGGAAAATCTTGAGAATGGTGGAGTGGGGCTGGGTGGTGGATCATATTAAAAATTAGAAAAAAAAAAGCACAGGAAAACATGAAAAGAAAATAGGAAAGGAGTAACACACCATCAAACCATAGTATCATACTTGTCAATTTTGCTAGTTTTACAGAAACATCACTTATAAAACTGGACACTATAAGAAAAAAAAAGATCATCATTGCTTTTTACAAAGTTATAGAGGGACTCTAGAAAAGTAATAAACAAGGTTGATTTTAAATTTGCAAGTATGGTTTGTGGGTAGGCCCCAAATTACTGTGCTGTGTTACTGTCCTTCTTAATTTCATTCAGTTTGTGAAATATTTTTTTTGAAGTTTTCATGACTAGTAGATGGATGATGGGAGATGCAGCCCAGCAGAGTTTATGGTGGCCAGGAAAAAGAGACAGGGTTCCAGATAAACAGTGAAGAGTCAGATAAAAAGAGAAGACAGGCATCATGTATATAATAGTCATCTTGAGCATACTGTAGACTGGGTGGCTTTATCAACAGAAATTAATTTTCTTATGGTTCTAGAGTCTGGAAGTCCATGATCAGGGTTCTAGCTCATTTGGTTTCTGGTGAGAGTTCTCTTTTTGGCTGCCTTCTTGTAGTGTTCTCATATAGCATTTTCCTTGGTGTGTGTGCAGAGAGAGATAGAGAGGGAAGGAGAGTAGCCATCTCTCTAGTGTCTCTTCTTGTAAGGACACTGATCCTATAGGATCAGGGCCCCATCCTTATAATTTCATGTAACCTTAATTACAACAAGGGACATGCATCCAGTCCCATCACTTCATGGCAAATAGATGGGGAAACAATAGAAACAGTGACAGACTTTATTTTTTTGGGATCCAAAATCACTGCAGATGGTGACTGCCGCCATGAAATTAAAAGATGCTTGCTCCTTGGAAGAAAAGCTATGACCAACCTAGAGAGCAAATTAAAGAGCAGAAATATTACTTCGCTGACAAAGGTCTGTCTAGTCAAAGCTATGGTTTTTCCAGTAGTCATGTATGGATGTGAGAATTGGACCATAAAGAAGGTTGAGTGCTGAAAAATTGATGCTTTTGAACTGTGGTGTTGGAGAAGACTCTTGAGAATCCCTTGGACTGCAAAGAGTTCATCCTAAAGGAAATCAGTCCTGAATATTCACTGGACGGACTGATGCTAAAGCTGAAGTTGCAATACTTTGGCCACCTGATGTGAAGAACTGACTCATTAGAAAAGACCCTGATACTGGGAAGACTGAAGGCAGGAGGAGAGGGGGATGACAGAGAATGAGATGGTTGGATGGCATCATTGACTCGATGGACATGAGTTTGAGCAAGTTCTGGGAGTTGGTGATGGACAGGGAAGCCTGGCATGCTGCAGTCCATGGGATTGCAAAGAGTTGGACATGACTGAGTGGCTGAACTGAACTAAACTGAACCTTAATTACATCCTTAGAGCACTCCATTTCCAAATATAGACACACTGGGGGATTAGGACTTCAACATGTGACTTTGGGAGGCGACATATGGTCCATAAAATTTTGAAAAAGGGGTGGGTCTTCTAACTGAAGCAGGAAGTAGAAAAGTCTTCAATTCAGTTCAGTCACTCAGTTGTGTCCAACTCTTTGTGACCCTATGAACCACAGCACAGCAGGCCTCCCTGTCCATCACCAACTCCCGGAGTTCACCCAAACTCATGTTCATTGAGTCGGTGATGCCATCCAACCATCTTATCCTCTGTCGTCCCCTTCTCCTTCTGCCCTCAATCTTTCCCAGCACCAGGGTCTTTTCAAATGAGTCAGCTCTTTGCATCAGATGGCCGAAGAATAGGAGTTTCAGCTTCAACATCAGTCCTTCCAATGAACACCCAGGACTGATCTTACTACAACTGAATAATAAATTTGACTCTGAACTTCCTGGCAAATAAGGCAGAAAGGGAAGCATAATAGGCAGAGTGAATTTAAGTCAGTGGATAATTTCCTATGACATCTTAAGACTATTCTCTCATTACATGTTTATGTTTGATATAACAGTTTCAGACATTTACTGATAAAGGCAGGGGGTGGGAAGGTAAGCACTTTGGGGGTTAGAGATTCTGTTGCACTTCATATCACACTATAGACTTTCTTCTCCATAGAGGGCTAAATTTCAAGCACTGGTACAAATTCAGACTAAAGTTTAATTTATTGCCACTGGAATTAAAGACTGGGCTTTAGAACCATCAATACACATGCAGGAATGAAGGAAAATGAATGTAAAAATCACAAATCTGAGGGGGATTTGTAAACCCTCTTGCTAGTTCAAGTTAATAAAATACTTATTAGCAAAAATTCTAAAGAAGATCACCTATGTTAATTGTTTTGTATTCAAGTGAACTTAAAATAATTTTATCCTGAAAGTCTATGGAATAATTGAAGGCTCTTTACTGGTTACATACTAAAGTTGGCATCTTTATTTTAGATGCTTGGGGTTAGTCAAGATAATGTACACAGTGGAAAGGGTCACAAAATCATTTGAATGATGATTGTATTAATAATTAGTCATACCACATTATCTTTTTTTGAAGTCCCAACTTTTAATTGTATATTGGAGTAGAGTTGATTAACAATGTTGTGTTGGTTTCAGCTATACAACAAAGTGATTCAGTTATACATATACATGTATCTGCTGCTGCTGCTAAGTCACTTCAGTCGTGTCCGACCCTGTGTGACCCCATAGACGGCAGCCCACCAGGATCTATTCTCTTTCAAATTCTTTTCCCATTTAGGTTGCTTCATTATACTGAACAGAATTCCCCTCACCACACAGCAGGTCCCACTGGTTCTCCATTTTATTTAAAATTTTTTTTTAATTGTGAAAATGTGGTAACACATTTACAGGAGACTTGGAGAATACAAGACAAGGTTACATATAGTTCCACTATATAGTACAATTATTTTTTAAGTAGATAAATTTTTAGTTTTGGTTTCAATATCAAACTCAAAAATTAATAGAATGAACATACAGAGAAGTAGAAGGATATAGTAGACCTGAAAAGAACCAGTTCAACATAACTGAGATTTATACAACTTTCACACAACAGCAGGATACAAATTCTATTCAAGTTTCCATGGGCTGTAAGCTGGGAGACATATCCAGAGACATAAAACAAGGTGCAAAAATTTCATGGTCTAAAGGTCTAAAGGATGAAATCATACAGAGTCTGTTCTCTTATCACTGTGGAATTATGTTAGAAATCAATTATCCAAAGACATTTGAAAATAACCCACATATTTTCAAATCATGCCATATTATCTTCAGTTAAGTATAAAGATCTTTCCAATCACATAACCTAGAGATCACTTCACCCTGTTGACTGCCAGTCTTTTATTTCTCTCATCCAGCAATGGTAGGATGGATCCCTTTTCCTTGGGGAAGAGATGTCTGTGGTTTGTTGCCTTTGCCAATAACAAAAATGTTGGTGAACTGGATGGCAAAGCTGTTGCCTTTGGCATCTTTCACATGAACCATATCAAAAGAACCAGGAGGTCTCTTTCTGTTGGTGATCACACCAATTCTTCCCAGGTTAGCACCTCTGGTCACCATATTCAGGTTACCTGTGTTCATCTTGGTGGAATGGGTGAATCTTGTTTGTCTCCAAATCAATCTGAACGGTGTCATTCATCTTGATGAGGGCATCAGGGAGGTAGGTGGCATGAGCATCATGAGTTCCCAGATGAGGGATTCCTTTTGTGTCCACAAAGGTTTTTCTCTTTGTGCAACTTGTACTTAGCTTCCTCAGGTGGACTACAATCAATAGTAAAGTGACCCTTGGTGTCACAGAAGAGAGGGGGAATTCTCTCTGGTATTGTTGAGGCTGATGGCATCTATTAAACCAGCAGGGTAAGTTAGGTTATATCAGTTTGGATCTTTGCCATCAATCTTTTTTCTTTTCCCCCTCTTGTATTTGTTTATTTATTTATTTGGTTGCACTGGGTTTTAGTTGTGGCATGTGGAATCTAGTTCCCTAACTAGGGACTGAACCAGGGTCCCCTGTATTAGGAGCCTGGAGTCTTAGCCACTGGACCACCAGCGGAGTCCCCACCATCAATCTTAATACACTTTTGCACATGCAGATCTTCTTCATCTCCTGTCAGAGCATACTTAAGTCTGTTCCTTGGAAAATGATGAGGGGGAGGCTTTCCCTCAGGCATGTGGGGACTGATAGATGGACAAGGAACGAGCACATTGATTAGTTTTTCAGCATCTGGTGCTTTGGAGTTGCTACATGATTAAGATACTTCCTGAGACATTGAGTCATGGTGGTGCTAACCATGAAAAGAGCATTCTTTGACCCTTTTCAGCTCCCCTAAACTTTCTTTGAAGTCAACTTGGTTCTTAAATTTACTTTGTTCTCTCAAAGTATAAAAACAGAAAAAATAATTTCTGATAATTGAGATCCGTTCAAAATCGCAAATTCAAGATTTCAGTGTCTCCAAGTATAACCAGAAAAACAAGTGTAATGTAAACCCCTACATTTTATTCCTTCATTCATCCTTTTGCTCATAATTTGATCAGTTTTCATTGAATACCATCTACCTGCCGGGATATTTGTTAAACTCAGGAAAAACTGTGGTCTCTTGGGACTTCCATGTCATTAAAATGCAATGCTGTGTGACAGCTGTCATCCTGGAGATATGCACAAGTGTTATTGGAACACTTGTGAAGGTCACCCTTGCTAGATGAGAAAATTTGCTTTGGTTTTTGGAGAAAGTGGCCTGTGAGATGTAAGCTGAATAGGAGCAAGCCATGGGAAGAGCAGGGAGTTCCTGTAGTGACATCGTATGTTTGGAAGCAGCTGGTTCAATGGTAGAGAGGCACAGCTGAGTAAAAATTCAAGCGAGTGACCTGTATACAGTGGAATATCGAGTAAGAATAGTGTGCGGCAAACGAAAGACTAGGATAGAGCTTTCTATGCCACACTAATTTGGCATTCTCTCCTAAAAGCACTCCTAAAATCTTTGAAGGGTTTTAACCATTGGATTAGGGTGATCAGATCTGTTTTTTGAAAGATAGTGCCGGTAGGAGTGTGGCAAATAGATTGAGAATAGTGTATGAGAACTGTGGTCTGGAATCAAGTTAGAAGCTGTTACAGTAATCCAGTGCAAGAAGTGATGAGGTCCTGAGCTACACTGTTAACTATTTCTCAAAGACATAAAAATAATTTTTTTTTACTCAATTCTGAGCCAGATACTTTAAACAGTTACTTAGAGGAAAGCAGAATACTTATTTATAGGCAAGGCTAGTTCTTTCTATTTTCTTTCTTGTTAAAAAAAATTAGCCCATCAATTTGATTTCAAAGCCGTACGATATTTTAGAACTTCCTAAGGAAAAAAAAAATAGACAAGTTGATATTAAATCATCCATGCTTACAAATGGACTACTCTCTTTTCAGGCAACCCTCTGTAGATTAGAGTGAAATGGCTTCCCTGTAGCTCAGCTGGTACAGAATCTGCCTGCAATGCAGAAGACCCTGGTTTGATTCCTAGCTCGGGAAGATCCACTAAAAAACATGCATTAGAATATAAAAGTGGGTCTTCCCATTGCATGAGGCCCGAGCACTTGTCTCATGCATCCAGCCTGGGCTGGTGATCTGTTTCACCCTAGATAATATACATGTTTCAATGCTGTTCTCTCGAGACATCCCACCCTCGCCTTCTCCCACAGAGTCCAAAATTCTGTTCTGTACATCTGTGTCTCTTTTTCTGTTTTGCATATAGTGTTATCGTTACCATCTTTCTAAATTCCATATATATATGCGTTAGTATATTGTATTGGTCTTTATCTTTCTGGCTTACTTCACTCTGTATAATGGGCTCCAGTTTCATCCATCTCATTAGAACTGATTCATGTCAATGTATGACAAAAACCACTACAATATTGTAAAGTAATTAGCCTCCAACTAATAAAAATAAATGAAAAAAAAACTATCTCACTTTCCCTAAAATATAAGAGTGGGCCCCAAATATCAGAAGTCGGGAGCTAGGATTCTGGCCTGGAGAATCCCATGGACACTGCCAGGCTACAGTCCATAGGGTCACAAAGAGTCAGACATGACTGAAGCAACTTAGCAGAGCAATCTGTAGATTAATTCGAACCAAATCTATACATTTTAATAGTAACATATGTTCTGTTATCTGCCAATCTATTTTCAAGTCTATATGAGTATGACTGTATGCCACAGTGAACGAATGAACAGGAAAGATCAAAGTCATTTGATCTGGTTCTGTGGTTTATAAAATTCAAATCAATATGAAGAGAAAATAGCAGGCATCAGACATCCATCTCTGCTTGTACCAGGTCATACACTGTAATTCTATCCAAGTTCAAGTTTCCATGGTAAACAGGGCAAGACTTGCCAACACTTCATAGGCTTCCAAAAAGAAGCTATGTCCTCTTGGGAGAACTTTGTAACTGGAAAAGAAAATCTTCACGGATGAAATCTTTAGCAAAATCAAGTCACAGAGTGTGTTTCTGCAGCAGGCCTTGTGCCAAATGTCTCATCAACAAATATGGCACTGGCAGTGACCCGTCCTAGGGTAAAGGTGGTTTATAAAATGCTCCTGCCAAATCTTGTTTTTATTTGCGCACAGCTTCCTAGGGGGGAAAAAAAACAAAATCTGACTTTGAGTTGAAATTTTCCACGTTTCATCCCAATCCAAAGGTTACTTTAAAAAAAAATTTTTTTTTTTTTGAAAGTTGAATTAAAGTCAAGTGAAATTTGTAAAGTTTAGTCATCTGAGGAGGTATGTGTACACAAAGATCTCAGTGAGTAACAAAAAAAAAAACTACATTTTCCTTTTGCTTGTGACTTTTGAAAGAGTAAATCCTTTTGGCTCTTTCCTTTGAAACCCTGTCTCAGTTACAAGGACAGGAAACCAACCATTTTTTTTTCAATTTATTCAAACAATTTTTTGCCTAGGAAGAACTAATAAAATTTGTAGTTGTTTGTCGTGCTCAGACCCTCAATCGTGTCTGACTCTTTGTTACCCCATGGACTGTAGCTGCCCGGCTTCTCTGTCCAGGCAAGAATACTGGAGTTGGCTGCCATATCCTCCTCCAGGGACCTTCCTGACCCAGGGATTGAACTCTTACCTCTCTTACATCTTACATCTCTTATGTCTCCTGCATTGGCAAGCAGATTCTTGACCACTAGGGAATTCTTGGGAAGCCTCATTAAAATAAGACTTTACATATTAAGTCCACTAGTAGCAAAAAAAAATTTAGAATGTCCTCACATATATGTACATTTGATAGAAAAATATATTTACAAATCATGAGCATAATTCAAATAAATTCGACAAATCTACTAAGTACCAGGCACTGAGAGTTCAGTGTTCGAGGTATATAAAGCAGGTCCTGTTCTCCAGAGATGTATTATTTGGTAGTGGAGATAAGAGTAATAACAATGACAATAATGTAAGGCAGAATACAGCGAGTGTAGAGGTATAAGTAAAGTGATGTAGGACCACAAAAATGGAGAACTTAATGTTGACTGGAGGATGGGGATAGTTTATGCTGAGTTTTGAAGGATTGAGAATGGCAGGAATCAGTGAGTTGGGAAGGACATTTCAGACTAGAGACCAATGTGAGCATGCTAATGGAGGTTAGAGATGGGACTAGTCAAGGTGGCTGCCAAGTTGGATATGACAGAGGACAGAGTAGAAAATCAAGTTAGGAAAAGTTGAGAAGTTAGGCTCAGAGCTTCTCAGTGGGTGTGCTACCGGTTTTGGGGGGTGAATGGGTCTTCGCTGTTTTAGGGAGTCTTTGCCTTCCAAAAGCCATCAGTGCTCCATGGCATTTTGACCACTGAAAAGAATTCTCAAACATTTTCAAACCCATCCTGATACATCCTGTATCACCCCTGCAGAAAATGACTGAAAGTGGCTTGGATTCCAAATTTGGGGGCAGTCCTTAGTTCTGTAGGTGACGAGTAAAAACAGTTCTGACTAGAAAAAGGGCATGAGCAGGCTTGGGATTCAGGACAATGCCTTCTGGAGATTGACTCAAAGAATGGAAAGAATGCGATAAAGTCAGGCTACTGCAATAGTTTAGAGAAGAGTCAATGTGGACTTGAAGTAAAGAATCGCATCACTTTCATGCTTGAAAACATTAATATACATTATTATTATTATTAAAGTCTTTATTGAATTTGTTACAAAATTGCTCCTGTTCTATGTTTTGGTTTTTTAGCTGCAAGGCACGTGGGATCTTAGCTTCCTGACCACAGATGGAACCCACATCCTCTGGATTGGAAGGCGCAGTCTTAACCACTGGACCACCAGGGAAGTCCCTATAATTATTTTAGCTATTCTTTTTGCCTCTGCTTCTCCATAGCACTGCATTGTAGAATTCTTTGTGCTGTAGCTGCTTTCCTGTTTTTTTTTTTCCCTCAAATTAATATCATATGGTAAAGTCATTATTACAAAAACAAGATTTTTAGAGGGTGATCAAAACACCCTCTCTACAACACACTTTATAATTATAGCATAAACACGTGGGGGTGTGGAAAGCTCTATTTAAAAAACAAGACAGAAAGAATGCTGTTTCTCTGTTTCGTTTTAGATAGTGTTTGGATTCTTTCACTTCTTGAGAGGATGTTTTTTTCTTTTTCTTTCCCTCTCTCTTTTTAAAACAAAGGCTCTGTTGACAGTAGACTGAAAAGTTTTGAATCCCAGATGTCAGTTCAATGGAAACTCAAAGTGGATATGCAGATGGAGTCTTTCAGAAGCACCACCAGTTGCCAGAACAGAAGACAGTGCCCAAGGCAAGGGAGGCAAGTAGGTCATGTCGCTGCTTGGATGTGTGCAGGTGATGGCAAGGGGTGGAGAGCACGGCTGCCCCCACGGAAGCCCAGTCTGTATATCTCTAAATGGGGTCCTGAGTAAGCACAGCTGCCGAAATCACATCCTTCTTGTTTCTCCAGGGGACTTTGGAAGGGACCCACTCCAGTATTCTTGCTCCCTACTACTGTAGCCCGCCAGGCTCCTCTGTCCGTGGGGTTGCAAAGAGTTGGACACAACTCACTGACTAAACAACAACAACAACAAATATTGACAGAAGATCAACCACAGATACGTTATGCTTAACTTTATTTTGTAAAAAAAAAAAAGTTTTCTTCAGGAAACTTTCAGGTGTTTTTTTTTTTGTGGGAAAAAAATGGAATTTCAGGCCTCATTAAGCAACTGAAAACTTGTACCACGTCTACACAGAGGCTTAAGGACTTGAAATCGTAAATTCGAATCTGATCCTAGTCATTAGTGAGGCTCTCATTCTCCAAACCTTTTCTGAACTTTCAGCTAGGTTCCTGGTAAGGGTCTCTGAAATAGGCTTGGGTGCCCACTCATATTTTCTAGGGCTCTATTCACTTCAGTTTCTCTTGTGCAAAATTGTTAATTTTGCTCTTCATTGAAGAACCTACTGGAAAAAAAGTGATTATAATGTTTTTTTAAATTTTCCTAATACTTTCTATGTTACAAAGCATATATATATATATATATGTATATATATATATATATATATATATATATATATAAACCCATTAAATACTCTGAAGGTCAGAGGATTAAGGGACTTACCCAAGGTCACAGAATGGAAAATCCAGAACTCACACCCAGGTCTTTTTGACTCTGAGCTCATGTGTTCCCTAGACAGTTTGCTACTCAGTTACCAGCACTTTGATCCCTGAACTGATGGTAAGGAGGGCCAGAATTTCTGAGCAACATGATCTCCCAGTTCTGACCCAGGAATCAGTTGCTTCAAATAATGAGATGCAGTTGCATTGGCTGTTTCCAGAGCTATCTTTCTGAAATTGCTATTATGGCAACAGTTTTGTGGTTCGTGACCCTCAGTGACAGGAGAGGCCAGTGGCCCAGCTCCAGGTGCCCCTTCCTCCCTACGTTGTTGCATTCAGTGACTCCCAGCAGCATGTTCTCCTGGCTGTGGTAACTCCCAGTTGCTCCTGTCAGCAGCTTTTGAGAGGTCCTCTGGGTCATTCCAGAGTTTCTTGCTTCCTGGAATAGCTCCTTGGCAAGTAGACAGTACAACGTCACCGCCTCAGCATCACCTCTAAGGGCAGACCTCAGTTCTGGTGCTTGACAGCAACTTGTGTCTTCAAATAAGCCCCCAGAGTGACTTAGGGGAAGCAAGGCTCCAGAGGGGCCACAGTGTCATGCTGGGATTTGCTGGACTCTGAGACAGATTTAGGTCTCCTGAGTCTCCACTGGTTGGGAGTGAGTGACTTGACATGCTTCTTTCTGTAGTCACGTGTGTTGCCTGTGAAATTTTTCTCTACATGATCAGTCCTCCCTTATTGTGCGTTTATGTGACATGAGCCCTGGAAACCGCCCTAGGCATCTCCAAACATTTTAGCCCTCGTAATTTTCCAACAGTGACCCTGGGTTATGTAGAAACTCAAAATTAGTCTTCATAACCACTTAGCAATAAGAGTAGGGTGAGGTTTAAACCCTAAAGAAAGTTAGTTTAGTCACTCAGTTGTATCTGACTCTTCTCGACCCCATGGACTGTAGCCTACCAGGCTCTTCCGTCCATGGGATTTTCCAGGCAAGAGTACTGAAGTGGGTAGCCATTTCCTTCTCCAGAGGATCTTCCCGACCCAGGGATCGAACCCAGGTCTCCCCACTGTAGGCAGACGCTTTACCATCTGAGCCACCAGGGAAGTCCCTAAAGAGCTGGACCACAAAGAAGGCTGAGAGCTTAAGAATTGACACTTTTGAATTGTGGTGTTGGGAAGACTCTTGAGAGTCCCTTGGACTGCAAGGAGATCAAACCAGTCCATCCTAAAGGAAATCAACCCTGAATATTCATTGGAAGGACTGATGCTGAAGCTGAAGCTCCAGTACTTTGGCCACCTGATGCGAAGCGCCAACTCTTTGGAAAAGACCCTGATGCTGGGAACGATTGAAGGCAAAAGGAGAAGGGGGCTGCAGAAGATGAGATGGTTAGATAGCATCACTGACTCAATGGTCATGAGCCTGAGCAAACTCTGGGAGATAGTGGAGGACAGAGGAGCCTGACAGCCTATAGTCCATGGGGTTTCAAAGAGTTGGACACAACTTAGCAACTGAAAAACAACCACCACATGCCAAGCACATAAGTGCTTTCTATTAACTTTTAAAATTCTCATAGCACATTCCTGAGGAAAGTCCTGTTTTTATTAGAAAGACTTATTTATGTACTTGGCTGCATGGAGCCTTGTTTGTGGCATGTAGGATCTTTGATCTTTGCTGTGGTATGCGGGGTCTCTTGGCTACAGAATGAGACTTCTCAGTTGCAGCGAGTGGGATCTAGTTCCCTGACCAGGGATCGAACCTGGGCCCTCTGCTTTGAGAGTGTGGAGTCTTAGCCACTGGACCAGCAGGGAAGTCCCACCCTTTTTAAAAACAGGGAGGTAATGGACGGGAGATCTGCCTTCTGGTTGTTTCTGAATTCCAGAAATTTTTCATGGATAAAGAAGAGTATATCACATTAAATAATTTGAGTGCCTCCTTTATCCTTGCAGAATGCCACATTTTCCCCAAAGACAGATAACTTTAAGCCTCACGTGGTTTGAGCAGAAGACTTCTGTGGCAGATACTTCTTTTCTCCCCTAACAGTCCTTCCTGGTTCTTCCTTGACAAAATGAAAAGTTAGCTGCTCAGTCGTGTCTGACTCTTTGTGTTTCTGTGGGACAGCCTCCTCTGTCCATGGGATTCTCCAGGCAAGAATACTGGCGTGGGTAGATCCCTTCTCCAGGGGATCGTCTCAACCCAGGGATCAAACCTGGGTCTCCTGCATTGCAGGCAGATTCCTTCCCACCTGAGGCACCAGGGAAACCCCCTCCTTGCCAAAGTCTCTGGTATTTTTTTTTTTTTGCACCCGTCCCTCAAAGTCTCTGGTTTTATTCAGACGGCAATGTGCTGTGAGGCTTCAAGGGACTGGATCCTTGTTGGCCTCATTCAACCACAGAGATCCCATTCTTCTTTGCATATTGTGTAAAAGAGCAGATCTGGATGAGTTGGGGGATCTTTGGGGTGCTTCTAGACAAGATATTCCTCTTTGAGTGAAAACAGAACCACGTGAGGAGGAAGCTTCTTTGTCCTCATTCTTCCCTTCCTGCTTTGGATAATGTTGAGTGAGGAGGTGATGGCTGGGGCTCAGAGAGCTTGAGGCCATTAGATTACAAGCCTGAGGATAGAGACCAATGACCTGTGGCTGGCAAAATGGGATAATGATAATAATAAAAGCCTGGTTCTTGTGGAATAATACTACTGTAGTACATTGTTTGACATTGTTGTTACACTAGCAACAGTAGACTTGTTGAGCAAGATATTGACCAGTCCAAGTTGGATTGGAAATAAAAACAACAGTGATGCCATGGGTAACTTAGTTGATAATTCAGTGGACTTTTTTTTTCTTACTGTTAGCTAAGAGTATTCTTAACTCTTAAGAAGTTTGTGTGCACATGACTGATATACTCTCAAATTTAAACAGATTTATGTCACATGGTAGAGACCTAGATACAACTGAACTTTTTGCTTAGGGGTTGTCTTAACAAATGGGTTGTTCTGTTTGATCTGATTCTTCGGTGGTCATCATGCTTTGGGGGAAAACCAAGCCACTTCAGTTAAGCAGGGCGGTATAGACTGGTCACTTATTAAGTATAGCAAAAGTATAATGTCGACAACATTTAGTTCAGGGCTCTGTCATGCGGTCCTTCAAGGTCCTTCCCAACCAACTGGTCTGTCATTCCTCTTCTTCTCTCCTCTATTCTTGTTTTTACCCCCAGTCTGACATGAAGTCATCTTTAAGAAGTTTTCGAAATATGTTTATTTTTTACTGAAGTACAATTGATTTAAATGCTACATTATTTTCAGGTAATAACTACAGCATAGTAATCCAGTATTTTTATGGATTATACTCCATTAAAAGTTATTACATCTAAGGTCATATCCACGAAATATAGTCTAAAGTCAATTATACGGCTGCTAAATCAACTCTGAGATTTAATGCTCAACCATTATATAAAAGAAGTTAGAAAAGAAAGAATTTCCATATAAAAAAGTTATTATAAGATAATGTCTATAATTCCCCATGCTATACAGTGTTTTCTCATTGCTTATGTATTTTATACATAGTAGTTGGTGTCTCTTAATCCCTTACCCCTAATTTGTTCCTCCCTCATCCTTCTCCCCTTTGGTAACCACTAGTTTGTCTTCTTTGTGTGTGAATCTATTTCTGTTTTGCATTTATGTTCATTTGTATTTTTATTTTAAAAGCATATATATTTATTTCTTTGACTGCTTTGGGTCTTAGTTGAAACATTCAGGATCTTTCATTGTGGCAGTCAGGCTCTCTAGCTGTGGCTCACAGACTTAGTTGTTTTTGCAGTATGTGGGATCTTAGTCCCTCAACCAGGGACTGAACCCACATCTCTTGCATTGCAAAGTGGATTCTTAACCACTGGACCCTCAGAGAAGTCTCTATATTGTTCTTATTTTTTAATTCTTATTTTAAAATTTTTGTTTGTATAATTTAAACAAAATTTTATGCAATTTTAAAGGTAACTTTCCTTTTAGTTCTTACAAAATATTGATTATATTCCCTGCATTGTACAATACATCCTTGAATCTATCTTATATCCAATAGTTTGAACCTCCCACTCTGTCTCCCCTCTGTTCCCCACTCCCCTGCAGCTGGTAACCACTAATTTGTTCTCTATATCTGCGAGTCTGCTTTGTTTTTGTTTTATTCACTAGTTTGTTGTATTTTTTAGATTCCACATATAAGTGATATTATACAGTATTTGTCATTCTCTGTCTGACATGTCATTAAGCATGATACTGTTTAGGCCCATACATGTTGCTACAAATGGCAGGATTTCATTTTCATGGCTGAATATAATATTCCACCATACATATATGTTAGTCACTCAGTCATGTCTGACTCTTTACGACTCCGTGGACTGTAGCCTACCAGTTTCCTCAACCCATGGAATTCTCCAGGTAAGAATCCTGGAGTGGTTGCCATTCCCTTCTCCAGGCGATCCTCCTGATCCAGGGATTGAACCTGAGTCTCCTGCATTGCAGGCAGATTCTTTACCATCTGAGCCACCAGGGAAGCCCCTCATACATATATACCATCATCTTTATCCATTTGTCTGTCCATGGGCCCTTGGGTTGCTTCCATATCTTTGGCTATTGTAAATAGCGCTGCTATGAACATTGGGGTGCATGTATTTTTTCAAATTAGAGTTTAATGAGATTTTAGCAAATACATTTCCATAAAGCCACTTAAAACTTTGCAACTTTAGGAAAATCACTGACCTCTTTGAATCTCAGTTTGTAAAATGAGAATAATATGACACCCCTACTATATAAATAATAATAATAATACCTAGCACTTATTGTGTGCTTACTGTATGCTTGGTAAATTTTAAGCCCTATATAGGTATTACCACCGTTAGTTCTCTTAATGACTTTATGATGTATGTGCTACAACTTGATCTCACCATACAAATGAGAACTGCGACAAGGTACAGAGCCGTGGCTTGAATCCTGATGTGACCACAAGAGCTCTCCTGCTTGACCAGAGTGCTGTAGCTCCTGAATGTAAGAAATTGTTAATGTTATCTGATGAAAATATTTGGATAAAAAAATAGCTTATCTAGTGATTTTGTCTGTGTGAACCACCCATTAATGTAATTGCATATTAATATGATTGAATGTTTAGAAACGAACCATTTCAGAGAATCAAAAAAGGGAAAAAAAAGAAAAAGAATCAGCTGGAATATCTGGCTTCTGATTGATTTCCTGTTCAGAAGTTTCCTAAAAGTAAACTTAATTATAGTGTTGATCTTGGTAGATTAGAACATGTGAATAGCTTACAGTATTTTGCCAATTGGACCAACCTTTTTCAGGTTGATCCCTCAGCCACCAGAGGCAGTGGAAAGATCTTCATTCCTTGGTAATCAGCCTGTTTGATGGAAGGCAGGGCTAGGTCCAGGAAACATATAAGACCTGGACGAGAGGAATTGGCCTCCAAGGCTGACTCTTTCACTGCCTGGCTAAGTGACATTGGGCAAATCACTTAACACTTTCAAGTCTTTCTTTGTAGTGAGGTTCAATTGAAATAATAGAGGTGTAAGTTGCTTGTCAACCATAAAGCCTTGAGAACGTATTTTTATATTTTCTCTTTATGTCAGTGCCTAATCCCTCATATTGACACTGTGGTATATTTGGAAGCAGTAGTATTCTTCAGTGAAAATCCCACTCTCTCCAAGACAAGTGATCTGGGTTCCAGTCTTGCTCTATACCCAACCTTCTGCAGCAATGTTTTCTTACCTGGAAAATGAGGGATGTGTGTGGATAGAGGGTTTCTAAATGATCTCGGGGACCCTGTGCCATTTCATCATCAAAAGGACTGAGATATTTTCTCTTCCTTCTTTTTTAATAACTTTCTGTATTTTTTGGCTGCACTGGGCCGTTGTTGCTGCACACAGGCTTTCTGTAGTTGGGGAGAGCCGGGGCTGCTCCGGCGGTGCCTGGCTGTCTCATTCTGTGGACTCGAGGTGCGGGGGCTCAGCAATTGTGGACGCCTGCCTCTGAAGCACAGGCTCAGTAGCTGTGCTGCCCAGGCTTAGTTGCTCCTCGGCATGTGGGATCTTCCTGGACCAGGGATCAAACCTGTAACTCCTGCATTGACAGGTGGATTCTTTAGCACTGAGCCAACGGGGAAGCCCTGAGAGATTTTCTTCAGCTATTTATTAACAGAGGTTGCTATTGTTGCATTTCCACACAGCTGAAGCACATCTACAAAAGACACCAGGAACTGTTCTTTTGACTCATAGGAATAGAGAGCACAGCTATGGATCAAAAGGGTATCACGCAGACACCCTTCAGGTGCAGTCTGCCGGGAAAGGAGCTTGTGTGTGTGTGTGTGCTTGGAGAACACCCCAAGTGCCTCACCGGGGTGGACACTGTGTGAACATAGAACTGTGAAGGGATGTTCAAATCCCAGGATGCAACTGAGATTGGCAAAGTCTGCCCTGCCTAGACTATCAGAGCTACAAAGGTCAGCGTGGACAAGGAGGAAACTGACATTCAGACGGAACACATCTACTGCCTGAGGCTGCACAGAAGATCAGCAGTTAGCAGGCTGGAACCCACCTCACCTAATTCCCAGGCCAGGGGTCTTTCTATTGTCCCATGAAGCCTTATTTACAAAGATGACGTTGACAAAATTATCCTAAGGAATCACTCAAAGAATTCATCGCAAAACACCAAAGAAGACAAAACCCTTGACACACTCAGATGATTTATGTTTTTCACTCCTCTGAGACATGTGGATATTTTAGCAACACCTTTTTTTAAACTGACTTAAAATATGCACGGATAATCAATAACATTCCCTGCATCACTGCTGAGAGTTACACATTATCGTAAAGAAAATATTGTGATATCAAGCTGATGAAACTTTATATTTGAAAGATTTCTCTTTTTGATGTTCTGATTCATAGACATCTGCAGCAGTTCTCTAAAAGAAGTCTTTTATTTTGTGTGAAACATAATGTAAACATTTACTCCAGATCAACCAGAAGGAAAGGCATAGTGGTGAAAAAAATAATTGAAGGGTAATGGCATGTTTAGACCTAGTGAGACCTGAGGGCCATGGTGAGCTATTAGCCAAATATGAGTCTACAATAGTTTATTATAAAAGCAAGTATTATACTTGGACATTTCCAATGGAGTAAGCTGTATTACAGCCAGAATTATGCTATTATACTCAGGAGTATAATAGGACTGTTATAATACTGCTATTATACTCCTTTTATATCCAGTGTTTGTCAGTCCTTTAATTTACATTGAGTCTACTTTTGTACTTCTCTTCAAGTAAATTCAATAAATGGCAAAGGAATAGTAGAAAAGAAGAAGGTCAGTGATTAAAGCATTGAGAATAAAACCTTTGAATTATGTGATAGATTATTAGGGAAGATGTTATTAGCTGTTATTAGCTCCTAGAAGAGAGGGACAGTCACAGGAGGTATCAGAAAGAATACCTAATTACAAGATTCAGTGAGAATTAGATGGTAAACCAATAGCTAACATTTACTGGGTACTTATGTTTCAGGCACTGTGCTAAGTACTATTCATGTGCAATTCCACTTAATCCTCATAAAAATGTAGATGGAAATATTGCCCAGAAGCATGATGGGTTTTAGTTATAGAATTTGTCTTTATGACCAGTCATAGAGATAGGAGGATTAGAAACTTTAGGCTTTTGTTTTGGCTATTTAAATAAAGTGAAAATCTGGTTGTACTTCAGTTTATTAGGAGCTTGCCAATGGCACTGGATGCTGTAGGTATAATTTCTTCCTATACCAAGTGGCCAAACTGGACTTCTTTACAAAGAACCTTTCAGCTAAAGGACTTTTATTCTTTACTGTAATGTTTTCAAAGCAAGGATTTCTTACTTTTGAATGCTGGATGCACAAAAACTTTGTGAAAATGAATAGTTGACTAGGAACTCAAGTTTATTATTATTATTATTGCTATTTTTAAACTTTTATTTTATACTGGAGTATAGCTGATTAAGAATGTGGTGACAGCTTCAGATGCACAGCAGAGGGACTCAGCCTTACATACACATGTGTCCACTTTCCCCTAAACTCCCCTCCTATCTTGGCTGCTGCTGCTGCTGCTGAGTCGCTTCAGTCGTGTCCGACTCTGTGCGACCCCATAGACGGCAGCCCACCAGGCGCCCCCGTCCCTGGGATTCTCCAGGCAAGAACACTGGAGTGGGTTGCCATTTCCTTCTCCAATGCATGAAAATGAAAAGTGAAAGTGAAGTCGCTCAGTCGTGTCCGACTCTTCGAGACCCCATGGACTGCAGCCCACCAGGCTCCTCCATCATGGGATTTCCAGGCAAGAGTGCTGGAGTGGGGTGCCATTGCCTTCTCCGCCCGTCTTGGCTAGGCACTTCTAAATTGAAAGAACAGGATATAAATTATCTAGGGCCTCACAGCTGGCAGAAGAAAATGCAAAACCTCTCTGGAGAAACACTTCTTCAACCTAGGGTATACAAGATTTCCATAGTTAAATCCACAGTGAAGAGAAGTTCACAACCCAAAATTAGAAAATACTAGAGATCCTTATGAGTGACAGTGTATCCATAAATAGAACTATAGGTGGAGACTATCAAATCTGTATGCTTAAAGTGACATAAAAGAAGGAATAATATCATAAAGCATAAGATTCTGAAAAAGAATAGGCATATTTTAAAATACAACTATTAGAGATGGAAGTGTATAGACACCGAAGTTAGTTGATAGGTTAACAATGCTGGCTTATAATTAAAAAGAGAATTAGAATACCAAAAGATAAATCTGAGGAAATTATCAGGAAAGAACTGGAAAAAAAGACAAAATGTTGAAAAATATGAGACATCAAGAGACCTTGAAGATATAAGAAGATGAAACATATATCTACTAGGGGTTTCAATAATAAAGAATAAAGAGAATGGTATAGAGGTAATATACAAAGACAGAGAAACTAAAAATTTTTTCATTGATTTTTTTTCTGTTGTTGTTGATTAAAAACATTAATCCTAAGACACAAGAAGCATAATAAAATCCTTGGCAAAATAAGTAAAATAAATCCACATCTAGACCCATCTTAATGAAATTACAGAACATCAAAGAGAAAAATGTAAAGATAACTTTAAGAAAAAACACAAGTTAACAGCAAAGCAATGATAGTTTAACTAGCTGGAGATTTCTCAACAGGCAATGATGGACGTCAAAGGACAGTGGAAAAATATCCTCTTAAGTCTTAAGAGAAAATAAATATTAACCTAAATTCTATAGCAAATTAAACTTTAAGAATAAAATCTCCTCTCCTTCCAAAACATTTTCAGACAAAATAAAGCTGAAAGAATTTAGCTCCAAAGAACCTTGCCGAAGGAACTATACTGAAATGTGTAATTCAGGAGAAATAAAATTGAACTAAAAAGTGTAAGGAATGGTGAGCAAATGATTCTGTTTCCAACTGCTGCTGGATGTCCAGTGGCTTCCATAGGGTTATTGACAGCACCTGAGTGTGAAGATAAGGAGATAGGTTGCTATTGCTGCACGTGTATTTCTGTGTATATGTAACACATTTTCCTGTAGGTACAGCATTGCAGATAGTGATGAGGTTCCCATGTGGGCCTTTCAAAGCCTATTGAACTCAAATGCTACTAACACGGAACACTATCTGAAGAAAGAAATACTTGAGTCCAGAATGAATGAAGCAAAGAGCTTAAGACCCCTAAATTACTGAGTCTAAAGCCCTAGAGTGATGGCAGTCAGTCATGGGGATAGGAGCAGTGAGTCCATGAATATCAGCTTCCTAATGGAAATTCTAGATTCTTTCCATGAGGAAACATGCATTCTTCCCTGGACTCTAATTAGAATTTGCTTTTTCGTTAGTGTTTACGGACAATAAAAATGGAAGAACAAGAACTTTGGGGCAAAAAACATCACCAAGGGTGACATGATTGCTAATAGGCCTTTGGATTTCACATAAAGGGTCCTTTTAGGCAAATACTTCTTTAAAGGCCTAGCTGAGTTGCCTGAAACACACTTTAGTGCCCAATAGTTTTTCTGGAAAGAAACTCACCATTGGACTGATGATTGGGTGATTATGCAAATATGCAAGGCCCAGAAACCCTCTGGATGGAAGGAATGCCTGAGCCCAGCAGGAGGTGGGCACTGCCGGTCTAGAGAGAGGCAAGGAAACAACAGGTGTTCTTGGTTGGCGCCGAGGGTCGCTGCTGACAGTCTCATAAAACATTTACAAGGTTGGCCAGTGCTGCCGTAGAGCCCAGAGCCAGGGCAGGTGCAGTGAAAAGGCAAATTCCAGGGTGGCTGAAAATGGAGAGATTGTAGCAAAGAGACAGCCAAGTAGGAAAATTAAAGTTATCCTGTACCTGCCTCCACACCCACATAGACATGAAATACATGGGCTCAGGGTTCTGCAGGGCAAAATGGAAGTCTGAGAGCAGTAAGTTAACTTGTTTGGTGTGAAAAAGACCAGAAAACAGCAAAGGAACACAGAACCAAGAGCTATAATGTTAGTGTAGTTCTAACAGAAGCTTTTAACAGAAATGCAGTTACTGACTGCATGACCGTAGAAAAATTAACTTTTTGATCAGATTAAAGCTATTGTTTAACATGGTGTCATGATGGAATGAGAGATCAAGAAATCACTAGAGGGAATTCCCAGTGGTTAGGAGTCCACACTATGGGCTCCATCCCTGGTCGGGGAACTAAGATTCCACAAGCTGCATGACTGAGCTGAAAAAAAAAAATATCATTATAGCATGCTTTTCCATAAAGGATTTCAATTTTCAAAAGCCTAGCTTTCTAAAGAATAAATTAATATTCTAGAAAGATGTCGACAAGCTTAATGAGCCTTTAATTGAGAAATAGAATAAGGATATTATAACTAAGGAACATAGCAGAATGAGAGCTGAAATACTGGCTAGAAGGGTTATGTTAACTTGAAAAGTAATTTATGCCACATGATAATCTTCCCTACTGAACTCCTTATTTTCTTTTTGTTTCTTTTTGACTCAGAAAATATGGACAATAGACTACTATCCCCTGTCTTTTTTCCTCCTTTCTATCTTTATCATCACAACTATCACATGAAGATAGTTTAATTATTTTCCCTGCTCTGAGTCCTTCATTCCAGCAGGAGTGTTTGCCTGAAAATCCAGGGAGCTACATCAATTCAGTTTGACAAATATTTACTGAATGTCTGTCATGTCCAGTGAGGTACCAGAGACTGCAGCTATAAAGACAGGATGATATAAAGGTGAGTGACAGAGGTAGGCAGGTAATTCTTATGAGCTGGATGATAGACGTGGCTGAAGGGAGTACTGTGTGCAGCCTAGGATTTATTATTAGCAGGGGCCTAGTGCTTAGAATGGGAGTTTTCAATACTGACTGCTTTCTAATATTTAAACCACCTGAGGAGATTTAAAAAAAAAAATGTGTTCTCCAGTTCTTACTACCTGAATAATGGGCTAATTATCTGGGTGAGGCTCAGGCCCAGTCCTTTCCAAAGGTTTCTCAGCTTAACAGCTATTGATTTAACAATGGGCAGTCTTGGGAATTCCCTGGAGGTCCAGGTTAGGACTTTGCACTCGCACTGCAGGGGCTGTGGGCTCGATCCTTGATCAGGGAACTAAGATCCCACATTTCAAGGGGCAGGGCCAACCCCCCTCCCCCCTCTCCCCCGCCCCCCACCTAGCCCAGCGCCAAAACAACAAAAAAAGGGCAGTCTTACTCCCAAAGCCTGGTTTCAAACTCAACCAGCCAAGGCCTCAATTTTCTCATTGTCAACTAGGGATAATGTTAGTTTTTACCAGTGGTGGACATGTGCCGGGCAGCTTGCTTTCCACTGGGAATGGCCATCCCTGACTCACAAGGTGCCAGTGTGGCTGCCAGTCCCATCACCTGCTGACCTCTGATGGAAAGGGATGTCTGCAGGACTCAAGGCCGTTGGAGCGTTTGGTCTGCGTGTTGTGCACGTGACCCACTGGGGCCATCCAAAGCCTTCCATGATGGAAAGGAGGAGAGGGAGAGGCGGGGAGAGCAGGAGAGGAGCAAGCGAGCCAGGAAGGTCTGTCCCTTTTGACTTCTGAGTATACACACGGAGGCAGTTAATCTCCCCAGGTATACCAAGAGAGTCTGGCTGCAAACGAAGCCTGCTGTCAGAGGGAAACCGAGCTGAGAAGTCAGAACAGTGACAGAATCCCGATAACATCACCTGGTCCTCTGGATTCACCTCTTTCTGAAGCTAGGAATATCTGTCCCTGGGCTTTCCTGTTGTGCCAGACAATTAATTCTCTGATGCTCAGCTATTTGGGGTCAGTTTTACATTATTTGTTACCAAAAAAATGTCATGAAGCTTCTGTGAGAGTAAAGTGAAATAATGTAGGGAAAACACAAATCCTAAGATATTATAAACACTCCTCATCCTCATCACCATTACAACATTGTCCTCATTGCTAACACCACCTGTTTTTCTTCTTAAGTGTACTGTACAATGGGGTGCAGTTATGATATTTTCTGACGTCTGTACTGTTTATTAGAAAGAACTCAGAAATTTTTGACATGCTCTATAATTTTGTTTTTTAGGTTATCCTAGACATTGCTCCTCAGTTCCATGAAGGAATGATGATGCTTCAAGCTTTGGGGCCTTTGAATATGCCCAGCCTTCAGAGTTTCATGCCATAATAGGCAGAGGAATAGATGCTACTTAGAAGACACCTGTTCTTTATTTTTTAATATTTATTTTCTTCTTTGGCTGTTCCAGGTCTCAGTTGTGGCACTCAGAGGAGTTTTGATCTTTGTTTCAATCTTTTTTTTTTTTTTTTAATATGCTATCTTTTAATTGTGGCATGCAAACTCAGCTGCAGCATGTAGGATCAAACCCAAGTCCCCTGTATTGGGAGTGTGGAGTCTTAGCCACTGGACCAGCAGGGAAGTTCCCAACTGTTTTTTATATTTTCACCATTAGAAAAATAAGCCTCAGTGTCCACTCTGAGGTTTATTTAATGCTCCTCATGTGCCCACAGCATGTTCCACTTCTGCACGTTTGCGCCAATTTGATTCAAAGTCCTTCCTCACCTTTTCTTCATTCATCTAATCCAGTTGCCCCACAAGGCCCAGATCAGGTTCCTTGGAGCTTACCTTGAACACTGTCTCTGAGTTCACTCCCCTTTCCTTAAACTTCTAATGTCATATTTTGGTTTGTTCTAAATGTATATTGCTTTATCTCCTCAACAAGATGGTGTTTTCATTGAAAACAAGGGAATTCTCTGTACTTTTCTGAGTTTCCCTGCACATACCAGATTCCTTATGACTGCTGGTTCAAAGAGTATACTTCAAATTAGGCAATTCTTTCAGAAGCAGATGAGGAATTGCATTGGTTGGTTGTAATGCTGCTTAGTAGACTGAGCTACAGAAAAGTTGTAGCAGTCTTTATAAGCCAGAGCTCCAACTGTAGGGAATTCTAGGTACCAATTCTTAACTGCCTTCGCAGTTTGAAGTCAAGAATTTCTTTCCCTATTGTCTTTTCTTCTACTTCTGTCACAACTTTGCCTTGGCGACTGGCATGGAAATTTAAGCTCCATTGAGTTAAACATGAAATCTCATTATTTATACTATAGTCTGGTCATATTCTAAGAGTCTTTGTCAATTTAAGGAAAAAAAAGTTTTCTCCTGGCCTTTTTCTTTATTGTTCTGGTGAGCAGCTGCATGCACTGTCCAGTGAGGTCCTCACATCCTTCTTGTGTGTGATGAGATTCCTGTTACTTTAGACTGATATTGATGATTATTTAATAAATAAATGGACATATCCGGCTCTTCTCCCCAGCATAATTAGACTTGCTTTGTTAAAGCCATAGTTGAAATGGATAACCAGTCCCATTCTTTCCTTCCATTTTGAATTCTTAGTGTTGGCTTTTGTGTTCTTTTGGCAGCTTTTCTACTAGCATGCTGGAACATGGCTGCTGCACCTTAGATTCAAGATTATACATTGGCCAGGATCCACCAGATGATGCAATGCTAAAGCCCGGTAAAAGCCAGGGCTGCTGTTATGATAAGAAGGTTCTTGATTCTGGTAGCTGCAGAAGAGATGTGTTCAACTTTAGTTCATCAGCTTAGCTTCCTCAGGAATTTGATTAACAGCATCACAGCATGCCAACATGGAAATGGCTTACTGCACATTCAGATCTGGATTCTTTACTGATTAAAGAAAAAAGCAAGAGAAACCCCAACACACACACACATACACATGCATGCACCCCTATATGTACAATTCAAGGAAAATACTGAACATATGATGAAAAATTGCTAAAAAGCAACTCTACCAGGAAACTAACTACATATTACCACATTACATCAAAAACTACGAAATAAGTGATTATTTTTCAATAGTCTTAGCTACCTTCATGTCTTACAAAGAAAGGGCTGTTTACTTTAAGTATCATTAAAACGAGCACAGATGGATATATTTTCAGTTATATCCATTGAATCGAACCTTAAGCATGGGGTATCAAGAGTATTTTGTCATGTAGAATTAACACATATTATAAAATACATGGTATTAATAAATAAATAATAAAACATATAAGGAATGAACCCACCAACCTTTTAAGAACAGCTTTATCGTCTAGACAGTAAAGCCCTCTCTGTCCATCATTACATACATGAGTGTCAATTATGAAATCAGGAAAGAAGTTATATCTTTTTTTATTAAGATTTTCCAGCACACCAGCATACCACTGAGATCCAATCATAAGTGAGTGTCAACAGATCATAACTTTCTGATGTTACCTCATAATTACTGGTACTATTTAAAGTTGTAAAAATCTCTGCCAGGTATTTGAAAAATTGTGCAGACAGTTTAATATTAAAACAAAGCTCTTCTCATCCAGAGATTACATCCAAAGGGACACATGCCATTATTGTTATTCAGCTGCCAAGTCATGTCCGACTCTTTGCGACCCCATGAACGGCAGCATGCTAGGCTTCCCTGTTCCTTCACTATCTCCCAGAGTTTGCTCAAGTTCATGTCCACTGAGTCGGTGATGCTATATAACCATTTCATCCTCTGCTATCCTCTTCTGCTTTTACCTTCCATCTTTCCCAGTGTCAGGGTCAGATGCACACAAAATAATCTCAGTAGATATGGTGTTCCATAAACCTCAGTTCAGTTCAGTTCAGTTCAGTCACTCAGTTGTGTCCAACTCTTGGCCACCCCATGGACCACAGCACGCCAGGCCTCCCTGTCCATCACCAGCTCCCTGAGCTTGCTCAAACTCATGTCCATTGAGTCCATGATGCCATCCAACCATCTCATCCTCTCTTGTTCCCTTCTCCTCCTGCCTTCAATCTTTCCCAGCATTAGGGTCTTTTCCAATGAGTCAGTTCTTTGCATCAGGTGGCCAAAGTATTGGAGCTTCAGCTTCAGCATCAGTCCTTCCAATGAATATTTAGGATTGATTTCCTTTAGGATTGACTGGTTTGATCTCCTTGCAGTCCAAGGGACTATCAAGAGTCTTCTCCAACACCTCAGTTCAAAAGCATCAATTCTTTGGCTCTTAGCTTTCTTTATGGTCCAAACCCGTGTCTCTTACGTCTCTTGCACTGGCAGGCAGGTTCTTTACCACTAGTGCCATCTGGGAAGCCCCAGTGAATGCTGAAGCTAGTGGAGTGAAAAGTGAGATTTTACAGTGTCTCAACTTATTTTCTTATATGTCAAAGCTAAAAAGTAACTTTACGATAAACTTGGAAAGCACCATCTCCATCAGTTGATCAAAATTAGCACCACCATCTGTTTGAGTTTTGACTTGAACATCTGGGTGGATGCAGGGGCCATGTACTGAAATCAGAAAGTTTGAGACAAAGTCAGTTGGGAGTAGAGACTGAAAATTGAGAGTTCTGTTTAGACCACATTGATTTTAAGATCTATATGTAGTAAAATTTATTGAAGCTATCTAATAGGCATTTGGATATATGAGCATAGAGTTGCTGGGAAAGGTAAGAGCTGGAGACACACAGGCTAGTGGTCACCAACATACTGGTGAAATAAAATGGGTCACCTGAGGAAAGCATGAATTCAGAAAAGAATGGGGGCTCAAAGCAAGTGGCTGGATACTCCAGCATATGGGGTTCCACTGGGGGAGTCTGAGCGGGAGGAAAACCAGAAGGATTTGGTATCATAAAATTCAAGAGAAAAAGTAGAGTAGTCAGCCAGTGCTGTTGCGAGAACATGTAAGATTAGAACAAAGAATTGGAGATAAAACCAGTCAATCTTAAAGGAACTAAACCCTGAATATTCACTGGGGTTTGAGTTGGAGATAAAACCAGTCAATCTTAAAGGAACTAAACCCTGAATATTCACTGGGGTTTGAGTTGGAGATAAAACCAGTCAATCTTAAAGGAACTAAACCCTGAATATTCATTGGAATGACTGATGCTGATGCTGAAGCTCCAATACTTTGGCCACCTGATTGGAAAAGACCCTCATGCTGGGAAAGTTTTGAGGGCAAGAGGAGAAGGGAACAGCAGAGGATGAGATGATTAGAAAGCATCACTGACTCAATGGACATGAGTTGGAGCAAATTCTGGGAGATAGTGAAGGACAGGGAAGCCTGCCGTGCTGCAGTTCATGGGGTTGCAAAGAAATGAAGTGAAGTGAAAGTCGCTCAGTCATGTCCAACTCGTTGCGACCCCATGGTCTGCGTAGTCCGTTGAATTCTCCAGGCCAGAATACTGGAGTGGGTAGCCTGTCTCTCCTCCAGGGCATCTTCCCAACCCAGGGATCGAACCCAGGTCTCCTGCATTGCAGGCAGATTCTTTATCAGCTGAGCCACAAGGGAAGCCCGGGATTGCAAAGAGTCATACATGATTTAGTGACTGAACAAGGACATTCACCAAATTATACCGAGTTTCTATTGAATGCCAAGCATTATGCTTGGTCAAAGGAGAAGAGATCAAGTAAAAGACAGTTAGTATATGGTGTGATGAGTACTATGACAGTAGCAACCACAGGGACCCAGAGGGGAGACGGAGGTAAGGAGTGAATGGAGGACTTCAGGAAGCATACATGCTGGTGTTAAGCCTGCAATGTGGGTAAGGATTAACCAGAAATGTGATGAATTTGCTTAGGCAGAGGAAACCCATGTACAAAGTTATGGAAGCAATCAGAGAACTACAGGTAAATTAATTTGAATGGACTGAACGCATATATACATACATACGTTGTTTAGTTGCTAAGTCATGTCCAACTCTTTGTGACCCCATGGACTATAGCCCACCAGGGCCCTCCGTCCATGGGATTTCCCAGGCAAGAATACTGAAGTGGATTGCCATTTCCTTCTCCAGGGGATCTTTCCAACCCAGGGATCAAACCCTCAGCTCCTGCATTAGCAAACAGATTCTTTACCACTGGGTCACCATAGGGCTTACACACACACACACACACACACACACAAATATGAAGGAGCAAAGTCAGATGTGGCAGGAGAGGTAGCCAAGGGCCCGATGATGAAAGCCCTGGGTCCCTTACCAAGAGCTGCCCGGTAGTCTACAGAAAAGGATAAGAAGTATCCTGTCACGTCAGAGACGCCCAGGAGGAACGCCAGGCTGATTCTGGCCATGTTGTGGAAGATCTGTTTGTTCGAGTGCTTCAGCCTCTTGCAGATCCCTACTCGAGGCCATGGGAAATTGTCCTTGCTTCCAAAGTTGGGAAGTGATCTGATGAACATAGCTGTTGTAATACCAACAGGTATACCAACAGGGCAGCAGGTGGCAAACCTAAGAATGTACTATTGAGAACTTTTTATTTGGGTATAAGATCTGCATATATCTGGTAAGCCATAACGGCTTCTCTTAATTATACAGTACTTTGCTGGGTTCGCTGGTAGCTCAGCTGGTAAGGAATCCACCTGCAATGCAGGAGACTCTGATTTGATTCCTGGTCGGGAAGATCCCCTGGAGAAGGGATAGGCTCCCCACTCCAGTATTCTTGGGCTTCTCTGGTGGCTCAGATGGTAAAGAATCCACCTGCAATGTGGGAGACCTGGCTTCAATCCCTGGTTTGGGAAGATGCCCTGGAGGAGGGCATGGGAACTCACTCCAGTATTCTTGCTTGGAGAATCCCCATGGACAGAGGAGCCCATTGTTCTACAGTCCATGGGGTCACAAATAGTCAGACACTACTGAACAACTAGGCACAGCACAAGCATTTTCATTTGATCCTCATGTTGGCACTGTTTTCCTACTTTTAGTAGTGGAAGTGAGGCTGAGATAGGTGACTAGGCCAGAATCACACACTAGGAATAATAGTGTAAGGCCCTGGACCAATACCTTATAACTATGATAACTTGGGTTGTTATGCTATCAAGAGAGACCTTGGGACACCTTCCATCTGGAAGGATTTATGGTTGAGCCCGGTTAGGAGCCAGTTTACCTCCAGAGATCAGAGTGGCTGAGCCACAATACAGATATTTACCACCAGAGGGTGCTCTTGCCCAAGAGAAAATTGGCAGTTCTTGCAGTTTAAGAACCTTGGCTAATGTGTTTCTTTTCTGAGGTTCTTCAGAAAGGGCAGTATGAAGACTCTGACAGTAGTAGCCTGTGAACTGAAGGGTTGACCTGTAGCCTTTCATAGCTTGTGTCAAGAGAGATTGGTAGAATACTGCTTAATTCTCTCTAAGAGAATTCTATACTTTATCTGTGGAAGGGAGGAACAGATAGTTCATAAATAAAGCTGTTACAGTGATGAAGATGGACAGAGTACTTCCTGCCGTTCTAATGCAGGATTTAGTTCCTCAAGCTGTACTGTTCTTCTCAGGGATGATTCCTAGTTAAGGTGTTGTAAGTACCTTGATATGATGAAGCTATACAGATGACCCATCATTTTCCTTTTTGTGCCCAGGAAGGCTCGGGGCATTCTATGGGTTCAATTGTTCCCTCCTCCCCCACAAAAAAAGATAGGTTGATGTCCAAATTCCTCGCACCTATGAATGTGACCTTATTTGGAAATAAGTTGTTTTCAGATGTAATCAAGTTATGATGAGGTCTTAACGGAATTAGGACGGGCCCTAATCTAAAGGCTGGTGTCCTTATAAGAAGAGGGAATTTGAACACGGAGACACACAAGAACAACATGTGATGACAAAAGCAGAGATTAGAGTGATGCATCTTCAAGCCAAGGAATGCCAAGAATTACTGGCAGGCACCAGAAGCTAAGAGAAAGGCATGGAACAGAGTCTCCCTCAGACGGAACCTTTCTGACACCTTGATTTTGGAATGTTGACCTCCACACTGTGAGAGAATAAATTTCTGCTGTACTAAGGCACCCAGTTTGTGGCAGTTTCTTATGGCAAGAGGTCTGACCTCTTCTTACTGCAGAGGTCAAGGGTCTGTCCTTGGCAAAATAGTGAAGCAGGTACCTCTGGGAACTGAAAATCTTGCCTAATTCATTGTACTAACTTCATTCCATCTTGCTTATCTTCCCTCCACCCTCCATGTTGATGCCAGAGTCATAACTGCTGTTTGTTGTTCAGTCGCCAAGTCATCTCAGACTCTTTGAGACCCCATGGACTGCAGCATATCAGGCTTACCTGTCCCTCACCATCTCCTGGAGTTTGCCCAAAACTCATGTCCATTGCATTGGTGATGCCATGCAACCATCTCATCCTCTGTCACCCTCTTCTCCTTCTGCCTTCAATCTTTCCCAGCATCAGGGTCTTTTCCAATGAGTCAGCTGTTCGCATCAGGTGACCAAAGTATCAGAGCTTTGGCTTCAGCATCAGTCCTTCCAATGAGTATTCAGGGTTGATTTCCTTTATACTAAAATCCAAATCCTCCAGTGGCATGCCATAGTTTGTCCACAATAGAAGCAGACCTACAAAGCACTGCCAGACATGGACACTGTCCATCTTTATAGCCCTTTCTTGTCTCACTCATTGTACTCGTGTGTGTGTGTGTGTGTGTGTGTGTGTGGTGTGTGTGGTGCTAAGATGCTAAATCATGTCCGAGTCTTTGTGACCCTGTGGACTGTAGTCTGACAGGTTCCTCTGTCCATAGGATTCTCTAGGCAAGAAAACTGGAGTGGTTTACCATGCCCTCCTCTAGGGAATCTTCCCAACCCAGGGATTGAACCCTCATCTCTCATGTCATTAGCAGACAGGTTCTTTACCACTGGGAAGGCACAGTGTACTGATAGTTCTTTACAACTGCACTTCTTATTTACCCTTTGGTGATTTCACACAGATGTGTCTTTGCCAACGTAAAGATTCAACTCAAATATCACCTCTGTAGGAAGCCTTCCTTCAGCTCTGTAAATGAAGAATTTGTCTGATTTCAGCACAGAGCCTCAAGAACTCTTGGACTTTCCCTAGTGACAGAAGTGTCTTTGTTATGCTAATACTGTGACTCTAGGTAGGTCCCCAGATAGCTCCAGGTCACCAGAAGGTTGGAACTTTTGGTCACCAGATCTTCAGGGAGTGAAGCAGGACTGGAGATTGAGTTCAGTCATGTGGCCAATGACTAAATCGTGCCTATGTAACCCCAATAAAACGCTGGGTACAGGACTTCTTCGTTGGCCCAGTGGTTAAGAATATGCCATCCAATGCAGGGAATGTGGGTTGGATTCCTGGTTGGGGAACTAAGATCTCACATGCCACAGGGCAACTAGAGAGCCCTTGAGATTTAAAGCCCATGCTCTGCCACAAGAGAAGCTGGTGCACCCAAACAAGAGGCCCTTATACCATAGCAAATGCCCACGCACCACAACTAGAGAATCTCCCCCACACCGAAAATATAGAAAGCCCAGGTGCCACAACAAAGACCCAGCACAGCCAAAAAACAAACAAAAACAAAAACCTTGGATCCCAAGCTCATGGAGCTCACTTGGTGAAGACACTGATGCGCTGGAAGGTGATGTACCCTGACTCCTCCAGGACAGGGTGTGGAACCTCTGTACCACCTCCTAGAACCCATCCTGTGCGTATTTTTTTTTGGTAATAAAACTACAATCAGTATAGCACTTTGATGAGTTCTTCTAGAAAATTCTCATACCTGACAGGATAATGGAGCCAGTCAAAAGATCAGGTGAGCTGGAACCCCTCAAAATGCAACTTGCAAGTGAAGCAAAGGCAGTCTTGTAGGAGGACTGACCATTTAACTTGTAGAGTCTGACACTGCCTCCTAGTGGTTGATTTCAGAATTGCATCGTAGTATGCCGGGTCAGTCAGTTCAGTCGCTCAGTCCTGTCAGACTCTGTGACACCATGGACTGCAGCATATCAGGTTTCGCTGTCCACCACCAATTTCCAGAGCTTGCTCAAACTCATGTACATGAAGTTGGTGATGCCATCCAACCATCTCATTCTCTGTCGTCCCCTTCTCCTCCTGCCTTCAATCTTTCCCCTAATCAGGGTCTTTTCAAATGAGCCAGCTCTTCACATCAGGTGGCCAAAGTATTAGAGCTTCAGCTTCAGCATCAGCCCTTCCAATGAATATTCAGGACTGATTTCCTTTAGGATGGACTGGTTTGATCTTCTTGTAGTCCAAGGAACTCTCAAGAGTCTTCTCCAACACCACAGTTCAAAGGCATCAATTCTTTGGTGCTCAGCTTTCTTTATAGTCCCACCCTCACATCCATACATGACTACTGGAAAAACCATAGCTTTGACTAGATGGATCTTTGTTGGTAAAGTAATGTCTCTGCTTTCTAATATGCTGTCTAGATTGGTCATAACTTTTCTTCCAAGGGGAAAACATCTTTTAATTTCATGGCTCCAGTCACCATCTACAGTGATTTAGAACCACCCCTCCCGCCCCCACCAAAATAAAGTCTCTCACTGTTTCCAATGTTTCTCCATCTATTTGCCATGAAGTGATGGGACTGGATGCCATGATCTTAGTTTTATGAATGTTGAACTTTAAGCCAACTTTTTCACTCTCCTCTTTCACTTTCATCAAGAGACTCTTCAGTTCTTCTTCACTTTCTGCCATAAGGGTGGTGTCATCTGCATATCTGAGGTTATTGATATTTCTCCCAGCAATCTTGATTCCATCTTGTGCTTCATCCATCCTGGCATTTCATATGATGTACTCTGCATATAAATTAAATAAACAGGGTGACAGTATACAGCCTTGACGTACTCTTCCTATTTGGAACCTGTCTGTTGTTCCATGTCTAGTTCTAACTGTTGCTTCTTGACCTGCATACAGATTTCTCAGGAGGCAAGTCAGGTGGTCTGGTATTCCCATCTCTTTCAGAATTTTCCACAGTTTATTGTGGTCCACACAGTCAAAAGCTTTGGTATAGTCAATAAAGCAAAAGTAGATGTTTTTTTCTGTAACTGTCTTGCTTTTTTGATGATCCAGTGGATGTTGGCGATTTGATCTCTGGTTCCTCTGCCTTTTCTAACTCCAGCTTGAATGTCTGGAAATTCATGGTTCATGTACTGTTGAAGCCTGGCTTGGAGAAATTTGAGCATTACTTTGCTAGCATGTGAGATGAGTGCAATCGTGCAGCAGTTTGAACATTCTTTGGCATTGCCTTTCTTTGGGATTGGAATGAAAACTGACCTTTTTCAGTCCTTTGGCCACTGCTGAGTTTTCCAAATTTGCTGGCATATTGAATGCAGCACCTTCACAGCATCATCTTTTAGGATTTGAAATAGCTCAACTGGAATTCCATCACCTCCACTAGCTTTGTTTGTAGTGATGCTTCCTAAGGCCCACTTGACTTCACATTCCAGGATGTCTGGCTCTAGGTGAGTGATCACACCATGGTGGTTATCTGGGTCATAAAGATCTTTTTTGTATAGTTCTTCTGTGTATTCTTGCCACCTCTTCTTAATACCTTTTGCTTCTGTTAGATCCAAACCACTTCTGTCCTTTATTGTGCCCATCTTTGCATAAAATGCTCCCTTGGTATCTGTAATTTTCTTGAAAAGATCTCTAGTCATTCCCATTCTATTGGTTTCCTCTATTTCTTTGAATTGATTGCTGAGGAAGGCTTTCTTATCTCTCCTTTCTATTCTTTGGAATTCTGCATTCAAATGGGTATATCTTTCCTTTTCTCCTTTGCCTTTCACTTCTCTTCTTTTCTCAGCTATTTGTAAGGCCTTGTGAGACAACAGTTTTGCTTTTTGCCTTTCGTTTTCTTGGGAATGGTCTTAATCACTGCCTCCTGTACAACGTCACAAACCTCCGCCCATAGTTCTTCAGATTCTCTGTCTATCATATCTAATCCCTTGAATCTATTTGTCATTTCCACTGTATAATTGTAAGGGATTTGATTTACGTCACGCCAAAATGGTCTAGTAGTTTTGCCTACTTTCTTCAAATTAAGTCTGAACTAGGCAATAAGGAGTTCATGATCTGAGCCACAGTCAGCTCCCAGTCTTGTTTTTGCTGACTGTATAGAGCTTCTCCATCTTTGGCTGAAAAGAATATAATCAATCTGATTTTGGTTTTGACCATCTGGTGATGTCCACGTGTAGAGTCTTCTCTTGTGGGTTTTAAAGACAGTCTCGCAGAGGTCTTTCATGGTGGCTCAGTTGGTGAAGAATCCGCCTGCAATGAGGGAGACCTGGGTTTCATCCCTGGGTTGGGAAGGTCCCCTGGAGAAGGCAAAGGCTACCCTCTCCAGTATTCTGGCCTGGAGAGTTCCATGGACTGTCTAGGCCATGGAGTTGCAAAGAGTAGGACGCAACTGAGCGACTTTCACTTATGTAGAGGACTGACCATTTAACTTGCAAAGTCTGACACTGCTTGCTATTGGTTGCTGTCAGAATTGCATGGTAGTATGCCCAGTTGGGTTTTAAAGGCAGTCTTGTAGAGGACTGACCATTTAACTTGCAGCGTCTGACAGTGACACCTAGTGGTTGGTGTCAGAATTGCATGGTAGTTTGCCCAGTTGGTTTTGACGCAGCACAGCCTCCTAGTCCTCCTCTCCACCTCTTCTCCGGTTGGTGGTAGAACCTGTGTTGTTTTTGCCTGTCCAAAAGAAACCCTCCTCCACAATTAATATATATTGCCTGAGAGGAGCTAATCTCATTTCTTCGGCTTTAGAATAAGCATTTTATCTAGATCTGGCTGATAAGGGTACTCCGTTTCACCTCGTTGCTTTAGAATAGGCATGGAACCCAAGTTAACCCCATAAGATCAGTTTGACAGGAAAACCCTCTTTCCATTAAGGTTGTTAAGCTGATAATAAGCAAGACCAGAGCTTCCTAATCCATCCTTGGCACCATTTGCAGAGAATCTGCCTGAGAATGATGTCAACACACATAAAAAAGAAAAACTAAGAGACAATTGTCCTAATAGACTTTTTGAAACACTGAAACGCGGCTGTGTTTGAAACCAGAAATAACCTTCTGAGCCTCCTAGTTATGTTAATCAGTAAATTATCTCTCTTATGTTTTTTTAAATCATAATAAAGCTACTGGACTTTAAGACTTTTATTTATTTATCTTTGGCTGCATCATGCCTTAGTTGTGGCACGTGGGACCTTTGTTGCATCATGCGGGAACTTTTGTGGTGGTGCACAGACTCTCTAGTTGTGGTAGGCAGGCTTAGTGCTCCATAGCGTGGGGGATCTTAGTCCCCCGACCAGGGGTTGAACTCAAGTTCCCTGCATTGCAAGGCAGATTGTTAACCACTGGACCACCAAGGAAGGCCATAGTAAATTCTTTCATTCAAGTTGTTTTCAGGTAAGCTTTCTGTCACTTGCAACCAAAAGAACTGATGATAGACCATCCTTCCAGAGCCTACCTATGACTCTCATTTCTGCCATCACACTCATAATTGTTTGTCTGCCTAGATCAAGAGAAGAATGATGTTTTGTTTGTCTTCAACGTCTACAATACCTGCCTCAACGCCTACAATTTGCTCAATCACTGTTGTGTCTGATTCTTTGCAACCCCATGGACTGTAGCCTGCCAGACTCCTCTGTCCATAGGATTTCCCAGGCAAGAATACTGGAGTGGGTTGCCATTTCCTTCTCCAGGGGATCTTGCCTACCCAGGGATCAATTCAGTGTCTCCTGCACTGGCAAGAAGATTCTTTACATTGAGCCACCTGGGAAGCTCAGTGCCTAGAATGGTAATGTCCAACACATACGTTTTAAATGAAAGTTGGGCAACTACCCACCTCCTTCACAAGTGCTCGTTTCCTCCCTGCTGGCATTCCTTTCTCCCTCTCACCTTCACTCCCAGCATGGTCTCCTTCACAAAATAACAGAAGGAAAAAAGGTACCAGTCTAGGAATGGAAAGAACTGAATCATAGCACTAGTTCTTCTTTTTTGAGAGATGTAAACTTAGCTAATAATAGGTAACTAGTGGGGACCTACTGTGGCACCAGGGGCTCAGATTGGTGCTCTCTGATAACGAAGAGGGGTGGGGTATGGGTGAGTGTGAGGGAGGTCTAAGAGGGAGGGTAGATATATACACATATAGATGATTCACTTCATTGTACAGCAGAAAGTAACACAACATTGTAAAGCAGTATACTCCAATAAAAAGTAAATTAAAAAATGATTCTCACTTCTCTGTCTAACCTCAATAAAGTGAGTGATATATGAAGATTCTCTGAGAGGAAACTTGCATGACTCCAATGTCTGCTAAACTATTAATAAAAAGTAAGGCAAAACCTGGCTTCCATGGTGGCTCAGATGGTAAAGAATCTGCCTGCACTGTGGGAGACCTAGGTTCAATCCCTGGGTCTGAAAGATCCCCTGGAGAAGGGAATGGCAACCCACTCCAGTATTCTTGCTTGGAGAATCCCATGGACAGAGGAGCTAGGTGGGCTACAGTCAATGGGGTCACAGAGTCAGACATGACTGAGCAACTAACACAAGACAAAACCTGTTAAGGAAGAAGCTATGAGTTTTTACTAGAATTGTTATATTTCAATAGATGATTCCTGAAGATTGAGAAATTTTAAAGGATTTAAGAGGTGAAACTGCCAAGGTGGAATGATAAGTTACAGATAAAATGATCTGATAGATGTGCCCAGCTTAGTGGCCCCGTATATCACATCTTTCTTGGGTTTTGCTATTGAAACCACTATTGTAAAGATACAGGGCAGAACTAGTTGCAAAAGATGGAACCTGGTCAAATCTGTTCAATATATGCACTACCCCACTTGCAACTCAAATCATCAGAACCAGACCATAATCCCGAACTTGCCCAAAACCCACCGACAGGATAAATGTCTCATTCCATGACACTGACACCATGTCCCCAATCTCAAAAGGAAAACATCTGCTACGAGAAAAAGATAGAAGGACTCAGTGAAGACAACAGGCTAAACGAAATCTCTCAACTCTTACCAAACAAGAAAAAGAAAGACTGGGAGACTGTCCTAGCCTCTGGGTTTTTATGGCCAGCAATGTCTTTTTCTCCTGTGGGTATGATCTTAAATGTCTTTATTTGGGGCCCAAGTCCCCTCAGGGGGAAAGCTAGAAGAATTTCAAGAGAAGAACCATTGAAAAGGACATATGCAATGAATCTGGTGTTCCCCACCCCCACCTGCCCACCCAGACTGTCTTGACAAGGCGTTAAAAAAGTGAGCTTTGACTGGATGGAGTCCACTTTTGTTCCCACCAAGCCCAAGGCCATGCCTGGAAGAACAGAAGCAAGTGGAGGCAAAGAGGATCATCTCAATTATTCAGAAAGGCCCTAGATTACTCCCAATACCTTCCTCAGGGTTGAAAGAGAATAGCTATTGTAAGCGTCTTTGCTGATACCTCAGCTGGTAAAGAATCTGCCTGTAATACAGGAGACCGCGGTTTGATTCCTGGGCCGGGAAGATCCCCTGAAAGAGACCATGGTGACCCACTCCAGTATTCTTGCTTGGAGAATCCCCATGGACAGAGGAGCCTGGTGGGCTACAGTCCATGGGGTAGATAGAAAAGTCGGCTGAGCAACCAAGCACAGTGCAGCTATTGTATAGGAGGGGGGAGGGTGATGGGGGGCCGGCAGACACAGAGGAAAGAAGATGTTATCAAGTTATCCAGACCAGATTATTACACAATTTTTACTCTCCTCCTGAATAGACAACAAATGATGCTACTAGGAGATTCCCAGGGATAACTGTAAGGTATGGTCTTATATATCCTGAACAACCAGGCACTGAAGATCCTGAAGATCCCCTGGAGAAGGGATAGGCTACCCACTCCAGTATTCATGGGCTTCCCCGGTGGCTCAGATGGTAAAGAACCTGCCTGCTATGAGGGAGATTTTGTTGGGAAGATCCCCTGGAGGAGGGCATGGCAACCTGGAGAATCCCCATGGACAGAGGAGCCAGGCGGGCTACAGTCCTTGGGGTTGCAAAGAATCGGACATGGCTGAGTGACTAAGCACAGCACAGCACATTGGCCAAATACAAGACTGATCTTGAAAAAAAAAGGCTTTTTAAAACTCCAGGGAGAAATTACTGTCTACTTATTACACCTCTGCAAAAAAAAACAAAAACCAAAAAACCTTCCCAACCTGCTCCATGTATCTTTAAAGCTTCGATTCCCTTGGTTTAAGACCTTAATCTCTGTTATAATGCATATTCTCCTAGGAAGGTAGCATTTTAAGTTAGTCAGTTCAGTTCAATTGCTCAGTCATGTCCAATTCTTTGCAACCCCAAGGACTTCAGCATGCCAGGTTTCTTGGTCCATCACCAACTCCCGGAACTTGCTCAAACTCAAGTCCATCAAGTCTGTGATGCCATCCAACTAGCTCATCCTCTGTTGTCCTCTTTTCCTCCTGCCTTCAATCTTTCTCAGCATCAGGGTCTTTTCCAATGAGTCAGTTCCTGCATCAGGTGGCCAAAGTACTGGGGCTTCACCTTCAGCATCAGACATTCTAATGAACATTCAGTACTGATTTTCCTTTAGGATTGACAAGTTTGATCTCCTTGCAGTCCAAGGGACTCTCAAGAGTCTTCTCCCAACACCACAGTTCAAAAACATCAATTTTTCAGTGCTTAGATTTCTTTTTGGTCCAACTCTCATATCCACTCACGACTACTGGAAAAACCATAGCTTTGAGTAGATGGACCTTTGTTGGCAAAGTAATGTCTCTACTTTTTAAATGCTGCCTAGGTTTGTCATAGTTTATCTTCCAAGGAGCAAGCGTCTTTTAATTTCGTGGCTGCAGTCACCATCTGCAACCCAAGAAAACAAAATCTGTCACTGTTTCCATTATTTCCCCATCTATTTGCTATGAAGTGATGGGACCGGATGCCACGACCTTAGTTTTTTGAATGCTGAGTTTTAAGCCAGCTTTTTCACTCTCCTCTTTCACTTTTATCAAGAGGCTCTTTAGTTCCTCTTTGCTTTCTGCCATAAAGATGGTGTCATCTACATATGTGAGTTTGTTGATATTTCTCCTGGCAATCTTGATTCCAGCTTGTGCTTCATCCAGCCCAGCATTTCACATAATGTACACTTCATATAAGTTAAATAACCAGGGTGACAATATACCAACTACCTTAACCTTAAGCTGAATGAGTTCCTGGTTGCTCAATACTTGTTAAACTAGGTTCTTTCAATGTATACGCTATTACATATCCTGGGAATCACTAGACACCTTCAGGGAGTCAATTTGTTAAATGGTACCCCATTGCTTCAAAGAGACCAGGTGTACCACAGGGAGAAACTAAGTTTTTAAGATCATGAACATTGATGTATTTTACCAAAGGTACCAAATTTCCTGTCTCTCTGAGCCAATGCTCTGGGATCAGACATGAATGGAATCTCTGTATTCTTTTTTAAAGATTTCATACATTTTCCCCTCCTATTGGATATGGCTCACTGTGAATTAAAGCAAAGAAGTTAAAATTTAAAATCATTTTTAGAGTTGGTAGAAATGAGTTCTATGTAGATGAAATGAATTTTCCAGACTCACTGCATATAGTGGCTAACTCATCCTGGTTTGCCCTGGATTTTCCTGATTATAAAAGTCAAGGTCTTAAACTAAAAATCCTAAACTAAACCTGAATCCTTTCAGTCATCCTACCTTTTAAACAAGACCACAAATTCCTCAATGGCAGAGATTGGTTTACCTGTCCTGTGTATCCACCATCTTCCCCCTTCTTTTCCCTCATCACAATATCCAGTATAAACTTTACCAAACATCTGCAGCCCAAAACAATGTCATTTAAGAAGCCAGAAATAAAAGCAGCAATGGAAGATCACCCAGTTTTCTAGTGTTTGGCTTTATTCTCTTAATGTCTTGAATACTAGAGGGACTGAGAAGACCAGGAGAGAGAGAGTAAGGAAGATGGAGGATGCAAATTTAGAATGCTATTTAGGGTCTAGGAAGAAGCTTTGGTTAAGTTATTGGCTTTTCTCCAAGGGTCAAACAGCTCCAAATTTCCAGAGGAAGCCTCTGGAAGGAACTTTTCCAGGAGAAATCACCATGTAAGTTTCCTCAATGAGATCAAAGCAAGTGTCCATCTGGTGATTTCCTGTTCCATCTCCCTTCACCCCTGGAGATCATCCCTATGATGCAATTTACGGACTGTGATCAACCAAATACTTGTCACAGTTTCAAAGCTAAAGTATATTCACGTGTTTATTGCTATAGTAACCATCAATAATATTAATAAAATCCTGTCTGGTTGAACCAGATGAATGGGACATGTAAACACAGACAAGAATAGCCATATCAGATGTCAACACAGAACAACATAAGCATAACTGTCTGTATGTTGGTTATCATCTTCCACCCCACCCCGGCAGCTACATCTGTCTTGCTTGTGCTTGAAATACCAATTGACTTCTGTTTAGGGGCTATATAAATAGGTACACAGCAGAAAAAAGTCTTCTTTGACCTTTAAAATAAGACAAAGAGAAATAATTTACCACAAGTTTAGTATTCCATGAAACTAGGAGTTCCCTGTGTAATATTCGTACATTGTTCACCAATTATTGTCATCATAAAACACATTGTTAATGAAGCTTGTTCTTATTAAATATTCACTTTGCACATGTAAGTTACTGAAATAGTGGTTGATTTTAGCTGGAGGGTCAATAGACAATAGCTTGATGATTAGTGTGTTACTTAGATTCTTGTTTCGTAAAATGGTATTAATATAATCAAACCTTATTGGCTGTTGTGACAATCTAATGAAATGAGGCAAACAAAGCTTGTAGCACAGTGATAGCATATAAGTACTTGGCAAATGAAATATTATGGGGGGCTAGCTAACATAGTGGTCATGGATTTTGAAGTTTGTTCAAATTCCAGGCTTCTCACTCTCCAGCTGTGCATCTTTTGACAAGTTTCGTAAATCTCCTTTAGCCTTAGATGACTTTCTTCATTTATTGAATGGAGAACCTAAAAGTACCTACAGTATAGGTTGTTATGAGAATTAGGTGATGTTATGTACCAAAGGTACTTCATTGGTTAAGACTTGGCCAGTACTCAATAAATAGTAGCAATTGCTGACGTTACTAGTAATGGTGGTATTATAACTGTGAGTTGCTTAATAATGTCACAGAACAGGGTTATAACAAAGACTTAGGGAAAAAAAAAGTTCTTGGTTGTGGTGGGAAAGACAGGATGGGATTATGCAGCTAATGATTACAATCTTTTTCTGTCCCTGTTTACCTTGGTACATACTAGAAGCACTACTCTTTAAACTTCTATTTCTAACTTTTAAATTTCACTTTCAAAATCCTAGGTTAGTGCTATAAATATGTTCTCTATTGTTTCTCTATTATGTTCTCTATTGGTTCTAGACTTAAAGCCCATTTCTGACCTATTTCTAGGTTTCTTTTCTCCTACCTTTTTGTACTGTCGTTTCTCATCTTTGCTAGTTCCCTACTGATTTTTGTAGTCTATGAGACCAGAATTCTGGTAATATATAGTCTTTATCTGTTGGAAGACTTTGGTATCAGGAATAAGAATGAGAAGTTCATTTCCTGACATCATCCAACCATGATGTTTCTGGTCTCAGAGAGATATTTAGCCCTTAATAATCCTCTTTCCAACATCTTTTTTTTCTTCTGTTTTTGTTGTTCGATCATAACAAGACATCTATTTTTAAGAGGATTCATTGGAGCAGACATGCCATGTATAGCACTAACAGTTTAGAGATTTTCTTTCAATCAAAGAGGAGCATTTGTTTGCTAGTATGACGCTTACTTTCCTCCTTTTCTTTTTATGTCAGCAAACAATACAATAAATTGATTGTTTTCTCAGCATTCTGCTCAACGACTAGCTTAATGGCTTAAAAAAAAAATTAGCAAACAAAGTAATTCTAGTAACAGAACTTCCTGGTTGTCTTAGAGTCACCTTAGGCAAAGCCCTAGACTTTTTATTTGCGGTGATGGGGACTTGAGGCCTGTAGTTAATCTTTTATTGTCCTCAGTAGTCTTTGTTTATGGCAGCTGTTTCATCTTCCCAACTAGATGTGGATTTCCTTAGAGAAACGTTTTCCTAGTTTGCCTTCTTTTCTCTAAGAACTGATCTCTACGCATAGTACCAAAACCCTGTGGCTATCATTGTACCAAACAACTTTATTTTCTCCATGGCCATAGCAGTTTGCACCAATGGTAGATAGCCAAACCAGTCTCTGCCAATGAGAGTCTTTCTCTTGGGAATTTGGAAACCAGATTCTGGGACACCTATTAGTTGATGGTGCCAGAGCAATAGGTTCAGGGCGTCAGGGCTGGGTCACTCTATTAGTTATTTATTGCTATATAACAAATCACCCCAAAGTTAACATTTTAAAGCAAGAAACATTGATTATCTCATGGTTTCTGTGGGTCAGAAATCTAATGGCTTAGATATCCACCTCTACCGTGTTATCTCTTACAAGGCTGCAATCCAAGTTCTGTATATTAATACATTGATTGACCAGGATTGTGGTCTTATCTGAAGGATTGACTGTGGTGCGATCTGTTTCCGTTATTAATCATATGGTTGTTGATAGGATTCAGCTCCTCATGGACTGTTGGACAGGTGGTCTCAATTCCTTCCTGGTTGTTGATTAGGGGCTTCCTTAAGTTCCTTGCTTGATGGGGCTCTCCGTAGGGAAGCTGGCTTTCACCAGAGAACAAGAGAATGAAAGAGAGAGAAGCACAAAATGGAAGCCACGATCTCTTTGTAACCTAATGTTGGAAGTGCCATTTCATAACTTTTGTCATATTCTACCCATTAGAAGCTCTGTTCCAGACCAAAGGGTAGATGATGACATGAGGATGTACATATTGGGAGGCAGACATTGCCAACCATCTCGGACATTGCCTACCTCTAAGATGTAGGGTCATCTATGTCAGAGCATAGCCTGATGTAGGGTCAGTCTATGCTCTGACCCCCAGTGATTCTTGTTTCTCCTATGTACAAAATAGACTTATGCCTACCCAGAAGTATGGCATTACAGCGTCAGTTCAAAGTCTGGAACCTCACTGTCTAAGTCATTTCCAGGTTTGGATGAGGCACCTTAAGATTGTTCCTTAAATACTGCTCTTTGAATATGTTTCCTCTCAATCAGGAGACATGTAAGGCTAAAGAGACATTATCTGCCCTCAGTATGTAGAATACATAATTATGATACAGGCATGGATTAACTAGTCCATTCCTATTCAAAAAGACATAAAAAGCCACAAAAGATTTACTAGTTAGTAGCGACTCTGAAATTTGGACAATCAAATGTTGGAAATTCCTTGATTGTTTCTCAAGACCTGAGAATAATATTTCATGGCTCTTGGCTCTGCTCTCTGGGTATCTTGGATGCAACCTGTGAGTTATCCCTTTTTTTTTTTTTTTTGTATGAAAGGTAACAAGTTTCAGCTGAGTAGTTTTCTCAGCCTAATTCCTACTTATTAAATTTTGGGGGTCAAACTCCCTCTTTTCATTTTATACTGCCTCTGCTCCTGTTAGCATAAGATGGCAGTGTTTCTGCTGATTTAATTCTCTCAGAAATATCGTATGCTTCTTAAGAATGTCATTGGAGTTAGGATTGCCATTAGATAAAGTCCATACTCATAAATCTCTTTGGGAAAAGCCCTTCTTCACATTGAGTGGGTGCTTAAATAAGTGAGGGACAATGCATTTAAGCTTTGTAGAGCACCTGTTTGAGAGACTCCTTAATCTCTGTAAAGAGACTTTTGTGTGACTGAATAATACTATTGGGCATCACGTACTTTTTTTTCCCCTGAGGTCTGAACAAAAAGTTTTAGTCATACCCTGAACTTTATCTTTCAACCGTGTTCTCCTAGCCAACCTCTTTATTTGCTCCTTACTTGTAAACCATTTTTTAATTTTAGAATTGTTTGCCATTTGAAGTGGCTATGAATTTTTAAAAAAGCTGTTTATTCCTGGTTTCTTTTTGTTAAACAGTCCTATTTATTTCTCTTTTTTCACATTTGTAAGAAGAAAACCAGGAAGCATCGTCAACATTCTACTTGGAAATATTCTTAACCAGATCATACATTTTATTAGGAACATTTTCTGCTTTCCACACAACTACAAATGACTGTGTTGCTAAGCTCTCTGCCCCTGCATAATAAAGATCCTCCTTTTTTTCAGTTTTTGATAACATGCACCTAAATTCTTTTTTTGAGCCCTCACTGGCAGCATCCCCAAAGTCCAGATTTTGGCTAAAAATGTGCTCATGGCAATTTAGGCTTTCTCTAAGCATTGCTCCTTATAACCCCATAACCTTCATCCACCTTCTGGACCTAAAGACATTCCTATATTTTTAGCTACTTGTTATGGTACCAAAATCTGTATTACTTATCTGTATGCAAACATACCCCACTACCCCTGCAATTTAATGGCTTTTAACAAAGAGCATTTATTATCTCGGTTTTTGTGGGTCAGGAGTCTCTGAGTTATTTAGATGTCTCTGCCTTATAATCACTTACAAGTTTTCCATTGGAGTTTTGGCTGTGGCTGCAATCTCATCTGAAAGCTTGCCTGAGGTCAAATCCATTTCCAATCACTGTCGCTCACGTGGTCCTTGTCAGGCTTCTTTTCCTCGTGAGCTGTTGGACAGAAGTTCTCGTGTTCTTAGTGGTTGTTGTTTGGAGGCCTCCCTCAGTTTCTTTCTCTGTGGGACCCTTCATGAATCAAATCATAAAATAGCAGCTGGTGCCACTCAGAATGAACAAAGAGTGAAAGTTTGCAGGTTAGATCTCTTTAACCTAATCTTGGAAGTGACATGCTATTATTTTTGTTGTATTCTATATTGGAAATGAGTTACAGGGTCCAATCCACACTCAGGTATAAGAGATTACACAAGAGTGTCAAGGTGAAGATGTGGAGATCACTGAGGGTCATTTTGGAGGTCACTTATCACAAGCTGCCATCTTATGCTATAAGCAGGGACAGAGAAGAAGCAAAATGTACAAGAAAGGTGGAGATAAGGACCACATTCTGCCTTGACGCTAATATCGTTCCAGTTCCTAACTATAACTTTCACAAGGACCAATTGCATTACTTTCTCTTGGCTTCCATCATATATCTCTATAATCTGTGGAGCAAATTCTCATTTTTTCTTCCCCTTAAGATAGCTTAAATGACTTCTGTTACTTGACACTGAAAAAGCCTTGAGTAAGGCAGGATTGTATTTCATCGGTATAGATCTAGACCCTTATTAGGGTTTCAAATCACATTTGCACTAATTAAACAAAATGTTGATCTTTTCTAGAATGTTCCCTGTGGAACTCTGGTGTCATCTTAAACATAAACCATCACCAGCAAGAATAACTCCTATTTCAGTGTTTGGTGTCAAGCATAACTTCTAAGGGATAGAATTTCACACAGACTAAGGGGTTAGATCAGGGCCTGGTGGGGTGAGTTGTTTGTTATAGCTGTTTTTATTCAGTTTTACAATATTTGTGTAAGGATCAAACTTCCTGTCATAGGCCCTTGCATTCCACACATAGACAATAGTGCTGAGGGGAGATGCTAAGACTGTAAAAACTGGGAAAGGAGAATTGAATGTTGCCCACAATACATTCCTTGCTCCAAATAGTCTGAGGCAAGGGACCTTTATCATTAGTCTTAGCATGCTCCAATGTGTTTTAGAGTTTCATTCTTTCAGCTTTTCACCACTAACCCCATGCAAAGGGCTTGGCTCTGTGGTAATGTGGACTGACTGTGAAGTGTTCAAAATGTCATGTTTTGGCAAAACGTGGAAATTCCTTTGAGGACGACTGTGGCTCATTGTCAGAGATAATCCTTTTAGGAATTCCATGTCTGGCAAACGTGGCCTTCAATTTGTGGACTCTTGTGGTAAATTGGTATTGTTCAAGCTTTCCAGTCCTGAGATTTTTATTGTAGTTATGCTCTTTAATGATATATTCTCTGTTACTTTTTCTTCCAGATAAACATATTGGTGCCAACGTTCTGCTGTGGTCTGGTTGAAACTTGGGATGTCATTAATTAAAAAAAAAAAATATATATATATATATATATACACACACACACACATATATACTATACACCTTTCAAGTGAGATTGGACTTTGCTCATGAGTCAGTTTATTTACTATTGAAACTACTGGACTGAAAGAATAGGCTCTTGATGTCATTTCATATTCTTGCTGAGACCATGACAGAATTTGAAAACTTCAAGAGACCAAAGAGATTGTCTGCTTTACAACTCTCAGTTCAGAGTCAACCTTAACTGATCCTGGGCTTGAAACCAGAGTTCTTGAGCTTTCCTTTCTCTGTGTTATTTTTTATTTGATCAAGTCTTTTATTGTTAAACAGCTTTATACAGCCAAGAGAAATGGAGCTTAACTTTTTAACTAACGTCTTATGTCATTATCTCTTTCTTTCTACGGTTATTCTACTTTTAGAAAACTTCCAAAGATAGTAAACTCACATTTACCTAGAAGCCAAATGTAATTTAACATTCCTAAATTTTCTAGACTCTGCAATCTTTGGATTTCTTTGACATTGAATGACAATAATTGGATACCCTGAGTTATGTGGCTGTAGGAAGTCCAATTCTCTCTCTAAGTATTCTGAGAATGCTCGGTTTGCAACAGGAATGATAGAATATCGTATGATTACTCATTTGCTTTATCCCACAATACATGCACACAACAGTCTCGGAATAATAATACCAGTCCTTTCACCAACAATATGATTTGGAGTCTGTTTTTAAAGTTCCTTTGGTCTTTCTCTCTATGTGGTTATGTGACCAGCTGGATACACATTTAGGTTCTTTAGTTTCATTTTAACTTTTTTTGGAATGAATTTTTTAATTTAACTTTTTACAGCCATGCAAAATATGTATACAAATTCAAAGTTAAATTTATGAAGCAAAATATAGAGAAATCTTGAATTTTTCTGTGCATTCCACAATAGTTTTGACTTACAGTTAACTAATTTTTAAAATTATGACTTATGTTTTCATTTTATGTTTGCTACACAATCTTTTATATAAATAATATTTCACTATGTGGTCTTTTATTTTTAATCTCTTTTTTCTTATAGTGTACATATATGTTAATATTTGATATTTAGAAATGCTTGCTTTTCATTGTAATCATGAATAAATGCATTTCATATTTTCCTTTCCAATATAAATATTGTTTCTTGTCTAGTTGTAGTGGCCAGAACTTTCAATACAATATTGAATAAAAGTGAGAATATACATTATGTTCTTATTCCTAATCTTAAGGAGAGCTTAATTAGGCTTTTTCATAGATGTCCTGTATCAGGTTGAGGGAATTCCTTTCTATTCCTAGTTTGTTGAGCTTTTGTGTTTTTTTGGTCAGAAAAGAACTTTGGTGTTTGTTAAGTATTTTTATGCTTTCATTGAGCTATTATATGGTTTTAAAATTTTAGAATGTTAATATGATACTGATTTTCAAATGTTGAAAACATTACATTCTGGGTTATGCTATAATATCATTTTTATATATTGTAAGATTCAATTTGCTAAAGTTTTGTTTAGTCTTTATGCACCCATGTTCATAGCAGATATTTGTTTGCAATTTACTTTTCTTTTAATATCTCAGTCTAGACATTTGGAATCAGGAAAATCTTGGCTTTTGTAGAGTATGTTGGGAAGTATTTTCTTCTCTTTAGCTTTCTGTAATGGTTTGTGTAAAATTGGTGTTATTTCTTTCTTAAATATTTGGTAGAATTCACCAGTGAAGCTATGTGGATTGAAGTTTTCTTTGTGGAAAGGCTATAAATTCAATTTAAAAAGAGCTACAGGGATATTCAGTTTGCCTACATCTTCTTTTTTAAAATGTATTTATTTTTAATTGGAGGAGAACTGCTTTAAAATATTGTGTTGGTTTCTGACATATATCGACATGAATCAGCCATAAGCATTCATACGTCCCTTCCCTCTTGAAGTCCTCCCAACCTCCACCCCACCCCATCCCTTGATGTTGTCAATTTGCAGGGCAGCAGTGAGACATTAAGGCAGCTAAGATGGTAAAGAATCCGCCTGCAATGCGGGAGACCTGGGTTCGATCCCGGGATTGGGAAGATCTCCTGGAGAAGGAAATGGTTACCCACTCCAGTATTCTCACCTGGAGAATTTCATGGACAGAGGAGCCTGGCAGGCTATAGTCCATGGGGTCGCAAAGAGTCGGACACGACTGAGCCACTTTCACTTCACAATGGAGATGCAGACATAGGCAACAGACTTGTGGACACAGTGGGGAAAGGAGAATATGGGACAAATAGGGAGACTAGCATTGAAACATGTATGTGACCATGTATAAAGTAGAAAGTTGGTGGGAATTGGCTGTCTACATCTTTTTTAGTGAACTTTGAGTTTGTGTCTTTCACAAAACTAGCCCATTTCATCTAACTTGTCAAACTTATTGGCATAAAGTTATTTGTGCATGTGTGTGCTCAGTTGTGTCAGACTCTTTGCAAACCTATGGGCTGTAGCCCACCAGAGTCCTCTGTCCATTGGATTCTCCAGACAAGAATACTGGAGTGGGTTGCCATGCCCTCTTCCAGGGAATCCTTCCAACCCAGGGATCGAACCTGTGTCGCCTGCGGCTTCTGCATTGCAGGCAGATTCTTTACTGCTGAGGCACCTGGGAAGCCCAAATGTTGTTTGTAATATTTCTTTATTATTCTTTTAATATCTATCAATTTTGGAATGATGTTACCTCTCTCATTCCTGATACTAATAATTTTTTTCCTTTTCTCCTTTTCTCTTTAATCAGTTTGGCTAGAAGGTTATCAGTTTTATTTATTTTCTCAAACAAATTTCTTTTCATTTAATTGAATTTCTGTGTGTTTTTCTTCTACTTCACTGGTTTTCATTCTAATCTCTATTATTTATTTTATTTTGTATACAATGGGTTTAATTAATTCCTTTTTTTCCAGTTCCTTCAGGTGGGAAAGTGAAAGTCGCTCAGTTGTGTCTGACTCTTTGTGACCCCATGGACTATATAGTCCATGGAATTCTCTAGGCCAGAATATTGGAATGGGTAGTCATTACCTTGTCCAGGGGATCTTCCCAACCCAGGGATTGAACACAGCTTTCCCACATTGCAGGCGGATTCTTTACCAACTGAACCATCAAGGAAGCCCAAGAATACTGAGTGGTAGCCTATCCCTTCTCCAGCGGATCTTCCCGACCCAGGAATCTAACCCAGGTCTCCCTCATTGCAGGTGGATTCTTTACCAGCTGAGCCACAGCTGAGATAGTGGGAACTGTCATTTAATTGAAACCTTTATTACTTTCTAGTAAAGCAATTTATTACTATAAATTTCCCTCTAATCCCTGTTTGGCTGCAGCTCACAAATTTTGAGATATTTTTTCATTGTCATACAGTTTAAATACTTCTTAACCTCTCTCTATTGGAGAAGGAAATGGCAACCCACTCCAGTGTTCTTGCCTGGAGAATCCCAGGAACAGTGGAGCCTGGTGGGCTGCCGTCTCTGGGGTCGCACAGAGTCGGACACGACTGAAGTGACTTAGCAGCAGCAGCAGTAACCTCTCTTCTGGTTTCTTCTTTTTCCCATAGGTTACTTAGATAGTTTCTGTTATATGTTTTCTGTGTTTTATTTCTAATATAGCTCCATTGTTGTTTGAAAAAATACTTTGAGTAGTTTTAAATTTATTGAGATTAGTTTAATAGATTAGAATATGATTTATACAATCTGGTTTTTTTCCCCTTTCCCTGCCATCTTTTGGACTGATTATTTTTTTTATAATTCTGTTTAATCTTTTTTTGTTGTTGATTTCTTATCCATAGTTCTTTGTTTTCTTTTCTTTCTTTTTATTTTGGAGATTAATTTAGAGTTTGTAGTACTTATTTTTAAATTATAACTGTTTACCTTCAAGTCATTTTATACATTTTAAGTATACTATAAGAAACTTTTATAGAGCTCCATTTCTTTAGAGTCAGTCAATAGTTTCATTAGTTTCCTTTGGTGGTGTCATGTTTCCTTGATATCTCCTGATCTTTAGGTCTTGGACTTATTTCTATGCATTTGGAGAAGTAGGTATCTCTTCTAGACTTTGCAGACTCCTTTGGAAGGCAAAGTCCTTCACCAGTCAGCCCCTCCAGAGATTCTGGGTAGGCTGGCTGGTGGTGTTGGTGGGCCGGTGGTGTTGGTGGGCCAGTGGTGTCTAGGGACTGCTGGAGCCCATGGATGGGCAGGTCTAGTGCTTTGGTCAACAGGTGAGCCAGGCTGGTGCTTGGGTCCATGGGGACCTGCCTTGTGCTTAGGTCTTCAGGGGTAGTCCTGGAGCCTGGGTTCCCTAAAGTGGGCCTGGGACTTGAATTTGAGAGAATGGGACCTGGGTCTTTGTGAGTACAGTTGGATCCTGACTCCACATGGGCCATTCAGGTGCTGGGGACCACTAGGGTGGGTCTTAGGGTGGGTCTGTGGGAGTTGGTCTGCTGCTAACACAGTCTTGGGAAACTGATTTCACTGGAGTTGACCTGAAAGCTGGTGCCATGTGAGGTGACCAGACACTAAGACAAGCCTGGAGTTTGGAGCCAGCCTGTAACCTGAGGTTTGAGAGCAGCAGGATATTAGCCTGGAGGCTGAGTCTGGGGGACTGGCCTGCTAGGGTTGGTTTGAAATTTGGGTCTGGAGCCAGGGGCCAGCTTGGCATTGGGATGGGCTGGGGACTTCTGCTCCTGGGAATCCACTGGGAGCTATCTAGGGCTGCAGGTGGGGGCCCGCTGCTCTGGTAGCATGGTGAAGGGTGTTTATTTCACTCTCTTTTTTCCACAGGGACAGGGCCTCTCTCTATGCAGACTCACTGGGAAACGGACAGTGGGAATAATGTGACTCTATCTTTCCTACTCTCTCCAAGGCATCTTTTCTCCTTTCTGTGCTTCATCCGTGTTCTGTAACCCCTCACCTGGAATCCTTAGCTCTTGTGAAGGTATTTCCACATGTGACTAGTTGTTCAAACTGGTATTTTCTTTTGGGAAGGAGAGCAAGAAATTCCTACGGCACCATTTTCTGATGTCACTCCAAAAGTCTGTCCCCTCTTCCTTTGAAAGATATTTCTGCTCATTAATAGAATTCTAGGTTGAAAGGTTCCTTCCCTCAGTTACAGTGCTGTACTGTCATTTGAATTGCATTATTTCTGACAAGACTCTCCTCCTCTGTATGTAATGTGCCAATTCTCTTTGACCACTTTTAAGACTTTACTGTTATCATGAGATTTAAGCAATTGATCATGATGTCCTTTGCTGCATTTTTCTTAATGTTTTATGTACTCAAGGTTCTATGAGGTTCTCTGGCCTGTGAATTGCAATTTATATCAAATGTAGACAATACTTTGGCCACTATTTCTTAAAAAATTGTTTCTTTCCTTTATGCCACTTTAGGACTTGAATTACACATACATTAGGTCACTTGAAGTTGTCCTTTAGCTTACAGATGATGTACTTATTTATTTATTTAAAACTCTCTTTTTCTCTATGTGTTCTATTTTTGATAGTTTATATTGTTGTTTTCCAGGTCACGAATCTTTTCTTCTTAGAAATCTAATCTACTTCTAGTTTTATCCAGTATGGTTTTTATATCTAAAATATATGTATTTTATCTATCTGTCTGTCTTATCTTTACATCTTCTGTCTCTACTGAATGTGCCCTGTATTTCCTCTAGCCTCTTGAACATAGGGTATATAGTTAAAATTTGTATGTGGTGGCAAATATTTAACAACTGGCTTTTTGGCCAAAACAAAAAACAAAAACCTCACAACATCTCAGCCTTCATTTGTCAATTTGCAAATTTTTGTGCTTTAAATTATCCCACTCTGGCTAAATTCAAACTACCAACATGTAATCACTGAATGTAGAGTTGAGAAGAGATGCAAAATAAGAACACACTATTTCATAATATCTTTACCACATGAATATAATAACCTTAATCTCAGAAGCATAGATCATACTAAAATGTAAGAAAATAATTAGCAAGATGAGTTTTGGTATTTGTTACCTTTGCTTTAGCTATAAATTATTTAGTTGTGAGTCTATATAATTTTAACAATGGTTGTGTTTAACAACTGACTCGTAAAATTCCCAGTAATTGAGAATAAGTGAAAAATTGGCTCTCCTGAGCCAGTATGACCTGATTTCAGTACACCATTGGATAATAATTCTCTTAATATCTTTATCTACTAATTCTATCTGTGTCACTGCTGGGTCAGTTTGTTTGAGTTTTCCCCTCACTATGGGTCACGCTTTCTTCTTTTGTTTGATGTCTGGTAATTTTTAATTGTAAATTTCACCTTGTTGGATACTGGATATTTTTGTACTATTATAAATATTATTGCCTTTTTTGGTGACACCATTTGACTTCCTGGAAACAGTTTCATACTATATGCTTGATTTTAACTTTTGTTTGTTTGTTTTTGGTGGTATATAGCAGCGTTTAGCATAGGGTTACTTTTTCTACAATACTGTGGCAAAAACTCTTTTAAAGAGTACTGTATCCAATGCCCTGTGTTGAATTCTGCACTCTGACTGGTGGGAATAGAAACCATTCCCCAAGAGCCCCCAAGAACTGTTTCTTCTAATCCTTTCAGGCATCTCTTTCCCCTGCTTAGGTAGTTTTCTTACATGAAGGAATTGATCAATATTCAGATGAAGACTCAAGGAGGACACTGTATTGATCTCTCCCTCTTCCTCTTTCCCTCTTCATCCTCCTTCTCTCTCTCTCCTTGTCTCTCTGTCTCTCTCCCCTATCACTCACTCCACCTCTCTCCCTCTCTCTTTCCCTCCCTCCTGTCTAGTATTTTCCCCTGTGAACTCTGGCTGCCTTGACTTCCCTAGATTTCCACCTCTTATCTACCCAACCTCTTGAGAAGAACTCTGGGATCTTCCTGAGTCCTCCCCCGCTGCCCTGTGGTCTGGATACTGCCTCTGGGCAACACTGGGACAACAGTAGGGACACTGTTGGTTCTCTCTTTTTCAAAGAAAAAAAGATGCTAGATGTCTTTCATTGCTAGATATCAATACCCTCCATTGTTAGATGTCTAGTGTCTTGATAATCATTGTTTTATGTATTTTGTCTTTCTCTTTTACTTGTTCTTATGAGATGGTACATTTGGCCCCTGTTAATCCATCTAGGCTGGCACTGAAGTTTCTAAACTTATTTTTTAGTTTAAAAAGTTCACTCTTTTAATTTTCTATTTATCTTAAGGTATTATCTATTTATCTATTCATTTGCCCCTTCTCATTTAGTTGTGATTATTGATATTATGTATTATTTTATTTATATTCTTTTCTGAGTTCTATTTTTTCCCTAAGGATTCTGCTTGTGATGTATGTATTCTTTCAATACTTTGATCATTTTCTTAATTGATTTTTAGCTCATTTTGAAACATTAGGTTACAGTTTTTATGTTTTGTACGCATAACCTTTTGGAGCACTTTCATCGTTTAAAAGGATGTTATTCTGCTCTTTATTCCTTTTTAAAATGATCTTATATGGGTTTTGATTATGATCCTTGCTTGGGCCATACTTTAAGTAAAATGAATATTTCTCTGTTTTCAGGATTGTGGGATGGGCCAAGATAACTTCTCAAATTTCTTGACTCGAGCTTCCACATCTGTTTTTTCACAAAGAAATTGATAAATAGACTCGTGTTTTCTGTTATTGTCTTTCCCTAACCCCCCTCCCCTTTTGCTTTTGTTTCTCCGTCATTCTGTATTTGAATAGTCTTAGGAATTTCTCCTTTGTGTTGAGATTTATCTTGGGTATTTCAGATTGTTAATTTCAAGACTTCATGCAGCTTAGATGGATCCAGGTTCCTCATGCTTTAACTGTGTACTCCATGAACTCACTCTCAACAGTGAACCTCTCCCAGTTCAGCTACTGACCTTAAGTTGGCCCATCGCCCTTTCCAGTGAGTATCTATTGGGGATTTTGGAGTTCATATTCTCAAGTGCGTTAGACTCTCTGCTGTTTTCCTCTGTGTAGATCCTGATGCCATGCAGATTTTGTAGTTTTTATTAGTTCTCTCTCTCTCATTTCTTATTGAGTGATTTGTGGTGTTCCCTGTCTTCTAGTTTTATGATAGATTTATCCATGGACACATTTGTAGCTACGTGCATTAGGTAGAATAATAGTGCCACTCTCCCCACGCCTAAGATATCTCCGTCTTAATCCTGGAACCTGTGAATCTGTTACTTTCCATGGTAAAAGGTGCTTCACAAATGAAGTTAAGGATCCTGAGATAGGGAGGCTTTACTTTATCTTGATGGGCCCGGTGAAATCACACAAGTACTTGAAAGTGAAAGAGGGAGGTAGAAGAGTCAGAAAAGAAAATATTGATGGAAGCTGGGGTTTAGAGCAATGTGATATAAAAAAGACTTGACTGCTGGTTCTGATGACGGAGGAAAGGGATTGTCCTGTGTAGAAAGGAAAGGAAGACTTGAATCTTTGAAACTTGCCTAATCCAATGCTAAACTGGTATATTAGCTTCAACTGGCTACTGCAAAAAATTATCACAAACTTAGTGGTTTAAAACAATAGAAATTGATTCTCTAACATTTTTGCAGCCTTGATGTCTGAAATACAGGTGTTGGGAGAGTGTGCCCTTCCAAAGCTCTAGGGAAGAATCCTTCCTAACCTCTCCCAAGTTCTGATCACTCCAGATATTCCTTGGTTTGTGTCTGCATAATTCCAACCTTTGCCTCTGTCTTCACCTGGCATTTTCATCTGTGTCTTCTCCTCTTCTGTCTCTTATAAGGATATGTGTCATTGGATTTAGGGCTCATCTGGATAATCTAGGGTGATCTCCACTTGAGATCATTAACTTAGTTTCATCTGCAAAAACCCTTTCCCTAAATAAATTTACATTTAAAAGTTCCATAGTTTAGAATGTGGAAATTTAATACATATATTATATATATATATATATGTATAATTTTATTTATTTTAAAAATAAACTTTATTTTTTAGAGTAGTTTTGGGTTCACAGCAAAACTAAACAGATACAGACACTTCCCATGTATCTCCTGCCTCATATACACATAGCCTCCCCTATTATCAACATTCCCCATGATAGACAGACATTTGTTACAATTGATGAGCCTATGTTGGCACATCTTTATCACCTAAATCCCATGGTTTACATTAGGGTTCATCCTTGGTGTTATATATTATATGGATTTGGATCAATTTATAGTAATGTAGCCACCACTGTAGTGATACAGAGTGGTTTCATTGCCCTAAAAATCTTCTGTGTTCCACCTATTCATCCTTCTTTTCCCTCTAAAGATTGGCAACTGCATATCTTTTTATGGTCTCCATGGGTTTGCCTTTTCCAGGATGTCATGAAGTTAGAGCCTTTTCTGATTGGTGTCTCTCACTTAGTAATATACATTTCTATTTCCTCCATGTCTTTTTATGGCTTGATAGTATTTCTTTTATGTATGATCTTTTAAAAAACTTTTAATTTATTTGTTTAGTTTTGGTTGCACTGGGTCTTCATTGCTGTATATGGGCTTTCTCTAGTTGTGGCCAGCGAGGGCTAGTCTTCACTGCAGTGCGCAGGCCTCTCATTTCATTGACTTCTCTTGTTGCAGAGCACAGGCTCTGGAGCACATGGGCCTCAGTAGTTGTGGCTTGCGGGCTCTAGAGTGAGGGCTTTGTAGTTGTGGTGCAGGGGGCTTAGATGCTCCACAACACACGGAATCTTCCTGGACCAGCGATTGAACCCATGTCCTCTACATCATCAGGTGAATTCTCATCCACTACACCACAAGCGAAGTCCTCATTTGTTTTTTTTAGTACTAAATAACATCACATTGTGTGATATACCACAATTTACTTACCCATTCACCTACCAAGGGACATCTTGATTGCTTCCAAGTTTTGGCAGATATGAGTAAAGTGCTATAAACATCTGTACACAGGATTTTTTTTTTTTTTTTGTGGACATGAGTTTTCAATTCCTTTAGACAAATATCAAGGAGTGTGACTGCTGGACTCTATGGTAAGAGTATGTTTAGTTTAATAAGAAACCACAGAATGACCAAACTGTCTTCCAAAGTGACTGTGCCATTTAGTGTTCTTCCCAGCAATGAATGAGAGTTTTTGTCGCTGTATGTTCTTCTCACTATTTAGTGCAACTTGGTTATAATAATTTATTAGTTCCAGGAGTCTTATTTTTTTTTGGTTGATTCTTCTGGATTTTTTACATATATAAATGTTCTCATCATCTGTGTGAAAAAAGGTAGTCGTCTTTCTTCCTAATGTGTTACTTTTACTTCCCTCCTGATATATGTTCCTTTTCTTGGTCTTATTTCATTAGGGCTTCCCTGGTGGCTCAGATGGTAAAGCATCTGCCTGCAATATGGGAGACCCAGGTTCGATCCCTGGGTTGGGAAGATCCCCTGGAGAAGGAAATGGCAACCTACTCCAGTACCCTTGCCTGGAAAATCCCATGGACAACAGGAGCCTGGTAGGCTACAGTCCATTGGGTCACAAAGAGTCAGACATGACTGAGCGACTTCACTTTCACTTTCATTAGCCAGGACTCCAGTATGATGTTGAAAAGCACTGGTGAGGGAGGGCATCCTTGCTTTGTTCCTGATATCAGTGGGAAAACTTCAAGTTTTGCACCATTAAGTATGATGCTAGCTGTAAGATATTTGTAGATATTCTTTGTCAAGTTGAGGAAGTTCCTCTCTATTCCTGTTAGTAGTATATCCTTTGAGGGTCCACAAAAACTGAGCAAAATTGTATAAAATATTTTTGTGGAAGAAGGAAATCCCCTTTGTCAGATTATAATTCTTCTACTCTGTAAGAAGTTCATTTATTAGAAGTCCAGGTTCCTCTTTTATTATTGCTAAAGATGATGAACTTGGGCCTTTATTTGCATATTTTTTTATAGGTTACTTGTATAATACATGGGTTTTGATTAATTAATTAACAAATCTATTTATCCCACTTTGGGAGCAGTGTAAGAAAAATCAGTATAAACTAGCAATATTGGTGGGATCCTGAATGGAAGGGGAGTATCCATTGGGGGACAATGGATACATATATATGTATGGCTGAATCCCTTTGCTTTTCACCTGAAAATATCACAACATTGCTTGTTAATTGGCTATACTCCAACACAAAAAGTTAAAAAAAATAAACTAACTGTATTGTTCCTCTTGGATTGAGGGAAAAATTTTAAAATTTGGAGGTCTTTGAATAAAATATTATAGCTCTTCACTTTCTATACAGCTAAGTGATCCAGAAAAATAATGAGTCACCTTAAAAGTAAAAAAATCTGGCATCAGGCTGAAACTCTCTGTTGTTGTTGTTGTTGTTCAGTTGTGTCTGACTCTTTGCGACCCCATGGACTGCAGCACACCAGGCTTCCCTGTCCTTCACCATCTCCTGGAGTTGCTCAAATTCATATCCATTGAGTTGGTGATGCCATCCAATCAACCATCTTGTCCTTTGTTGTCCCCTTCTCCTCCTGCCTTCAGTCTTCCCCAGCATCAGGGTCTTTTCCAATGAGTTGGCTCTTCACATCAGGTAGCCAAAGTATTGGAGCTTCAGCCTCAGCATCAGTCCCTCCAATGAATATTCAGGATTGATTTCCTTTATGATGGACTGGATTGATCTCCTTGCAGTCCAAGGGACTCTCACGAACCTTCTCCAACACCACAGTTCAAAAACATCAATTCTTTGACACTCAGTTCAGTTCAGTTCAATTCATTCGCTCAGTTGTGTCCAACTCTTTGTGACCCCATGAACCGCAGCATGCCAGGCCTCCCTGTCTATCACCAACTCCTGGAGTTTACCCAAACCCATGTCCATCAAGTCGGTGGTGCCATCCAACCATCTTATCCTCTGTCGTCCCCTTCTCCTCCTGCCCTCAATCTTCCCCAGCATCAGGGTCTTTTCAAATGAGTCAGCTCTTCACATCAGGTGGCCAAAGTATTGGAGTCTCAGCTTCAAAATCAGTCCTACCAATGAACACCCAGGACTGATCTTCTTTAGGATGGACTGGTTGGATCTCCTTGCAGTCCAAGGGACTCTCAAGAGTCTTCTCCAACACCACAGTTCAAAAGCATCAATTTTTCAGTGCTCAGCTTTCTTCACAGTCCAACTCTCACATCCATACATGACCACTGGAAAAACCATAGCCTTGACCAGACAGACCTTTGTTGACAAAGTAATGTCTCTGCTTTTTAATATGCTATCTAGATTAGTCATAACTTTCCTTCCAAGGAGTAAGCGTCTTTTAATTTCATGGCTGCACTCACCATCTGCAGTGATTTTGGAGCCCCTCAAAATACAGTCTGACACTGTTTCTACTGTTTCCCCATCTATTTCCCATGAAGTGATGGGACCAGATGCCATGATCTTAGTTTTCTGAATGTTGAGCTTTAAGCCAACTTTTTCACTCTCCTCTTTCACTTTCATCAAGAGGCTCTTTAGTTATTCTTCACTTTCTGCCATAAAGGTGGTGTCATCTGCATATCTGAGGTTATTGATATTTCTCCCAGCAATCTTGATTCCAACTTGTCCTTCCTCCAGCCCAGTGTTTCTCATGATGTACTCTGCATATAAGTTAAATAAGCAGGGTGACAATATGCAGCCTTGATATACTCCTTTTCTTATTTGGACATTCAGCCTTCTCTCTAATCACAGGCATCTAGGATCAGAATGAAAAAATATACCTTGTAGATGACTGCAATTATTTCCCAGGTGGTGCTATTAAAGAACCCACCTGCCAATGCAGAAGACTTAAAAGAAGCAGGTTCAATCCTTGTGTTGGGAAGATCCCTGGAGAAGGACATGGCAACCCACTTCAGTATTCTTGCCTGGCGAATCCGATGGACAGAGGAGCCTGGCAGGCTAAAATCCATAGGGTTACAAAGAGTTGGACACGACTGAAGTGACTTAGCATGGCACAGCATAACTGCAATTATGGTGCTTCAAGAAGAAGATAGTAAGAAAATACAACCAAAATCTATCTAAGTTTTTGTGTCTTCTTTTGGTTTCATTGCTATCTAATCTTTTGGTTACCAAATAGGAATCTCACACTCTACATAGTTAACTTCTTTGTGACAGTGAACTCTTTAGAAAATGAACTTCTCTTGGGAATTATGCTTGCTTTTTGCACAGTTACAATAGATTATTTTTAAAAATGATTTATTTATTTACTTTTGGTTGCACTGGGTCTTTGTTGCTGCACTTGGTCTTTTTCTAGTTGCAGCTCCAGGGGGCTTCTCTTCCTTGCAGTGCATGGGCTTCGCATTGTGGTGACTTCTCTTGTTGTGGAGCACAAGCTCTAGGTACATGGGCGTCAGTAGTTCCAGCATGTGGGCTCTGGGACATGTGGGCTTCAGTGCTTGTGGAGGGCAGGCTTATTAATTGTGGCCCATGGACTTTACTTGCTCTGCAACATGTGGGATCTTCCCAGAACAGGGATCAAACCCATACCCCCCTGCACTGGCAGGCAGATTCTTATCCACTGTACCACTGGGGAAGTCCTAGATTATTAATGGAGCTTGTTGAAAGTAGGCTAGACTCTGTGCAGATCTTCTTTAGAAATGAGTAATAGAGAGTCAGGCATATAACACTAGATTGTATCATCCTGTGGTTTTTATTTTATATTAAGATATCTTTGTTAAATAAATGACACATAATTTGATTTTATTTGTCCTTATAAATTAAAAAAAATCTCAGAGCAAAGATGAAATGAAACATGAATCTGGTTGTTTTTCAGAAGAAAGGACTAAATTGCTTTTTAAATGCCTGCCTGTCTGTGAGAACTTAAGTGGATTTAATTTCTGGTAGCCACATGTCTTTATTGGTCTGCCCCCTGAAGCTCAGCGCCTCTGTGTGGTTTAATCTCCTGGGAGCTTCTCTGAGGACTCGGAAATGGCCTTCTCAAACAGCTGCTGGTCCTAATGCTTAGAGTTCCTCCTTTCTGCCTGATGGCTCCTCTGCTTTTCAACTTGGCACCTGCAAAGTTAGTCTTTTTCTCATGCACATCACCAAACAAAAGATCATCCTATCACAGAGGACCTGAAAGGGTAGCATGAAGATTGAAAAAATGGAATTTGGGAGCAAGAAATATATTAAAAGATTATTCAATTGTTTAAAAGTAGGTGAGGCAATGTTAATACAGGATATTAACAGAGGATAATACAGACCTGCCTAACTCTTATTTTCCTCATTTTTCTCTTTTAAAGAAAATTATTAACAAATTGAAAGATAAAATGAAGAATTAAAGAATGAGATGAATCCAAAAGGGCATCTGACTACTTTAGGCCAAGAGGTGATAAATCATGAACTTGGAAATGTGTGCATGTAACTGCTCCTAATGATCTTTGAGAAAAAAATGACAAAGCAGAGCATTGCCAGACACTTGAGGGAGGCAAACATTTTAACTTTTATAATGGAACATATAGACATCAGAAATTACAAATGGGAGGCTTTGATGTTGATTCACATAATTACCTATGCTGAGATCTGTCCATGACGATTTTCAGGGCTTGGCAGGTAAATGGTGCCCCATCCCTATGCCAACTCCCAAAATTCTTGAACTTCAGTCCAATATCAGAGTCTCTTGATTTCTATTTGCAATTGAGAGGAGATAGGACTGCAAGCAAATAGTCGGAACTTAGGAAAATATGGTGTTTTCACTGGAAACCAGTAGAAGTGTGCTGGCAACAAGTAATGTCAAAGCAATATCTTTTACTTTCTGAGGGTTTACTAGTGTTGAAAACAGCATATTTTACCAAGATACGAAGAGTTGTGGAGTTGTAGAGCTAGTAGGGATCTTAGAGATCACTTAGTTCAAATTCCTCATTTGTTTGAGTGAAAAAAATGACCAGAAAGAAAGACTATATTGCCAAATTTCACACAGTAAGTTCAAGGCAGCTAGAACTTGGAACAAACTCAAATTTCCCAGCCTGTGTTCTTCCTAGAACATCAGGTTCTTCTCGTGATATCTTGTTGACAAGAAGTAAGGACTGAATGAAGCACAGTTACGTGAATTTATAATTGGTACAATGGCTATAACTCAAAAAAAAATGTTTAAGAGCTTTGTGTCATTTGAAGAGAAATCTCTAATGATATACTTCAGGTTTCTGGCTCTGTCACTGTTGTTTTTAATATTTTATTTATCAAATTGGAGACGAAGACACAGAAAATCTCTTACTAAATTTTCAGATGACAAAGATGGGAGGAATAGCTAATACACTGGATGATAGAATCAAGATTCAAAAGGCTTTTGACAGATGGGAACAATGAGCTGAAAATAATAAGATGAAGTTTAATACTAGTAGGAGAAAAGTACTACAATTCATTTAAAAAATCAACTGCTTCTGTTCAAGGCAGGGTGGTTTGTAGAAGTTTTAGTTGAATGTAAATGCAGTGTAGGCCAACCCATGACTGTCTTAGAAGCATTCTCATATTCTGCTCAAGGGAGGTCATTGTTCCCTGCAACGACCACATGTGGAAGATGAACTGGACTTTAGATACCATGTTAAAAATCTATTTATTTATTTATTTTTGGCCGTGCTGCGTCTTCATTGCTGTATGCAGGCTTTCTTTGTAGTTGTGGTGCACAGGCTTCTCACTGCCGTGGCTTGTCTTGTTGTAGAGCATGGGCTCTAGACAAAAATATTGACAACTGTAGTGCATTAGAGGAGAGTGACAGGATTATGAAGGTCTGTTGTAAAGAAAACTAGATATATTTATTCTGAAAAGGGAAAGACTTACAGATAATTTGTCAATGATAGCTATCTTCAAAATTCTTCATTCACTTTTTTTCATGTTCAGTTTTTTCATTCATTCAATAAAGGTTTATTCAGAACCCTCTACTAAGTGCTAGGGATGCACAAGCAAATATGAAAAGATCTCTACTCTTAAGAACCTTGTAGTCTAAATCTGTGTTTCTAGAAGTAGGTTCTCTGGACACCTGGATATCTGTCAACTAGAGTCCTAGACTTCACATCAGATCTATTAAGTCAACCCATGAAGTGAAGTCTAGAAAAAATTTTTAGAACCACACATATTAGCAACACAATCAGATAGATATTGTTGTGGAGATTTATCCAATGTGCTTAGGCAGTATATGGGAAGGAAAATCAGAGTCTATTTGGTAGAGTCTGCCAGATGGTAGAGGGAACACAGTCTCAGATGTCCTAGAGAGCAGAATTAGCACAAGTGAGGAGTAGAAACTAAATGGGACCAGTTTTTAACTCAGAATGATGAAGAACTTCCTAATAATAAGGGATGTCAGTAACAGAATAGGTTTCTTACTGAACAGTACACCTCTCATTCTGGAGATGATTAAAAAGTGGCTTGACAAGCAACTGTCCTAGGGTTTGGGGAAGTCCATGCCTCCCATCTATGACCCATGTTAGCATAAAGAGGGACATTTCTACCAATTCTTCTATCCCCTTTCTCTTAATTTGCTTACCTCTCCTCAAAGAAGAGACCAGTCTGCTTTGTTAGAGTCTAGGGTATTTTTGGGGCCTTACTTTACTAGGGGCAGGTCATCATGTAAAACTTTTTGAAAGAGGCTGGTGATTACCATATGTGTCAGACATACAGGCTCTTTGTCCAGATGGGTATGGGACTCCAGGGTCTGCTCTGTGGGATCCCATGGCACACGTGAGTGTGTAGATTCTAAGGAATGTATTGAAGACGGAAAATACAGGCCCCAGTTAGCCTCAGGAATAAGCTACCTTCTCTGGCACAGTTATCAAGAGCCCCGCTCTGCAAATCATTGAAATGCTTTCCAGGCCATTAAGAGGCTGATATTTGGATCTCTGTTGGGTTAAAAGTTACATTATCAGACAGGGTTCTGAGATGGAGAGCAGGTGAGTCATAGGCCCATGAATCCATACTTTTTTTTTTCATGGAGTGATGTTGGGCTCTTCTGGCATTCAGACATCTAGTCTCTAGAGGTGGAAGGATGGACTAAATGACTCTTTTAACCTTTCAGAGCCTTAATGGAGCCTGGATGCTTTAAGTCCCCATTTGTTCATAGATTCTAGCTGATATTACTTGAACAATTTGTCCCACTAGTGCCACCTGGGAAGCCCATGAAGGCCCACCCCTTGCCCCAATTCGGGATCACTCAGTAGGGCCATCCTAGTTCCAAAGCTCCCCAGGCGATCAGCTGAGAATTTTGCTGTGACTTCCCACAAGCCCGTTTTTCTCTCTGTTCAATGTTGCTATCATCATCTGCTCCCATAGATATCTACAATCCCAAGAGGACTCCGCAGCAAAGATCCTGCACACAACTTGCTGTCGCAGGAGTTTTCTTCCATCTAGAGAACCCAACCTGCAACGTCAACACTTGCTGTCTTATTTTAAGTAGCAAGCAAGTGCTAAGTGTGTGGAATATGGCAGTGAGAATGCCTGCAATTCAGTAGTGTATCTGCTCCAGTTACTCTCGTTCTCTGATCTGGGTTATGACTTGGTTAAAACATCCTGCTGCTCTCACAGGTCAGCCTTGCTGCTAATATGGACAGAGTGCTGCCGCCCGTCTCTTAACCCCCGTAGTTTGGGTGTGTCTCATCACTGCCTGTGGCTGAGCCACTAGCCACCTTGATGCTATCGGCTTGGCTCTGCCATGCTGGCTATGCTAGACGCTAGATGTCTTCACACAGTTATGACCTGTTCTCTACCTCCACGTCCCTTGAAACGTCTATTCTTTTTATTGCTGTCTGATGGAAGCTTCTCTCCCTCTCTGCTCATGTTTGTTCTCTGAGTCTTTTGCTGGTGAGGAAACCTTTTCCCCTTCTTGTGGCTTTCCCCTTTAAAGGGGTCTTTCCCTCATGGTAAAATCTTGTCTTTTCATCATCCAGCTCTCCGTGGAGGTCATTTTCTTGTCAGAAACGCAGATGCCTTTGAGTGATTGATTTCTTTTGTGTATTTGTTTTCATGTAGTTCTCTTCTGCCTTGGATATATGGATGTCCCACGGGGCTGGTTGGGGTTAGATGGAGAGTGTTTTAAGGATAGTCTCATATTGTCCCCAGAATAACAGCTCCCTTTTCTACACTCAGGCCCTGATACTAAGTCTGTCCCTCCCGAGACTCCTCCTCACTTATGGTAACTTTTCCTTCAGTGGCCTGGTTGTCCCTGTTTGGAGCATAGCTTCCCTTGGGACCTCCCCAATCTATCAGAAATGTCTGTATTTGTCTAGACCTCAATTATGAACACAGTTCAAGTTCTTTCCCATGGGGGTCCTAGGCCCATACCAGTAAAAGGATGCAGCAAGATTCTTATCTAAGTGTCCACAAACATTCCATGACAGTTACCCTTAATAGCCTGGTGCACATAGATGACCTTGGACAGGAGGGCGTCTAGTTCCACATGCTAGCATATCTGAAACTTGGCCAGAATGCATTGCTATGTACAGCTCTGGGATCCCATGAAGTGATAATGTGCAATAGGAAGAGTACTGAGCCTGGAGCCAGGAGATCTGGAGTCTTGTTAATGCTACCAATCCAGGGCCCTTTTTTTTTCTTTTTTTAGCTCTTTCAGTCTCAGTTTCCACCATTAAAAATGAAGGCATTAGACTAGATCATGTCTAATCACTCTTTCAGTTCTAACACTCTATGATTTTTTTTCTGGCCATTTGTGTCATCTTTCCACTCTTCATTACGATGACTGTAATTGGTTCTGGCATGAACTCCTCTGAGGGATGACATTTCCAAAACAGTTTGCTGCTGGAATGCAGATGATACTTCTGCAGGGTTGACACATATGCATTTCTTTGCATGACCTCTGAAACCCAGCACAGAATTTTCCATCACAGTCTGCCTGGGATTAATCAAAGGCTTCAGGAGAGGTCTATCCAGGATAACTCCTTTGTAACAGATTTTTGGACAAAAATCATTAGGTTCACCGTGTGCCCAGATAATATTGAAGGTTGGAAGGAAAAATCAATTGGTTGGAGGTTTTTTAAAAATGTATTTGCTCCCCTAATATGAAATCCCTGAATTTGGTATGCAATAAAAAGTAAGGAGTAATAAGGAGAAAGTCAATGATGAGAATGTCCATAAACTAGTTCTACAGAATCAAATGCTGTCAGAACATAATGTGAAGGTATAAAGCCCAAACACAGAATCACAAGACTAGAAAGAACTGTGTGAAATTATGTACATTTCCTTTTCTGAAGGGTAGATGGGCCCAAATTAAGCCAACTTCAGTGAAAGATGATAAATGTTGCACCTAATCCAAAGCCAACAGAGAATCTACAACAGGAAGAAATGATCTCTCTTCTTTTTCATAATAATTCAGTGTCTGAAAGCTTTCCTGTCACCATGGTTTCCATTTAAGGCAGGTATTAGGCAGGTGGCTTCCCAGGTGGTGCAGTGGTAAAGAATCTGCCTGCTAATGCAGGAGATGCAAGAGATATGGGTTTGATCTCTGGCTCGGGAAGATCCCCTGGAGGAAGGCATGGCACCTTACTCCAGTATTCTTACCTGGAGAATCCCATGGAAGGGGGAGCCTGGCAGGCTACAGTCCATAGCGTCACACAGAGACACTGAGCAGTCCTGCATTGCTGATCGATTAGGCAGGTGGTATCTACAAAGTCAGTCTTCTTCTTCACTTTCTCTTACCCACGAATTTTGCCAATTATTTCCTTAAAATGCCACTTTAATCTGTTCTCTGTCTTTGTCACACCTAATCTGCCTTGATTTAGGACCTTGTCATTTCTAATCTGGATTCCTGTAATTTTCTCTTCATTCAGTAAACTCCAGATTCACGATAAAAGTAGAAAAATGGGATCCAATGCAAGATTGATGCTCTTGCAACTACACAATTTCACATTCTCTTGTAAGCATAGGAGATAAGATTGACCAGCGATCATCTAGCAGACACGTACAAGGAAATCGAGAGTGGGGGTGGGAATGTATAGTGTTGGGCACATCTGTACCAAAGACTTGAAAGAAGATACCTTGGTACTGTGAATGATACAGTTTCTGTATTCCTGGGCACTTGTATGGACTTACCGGAATGTGTGAAGTTAACTGGGTTCTGATCAGAGGCTGTGACATCTGATTGGCTCCTACACTGGCCAGGTGTTGCTGCTTCCTTTTCTTGTCTACTTCTCAGGATTTTGCCTTGGCTCTGGGATTGACCTCACACAGTTCTGCCATACTTCTCTACATCAGATGCATTAAAATATGAGTTTTTCTACTACTAGTCTCACACTCCTTTAGTCCAGCCTTTATGCTATTGTTGAAGCCGTTTTTTTTTTTCTGACATGCAAATTTTTTCATGTATTCTTTCACTCAGCATCCTTCAATTGTTCCCCACTGTCCTCAGAGTACCATCCAATCTTCTTGTTGGAAGGGACCTGGCCTTTTATTATCTAGTTCTTGCATACTTCTCCTGTTCTTCCTTCATTATGCCTTCTTGCCCTTGTGCCTGTTGGCATCTCTGCCTTGTATACCTGTTAACCTCCTAGGACTTGGCTCAGTTCCTCCCAAGAGTCTCCTGTACTGGAAAGCCATTTCTAATCTCGCTTGTTACTCTTAAGTATGCTGAACTCAGTGAAGTTCCATTCTTTACTCCTGTGACTTCCCACAGAGTCCTACACTTATTTCTATCACAACATTCATCACACAGTGTTATAATGATTTGTCTCATGTCTATTTCTGGCCCGATTGGAAGCTTCTTGAGGCCTAGATCTTTGCTTCATTTTTATAGTTCCTGCTATAGCACTAAACCTGGCCCACAGTGGATGATCAATAAGTGTGGGTTGGATAAATGAGGTTGAAGAGCTTCCTAAAGAAGGGTGATCTACAGATTTCTTCTTCTTCTTCTTTTTTGTACTGAATATGGGTTTAACTAAACAACCTCTGAAGTTCTTCCAAGTTCTTATATACATAATTTTATGTTATATTGAGACATTGAGATTAAAATGCTCAGAACATAGCTGCTTCTACATAACACATTTTCCATATTTGGGTATTAAATTTGGTGATTTTGATCTTTTATGTGGTTCAGTTCACAGCACGGATCCTCTTTTCATAAGAGGATCCTCAGTCATTTAACTGACAGAAATAATTTAATTATCTCTGCTCAAGTAACTTGATTAGATTTATTGCTCAGTGATTTATTCTGTACCTCTAAGATCCTACCAATGTACCTGAAATGTCAAAGAGTCGGACAGGGAGCAAGAATTAGGTGTGCATTGAAAAGACATAAGCAGACATAAGTGTAAACTAGATCTAAGTATCAAGTGTTAAGAGCCAGAATCTAGATAAGCATGTTATCATATGTCACAACCTGGCAATGGAATAAACCTGGGCAGAGGAACGGAAATCAAGACGTCATAGAACCTCCAGTGTAGAGTGAAGCAGGACCAATAGCCTAAAGTCTTGGCAGGTAGAGAGAAAGAGAGGACCTGGGAAAGTGTCAGAGGTAAGAACGAGGACCAAAGCAGGAGGGAGAACAGACTCAAAGAAGAGAATGTTGATTCTGAGGTAGAATCTGACCTAGTCAGGAGATTCTTGATGCTCCTTGTTATAGTAGAAATTAACATGAACTTTTTTGGAGGTAATCCGAGGGTAGAAAATAGGAGCAGAAATTGACTGTTGGAGTCCTGTGACATTTCTTGTGATACTTTTATTTGTTTTATAGTCTCTTATAAGCACATCTACTGTCTCTTGTTACACAGTGAACTCCTTGAGAGCAGGGACCGTGGTTTTCTCTCTATTACACTTAGTGTAGCACTTTGCATATATCTGGTGCTCAGTAGTATGTAATGAATTAAATTACAGCAGTTAGGAATTATGTTATTAATGCCCTCTGGAGAATATTGAGTGGCTCTAGCGATTCCCAGAATGTTCATTTAAGCCATCTGTAGATTCAGTGTTTCTAATGCCAGTCGCTGTGTTGTGTTTTTTTTTTTTCTGGGTAATTGAATATTTAAGGTCTGTGTGACCCTGGAAAATAAGTAATGCTCTTAGGAGAGGTATTGAGATCTCTAATGAGTCAAAAAAAAAGCAAGTTTTCTTGGGACAAGATTCCTGTCAGAGTGCCTCCCTTTTGAGTGAGAATATCAGCTTGTTTGTTCATCCAATGGAATAAGTTTAAGATTGAAATTTATCTCAATGTCTCACAATTGAAAAAGAATCAAATGTTGAAAACTTTGTAAAATTCAGGAATTAAATATGGTACATTGGTTTCTGCTTTCTTGATAAAGTATCCTTCTGCTTTTAGGACTGTATACCTCTGTAGCCAGAAAGATATTCTAGAAGGAACCACCATCTTGGAAACTCTGAGTTTTCAAAATCTTATGTAATACACACTTAGGATCCGATATCAAATTTAACCCTGACAAATGAATACTGGAGCCTCACAAGGGAGGGCTTACATCTTCTGATTTTTTTCTGCATCTATTTCTACACCAGCTGGAGTCAAAACATCCTTCTACTTGCTTGACCTCTTTATTGTTTTTAGTTTTTTTTTTTCCTCCTTGCTAAGTGATGAAAATGATCCAGCTCTACAGTTTCCCAAGGTCAATATGGTAGCCCTATATGGAGCGTGAATTTGATATTAAGAATTCAGTTTTAACTCTGGGAGCTTGACACAAAACTGATTTAACAATCTATTTGATTCTAGTTCTTTAGTTTCCTCATAAAGGAAATTTAATTTTCACCTGCTAGATTTTGCCTATTATCCTTTGCCCTTCTTTGTGCTAGACAAGATTCCAAATGGATTTAGAGCCCAAAGTGTTGGATTGGAGTCTCAGTTCCACCATTCATTATCTGTGGGAGTGTGAGTATCATCAGAGGCTTAGTATTCTCACTTGTAAAATAAGAATTAAAAACTCCTTGCCCTAGGTGGATTAGATGAAAGACTGTATGTCAAGATATTTTGACAGTACTATTATCATTACCTTTTTGCTTTATTTCTTTATAAATGAAAACTTTCAGAAAGTTAGTTCCTCTACTGTCTTAACATTTAACCTGCAATCCTTAAGGTAAAATTCAATGTTAACTGAAGATAAATAGAAAATAAAAATTATCAGCACCATCACCACCATCAATATCATAGTACAAGGTATACAGGGATGAAAATAATATCAGGCCAAGAGAAAGACCCTCTGTAAGACACAGTGCTTTTTGCTATGCAGAATTGATTCAGTAGAAAACCACCTACTTTGGTATGATTTGAGGGGCAGTGAAAAGCATTTCTGTCCTAAAATAGAATCCTGCTGATGACCCACAGTAGAAAGTAGAAAAACCATGGAAACTGGGCTTGTTTCACATACTCTGTAGGACTTCCAATCGTCAGGGATCTATGAGGTCTGGGGACAATGTCAGAGGTGAGTTTCAATGATCAGCAACATTTTGAAAATGAGACTTCAAATTTCTGGTTTTTCTTTCTTCTTTTTTTTTGCACTTACATGGAGGAGGTGAAAGATGTGGGGGAAAGCTACAAGAAGAAAACAGAACTTTAGAAACTGTGTGATCAAAACACTCTTCTCTACATGTTCCACTGATTAGGGATTGACTGTAGATGAGTAATATGATAAGACAGATAGAAACCTGGCCTGGGGTCAAGAGATCTGGGTTCCAAGCTTGTGTTTATCCTGAACAAATTTTGTTTTGTCTTTTAGTCCTTCATAACTCTGAGGCTCAGTTTCCATGTTTTAAATAAAGGGCTTGAATAAATAGCTTCTTAGTTTCTTCCTTCAGAAAACTTATTGAGCTCTTGTTTCTTGCTTAGTAGTATAAGTGAGTAAGTGAAGTAAGTAAGTGAAGTTGCTCAGTTGTGTCCGACTCTTTGCGACCCTGTGGACTGTAGTCCACCAGGCTCCTCCGTCCATGGGATTCTCCAGGCAAGAATACTGGAGTGGGTTGCCACTTCCTTCTCCAGGGGATCTTCCCAACCCAGCGATTGAACCCAGGTCTCCCACATTGCAGGTAGAAGCTTTAACCTCTGAGCCACCAGGGGAGCACTTAGTAGTATGATTCAAAATAAATAAGACACAGGCCCTAATCGCAAAGAGTTTATAGACTAATAGGGCAGATAGAAGGGTAGACAAATATAAGTAGTAAAGGAATGCTAAGTTAGATGTCTGTCTTGTTGTTTAGTCACTCAGTTGCGTCCAATTCTTTTGTGACCCCTTGGACTATAGCTTGCAAGTCTCCTCTGTCCATGGATTCTCCAGGCAAGAATACTGGAGTGGGTTGCCATTTCCTTTCTCCAGGGGATCTTCCTGACCCAGGGATTGAACATATGTCTCCCACGTTGCAGGTGGATTCTTTACCAATGAGCCACCAGGGAAGCCCACATGTCTGTCTATGTCCCTTCTAATTCTAATGTTTTAATTATTTTAAACTCTCTTATAAAATACCACACGCTCCCTGAAAGAGTCAATTATTCATAATTACCAGCACAATTTGACTTTCTTGTAATTTTTTCAGGAATTCTGTTGTCCGGTGATCTTCCTGTTCATTGAAAATCATTTTTGACAATTCTTTACTGCCTGTTTGAGGTATTTTTACATTATGTGATGAATTTTCTAACCTAAAAAGGGACTATTTTAATGTACTTGACCCATATTATTCATACCATTATGTCAACCCAGATTCACCAGGGTACAACATAACAATAATGATTATTGCTAATGTCATATTAATTATTCATGTTAGTGTCATCCACTAAAGTCACTCCAGAATTCCCCAGGTAGATTTAGGCAGTTTCTTTTCCCTACTACCATTTCCATTTTTATCTTCCTCTTCCTTCTTTCCTTCCTTCCTTCTGTCTTTGAAGTTTTATTACATTTCTTTATTATCTTATCTCCTCCACTAAAATATAAGCTCCTCCAGGGTGCGGGCTTCTAACCTATGTGAATATCCTGGCCTTTAGTACAGTTTCTGGACACAGAGTAGATATTCAATGCATGTCAGTTGAATTAAAGAATGAATTTGATTATCTTAACTATAGCTTTATAGACAATGCAATGTTTTAAATAATAATTTCTCATTGGATATCCAGCCACATTCTGCCTTTAGGTACTTAGGCATTATTCCATTGGAGGATTTGTGGATATTATACATCTGTTTATGTTTAAAGAAAGGGACTTCAAATGAATGTCATTTTACAGAGTTGGCTTTTTTTTTTTTTTGAGGGTTTCTTTCTCTTTTTGAAAGAACCCATTGTCTCCATAACCTGAACCATCCAGCCTGAACTCTCCTCTTTCCCACCCTCACCCTCCTTTCACCAGCACACATGTGATGCAGCAGCATTTTAGGGCAGGATTTTATAAAGAGGAGGGACACTGGATCTATTCGGGTGGTAGAGAGGTGAAAGAAGAGCTCATGTATTCCTTTATTTTCTGTCATTTTCCCCCTCCTCTCCCCATTAAGACCTGCAACGACAGCCCTTATGAAAGAATCTGAAGGCTAAATATGACACCATGGCATGCCCAAGTAGCAATGCAGTGGCAGGGAAGGGGTTGGATGTGAAAATGTGAGGAAACTATTTGGATCCAGAACCAGCTTCATCTCAGTTGCCAACTGATCAAATGTCCCTTTGGTTCCCTGAACTTATCCATGAAATTTGTATCTTGGAAAAACTGCATTTGAGGTTGGCAGGACAGAAGTTTTATGTTTATCAGAGTTGAGTTTTAAGTGTTTTGTGTTTTCTTTCCCCTAGTGCTGCATGTGTTCTGAATAATCCTACCTTCTCCCCAATCCACAGTAGTGAAGAAATGCAACTCAGCATATGAAAAGATCAAAAAACATTTGCTTCAGAACTTGTCTAATTTTTTCTCCGTTGGCCAGGGGCAGTGCCAGATTTCCCATCCATTCTGGTCACTGACGAGCTAGTAACATCCACATTAATCTAGATTATGTTGACTTCGTCCTGTTCTGACAACATGTAATATGATGTGTCTTGTTTAATCACACAATAGAAGGACATGTCTCACTGAGTCATTCACTCACCATATTCCAACTGTGGAACATTTGATCACGCACTTAATATTTATTTGGTGCCATGAATGTACATGGCAGGGAGATCACACTTGGAAGAGAAAAAAAGGTTGTGCTCTCAGGAGAATAGTGTGAAGGAAAGAATTCTTAAAAGCAAGCAGAAAATTTTGAGATCAACTCAGAAGAGTGGGTAGGCAAATTTAAAATTCACCTTAGTGCAAGGTGTAGTTGAGATTCATTTAATCATGCAAAACATATTTATTAACTGTCTATCTTTGTGGGCACTGTGCTAGGGTCTGGGGCATAAATTCTATGCCCTTATAGAGCTTAAGAAAAACAGTGAACAAGTGACTATGAGAATGAAAAGGGTCATAAAATACATGATATATAGGGAGCATATGGAATATACAGAAGCACAGACTAGGAAGAGCTAACCTCCACCCTGAGGTTGGTATCTTTCTGGAAGTGATATTTAAACCAAAGCCTGAAGGGTGAATAGGACTTATCCAAGGTTTGAGGGCACGGCGTGTGCATGTGTATGTATGTGTGCTTGCCTACCTGTCTGTGTGTTAATGCAGGGGAGTGGTTCTGGAGAGGGGTTTTTGGGCAGCAAGTTTAGAGGTTGCAAATGACTTGAAGCAATGAGAATGGCTCATTTGAGGAACTAGAGTCCAATTTAGCTGGAGCACGGCAAGTGAGAAGAGATAGGTAAAATGATGGGCAATACTTCATTTTTTTAAGATAGAGAGTGGTTTCCCACTGACTAAGAAACTGTTTCCAGGGGCAAGAAAGAAATCTTATGCCTGAGAGCAAGGTCATGGTAGTAATAAATAGGGTGGGCAGGACAGGACTCTTGGTAGAAAGGAAATGAAATCATATGGTTGGAAGATTTCAATGAGCATTTTCATTCCTTTAGGTATCAGGACAAGGTTTCGAGACTCCATCAAGAAGTACCCTAGAAAGTGTGTGATTCGGGTAAGTTATTTCCTATATTCATGGAAACTAGGCAATAAGGAAGCATCAGGTCTTTCTGCTAACCCATGAAGCCCCCAAGCTTACTGAGTACCTACCTCATACTTGACTTTTAATAAAAGGATGAATGATTATCCTGAAAATTATCTTGGTTGTGCTTTGGCCAGATTTGCTTTGCCATTCCCCCAAAAGTTGCTTGGAGACCCTTGGAAGCTCTGTAAGGAGCCCTGCTTGGCTCAGCTTGGTCCTAGAACTGATCTGCTGAAGCAGTTCTGAACTTCCTGGGTCTGTTTCCTTCTGACCTGAGCCTCTGGAACACACTGAGTGTAGATGTCTGATCACGGAAGAGCAAAACATTCTGTGGTTCAGGGCCTAATGTGATGGCAGTGAACAGGTTTGCCACCATGATTGGTCCCTTGTGAATTCTCTAAATTTTATTTCCAAGGGTGACCTTTTAAATCCTATAGATCTTCTTAGATTATAAAGACTCAGTCTTTCAAGGAGATCATGATGGTGTAACTCATTATGATGGTGAGAACTAACATTTTTGTAGTAACTTTCACTTTTCAGAGTTTACTAATATACAGTTTCAATACTTTATTTCGTTTTGGTATTGTTACTTTGTCTCTTGGACTGGTAAGGAAACTGATGTTCAAAGGTAATTTGCCCAAGATCGTGCGTACATGTTAAGTTGCTTCAGTCGTGTCTGCTTCTTTGGGACTCTATGAACTATAGAACTGCCAGGCTCCTTTGTACATGGGATGCTCCAGGCAAGAATATTGGAGTGGGTTGCCATGCCCTCTTCCAGGGGATCTTCCTGACCCAGGGATTGAACCCACATCTTTTATGTTTCCTGCATTGGCAGGCAGGTTCTTTGCCACTAGTCCACCTGGGAAGCCCTTGCCCAAGATCATGAAGTAGCAAGTCATGAAGACAGGACACACACTTTGTTCTTCAAGGACCTTTTCTTCCCCCACACTAGTGTTTAAGCAAACTTCTACTTTGGGACCTCAGGTGATCCAGATTTACATCTGAATCTTAAGATTTCTTGTTTGTAGTGACTCAAAGATAACAATCAGCCATATTAGAACTATTTCTCATGATTATGCCTTTATGTTTTATTTCTTGTGACATAATACTTAAAGAAATGGATCATTCTACCATAGCATAATTTCAGGCATTACAGTACAGTTCTTAAAGGAATGTCCTTGTGCAAGAGGGTCTTTCATGCTCCTCAACTTTTATGAGAACATAATACAGTGGGAAAAACACCAACCAGAAACCCAGAACAATCCACTGAACTTTCTGTCTGAGTGTTTTCCTTCATAAAATAAACTCATTATTGTCCCATTTCATCACAGCGTGGTTGTAAGGATTAAGTGCAGAAGTTTTTCTGAAAGTAAATACTTTATAATACAATGTGTATTACAATACAATGTGTATTACAATGCCGTGCTATCATACCTTATGGTTGTTTAAGTAGTATAAAAATGCATTAAAATGTGTCAAACTACCTTAGTAAACATTTGTTGAGAATCAAGAGTTTAATTCAGAAGTATTGACAACATGATTTCTCATTTTCCTGCTGGCTAACTGGTCATGTTATCTAAACGGTCTTCTGTCTACATACATGGTTAATAAGAAATTATCCCTGTAACTTTCATGTGCAGTGTATGGACAAATGGGAACACAGGCTGGAAAAGGCTTTGAGGAAGTCTGTGCTGTGGGATTATGACTGGTCTTTCCAGGTTCCTTTTGGTGGAACAACATGATTCTGCAACATTTAAGGAAACTTTTCTACCTTCTTTCCAGGCCAAGGGGCAATGAATCTAGTCCCTTTTCTTCTAGGAATCAGAAAGGTAAATAAGATGACATTCCTAAGGAAGGACAGAAAGTTCGTGGATATAGGGAGGTGGTATTTAGAGAACAGACAGTTTGGCCTTCCTACAGGCCAGGATGGTAGAATAAAAGGAATAAAGCACAAAGGAGAATGAAAACATAGTTACATAGGAGAGGAAGTTGGGACAAGAAAGGAAATGCAGTTAGAAACTAAGCGGTGTAGGGCCTTAACAGGGAGGGTAAGTAGTTTAAATTGTTTCCGGAAAACACCGAGGAGCCAGGGAAGGGGCTGATTCAATTAGTATAATAGAATAAGAGTATAATAAGCATAATAGAATGTCCCTATGGTAAAGGGTGGGGAGCAGCAAGTGTTAAGTGTAACACAGTCTTATAAAGCTTCAATTTGGTGTCTTTGTTTTATAAAGAACTTATTTTTCTTCCCTCTCTCTTTGACTAAACCTCCTTGAAGAACAAAACTCACAAATACACCACCAAGATGGAATTTAGAAAAACTGGACATGAGGGACCAGATGTTATTAATAAGTCCTGTCGTAGGTAATTTTTTTGTTTTTGTTTTTTTAAATCAGATTAATGTCAAAGGAAATGATATCCTTATAACTGCAACTTTGATCCGTCAGAATGTTTTCTCAGTACCTTCCCGCCACACGTCCAGAGGAAAACCAACCCAGAGCTGAAAAACAGAGGCTGTTTGGGAGGCAGGGGCTGCATGTAAAGTTCGGTCCCTGTGACCTCGGACCTCCAGGAAGTGTTGAGAACTACTTGTCTACACGTCCGCGGAAGCCTTCCCTCTTAGATCCTGTGTGTCAGTGTTGGCCACCAACTCTGGCCACCCCTTCTCCTTCCTGGGAAGCAGATCCAGGCGGGCGGCACCTTGCTGAGGCCATGGGCGAGCTGCGCCGCCCCCGCCGCACCCCTCCTCCTGCGGTGGGAAGCCCTTTAGAAGAATGCTGAGGTTTGGGGCCTCCACCCCGAGGTACCCAACAGTAACTTCAAGGAGTTAATGAGTAATATACGGTAACAAGAATAAATCCCAATGAGCTTAGTTAAAAAAAAACAAAACAAAAAACAAACGAACCACAACTCTGGCAAGGCAGAGACTATTGTCTGGGCTTGTTTGTCGATTTGTAGAGGGTCGCACGCCTTCATATATCCCTCCCCCTACCCTTTCAGAAAGGAGAGATTAGCAACAAAAGGTAGATCGTCAAAGCGCCACACAGCTGTGATTTATGCTCCACTTTGGAGACCTTAGGAAGGCTTCTCACTGGGATTGAAAAGGGTGCAACCAATCTCTGTTCCAGTGGGCCTCCCGGGACTTCTACTGTGGTGTATGTGGAAAGCGGAAGCGCTCTGATCCAACCCCCATCTCTTTTGTAAATGCTTCTTTGTAATTGTTTTGGAGTTTATGAAACTCTCCCTGCACCAAAAGCGGCAAAATACAAAACAAAACGGTTTCAAGGGCTGTGACTCTTGTATCGTGGGGCTATCTATCACAAACAACATGGGATTACTGTCAAATTGCCTTTTTCCCTCCCTGGGGGAAAACCGTGTTTTCAGAGCTCTCCAGGGGTTAAGGTAACTGTGAGAATGCTGAAGTATTCATGTTTTCCAGGGGCTACCCTCAGGAGGGGTAGTTACGCAGTCCTTAATTGGCAGGGTTCTGGTCAAGTGGCATGTTAACGAGGCCAGTGTTGGAGGGTGAAATATCACAGGCAAAAAATATATAGAAGAAAATCACAGATGAAATACTCTCTTGGAGAAATGTTTGGTGGTATCTCCTGAAGCTGAATACATGCCCATAATGTCATCCAGCAGCTGTTCCTTCAGGTGGTACCCAACAGAAAAGCGCCAAGAGCCTTATTTGAGAATATTTATAACAGCATTAGTCATACCAGCCAAATCTTGGAAACTACACAAATGCCCATTGACAGTTCAGTTCAATACAGTTCAGTCGCTCAGTCATGTCCGACTCTTTGCGATCCCATGAACTGCAGCACAGCAGACCTCCCTATCCATCACCAACTCCCGGAGTCCACCTAAACCCATGTCCATTGAGTCGATGATGCCATCCAACCATCTCATCTTCTGTTGTCCCCTTCTCCTCCTGCCCTCAATCTTTCCCCAAATCAGGATCTTTTCCAATGAGTCAGCTCTTCACATCAGGTGGCCAAAGTATTGGAGTTTCAGCTTCAACATCAATCCTTCCAATGAACACCCAGGACTGATCTCCTTTAAGATGAACTGGTTGAACCTCCTTGCAGTCCAAGGGACTCTCAAGAGTCTTTTCCAACACCACAGTTCAAAAGCATCAATTCATCTGCACTCAGCTTTCTTTATAGTCCACTCTCACATCCATACATGCCCACTGGAAAAACCATAGCCTTGACTAGACGGACCTCTGTTGGCAAAGTAATGTCTCTGCTTTCTAATATGCTGTCTAGCTTGGTCATAACTTTCCTTCTAAGGTGTAAGTGTCTTTTAATTTCATGGCTGCAATCACCGTCTGCAGTGATTTTGGAGCCCAGAAAAATAAAGTCAGCCACTGTTTCCACTGTTTCCCCATCTATTTCCCGTGAAGTGATGGTACCAGATGCCATGATCTTAGTTTTCTTAATGTTGCGCTTTAAGCCAACTTTTTCACTCTCCTTTTTCACTTTCATCAAGAGGCTGTTTAGTTCTTCTTCACTTTCTGCCATAAGGGTGGTGTCACCTGCATATCTGAGGTTATTGATATTTCTTCCTCCAGCCCAGTGTTTCTCATGATGTACACTGCATATAAGTTAAATAAGCAGGGTGACAATATACAGCCTTGACATACTCCTTTTCCTATTTGGAACCAGTCTGTTGTTCCATGTCCAGTTCTAACTGTTGCATCCTGACCTGCATACAGGTTTCTGAAGAGGCAGGTCAAGTGGTTTGGTATGCCCATCTCTTTCAGAATTTTCCACATTTATTGTGATCCACACAGTCAAAGGCTTTGGCATATTCCATAAGGCAGAAATAGACATTTTTCTGGAACTCTCTTGCTTTTTCGATGATACAGCGGATGTTGGCAATTTGAACTCTGGTTCCTCTGCCTTTTCTAAAACCAGCTTGAAAATCTGGAAGTTCATGGTTCACGTATTGCTGAAGCCTGGCTTGGAGAATTTTGAGCATTACTTTACTAGCGAGTGAGATGAGTGCAATTGTGTGGTAGTTTGAGCACTCTTTGGCATTGCCTTTCTTAGAGATTGCAATGAAAACTGACCTTTTCCAGTCATGTGGCCACTGCTGAGTTTTCCAAATTTGTTGGCATATTGAGTGCAGCACTTTCACAGCATCGTCTTTCAGGATTTGAAATAGCTCAACTGGAATTCCATCACCTCCACTAGCTTTGTTCGTAGTGGTGCTTCCTAAGGCCCACTTGACTTCACATTGACAGTAGAAAGGATAAGTAAATTATGGCATTTTTTTACACAATGGAATAATATAGAGCAATTAGAATAAATTATCTACAACTAAGTGCACTAACATGGATGAATCTCAACAAGTAATGTTAAGTAAAAGAAACAGCACAAAAGAATACACATTGTAGGATTTCAGTTATGTAAAGTATAAAACAAGCTAAACTGATCAATGGTTTTAGAAGTTAGGAAAGTTTTTACACACACACCCCCCCCCCCCCATCCCCAGGTGTAAATTTATTATAATCCCACAAAAGGTAAAATAAATTCCTGGGCTGGTTAGTTTCACTCTGTTATATGATCACTTGGTTAAACTCCAACCTTAAAAGTAAACTAGGTAAGGTAGTGCTGTTGATTGCAAGAGAGAATGGAATTGGGCACTATCTCACAGCAAACCTATAAGCACAGTTCAAGATGAACAAACAAACCAAAATCTAAAACAGAAGATTTTGAAGTCCCTATTGATTGATATCTGTATCTGCCTCCCCCCACCCATCTGGTCTCCAGACCTCTTACCTGTGTGCAACTAGAGGCCTTCAAGTGTATTCCAATGACCCAGGAGAAAGATTATTTGTGGTGTTTGCTCAACATGGTATCACAGGTGCATCAATGAAACCAAATGAGGATATGTGTACTTTGCAGAAAGAGGCTTGTTGGCTGAATTTTGTGATTTCCATATATCCTCTCCATCATCACCTTTGATAAAACCTAATTCTCATCTTCTCTTGAAACTCAAAGTACTTTCCCTGAAACTGTCTCGACAGATTCACTTGAGTTCTACTGAAAGGAGAAATAAGACAAAAAGTTTTTGGTTTGGGTTTTTTCCACACTTCTATGGAACAATAAACAGATAATCCATCATGGAAAGCATCTTATTGGACCACTCCAGAGCAGACATAAAATCTCTTTTATTCCTATCTTTTCAGCATCTTGGGACTTATATTTGTTTGCACTCAATCTATAAATCCCCTTCATGGATCACAGCCTTGTTGTGGTGAAGGGGCTTGCATAACTCACTGAAGCTATGAGCCATGCTGTGAAGCATGTCGTGATAACCATGATATCAGACATAGACCCTGATGCTGGGAAAGATTGAAAGCAAAAGAAGAGGGCAGCAGAGGCTGAGATGGTTAGAGAGGATCACTGACTCAATGGACATGAGTTTGCGCAAACTCTGGGAGATGGTGAAGGACAGGGAAGCCTGACATGCTGCAATCTGTGGAGTTGCAAATAGTCGGACATGACTTAACGACTGAACAACAACAACAAATCTATAAACATCTGAAGACTTCTGTATGGAGAATGCCCCTGCATTATAGTCACTTCTTTACTTATTAAATGGATATTTACTGAGTATCTTGAGAGTCCCTTGGACTGCGAGGAGATCCAACCAGTCCATCCTAAAGGAGATCAGTCCTGGGTGTACATTGGAAGGACTGATGTTGAAGCTGAAACTCCAATACTTTGGCCACCTGATGCAAAGAGCTGACTTATTGGAAAAGACCTTGATGCTGGGAAAGATTGAGGGCAGAAGGAGAAGGGGACAACAGAAGATGAGATGGTTGGATGGCATCATCAACTTGATGGACATGGGTTTGGGTGGACTCCGAGAGTTGGTGATGGACAGGGAGGCCTGGCATGCTGCGGTTCATGGGGTCACAAAGAGTCGGACATGACTGAGCAACTGAACTGAACTGAACTGAGTATCTACAATGCTAGAGGAACTAAGGGGATGAGTACACTTGGGCAATCAATTCCCTTTCTATCAATGGCTATCTGGTTAGCCTAGTCTCTTCTCCATCATGCTAGTAAAATTGAAAGAATAAATACATTTTAAATTATAGAATAGCATTCAGAAGCTTGGACTCTGAGAAAGATAAACCAGAGTTTGAATCCTGGCTCACACACTTAAAAGCTGTATGTTCTTGGGCAAGTCCCATAATTTCTTTAAGCTTTGGTTAAGATTGGAATAATAGTTGCAACTACCTCACAGGTTTTTTGGGCAAGGATTAAATGTGATCAGATGACAGTTTCATCTCGTCCTAAATCAGAGGCATGGCTGGATTTGAAGGAGCCAGAGGCATTTTTTTTTTTTTTTTGAAAATAGTTATTTATTTCCTCATTTGGCCGTGCTGGATCTTAGTTGCGGCACATGGGATCTTTAATTGCAGCATGTGGGATTCTTTAGCTGTGTTATAGGCACTTGTAGTTGTGGCATGTGGGATCTAGTTCCCCAACCAGTGATCAAATCCCAGGCTCCCTGCATTGGGAGCACATTGTCTTAGCCACTGGACCACCAGGCAAGTCCCTACCTTTAAAAAAAAAAATGACTTATCTTTAATTGGAGAATAATGGCTTTACAGTGGTGTGCTGGCTTTTTCTGTACATCAACATGATCAGCCATAGGAATACATGGTCCCCTCCCTCTTGAACCTCCTTCCCACTTCCTACCTCATCCAGCCGCTCTAGATTTTCACAGAGCACTGAGTTGAGCTCCCTGCATCATACAGCAAATTCCCACTGGTTCTCTAGTTTACATATGGTAATGTGTATGTTTCAATGCTACTCTCTCAGTTTGTACCACTCTCTCTTCCCCTGCTGTGTCCACAAATCTGTTCTCCATTTCTGTGATGGTGTTGCTGCAGAGACTTGTTTCTTAGCTGTCCATTCAGTGAAACCAGCATTTCTTCAGAATCTCAGGTCTTCCTACTGATTCTTTGTGGCCTGTGTGCTTTGCATGTAATGACTCACAGCTCCACCTCCTTCAGAGGACTGTCCTTGGCTTTCTAGAGCTTCTTGGTCTATATACCAGTTAGCCAATGGCTGACCTCATGGAGTATGAAAGCCCATATTTCTGGTCTTGAGAAGAGGGGACAAACTTTGAAGTTGTAATTCATGCTCCTAATTTCCCTTTGGGTTTAGATTGAGGCTGGGACTTTTTCTGGTTACACTCTTGCTTAACTACTGTTGATTCTCTTTTCATACAGAAAAGAAATTCACAATGGCTCTAAAGAAGGATTAGTTAATATTTGTATAACTTTCACAATTATAATGACATATTATTAATGTCCATTAACTCCTATTATGCTCTATACGGTAACCCTTTTTCCTCTCAAGAAAACCTTTATTGGTATTCCCACAAACATATAGTCCTTGATTTCCAAACTGTCAGTGTGTTTTATTTGGTCTTAGAGGATTCATCAAGGACCTGGCATAGTCAAACAATGCTGTGGTCTAGATCTGGAGAGCATTTGGAAGAAATAACTTATGTTAACTATAAATTCAGATCAAAGGAATTGGAAAAATAATGAAGAGATCTGTGAATAGAGTTAAGCATCTTGCCTGAATAACCAACTCACTGGAAAAGACCCTGATGTTGGGAAAGATTGAAGACAGAAGGAGAAGAGGGTGGCAGAGGATGAGATGGTTGGATAGCATCATGAATTCAATGAACATGAACTCGGGCAAACTCTGGAAGATAGGAAGGGACAGGGAGGCCTGGAATGCCACAATCCATGAGGTCACAAAATGTCGGACCTGACTTGGCAACTGAACAACAACCCTGCCTGACACTTAATAGGTGATTGAAAAATCTGTTGCAGCTGTGTTGGAGGAGGTCCTTGAGAGGAGATAACCTCTGGTTGGCCTGTGAGCTGGACCTGGGCAAGCAGAGGCTCTTCACCCCTTCCTCTGTTCTTAAAATATATGTCCGCTTACTGTTCCCACACTAGCATTGTCTCAAGGACAGCCTTAAGAGAGTAAGATGTTGTTGAAACCACCTGGACAGAATATGTAACTGACCTCAGTGAAGGCCTCTGTATAAATTTTTGAGATTCTGGCAGGTGGGGGCCAAGATCTACTTATCTTGCAGCCACCCAAGATAAGCTTCTTATGTATGTCCCCTTGCTTGTTAGAACTTCCACGTACCAATCTGGAGTGGTTTACCTCTTTGTTTGGCCTCTCTTTGCCCTCAGTGTATGGGGACTGGTTTTGAATCTTGCCCAGGGAACTCCCATGATTGCACACCAGAAGGTAAAGGTTTTCTTATAGCCCACTGCAGACACTGGTTGAGGTCCTTACATAATTCTCTTTGAAAATATTGTAACAACTCTCGAAAGTACATATTAGTCCCATTGCAGAGAAAAAGAAATTGTGGCCCAAATGGCTAAATGAATCAAGTTTTAATAAGTGGCAGAATTAGGATGGGAGTCAGAACTCTCAGACTCTAATTAAAACTTTGAACCACTACCTTAGATTTCCTCTTACAGGACGTATCAGGTCACTGGGAAAGTTGGTGGAATTAACTGTTAGATTTTATATCTATGTGACAAGAGGAGCCATGACCCCATTTCTGAGGTTGGCATCTTGGCTTTTTAAATCGTAATTTAAAGGGTTTGATGCAGTCACTGTTGTTTCTTCTCTCTGCTTAAGATGTAACCTAGCCCTAACTGCTGCTCCTGGCATCCTTTCATTCATTCACTTTCTCAAATACCATAGATGTTTGTTGAGTGCCCACTATATAAAGACAGTTGACTAGGTACTCAGCCCTCTAAGATGAAGGGACACATAACATGCCATCAAGGAGCTTATATTCAGGTAGGAGGAGTCAGGTAGAAAAAAAAATGTGCAATGGATTGTCACAGTGGATACTTAACCTTCATAGGTTTTGCCTGCCCTTGTGGGTAGCATTTCAGTTTTTGTTCATGGAAATACTCTTTCCCTTCTAGTTCACTTGTGTTATATGGGGCTGATACAGTGGTTGGCAGGAAAGACACAGGCCTGGCCAAACAGAACCTTCTAAAGTTTGGTTACATCAGTTGTTTGAGGATGGAGCATGTTTCAGGACAGGGAAGGATGGGGCATGAGAACCCCATTCAGAGCTCTGATGAAACTCTTAGGGAGGAACTATCTTCTTCCTGCTTGGGTTGCTAGCAAAGTAAGATGTAGCTAGAGATCTACTCCTGGAGAAATTTTGTCCATGATGGAAGCCAACTAAGAAGAAAGTAGAGTCAAGAGGCAGAAGAAAAGACAAAATCCTGATGATATTGTTTGAACACTTAGTGCATTATTATTATTGACTTAAATTGCTTTCAGTTGGGTTTTTACTAACTGCAGTATAAAGAAGCATGACATAAAGGGCTAGAGTGGAGGAAATGAAAGCTCATGTGGCCTTTCAAGATAACGGAAATGACTTTGAGCTTATTGTACAGTTTGCATAGATTAACAAATGTCCATGGGATGCAAAGTCAAATTTGAAAAGAAGAGCAAAGAAGATTTATTCCACCAGATATGGAAACATATTAAGCCATAGTAGTAAAATCAATAAGTAGTAAAAGCAAGAAAAAGCAAAAAATAATGTGAGGAAAAGAATAGGGCAATAAATCCATGTTAAAGGAAACAAGAATTAAAGGTAGACTCATGTTTCCCAATAATTTCCAAATAATTTGACATACAAAAGATAGGGCCCTACAAATGAGTAATATACATCATTAGATTGTTAAATATATGATATTAAGGAAATAAAGTCATTATATGGAAACCATTAAGACAGATTCCTATATGACACTAAAAATTAATCTTCTAGAAGGATTAAAGACCTAAATATGAATGGAATTATAAAACTAGTGGGTAAGTATGTCTTTGTGAATTTGGAGTGAGGGAGGCCTTTTAAAATAAGACCAGCAAAGCACAATTCATAATGCAAATAGTTGATGTATTTGACTATAACACATGAGAGGAGTTCTCTTCAATGAATGTATATGGATCAAGTTAATAGACTGATAATGACAGGGAGAAGATATTTTCATTCATCAATATAACAATAAAGGATAGATATTTAGAGTAGAACTGGAATTCTTACAATTTGGTAGACAGATTTGGGGAACTCAATGAACAGAAGTAGGTAATTTACCCAAAGGGTGATCTGAATAATTAACAAGTATATGACAATTTGCTCAAACTCTGAAATCAGAGATATAATAATGAAATATGATTTTATACTCACTAGAATAGTAAAAATTAGAAGTTATTGGTGAGGACCTGGGGACACTAGAACTCTTGTGCTGGTGAAATGTACATTGGTATAGTCATTTTAGAGAATGACCTGGAAGCCCCTAGCTAAAGTGATGTTTATGGGTACACCTTATGACCCAGGAATCCAAGCCTGAGCATACACCCCAGAGAAGTTTTCACACATTACCAGGAAAGGGAATATACAAAAATAGTCATAAAGGATCTTTGTGAAGGTAGAGAGCCGTAGACATGAAAGAGGAGAGTGAAAGAAAGTAAGAAGCATAATGAAATTTCCAGCAAATACCACGTAAGTCAACTTAAAACACATATACACACCTCATACTGTATATTTTTCAAAGATAACCCTCCACATATGTATACATACAGAACATATATATATACACACATACACATAAATGCATGTGCATATGTACACACATTTTTATCTCTGCCTATCTAGATCACACACATTAATGTGGGTGCCTTTAGGGTGGGGGAGGGGCTAAGAAGAGAAAGAGAGGGAAATGTGACTGAAACTAGGTATAAAAGAAGAATAATAAAATAATATGACAGAAGCTCTGCACATGCTGATAATGACAGTGTGCTATGAACTGGAGAGTATAATCAACTCACCTGTCTATCAGGTTGAAAATAAAATTATAATTAAAATTAAAAATTTAAAATGCCTTAGGTTAGGAGAGAGTCAAGAATATTTCATATGAGCTCTAGTCTCATCCTACCTTGGAGTATCATGTGACCTTAACTGTTCTTAAAGGGACATGGAGTAGATATTGTACTCTTCCACCTACCTCTCTGTGTAGCAAGAGTGAAATTAGATATCAGTTACAAATAATTTTCCATGTTTTAAAAGTAATATAATATGAACTTGGGGTTTTTGCTACTAAGATTAGATAGAAAGCAATTTCTGTTAGAGAAATGTAAATTAAAACCACAATGAAGTATCATCTCATGCCGGTCAGAATAGCTATCATCAAAAATCTACAAACAATAAATGCTGGAGAGGGTGTGGAGAAAAGGGAACCCTCTTATACTGTTGGTGGGAATGCAAACTGGTATAGCCACTATAGAGAACAGTGTAGAGATTCCTTAAAAAACTGGGAATAGAACTGCCATATGACCCAGCAATCCCACTGCAGGGCATGTACCCCGAGGAAACCAGAATTGAAAGAGAAACATGAACCCCAATATTCGTTGCAGCACTATTTATAATAGCTAGAACATGGAAGCAACCTAGATGTCTAGATGTCATCTGCAACTGCAGATGAATGAATAAGGAAGCTGTGGTACATATACACAATGGAATATTACTCAGCTATAAAAAAGAATATATTTGAGTCAATTCTAATGAGGTGGATGAACCTGGAGCTTATTATACAGAGTGAAGTAAGTCAGAAAGAGAAAGACAAATACCATATATTAACTTATTTATATGGAATTTAGAAAGATGATACTGATGATCCTATATGCAGGGTAGCAAAGGAGACACAGACATAAAGAATAGACTTTTGGACTCAGTGGGGGAAGGTGAGGGTGGGATAATTTAAGAGAATAGGAGAATAGCACTGAAACATGTGTTACCATATGTAAAACAGATGGCCGGTGCAAGTCTGATGAATGAGACAGGGCACCCAAAGCTGGTGCTCTGGGACAATTCAGAGGATGGGGGGAAAGGGAGGTGGGAGGAGGGTTCAGGATTGTGGGGTACACATATATACCTGTGGCCAATTCATGTTGATGTATGGCAAAAACCATCACAATATTGTCAAGTAATGATCCTCTAATTAAAATAAATTAATTAATTAAAAAAGAAGGGGACACATGTTCACCTATGGCTAATTCTTATTGATGTATTTCAAAGCAATCATCGATCAATTATAAATAAATATAATTAGAAAAATAAAAAAGCAAACAACTTGTTGGAAATCATGTTTATTGTCTAAAATCTTTGGCCTGAAATCAATACTTCTGATTTAGTAGTAACCTGCAGTTTGGGGTTTCCTAAAATATTCAGTGGTATGCAAGTTTTGACTGTCCTCATTAGCATATGTAAATTGTTTCCCTCCAGGTTTGAGATAAAAGTCACACATCACCAAGGAAAGTATCGGGTTCTAAATTATATCTAACATTCTTTTCTGGTTTTTGTAACCTGAATCTAAATCAAACATATTCTCATAGGACACATACACCTTTTCATGAAACAAAGCCAAACATACCATCCCTTTTTAGCCACGAAATAAAGTTCACAAACACACAAACAGTATGAGGCTCAAGGACCCAGCAAACTATATTGAATGAAGTCCTTGGACTTCCCTGGTGTTCCAGTGGTTAAGAGTCTACCTGCCAGTGCAGGGGACATGGGTTCTATCCCTGGGCTGGGAAGATGCCACATGCTAAGGGCCAACTGAACCTGTGCGCCACAACTGCTGAGCCCATGTGTCGCAACTACTGAAGCCCAAGCGACTAGAGCCTGTGCTAGAGAGAAGTCACTGCAATGAGAAGCCCTCACACCGCAACCAGACAGCAGCCCACACACAGCAACAAAGACCCAGCACAGCTAAAAATAAAACAACGTAAAGAAGTCCCGAGCAAGTGTTGTTCTGGGAGCTCAAGGACTTTTATTTTTCTTGTTCTTTGCTTTATCCCTATGCCTATCACAACACCTGGAACACAGTAGGTGTTCAACAAATACTTATGGAATAAGTGAATATACAAATGAGCTCACACCCATATGCAAACATATACCTCTTTGGTTTGTCTTCACAGTTCACTTTTTGTTTCTCCCTTCGAAAAAATTATCCAGTTAACCAGCTCTTTACAAAAACATCTTAATGTACTGACATCTGTGAGAGTTGATGGGGAGAATAAAAAGGAATTACAGAATATAGTTCTTATGGCTGAGAAACTTATGATCTAACAGAGCAAATACATACGAGAAACACATGAGAATAAGAACAGGAAGTGTTTTAGCACTACAGAACGCTGTTGGAAATTTATGAGAAAGAGATAGAGTGGGTGGAGGGCTGGGAAATGGGGAAATCACCTCCCAGCTGGCCTATACAAAGCACTGGCCTACCAGCACAGTCTGGGGCTTTTCTAGGGGGGCAGGTGGAGAAGGTTGTTGGTCTCCCAACAACACAAAGGTTTTCTTGGAGAACCAGAGTTTGAGCAAGTCACTGGTGGAGACTTTGCTGTTCTAACCAGCTGCGAATGGGAAATTGACTCTCTGATGCCAGGAGAGACTGGAGAGGAGGCACAAGTACTTAATGGGTTTCGAGAGCTTCTGCAGATACATCCTCTAAGGAGTGGAAAACTCCATTCCAAACCTGAGGGAGGCCGACAGGGTGCCCATATATGTGAACAGGAAAATTGTGGCAGAAAAAGCCAATAACTCAAGGATGGAAATCCTCAGCTTTGCGTCCAGGGAAAGCTTGGTTTAGCAATCATTGTGAGCAAGTGGAACCAGCTCAACCAACGTCAGCAATTTGAAGACATCTGGTCTTTATTTTTGGACTTTTGTCCAAATCCACACTGAGGAGGATTATGGTTATACGATGCAGAGGCCATTTAGTTTTGTCAACTTACAGAATTTCTTAGAATAGGAATCCCTCATACTTAGAATAGAAATTGGTGTTCTCCAAAGTCTCCTTGAGATTTTCAAATATTAACTCTTTATCCCCCAGAATGATGTTCTGAGGGACATTATTTGAAAGAGATGCTTTTTAGTCAGGAAATTGAATCATGGAGTAGACATGTGTTTTGCCAAAGGGTAACCTCATAGTCAGTGGAGCCCCCAGTAACTTCAGCATCCCATGACTGCCAAAAATAATGCTTCTGTCTCACTGGCCTTCATTTCTTCTGTCTCTGCTTTGCCTTCTCTTCTGACTCTTGTGTATCTTTAATCATCCCCTAGTTGGGCCTGGTCTAGAAAAAGTTATTAGTCTGAAAAGTTGTTGATGGTCCAGTATTCACTTTCTACTCATTGTCCTTCATATCTTTTGGCCAAGGACCTGGTGTCTCCCCCAAGCCCAAAGAGGTTTCTGCTTCTCCTCCACTTCTTCCACCCTCCTGCCCCCATCATTCCTGACCTTCCTTACTTCCGAGATTAGTACCTGTGCTGAGTTCCATTGCCCTGGGCTGTAATGGGTGATTGGCTATTTTAGACAATTTGCAACAAAACTGTTAATGGCCTAAAAATGGCTCAGAGACTTCCTCCACCAGATGATATTTACATTTTCATTGGGGATTTCAATGTCAAAGAAGTCAGTGGAGCATTCCTGTGCCTTGGCAGTCTTCTCTCCTGATTTTCTCCCTTCTGGCTGCCCCCTGAACCTACCTGCCGCACGCTGGCACCTGCTCTCAGACTGGTGGCTCCTGCAAGCTGGTTGGGCTTCTCTTTTTCTCATTCCAATGTTTTCAGTTGAAGTGGTGTTTTTCAATATCCTAGTAGCAAAGGACGCAAGAAAAGCCAGGTAGCCTCAAGCAGGGGAAGGAATGTCCCATGTTGAACAAAGGGCCAGGCCCCTGGGCTGAGGTATTTTGTCTATGGAAAGGCCCATTGACTTCCAGTGATATTGTTGTCCATTAAAAAAAAATCCATAGGCTTTTAAAAATGCATTTTCAACTTAATATAGCAGGAGCAGCCACTCTGCCATGCAATTCCTGAGGATTTATGGCTGGTTGGGGTTAATGGTTTGAGGTGTTATTCTTTTCTGTGCCTCATTAATCCCCAGGAAGTGCCTGTGCTGAGGTGGCTGTTTGGCTCAGGCTGGCCGAGAGGCGCCCCAGTGCCCTCTCCGGCTCTCAGCCCCTGCTCAGCTGTTGTCCCTTCTAGCCCGGACTACTGACTCCCACAAAGGCTTGGGCTCTAGACTACTTCTGGGACAGATGGCAGACATCCTTCTTAGATACTGGCTTCCCTGGTATGATTCAATCTTGGCCTCGCCATCCTCCTACATTGCAGAAAGTTTGAAAAAGACAAATTATCCCCATCTGAAAAAGAGGAGGGTGAACGTGGCCTTCCTCATGTTGTCAGTGACGGAGGAGACTGGTCAATGGAGGGGACAGAACCGGGAATGGGGCAGAGTCTCTCAGCAGCACAACTTGCTTTCTGATGACCAGAACTTATTATACTTCAGGGAAAAAAATCATAGCTTTTCAATCAAAGGTCGTAGTGTTTATAAAGTATTGTGTATACTTCAGTCTCGGGCTTCCCTGGTGGCTCAGTGGTAAAGAATCTGCCTGCCAATGCAGAAGACCCAGGTTCGATCCCTGGGTCGGGAAGATCCCTTGGAGAAGGGAATGGCAACCTACTCCAGTATTCTTGCCTGGAGAATCCCATGGACAGGGAAGCCTGGCAGGCTACAGTCCTTGGGGTCGTAAGGAGTCAGACATGACTTGGCGATTAAACAGCAACGCCAACAGTCCTTCTGTCTCACCTCTCTTCCTTCTACCAGTGTTAACTGAGCACTTCCTTACTGAGCTACTAATGTAGATATTGGGAATGCACCAGGAACAAGAGTGACTAGGCTCCTGTCTGTGGGTTTTCTATATTATAGTGTGTGTTTAGGACTTGTGTGAGAGGACCTGATAATGAAACAAACATTTGGTCATTGTACAACCTTGTGATTCAGTCAAACAGGTGTACTGACACCTATTTTCACAAATGGGACAGCTGAACCTTGGAAGAGGTTGTGTGACCTGTTTCAGGTGAACTGGTTTATGCATTCATTTGCTCATCTATCAGATAGATTTATTGAGGGGCTTCTATGTTCCAGATCATCTCTTAGATTTTTGAGATGCAAAGTTGGCTAGGCAATGAGCCTTGCTTTCTGGGAGTCAAAATATAATGGGGAAAGAGCCACAGAAACGGCTTGGAATCTAGTGATTGCTATGATGAAGCCTGCACTTGCTAAGTCGGGGGTGTTGCATGAAGAAGTCCCAGGGCTGAGGAAGTCAGGGAAGCAAGAGACAGAGCTGGCCTCAGACACAGTCAAGGGTCCCCTCCTGGTGGCAGCTTGCAGAGAATATGTGCAATAACACTTGTGGCATTGAATTGAGCCAGCTCCTCAAGGTCTGGCTTCACTTCCTGGTTTAAAGAGTCCCAGGCCAGTGGACACAGAGGGGCAAGGGGAGGCTGGAATGAATTGAGAGAGTAGCATTGACGTGTATACAGTACCATGCGTAACATAGGTAGCTAGTGGGAAGCTGACGTATAGCACAGGGAGCTCAGAGTGGTGTTCTGTGATGTCCTAGAGGGGTGGGATGTTTGGGGTGGGGGGAGGTGGGAGGGGATACATGTATACGTACGCTGATTTACTTTGTTGTACAGCAGAAAACAACACAACATGGCAGAGCAATTATACTCCAATTAAAATTAAAAGGGCCCAGGCCACTGGAAATCCTATCTTCACATTTAGCAAAATGACCTCCTCTCATTCTAAACTGAAACAGAAATCCCTCATTCTACTTTTGGTCAGGCTTCCTGCTTTTATGAGATTAATTAAAAGCTGAGTAGCTGCTAAGTTGCCAGACAAATGGCACAGTATTTCTATCTTATTTATTAAGGCAAAATGTTCAGAAATTCCGGTGAGGATCTGCTGCATCCTCCCTCATCTTTCCTGTTTCCCTCCCCTGTCTCTGTTAGACTAGTCTCTGTTACAAAGGACTTCTACCCAACCCCGACCATAGCAGTACAGAAGGAACTAGAGAGCAAACACAGGAAACCTGGGCTTGAGTCCTGGCCCCACCATTAGCTAAAATTCTGAGCATGGGTAGATCATTTAATCTCTTGGTGTCTCAGTTTCCTAAGTTATAAGTGGTCATATAATACCTGTCCTACCTCATACAGGAGTCCTTCTGAGGATCGAAATGGATTCCAACACGTGGCAGTGATTAAGAGAGACAAAAACACTTAGGACATTTAAAGCTACAGCAAGACTATTACTAGAGCATGTCTGTTGATGGAGGAGACGCTAGACATTTGCAAACTCGGCTTGTTTTCTGATGTGAGTGAAGGGGTGTTAGACTTCTCATATTTCTTTAATGTTCCAGGGCTGGGATGGGGTCCTGGCAACTGAGGACAGGCACCCTTTAGCATTCTCCCTGCACAAAGTCAGGTTCCCACTCAAGCAGCTCAGTTTCCCCAGTCTAATCAGCTGTAACAAATTGTCTCATTTCTCCTTGATAAGTGGCAACCCCTGGCTCCCATCACTCCTTTTAGGCTGCAGCGGCTTCCACGAGCTGGCAGCTCTAGCTCTCCTGGGCTTGGGCCAGGCCTGGGCGGGAAGACCGCGGAGGAGATTAAGAGCGGGTTATCCACACCGTCTGCAGACACCCTCTCAGGCTCAGTGTCGGCTTGGATGGCATTAAAGGCAGAGGGAGCTGAGGATGGGTGTGTAGGGGGTGCAGGAAGGAAAAGGTGGGTCGGGAGAGTTCTGTTGCCAAGCTTAAAGGGTTATAAGAGGAAAAGTGGGTTGAGGGGAAAAGCAGTGAGGGAGGTTGTAATAGCCAGAGCCAAATATCTTATTTGAACAGATAAAAGAGAGACTATTCATTTCTTTTGTAGACAGAGTGATCATGTCATCCAAATACAAAATTGTGATTACAGATTACCATCAAACAGTTATATTTACAACAAGAGGAAGTGTAGTTCAAATATAGGCTGTTTGGGAAAATTCTGAAAGACTGCTTCCTTCTTTCTATGACCTCATACCCTCCTATAACTTCAAAATCTTATTGTTTGTGGTTTTGCCATGAGGCACCATTGAGAAGTTTGTATTTGGGATCCTTCTATCTTTATTTTCAACAAATATTTATTGAGCACCTACAGTATGTGGTGTGGGACCAGCTTCATGGATTTTGAGATCTATTTAGTTGCACAGGGCCTCCACTTAGCAAGCTTCTGTGCTTGGTTTAATGTACCACTGATGTTGTTTTGAAATTTGTAGTATTTCTTGAACAAGTGGTCCTTGTTCAAGGAATTTTCATTTTGCACTGTTCCCATAGAGTACCATATTATGTGCTGGAGAAGCAAAGATGAAAAGATACAGGCTTTCCCCCAAATTTCTGCCTGGCTGTGACCAGCTCCCTGCCTAAGCAGCACCCCAGGTGTTAGACATGGCTTTTCATATTGTCATCAACTAAACACTGTCTTAGCTAACTGAGACTTTGAAAAGTTCCTTCCTAACTAATTCACTATAAAACATTATTCATAACATAAACATTTTTCTTGATATAAAAGTGGTTGAAATCACTGTATAGAATTTGAACTCTGCAGAAAGATATAAGAAAGAAAACATAAAATAATCCACAGCTTATCACCCATTAAGCAAAGGTCATCTCTGGGTGGTGGATATTAGACACTTTCAATTTTAATTATTCCTATTTATATTTTTAAATATAAGTAGGAGCATACTGCACTTGCATTTTTATAATCCTGTTCTTTTCACTTGAAATTTCATTTTTGCCATTTCCCATATCATTAAATAATTTCCCAAAATATAGTGTTTTATGAGCTTCCCTGGTGGCTCAGTGGTAAAGAATCATTTGCCAATTTAGGAGATATGGGTTTGATCCCTGGGTCAGGAAGATGCCCTGGAGAAGAAAATAGCAACTTATTCCAGTATTATTGCCTGGGAAATCCCATGGACAGAGGAGTTTGGTGGGCTCCAGTCCATAGGGTTGAAAAGAGTCAGACACAAATTAGTGACTACACAACAATAACAATAAAAATTGTTTTTCTATGTTGGTAGCATTCTGTCATATGGATGTGTCATGACATATTTCCTTGCTTTTGGGGGATACATAGGTTGTTTCCAGTTTTTTTTGCCAAGGTGAAATATCATGTGGATGAACATCCTTGCATATAAATCTTTGTCTGCTTCTTTGGTTATTTTCTTGGGATAAATTTCAAAAAGCAGAATCACTGGTTAAAGGGTATGGAGAGTCACATATGCAAATTATTGGCAATTTTCACTTTCACCAGTAAGTGACTGAGAGAACTTATTTCACAAATCCTATATTGGCTGTTTCTATTTTCTAAAACTTTATTTGTCTAAGTTTGCAGGTAAATTCATTTATTTGATTACTCATATACTGAATATACTTTTCATATATTTATTGGATACATATATATCTTTTATAAATTATCTAATCACATCTTTATTTGCTGTTTTACCAAAATGCTTTTTTTTTTTTTTTCTGGTATCTGTAAGTTAATTATCTATTAACTATCTTTGTTTTTAAAAAAATATATTAGAGAACATGCAGAATTAGATATGAGTGGCTGGTAAATGAATATTTAACATATTATCTCTGCTGAAAGTTACCTTTAATAATTCTTTCAACTTTATTGTTTTCTCTCTAAAAACTTCAGTCATGTTCATAATGAGAATGAGCTACTGCAAAGAAAATGAAATTCTTATAATTGCAAGAATTTCTGCAAAGGCTGAATGAACATCCACCAAGAGTGACGTGGAGGGGATTCCAGTACTAAGGTGAGAGGTCGGACTGACTAGGTGATGATTCACTATTATGAGGTGTCAAAAAGGACTCTTTATAGCACTATAGAAATCAGGGAAGTCCCCATGGAGGGAGGCAGTCTTGAGTCCTTGGGAACATGAACTGTAAAGATTTTTTTTCCCCCAGAGCTAAGAGCAACTCTAAAATTCTGGTGTTAGGTTCAATGTTTTGGTTAGAAATTCTAGGTTAAATCTTGTAGCTCTGAGGCCTTGGAGGGCTTATCATTCTGGAATAAATCCAAGAGGGCTGAGGGTTTTTCTCTTCTTTTCCTTTCCCATTTGTTTCCTCCTGGTCTTCTATTTGCATTTTTAAAACTGCTGGCTGGTTCGAGGTTGCGAATGGAGAGTATCAGTTGCCTTGTAGGAGATGATCTTCAGCTTCTCCATCTGAATTTTGAGAAGCTGCTCATACAGTTGGAGAACTATCTCACTATCACAAAGATGGGTGCTGTTGCAAAAAGGAGGGAGGCTTGGTGTGTGGGCTACCTGGTGAACCAGGGGCAGCCTGTACCTTGTTAACTCAACTGAGTTAACAATGGAGCAAGGTGCTGGGTTCAATTCTCACTCAAGCCAGTTGACTTCAGTCTGTTCCACAAGTGCTCCTAACTTACCCTCCCCAATCAGATCTGTCAGTTTACAAAGTCACTAGTTTGTGGGGTGGAGAAGGCAATGGCACCCCACTCCAGTGCTCTTGCCTGGAAAATCCCATGGACGGAGGAGCCTGGTAGGCTGCAGTCCATGGGGTTGCAAAGAGTCAGACACGACTGAGCGACTTCACTTTCACTTTTCACTTTCATGCATTGGAGAAGGAAATGGCAGCCCACTCCAGTGTTCTTGCCTGGAGAATCCCAGGGACGGCAGAGCCTGGTGGGCTGCCGTCTGTGGGATCTCACGGAGTTGGACACGACTGAAGTGACTTAGCAGCAGCAGCACCAGTTTGTGGGGAGAGGTGTAGGTGCTTCAGCACACACCACTTTCTCAATTGTGCTTCATGTAGTTGATAAGCCATGAATCCCTCTGCTATAGAGGGATTATGGAGCCACCGCAATGTACCAGGAGCTGTGCTAAGTGCTGGAAAGGCAAGTTTAATTAAGATGCTCTCTCTCTAGTTGTTGTTTGTTGTCGTTTAGTCACTAAGTCATGTCCCACTCTTTTGTGACCCTATGGACTGTAGTCCTACCAGGCTCCACTGACCATGGGATTTCCCAAGCAAGAATTCTGGAGTGGGTTGTCATTTCCTTCTCCAGGGGATCCTGCCCACCTAGAGACTGAACCCAGGTCTCCTGCACTGGCAGGCCTTGGCAGGCGAATCCTTTACGACTGAGCCACCAGGAGGCCCTTGCTGCCCAGCGGATTTGACCAATATGGGAAGGACAGCTGGCTGGGAAGGATAAGTGGAAGCAAAGGGTGTGAGACCAAAGACAGCCATTTTAAAGTGGACAAAACGCAATAGATAGGGATAATCTGAAAGGTCTGAACTCCATTTATCTCAAGATTTGTAAATTCAGGTAACTTCCGAATTAGTTTCGCTGACTTAACTTTTGGAATATCTGAAAGCACCAGAAAAGTGATGTTTAACATAAGCCTCTGAGATTTTCACATCCTGAAAATCTCTGGGCCATCACATTCCTCGCTTAAAATACCTTTTATGCAGACCTTCAGGCTGAGTTTTTCCATTGCACTCAGAGTTTTTTTAAATTTTTTAAAATAATTTTTTAAATTGAAATATAGTTGATTTATAATAATATGCTATTTTCTAGTGTATCCAAAGTGATTCAATTATGCATGTATATATATTCTTTTTCATATTATTTTCCATTATAGTTTATTACAATATATTGAATATAAGTCCATGGATTATATACTAGATCCTTGTCAATTATCTATTTTATGTATAGTAGTTTGTACCTGCTAATCCCAAACTTCTAATTTTTCCCTATCCTGCCTTCCTCTTTGGTAACCATAAGTTTGTCTTCTATGTCTGTGAGTCTGTTTATATTTTATAAATAAGTTCACTTGTATTATATTTTAGATTCTACATATAAGTGATACCATGATATTTGTCTTTCTCTGGCTCACTTCACTTAGTATCATAATCTCTAGGTACATCCATATTGCTGCAAATGTCATTTCATTCTTTTTTATGGTCAAGTAGTATTCCACTATGTGTGTCTGTGTGTGTGTGTATGCCACATCTTCTTTATCCACTCACCTGTCAGTGGACATTTAGATTGCTTCCATGTCTTGGCTATTGTAAATAGTGCTGCTATGAACATTGGAGTGCATTTATGTTTTTGAATTAGAGTTTTGACTTCCCTGGTTGCTCAGCAGTAAATAGTCCACCTGCCCATGCAGGAGATATGGGTTCAGTCCCTGGGTGGGGAAGATCCCCTGGAGAAGGAAATGTGCACCCACTTCTGTAAAATCTCATGGATAGAAGAGTTTGACAGTCTACAGTCCATGGGGTTGCAAAGAGTCGGATAAGACTTAGTGACTAAACAAAAAACTAGCTATATACCCAGAAGCAGGACTGCTGGATCACATGCTAACTCTCAGTTTTTAAAGGAACCTCTGTACTGTTTTTCATAGAAACTGCACCACTTTACATTCCTCAGGGGCTTTGTTGATGCAAGAAGAACATTTGGGTGTTTCACCACCACCAGAAAAAGCAAATCTCCTTATTAGTCCCTATGGTTTCTAGGTCTGGCTTAAAACTCAGCATTCAGAAAACTAAGATCATGGCATCTTTTCCCATCACTTCATGGCAAACGGGGGTGGGGGGGGATGATGGATTTTATTTTCTTGGGCTACAGAATCACTGTGGACAGTGACTACAGCTGTGGAATTAAAAGACGCTTGCTCCTTGGAAGAAAAGCTATGACAAACCTAGACTGTGTATTAAAAAAACAGAGACATCACTTTACTGACAAAGGTCCATATGGTCAAAGCTATGGTTTTTCTAGTAGTAATGGATAAATGTGAGTGTTGAACCGTAAAGAAGCCTGAGCGTCAAAGGATTGATGCTTTCAAATTGTGGTCCTGGAGAAGACTGTTGAGAGTCCCTTGGAGATCAAACCAGTCAATCCTAAAAGAAATCAACCCTGAGTATTCATTGGAAGGACTCATGATGAAGCTGAAACTACAATACTTTGGTCACCTGATGCAAAGAGCCGACTCATTGGAAGATTCTGATGCTGGAAAAGATTGAAGGCAGGAGAAGGGGGTGACAGAGGATGAGATGGTTGGATGGCATCACTGACTCAATGGACATGAGTTTGACCAAACTCTTGAAGGACAGGGAAGCCTGGCGTGCCGCAGTCCATGGGGTTGCAAGGAGTCAGATGCGACTTCACGTCTGAACAACAACAACAACAGTGAAGTGTCCATTCAGAAGGTGGCCTCTTTAACTAAGCAAATTCTCACTGTATCTTGCTGTGGCTCATATACCTGCATCTTCCAGGTGTATGAGTCCATCTCTTCTTTCTTCCTCCTGGCTAAGCACTAGGGGTTCAGTCATGGAGTTTCACCCACCTAGGCCAGCTCCAGCCCTTGTGTAGGTTAAGTGGGCTTAGAAAGAATTAGGAGTTTCAGCAGCAACATCTTCTGCATAGGGCCCTTTCCATGTTCTCTTGTTCCTTCTCATCCTTTATGTCTCACATAAAAAGGCAAACTGATTTTATAATCTGTTATCCATCATATTCATTGAGTTGATGGAATCACCAACTCAATGGACATGAGTTTGACCGAACTCTTGGAGATAGTGAAGGACAGGGAAGCTTGGTGTGCTGCAGTCTGTGGAGTTGTAAGGAGTCAGACATGACTGCGCAACTGAACAATAATAACACCCATTCATCAAAAGGGTTTAGCTGACCACTTTCATGCCTGTTTCTCTTTTTCTCTCCTGCTTTCAGGTATGACCTGGAAGGAAAAGTTTCCCTGATGATGGGATATAGGAATAACGGGGATCTCCAGGTAATGCTTCTCTTTATCCCTCATGGGGACATATGTTCTTTAAAAAGCTTTACCCTAGTAAGTAATAATAGTGATAATGTTGTATTTATGGAACATAAGCCACCTATTAGGTACTCTGCTTGGTAATTTGAGCACATCATCTCATTAAAACACACCAGTCTCGCAAAGTGGGAACAGTTACTAATATTATCCCGTTTGTCTCTGTGCTGTGTGCTCAGTCATGTCTGACTCTTTGTGACCCCTTGGACTGTAGCCCACCAGGATCCTCTGTCCAGGGGATTTTCCTGGCAAGAATACTAGAGTGAGTTGTCATTTCCTTCTCTAGGGGATCATCCCGACCAGGAATCAAACCTATGTCTCCTGTGTCCCCTGCATTGCAGGCAGATTTTTTACCGCTGAGCCTTTGGGGAGGTGAGTAAAGTGAATTCTAAAGAAATTAATAACTTTTAGTAGCTGGTAAGTGAAACAATCCAGATTTAAGTCTAGGTTTTTCACTTTGAACTCTGTTTCTAACCACTATACCATCCCACCTGCAAATACTTCCAAACATATGTACTCATCAGCTTTCTGGGCAGCACACCCTGGAAAGAACAGTGTTGGTCTCAAGGGCAAATATTTTTGCTTTAATTTCCATGATAAATCCAGATCCTTCTGACCAGAAAATGCTTCTCTTTCCTCAACTCCCTGTGACTTATTAAAGAAACAGCCCAACTACTGAAAGAGTTCTTTTCTATCAGAAAAGAAGTAGTTTGTCACTTCCTTCTGACGTCCATCAAATATGCTAGTTCCCTCCTCTTTTCCTCTCTCTTCTCTTTTATTTCTCTGAGTGTGAGTGTTAAGCCCTTGGGGCATGCAAACACACACTATAACTCCCACATCCCTCTAGCACCCCTATGAACACATCTCTGAAGATAAGTGGGGGATGGAAGACCCAAGATTAATTGCCTAGTGGGAAGAAGTGGATAGAGCAGCTTGTGGACTGGGGTCTTACAGTGGGTGGCACCTTGGGGAGTGCTGTCTTTTCAGGATTACATTAGCAGTTGCGTACTTCCCGCTGAGTCCGGGAAAACAGCTCCCACTAGGAGAGGAAACAAAAAGCTGACTGGAATTTCTTGGGAACTGGCCCCAGCGTGACTGCTGGTGACAACATCCATTGGGCCAAAGGTCCTGAGCTGTTTCACGGCGAGACTCTGCTCTCTCCCCTCCCCAGCGCTGGAAGGCCCCCTAGACACTTCAAGCATCCCCCAGCTGTCCCCCAGAGCCTGAAATCCTGGGATGCATCAGAGGCCTCGCTGCCGCAGCCCACGGTATACATTCCCCCGCCACAGACGCGCTCCGGGCGCTCCCTGCTGTTCTCTCCGGATAGTCCTGGTTTGAGTCCATACGCTTTACATACCTTTGCAGGGGAAGCTGCCAACTACTTGAAAGAGTTTTATGTGCTGGAGAAAGAAGGGACTTTGCCCTCCAAAATGCCTTCCAGAAAACATGACGGAATTTCTCTAAGGAGAAGCACAACTTTCAATTTAAATTCCCAGATACAAGTACTAAACGAAATTCACAGTAACCATGTCATTGAGAACCACCCCAGTCCAGCACCACCCAGGAAGGTCCTGGATTTCAGAGGTTGAGGTGCAGGTGTAGGGCGCTGCTGAGTGGGGCTGGCTCACATCCCCACAGCGTTAAGGGAGAGACCCAGCACACAGAATTAACTTGCACTGACTTCTCTTCTTGTCCCATGGTGGACATGTTTCCATCTCTTTCCTCTGCTTACCAGTGGCCCCAGTGAATTTGTTGTTCTGTTGCTCAGTCATGTCCGACTCTTTGCAACCCCATGGACTGCAGCATTCCAGGCTTCCCAGTCCTTCACTATCTCCTGGAGTTTGCTCAAACTTGTGTCCACTGAGTTGGTGATGCCATCCAACGATCTCGTCCCCTTCTCCACCTGCCTTCAATCTTTCCCAGCATCAGGATATTTTCTAATGAGTCGGCTCTTCACATCAGGTGACAAGTGTTGGGAGTTTCAGCTTCAGCATCAGTCCCTCCAAAGAATATTCAGGAATTATTTCTTTTAGGATTGACTGGTTTGATCTCCTTGCAGTCCAAGGACTCTCAAGAGTCTTCTCCAACACCAGAGTTCGAAAGTGCCAGTTCTTCAGTACTCAGTGAATTAGGGATAAGAATCCTCACTTCGGTCCTCCCTTCAATGGACATCTGTATAGAAATCCCTTTTATAGTTTCCTAATGAAGATATCTAGACATCTACGCTTTTCACCTGGCCTTTTCTAGACCTGAAAGCAGGAGAGACAAACCAGAGCAACAGGTTCTAGATCCAGAAGGGTGATCAAGTTGAAGACAGTCAATAGAAATGAGGCTGGCTCAGGCTACGTGGAATACTTGGAGAGAAGGAAAAGAGAACTGAATTGAGGAACGAATGCTTTCCTGAAAGAGAAGACTCAATGTCCCTGACAAAACAGAAAATCCAGAGAAATATTCAACCCCTAATGAAAATGGCCCAGAAGCAACAAAAAATGTGAAATGAAAACACAATCATTTAAAAAAAAGCACAACAATTCCAAGAATGCTTTATGCTTATCAGCTTTGCGCCAGCCTTCCTCATGTGGCGTCTCCCCTAATCTTGGCTAGATCTGATTTCTAATCTGGAGACCACTACTTTGGGTCAGTGAATTAAAAAAAAAAAATTAAAGATTTTTTTTTTTTTCAGTTTTGGATTGAAAGAAAGGAGAGCTGCTCCCCTGGTTTCTCTGGTCAAATGGCACACCCTCAGAATGTGAGGGAGCTGTTGATTCTAGCATCCCAAGTTTGTCTTCTCTAGCTTTTACAGATAGCTGGCTATAGCTGGTGATTGTGCCTATTTGGATGGGGTTTATGCCTAAGCCAAGAAGAACATAGGAAGGGAGGTGTTTTTTTCACTTGGCACAGTAAGAACAATGTGGGGCAGTGAAAATGTGCAGCACTTAGGAAGGAGGATTATGCCTGGTTCCAAGCTTGCTTGGTTTGGGTTTGAGGGATTTGAGGTGTTCCCCTCAAAGGGATGAGGAGCTCAAGCAGTGTTCTGGGAGACTTATTTTCTTCTAAGCCAATTAGATTTTCTTTCCTAACTTTCATTTGCCTTGTCTTCTGGAAAGCCTTCTCTAGATACCTCAGCTCATTGTGTGTGTGTGTTTTAAAATCTTTTTAAAATTATAAAATAAAACACAAATGCAGAAAACCAAACCAAACAAATGCAAGACTTAGTGGATTGTTAAGACAAGCACCTATTTACTTATCACCCAGATAAAGAAAGAGCACATTGTCAGTCATGTCAGAAGCCCTTCAAGTGCTCTGACCTGGGCCTCCCTGCCCCTGTAAGTAACTACTGTACTGACTTTTATGGGAATCACTTTCTTCTGTTTTTTTTTTTTTTTTTTTTGGTGGTGGTGGGGGGAGTGTTGGCTACCAACAAAGTAGATCTTTGAACACTATAGTTTTGTCCGTGAAGAAAAATATTGATATGTCTTTTAAATCTCTTTAGTTCTCCAAAGTTTCCTCTTTCATACCATTGATCTGTTTAACAACCCAAGTCATTTCACCTGCAAAAACTCCTGGGGTCCACTTCAATTGCATACTCCTGATGCAGTTCAACAGGTTCCTCTGTCCTCTGTATTTCCTGCAGCTGGATTTGGAGGTTTGAAACTCAAGCTCAGTCTCTTAGGCAAGATGATGGGTGATTCATCAGGAAGCATATACTGTAATAACTAGTTGTCTCTGTTACTTTAGCAGGAAGCACATGCTGTAATGACTAGTTGACTCTCTCAATGTGTAAATCCATCAGTTTATTATGAACTACAGAGTATTATAATTCTATTATTTTATTAATGTTCATTAGTTAGAATATTTCTATAAAAGACATTTTCCTTCATCTATTATTTGTATCATTGGTGGTATAATTCAGATAGAAAAGGCAAAGTAAATGCTCAATTCTTTTCTTTATCAGTTGTCAAAATAGTGAATGTTTCCTATCATCCTCCAAAGATTATTTGTCATTTTAATTATCATGAACTGGTGTATCCATGTGTTCATACATGTATTCAACATCCTGGATAGGTTTCAAGCAACTATTATAATTACCTTAATTTTAATCCATCCCATCTTTGGCCAGTGAGAGCCTCTTCCATTGGCACTAGAAGATATGACCCTGGTAGTCTTTGATGGCTTCCTCACTATTTGATATAACAAAATATTCTAAGTTCATCTTGTACATTTCCTGCCCTAGACCTGGAATCTGCCATTTCTTCAAGAACCCCTGGTTTCTTTTAGTTGTTGTTGTTTGGTTGCTAAGTTGTGCCCCACTCTTTTGCAACCCCATAGACTACAGCCTGCCAGACTCCTCTGTCCAGGGGATTTCCCAAGCAAGAATACTGGAATGGATTGCCATTTCCTTCTCCAGGGGATTTTCCCAATGCAGAGATCGAACCCTTGTTTCTTACACTGGCAGGTGAATTCTTTCCACCAAGTCACCTGGGAAACCCAGTTTCTTTCAGCAGGCAATGGTATTTCAAAGCCACAACCCAGGCACAAAGTATGTTCATTACTACTGTGTTGTTATTGTTTTTAGGTCTTTTCAGCAGATGGAACTAGGAAATACCCATATATTTTTAAAGATAAAATGCCTCATAATTTCATTTTTTTATTTTAAGTTCAGATTTGGTGCTATAGGTTTTTTTCTGTTTGTTTTTAAACACAATAGTTTCAGAACATTTATACTATTACTAAGGCCACCAATATGATAATTAAGAGACATTTTAAAATTTGTTATCTGCTTTTGCCTCTATTTTTATATGTGTGTGCTTTATTTTTTTAATTTTTTAAATAGAGTTTATTTTCTAGAGCAGTTTTCGGCTCACAGCAAAATTGAGCAGAAGGTACAGAGATTTCCCCTTAATCTTCTGCTCCAACTTACACACGCTCTCCCACTATCAACATTCTCTACCAGAGTGTTACAGTTATGACAATTTGGTGAATATATATTGACATACAATTATCACTTGAAGTCCACAGCTTACCTTAGAATTTATTTCTTATGATATATATTATATGGATGTGGACAAATACATAATGACATGTATTCCTCATTATGTCATACTGAATAGTTTCATAGCTCTAAAAATCCTCTCTGTTTTGCTTCTTCACCCATCCCTTTTCCTCCCCTTGATATTTTTACTGCCTTATTTTCCCTTTCCCAGAATTTATATGGTTGAAATCATATATTATGTAGCCTTTTTAGGTTGGCTTCTTTAACTTAGTAATGTGCATTTGTTTCCTCCATGTCTTTTTGTGACTTGGTAGCTCATTTGCTCATCTACTGTTACCGTAATTCTAAGTATGGTAGTTCATTCTTTTTACCACTGAATAATATTCCATTGTCTAGATGTAACACAGTTTATTTATCCATTCTCTTTCTGCAGAACATCTTAATTACTTCCAGGTTCTGTCAGTTATGAATAAAGCTTCTATAAACATCTGTATATAGATTTTTGTGTGTGTAGACGTAAGTTTTGAGCTCCTTTTGGTAAATACCAAGACTCATGATTGCTAGGTCATATAGTAAGAGTATGATTAATTTTACAAGGAGCTGCTGACTTGTCTTTCAAAATGGCTATACCATTTTACATTCCTATCAGCCATGAATGAGAGTTCCTGTTGCTCCATATTCTTATCAGCATTTGATGTTTTAGGTGTTTTGGATTTTGGCCATTCTAATAGGTGTGTATCTCATTGTTCTTTTAATTTCCAGTTTCCTAATGATATACAACATTGGGCATCTTTTTATATGCTTATTTGCCACTTTCCTGGTGGCTCAGATGGCAAAGTGTCTGCCTATATAGTGCGGGAGACCTGGTTCGATCACTGCATCGGGAAGATCCCCTGGAGAAGGAAATGGCAACCCACTCCAGTATTCTTGCCTGGAAAATCCCATGGATGGAGGAGCGTGGCGGGCTACAGTCCATGGGGTCACAAAGAGTCGGACATGACTGAGTGACTTCACTTTCACTTATCTATTTTTGGTTAGGTGTCTGTTCAGGTCTTTGGCCCCTTTTCAAACTTAGTTGCATTCTACCCACTTTTGAGTGTGCCATACTTAGAATTAGGGTAACAAATAGATGAGTTATTCAGCATGAGCCTAGGATGTATCCACTATGAGTTTCTGATGTTTGATGGATTGGAAGAACAGATAGGTAGAAGGCTATTTGCATGTAGAGTTTCTTGGAGATGAATCCATTAGGAGCAATTCTGAAGGCAGTAAAATGTATATTACTCCTTCCTACCTCATGTCTGATTACTATAGATGTGGTTGGCTATAGATAAAAACTAAGAGAGTGATTTCACTAAAAACTATGTTTGGTAGTAAGAATAGGCTAGGTAATGATGCAGTAACAACCAAGTGTGGAATCCCAGTGGCTTGATAGCACAATAATTAATTTATTTCTGATTCTACATGGTCAGTGCAGATTGGTGGGGGCTTCATTACCCCAGTCACTGGGAACCCAGATTGATAAAGGCTCTATCATTTTAAGTTTGTACTGTGTAGAACACATGATCTTCTTGGTTAGAGGGACAGACTCAGGGAAGGTTCTGTATTGGCTTTTCTACATTGAGGCCTGAAAATGACACACATCCTTTCTATTCATAATCCATTGACCAGCACTAGTCACGTGGATGTCTAACTGCAAGAGGGCTGGAAAATATGGGAAATCAGCTGAAATGTTTGGTGAATTCCACTGTTTATGCCATACTCTGTTAGCTATTGTGTGGACTCAGTGAGGGTGATGGAAATGCCCACTTGGGGACTTGGAGACAGAGTCCAGCAGGAAATAGTGGTACCCAGTGAGAAGTAGAAGTGATGCTTATCAGGAGACTTCAGGGAATAGAGGGAAATGAGGATATCTAATTTTCATCCAAGGCTCACACACTTGTTACAAGCTTCATAATTGTATTATTGCTTCATATAAAACCTGAAATTACAAACCCTCTTAATTTGCATAGTACAAAAATGAGAGGAAGTTGCTATAAGAAAATATGACAGTTTTCAAACCTGAGCTGTGAAACAAGTCATAGGAATAGGAAATACTTGTAACTCACCATGGTTCTTAAAGTACTGTAACTTCAAGTTCCAGGATTATTTTTTCCATTTTTAAAATTGTTCTAAAATACACGTAATATAAAATGTATCATTGTAACTATTTTTAGGTATATAGGTAAGTGGTATAAAATACATTCATAATGTTGTGCAACCATAATCACCGTCTAACTCCCTAAGTCTTTTATCTTGTAAAACTGAAACTCCATACCCATTAAACAATACCCGCCCATTCCTCTCTCACCCCAAATCCCTGGCAACCACCATTCTACTTCCTAATCTCTATGACTTTGACTATGCTAAATACCTCATATAAATGGAATCATAAAGTATTTGTCTTTTTTTTGTTACTGGCTTATTTCACTTAGAATAATGTCCTCAAGTTTCATTCATGTTGTAGGATACATAGATTTTTCTTTCCTTTTAAAGTTTAACAATGTTCTGTCATTGTACAACTCTTCTACCCCCTTGGTTTGGGCAATTTCTAAGTGTTTTATCCTTTTTGATGCTATTGTGAATGGAGTTGTTTTTGTAATTTCTTTTTTCAGATTGTTAATTCTTCATGTATAGAAATGCAACTGATTTTTGTGTGTTGACTTTACTCCTGGTACTTTACTAATTTATTAATTCTAACTATATATGTGTGTGTGTGTGTGTGTGTGTGTGTGTGTGTGTATTGTGGCCTGTGAAAGCTTTAGATTTTTCTACATGTAAGATCACATTATCTGAAACTGGAGATAATTTTACTTCCTTTATGGTTTATTTCTTTTTCTTGCCTAATTGTTTTGGCTAGATCAAAACTATGTTGAATAGGAGTGGTGAAAGCAGGCACCTTTGCCCTGTTCTTGAACTTAGAGGAAATGCTTTCAGTGCTTTACCATTGAGTTTGATGTTTACTATAGATTTTTTGTATGTGGCTTTTACTATGATAAGGCAGTTTTTGTGCAGTTCTATTTTTTTGTGTTTTTGTCATGAGTTTTGTCAAATGCTTTTGCTGCATCAACTGAGATGATCATGTGATTTTTTCCCCCTTTGCATTCTGTTGATGTAGTGTATTACATTAATTAGTTTATGTATGTTGAATCATTCTTGCATTCCAGGAACAAATCCCACTTGGTCATGGTGTATAATCCTTTTAATATGCCACTGAATTCAGTTGCTAATATATTTTGTGGAGGATTTTTTGCATCAATGTTGATAAGAGATATTTATCTGTAGTTTTCTTATAATGTCTTTGTCTGGCTTTGCTATCAGGGTAATGCTGGCCTCATAGAATAAGTTAAAAAGTGTTCACTTTTCCTAATTTTTTTTTGAAAAGCTTGAGAGAGATTGGTGTTAGTTCTTTAAATATTTGGCAGAATTCATCAGTGAAGACATTATCGGGTTCACAACTTTTATTTTTGGGGGAGTTTTTTGATTACTGATTCAAAATCCTTTTTTTTTTTTTAAATTTCATTTATTTTTATTAGTTGGAGGCTAATTACTTTACAATATTGTAGTGGTTTTTGCCATACAGTGACATGAATCAGCCATGGATTTACATGTGTTCCCCATCCCGATATCCCCCCTCCCACCTCCCTCCCCATCCCATCCCTCTGGGTCTTCCCAGTGCACCAGCCCTGAGCACTTGTCTCATGCATCCAACCTGGGCTGGTTATTTGTTTTACCCTTGATAGTATACTTGTTTCAATTCTATTCTCTCAGAACATCCCACCCTTGCCTTCTCCCACAGAGTCCAAAATTCTGTTCTGTACATCTGTGTCTCTTTTTCTGTTTTGCATATAGAGTTATCATTACCATCTTTTTAAATTCCACATATATGCGTTAGTATACTGTATTGATGTTCTTCTTTCTGGCTTACTTCACTCTGTATGATGGGCTCCAGTTTCATCCATCTCATTAGAACTGATTCAAATGAATTCTTTTTAATGGCTGAGTAATATTCCATAGTGTATATGTACCACAGCTTCCTTATCCATTCATCTGCTGATGGGCATCTAGGTTGCTTCCATGTCCTGGCTATTATAAACAGTGCTGCGATGAACATTGGGGTGCATATGTCTCTTTCAGATCTGGTTTCCTCAGTGTGTATGCCCAGGAGTGGGATTGCTGGGTCATATGGCAGTTCTATTTCCAGTTTTTTAAGGAATCTCCACACTGTTCTCCATAGTGGCTGTACTAGTTTGCATTCCCACCAACAGTGTAAGGGGGTTCCCTTTTCTCCACACCCTCTCCAGCATTTATTGCTTGTAGACCTTTGGAGAGCAGCCATCCTGACTGGCATGTAATGGTACCTCGTTGTGGTTTTGATTTGCATTTCTCTGATAATGAGTGATGTTGAGCATCTTTTCATGTGTTTGTTAGCCATCTGTATGTCTTCCTTGGAGAAATGTCTGTTTAGTTCTTTGGCCCATTTTTTGATTGGGTCATTTATTTTTCTGGAATTGAGCTGCAGGAGTTGCTTGCATATTTTTGAGATTAATCCTTTGTCTGTTGCTTTGTTTGCTATTATTTTCTCCCTTTCTGAGGGCTGTCTTTTCACCTTGCTTATAGTTTCCTTTGTTGTGAAAAAGCTTTTAAGTTTAATTAGGTCCCATTTGTTTGTTTCTGCTTTTATTTCCAATATTCTGGGATGTGGGTCATAGAGGATCCTGCTGTGATTTATGTCAGAGAGTGTTTTGCCTATGTTCTCCTCTAGGAGTTTTATAGTTTTTGGTCTTACATTCAAATCTTTAATCCATTTTGAGTTTATTTTTGTATACGGTGTTAGAAAGTGTTCCAGTTTCATTCTTTTACAAGTGGCTGACCAGTTTCCCCAGCACCACTTGTTAAATAGGTTGTCTTTTTTCCATTGTATATCCTTGCCTCCTTTGTCGAAGATAAGGTGTCCATAGGTTCGTGGATTTACCTCTGGGCTTTCAGTTCTGTTCTATTGATCTATATTTCTGTCTTTGTGCCAGTACCATACTATCTTGATGACTGTGGCTTTGTAGTAGAGCCTGAAGTCAGGCAGGTTGATTCCTCCAGTTCCATTCTTCTTTCCCAAGATTGCTTTGGCTATTCAAGGTTTTTTGTATTTCCATACAAATTGTGAAATTATTTGTTCTAGTTCTGTGAAAAATACTGTTGGTAGCTTGATAGGGATTGCATTGAATCTATAGATTGCTTTGGGTAGTATAGCCATTTTCACAATATTGATTCTTCCAATCCATGAACACGTATATTTCTCCATCTATTTGTGTCCTCTTTGATTTCTATCATCAATGTTTTATAGTTTTCTATATATAGGTCTTTCATTTCTTTAGGTAGATATACCCCTAAGTATTTTATTCTTTTTGTTGCAATGGTGAATGGTATTGTTTCCTTAATTTCTCTGTTTTCTCATTGTTAGCATATAGGAATGCAAAGCATTTCTGTGTGTTAATTTTATATCCTGCAACATTACTGTATTCATTGATTAGCTGTAGTAATTTTCTGGTAGAGTCTTTAGGGTTTTCTATGAAGAGGATCATGTCGTCTGCAAACAGTGAGAGTTTTACTTCTCCTTTCCCTATCTGGATTCCTTTTATTTCTTTTTCTGCTCTGATTGCTGTGGCCAACACTTCCAAAACTATGTTGAATAGTAGTGGTGAGAGTGGAAACCCTTGTCTTGTTCCTGACTTTAAGGGAAATACTATCAATTTTTCACCATTGAGGATAATGTTTGCTGTGGGTTTGTCATATATAGCTTTTATTATGTTGAGGTATGTTCCTTCTATGCCTGCTTTCTGGAGAGCTTTTATCATAAATGGATGTTGAATTTTGTCAAAGGCTTTTTCTGCATCTATTGAGATAATCATATGGTTTTTATCTTTCAATTTGTTAATGTGGTGTATTACATTGATTGATTTGCGGCTATTAAGGAATCCTTGCATTCCTGGGGTAAAGCCCTCTTGGTCATGATGTATGATCTTTTTAATATGTTGTTGGATTCTGTTTGCTAGAATTTTGTTAAGGATTTTTGCATCTATGTTCATCAGTGATATTGGCCTGTAGTTTTCTTTTTTTGTGGCATCCTTGTCTGGTTTTGGAATTAGGGTGATGGTGGCCTCATAGAATGAGTTTGGAAGTTTGCCTTCTTCTGCAATTTTCTGGAAGAGTTTGAGTAAGATAGGTGTTAGCTCTTCTCTAAATTTTTGATAGAATTCAGCTGTGAAGCCATCTGGTCCTGGGCTTTTGTTTGCTGGAAGATTTCTGATTACAGTTTCAATTTCCATGCTTGTGATGGGTCTGTTAAGATCTTCTATTTCTTCCTGGTTCAGTTTTGGAAAGTTATACTTTTCTAAGAATTTGTCCATTTCTTCCAAGTTGGCCATTTTATTGGCATAGAGCTGCTGGTAGTAGTCTCTTATGATCCTTTGTATTTCAGAGTTGTCTGTTGTGATCTCTCCATTTTCATTTGTAATTTTGTTGATTTTGTTCTTCTCCCTTTGTTTCTTGATGAGTCTGGCTAACAGTTTGTCAATTTTATTTACCTTTTCAAAAAACCAGCTTTTAGCTTTGTTGATTTTTGCTATGGTCTCTTTTGTTTCTTTTGCAATTATTTCTGCCCTAATTTTTAAGATTTCTTTCCTTCTACTAACCCTGGGGTTCTTCATTTCTTTCTTCTCTTGTTGCTTTAGGTGTAGAGTTAGGTTATTTATTTGACTTTTTTCTTATTTCTTGACGTAAATCTGTATTGCTATGAACCTTCCCCTTAGCACTGCTTTTACAGTGTCCCATAGGTTTTGGGTTGTTGTGTTTTCATTTTCATTCGTTTCGATGCATATTTTGATTTCTTTTTTGATTTCTTTTATGATTTGTTGGTTATTCAGAAGTGTGTTCTTTAGCCTCCATATGTTGGAATTTTTAATAGTTTTTTTTTTTCCCTGTAGTTGAGATCTAATCTTATTGCATTGTGGTCAGAAAAGATGACTGGAATGATTTCAATTTCTTTGAATTTACCAAGGCTAGATTTATGGCCTAGGATGTGATCTATTCTGGAGAAGGTTCTGTGTGCACTTGAGAAAAAGGTGAAATTGATTGTTTTGGTGTGAAATGTCCTATAGATATCAATTAGATCTAGCTGGACCATTGTGTCATTTAAAGTTTGTGTTTCCTTGTTAATTTTCTGTTTAGTTGATCTGTCCATAGGTGTGAGTGGGGTATTAAAGTCTCCACTATTATTGTGTTATTGTTAATTTCTCCCTTAATTCTTATTAGCATTTGCCTTACATATTGTGGTGCTCCTATGTTGGGTGCATGTATATTTATAATTGTTATATCTTCTTCTTGGATTGATCCTTTGATCATGATGTAGTGTCCTTCTTTGTCTCTTTTCACAGCCTTTATTTTGAAGTCTATTATATCTGATATAAGTATTGTGACTCCTACTTTCTTTTGGTCTCCATTTGCATGAAATATTTTTTTCCAGCCCTTCACTTTCAGTCTGTATGTGTCCCTTGCTTTGAGGTGGGTCTCTTGTAGACACCATATATAGGGGTCTTACTTTTGTATCCATTCAGCCAGTCTTTGTCTTTTGGTTGGGGCATTCAACCCATTTACATTTAAGGTAATTATTGATAAGAATGGTCCCATTGCCATTTGGTTTGTTGTTTTGGGTTCATGTTCATACAAGCTTTCTGTGTTTCCTGTCTAGAGAAGATCCTTTAGCATTTGTTGAAGAGCTGGTTTGGTGGTGCTGAATTCTCTGTTTTTGCTTGTCTGTAAAGCTTTTAAATTCTCCTTCATATCTGAATGAGATCCTTGCTGGGTACAGTAATCTGGGTTGTAGGTTATTCTCTTTCATTACTTTAAGTATGTCCTGCCATTCCCTTCTGGCCTGAAGAGTTTCTATTGAAAGATCAGCTGTTATCCTTATGGGAATCCCCTTGTGTGTTATTTGTTGTTTCTCCCTTGCTGCTTTTAATATTTGTTCTTTGTGTTTGATCTTTGTTAATTTGACTAATATGTGTCTTGGGGTGTTTCACCTTGGGTTTATCCTGTTTGGGACTCTCTGGGTTTCTTGGACTTGGGTAGCTATTTCCTCCCCCATTTTGGGGAAGTTTTCAGCTATTATATCCTTGAGTATCTTCTCATGGCCTTTCTTTTTGTCTTCTTCTTCTGGGACTCCTATGATTTGAATATTGGGGTGTTTCGCATTGTCCCAGAGGTCCCTGAGGTTGTCCTCATTTAATTCTTTTTTCTTTTTTCCTCTCTGCTTCATTTTTTCCACCATTCTATCTTCTACCTCACTTATCCTATCTTCTGCCTCCGTTATTCTACTGTTGGTTCCCTCCAGAGTGTTTTTGATCTCATTTATTGCATTATTCATTTTTAATTGACTCTTTTTTATTTCTTCTAGGTCCTTGTTAAACATTTCTTGCATCTTCTCAATCCTTGTCTCCAGGTTATTTATCTGTAACTCCATTTTGTTTTCAAGATTTTGGATCATTTTTATTATCATTATTCTAAATTCTTTTTCAGGTAGATTCCCTATCTCCTCCTCTTTTGTTTGGCTTGGTGGGCATTTTTCATGTTCCTTTACCTACTGGATATTTCTCTGCCTTTTCATCTTATTTAGATTGCTGGGTTTGGGATGGCCTTTTTGTATTCTGGTAGTCTGCGGTTCCTTTGTATTGTGGTTTCTCCCAGTGGGTGGGGCTGGATGTTTGGCTTGTCGAGGTTTGCTGGTTAGAGAAGCTTGTGTTGGTGTTCTGGTGGGTGGAGCTGGATTTCTTCTCTCTGAAGTGCAATGGAGTGTCCAGTAGTGAGTTTTGAGATGGGTCTATGGGTTTGGTGTGACTTTGAGCAGCCTGTATATTGATACTCAGGGCTATTTTCCTGCGTTGCTGGAGAATTTACGTGGTATGTCTTGCTCTGGAACTTATTGGCTCTTGGGTGGTGGTTGGTTTCAGTGTAGATATGCATGCTTTTGGATGATCTGTTATTAATTGATGTTCCCTGTTATGAATTGATGTTCCCTGTAGTCAGAAGTTCTCTGGTGTTCTCAGGTTTTGGGCTTAAGCCTCTTGCCTCTGGGTTTCAGTCTTATTCTTCCAGTAGCCTCAAGACTTCTCCCTCCATACAGCACTGATAATAAAACCTCTAGGTTAATGATGAAAGGATTATCCACAGTGAGTGACACTCAGAGAGGTTCACAGAGTTACATGAAGAAGAGGAGAGGGAGGAAGGAGATAGAGGTGAGCAGGAGGAGAAAAGGGGGGACTCAAGAGGAGAGAGAGAGACAGATGTAGGTTGTACTCTGTTCCCCAAGTGTTCTCCGCAGCCCAGAAAACCCACAGAGACTCACAGAATTGGATTGAGAAGGGGGAGGAAGGAAATAGAGGTGATCTGGGGGAGAAAAAGGAGAGTGAAAAGGGGGAGAGAGTGATTAAACCAGTAATCACACTCCTGAGTAAAAATGGGTACTGAAGGTTGGATTCTTAAATGTCCAAAATTGATATCAAATATTGAAAAACAAAGATGAAAAATCCAGAGTAGAGGTTAGACTCTTAAAAATACAATATTAAAAAACCACAAAAACACCAAAAATTTAAGAAATATATATGAAGTTTGCTTTAAAAATAGGGTCCTTTTTTTTTGCCAGGTTATAGTGGGTTATAAAAACGAAAATTTAGGAGTAATAGAGGACTTTTAAAAAAGAAAAGAAAGAGAAAAAAAAATTTTTTAATTAAAAAAATAATAAAAATATATCTAGAAATTTCTCTGGAGCTGTTGCAGGCAGTGTGAGTTCGGTTCAGTTTCAGATAGCTCCTTGTTCCAGCTTACACTTCTCGCTATCTATAGGCCCCTTCAGGTGTAGTCAGTGTTAACTACAGGGATTTTAACCTGTTGTACCTGTCACTTCTGAAGCGGTTCCCTTTGTTTCTTTGGCTTCTGTTTGCAGGTCTCTTCAGTGTCTAATTTCCCCCCTGACACAAGCGGACGGAGATGGTCTCCTGTTTAGGTTCGCTTGTTCAGTCGTGCTGTGGAGAGGGAGGGGCGCTGCAGACAAACATCACTGGCGTGTGTGGGGAGCACTCACAGTGTTCTGGCCACACTGGGTTTGCCCCCGCTCACGGGTTGTGCTTTCCCCATCTACACTGCTCAGGCTCCAGGCTGCTCTCCAGGGAGCGGGCCCTGAGTTGCGTGCACTTCCCAGGCCTAAGCTGCTCAGGTTCAGGTTTTCGGGTACTCCACAAAGACGCAGACTCGGTTGGGCCTGCGTTTTGTGCCTTCCCCGTTGGAGCAGCTCAGGCAGCCAGGAGCTTGATGAGCACACTCTCCCTGGGTGCGGTGCTTCCTTATCCCCTCCGCGGTCCCAGCCTCAGTTTCCATGCGTGCTGGTCGGGTGCACCTTGTGTCAGTTCTGGGGAGCTGGACTCTAGCTGCGACCCTCCTGGCGGATGTCGACCATCCAGAATCTCAGGAAGTCTTTAGTTAAAGCTGGGAGCCTGTTTGCAGTTTGGTAGGGGATGCCGTCTCTGGGGCCGAGTTTGCCCCTTTCCCCTCCCCCCTGCCTCCTGCCTCCGGCGGAGGATGGGCCGGTCCGCCGTCGACTAGCTCTTCTCTGGTATTCACTCAGTCCTTCGTTCTGGGAACGGGCGGGTAGTGCCTAAATTTAGGGCTTTTCCCAACTTAATTCTCTCTCTCTTGCTTTCCCACAGTTTAAGTTGCTATCTAACGTTAGCTCCCTCCGATTGCCCTTAGGGCATTCAGGCCCAGTCCTTACCCTAAGCGATGCCGCCTGCTCCTCTCCGTTCTGCCCCCACTTGCTGGTGGCAGATGCGAGCGTCTGGGGTACTTTTCTGCTGGGAGTTGCTTTTAGGTATGTAATCTGTGGGTTTTATTTATTTTTCCTCCCAGTTAGGTTGCCCTCCGAGATTCGAAAACTTCCCCCAGACCCGCCCGTGAGAGGGTTTCCTGGTGTTTGGAAACTTCCTCTATTAAGACTCCCTTCCCGGGATGGATCTCCGTCCCTAACTCTATTGTCTCTCTTTTTATCTTTTATATTTTGTCCTACCTCCTTTCGAAGACAATGGGCTGCTTTTCTGGGCGCCTGATGTCCTCTGCTAGCGATCAGAACTTGTTTTGTGGAGTTTGCTGGGCATTCAAATGAGCTTTCGATGAATTTGTGGGGGAGAAAGTGGTCTCCCCGTCCTATTCCTCTGCTATCTTAGTTCCCTCCCAAAATCCTTTTAGGAATAGGATTATTAAGATTTTCTGTTTCTTCCTGATTTAGTCTCTATAGGTTTTATGTTTCTAGAAGTTCATCCATTTCACATAACTTACCCAATTTGTTACTGTACAATTGATCATAGTATACTCATACAATCTTTTTTATTTCTATAGAATTGGTAATAGTGTTCCCACTTTAATTTCTGATTTTAGTAATTTGAATCTTTTCTCTTTTTTTCTTAGTCCGTCTAGGTAAAGTTTTGTCAATTGTGTTGACCTTTTCAAAGAACCAACTTCTGATTTTATTGGTTTTCTCTATTATTTTTCTGTTTTCTGCTTTGTTGATCTCTGGTCTAGTCTCTATTATTTCCTTCCTTCTGCTAGTTTTGGGTTGTTTGTTCTTATTAGCACTTTAGACTGTAAAGTTCAGTTGTTAATTTGAGATTTTTTTCTTTTTAATGTAAGCATTTAAAACTATAAATTTCTCCTTAGTACTGCTTTTGCTGTGTCACATAAATTTTGGTATGTTGTATTTTTATTTTCGTTTTCATTCATCGCTAAGATTTTCTAAGTTCTTTGTGATGTTTTTTCTTTAATTAACTGGTTGTTTAAGAGTGTGCTATTTAGTTTCCAAAGGTTTATGGATTTTCTAGTTTTACTTCTATCATTGATTTCTAACTTCATCCTGTTGTGGTCAAAGAAGATACTTTGTTTTGTACTTGTCTTTAAAAATCTATTAATACTTAATTTTTCCCCTAAAATATGGTCTATCCTAGTAAATGTCCCATGTGCACTTGAGAAAAATGTGTATAGTATTGTTTTGAGTATAATGTTCTGTCCACATCTATTAGATTCAGTTGGCTAATTGTGTTGTTTAAGTCCTCTATTTCATTACTTATGTTCTGTCTGATTGTTCTATTCATTATTGAGAATGGGATGTTGAAATCTCCAGCTATGATTGTAAAACTGTGTATTTCTCTTTTAGGTTCTGTAAGTTTTGCTTTCTGTATTTTTTATGATCATTAAGTGCATACATGTTTATAATTGTTTTATCTTCTTGCTTTGTTGAACCTTTTATTAATATACAATGCACTACTTTGTATCTTGTGACTTTAAAAGCAACTTAAAGTCTATTTTGTCTGATATTAGGATAGCCACCTCTGTTCTCTTTGGGTTATTATTTTCATGGAATATTTTTTCCTTCCTTTCACTTTCAGTCTCTTCATGGCTTTAGATCTAAAGTGAGCCTCTTATAGACAGTATATAGTTGGATCATGTTTTTTTTTTTTTTCCATTTATTTTTATTAGTTGGAGGCTAATTACTTTACATCATTACAGTAGTTTTTGTCATACATTGAAATGAATTAGCCATGGATTTACATGTATTCCCCATCCCGGTCCCCCCTCCCACCTCCCTCTCCACCTGATCCCTCTGCGTCTTCCCAGTGCACCAGGCCCGAGCACTTGTCTCATGCACCCAACCTGGGCTGGTGATATACACCATGGAATATTACTCAGCCATTAAAAAGAATTCATTTGAATCAGTTCTAATGAGATGGATGAAACTGGAGCCCATTATACAGAGCGAAGTAAGTCAGAAAGATAAAGACCATTACAGTATACTAACGCATATATATGAACTTTAGAAAGATGGGTAACGATAACCCTATATGCAAAACAGAAAAAGAGACTCAGATGTATAGAACAGACTTGTGGACTCTGGGAGAAGGCGAGGGTGGGATGTTTCAAGAGAACAGCATTGAAACATGTATATTATCTAGGGTGAAACGGATCATGTTTTTAAAATCCATTCTGCCAACCTCTGTATTTTGGTTAGAGTTTAGTCTATTTGCATTTAAGTAATCACTGAGGATTTGTCATTTTGGTATTTGTTCTATATATGCCTTGTAGTGTTTTGTCCCTCATTTCCTGCATTACTATCTTATTTTGTGTTTAGTTGATTTTTATAGTAAGACATATAAGTATCTTCCTAATTTTCTTTTGTGTATATTCTATACCTGTTTTCTTTGTGATTGTCAAAAGAGATAACATTTAGTATCCTAAAATTATAACAATGTAATTTGAATCTATACTCACTTAACTTCAATAACATACAAAATTTCTACTTCTTTAACATCTCTGTTAAAGATGACCCTCTCAGTTGTTGATGTCACAAAATTACACCTTAATATATTGTCCCAAAATATAAGCCAATACTCCTTTTAAATGCATTAATAAATTATTTAAAAAGCAAAATGTGTAGTTACAAACTAATGCTTACAATCATACTCGCTTTTAGACTAGTGATTGTTTTTAAAACATGAATTAGTCTCAAGTCATATTTAGAACAAGAAGTGAAGTTACAAATGATTGTTACAATATTAACTTTTATAGTTTTCCACCTGTTTTCCTTTATTAAGATATTTATTTCTTTATATGGCTTTTTCTAGTGTCCTTTCCTTTCACCTTACAGTAGTCCCTTGACCATTTCTTTCAGAGCAAGTCTAGTGGTCCCAAATTTCCTCCGCTTTGTTTATCTGGGGAATGTCTTAATTTCTCCTTTACTTTTAAATGACAGTTCTCTGAATATAAGACTTTTAATTGACATTTTTTTCCTCTCCTTTTTGGAGCTTTTTTGGCCTTCAAAGTTTCTGAGAAAAGTCTATTGATAATCTTATTGAGGCTCTCTTGCACTAAGAGGTGTCACTTTTCTCTTGCTAATTTCAAGACTCTTTGTCTTTCACTTTTGAAAATGAGTCTCAGAATTCACCTTCCTTGCAATTTGTTGAGTTTCTTTGATGTTTATATTAACGTGTCTCATCAAATCAGGGAAGTTTTCAGTTATTATTTCTCTCTGTTTTTGATCTCTCTCGTCACCTTCTGGGATTCCCACAATGTATATATTGTTCAATAGATGGTGTCACACAAGCTTCTTGGCTCTGTTCATTTTTTTTTTAATCTCTTTTTCTTTCTATTTCTCAGACTTAATAATTTTCATTGTCTAGTCTTTTAAGTTCTTTCTTCCACATGCTCAAATATGTTTTTCAATCTCTCTTTTGAATTTTAAATTTCAGGTATTGTAATTTTTAGATCCAGAATTGCTTTTTGATTTCTTTTTTAGGTTTTCTACCTCTTTATTGATATTTCTATTTTGTTGGTACACCATTTCTTGACTTTGCGTATTCCTTTAGTTCTTTGGTTTTCTTTAAGACAGTTGTTTTAAAGTCTTTGTCTGGTAGATCTGCCATCAGATCTTTTTCAGGGACAATTTCTGTTGATTTATTAATTTCCCTTTGAATGGGCTGTACTTTCATAGTTTTTTTTGTATGCTTTGTGTTTTGTGTGTATGTGTTGAAAATTAAACATTTCAATCTAATAATGTGGTTATTCTGGAGATCAGATTTTCTTCCTTAGCATTTGAAGTTTTTGCTATTGTTTTGTTTATTGTTTTTTATTTTTAAATTGTTGTATACTGTCTTTTTGCCAAGGATAATCCTGAGGTGTAAATTTAGGGTCTTCTCAGGCTTTTTCCTGAGGCTGCGCCTTTCCCTGGGTTTTCATGGTCATTTTCTAATTTTTCTATATATGCAGTTGCTTTTGAATATCTTAGTCTTTAATGTCTGGCTTCCAAAAGGGGAAAAAGAGAAACAAAGAGAAGAAACAAAAGAGCACTAACTTTTAAAATCTCCTGGAAGTCACTTCAGCCAGTGGGGAGGGGCTTATCACAAAGAGGGGAAGTACAACAAAGGCAGCCCATTTCTTTGTCTACATCTCAGTGATTAGACACAGAAAGCAGAGATCAAAGCACAGACCCCTGATATTTTGAGGAGAGGGTTCTTATTGCCTACCCTGACTTGTGCAAACTGTGAGCAGAGGAACACATATATTGCTGCCTGCCATGGGGCTAGGAGTGAGGGATAGATAGCTTCAACTGTTTGAAAAGCTGAAATTGAACAAAATTAACCACAATTTACCATCCAACCCTTCTCCTGGAAGTTGCAAGCCTCAATAGACTCTGAAGTTCCAAAATGGTTACATCAGACAGATTCTGTCAGTGCAATTATTGTCTAGGTCAGGAGACAGGTTCCTGGTACTTCCTACTCCATCTTCTTAGAATTTTTCTCCAAGCCACAGGATTTTGCACTTGGAAAAAACCATGTGTTATATCAATAGGAGGGCAAAACAAGTAAGATAGAAAATTATATGTGCAGTACACACACATCTACATTAAACAACTACAACAGAAGCTCAATACAGAAAAAAATGGAAAGAAAATAAGCCAAATGTGTAAATGTAGTAGTCACCTTTGGTAGGTGGTCTTAAGCAAAATTTCTTTTTATTTTACTTTTCTGTATTTTCCATACTTTCTATGTTGAAAACAAAAACAGAATGAATTTACATCATAAATAAGTACCTAAATTCTACACTATAAAACTGCTCCTGGGGCACGTGACTTATTTCAAACATGTGCACCAGAAAGCCACACTGTCATTAACTCTGGGCTGGCACAGAGTAGGTGCTCAATAAATATTTGTTGACTGAATGATTACGTGGGTGCGTGTATGTGTGTGTCTGTGTGTATGACTTGGCTCACAAATAACCAAACACCTAGTATAGGCGAGGAGTTTTTAATGGAGTGTTACTGAAAATGAAAAGCCCAGATTCTCCGTTCCTGGCCCAGCATCAGTTGTTACTGGCCTCAGAGCATCCTTGCAGGAGGAAGGTCTACACTGGGAAGAGAGGGTTGCCTCTTTTAGTAAGCAGCAAGAACCGTGTGTGCTGTCATTGTGTCCCCCTGGTACCAGGAATAGGCCTGGCAAGAGAAGTTCCTGTCATTATGGACCTTCCAGGATGGAAACTGGGGGGAAAAAAATGCCAGACAATCTTACTTTCTAAAAATTTCACCAGACAGGTTAAATGATTGAAAGAGGTCATCTGGCAATATCTTGGGTGACGCAAGAAAATAACTCAACATCTTACATTCCTTTTAACAGAGATTAGCAACTTTAGTGTGTTCTTTTACTTTGTTTTTTGGAGGATGGGAGAGGGAAGTGGTTTGAGGAGGTAGGAAAGAGTGATAGCCATCTGTCCACTTAATTAGGAAATTCTGAAAAATTGGGATGGTAAAACGTTAAAAGAGAAGTTACCTTTCTTCTAACCTATCTTCTATAGGTACATCTAACTGGTACCTATAATGGAAATGGGAAACAGAAACCAAAAGTAATTGCTAGACTTGCAAAGGGTGCAATTTTCCAATGTTAGTAAGGTATTGGATTTTCTGAGTTACTGTAGTTATTTGGTGCTGTGACTTCAAAAGACTTCTGTAAAATTTCAGAGCGAAGACTGTTTCATAAAGTTTTGATCATTTCTCATCTGCCCTAATATCTTTCCTGATGACCAGGCCAGTATCCTTTTAAAACAGAAGAGGGAAAATATTGAAAACACATTGTCAAGAAGGCCTTCATCTCAGTCTTGCCAACATCTGAATCTCTTAATGATACAAAAATGTGGTTCAAAAAATACCAACAGACACTTGTGTCTCATGTCTATAACATATGTTCCTTGAGAGCAAGGAACTTGCCCATCTTATTCTGTGTGTCCCAACACCTAGAACTGTGCCAGCACATAGGTGATTCCCAATGTTTATTTGTTGACTGAATGTCATTTGTTCTTTGCCATACTCATGGTTCTGAGAATCTAGGAGTAGAAGCTCAAGTCCCCATCATAATAAGGAAGACAGATGATGACTGTCATTGTTTTCTAAAATCAGTGACCTGGTCTCCAAGTGGCATGATTTCTTGTGATAGGATGTGACAGAGATAAAGTCGGAGTGGGTCAGGTCATTAGCAAGAGAGTATGGAGGCCATTGGCTTTGTCTGAGGAGACCCCCAAAGTGGCATTTGGAGTGGGTATCAGGGTGGCAATGAGTAGTCTCTTATAGCTGTGGCAAGGAAGTATCAGACATTCTCATTCCACCAGCAGCAACAATTAGAAACCAAAATAGCCAGTTTGGTATGGGAGACAAGAACTGAAAATCAGAAATTTGGTGGTTCAGATGCATTTCAATGACTGTTTTTAATGGAATAGCCCTGTGTGTTCTGGATGCCATTGTGGGGACCATTTACTGGCACCATGTGGCTTCTGTGCCCAGGCTAGCCAGAATGAGCATCTGTGTTATTATTTAGGGTGGAATAGCCCTCCTGTCCTTCCTGGTTTCAGACTTTTCAGGCATATAGAATTTAATGCATGAGAAAAAGAAATATTTCTCTACCTCAAGGAGAATAGACTCCTGGTAGGAAATTTTATTCCTCATCCACACCTGAGAATCAGACTATTCAGAATTATCTGAACAGTAGCCTTTGGAAGGAATTCACCTTACTCTTGACTTTGGAGATCTTATTTAGAGGAAAGATAAGAAGTGTTCCGCTGCCCTGAAGCTTTAATCACAGGTCCAATTCCTTGAACTGACTTCTTCCAGTAACTCTTGTTGGACAAAATATGGTGCCTGGAACAAAGAACTCCTGGAAACCAAAGCATCCTTAAAGCTTGCCAAGACTAATGTGTGGGATTCAGGGACTCTGGAGTGTTTCAAAACATGCCTGGGGACTCGGGTACCTTCAGACCACCTGGAAGCAGAGCCATAAACAGGGTGCTAGCTTAGGCACCCAGAGTCAGTGATTTAGTGTGCCCACACGTGTGGTCCTAAGTGGGTCTCCAGGAGGAAGACTGACCTGTGTCTCACTGATACTTAGACTCAATAATTCCCTCCCAACACTATGATTGCTCAAGGTTTGTTTTTGTGGGTATACTGCAAAGCCAACAAGGCCCCTGAACTCTCACTTTAATGGCACTTTTTATTTCAGTTGATCGGTTCGCCCACTGTCACTTTGGGAACCATGGCTGAGCTGACTGTATCAGCATCATTTGGAAAGACTTTAACAATGACATTCCTGAGTTCTTCCTTGGAGATTATAATTCTGTATCTATAACATGGAAGCCCTGGAATGTGTATTTTTAGAAAAGATTCTGATGTCAGTCTGGAACCAAGTGGTCTATTGCCCCTCCTTTGACTCAGGCTTCCCTGTGGCTCAGCTGATATAATTCAGGAGACCTGGGTTTGATCGCTGGGTTGGGAAGATCCTCTGGAGAAGGGAAAGGCTACTCACTCCAGTATTCTGGCCTGGAGAATTCCGTGGACTATACAGTCTATGGGGTTGCAAAGAGTTGGACACGACTGAATGACTTTCACTTTCACTTTCAGCTCATGGATATTTGTTGGGGAAAGCTCTCAGCCCTGTTGCCATGTTGGTGAGGCACTTGGAACTTCAAAGTCCTCTAAATGGTTTGATTACAACTTTAAGTGGGTCAAAGTCATCATCCTTAAGAAATCTCAACACCCGCCTCCGACGTCATAGCTATCCTCTTCCGCCTTAGCTTTCAAGAGCAGCTCCAAAGAAACACCCTCTCAATCCCATCTAACTGCTCTCAAGAAGAGAAATTAGTTCTGTTTGAGAAAGACAGTTTTTGATTCCTTTATTCTTCCTAACAGAATCTCCCCTCCCCCCTCCCTTCATCCTATCCTTTCTCTTAGGATCTTGGCCCTATTACTCCTCCTTCCTATGACTTTGGTGCATGCCAGTAATCCCTGGGGAATGTGTCTAGAATTTTAAAATCATGGCTTTCTCAATAAGAAGTGCATTTTATATTGTGATTAATTATAAACACTTGTTGTTTAGTTGCTAAGTCATGTCTGACTCTTTGTGACTCCATGGACTGTAGCTCAACAGGTTCCTCTGTCCATGCAATTTCCCAAGCAAGAATATAGAAGTGGGTTGCCATTTCCTTCTCCAGAGGATCTTCCCAGACCAGGGATCGAACCCACGTCTCCTGTATTGGTAGGCGAATTCTCTACCACTGATCCACCAGAGAAGCCCCATTACAAGTATACATACCTAAAGAAAGGTTACATGCAACACTATGACCTCTTGCTACATGTGATACACTCCAATCTCTAATGTATATACTATTCTGTTATACTTTTAAAAAGTAGAGTGGCTTAGATCTACAAAATTATTTTTATGATCCACTAAGGGGGTCCAGCCCAGTTTTGAAAAACACTACTGTCAGGATTCCCAGATTGACCTATATCTTAAATATGGGTGTGAAGAGAATGAACAACAGAGAATTCAAGCTATCAACAGATTATCAGCCTAGTTATTTGCTCTTTAAGACATGGGTCAATTATGTGGATTCAATATGTAGTAGTTAGAGCTTATAGGTAATACCTAATGCAATATTATCTGGAAACTGCTGGCATGCTAGCCTTGGCTAGGGTCTACAGCTGAGTATTCTGAGTGGTATCAGCTCCTGAAAAGACTGTAAAGGAAGAAGCACATGCCAGACTGTGGAGCACGAGCCATCAAAGGCACTTCATTTTCAGCAACAGGAGACTGAGGAATCTTTGCTAAGAATCTATATTGATTTCAAACAGCATTCCAGTGGACTATAGTCCTATATGGTTGTTGTTCAGTTGCTAGATCGTGTTGGACTCTGTGACCCTATAGACTGTAGCACGCCAGGCTTCCCATCCTTCACTATCTCCCAGCGTTTGCTCAAATTCACATCCATTGATTCAGTGATGCCATCCAACGCTATGATAGATTCCTTTTAAAAACACTTTGAACATACTAAGAGTACAGGCTCATGGTTAAGATCACAGGCTCAGGAATCAGATAAACTCTGATTTGGTTTCTAGCTCTTCAACTTATTAGCTGTGTGCCCTGGGGTAAATTACCTAACCTCTCTGAGTCTCAGTAAAATGGGGAGGTAAGTAGGATAAACTTATCAATAGGGATATTATGAGGATCAAATGAATGAACATCAAGTGTTAGGTAGGGTGCTTTACGCAGCAACAAGCCCAGCCTGATAGTAATGATCGGCATCACAGAAGATGCTAAAGTAGGTTTCGATAGTGGATGTACTTTTACCTCAGGATATGTGGACCTCAGCTTGAGAATGTGTGGACAGAGACCTTATCTAAGCTAGGAGTATTGTGCTGCAGTATTCTTGAGCAAATGGCCAGCAAGACTGGTCAGGCTTCTCTGTGCTCTGTCTGTCAGTCCTGGGCTCAGAGATACCGTGCAGTCCTGCTGAGTTTCTTGTGAAGCTTCTCCAGCCAGGTCCTCATCATATTTATATTTATAAATATAAATATTTGCCTGTATCCTATTTATATTACAGTCACCTATTTATGTTATTGCAAGAGTTGGACCCAACTTAGTGACAGAACAATAGATTCATATTATAGGAATTAAACTCTGCCCTCCCTTTGGTGGAGCTGAATCAGGCTGTATTGAGATGAGATCTAAGTTATGTAAGACCTTAAGGGCTAACTGGCTATTCAGTATTTCCACATTAATTAACAAATGAGGACATTTCCTCCATAGGAACTTGAGAAGAATTCTACTCAATGAATATCTCGGGGGCACTGATAATAATTATTAAAGTAATCATATCAGCTAACACATCTATAAGCACTTACTATGTGTTCTAGAAATCTTTACATATATTATCTCACTTATTTATCACAGCAACCCATGGGATAGGTACTATTATTGTCTCCATTTTGAAGATGAAGGCACAGAGAGGTGAAGTAATTTTCCCCAGGTCACACAGCAAGTAAACTAAAGCACAGAATCAGCTTCTGTGAGCACATAAGGTAGTGACATGTGGACCCAGCTGGTTTTGTCTTTTCACCTTCTCTTGTGAAGGTTGTGGTGGGTGGATGGTGGGGAGCAGCATCTCTGAATTACTCAGGAGAGTCACACAAAAATAGGAAGCAGTGATTCTTTGGCCTTTGCAATTGCAGGATAATTGTACAACAGAATCTGAAAAAAAGCAAGTCTCCCTAAGAAACAGCATCCCTTAACTTAGGGTTAAGGGCTTCCCTGGTGGCTTAGATATAGCCGGAGAGGGACAAGTGTTAGACTCAGGGTGAGCAATCTGTGAGGACCCTCAGGAATTCCCGTAGGTGTTTGCTGAGTAATTGTAGAGGGGGCCGACTCAGAGAAATGTCATGAACCAGGAGTGTCCTCTCATGGCCTCTTCATTCCTGGCACTTTTCTCTTTACTGTTCGTCAATCTGTGTTATTTAGACTAGTAGGGTTCAAGCTTCTTTAGAGAAAATCCAAATACGTTGCTTTGACTCGAGGAGTTTCCCTATTTCCAAACTCTGCGTCAAGAAGCCTCAGCATGTGAGTTGATTTGTAAAATTGACTGTCATTGCTTTATTCCCTGAGTTTACAGCACATCAGCACAGAAAGTTAAAAAAAAAAAAAGTTATTTTCTCAAGCCTGGATTGAAGATTTATCCTTTGGAAGAGCGATATACAGGGAAGTGCCCATGGCCAGGGGCCCCTCTCCGCCTCCTCTTGGCCCCCGGGTAGGGTTTCCAGCGGACTGACAACCTCTGAGGCCGTGCACTGAACACTGCTGCTCACTAACTCTTTTGGAGAGAAGCCAGCTGGTGGAAGAGGGGGTGTGTGTGGAGAGCAGCCTTCTCCCCCCAGGCCTGCTGTCCACACCTCCCTCCCTCGACCAGGCCTGTGACTGGGCTTCCTCAGTTCCCAGCTTGGCTTGAGCACCAGTCTCCAAGAAGTCTCTCTGCCTCTCTGGCTCCTGGGGCACCCGCAAGGGCAGTGCTGGATAAGTCTCAGGAACACAGAGCAGCCCCGGGGACCAGCCTGCTCCATGGTTTCTGGGCGGGCAGACCTGAAATGAGCTGGCAGGCTTTATTCCAGTCCTGAGGGACAGGTACCCACACCAGGAAACCACCATCCGAACTGGCCCCTTTCTTGGCAGTCTGAACTGAGAGGCCGAGAAGGGAAAAGGAGAAGGTAGAATTCCACCCTACCTTAAGGGCAGGCATGTGGTTGGTGGGGAGTGGAGATGGGCAGGCCTGAAGGACCAGGTGGGGTCGGGGCCAGACAGGGGTCACTGGATAGCACACGAGTCGTCTGCTGGGCAAGGTCTGTCTTTGTAGACATCCATCCTGTACATCTCTCTGCACTCATGGGGGCACGCAGATGCGACAGAGAATGGATGAAGGAAAATATTTTCTTTTTCCAGCAGTAATTTCCTTCCATGACACTGGTTAGGACCTCCTTCTCTCCCTCTCCCCACCCCTCCCTTTGGCCCTTGCCAGGAAGGAAAATCCTACGTACACACCTGGAATCGCAGACTGGAGGAAAACACTGAAGCCAGTCACCCGACTGTGCTCACTTTCTACAGCTTCCCGGGGAGTCCGCACTAAACATCTCTCCTGGACATACCTGTGACTGCATGTGGGAGGGAAGCCCCTCCTCCGCCCCGGCCGCCCACCCACACCCCCCAGTGTTGTCTTCTTGTCGTCTTGCTCTGCCCTCGGCCCATCCGCCACCACCCATCCTGTTAATGCGGCAGGATTCTGAAAGGGTGGAGGGTTTCTGAAAATAAGTCTGACCCCAAAGTGACGAAGGAGGGAAGAGAAGCTTTCTGAATATTGGATTAAGACTGGCTCCAAGAATATTGATATTCCCATAAGAAGGCCGTTAGCTTGCCCACTACTTTAGATCCCCATGAATATTTCATGGGTTGATTTAAGCTCTGAGATTTTTAAAACACACAGACACAGACACAGACAAAGCACCTTTTCAGCAACAGGGCCATCATGCCCTCCTCCTGTGCTGGGGCTCAGACACACGCTGGGGTGATGCCATGTGGCAGCTTTGAGACAGAGCTGTCCGTCCACCTCACAGGGATCTAAATTTATATCTTACCGGGACATCTCCTAGTGTGGCCAGGGCAAGGCTTCCAGAAGGCAAACAGTGGTTTAACACACATGTGTGACTCATCGAGGAAGCTGATGTCCCTAGCTACCCATTGCTGAGGGGGACCAGTTGTCAAATTAGCTTATTGTGTTTGTAACTGAGTTAATAAAGGGGGTGAATCAGCTTTACTATAGCATCTGGGGGACAAAAGAAAAACTGAGACTATGATTTATATTGCCCTAGCCCTAGACATGAATGGATGTTCTTAAAAGGATTTTTACATATTTCCAATTAATTTCAGAATAGCTTTTTACTACTTCCCTCAGTCACATTCCCCTCTGATACTTTGACATTCTTCACTATGTCAAATTCACTATCCATTCTTCACTATGACACATTCTCATGCCATAGAGGGAAAAGAGAAAGGCCATTCAACACAATCCAGAAAAATCTTTCAGTCATACCAAAAGGTATTAGTCCCCTTTCTTCCCTAAGCTGATTTCTGGCAGTCATAATGAATGCTGCTGAAGAATTTGGTTTAGTGGCAAGAACTGCGAGAGACAGAAGACCTGGAAAGAACTGTTAGAGATAGAAGACCTGGTGTTTATAGAGTCAGCTTGACCACAGAGACTTGAGGCAAGTCACTTCTTTCGTCAGTTGTTGTCCATTCTACAAGCAGTAATTCAACATCAGTATTTTGCTCATGACTCTCTCAGTTCTGAGTGAAGAAGACTAAAACACCACTGTCAGGAATAGAAAAGAAGGAGTTTATCATCTCATGTAACTGAAAAACCCAGAGTGGCTTCAGGCTAACTAGCTCTGAGAGCTCACACACATGTCATTGGGGTTTGTTTTTTCTTAGCTATGGTTTGTTTTTTTTTTTTTGCACTGGCTCCATTTTCAGTTAGACTCTCCTCTTTGGGTGGCACAGTGACTACCAGCATCCCTGGGCTTATAACCTGCCTTCTCAGCTTCATGTCCAGTGGGAAAAGGATTCCTGTTTCCTGGATGCTCTAGTCTTGCTGTCTGGGATGTCAATCTCAGTGAAGCAATTTGGGTTATGTGCTCACCTCTGAGCCAATCATAGTAACAAATGGGTGCCTTGCTCTGGCCAGGCTTATCACATGCCCAGCTGTGGGGTCAAGCCTACTCAGACCAGATGTCATGAGAGAAGATAGTGGATGGCTTCCCAACAAAAATCAGGACCTGATACCACGAATTGTGTGTGTGGGGGGGGAGTTGATGGACAGGTAAAATCGGTCTACACTCTTTTCAAGGTTACCGAAAGTCCTCTGCATTGCTGTATCCCAGGATCAGTTCTCCATCCTCCTCTTACATTATAATCATCAGCATTTGACTCACTGGATGGCTCTCACTTTCCAGAATGTTTTCTTCCCTGGGATTCCAGGCCCTGCCCCCTTCTACCTGTCTATGTTCTTCATTGACTGCTGCTTTGCCGGATCCTTTCCTCTCCTTGACTGATCAGTTAGGACCCAATCAGAAAACATGCAAGTGATTCAAACCGAAAAATTATGATATGAAGAACTGTTTAATACTAGTGTATCATTTTGCACACTGGAAAAAGTGGCTAAGAGAAGGAGTAAAAGAGGACTCTAGGGGGAAAAGCAGTAGCAAATGCAGAAATCCACCCCCAGCTGAGATTCAGACTTTTTGAGGGTAGTATGTCCACTCCAGGAACACGAAGCCTGACAGTGGTGAAGAAATGTGCCAGAGGCCGTGGGCAGAAGCTGTTGGGTGTGGGCTGCAGCTGGCCCATGCAGACTACTGAGGGGCGGGCTTCCAGAGCTTGAAACTGAGTCTTCTTCACTCAGTAAATGGCACAGAATCCAAACCTATCTTTCAGTAAATGCAACTCTGCATGTAGTTGCTCAGGCTAAAACATTAGAGTCAACGTCTCTTTTTTCACACTCTGTGCTTGATTTCTCAGCACATCCTGTTGGGCCTGCATACAGAATGGATCCAGACTTAGACCACCTCCACTGCTACTTCCCAGGTCCGCATCAAGGTTCTCTCTCACCTGGATAATTGCATCATCTCCTAATTGGCTTCCTCGCGTTAGCCCTTTCTCGACTGCCACAATTGCAGTTCAACACAGCAGCTAGAGGGACTTTGTAAAAAATTAAGATATAGTACATCATTCTTCTGCTCAAAAGCCTTGAGCAGAATGGTTTACATCATACTCAGAGTAAAAGCCCAAAGTCCTTATAATGGTTTGGTGGTTTAGTCGCTAAGTCGTGTCCAATTCTGTTGCGACCCCATGGACTGTAGCCCGCCAGGCTTCTCTGTCCATTGAATTTTCTAGGCAAGAATATTGGATTGGGTTGCCATTTCCTTTTCCAGAGGATCTTCCCAACCCAGGGATGGAGCCAGGTTTCCTACATTGCAGGCAGTCTCTCCCATTGAAGACAGATTCTTTATTAACTGAACCACCAGGAAAGTTCATAGTGGTTTACAAGGTCTTAAATGATGTTTCTCCCCATTGCCTATTAGACTTCATATCTTTCTTACTGTTTCATTCCACCCACTCTGACCTCCTTTCTATTCCTCAGACTCTTCAGACATATATTTTTCAGAGCTTTGCAGTTGTTTGTCCTTGTGTCTAGAAGCTACATGATTCACTTTCCTATCTCCTTCAGTTCTTTGCTTCTATGTCAATGTCTTAGGGAAGTATTTTCTTATAATTTTATTTGGATGTTTTAAAAGAATTTTTTACTACACCTTATTTTGCTTCATAGAACTCACTATGCTGACATCCGAATTTATTTATTGTCTATTGTCCAACTCTCTCCACTGTAATACATAAATACAAGCTCCATGATAGCAGAGGTTTTTGTCTTGTTTGCTCATTGATATAATTGTACTGCCTGGCACAAAGTAAGTGCTCAAGGGATGCTTTTTTAAAATGAGAGAATGCACGTGTACTCTGATAATATGTATGAGAGTCTGTGCGAGGGTCTGGAATGTTAAGTTCAGTTGCTCAGTCATGTCCAACTCTTTGTGACCCCATGAACCACAGCATGCCAGGCCTTCCTGTCCATCACCAACTCCTGGAGTTCACCCAAACCCATGTCCATTGAGTTGGTGGTGCCATCCAACCATCTTATCCTCTGTCGTCCACTTCTCCTGCCCTCAGTCTTTCCCAGCATTGGGGTCTTTTCAAGTGAGTCAGCTCTTCGTGTCAGGTGGCCAAAAAGTTTCAGCTTCAGCATCAGTCCTTCCAATGAATATTCAGGAGTACTTTCCTTTAGGCTGGACTGTTTGGATCTCCTTGCAGTCCAAGGGACTCTCAAGAGTCTTCTCCAATACCACAGTTCAAAAGCTTCAATTCTTCAGTGCTCAGCTTTCTTTATAGTCCAGCTCGCACATTCATACATGACCATACATTCATACATGGAAAAACCATAGCCTTGACTAGACGGACCTTTGTTGACAAAGTAATGTCTCTGCTTTTCAATATGCTGTCTAGGTTGGTCATAACTTTCCTTCCAAGGTGTAAGTGTCTTTTAATTTCGTGGCTGCAATCACAATCTGCAGTGATTTTGGAGCCCAGAAAAATAAAGTCAGCCACTGTTTCCACTGTTTTGCCATCTATTTGCCATGTCTGGAATGTTACAGACATATAATAACATGTAGTCCTCACCCTCAAGGAACGTACAGTCTAGTAGGAATACTCAGACAGGTATGAACATATTTATAGTGCAAGGTAGAATATCAATACATACTACAAGAGAAGTTCTTATGTATCAAGTGCTATTGGGATTGGAACTTAGAGAGATCATACAGAATTTAGGGAATCAGGAAAGACTTCATGAAGGAGGTGCTGTTTGAGCAGTATCTTATTTCTAGATGGAGAGCAAATGGAAGACTGCCAAATGGAGAGACCATCACAAACAAAGGTCTGGAAGTGGGAAAGCACAGAATGTGTTTTGAAACTGGTGAACGTTCCATTTGGGGTATCTCTATAGACAGAGATGGCAGCAGATCAGAATGGAAAGACACATTGGGGCTAGATTATATTTGGCCTTGAATGTCAGATAAGGACAGTGTGCTCAAAGTTTAGGAGGCCTTTGAGAGCCACTGAGGGTTTATGAAGAGACTCTAGGCAGCTTGATCAGGTTTATGGGTAGAAAGATGAAGAAAGTTTGCCATATGGAGGGGGAGGAAGGCTGAAGAATAAGAAATACTTGAAGTGGAACCAAGTCTAGAGAAGGTGAAAGGGGATGAGATCAAGAACCAGGAGAAAATAGCCAAAAGGGCTTACACACATCCTGAGGGAGAGCAATCTAACAAATTAAACAAGATAATTAAACATTTAAAAATATGCCTTGGAAAATATGAATGTAGGTTATCATTTTTTGTGTGTGGGTGTTAGTTACTCAGTTGTGTCCAACTCTTTGCGATCCCATGGACTCAAGCCCACCAGGCTTCTCTGTCCATGGAATTCTCCAGGCAAGAATACTGGAATGGGTTGCCATTCCTTTCTCCAGGGGATTCTCCTGACCCAGGGATCAAACCCAGGTCTCCTGTATTGTCGGCAGATTCTTTTTATTAAGAAGCAGCAAAATGAGTAGTTCTGAAAACATGGCTGTCAGTGTTATCAGTGGCTGGGTTTCTGGTCAAGACCACCTTCACCAAAAGCCACCCTGTAGCCATTACCTAACCGGAGTCCCTTTGAAAACATGCTCTAACTCCAGCAGTATTCAGAAAGCCTGCAGCTGCCAAACCTCCATATCCGGTCCCGAAGCTACTGCATTAAAGTCTTCACTCCTGGAGCTGTTGATGACCAGCTACTGTTCTCTGCTGGTATTCACATCTATCTTGGCTGCTGGGGCCAGGTAGTCAGAATGTAACTGGGAAGCAAGTTGGTGAGATTTCAGAGAGAAAGTTCTAAACCATGACTGGTAGTTCAGTTATAAGAAATCCCAGAGAGATGAAATATTCTAGAAGCTTTTGTTATTATTTTAAATTTTCATTATTTTTCTAGTTCTTCTGACTTTAGTCTTGGGCAAAAGCCTAGCAGGCTACAGTCTATGGGATTGCCAAGGGTCAGACACAACTGAGCGACTAAAACTTTCACTTTCACACCAAGACATAAAGGAGTGGGCATGCCACGTAGGTGGACAGGTCTGGAGTTAGTATTTACAGAAGAAACATGACCAGTTCCACACACTGACAGTCAGACTCTTTAGGCTGCGTGGTTCCCCAGGAGTCATTGTTATAACTCTTTGCAACCTCATGGACTGTGGGCCACCAGGCTCCTCTGTCCATGGGATTCTTCAGGCAAAAATACTGGTGTGAGTTGCCATTTCTTCCTCCAGAGGGGTCCCAAAGAGCTGGATATGACTGATTGACTAATTTTTTTTTATATATTGCTACATATTTTCTTCCAAATATTTTCATATGTGTTCATCTTCTCCACACAGGGATGCAGAAAGACTCCATCAGCCCATGCAGATTGCTGTGGGTTCATGTTTATCTGAAGTGACCAGAGCTGAAAGTAGCCAGTACAGGCACCAGGAATCAGTTGCTCCATCATGGTTCAGTACTCCTTAGTAAGAGCCGTGCACTATGATGGATGGTGGGAAGGTTCAAAGGACCCAGGCCACTTGACTGCCCCTCCTGACAGTCACTCAGTAACTGTGGCAGGAGTCCTGCATCCTACGTGGACCTTAAGATTTTCAACATCCTCTAAATAGGATTTTTTTTTTATTACCACACATCTTAGTCCAAACTACAGGCTATCATACTTAGTGCAGAATGTCTGGTGACCATATGCTGATCTCCTGTCTGAACATTGATTTACAACATGATCACAAGGGCCTGTGACTCACAAGGGCTGGGCCCCTAACTGGCTTTGCTGCCTGATGGAGAAGAATGAGAATTTCTTTCATAACCTTGTCCAAGGCTATAAATATTGAGGAGTCATGATAACCTTGTTCTTTGATCAGACATTTACTACATTTTTGCTTGTGAAGTGCCACGCACTCTGGAAAGGCTGGGATGTCAAACATGGAGGGAAGAGTCTCTGCCCTCAAGGGGCTGATGGTCTAGTGGAGAACAAATAGAACTGCGATGATATCCTGTGATACCTCCTACACTGTCCTTACGGGTTACATGCTATGGGAGTCCTGAAATGGGAAAAATTAGTTTTGTTTAGGGAAGATCCCCTGGAGAAGGGAATGTCAACCCACTCCTGTATTCTTGCCTGGAGAATTCCACGGCAGAGGAGCCTGGTCGGCTATAGTCCATGGGGTCACAGAGAGTTGGACACAACTGAGCAACTAACACTTTCCCCCTTTTTTTTCCTGGAGAAGTTGGGAGCTGCCTTTGCAGATAAGGTGACATTTGGGCTGGGCCTGAAGGCAAGTGTGTCGTTAGGGGATGGAACAAGACCTTTTCATGAACAAAACTATGGGATTATGAAAATGGTGGGCTTGTTTGGGAAATGCTGAGGCTGAGTGTGGGTACTGCATGGGGTGAGCAGAGTCAGGGGAACAATGGAAAATGAAGTAAAAACTGTAAGTAGAACCAGATTGTGACAGGTAATGAACATCAAAGGAAGCTGCTTTTTGTATAAATAGTAATGCCATACTTAGTTGCTCAATCGTGTCTGACTCTTTGTGCCCCCATTGACTGTAGCCCACCAGGCTTCTCTGTCCAAGGAATTTCCCAGGACAAGAACACTGGAATGGGTTGGCATTTCCTTTTCCAGGGGATCTTCCTGACCCAAGGATTGACCTCGTGTCTCCTGTCTTCTGCATTGCAGGCAGATCATCTAACCAGGGGAAGCCCCATAAATAGTAAATGCCAACTTGAAAAAAAGAACAGTATTTATTACTATTTTTATTTACTTAAAAGCATTTCTAAAATATATGTTACAGTATAACATATTGTTTTTCTCCCATTAATATCGCTCTGGGGAAGTTGAAATATTTCCAAATGTTCACTTACTGCATTTTGACTCTTGATTTTCTATTTGGTTTTTGTCTGATCTCACTGGAGGAATAAAGTATGATCAGAGAGATGGAATGATTTCGCAAAGGTCACATAAGAAAGTAGCAAAACTGAAATATGAGCTGAGGTTTCCCTTCCCTAAGACCTGTACTTGTCCAGCGTAACTGGGGCCCAGGCTCTTCTGTTCTGGGCGAGTGTGTGGCTGGGTGCATAGTGGATGCTTTGGAACATTGAGTCTTGAACCCTGGGTCAAAATGCCAGTGGGTCAAACGTGTGAGACTGGCAAGAGCAGGATGTTAGACGTGGGGTTGCAAAATATTATACCTATGGCTGATTCATGTTGATGTTTGACAGAAACCAACACAATTCTGTAAAGCAATTATCCTTCAATTAAAAGAATAAATAAATTTAAAATTAAAAAAAAAAGAAAAGCTAGAGGGTAGAGTCAGTGGTGCTCAGAGGGCCCAAGAGCCCAGAGCGGCGTGTCTCGCGGGTGCCTGGCACAGGTCGTGGGAGATGAAGCAGAGCTCTCTCTCCCCCTTCCCTGGCTCTCCCTCAGCTCAGGCAACGTCTCTGTCTCATCAGGGGCCCTGCAGCTTCTCCAGTAAAAACAAGGAATATTTTTTCTTCATGTTTCCAGACTATAAAACAAAAATAGTTGATTTGATGATGGCGATGATAATAATGGTGATATCCTAAGATTGGAGGAAGTTAAATAATTTGGCTCAAGTAGTATAGTGAGTCAGTGGCAGAGCTAAATTTGGATCCCAGTCTGTATAACTCCAAAGTCTGCCATAGCCACTACCCTGCCTTGCAGCCTAAGGATCAGTCTGACTGATCTGGAGCTCGGGCCCACACCCTACCTAGTATTGCAAGCTTCTTAGAAAAGTGTAGGTGTGGGGTTGGGCTTGGTGCTATGACTGCTTTCATGTTGAAGAGCTGTGCAAAACTGAAGATCAGACATTTTCCCCATCATCATCATCATCATTATTATTGAGAAATCAAAACAGCACCTTAAATGTGGTTTGAGCTTTACGGTTTTCAAAGTATTTTCATATGCATACTCTTATTTAGAACCACTTGGCTTCGTAGACAGAGTGGGTCCATAGTTAAGGAAAGTGGTTGAGAGTTAAGTGGAAAGTTGGAAAAACTGAATAGATTTCAAACATTTTAATCATAATCCACAATAAAAATATATATTTTATATTATGATCCAGATTATCATGCCCTCTGACCTATTCTGTTATTTCATTTCATTTCAATATCTTGGTCACCATCCAATAAATTGATTTCATGGCATGCTAACGCCAATTTTGACTTTCAATTTGAAAAACACTGGAGATCTATTGAGTTTCTCCACTCTGATGTGTTATAGTTCCATAATATATCGATAGTAAATGTTAAATCATGAATTATTCACCAAGTGCCAAAACCAAATTGAACTTTGAAGGAGAGTGAGGACAGTGGCTTCTTGCCCTACTCCACGTCAAGCCTTCTCTCCCAATATGATTTTCAAAGGCTGCCACTTTCAAGATGTGTTTTCTCTTTGATATTTGCTCCCCTATTTCTAAGCGATGTTCCTAGAAATTAATTGATCAGTTTTAGACATTAGCTGATAATTTATCGCTTGTCTGCCAATGCCCCTTAATTAAAATGTCAAGCTGGCAGATAGCAAGATGGCAGCTCTGTTGCTCCTGAAGCTGTTGGAGGAAGTGCTTGACATAGAATGGGTTTGTGAATACCAGTCTCTGGAATATAAAAGACATCATCCTCAGTCACAGGCAGAATCCTCACAGTGACAAAATCTGTGGCATGGGTGCAAAGCAAAAGACATGTTCTCTGCAGGCAGGATGATCCCAAAGACAGAGCTGAGATACATTTGTTCTTGCTCCCAGCTTTACCATTCATATAATCTATTTCTCCCTTAAAGAGGAGGGAGTGAGAAGTGACAAGTGGCCAAAAAGGCTTTGCTAGGTCAGGTCACCCATAAGGAAACTTGCAGCTCAAGAGACATACTCAGGCACCCATCCTAGTTCTAAACAACAGTTCAAGAGAAAGCCTGCTTCTCTGGACCCAAAGCAGGAAACAGAAATTGAGTAGCTGGATAAAGGAATCAGAAGGATCTCTATTCTCAGTTAAAGGATTTTTTTTTTTGGTCCATTGGCCTGGCTTAATATTTCTGTTGAATTGTGTTTTACCACTTAGAAACTTACTACCAGATGCTCAGGTCTGGGAGATCCAATTGTTAACATCATTGCATAAAATTAAATTAAAATTTTACAAAACCACACAAATATTAAGACAAAGCTATGGATATGCCTGAAAATAAATTAGACTGAAATTTAGTCTGAAAACTCCAAGAATGCTAAGCCCCTAAATTTCATTACATAATTCCCCAGTCATCTAAAGTGGGGAGTGGAGTCTGATCGGCAATACCATCTGATTTCAGCATGGTTGTTAAGCCCAGAACAGAAATGGAGTTCTATAATGGACAACGAATTAGGGCTATGTGTTAGAGTTTTATCTGGAGCCACAGACAAAATCTTGGAATCGTACTTAAAGGTTTAACTGCAGCGGGAAGCCACACACAACTCATCAGCAACATACAATCAGGCGCTTCCAAGTCAGACTTGAGAAATTCAGGACTCACTTAATGACATGGCCTGTGTAAAAGAGGAGATTGCCAACAGAACAAAATTCTGTTGCATTTTCCTGACCCTCTGGGGTTTAAATTTGCAACCTGCATCAGCAAAACATTTTGGCATTTAATTCTATTAAAATCAAAGAGCCAAACTTCTGCCTCCTGTTACATGAGCACCGTTCTTACTGACGTCAATGAAAGCTGTGCATGCATAACTGAGGGCAGATTTTGGCCTGGGCTGTAGACATATGAGAACTGGCACAACATGCTCACATCAAAACTCTGTCCCACCCGGCCTTCTGATAACGCGGCCTCCTCCTTCATAACTCTCTCTCCACACGCTGGGAGCTGGGCCTTTACCCAAAACACAAATTAGAAGCATCATCTCATACAGAAATCTAAGCCAGATGCAAATTTAATTTAGATGTGGCAAAAGTCACCTGAGTGGGTAACTAACTGCAAATTTCACAAACATTATCGGTGACTTCCTCTTGAAGCATAGTCAGTGTAGTTTCTGATGTATGCATTTAATCGGTTAGGAGAAGGGAGCTTGCCCCTATTCCACCCCACCATTTAGTTTTGTACTTGAGAAAGCACTGCCTACACCACTCAGACTTCTGCTGCTGGTTTAGGAAATACTACAAATATCCCTGTGCCTGGTGTATTGCCTGGGACAGAGGGCACACAGCCTAGTGAATGACTATGGGACAAATGGATTTTATAAAGCAAGAGATAGTCATAATAGCTTACAGTCACACAGTGCTATGTGTCAGGCACTGTCTTGCTTATATTGAATTATTTAATCCTCACCACACCCTATCATGTAAGTTTACTATTTTATAAATGAGCAAACTACAGAAGTTAAGCAACTTAACAACTAGTAAGTGGTGGAGTTGGGATTTTAATCCAGGCAATCTGGCTTCAGAGGCCAGGTCATTATTCACTCTGCTAAACTGCCTCTCAGTAAAATGCAGGAATTGTTTATTATTAATTAGTTATCAGTCAAATAATGTTTATTAATGTCTGGGTAATTCTACCGAGAAAGATAGAAACATTTTATTAGCAACAGCTTGTCAAGAACTGTTTGTGTGATCTTAATTGTCTGAATTTGGTTTTCAACCAGTTTTTCTAAATACTAATAGCCATAGTGCAACTTCACAGCCTAGTGAAACATATTAGTCTCATGGCACCCTTGACATTTTTCAGCAGACAGGGAAATGAATTTTGCAGTGAATTTTGAAGACAAATTGCATGGGTATCACATTTAAACAAAATTTAAGATTACATTGACCATTATCTCCTTCAACTAATGTTTCTGCAGTCACTTTTAAAAAATTAAATATGTTAGGATTCACATGACTATTTTTTAACATTGGCCATGTTTTCTCTCATGAGAGTGTATCTGAAGTTATAGCTGAGTTTGATACATATGGTTTGACATATATTCACTTTACATGGAGATTTGAGGGATACTGCTGCAACCAGAGGATGGAACCTTCTTCCTTGGCCCAAAGTCTACTGGCGAAAAAATGGGAAGAGGATGGCCCTATCTAAGAACTTATGAGGCCCCTGTGAAGGTAATTTCTGAGCTTTGGTTTGGTTTTTACATTGCCCACAGTATACCTTTATGAAACCCATGGCTCAGCAGTAGACCTGCTTTCTTATTCTGAGCACATCGTTGTCTTTGGTTTCAAGTGGAAATCCTTTGTGTTGTCCTCCTACACCAGGACACCTAATTTCCTTTCTTTGATGTCATCTTAGAATCTTCCTTCATGATAGTGGGCAGGGGATTTGCCACTGGAGTCTAGGAAAAGTCAAATTTTGCAACTTTCCTTGACATGAGGAAATCAAGAAAGGAACATATTCTTCTTATGAGAAGAAAAGAAAGTGAGGGGAACTGTTTTGGCAATCTTGAATTTGAAACCATGCTAGATTGTTAAGTTGTTTGGAGAGTGAGGAATGTGACTTGTCCATGGTCATGTGACTCATGAGTAACAGATCAAGGACAAGAATCCAGAACACTTAACCCCCAAAACCACACTCCCCTCATTCCAAACATGCTAAAACATATTACAGGGGCCAGGAAGACATTTTTTTGCAACTAGACAGAAAGAGATTTGGATTTATGTCCATCAAAATCCTATCCCATTGCCAGCACATGTGACATATATATCTTCAGTGTGGTCTTGCCTGCATTTAGAAATATTATGCCATGTTGGCTCTCTCCATTGTCTCTTTCAGTGATGTATTGTGGACCAGTCAGGATCCCCTAATGCAGGATTCATTTACATAATATTCCTTAATAATAATCACTGGCTTCTCCTTACCTACATCCAGGGACAGTGCACTGACTAATTCACAAAACATCTACCACATTATGATCGAAGAGTTCTAGCTATTAAACTACATATAAATGATAAAAACTAAAACCCTAAATCTTAAGAAGTTTGAGTGATGGGTATTAGTTTTGCTTTCTTGAGCAGATATTTCAATCTGGCACCCCATGGAGGACTTCTTTCAACATAGTATTTTGTTTGGCCTGCTTGTTGCTTTTTAAAAAGAATAAGCCAACATTGAAGAAATTGAGACGTTTCATGTAAAAATAAGATTTTATAGCTTTTCTTTAAAAAAGAAAGATCTTGTAATATTGTAGCCACATTCTTAACAGTAACAGGTGTTTGTGTTAGTCATTAGTTATGTCTGACTCTTTGTGATTCTGTGGATAGTAGCTTGCCAGGCTCCCCTGTGCACATTCTTACAGGGCAACAGTTATCTGGACCTTAGTGGGAACTGCCTTTTTTAGAAGGGGCATAAGTTCTCCAGGTCTCCAGAGACATCCACTTCCTGTAGATTTCCACATCTTTTGGCTGAGTGTCACTTACATTAATTATCATGTGTGTACTATTGCTTTTCTAACATCTGGCCAGCTCTATTCCTTATGCTACCTTTCTGAGTCCTGTAGGCATATTTGTGACCCCAAGAATTAGTCAGCACAGAGAAAACATGCCCCCTCATGTACTTGACAAAGTTGTCTTTTTTCCTATACACATCTTTAGTCTTCCTTAGGTTTCAGTTCCTTGTAAAGCTGTACCTTGTATAGCTTCTAGCACCATCCCTCCTCTGAACATTTCTTCAGTTTGTCTCAGCCTCTTTTAAAACATGGAACCCAGAACTTAGCACAGAGGTGGGAAACTGGAACCATAGACTTTTATTATCCTTTCCAGTTCTTACATCATGAGAATCTGGTAAGCAGTACAGGTTGAGTGGGTTCTATTCTGATTGCATGGCAGCTTCTTTCTTTCTAGACATAACCCGCTCCTCTTCTTTGGGATTTGTTCCTTGCATGTTCTACTCCGGGGGCTGCCAGCTTGATAAGACCTTGGCCACAGAGATTCACCCCAGGATGGGCACCTGTCACAAACCAAGACAATGAGGAAGTTTCTTGAATTTTTTTCTAACCAGAGCTTGAAATTTTGCTTTCTGAGATTATAACAAGTAAAATCTGAAGCTACAGGTGACCAGCCTCCATGCTTGTTGGAAATGCTGGTCAGAGAGAAACCGCCACACAGAATCACAAGAAAAAAAGCACCAAGTAGTGTCACTGAAGTCCCTGGTACCAGTCATCCTCAAGCCTGCCCTTTGCACATTGTTTTTTTTAAAGCCAGTATATTCTTTTTCCTTCTTACTATCCTTCCTTTCCTCCTCTCCCCACCTCCTTCTATCTTTTCTTCATTCCTACTTTAGAAAAAAATGTACTTATTTATTTATTAAAAATGCCCATAAGACTTTATTATTCCTATCACAAAGGGTAGGTTCTTGCAGGAATGGGGAGTGATATAAGAGGGCGGGAAGGAGACCCTTCCTTGACAGCCATGATTGGGTTCTGCAGGAATGTGATAACCGATTTCTGGTGCAGTAACACCTTGGAGATGTAGCGGTGCTTGGACAGCTTACCTTGCCACACTTGGGAGTGCTGGTCCCCATGTCCTTCACATTGTCCAGCACTGTAGTGCCTGTCAAAGGCCTTCACGTTGCACAGGAATTTCTTGTTGCAACAGCCTTGAGCACTTGAGTGGTGGCCTTGACCAACTGCGCGAGCTTAGAGAGTGGACCCACTCCTCCCTTCTGCAGATCCTCCGACCCTGAAGGTGTCAGGAGGGGGCTTGCTGAGGGGCTCTCAGTGGTGGTGGCTGCGCTCTCAGGTCTAGCCTATGCCTGTCTTCTTTGTGTTGCTTCTGCCTCTGAGAAGAGTCTTGTGCTAATTTAAATTGCCTTGGTCTAGTTGGCAACTAAGTAAAAAATCTTACCTAGCAAATGAGTGACTCATAGGTGATGTGACTTTGGGGAAGAACAAATGACTCCCTGGCTGAATGAGAAACTGGTTTCACTCTAGGATGGGCTGTGAATGACCAATGATTTCTAGTCCATAGCCATCAGTTCTGGACCACATATTTGGGGGGATAATTATTTACTAAATTGACTTCAGTGATGTCTTGTTAATCCTTGCATTTAAGGAATAGTAAATTAATAATAAATAATGATTCAATTTAATGGATTAGAATTTTAGAATATGTGGCTAGTCCTGCCATGGTCCCAGGATAGATCATAACTTAATCTTTATGTATACAGGATTCTCATTCTGAAAGCTGTAAAACTCTGCAGGGCAGTTTATCACACTCATTTTGAACTAGTGGTTTGAATCTATCTGGACCAGGAAATGTACAATTAAAATAGATCTTTCTGTAGAAATGGACAGCATTGTTTCAGTTGCTGTGGTCTCTGCTTCCGTGGAGCATTTGTGTCCCCAGATTTGACTTGTAGCTCAATCTGGCTTCTAGCTGGGGAGGGGAGACAGTGATGGACAACTCTCTTCATCAGCTCCCTTCCACCGTGATCCCCTCTACAATTCTCAGAATGGGATTCTGAGGCTGAAAAGAACCACTGCATAAAGGAGAACTTGCCTAACATTGGCTTTATCACAGTGCATCCTTTACGGACAATTGACCAACTCATGCTTTCATTTATTTTGTCGATAATAACCTTTCGAGTCTGTGAGTAGTTTACTGTCTCTCTCCTAGCTCATTGCAACTGAACAAATGCTTACAACATCTCCCTGGGTCTCTCTGTGTGTATGTATGTATGGATTCGGAGATCACCGTGTTCTTTCAATAATAAATGAGAACACCTTGCTCTAAGCTTGAAATGTTCATACCCCTTTGCAATTTAATTATAAACAGGAATCCTACAATAAATAAGTGTGTGTGTTTAGATGCACATGGACAAATGTACTTAAATCAAAAAAAGGTGACACTTTTGAAACTTTTCATTTACAAGTATCTATATGTGTGGAGAAGGTTGTGAGATTTTGTTAACTTGGTAAAAATAGAGTAATTTTCCAGTTATTTTGTCCTTCCTCCAACTGCTTCTCCCCCTCCCCCCAAAAAACTGGAAAAATTTTCTATGAATTTTTTCTTTTCCAGGTATTTACATTTAAAAGATAAAAAAACAACAACTTTAAGGACAAGTCAAGTTAAAAATAGTGTATTGATATATTCCTAAACAAAAGAAAAAAGTGACACTTTAAAAAGAACATTAAAAGAGAAAGAAATTCATTTTGTGGTATATTTTATTTCCAAAAATATTTTGTCCTAAGTTAAATTTTAAAGAAAGTTTATCTCTAAATATGTGTCCACCTATGCATAGCCAATTGACTTAATTTACACCTGATCTGTGAGTTTTATACAGTCTTACAATAATAATTGCCATTTATGCCTCTTTATTCTAAATCTCTTTGGCCAGCAATATGAATTTGGAAATGTACCTCATGGAGAGATACATTCTGTAGTCATTCAATAAATCAAATATAAACAGTTCTTACTGGAATTAACCTTTGATAATGACTCAATACCAATTTCCCCTAACCTATGTGCTCAATGGCATAAATCTAAACCATGGTTACTGTTGATGTCAGCAGTTTTAATTGGCTAATGCCTAAAATGTCCTTGAAAAATCATCCTGGGCAGCTTGTTTGAAATATTGACTAATATGTACTTTACTTTGCTAACAGTCTGAACAAATTGGTTTTCCTTTATAGCATGTTAGTACTTGGAAGACTAGGTTAACATTAGCTGACAATTGTCAGCGTTACCCATTTCCAAATGTTAATCATAAAATATATTTAAAAATATGTGTATGCATGCATATATACATATGTTATAAAATATATAAGAAAGAAAGAGATACCTACTTAATAAGACTGAATCCAAAAATCCAAAAGTTAAAAGCATAGAAATAATAGCAGTAAAGCAAATTCCCACAGTTGATGGAAAAGTCTTTTCTTACAGTTTTGTTATCCCTTACAAATTCGTTTTAATGTGGCTTCTAATAAATACCTTTCTATTTGTTTAGTTACTCCCTGTAACACTCTGTTTCTATTATTTTGAATGGTAATTGCAAACAATGAGTGACAGGTTTCTGTTTAAGAGAACCTAGTATTACTGCAAAATTCTTCTATGTGAAGTTGCCCCGTTTCCTTTTTTCCCCATCTTTATCCCTCAGGCCACTCTTCTCCAAACCGCTGAATAACATCCTAATCTCTGTTCAAACAGATGAAACACAAAACTACAGAAATTTAAAATGGTATAAATGAGACAAACAAACTCGTAATGAACTACTGTACCCCTTGGCATTTGTGGAATCTTTTCTCTCTCGCTAATGTAATTTTCCGGTCAGAGATGGGGAAGCCTTTCTCGAGGTTATGTCTGTACAAATGGTTGAGGAAGAGCCCAGAGACTCCATTTCATTCTTCGTAATAGTCACAGAAGAGTGATTGCTTCCTTGACTTTGTGGCCCTGATCATTCCTTAAGTGGTTGAGTAAAAAACAACAATATGTCCCTGGAGGAGAGCTTTCTAATGGTTTTTCTGTGGTTGATTACTCCAGGGATGCGCACCATCACAGTAGGTCACCATGGTGATGTCCCATTCTCTAGCCTCCCTCGGAACCTTTTGCTACAGGGATGCCAGCATCTCATTTATAAAATGAATGCACTATAGTCCAGCTTCACATTTGCTAATAACAATCTTTTGTGGACTAAATAAGTGAAATAGTGATGAACATAGACTGGCATAAAGAATACTTCTGCTCTAAGTTCACTGTTATGTTCAGATGTAGCCATTTTAAAAAGTAAGCAGGACTAAAACGTGTTGTCGAACATAGGAATGACCTATCAAGCAGTGTAAAAAAAAAAAAAAGTGCAAGTTTTTAATTCATTTTTCTCCAACCATCCGATTTAACACATTCTAGTTGTATGCACCATCCTTTCAGAAGTCTAACCATTTGTTTGAGAGCATTAGAACAAAGTGGTGATGCCCAGACAAGGTTCTGGCCCATTTTTCTTTCAGTGTAAATGATATTAGTGAAAACCCATGTCTGGCATATGATGTACCAGCAACTATCCCATAGCTATAAAGCTCGAGATGAATTTCATTGTATTGTTGGTCATTCTTACGTACTGTGTCTCTGAAGTGGTTAAAAAAATCTGCATGAGAAAGTGTCAATCAGTTTTTGTCCTGGAAAAAATTTGTTGTTGAGTTATGCTAAGTAGGCTTATGTATATTATTCTTAATAGTCTCCTATTAGGGAAGTTGGGTCTTTCTCACTGTACTCCAACACAGATATTCCCTTCTGCCTCCCACCTCCAATCAGCCAATCTTAATTCCATTTGCAGTCTTACTATAATTTAACATAATTTGTTTCCAGTTTGTCATGTAACATATTTATACATCCTAGAACTAGGACACAGGCATCTTCCAGTGGTCATTCTGTCTCCCACATGAATATAGAAAGAATTTCAAGAGAGGTTTAATTAGTATCTAAACTAGTTAGTATCTAAACATTAAAAATGTCAGAACACAGCCACAGAGATAACTATGAAATTTACTCTCACAATAAAAGCAGTAGTTTCTTAGACGGTATATTCATTGTTCTGGTGCAAAGTTGACCTTATTTTTGAGTAAAGGAGTCACTATTCTAGTAGTATGAAGTGAGAGGTTTTGGGGAAAAGTGGTATCTGTTCTTTGTAAGGTTTAAGCATAAGCATTCTGGAAAGTTATCTACTTGTTCCTATGCTCAGAAGGCAGGTGCTGTAGAAAGAGCTGGAATAGTTAGTTCATAATGGCAGATGTGAAGAAGGAAAATATGGCAGGAAAGGAGTTGTATAATTAAGCAGTAAACTCTGATCTCAGGGATCAGCATACATGAACTAAATATTTCATCAGCATAAGATGAAAAATGTCAGGACCTAAGGAGGTAACTTGAAAGTTTCATTTCGTAGTTTTATTTTTTCATTAAATTGATCTCCAGAATCTATGAAGGACTTCCTGAAATGGGTCTGAGAGTTCCTTGTCAGTTGATTCTCTGCTTTCTCTTATGATCATTCTGCTGTGTGGTACCATATCTTTGCTTTTATGATCCTCTGGAACATTGCTGGGGAAATTGGTTGACTGATATCGAACTCTTGTGTGTGTATATATATACACACACATACACATTCTTTCTAAAATTCTTTTCCATTACGGTTTATCACAGGATATTATTATGGTTAAATATATCTGTATCATTTTGCAGTGATAAACAGAAATTACTGCAACATTGTAAAGCAATTATACATCAATTAAAAAAAGAAAATAATCAATACCCTTGAAAAAATTTAAGTAGTGCAAAAGGGCATACTATAAGAACATCTCTCTCAACTGAGAAAGTAGTACTGACACATATACACTATCATATGTAAAACAGATAGTTAGTGGGAAGTTGCTTCGTAACACAGGGAGCCTAGCCTGGCATTCTGTGATGACCTAGAGGGATGGAATAAGGGGAAGGGCAGGAGTCGCAAGAGGGAAGTGATATATGTATACCTATGGCAGTGGCCACAGGACTGGAAAAGGTCAGTTTTCATTCCAGTCCCTAAGAAAGGCAATACCAAAGAATGCTTAAACTACTGCACAATTGCACTCATCTCACATGCTAGTAAAGTAATGCTCAAAATTCTCCAAGCCATGGTTCAACAATACATGAGCCGTGAACTTTCAGATATTCAAGCTGGTTTTAGAAAAGGCAGAGGAACCAGAGATCAAATTGCCAACATTCGTATGATCATTGAAAAAGCAAGAAAGTTCCAGAAAAACATCTACTTCTGCTTTATTGACTATGCCAAAGCCTTTGACTGTGTGGATCACAATAACCTGTGGAAAATTCTTCAAGGGATGGGAATACCAGACCATCTGACCTGCCTCTTGAGAAATCTGCATGCAGGTCAGGAAGCAACAGTTAGAACTGGACATGGAACAACAGACTGGTTCCAAATAGGAAAAAGAGTACATCAAGGCTGTATATTGTCACCCTGCTTGTTTAACTTATATGCAGAGTACATCATGAGAAATGCTGGGCTGGAAGAAACACAAGCTGGAATCAAGATTGCCGGGAGAAATATCAATAACCTCAGATATGCAGATGATACCACCTTTATGGCAGAAAGTGAAGAAGAACTAAAAAGTCTCTTGATGAATGTCAAAGAGGAGAATGAAAAAGTTGGCTTAAAGCTCAACATTCAGAAAACTGAGATCATGGCATCTGGTCCCATCACTTCATGGCAAATAGGTGGGGAAACAATGGAAACAGTGGCAGACTTTATTTTGGGGGGCTCCAAAATCACTGCAGCTGGTGACTGCTGCCATGAAATTAAAAGATGCTTACTCCTTGGAACGAAAGTTATGACCAACCCAGACAGCATATTAAAAAACAGAGACATTACTTTGCCAACAAAGGACTTTCTAGTCAAGGCTATGGGTTTTCTGGTCATCATGTATGGATGTGAGAGTCAGACTATAAAGAAAGCTGAGTGCTGAAGAATTAATGCTTTTGAACTGTGGTGTTGGAGAAGATTTTTGAGAGCCCCATGGACTGTAAGGAGATCCAACCAGTCCATCCTAAAGGAGCTCAGTCCTGGTGTTCATTAGAAGGACTGATGTTGAAGCTGAAACTCTAGTCGTTTGGTCAACTGATGGGAAGAGCTGACTCATCTGAAAAGTCTCTGATGCTGGGAAAGACTGAAAGCGGGAGGAGAAGGGTCGACAAGGATGAGACGGTTGGATGGCATCACTGACTCAATGGACATGAGTTTGGGTAAACTCTAGGAGTTGGTGAAGGACAGGGAGGCCTGGCGTGCTGCAGTCCATGGGGTCACAAAGAGTCGGACATGAATGAGCGACTGAATTGAACTGAACTAATGGCTGATTCATGTTGATGCATGGCAGAAACCAGCACAATATTGTAAAATAATTATCTATCAATGAAAATTAAATACATTTAAAAAATTAAAAGAAGATAAAGACAGAAAGAAGTAAAAAAAGAGGGAGGGGATACGTACATATATACATATCTATAATTCTAACTGATTTGCATTGTTGTATGGAAGAAACCAACACAACATTCTAAAGTAATTTTCCTCCAGTTAAAAGAAAGAGTAAATCCTAAGACTTCTCATCGCAAGAAAAAAATCTTAAAAATAAAAATAAGCAAACAAAAGACAAAAGGAAAAAGAAGAGTAGGAGAGGACACATTGAGACACAGAAGCGGGAGAAGGCCATGTGAAATCTGAGGCAGAGAGTGAAGTGATGCTGCCATAAGCCAAGTAACATCTAGGGCCAACAGAAGCCGCAAACGGTAATGAAGGATTCTCCTTTAGAGCTTTCAGAGAAAGTACAGCCCTGCTAACACCTTGTTTTCAGACTTCTGGTATGGGATGCAAGAATAAATTTCTGTTGTTTAAAGCCAAAAAAAAAAATCTCTCTCAGACTAGATTCTTACGTTCTAAAGAAACATTTCCTGGATATTTAGAAACATCTAATTTTTTGTGCATTCTTTTTGAATATTTTATGCATACACATGCAGATGTATGCATATATATATTTTTTTACACAAATGAAAGTATATCATAAACTCTACAGTCTGTATCTTACTTTTATTCACTTAATATATTTTGGTAGTCTCCACATATTAATGGATATAGAATTTGTTTACCCTTTTGATGGCTCATAGTAGTTATTTAAGTACAGACTATGTGCAGTTTCAGGATGGAAGCTACATTCAAATACTTACTACATTTCTTAATGCTGTTTAGCTTTATGTCAGGAGCTAATCCAAGACAGAAGATGATAGGTATAGAGACACAGTAAGCTGTATTAACATTTACAAAGTATTTTTTTTCCCTATAGAAAGCTTTATATCCTCAGGTTGTTGGAATAATGCATGGCCATGTGACTTGAGCCAATGCAATGTTGAAAATGTGTCATCTTCAAGGTAGAAGTTAAAACAGGTTATGGCCCAGACAGATACCATTTCTTCTGCTGGGTCACAGAATGAATATGACATGGAACTTAGCTGTAACTTGTAACTCACCCACAATGGATGGGTAGCATGAATGAAAAATAAAATTTCATTATTTTAAGTAACTGATTTCAGGAAATTGCTTGGAATCACAAAATTATTTAGTTTATCATGCCTAATACAGGGAGCAACCCAAGAAACAATGAGAATGTGAACACTTTTAATAAAATAGCTCTTCCTGTCATGAAATGGTTTTCCAGTGACTCTTTTTCCTAATTCCTTCTTTCTCAATTCATTAAATCAAGTGACCAAAAAAACCCCCCAAAACCCACTCATAATATTTTCATACTATGTATTCATTTTTAGACTATTTTCATTCTATTTCAAATCTTTCTAGGCTATTTTGTCCACAGATCAAAGTAATCGATATTCCTGTACTTTAAAGACAAATAATTTGGGGGAGGGGTGCAAATGTCTGCTCCTGGCCATGTGTTTCATTTTCGTTTTAGGTTCGAGGGATTCCTTAACAAAAGAAACCACTCACTACACACAATTAACAACTTCAATATTGAACAGAGAATTATTTAACTTGATTTCAATATACAATCACTAAAAGAAAAGAAAAAAATAGAAACAATAGAGAAAGGTAATAGCGCATACATTACAAAATTGAGCTGACCAACATCCAATGCAGAATTAAACAGCACAGAGAAGTCCCTTGTTAACAACAATCTGGAGTCCCAATGGGAAAAAGATCCTGCGTGGTGCATCCACACCATGGGTGAGGCTTCACATTGCAGTTTTGAAGGCTCCTGCTTATAATTCCTGGCATGACTGATATCATCCTCAGTTTGCACACAAAAATGCAGTTCTGGTGTTACTTTAAGCTTTTTGCAGTGCTGTTTGTTTCACCTGTGTGTCATAGAATTTCATTAGACCCCAAGGAATGGCCAGACACTCCGGGGCTTAAAAATTCCAAGACCCATTTCCTTTCTTATCTAAAATGCTGCCTGACTTGCTGCGCTTGCAGGCAGGCATGGAACCTGGTTAATGTTCAGGCAGGGCTGAAGCAGGTCAGAGACCTGCTCTCTTGCTTCTGCAACCTGAACAAGACTTCATCTATTTTAATTTCCCTAACACCCTGATGGAATAACTGGGCCCAGAATGTCCCACTGTAAACAACTAGAAAACTGGACAAAGTACATGAAGCAACTGTTTTGGATGTTGGAAAACAGGCAGCAAAGGACTGTTATTCCTGAAAGTAGAGAAACAAGTGAGGGAAGCTTAAGATTGTCCAATTTTATGCCTGAAGGCACTTTCCTCACCCTGATTCAAAGAGGGGGATCCTAAGCAGAGCACTGAAAATTTCTGCGTTTCTGAATCAATACTGGAGGTCAGGATGGCTGAGGTGATTGGAATTATCAGGACATAGTATTGGCAAATAGGTGGGGAAAAAGTGGAAACAGTGACAGATTTTATTTTCTTGTGCTCCAAAATCACTGCAGATGGTGACTACAGCCATGAAATTAAAAGATGTTTGCTCCTTGGAAACAAAGTATGACAAACCTAGTCAGTGTATTGAAAAGCAGAGTCACTTTGCTGACAAAAGTCCGTATAGTTAAAGCTATGGTTTTTCCAGTAGTCATGTATGGATGTGAAAGTTGGACCATAAAGAAGATTGAGCACCAAAGAACTGATGCTTCAAAATGGAACTGGAAAAGACTCTTGAGAGTCCCTTGGACAGCAAAGAGATCAAACCAGTCAATCCTAAAGGAAATCAACCCTGAATATTCATTGCAAGGACTGATGTTGAAGCAGACGCTCCAATACTTTGGCCAACTGATGTGAAGAGCTGAGTCCGGAAAAGACCCTGATGTTGGGAAAGATTGAGGGCAGGAGGAGAAGGAGGCAACAGAAGATGGGATGGTTGGATGGCATCATCGACTCAATGGACATGAGTTTGAGCAAACTCCAAGAGATAGTGAAGAATAGGGAAGCCTGGGGTGCTGCAGTTCACAGGGATGCAAAGAGTTGGACACAACTTAGCAACTGAAAAACAAGAAGAAACATTGGAGAGAAGGGAATTGCAAGAGAAAAAAGATTCAGAAATATCCTAGGGATTCCCTTGAGTCTGTTGTTGAATTCTCTACTGTGCATGTATAGGGAGAAACATCCCCAAATTGGGCTAGGAATGATGAAGCAGCTGTATTTCACAAGGTCTGGAAGATATTCAAGTTCTGAACAACCAGAGTTCTTGTTGAAAACTTGGGACAATTAATGGCAATCTCAGAGGGGTCATGCCTAAATGGTGGGGCTGAACTAGCTATTTAGTTTGTTTAGCTATTTAGTTTGTTTATCTAAATTAAACAAGGGAACATTTCATGAAAAGATGGACAAAATAAGGGACAGAAATGGTATGGACCTAACAGAAGCCAATGATATTAAGAAGAGGTGGCAAGAATACACAGAAGAACTATACAAAAAAGACCATCATGACCCAGATAATCATAATGGTGTGATTATGCACTTAGAGCCAGACATCCTGGAATTCGAAGTCAAGTGGGCCTTAGGAAGTATCACTACAAACAAAACTAGTGGAGGTGATGGAATTCCAGGTAAACTATTTCAAATCCTAAAAGACGATGCTGTGAAAGTGCTGCACTCAATATGCCAACAAATTTGGAAAACTCAGCAGTGGCCACAGGACTGGAAAAGGTCAGTTTTCTTTCCAATCCTAAAGAAGGGCAATGCCAAAGAATATTCAAACTGCTGCATAATTGCCCTCCTCTCACATGCTAGCAAAGTAATGCTCAAAATTCTCCAAGCCATGGTTCAACAATACATGAGCTGTGAACTTCCAGATGTTCAAGCTGGATTTAGAAAAGGCAGAGGAACCAGAGATCAAATTGCCAACAACCATTGGATCATCAAAAAAGCAAGAAAGTTCCAGAAAAACATCTACTTCTGCTTTATTGACTACACCAAAGCCTTTGACTGTGTGGATCATAATAAACTACGGAAAATTCTTCAAGAGATGGGAATACCAGACCACCTGACCTGCCTCCTGAGAAATCTGTATGCAGGTCAAGAGGCAACAGTTAGAACTGGACATGGAACAACAGACTGGTTCCAAATAAGGAAAGGAGTATGTCAAGGCTGTATATTGTCACCCTGCTTATTTAACTTATATGCAGAGTACATCATGCGAAATGCTGGGCTGGATGAAGCACAAGCTAGAATCAAGTTTGCTGGGAGAATTATCAATAACCTCAGATATGCAGATGACACCACCCTTATGGCAGAAAATGAAGAACTAAAGAGCCTCTTGATGAAAGTGAAAGAGGACATGTAAATATAGGCTTAAAACTCAACATTCAGAAAACTAAGATCATGGCATCTGGTCCCATCACTTCATGCAAATAGATGGGGAAACAATGGAAACAGCAAAAGACTTTATTTTTGGGGGCTCCAAGATCAGTGCAGATGGTGACTGTAGCTATGAAATTAAAAGATGCTTTCTCCTTGGAAGAAAAGCTATGAACAACCTAGACAGCATATTAAAAAGCAGAGACATTACTTTTCCAACAAATATGTATAGTCAGAGCTATAATTTTTCCAGTAGTCATGTATGGATGTGAGAGTTGGACCATAAAGAAAGCTGAGCAGTGAAGAATTGATGCTTTTGAACTGTGGTGTTTGAGAAGACTCTTGTGAGTCCCTTGAATTGCAAGGAGATCAAACCAGTGAATCCTAAAGGAAATCAGTCCTGAATATTCATTGGAAGGACTGATGCTGAAGCTGAAACTCCAATACTTTGACCACCTGATGTGAAGAACTGACTCATTGGAAAAGTCCCTGATGCTGGGAAAGATTGAAGGCAGCAGCAGAAGGGGACAACAGAGGATGAGATGGTTGGATGGCATCACTGACTAGATGGACATGAGTTTGAACAGGCTCCAGGAGTTGGTTATGGACAGGGAAGCCTGGCATGCTGCAGTCCATGGGGTCACAAAGAGTCGGACACGACTGAGTGACTGAGCTGAACTGAAACTAGCTGAAGAGTAAAAGTCACTTAAGATCCACTTTCCAAAGCTTAAAAACAAATTGAAAATGATCAAGATGATCTTTATGTAATGTAACCTTCTCTCCAAACAAAGTGCACCACTCTTTAAAGGAAGACCACAAAATCCAGAATTCAACAACATAAGACTAACCAAGTTCAGCATTCAGTTAAAAGGTTGATCATGTGATCTTGTGAAAATAGGAAAATATGATCCATATTCAATAGAAAATAAGTCAAAAGAAACCTGTAAGAAGTAACAGAGATGATGGAATTAACAAACAGAATTTTTTAAACAGCTGTTACGTGTGTGTGTATGTCAGTTGCTCAGTTGTGTCCGACTCTGTTACGCTATGGACTGCAGTCCACCAGGCTCCTCTGTCCATGGAATTCTCCAGGCAAGAATACTGGAGTGGGTTGCCATTTCCTTCTCCATGCATAAGTACTTAAAGAAAAATATGAACATAAAGAGGAGCCAAGTGAAATAGTATATAGAGCAAAGCAGAAACTCTAGTTTTGAAAAGTAGACTATCTGAAATGAAAGAGCAATGGGTGAGATTCATAGCACATTAGACATCACAGAAGAAAACCAGTGGACTTGAAATCATAACAATAAAGATAAAATAAAGCAATAAACAAAAAACAAAAAAATAAAATAATAACAAGAAAAATAAACAATAAATATCATCTAAAATGAAGTGCATATAGAAAAAAAAAAACTGATACAAACAAATGAACAGAGCATCAGGAACTTTGGGAAAATTTTCCAGCAGTCTAGCATTTATGTAAATGATATTCCAGAAGGATGGGAGAGGACAGAAATATATTTAAAGAAATAATGGCTGAAATGTTCTAAATTTGCTGAAAACTGTAAGCCCACACATTTGAAAAGTTCAAGGAATTTCAAATATGATAAACACAAAGAAAACCACGTTAAGACACATCATAAACAAATTGGTAAAAACCAGTGATAGAGAGAAAATCTTAAAAAGCAGCCAGAGAGGAAAAATCACATGTTATGAATGGAAGAATGAAGATAATTACCATAGTTTTCTCATCCAAAATGGTGCAGACCAGAAGACAATGGAACAGCATGTTTAAAGTGCTGAAACTAAAAACAAAACCAAAAACAGAACAAGAAAAGCCCTCAACCAAAAGTACCCTGTCAAACTACATTGCTGTATCAAGTGAGTATTTCAAAAAAATAGAAGTGAAATAATGACTTTTTAGCAAACAAAAGTTGAAAGAAGTTATATCCAGGAGATTTAAACTATGAGGAAAGCTAAAAGACATTCTAGGGGCAAAAATTTAGAGCTATATAAAGAAATAAAATCTCTACAAATTGCAAATTGTGGGTAAGGTTAAAAGAATTTTTGTTTTTTCATTTTAAAATTTCTTCGAAAGGCAACTGTTTGAAGCAAAATTAATATATATTATCTAGGGTGAAACAGATCACCAGCCCAGGATGGATGCATGAGACAAGTGCTCGGGCCTGATGCACTGGGAAGACCCAGAGGGATGAGGTGGAGAGGGATGTGGGAGGGGGGACCAGGATGGGGAATACTTGTAAATCCATGGCTAATTCATTTCAATGTATGACAAAAACCACTGCAATGTTGTAAAGTAATTAGCCTCCAACTAATAAAAATAAATGGAAAAAAAAAAGATTACATTTTAAGGTTTATAATGTTTGAAGAAATAAAATATTTAACCACACAAAAGTTGGGAAAGAAGAAATGGAAGCATACTAATGCAACTGGTATAATAACACTTTAAGGTAGACTTTGATAAGTTAAAAATGTATATTTTAAACCCTAGAACAAACACACACGCACAAGCCATAAACTAAAAATACAGAGACAGAGGTAATAAACCAATAGTAGAGATAAAATCCAATCATAAAAGATTTTTAATTTAATCCAGGAAAAGGCAGAACAAGACTGGAAAGAAGAAAGAATCTAAGGAACAAACAGTAAACACTAACAGTCTAATCAATTCAAGCCTAACTTTATTGATAATATTAAATGTAAACTCTAAACAATTCAACCAAAAGGCTGACATTGTCAGAATGGACAAAAATGTAGGAACCAATTGTTCATGTTATTATATGTTGTCTTTTTAAAAAAAGCCTACATTAAATATAAGGTCACAAGTAGCTAAAATGTAAAAGAATTGAAAAAGATATATCATACAAATGCTAATTAAATGAAAGCTGGAATGGTTGTATTAACATCAGAAAAAGTGGATTTTAGAACAAGGTATGTTATCAGGAATTACAATACAGAAAAAGCAACTGAAAAAATGCAAGCCCCATTCATGATCAAAACTAGGAATTGAAGTAAGTTTTCTTAACCTAATTTACAGGGTATCTATAAAAAACTACAGTGAACACTCATACTTCATGGGGAACAATTGAATACTTTTCCACCTAAGATTATAAATAGATCAAGGATATTTGTTCTTGTCACTTCTATTCAACAGTTGACTAATGGTTCTAGCTGATACAATAGGACAGGAAAAGTAAATAAAAGGCATATCATTAGAAAAGAAGAAGAAAATGGTTTTATTTGTGGACAACCTGATGATTGTTACCGGCTGAACTGTGTTCCTCCAGGTTCATGTGATCAAGCTCTCAACCCCAACACCCTAGAATATGACTATATTGGGAGATAGGCCTTCAGTTCAATTCAGTTGCTCAGACATGTCTAACTCTTTGCGACCCCGTGAACCACAACATGCCAGGCCTCCCTGTCCATCACCAACTCCCGGAGTTTACTCAAACTCATGCCTATCGAGTCGGTGATGCCATCCAGCCATCTCATCCTCTGTCATCCCCTTCTCCTCCTGCCCTCAATCTTTCCCAGCATCAGGGTCTTTTAAAATGAATCAGCTCTTCGCATCAGGTAGCCAAAGTATTGGAGTTTCAGCTTCAACATCAGTCCTTCCAATGACATCCAGGACTGACCTCCTTTAGGATGGACTGGTTGGATCTCCTTGCAGTCCTTTAAGGGGTGATTAAATTACAATGAGGCCTTTAAGGAAACCCTGAATCCCATCTGACTGGTGTACTTATAAGAAGAGGAAATTTGGACACACAGACACCAGGAGCATGCACAGGTGAAAGTTCATGTGAAGACAGAGCAAAAAGTGCTGTCTGCAAGTCAATGAAAGGGTCCTCAGAAGAAAGCAAATCCACTGACTCCTTGATCTTGGACTTCCAGACCCCAGAACTGTGAGAAATAAATTTCTGTTAAGTCGCCCATTCTTTGGCATTTTGTTATGGTAGCCCTAACAAATTAATATGATGGCATTATAGAAAGCCCTAAGTAATCTTCAGTAAAAGGGTATTAGAACTAACAAGTAAATTTAGGACGATGATAGAATACAAAAATCAACTGTGTTTCTACATAGTTACAACCAATTGGGATGGTGAAATCAACATGCAATACTGCTAGCCCAATAACAAAAACATGAAATTATAAAATACTGAAGGGCAATTTAGCAACATATTTTCAATACTTGTGCAATAAAAACTATAAAGCATTAAGTGGAAAAATTAAATAATAAATAAATGGAGCAGTATATCATGCAAATCAAAAGACTCAATATTGTAAGTCAAATATTTCTTAAGTTCATCTACAGAGTCAATATAATGCCAATCGTAATTCCAGAGATGGTTCTGTATAAATTTTATTCTAAAGTTTATATGGAAATGTGAAATACCTAGAAGTGCTAAAGCATTTTGAAAAAATAAAACAAAGTATGAAGATTTACATTATGGAGTTTAAGTATTTCCATAGAGCTACAGGATTTAAGACAGGGTGATATTCACGTAAGCACAGTTTATGAAACACAACAGAATCCAGATACAGGCCTCCATATACATGGCCAATTGATTTGAACAAAGGAATTAAGGAAATTTAATGGGAAAGGATAGTCTTTAAACAAATGGTGCTGAAACTAATGAATATCCACACAGAAAAAAATTAACATTTTACCATTACTATATTTCATAAACATTAATTTACTTGAAGTGGATCATAGAACAACGTAAAGGCTAAAACTATAAATCTTCTAGGGAAAAAAATGGGAGAAAGATCTTAGCAACCTTGAGATAAAGATTTTTTGATATATAAAGCATAAAAAATTTATGAATTACAAATTATCAAAATTAAAATCTTTTGTAAATACAATATCTATGTCAAACAAAGGACTTGTATCAAACATATATAAAGAACACTTACAACTTAGAATTCAAAAATAGCAAAATATTTTATTATCACTGCACACAAGGAAATATATAAATGGCCAATAATCACTTGAATATGTTCAATATTAACACTCATCGAGAAAAGTAATTAAAACCACAGTGAGGTACCACTACATCTCTGCTAGGAAAACATTTTAAAAAAACCCACCAAGGGTTAATGAGAATGTGAAACAACCAGATCTTTCCCACATTATTGGTGGGAATATGAAAGTTGTACAACCAACTTTGAAAACAGTCTGGCAGCTTAGCATACGTTTGTCCTATGACTCAATAATCACATTTCAAGAGAAATGAAAACTTGTCCACTTGAGGACTGCTACATGAATACGTTCTAGTTCATAGCGATTTAAATCATTACAGTCCCAAACTGGGAATAACCCAAATAGCCATCGTTATGTGACAAACTGTGATGTGTTTATACACGAACACCACTAGCAATAAAAAGGAATGTAAGACTTCCCTGGTGGTGTAGTGAATACGAATCCACCTACCACTGCAGGGACAGGGGTTAGATCCCTGGTCTGGGAAGATTCCGCATGCTGCCAAGCAACAAAGCCTGTATGCCATAACTACTGAGCCCGCAATCTAGAGACGACAAGCTGCAACTAGTGAAGGCTGTGTGACTGTGCTCTGCAAAAAGAGAAGCCACTGCAATGAGAAGCCTGTGCACAGAGACAGGAGAGTTGTCCCCACTTGCTGCTACTAGAGAAAACCCATGTGTAGCAAGGAAGACTCAGCGCAGCCAAAAATAAATAAATAATGCATATAAATACGGCAATGTATACATGTCAAAATAAGTAAATAAAAAATAAGAAGGAATGTACTACTACTAATAAATGCAACAACATGATGAGATTTAGTTGCTCAGTCGTGTCCAACTCTTTGGCTCTTCTGTCCATGGGATTCTCCAGGCAAGAATACTGGAGTGGATTGTCATTCCCTTCACCAGAGGATCTTCTCCACCCAGGGATCAAACCCAGGTCCCCTGCATTGCAGGCAGATTCTTTACCCTCTGAGCTACAGGGAAGTCTTCAACAACATGAATGATTCTCAAAAGAATTATGCTAAGTAAAAGAAGTCAGACACAAAAGAGTACATATGCTGTCATTCCATTTGTAAGAATGGAAAAGATCCTGATGGAAAAGATAACACTAATCCCAAGGAATAGAGAGTAGGTCATTTGTTATATGGAAAAAAGGGTGGAGGAACTGACTATAAAGGAACATGATGGAGGTTTTTTAGGGTGATGGAAATATTCCACATTTTTATAGTACTAATTACACTGATTGACATATATGTATGTGTGTGTCAAAACTCACTGAACTATATGCTGAAAATGGGCATTTTAGTTTATAGAATTATTCTTCAATAAGCTTGATCAAAATAATTTTTAAAACTTTAATAAAATATAATGGACTCTTTGACATTTCAGTCTCTGTTCAAATAAACAAAAGCAACATAAAAAGTGCCACTGGGTCATGAAGACAATATTTCTGGATAACAGTTTGAGCACCAGTCTCACCAGATGTTTTGTGGGATGCTGATGAATTGTGACAATTTCAAATTTTAGGGATGACCTGGTTTTTCTAAAAATTGTGAGTGATTATGACCTATTCATTTTTCTCTCTTATATTCTGTAGCTTGTTGGATAAACTCTTATTTGCTTATATTTTTCAAAATTTTGAAATGAAAATTTTAATTTTTCTTTCATTTTCTTCCTTCCTTCACTCCCTTTCCTTTTGTTCTCTTTCTCCCCCTCCTTCCCTTTCCTTGTTCTTTCTTCATCTGTTTTAAAGGGAAGATCTACCTCTTCTCTCTGATCCTCACTGGTTCTCCCTCTCTACTTTTCAGTTAAAGAAACATTTATCAAAATGGGAAATACAACTTAAAGTTCTGAGAAGAGAAATCATAGCATGGTATCAAAAATACTTGGAAGATCTGGCTTCCCATCTTAGCTCTTCTGTAAATCAGCCATGTTATCTTGATGCAGTTGGCCATTCTCTCATTCCACAAACTCTCTGATTTTGGCCTCAAGTTCCTCATTTGTAAAATGAGAGCTAAATTCTATGATCTCTTCTGCTTCTCACAGTTCTTCACTGAAAGTCCAACTGATAGAAGCCTCACAATTACTCCCTTGTCACTTACAAACTGCATCCTCTGTGATAGAGCAGTCCACATTGTCTTGCTGGCAACTGAGGAAGAAGAGGAAAAACTTTAAGCATCTTACTAGGGCTTGGTTTAAAGATAACCCACTATGGAGAAAGCATGATCATACAATTTTTCTCAGAGAGCAAGACACATTCACACTCAGGGCTCTCACACACAGGCTCTCAACATGAGTGGGTAGGCAGGGTTTCTCACCATCTTATGGACAACTATCTTAGATGGTAGGATATGCCTCGATTCCCCAGACCTTAACCAGGTCAGCTTCTGGAGTCTTTCCCTTTACCATATGGGTTTGGCATAACACATCAAAACCCAAGTCCCTTCAGGCTTCAAATCATTTGGACTCAACTTCTGCTTGACTGCACCTAGACTCCTCAAAAACCTGCTGCCTTTTGAACCATGTACAGTCACCAGATAGGGACTGTGAACACCTGATTCTGAACATGTAGGTTGGGGGTCTTGTCCAATTTTTATGTGGTTTAATTGCCAAGTGTCTAAAGCTTAATGTGCTGTGCTATGTAAATATTTTATAGATTTAACACTGGTTAACTGTCACATTTTGATGCCAGCAAAGTTTTAGGGTATAAAATGGTACCTGACCAACATCAAATGACTTTATAGCTGCAAGAAATTCAGTGCGTGGAAAAGTTCTGTATGTAAGGAGGAAAAAGGAAAATAAAAGTGGATTTGAAAGGTTAAAAAAACAAACAAAAAAAACAACGTTTTGACAAAACACAAGCTTTAAAGAAGCAGTGTAAATTTGTTCCTCCACAGTCTTCTACATGGGTTGAATCTGTTTCAAGGAAATTTAGGGCTTTGCATTAAATCTTGGGTATGACAAGGACCAAAACAGAGGCTCTGTGGAGATATGGTGACGAGGAGGGTGGACTGGGGAGAGCCTCTCCCTAAAGTGCATATCTGCAGTAGGTTTGCCTACCTCAGACTGGCCCTACTGATCAGGCCTGTGCCTCCAACCATCCCAAAATCCCTCCTTGGTGTAGAAATCATTCTGGAGCTCTCAGCGTGTACTCAGAATTGTTGAAGAAACAATGACGAGTCAGAATGAGGCAGCGCTTTGGAGTTCAACGGCCATTGTCCTGATCTTTTTGTATCAGGTGTGTGACCGTGGGCAAGATATTCACGAAATTCACTAAACTTTAGTTTCATCATCAACAAAATGGGGAGAATAAAAATATATACTCCCTAGGATTAGCTGAGGTAGAGTCCATAAAACAGTGGGCACCATACTTGGGAGTTGGAAAGCCTTTCTATAACTGTTAGCAAATGTCACAATCATTATTATTGAGGGAGAGAGAATTACAAATGTCAACAGAGCAGAAATATCCTTCAGGTATCCAAAGTGAGGAATGACTAGTCCTGGCCAGGTTAATGGGGCTGACTTCCTTGAGTAAGGGACAACTGTGCTGCCTTGTAGTGAGAGTGGGAGTTTGATAGCTGAAAACTGTCAAAGGGCATTCCGGTTGGATGGATCAGCAATACAGACCCTATATGATCTCATCCAGGAAGATGTGATTGCTCAGTCATTTAAAAAAATAAAGAGCCCTAAGCTCACAATGGGAGAGACGTGATGGAAGGACAATTAAGCTGCAGCCTGTTCACGGACTTCCTGCTGAACCTAAACAGGTTTCTCAGACCAGTGACTCATCAACAGGGCAGACTACATGTACCTGTTGCGTAAACCCAGTGCTTCTGGTTTATTTTTATCTTGCTTCTGTAACCCCTTTTTGTTCCATTATTAATACTCAGTGCATTGGGCGATGCGATCAACTCCTTTTTGGCTTTTTGCATTCATTATGCATTTTGTGGCCAAGAGAGTGACTTCCTCTCCACCCGTTTTCTTTCCTCTTTCTGGAAAAATGTTCTTCTCTCTGACGTGTTACCTATATGACATAAAGTAGCTATTGTTTCTACACTTCATTGCATAGTGTGCTTGCCATGGATATTCAATTGGAATTAATATTTACCGTCTATTGTGCTAGGCACTTTGAAGGCTTTTCCCATTTTTCTCATGACAGTTCTCTGCGATAGGTGTTGTTTTTGCATTTTGTGGATGGGACTCAAAGAGGTGAAGTAATCTGACCAATGTCAGCAGGCCTGAATATGAGGTGTGCTGCTTGCTGACTTTCTTTTGCGGCTCTTGCTCTCACCACTGGACAACATGTCCACAGGACACCCAGGCCTGGGAAGAGAAGCGGTGTCAGGAGGGCAGAGACCGTTTCTTCCTTCTCTGACATTTAGAGCTCCCTCAAGCTCAGGGCCGTGGCTGTTGGGTGTCTCATCACAAATGTTGCCAAGATTTCCATTTCTATCCATTCAGGTCAAATTTGCTCCATTGCTTTCACATATCTGAGCGTAGTTTAATTACAAATATCTTTATTCTCATCGCTTACCAATATATCTTTTGTTTTTGTTTTTTTCAGCAAAACAGTGTTCATTTTTAAGTTTTGGTGTTAAAGAATGGCAGAGACAGAGAAAAGTAAGTGACCACACTTTTATTTGTGGATGATTTTCTTATCTACTGAATAGTGGGAAATATCTATTGCTGTACTTTTCACTTTTATATTATTTTTAAAAATTAAAAAAATATATATTATGTGCTTCTCCAGTTCTCTGTTCTGTGATTTCTGATATGAACAAAACTTGTGAAGATTCTTAAGGAGTAATAAACTGAACTCACTTCAGTGTGAGCAGTTAATCCACAATCCCTGATCAACAGTTCCATTCTTATCAATTCCCATATTCATAGAGATCCTTCTGCAACTTTCCTAATAAACTGGGAGAAGATTTCCTTCATTTAACGTGCTCTTTTCTCATTAGGAAGCCAACAGTACAATGGCACTTCTCCCTTTCTTCCCCGCCTGTCTGGCTTTGACTGGCCGTGGGATTAATTGGGCCGTGATCAATCTCCTAAAAGATGGCAAATTGGGAATGGCAGGTGGAAGGAGGAAAGCATGAATATTAATTAGCTAGGATTCCAAACAGAAGCCTTTTAATTATATTAAAATGCACAGGCCTGCAGGCAGTGAGATGATTCCTGCTGTAAATCTGTCGACAGGCCATTAGCTCAGCCACGTCAATGCCTTTTAATGAATGAATATATACATTTCAAGTGAGGGAGAGAGAAATACTTTCCTGTTTATAAATATTAAAAGGAAAACTATCAACGTGAGGTGATATCTATGACAGCTCCTTTCAGGCTGGAGGTGTTTGGGGAAGGCAGGGAAAGTGGTCTCCCTGAACTGCTCATCCAGGCTGTGAAACTGAAGCCTATGGCTGATATGGGGACTGATACAATTAATAACAGATGACTGCAGCCAGGGTGAGGCATTTGAGGAAGTTACATTAACTTTTCAAGTCACTTTCAAACCATTTGCTACAGGAAACAAGGAAGTCAGTTCTTTGCTTCTTGTTAACCTGAAGAAAAGCATTTAAAGATTGACGAGTGGCCAGTCACCATGGGGAAAGGGCCATGAACTGAGAAGTGTTAGAAATCTGTGGTGGTAAAGAAATGGTAGAGAATAAATATAAGGACACCAAGGGGGAAAGGGTGAAGTGGGAGAAATTGGGAGATTAAGATTGACACATATACAATATTTATACTATTTATAAAATAGATAACTAATAAGAACATACTGTATAGCACAGGGAACTCTACTTAATGCACTGTGGGGACCTGAATGGCAAGGAAGGCCAAAAGATAGGAGATGATATGTATATGTATGGCTGATTCATTGTGCTGTACACGTAACATTGTAAAGCAACTATACACCAATAAAAATTAATTAAAAATAAATAAATCAATCACATCCATTCAACAACTTTTCATACACCACCCAATACAAGGTGAATTTAACCCTATTCTGTTAATAATGTCAAACTGAACATGCACGTGTGCCATGTGGACCAGATATATATGACCTCATTCATTGACTTCTAGAGAATGGAGACTTAAGAACCAATGGTCAAAACCTCAAAGAGTGCATTTGTTTATGGTGTTTTGTAGGGGGAAAAAAAACAGTGCTGAAAAGTTACTGAATAAACATTCAATTTGTTAAAAAAACAAAAACAAAAAAGCCCTCAAAAAACAGAAATTAAATATAAGCAGGCAGATCTCCATAGATCTAGTCACTTTGAGAAAGTCCGTGGAAGAGAATGGCAGGGAATATGGAAACATACCAGCTGTGAGAATGGGAAAGTGGGATGAAGGAAAGCTGGTCACAGATGACTTCATAGATTCAAAAGGCTTGAACAGAGCTTAGTGACCCACTAGTCCAACCTCCTCATTTTAGAGAATTAGAAACTGAGGCCCAGGGGTGAGGGGGGGGGAAGGCCGTGTACAGAGTGATTAGTTGGTAGAGGCATCCTCTTTACTTCCCTATCTACCTGCTTACTTATGTATCCATCTCCTTAACTATCTACCTACTTACCTATTTACCTCTTCATGTACCACATCCTTCTATAAAATATTTGAGCATTCTCTTGACCCTAAGTCTGGAGGATTTTTAAAGACTTCTTGCTGCCTTCCTATTAATAAATTTAAATAAGAACACATTTGAGAGAACAAACTTATGGTTGCTGGAATGGGGGGTGATGGAAAGAAGAGGGGAAGGGATAGTTAGGGAGTTTGGAATGGACATGTACACACGGCTATATTTAAAATGGATAACCAAAAATACCTACTGTATAGCATGTGGAAATCTGCTCAATGTTATGTGGCAGCCTGGATGTGAGGGAGTTTGGGGGAGAATGCTGCTACTGCTAAGTCACTTCAGTCATGTCCAACTCTGTGCGACCCCATCCCTGGCATTCTCCAGGCAAGAACACTGGAGTGGGTTGCCATTTCCTTCTCCAATGCATAAAACTGAAAAGTGAAAGTGAAATCACTCAGTCACGTCTGACGATACATGTATATATGTGGCTGAGTCCCTTTGCCATCCACCTGAAACTATCACAATATTGTTAATCAACTATACTCCGATACAAAGTAAAAATTAAAAAAAGAACACATTCGAGGAAACTGCATACTATGCACACTTTACTTAATCTGAGAATATCCATCTAAGGGCGATAATAGTTCAACCCAACTGTGCAGAGATGCCACACGGTTCATCCCAGTCTACTGGAGCGCCACCAGAAGAATGCAATGACTTAGTGGAGCTACCCTTGAATTACTCTTGATTTTGAAAGCCTTTCAGGTAAAAAAAGAAGCTCACCAGAAGATACCTGAGAACACTCAGGCCTGGAAGTTCAGTACTGGTGACTATGAAAGGAAGGTAAGCCAAAAATAATTTTTTTGAGCACAATTTTGAAAAATGCTATATAGTTGAAATCCAATCAAGAGTCCTTATGATCCTGAAAAGCTTTATGTGGACTTTTTAAGGATAAGTTCAGAAACCAGCTGCAGATGGGCACTCTTCTGTACATGTACCTACACGTGTGTGGGAGTGTGTATGTATAGGTTTTGGGAGAGCAAGTCATAAGTTGGTTCTATCTGTCAATAGGACAGCACTCCCAGGATGGATACACAGCTCCCAAATATCTGGCTTTAGCACAATAGGAACTCAGGAGATAGAATGTGGATGACGTAACAAAGGACGCTTATTGGAAAAGCAGCTTAAAGAGCATGTCAAGAAAGTAATGTGAAAGTATTGCTGCTGTGGCCTCCTCTGGTGGCTCAGACGGTAAAGAATCTTCCTGCAATGCAGGAGATGCATGTTCGATCCCGGGGTTTGGAAGACCCCCTGGGGAAGGTAAGGTCTACCCATTCCAGTGTTCTTACCTGGAAAATTCCATGGACAGTGGCTGCTGCTGTGTGTTCTCACACATTATTCTAGCCACAGGGATCAGGCATGCTCAAAACTTCTTTGAGATGCACTTAGCCTCAAGACTGTGAAACATAGTAATGTTCTTTATTTGGTAATATTGAGGAGAAGATAGAGGATGATTGATGTCACACAGCAGTTATGTTAGATGTCCATTCAGCTCAGTTCAATGTGGATTCAATATTTCTTATGTGCCAGAGAGGGGATTAGGGGCAACTGTTTGAGGTATAGTGGTGAGCATAGCTGCCTTCCAGAGAAGGAATTAAGATCTAATGATGCAAAGAAGGATAAGACACAATGCTGCTATTTTCAGGCCACTTTTCTGGAAAGACATGACCAAGTAACTAACACAGTGGGGCAAATGCAATAGCGGAGGTGGGCACAGGAAGCAAAGGCGTGCAGAAGAACAGCACTGGCCTCACTTGTGGGGTCGGGATGGTTCTTGGAGAAGATAGAGTCTGAGAATAAGCTTGGGTGGACAAGAGAAGGTTGGAGGGAGAGAGGGAGACAGGGAAAGGAAAAGACATGACCTTCAGACTTAATATCAACAGCAAAGGTATATAATATGTGTGCTTCTTGACACTATGTTTCTTGTTTAAGAAAAACTTATTTTGCTGTTCCTGCTTTCAGATGAAGATCAAGGTTCATCTGAATTAGAAATTTGCCTCTCCATGAGATGATGATAAGAAAAACTAGTAAAACAGAGCATTCAGCAACCCACCATTCACTGTCCCGAGTTGTTCCTCTTTCCTACCTAGCTATTTGTAAGATTTGAGCACTGCTTATTTCCAGGAAGTGGAAACAACATGAATGCCCATCACCTGTTTGGATAATGAATTGCAGTTAATCAATATAAGTCAGGGCAGTAATTTATCACAAACTCCCTGTATTTGCTGCTGGCACCCTTTCCTTTTTAATATTCATAGTAAGACAGTGAAGCTGGAAGTCAGTAGTGGGCTAGAAGCTACAATAGGAAGAAACTCATTGTCCCTTTGGTAGTTATTAAGTACTCTTCTTTTTAAAAAATATTTATTTGTTTGGCCACATTGGTTCTTAGTGGCAGCATGCAGCAAACACTTCTTTCTCTTTGTGGGTTGCAGGCTTAGTTGCCCTATGGCATGTGGGATCTTAGTTTCCTGACCAGGAATCAACCCCCTGTCTCCTGCATTGGGAGATAGGCTTTTAACCACTGGACCACCAGGGAAGTTCCAAGTGTTCTTCTTCTTGATGCATTTCTTCTGTGAGGTGAAGGTGAAGCACAGCAGTGTGCATCTGGAAGAGTGAACTGGGGGGAAACTGTACCTTATCTCTGGTTTAATTTGGTAATTAAGTTGGTAATTGGTAACCTAGTTGGTAATTGTCCTGGGGGCAGGATTTTAGCAGTTGATCAGGGCAGAATCTTGGTTGCCTAGAGAAGAGACAGTAGAAAAGTCATTCTTCTACAGTGTTAGCAACTTTGTCTTCTAGACTGGGGATAAGATGGGAATTAGAAATGTTATGCTTTTCTTTTTCCTGCTTGTCCAAATCTATCTTCTACATTTATCTCCTAAGATTTTTGTTCGCCTTGGATCCAGACCCACGGCTGATCAGGGACCGTACTGTGCTGGAGATTTGTTGGGGGTGAATGGGCCTGTGTGGTTTTTCACCCTCTTAGCTTCCCAGAAGTACCAAAAAATTCTGGAACTGCAACTATTCAGTTAAGTTCAGGAACTTGACTCACTGGGAGTCTTTTTAAAGTAGTTCAGGTTCAGGAAATTCAGGCACACTTTCAGAGAGCTGAATTGCTGTGCTGGATTAGATTTGGGGAACTTTCAGTGATATATGACTATCATGAACACTTTGAAGAGCCTGTCATCTCTGTGCCAATACCAGATACGTAGCAGAGACATTCCATAGTTAGCCCCTTATCAAAGATGGCACATGCCTATCTTTCTGATTAAGGAGAACTCATGCTCTTTTGAGTAAACCAATGAAAGAAAAGCTTCAAAATGATACACAAACCCTGTGATAAATGGGCTAGTCAAAGGAGGAAGTGTGGTTGACTAAAAAGGGAGTTTAGGCAGAAAGAGACTGCTTGGCAGGGAAGAATTAATTCACTAGACTGGTTCTGCTACCAGACTCTCCTGTTCTGATGTCTAAGGCTTAGGGTGATGCCAATAGAAATAGAGTGGTTCTCATATAGACTCTGCAAGAAGTTGGAAATAGAGGGATATTCAGAAAGTCAACAAGAGAAAGTATAGCAGTAGGGTGTGTGTGTGTGTAGTGTGCGTGTAGGGGCCGAGGGGCAGAGTCGGTGGTATAGTAGATTAAAGATGACTTCCAGTTTTCTTTCTTTCTTTTCTTTCCTCCCAACTATTTCCCCCATCAAGAAGTAGAATATATTTCCCCTCCCTTTAGGTTTTACCAATAGAATGCTGGAGAAGTGATGGTATATAACTTTGGAGATCAGGCCTTAAGAGATCTACAGCTTTTCCTTTCACTTTTCTTGGAAATCACTCACCATGTTGTGAGTAAGCCCAAGAAACCACAGAGTAAGACCTGCTGGAGGGAAACCAAAGCCTCCAGCCTCCAACCCTAACGGAGCTGCAGCCTGCACAGCCAGTGCTAACCACCAGCCATAGTGAACGAGGTCATTTTTGATCTTCTAGCATCCTCATGTCCCACTGAGGGCACCCCATGAAGCAAAAAAAGATGCTCAGTCAATCCACAGGAACAGGAGAAATAATAAGTCCTTGTTTGAAAACCACCAAGTTTTGGGGTGGTCTGTTACATAGTCATATATAACTAAAACATGTGGAATCTCCACGCTTTAGAAAGGATGGCTTAACTGGGACGCAGCTTTGGTCGGGAGAGAAGGGGACAGCCCCTGGAAGCCACACCTGCGGTAAGAGGTAGTGCTGGAAGTGGGAAGGCACTCCCATAAGGCGAGCAGGGAAGGAGGAAAAATGATGATGACCAAGTGGTGGCAGATAGTCTTAGTCTGGCATACATGGGCGATATATCTGAAGAACACCTAGAAAGATTTGGGGGAGATTTTTTTGAGAGTGAAAGTGAGATCTTTAAGTTTTACAAAAGCATGAACCCCAGAATGCCAATATAAATGGATTTTTGTTATTAATCTATAATCTTGATGTTAGCTGGGCCTTTCTTTCTCCTTGAGATCTGGATAAGATTTGGTTGATGCACCAATTCTGCATCTGTGAAAGACTAAAAGACTCCCCAGGATTGCTATGGATTTCTAGGGAAATTTTCTCTTCCTTAGCCCTAACTCTAAACTCTGGCTTCTTTTATGGGTGGTCTCACTGTCCTCTATGCTTTTTCTGTTTCACATATTATCAACCTAAACACTAAATCTTCTCTTAATTTTCACAATTTCTATCCATAAAAGCATTTGTGTGTGTGTGTGATTAGTAGACATTAATAAGAAATTTTGGAGTCTGTGAAGAGTATTTTAAAGTGTAGCAACATAAACTTCAAATTGAACCCAAGACCATCCTCACATTCTTTTTTGTTGTTGTTGAACCCTCACCAAGAGCTGCATTTTTGTTTTGTGTTTTGTTTTTGGCCATGCAGAGTGGAATGCGGGATCTTTGTTCCCTGACTGGGGATCGGGCCTATGTCCCCTGCAATGGAAATGCAGTCTTAACCATTAGACTGCCAGAGAAGTCTCCTGTCCTTATTCTTAAAAATACCTTTGCCCCAGCACTGGAGAATTTTCACAAACAGTATCACTCCAAGTGCTGGCTGAACCTTATTCTATGTCATGATTCCTCTTTCGCTTACGTCTTTCAGTAACAAAACAAATTTCTCTCATCTTCTCGCATAGAATAGCTATCTATCTGTTTATTTTACTCACTGACTCACTCTCCAACCTGAGCTGCTTATCGAGATATTTACTCAGTAGATACGCTTGTCCTCTGAGGAACAATTATGATGTCAGTTGTTATAGTGATAACATTTCACTCTCCCATTTCCTATCCTACTAAAATGACTGCAGTTTCCTGCAAAGGTACGCCAGTGTTGTTCTTTCTCTTTCTCTCTTGAGTGTTGAGTGAAAGGAAATCAAACCTAATAAACCTGGGCTATACCCAACTCACTGCCTTGCCTCTCTTTGCTTCCTCTTAGAGGGTGGAGATTAGGTTCTCTTTAAGGTGTTGCTTTCTTTGTATAAAATCTTCTTCATTGCCTAGGTGAGGAAGGGAGAATTTCTGAATCCACTCTCTGGGTGGGTGCCATTTTCAGTTTTGGGGAGATTTTTATGAGAGTGAAAATGAGATCTAGAGATTGCACAGTAAGGAATAGGCATAAACCAGAGAACTCCAGCCTATGCAGAATTTCTGTTATTAGCCAATTGGAGACCCTCTTACACACGACAGTGATGTGTCAGAGATGGTGAGTGGTTTGTTTCACTTAGAAATCCATTCATTCATTCATTAAAATTTTTTGGCATGAATTTATAGGAAACTTCTAAGGAAGTCAAACATGACTGAGACAGAATCTCTGGTTGAAAGAGCTTCTGATTCAGTAGGAGAAATAAAAGAACAAAATACCTACCCACTTTGGCAGTATTGATGTCCCCTTAGAAAAGGGAGCTCTAACTGAGTCTGTGCAATAAGAGTTATTTGTGGTACAGTTCCTGTGGAATTACATTCTTCCTTCAGCCCTGTTCATACAATTGTCTGATAGTCCTCTAAGGAGATGATGACGGTTTAGGCCCCTCAAAATGTCAAAGGATTCCCTTCAGTCTCTTGCCTGCTGGATTCTACCCTCTTTTCTCATCTATGATCATTTTCTTGAAGAATTTTCAAGCTCCTACAAAACTTACCTTTTAACATCCAGCATATGATTCTTCGTGTTTTTCTTTCTAGTACTATCATTTGCAGACATTTTCTCAGTTATTATGAGTCAAAATGGTTGCTCTATAAACCTGAAACAAATGGAGGAATTCCCCGGCAGTCCAGCAGCTGGGACTCAGCGGTTTCACATCTGTGGCCCAGGTTCAATCCCTGGATGGGGAACTAATATCCCACAAGCTGCATGGCCAAAAACAAAAACAAAAAGGCAGATGGCAGAGATAGAGTATATGATGGATAAGCCACATCCAACTGCAGAACACACTCAACTCTGGGAAGCACTGGCAGGATCCTTTTTGGTGGGGAGCATCTGCAATATGGTGCACTAACACCCAATGGCCAGGAGAGCCGGCATCAGACTTCCATGCTAGTTCTCATGAGCTGGTACTCAGGTCATAGGAAAGAGAGCTATAAGACTAGCACACTTAAACAGACTTTTTAAGCAGAGTTAACAAGTTACCTCCAGTAAAGAGAGCAGCAGTATGGTCTCATGGAGCTGCACTGGCTCTTAATAAAATGTTACAGGCTTCAAATTTCAGAAGCATTTTGGTGGGTACTTTTAGGAAGCAAGCTTGAATGTAGCTTTTCTTTCCTTGTCTTCTGGAAATATAGGAAATATTTATTTTTTATATTCTTAGAGTCTAGCACAGTACCTGGCAAATGGCTCAATAATAATTTGTTAACTGATTGGTTGAATGAGTGAATGAATCTATCACTCAATCTAATAAAACTTTTCTCCTTTCTGATCCACTCTGTGTCTTCATTTAAGCATTTGTCTGTGAAGTTTAAAGTGTTTATATTCACATTATGGTGCATTTGCTTGTGTTGTTCAACACTCTAAAATCTATAACATGTTAGAGTGGAATTCTACTTTATTTAATAAATTACAAGGTAGATAAATAGGTATGTCAAAAAGATGTTTAGGATTTCTTTTAATAAATTAAGATAGAGGTTCTTAATGAGGTTAATAGAACAGTGCCAATCTAACTATCTCATTATTAGCTGGAAAACTTGAAGCAGTTCAGATTTCTGGGTCTTACTTCTATATTTTTGAAAATTTCCTCAGATGATCCTGATACACAGTCAGGTTTGAGAACCACTGCCACATTCTTTAAGGTAAGATCAAAACTTTGAAAATCCTAGCTGTTGGCAGTTTTCCTGAATTAGATCATGTAGTACAGGCCCACTGAAAGCTACCAAGGTAGCTTTGGGAGGGAGGTACTGGTCTTTCTGAAAGTTATACTTCTTAATGCAAGCATTTGCCTAGTGCTTCTCTGGTCTTTTACCAACAATGTGTTTATTGTGTGTTCATAGTCTCTTTCTCTGAAGGCAAGTTGGCACCCATTATCTTGGGCTTTTGAGATAGTTCTTATTTCAAACAATCTTCCCTCTTATTCTCACGAGTATAGATGTGCTACTAGGATCCACACTTTGGAGATGGAGTTCCATGCTCACAGAGATTGTAAACCTGCCCAGTGACTTCAAGCTGGTGAGGGAAGCTCAAGGTCATGTTTGTCTCATTATACCCTTTGCCTCTCCGTTGTGACTGTAGACTAGGGGCTTATACTGACTCTGGAGCTCTGTATACATTCCTCTAGTCCTTGCGATAACCTTGCAAAGAAAATAGCCTCTAGAGTCCTCCATTTTGTGGATGGAGTTTTTCAAGAGTTCATTATCTCTAGTACATTGTTGCCACTCACATACTCTTTCGCACTCTGGCAAAGATTGCTCTGTGTTCACTTAACCCCATTGCCTTTTCCTCATGCATGCACACCCACACTGCATTTCCCAGTACCTGTTGTCATTAGATGTGACCATGTGATTGAGTTCTGGCCAATAGAATATGGGCAAAATTGATCACTCCACTTCCAACGTTAGCCCATTAAGAAGCCCCAGTATTATCCTTTGGGCCTTTTCTCTTTTCCCATCGGCAAGCTGAATGCAGCAGATGGGGAAAATAAAAACCTAGAAGATTCAGAAAAAACCTTGATTGTGTGGCTCCTTGTCAGAATTCTGTGGTGAGAAATAATTCTCACTGTATTAAGATGGCCATGAGCCTCCCCTGACTAATACATCTGCCCTGTCTTTGGTCCGTAGCTTCTGCAGCTGTAATACCAATCTCTGACCTGAGAGACCCAGAGCAGTGGGCAAAGGGGAGCATTCTCTCAAAGGAGCTGCCAGGAGGGCAATGTGACATAAGGAAAAGCACTGGCTTGGACCTGGAAGAAATGGGTTCTCATTCTCACTGTTGGTCTAAGTGTGTGAACTCAACTGATTGCTGTCACAGCCAGAGAGTGTTCCCCTGTGAAATGAAAATAATGAGAGATGACATATATAAAAGAATCTGGTCATGATGCCTAATAAATCTAAGAACTCTTCAGAAATGTAGCAAGAGTTTGGCAGAAGCTGGGACTTCCCCGGTGGTCCAGTGTTTAAGAACCTGCGTGTGCAACTGCTGAAGCCTGCAAGCCACAACTAAAGAGTCTGTACTCAGCAACAGAAGATCTTGCATGATGCAATGAAGACCTTGTGTGTTGCAACTAAGACCCAATGAAGCCAAATAAGTAAATAAGTAAAGTTGCTAGAAACTGAAGGAAGTGTCAAAGAGGAAGACTTTGTATCAAGTCCAGAGAGTCAGAGGTACCCCCATGGTTATACTGGGCAACGTCCTGCATGACAGCTCTGTAGTGAGGGTTCTATGCATATTATGACATATTTGACCCTATGATGGCTCTAGTAGGCTTGTCTAAGTCACTTGCATCTGAATAACTTTTTGAGTCTTTTTTCCCCCTGCTTCTTTCTTGTTTCAGGGTAATGATAGAATGTCAGTTCAATGAGGAGAGGCCTGCCATCTTTTTACCTAATGTACATGGAGCACCTACCACAGGGCCTGGTACATTGCATGTGCTATATTTGTACAGGACATATTGTATTTGGCTCAATGACTGACTCATCTCAGAGGAACAAAAGGATGATTTGTTCTTTTACTTTTATCCTCACATCTTCTTCCTCTCTCCTGCAGGTGGAATGGTCAAGCCTGTATATTTAGACTTCTGGACAACTTTGCTTCTGGGGTCGTTTGATGACTTTTTGGTTCACCTTAAAAAAAAAAAAGGGAATAAGAAATTGCCAGGTATTCAGAAGAAATTCCTCACCCAGTTTAGTACTTTGGTTTAAAGAAGTAGAACTGGCTTTGAGACGTAGATGGGAAGCTGGTAGTAAGTTCTTCCAGGTCTGTTGGCCCTATCCTACTCCCTGATAGAGCTCTGGTTAGACCAGAGCCTCTGATGGGGTTGGGGACAGGTGAATACCTCTGATCTGTACATAGAGTGCCAGACAGGGTGGCCAGTTCATCCTAATTTGTCCTGGTCTTTCCAGGTTTGAAAACTGAAAGCCTTGCATCCTGGAAACCCCTTCAGTCCTGGGTAAACCAGGACAATTGGTCACTACTGCCATGTTTCAGGATCTATCATCAGAGATCAACATGCCAAGCTCTTAGGGAAATTAAAATAGAGGAAGTCTTGTTCAGGCTTCAGAATCAGGAGAGCAGTCCTCTGACTGGATTCCTTGCCTGCCTACAAGCAGGCAAGTCAGGCAGCACTTTAAATAAGAAAGGGAGTGGGTTTTGGAATTCTTGAGCCCCTGGAGGTCTGGCCAACCCCAGGGTCTACTAAAATCCTATGAGTAACAAGGTGAAACAAATGGATTGCAGAAAGTTTAAAGTAAAACCAGAGGTACATTTTTGCACACAAACTGATAATATCAGTTTGCAGCCTGGGATTTTAAGTGAGAGCCCTCAAAACTGCAATTTGAAGTTTCACCCATGAGGTGGATGCACTGCCCAAGACCCTTTCCCAATTGGGACCCCAGATTACTGTTAACAAGGCACTTCCCAGTGCTGTTTAATTCGGCCCTGGATGTTGGTGTTGGCCCAATTTTGTGATGTATGTGCTGTTACTTCTCTCTGTTGTTTCTATTTCTTTTCTTTTAATGACTATATATTGAAATTAAGTCAAATAATCTTCTATAAAAAGTTGAAATTGTTTATATGTGTAATGAGTAATTTCTTTTGTTAACAAATCCTTCAAACATAAAATGAAATTAAAACTTTAAGCAAAACACAAGCATAGCTGGAGGAAATGGAACCTTCCACATTCAATGGACCGTGAGGGCTCAGATGTTAAGAAGTCAATATGCTGAGATGAACTGAAGAACAGAGATCTTTCCCCTTTCCTCTGACTGCACCAGTCTTCTGAGATTCTGAATGTTCCTATGAAGGGGCAGCTCTTCCACTGATCTTTGTCTACCCTCACAGATGACAGAGAATTCATTTCTTGTTTGCTAGCAAACATACAGAAGGAGATTTAATTTGACTTGGAAAAGGAGGGCAACGTGATGTTTCTTATATCTTAGGAGATGAGCAAATACATGTTAGTTACCCAAGACTTGCCCAAAGGCCCAAAGCTAAAGAGTGTAGAATCACTACTTGAATAGAGCTCTATGTGGCTCAAATGTTGGTTTTCTTTCCATTCTACAGCACCTTAAGAGGTATTGAATGAAACACTGAATGAAAAGAAAAACAACAATTTGTCCCTTCAAGTGGACTTTTAGACATGCTCTCATACATAACTATCTTTTTCTTTGTTTCATCAGATTGATTCGATTTAGCCTCTATAGCACCAGTTTCCTTTTCTTTCCAGTACAAATTTCTCAGTCTGACATTCAAGACTACTGGCATTCGCTCTAGCCTACCAGCTTTCGCTCTAGCCTACCTTTTTGGAGGAACTGCCCATGACATCTTCCATGTATCCCGTGCCTCATCCAGGCAGGGCTCTCTCTTCGTGCTTTCCCCCTCTAAATGTCTTCTGCTGAGCCTACACCATGGAATGCTCTTTTCCCAACCTCCTTTATCAAGATCCTACTGTCCTTCAAATTCTCATGAAGACTTCCTTGATCCTTCCTTTCTGATATCCTGAGTTAAATATGCCCTCATTCAATTAGTGCCATAATAACTCATTCTGCTTACTAGAGGGTTCCTTGAAGGCAGATTATTTTTTTTAATAATCTCCAAGATGACTTAGAACAGCAATCTGTACACAGTAGGCACTCTATACATATTTGTTGAAATGCAGTCCAGAGAACTAAAGGGAATTTAGATTTTCCCTGGTGTATGACTTAGAATTGGAACAAAAGCGACTTTGCTAGAGTATGTTTGAGAAAAACCAGGTAGGGAAAAAACAGTTAATAGAAACAGAAGTGAGAGAGTGAGGCCAGCAGCCCATTTCATTCTAAGAGTGTCCCCGAAAGTCTCAGAAGGAGCCAGAGATTGATCTCTCTGACCTTTCTCCAAGTGTCAGGACACACCTTCCTGTGGGTGGAAGCCTATCCAAGGCTCTGCTTCCAACCTGCAGTTAACCAGGGAAAGTAGTCAATTAGAGAATGCGCTGGATCTGACCTCCTGGCTGCTGAATTCACTGAGGTCTGAGCTTCAAAGTGCTGGGGATGTCAGTTACATAAAGTTGTATGGCATGTTCTTCTCTCCTGGGGTGAGGGGAGGGTACTGGGGGGAGGATGAGGGAAGGAGAACAGCTATCAGCCCAAGAGAACTGCTGCAAGAGCTAGGGTTCTGCCTTCCCTCACCACACACATCTCCTCCAAATGTGCCCTTGATGTTGCATTCTCCAACCCAAACAAAAAACCTGGAGAAAAAATGATTTTGTGGCTAGTTCTGTTTTCAATACCGTGGAACATTTGCCGGCATGGTGATCCATCACCAGACTTTTTTTTTCAACCCTGCAAGATGGCCACTTGTCTTTTTAATCGGCATGTTTGCATCCATGTTGCTACTTACGTTCTTTCAAGGCCAAGTTTTCTTTCTTTTCCTTTTCCCCCGATTTTTGCCATCTGTACCATATTTCTTCAGAGTTTTTCTTCTCTAATCCCCTCTTTAGTGCCAGGAGAAGTCATACCAATAGGCTGGAGAGATTCCAAATCTTGATGCACAGAACTGGCTAAACAATCTCAACGACATCACACACATTCTGGAAATTTTGCTCTTTCATATTTGTAAGTGGGCATGTAGCATGCGCTATGTGAAAAGGTGGGGCTCAGGATTCATCAGAGACTCGTGAGCTACCTGCTCTTAGAACTGGATCAGTGTAGTCCCTACTGCCATCTGAAGTCCTGGAGACGGGATATCCCTGGGGATGTGAGGTGGCCAGGCCTAGCAATCACAACTCCATTTAAGAGAAATAAAAACCTCACACTTTCCTCAGGTGTTGAACTCTGTCTTAAGTCAGCAGCTGTGAAATCTGTGAAGCTTAAGGCTCATCACCATCTTAAGAGAGCTGTGGAGATCTCCCTTTTCCCTCTGAAACTGTCCTGTGGTAGGTAGAAAGAGGCTGAGACTGCGATACGGACTCCCACCAAGCAGCTCCGTTATCTTGGACAAGTCACTTAAAATCTCTGGATCTTAATTTCTTTATTCATAAACCGTTAGAGTTGGAAAAGTACATGATTCTGTATTAGGGGGTCTATACTTCATGGAGTTCTCTCAGCTATTGGGATTGCATTGGTATGAAAACCAGGGTCTAAGAACCGGAATCCAAAGTTTTACAGAGCTTAGAGGAATTTGTACATTTTTTTTTCCTTTTCTTTTTCTCTGCACTTTCATGCGTTTCTACTTCTTGCTTCCAACTGAGAGAATCAATTCTATGACCACATAAAAGCCTCCTCAGGCCCAATATCTTAGGCTACTTTGGTAGTTCATAAAAGACGACTGAAGTTTTAGCTCTGTCTACACGAAACTCCCAGGCCAGACTGGAACTGAATGTTCTAATTTGTATTGGATTATTTGCCAAGCAAATATGAAGCTCTTTTGATGTAAACAGGAATATTCACACCAACATGGTCCTAGCAGCAGGCAGGCAGACCAGATCCAACTTGGATCCCGCCTGCTTCCAGTAGCTCTGCATTGCTATTGATGTAAGTTAGTCCAGCTTGATCCCTGGGATGTTCGAGGTTCGCCATCATTGGTTTTCAGTGTATTGTGTCAAAGGCCAGGGCTGCAAGATGCCTGACTTTCTGAAAAAGAATGAAATATGAAAAAGGCTCTGTCTGCGTCTTAGAATGTTTAGAATGTTTTTAAGCATGATGTAAAGATGGGCAGAAGCCTGGAATTATAGTCAGAGAATCAATCAGTGTTTATTGAGAACCTATTGTAGGTGTTGGGTATATAGCACTGATAATGTTTCTTGAAGTTCTATTTTTGCCCTTTTCAAGTTTTCCCACAGAGTCTAGATTTTCAATGAATTTTCTCAAGCACACAGGTTACTGTTCTACCTTCATAAAGGTTGAGGAAAGGAAAGCAGCTTTCCTTTCTAGAATTTCCAAGAGCTTCTTACAAGGATTTCCTAAGGTTGCTGTTTAACAAACAACTAATATCTGAGTTTGCTTAGGAGTTCCAGGAGTCCATGTTTCTCTTTACATAATTTCCAAGACCTTCTTTCCAACTGAAGCGTGGAAAGTACACAAGTCAGTTTTAAAAAATCTCCAAATATAAAATCAAGTAAGTAGCCCGTGGTATATTATGGAACACCTAATAAACACAAGTTGGCCCTCTGGTGCATTTGGGAACAGATTGAAGTTGATGCTAATGGTAGCATATCTATATCTTGGGAACTGGGCTCCCTAGAGACCTCGTGGGTAAGGGCTGCCTGGGCTCAGAATCTGCCCTGACATTCTGGCAGAGGTGCTAAAGGGAAGCTATCTCTCACTCTGAGGTTTTTCAGTCCATAAAGCAGCAGCAATTTGGTTGTGGAAGACCCCAGCAGAAGCAACATGAGAAAATTGAAAACACATAAGCACATTTGCCGGGTTTAATAGCCCTGCTCAGACTCTCCATCTCCGGTACCTTAGGCATAAATTGCTGACCTCTATTTAATTTTCTGAACTGCAAGAATTATGGGCCCAAAGTTCAGTGAATTGGAAGAGGTAAGCTTTTATGCCTCTGAGCCAGCTTCCCCATAAGCATTAAGTCTACAAATAAAAGCAACATTTCTATTTATACTTCCTGGGGTTTGTGTATCAGAGAAGCCAAGCACATCCCTACAGCGAGGCGAAGGTGACTGCATGGTCAAATCTCCGTCCAGGTAATGCGACGGAGCCTTCCAATTTGGGCCAGAGGAAACAACCAGAGCAGATGGACAAGAGATATTAAAAATAACACACGCAATTTCATTCGGAAAAGGGCACCTGCTCAAACAGTGACTGATTTACTCTCAGCGGTGTTTGTTTGATTCTCCTTCTGGCCGCTGGTGACAAATGTGTACTAGGGGAAGTCTTACGTCCAGACCCTTCCTGGGCACTCACCTTTAATGATGGCCAAGGGCCCAAAGGGCAACCAGCTTCCTGTGTCCACCTGGCTGTGGGTCAACACAGCGTCACCCTCTCATTCCGGACACCCAAGAGTGTCATTCTGGCTACCACCACTCACGCAGGTGATCCAAATAGCCACGTCATATTTTCTTCTCGGCCTCGCCTGACTCTTTCTGCTCCATGCTCCCTGGACCCATCTTAGCCTCTGTTTTTGTCTCCATCTCTGGTGCCCAGTGTCAGCATCATCATTTGACTTCACACGTGTGTATTGAACTCTGCCCACCAGCCAGGGGTGGGGGCTACCCCTGACAGACTAGAAGCTTCTCTGCTCGCCCCAGTATCCTCTCAACTAGGGGGATTAACACAGATTTGTCCTCGGCAATAATATAGGTGATTCACAGTGAAGTAAAGCTCAGCTTGGTGAAATCTGTGTTTGATTCCCCACTAGTGCTTCTTTGCATGACCTCTGTCTTCCCTCGAGGTCATGCATTACTTGCTTCTTTCCTCAAACCATTTCCTCCTATTCCAGTCAAGGCCTCGACTTTCTGCTCCTTTCCTCCTACATGTGGGCTACAAGCGGATTCTCAATCTGGTTGCAAGTAAACCTATACGGGGAGCCCCTTTCTAGGGATGAGCTTTTTTTTTTTTTTTTTTAGGGATGAGCTTTGTATGTCACATTGCCTAGGGCTTTCTGAAAATAATACCTCAATTCTAAAGTGTAATTCAAATAGTAAAGATTATAGCCACCTTGGTAGGCTGCTAGGGAGTTATTTTGGGGGAGGCAGTGATTTTCCTTGCAGTATTCCCTGGCTCTACCCATAGGTTCTGCCTTGGCAAGGAGGTAGGTCAGGGACACCATCAACTTAAGCCATTTTATTAAGGCTGAGTCCAGGGTCCCGGACCGCTAATGGGGCTGCAGCTGCGGAAGGTATAATGTGGTCAGTCTTTTATTTCTTTAAACCGCTTGAGTTGGAGCTATTTGTTATTTGACTGTAGGGATAGTTTCCTTGTTTTCCTCTGAGCAATCTGCCAGATTTGAGTAAGCCCGTTTTGCACTGCCTCCCTGCCCCTTTCTCTAGTGATGCTCAGACCTTCCTAACCATTTGTCACAAAGCACTTTCTTCTAAGACTTCTGTTTTTGTCTGTGGCAACATTTTTCAAACTCATATGTGCCTATCTCCTGAAGATCTGGTTAAAATGCAGGTTCCTGGATTCAGCAGTTTTCACCAAATTCCCAAGTGTTTGTTGATTGCGCTGGTTCCTGGAGCCGGCTCTCAGCAGAGTAGGTCTAGACCTTCCTGTCCAACATAGCACCAATTGGCTGTATGAGGCTACTGAGATTTTGGATGTGACTATTTCAAAGACATGCCATAAGTGTAAAATACACACCAGATTTTGAACACATAGTATATATAAAACAAGAATGTAAAGAAGTCTCAGAGATAACTTTTAAAAGTAATATTGGTTTACATTTTGAAATTATAGTATTTTGAATATATTTGATTCCATAAACATAATCTTATTTATCTCACCTTTTAATTTTTACTTTGGAAAAAGAAACATGACTACAAGACAATTTTAAATGACATCCAGGACTTGTGTCACATTTCTGTGGGACAGTGTCTGCCCAGAGAACCATGCAACAGAAGAGAGATGAATCGCCAATTTGAGCTCTGGTCAACTCCTTGCATTTCTGTCCTGCTGCCCCAGCATATTTAATTGCTATTAGCTGCCTGTCTAGTTTGCCTTCCTTCTAACATTAGGGTCTAGGTTGATATCTTATTTCTGGGAGTTCTCTGGGCCCAACCTAATTATACACTACTCTCACAGTTCTGACTTCCCTCTCAATCTCCATGATTTGTCACTTCCCAAAGCCTCAGCAAGATGGTGTCTCAACCCTGTCCAGATCGGAAGAATCATTCCTGCTGAGAACAAGGGAAGAGCATGTTGTAAGTACAAAATTGCCTTTAGATAAGAGAAAAATAATAAAAGAAGGAACACTTTTGAACATCCTTGATGACTTCAACAGATAGAATGGATGCACCATTAGAAGGAGGTTATTTTATTTAGGATTGTTGACTGAGAAAAGCCTGTTTCAATGCATACTGTGGCTTAACTGAATCGATGTTTATAGTGGATGTGTGCATAGGAGAAGCAGTCCCCGCACTGGGGCTAATCTCTGGGAGTAGCAAGTGCTCTCTAACTCAGTTGCCTTCTCCCAAACTGAGACTCCTGAAGCAGACTTGCAGTGATGTGGCCTTGAGGAGGTTTAGAAAGAAGAATGAAGGAGAAGAGGGAGGGTTAACAAACAGTTGGGCTGCAAATGATTTGCTCTGGGCATCCTGCTTGAAATTACAGTTAAGTCTTTTGTAAATTGCTAAATGTCTTGCTTTTGAGGTGCAAAAGGATCCGAGATTGCTCTTCCATGTTCCTCATACTCCTGTTCCCATTCTCAAAATCAGAGGGAGATTGTAGAAGGTTGTGATAAAAAGTGGAGAGTGGAGAGGAATGGACCAGCTTGCCACAGGGTAGAGAAAAACAGGAAGAATGAAATGATAAAGAGGTAAAGGGTCAACGAATAAAATATGAGAAAAGATGTTAGGAGAAAGAAGCATGCCCTCTTCCAGTTTCCTCCACCTTGCTGGCTGGAATGTAGATGTGATGTCTGGAGCTCATGTAGCCATATTGGACTTTGAGGCAGAACGTGTTGATATTGTGGAGCAACAGAGAGAAGGAAGCCAATTCTTGACGACTGGGGAGCCCATACTATGCTATTTTGCTGGCCTCCAGATTTCATTTTCATAAGAGCTAAATTAAAAATCTTCCACCTGGCTTAATCTACTATTCTTCAAAATTGCTCTTTCTCACAATTAAGCTAATTCTCCTGAGCACTGAGGCATGAAATGCATATAACTTGCGGAAAGGAGCACAGTGGCCTAAAGGCACATGAGAAAACTAGGGGTAGTGTTGGGGTTTCTTATGAGAGCAAAGCATGTTAGGGGAGGCAGAGGAGAAGGGTACCAGGCTGGAGACAGAGGGTGTAATTAGGGCCAGGGAAGCAGCATCTACAGCAGTAACAAGAATGGGATCAGACAGACCAGGATTTTAGTACCAGCTATGTCACTTACTAGCTTTGTGACCTCAGAAACATTTGTTATGTCTCTGAGTCTCAGTTTTCTCATATATACTTCAGGGATAAGAATCTTCCTTGCTTTTTAGATTTTTGTGAGGTATCAATGAGAAAATGAGCATCAAGTGCTTGCGTAGTGCCTGGCGCAGAGTGAATGCTACCTGTTATTATTTGAAAGAGAAGGCAGGAAGCCCCTGAAGACACATTCCTTCTAGTGCTTTTGATTTTGAAGGTTTCCTGACAAGCACTTTCTTAGGACCTAGGACTGTAAAGTCCCTGTGGGAACATATAAGGCTAGAATCTAAGTTGATGGAAGAAGGGCTCGTCACTAATTAAACTAATTAACCATTCATCAGAGCAGCCTGTGGGGTAATACTGTCATGGGTTTCTCCACTCACAAGAAAAATAATAGCATCATTAGCAGCAACCTGTCAGGGAAACAAGGCAAAAAGTTCTGAAGCAGCAGCCACCTGCTCGCTTTGTCTAATACTTTTCTTTCTCTGGAAAGAACAGCAGGTTGTGAGAAAGATGTTTTGCCTGTGACAGTTACAAAGGGCACGGGGGACCTTCTTATGCTCCTTTAAAGAGTGATGATTATAATAGTAACATTAATACATTAATAATAATGGTGCATCTGTTATCTATTGCCACAATGATGCTACGTAAGGAACAATATTGTAACAAACAAAACCTCAGTGGCACACAACGATATAGGTTTATGTATCTCAGGAGTTTGTGGAATTTAGTTGATTTGAGCTGGCTGATGTCTGCTAAAGTAGTTCATGCTTCTGAGGTTAGCTGCAGTTTGGATGCGGGCTCTGCTGCTCTAGGTTAGATTTGCTTATATATGCGGAGTTGGTTAGTACTGTCTGGTCTAGAACTGATTCAGTCAGGATGATTGAGAGCATTCTCGTTGGTTCCTAGTTCTCATCCTCCAGGAGCTCAACCTCTGTTTTCAAGGATATAGCAGAGCAGCAAGATCAAGTACATCCAAACAGGCAAATCATCCTCTGCTTGGTCTCGTCCACTAATGTCCCACCAGCCAAGCCTGGAGCCAGTGTGGGAGGGCCCTACTGAAACAAAAACAGGAAAGAATAAGGAGCTGAGGGCGTTGACCAATTGCAGCAAGTGTTATTAATAGTAACTCATGTGGCAAACGTGCAGTCTACATTGACACTGCTAATCTCTGTTCATTATTGTCCTCATATAATCTGCCTCTACCCCTATGAAGGAGGTACAAATATCATCCTGATTTTGTAGATGAGCAACAGAGGCATAGAGAAGTCATAGATTTAGTATTTAGTAGAGCTAGCCTTCGGACAAGGCAATGGCACCCCACTCCAGTACTCTTGCCTGGAAAATCCCATGGACGGAGGAGCCTGGTAAGCTGCAGTCCGTGGAGTGGTGAAGAGTCGGACACGACTGAGCGACTTCACTTTCACTTTTCACTTTCATGCATCGGAGAAGGAAATGGCAACCCACTCCAGTGTTCTTGCCTGGAGAATCCCAGGGAGGGTGGAGCCTGGTGGGCTGCCGTCTATAGGGTCACACAGAGTCCGACACAACTGAAGTGACTTAGCAGCAGCAGAGCTAGGCTTTGGGGCTTCCCCTGGTAGCTCAGACAGTAAAGAATATGACTGCAATGCAGGAGACCTGAGTTTGATCCCTGGGTCTGGAAGATCCTCTGGAGAAGGGCATGGCAACCCACTCCAGTACTCTTGTCTGGAGAATCCTCATGGATAGAGGAGCCATGTACAGGCCACGGGGTCACACAGTCGGACACGACTGTGTACACACACAGTAGAGCTAGTCTTGGACCTCTCTTACCTAACTCTGAAGCCCATGCATTTAACTTCTGTACCACACTGCTTCCCTTCATGACCATGTTAAGGTATAGCCCATTTTCTGGGAGTTTCTTTTTAAAGGGATCTTTACAGATTCCTCTAGATCTGGTTGAGAAAGGGGAAAGCGTGTTGTAGAAATAATTTATAGTCTGATAGCTCCTTTGCTTTGAGTTCACTTGGTACAGATTCAATTCTGCTCCCTAGTGGTGACTCAGTGGATTTCCACTGTCCGCTTCCTCCAAGGCAGTGGGCGAGACAGATGTTAGAAAGTGCAGAAGTCTGGATGTTGCCCTCCATGCTGTACCATCTCACACCTTTGGTCTACTACTTGGTGATTATTATCTTGGGACTTGAGTTATTCTTATGACATTTCATCTAGCATATACTTTAAGTGGTTCTATAAATATAAGAGGTGCTCAATTAATTCTGTACTCTGACATTTTAAAGTTCTGCTTATCTATCTAGTGCATCAGATATTGGCATATAAAACTGGAAAACACCTTGCACCTTGTTCATGTGCCAAGTTCTGTCTTATTCTCCTTCTTTGCTCAGTATTTAAGGAGCCACATCTTTTTTTCACTGAAAAAAGAGAGAAGATGATCATTTAAAAGCAGAGGAGGTACGTTGTGTGTATGTGTGTATGATGCCGTAATTTCTTGATATGGCTAATCAATGAATAAAAGTAATTTGGAGAAGATTTAAGTTCAACATTTCTGCAAATGTAAGAGAGACAACTCTTCAATTTCTCTGTGAAATTACCTCCTGAGACACCTTGATAAGGGACTCTGTTTGGTTCTGTTCACCTCATGCATCTGAAAGCCTGGCCAACACAAATAGAATAAGCAGCCATGCCCTAGAGCCATTCATCTTTGACTGTTAATGCGTGACCTCTGAGATCCTGACCCTGCTGCTTAGACCTGTAGTGTGACCCTGATCGTCCTGCCTTTTCACCTCTTGGCTGCCTGGACCTCTGCTGATTCTTTCACCTCTCCCCCTCCTCATGTTTCACGGATTCCTTCTTCCTACTTGAGTCCCATGTCCTGAATCCAACCGTTCAGCCCAGGCCTACTTCTTTCTTTTCTCTGAGGAAGACTCTTGCCTCAGCTCTGTTTATTCTTCATCTCAATACATTGTCTTGCTTCGATCTCATTATTTCTTATCCTCCCATCCTAACACTTTGCTCTACTCACACAGACTCTCAAATGACAGGATTCTACTTCTAAATCTCCTCCCGCCTTTTCCAGTCCCTCCCCATAGAGCCAGGACAAACTCGAGAATGGTCAGTCTTCACTTGTCTGCAACATGTGTTAGCTGCCAGACTGAGCCAAGCACTTTACAGTCATCCTTTTATTTATTTTTAAATATTTACTTATTTATTTATTTTATTGCATCAGGTCTTAGTTGTGGCATGTTGACTTAGTTAGCCTGCAGTGTGTGGGATCTTTGTTCCCAGACCAGGGATAGAACCCACATTCCCTGCATTGCAAGGAAGATTCTTAACCACTGGACCACCAGGGAAGCCCCAGTCATCTTTTTGTTTAATCCTCACAACAACATATGCAGCAGGTACTGCGGTAATTTTTCCACTTTATAAAAGTGGAAATCAAGACAGGGAGGTAAGGACATTTATCTAAGGTCACACTGGTAGTGAATGATGACGTCAGGCTTCTGAACACTGGAGTCTGATGAACTCCAGAGCCTGTGCCTTGATTCACTATATTCTCTTCCAGATTTCTTCCTGAAGCCAAACCAAGCTGTTCTCCACTCCATTTTTGGGTCAATCTTGCTTTTCTTCAGTCCCTTCCTCTATTTCCCCTCCCCACAGTCCATGCTAGTCCAAGCTACTAAGCAAAATTCACACTCATGCGATCTCTTTTCAAAATCCCTCTGCCTTATCCCTAGACAGTATTTCCCAAATTCAAGCCAGCTATAAATCCTGCTTCCTGCTGTTCAACCATGAGTCTTTGAAAGACAGACTGATAAAAGAGGCCAGCAGAGATTCTGGTTCTGAAAGTCTTATAGTCTATTTTTGCTTGGCCTCACAGGTTTAAAAAATTTTGGTTAAAATAATGGCAGTTTACATAATCTTTACAGATTATCCTTCAGATTCTTGAAGAGACTTCAGTCATCTCCGAATCCTTTTTCTTTCACCTACATCCTAATGGCTTGGCGGGTCCTGAAGCTTACATGGTGATGAATGAAATTGGGATTTAATAGGTGCTAAATAAAGGCCTTTCATTTCCCTGCTGGATAATCCCCCTAACCCACCCTCTCAGTTCAAATGCCTGTGTGCTGGTCTAACCAGGCAGACAAGAGCCATTCTGATGGCAGAGCTAGAGGGCTCAAGAGTTCTCATCTGGCTTCCTGGGTTGGTATGGAGTGCAGGGCATGCACTGAGGTTGGCTGGACTGCACTGGGCCTAGCCAAGGAGGAGGTGGCCAGAAGCAGGTGGACGGCAGTCGGAGGGACTACAGGCTCAGGTCATGGTGGCCTGACTGTGGGAGCCACAGATGCCTCCACGCTCAGCAGGGCAGATCCCTCACGCATGGCCTCTATTTCTGCTCAGTTCTGCACATGTTAACCCTGGCCCCTATTTTATTGTCTAGGCTCTGTCCTAGGTTATGAAGACACAGCGCTGAATGAGAAAAGGTCCGTGAGCTTAAGCAGCTAATAGCCTGGGGCAGAAGGAAGACATAGCAAGAGAGAGACATGTCCAGGGGCGCTGCTTATGACTCTAGCCAAGTACTGTGTGGGTTTTTCCTCATCAGATATACGGCATGTGTTGAGCTGGTGGAGCAGAGATTTGTGCACTTGGAAGTGAGTGCTGCTGTTCCAATAAATCTCTCTTCCTTTACTGAACAGAGATTTCTTTAGACACCTGATCTCCTACCCTTCATTCCACTGGGACTCCATGTGGGTCCTTCTGCATTCTCAGGAGACCTCAAGTCAGGCAGGAAGTCAGAGAACATTCCGCTTTTGGCCATACTTTAAAAAAAACATTTTTTCCAGCTTTATTGAAGTTTAATTGACAAAAATTATACATATTTAGGGTATAAAATGTGATAATTTACTGTACATACACATTGCAAAATGATTTAAAAATCAAGTTAATTAACACACCTATCACCTCACATGTACCATTTTTTAGGGAAAGGGGGATGAGAATGCTTACTTTCTACTCTCTTAGTAACTTCCTGTCTACAATATAGTATTATTAATTATAGTCAGCATGCTGTACATTAGATCCTGGAAAATACTCATCTTTTTTGGTACCCTTTGACCAACATCTTCCCACTTCCCTTACTCCCAACCCCTGGCAATCACAGTTCTACTCTCTGGTTCCACAAGTTAAACTTTTTTAGATTCTGTATATAAGTTGAGATTAGACAGTATTTATCTTTCTCTGTCTGACTTCTTTCACTTAGCATAGTGTCTTCCATGTTTATCCATCCATGTTGTTGTGAATGGGAGAGTTTCCTTCTTTCCCACAGCTGAATTATATATATGTGTGTGTGTGTGTGTGTGTGTGTATGTATATAACAATACATATGTGTGTGTATGTATATAACAATACATATGTATGTGTATTGTTGTGTAGTTACTCAATCATGTACAACTCTTGGCAATCCCATGGATTGTAGCCTGCAAGGCTCCTCTGTCCATAGGATTCTCCTGACAAGAGTACTGGAGTGGGTTGCTAGTTCTTTTTTCAAGGGTTCTTCCTGATCCAGGGATTGAACCTGAGTTTCCTGCATTGTCAGGCAGATTCTTTACCACTGAGCCAGTAGGGAAACCATATATGTATATATGTATAGGCATATATAATATATATAATATACATAATATTATATAATACATAATATATAATATATGCACATATATAATATAAATATATATACACACACACACATATATATATATAAAAAATATATATATGGGCTTCCCAGGTATAACTAGTGGTAAAGATCCCATCTGCCAGTGCAAGAGATGTAAGAGATGAAGGTTCAATCCCAGGGTTGGAAAGATACCCTGGAGGAGAGCATGGCAACCAGCTCCAGTATTCTTGACTGGAGAATTCCATGGACAGAGGAGCCTGGTAGCTACAGTCCATAGGGTCACAAAGAGTCGGGCACAGATGAAGTGATTTACCATGTGTGTGTATATATATATATATTTATCAAAGGTTAATTCTTTGTCAGTTGCTTCATTTGCAATTATTTTCTCCGATTCTAAGGGTTGTCTTTTCATTTTCTGTGCTTTTTTTTTTTAACCTCTTATGTTTAATTAAGTTTCTTTTGTTTATTTTTGTTTTTATTCCCACTATTCTAGGAGGTGGGTCCAAGAGGATCTTGCTGTGATTTATGTCAGTGTTCTGCCAATGTTTTCCTGTAAGAGGTTTATAGTTTCTGGTCTTACATTTAAGTCTTTAATCTGTTTTGAGTTAATTTATGTGTGTGGTGTTAGGAAGTGTTATAATTTCATTCTTTTACATGTAATTATTCAGGTTTCCCAGCACCACTTATTGAAGAGGCTATCTTTTCTCCGTTGTATATTCTTGCCTCCTTTGTCAAAAATAAGGTGTCCATAGATACATGAGTTTGTCTCTGGGCTTTCTATCTTGTTCCATTGAGCTATATTTCTGTTTTTGTGCCAGTACCATACTGTCTTGATTACTGTAGCTTTGTAGAGTAATCTGAAGCAAGGCAAGTTGATTCCTCTAACTCCGTTTTTCTTACTCAATATTGCTTTGGCTATTCAGGATCTTTTGTGTTTCTATACACATTGTAAAATTTTTTGTTCTAGTTCTATGGAAAATGCCATAGGTAATTTAGTAGAGATAGTACTGAATCTGTAGATTGCCTTGGGTAGTATAGTCATTTTCACAATATTAATTCTTCCAATCTGAGAACATGATATATCTCTCCATCTGTTTGTGTCATCTTTGTTTCTTTCATCAGTGTCTTATAGTTTTCTGCATATGGGTCTTTTGTCTCCTTAGGTAGGTTTATTTCTAGGTATTTTATTCTTTTTATTGCAGTAGTGAATGGGATTGCCTCCTTAGTTTCTCTTTCTGATTTTTTATTGTTAGTGTATAGGAATGCAAGGGATTTCTGTGTATTGATTTTGTATCCTGTGAATTTCCTAATTTCATTGATTAGCTCTAGTAATTTTCTAATGGTATCTTTAGGATTTTCTATGTACAGTATTATGTCATTTGCAAACAGTGAGAGTTTTACTTCTTTTTTTCCAATCTGAATTCCTTTTATTTCTTTTTCTTCTTTGACTGCCACGGCTAGGACTTCCAAAATGATGTTGAATAATAGTGGTGAGAGTGAGCACCATTGTCTTATTCATATTAAAGGAAATACTTCCAGTTTTTCACTCCTGAGAATAATGTTTGCTGTGGGTTTGCCATATATGGCCTTTGTTATGTTGAGGTAGATTCCTTCTATATCTATTTTCTGAAGAGTTTTTTTTTTAATCATAAATTGATGTTGAATTTTATCAAAAGCTTTTTCTATATCTATTGAGATTATCATATGATTTTTATCTTTCAGTCTAATATGGTGTATCACGTTGATTGATTTGCATATATTGAGGAATCTTTGCATCCCTGGGATAAGCTCCATTTGATCATGGTATATGATCCTTTTAGTGTGTTGTTGGATTCTGTTTGCTAGTGTTTTGTTGAGGATTTTTGCATCTGTGTTCATCAGTGATATTGGCCTGTAATTTTCTCTTTTTTTGTGATATCTTTAGTTTTGGTATCAGTGTGATGATGGTCTTATAAAGGAGTTTGGAAGTGTTCCTCCATCTGTAATTTTTTAGAAGAGTCTGAGAAGGATAAGCTTTAGCTCTGCTCTAGGCATTTGATAGAATTTGCTTGTGAAGCCATCTGGTTCCTCACTTTTGATTTTGGGGAGATTTTTGGTCACAGTTTCAATTTCTGTGGTATGGTCATAATTTCTATTCCTTTCTGGTTCAGTACTGGAAGGTTATACTTTTCTAAGAATTTTTCCATTTCTTCAAGGTTGTCCATTTTATATAGTTATATAGTTACTCATAGTAGTCTCTTATGATGCTTGGTATTTCTAGGTTGTCTATTGTAACCTCTCCTTTTTCATTTCTAATTTTATTGATTTGAGACTTTTTATTTGCTTTTTGATCAATCTGGCTAATGGTTTGTCAATTTTGGTTATTTTCTCACGGAACTGCTTTCAAACTACTGCACAATTGCACTCATCTCACACGCTAGTAAAGTAATGCTCAAAATTCTCCAAGCCAGGCTTCAGCAATACATGAACTGTGAACTTCCAGATGTTCAAGCTGGTTTTAGAAAAGGCAGAGGAACCAGAGATCAAATTGCCAACATCCGCTGGATCATCAAAAAAGCAAGAGAGTTTCAGAAAAGCATCTATTTCTGCTTTATTGACTATGCCAAAGCCTTCAACTGTGTGGATCACAATAAACTGTGGAACATTCTTAAAGAGATGGGAATACCAGACCACCTGACCTGCCTCTTCAGAAACCTGTATGCAGGTCAGGAAGCAACAGTTAGAACTGGACATGGAACAACAGACTGGTTCCAAATAGGAAAAGGAGTACGTCAAGGCTGTATATTGTCACCCTGCTTATTTAACTTATATGCAGAGTACATCATGAGAAACGCTGGGCTGGAAGAAGCACAAGCTGGAATCAAGATTGCCGGGAGAAATATCAATAACCTCAGATATGTAGATGACAAGACCCTTATGGCAGAAAGTGAAGAGGAACTAAAAAGCCTCTTGATGAACGTGAAAGAGAGTGAAAAAGTTGGCTTAAAGCTCAACATTCAGAAAACTGAGATCATGGCATCTGGTCCCATCACTTCATGGGAAATAGATGGGGAAACAGTGGAAACAGCTCCAAAATCACTGCAGATGGTGATTGCAGCCATGAAATTAAAAAACGCTTACTCCTTGGAAGGAAAGTTATGACCAACCTAGACAGCATATTAAAAAGCAGAGACATTACTTTGCCAGCAAAGGTCCTTCTGGTCAAGGCTATGGTTTTTCCAGTGGTCATGTATGGATGTGAGAGCTGGACTGTGAAGAAAGCTGAGTGCCGAAAAATTGATGCTTTTGAACTGTGGTGTTGGAGAAGACTCTTGAGAGTCCCTTGGACTGCAAGGAGATCCAACCAGTCCATCCTAAAGGAGGTCAGTCCTGGGTATTCATTGGAAGGACTGATGCTGAAGCTGAAACTCCAATAGTTTGGCCACCTCATGCGAAGAGTTGACTCATTAGAAAAGACCCTGATGCTGGGAGGGATTGGGGGCAGGAGGAGAAGGGGATGACAGAGGATGAGATGGCTGGATGGCATCACCGACTCTATGGACATGGGTTTGAGTAAACTCTGGGAGTTTGTGATGGACAGGGAGGCCTGGCATGCTGAGATTCATAGGGTTGCAAAGAGTCAGACACAACTGAGCGACTGAACTGAAATGAACTGAACCAAGTCTTTGCTATTGTTTTCTTCATTTCTTTTTCACTTATTTCTGCTTTGAACTTTATGATTTCTTTCCTTCTACTAACTTTGGGAAGTTTTTTGTTCTTCTTTTTCTAGTTGCTCTAAGTGTAAAGTGATGTTGTCTATTTGATGTTTTTCTTGCTTCTTGAGGTAGGATCATATTGCTGTAAACTTTCCTTTTAGAACTGCTTTTTCTGCATCCCATAGGCTTTGGGTTGTCATGCTTTCATTATCATTTGTATCTGGGTAGTTTTTTAAATTTCCTCTTTGATTTCTTTCAGTGACATCTTTGTTATTTGCAAGTGTATTGTTTAATCTCCATGTGTTTGTGTTTTTACAGTTTTTCTCCTATAATTAATATCTAATCTCACAGTATTGTGGTCAGAAAAAAATGCTTGATATGATTTCAGTTTTCTTAAATATACCAAGGCTTGATTTGTGACTTAAGATATGATTTATCCTGGAGAATGCTCAGTGTGCACTTGAGAAAAAGTATATTCTGATGCTTTGGATGGAATGCTTTGTAGATATAAACTAGGTCCATTGGGCATAATGTGTCATTTAAGGCTTGTGTTTCCTTATTAACTTTCTGTCTGGATGAACTCTGGTGTAAGTTGGTTGTTAAAGTCCCCTACTGTTATATGTTGCTGTTAATTTCCCCTTTTATGTTTGTTATCATTTGTCTTATGTATTGAGGTGCTCCTATGTTGGGTGCATAAATATTTACAATTGTTATGTCTTCTTCTTGGCTTGATCCCTTGATCATTTTATAGTGTCTTTCATTGTCTCTTGTTTTATTCTTTATTTTAAAGTCTATTTCATCTATGAGAACTGCTACACTGCCTTTCTTTTGATTTCCATTTGCATGGGATATCTTTTTCCATCCTCTCACTTTCAGTCTGTATGTGTCTCTAGGTCTGAGCTGGATCTCCTGTAGATAGCATATATATATTGTATCCATTCAGCCAGTCTGTGTCTTTTGGTTGGAGTGTTTAGTCCATTTACATTTAAAGTAATTATTGACATTTATGTTCCTATTAGCATTTTCTTAATTGTTTTACGTTGTTTTTGTAGGTCTTTCCCTTCTCTTGCATTTCTTGCCTAGAGAAGTTCTTTTAGCATTTGCTTTAAAGATACTTTGGGGGTGCTGAGTTCTCTTTAACTTTTTCTTGTTTGTAAAGCTTTTTGTTTTTCCATCAATTTTGAATGAGATAATTGTTAGATAGAGTAATCTTGATCATAGGTTTTTCCTTTCATTACTTTAATTATACCCTGGCACTCTTTTCTGCAGAGTTTTTGCTGAAAGATCAGCTGTTAACTTTATGGGGATTCCCTTGTATGTCACTTGTTGCTTTTCCTTTGCTGCTTTTAATATTTTTTCTCTGTGTTTACTTTTTGTTAGTTTTATTAATATGTGACTCAGCATGTTTCAGCTTGGGTTTATCCAGTATTGCACTCTCAGTGCTTCCTGGACTTGACTTACTATTTCCTTTCCCACATTAGAGAGGTTTTCAACTATAATCTCTTCAAAATTTTTCTCAGGCCCTATCTCTTCTTTTCTTTTTCTGGGTCCCCTATAATTTGAATGTTGGTGCATTATTGTCCCAGAGGTCTCTAAGACTACCTGTAATCCTTTCATTCTTTGTCTTTATTCTGCTCTTCAGCAGTTATTTCCACCATTCTATCTTCCACCTCACTTATCCATTCTTCTGCCTCAGTTATTCAGCTATTGATTCCTTCTAGAGTATTTTTAATTTCAGTAATTGTGTTGTTTGTCACTATTTTCTTATTCTTTATTTCTTCTAGGCCCTTGTTAAACATGTTGAAAGATTCTTGTATTTTTTCCATTCTGTTTTTGAGATTTTGGATCATCTTTATTATCATTACTCCAAATTCTTTTTTCAGGTAGTTTGCTATTTCTTCTGCATTTATTTGGTCTTATGGAGTTTTACCTTGTTCCTTCATCTGCACAATATTTCTCTGTCTTTTCATTTTGTCTAACTTACTGTGTTTAAGATCTCCTTTTCCCAGGCTATAGGGTCATAGTTCTTCTTGCTTTTGATCTCTGCTCTCAGTGGGTGAGGATGGTCCAGGGGCTTATGTAGGCTTTGTGTTGGGAGGGACTTGTGCCTGCATTCTTGTGGGAGTAGATAAGTTTTTTCCCTCTGATGGGCAGCGCCTTGTGAGGTTGTGTGTTTTGGGGTGTCTAGGGGCCACCTGTCTGCTTATGATTGGGTTTGTTTTCCTATCTTGCTGGTTATTTGGGTGAGGCATCCAGCACTAGGTGATGCAGGCAGTTGGGTGATGCCAGGTCTTGGATTCAAGTGGGGGCCTTCATGGGCATTCTCACTGATTAATACACCTGGGACTCAGGAGTTCTCTGGTGGTCTAGAATCCTGGACTCTCTACTCCCACCCCAGAAACTCAGACCCAGCATCTGATTAGGGAATCAAGATCCCACAGCTGTTTGTCATGGAAATAAAGTGGATTAAAACAAACAAAAGAAACAAAAAATGAAACCAAGACAAATGGTAAAAGAAAAATCAGGTAAATAGAAACACAAACAAAGGAACACACACACACAACAACAAAACCAAAAGAGACCAAAGAAAGCAAAGTACAAGAGAGTGACCCAGTGAGCAAAGGAAACCAAAAAATCATACCAACCAACTAAAAACAAAACTAACTAAAACAAAAGACAGAAAACAAGCCAAAGCAGAGTGCCAACTGAGAAATAAAGCAAAGAAAACAAGACAAACACATAGAAATGGTGAAAAAATAGAAAAGAACAATTAAAGAGAAGTATATAAAAGATCTATGTCTATTAACGAAAAGCTACAAGAAAAGAACCAAAATAAATAAATAAAAAACCACCAACAAAACAAACAAACAAAAAACCTCAAAGAACTGCAGAAAGCCAAAGTAAGAGTAGAAATATGTAAAAGGCATAAAAAGTGTTATTAAAAAATGTTCCCCAAAGCCTAAATAGAAATAGTAATAATAAAAACAACAACAGAGGGAAAAAAAAAGAGGAGGGGAAAAAAAGGCAGAATCAACCACAGAGCAAATCAAAACATGAGAATAATAATAAATGTTTTCTTTTTGTCTCAGCTATCAGCATCCTTTCCCCCAGCTAGAAGACACAGCCCACCTCTGCCTCCCTAGGAGGCCCTCCAGTGCTGGGGAGGGCTGATCTCTGGACCTGTTGTGGGGATATCTCAGACTTTAATCTGGTCCTATTCCTGTGTGTGCGTGCCTCCAGTGTCCACAGCTTGCAGAGCTCTAGAGTGTTTTCTTTTTTGGGAACCCTCATTGTCCTTTCATAGATCCCAAAGACACAGAGTCTTCCCAGTTGATCTTGTGAATTTAATCTGCAGCTTATTTAGCTGATGGAAAGTTTTTTGATTCTCTTCCTTAGTTGCTCCACTCCTGGAGCTCAATTGTGATTTTATGCCCAACTCTGCATGTAGGTCATCCATAGGAATTTGCTCCTGAGGCTGCCCTGGAGGATGTGGGTCTGCCCCAGAGAGGACCAAAAGTGGAGGTGGCATGGTTGCTTGGATTGCAGGGACCCTGGAAGCACCAGGAAAGCCAGAGGCCACCAGTGTAGGACATATGGCTCTATTAGGATTCTTTTCTAGCCTCTGGGAGCTTACATTCAAAAGGCTTCCCTGGCTGATCCTTCTGTAGTGCACAGTGCATCAGGCACTCAAAGGGCCACTCTCACTGGGGTCTTTCTTTATTGCTCATCTGCTGGTGCCAGCATGTCAGGGGAGAGAGGTTACAGGGATGGCTCCAGCCTCTGCCCATGACTCAGTAGTAGTACCCTGCTTCCACACCCACTTTCCTCCAAAGGCTTTCCCCACAATGGATTTCCACCCTCCCATTTCCTCAGGCCATCTCCCCATAGTCAAAAACAGTCCTGGCTCTCCCTGGGATTGCTCTCCCATCCCTGCCTCCAGCTCCCAGCCACTGTGCGCACTGGTGGACTTGCATCCCTGTCTTGAGGTATGTAGGATCATGGCACAGATGGTCTGTGTGGTTCTCACTCCATTCAGATTGTCACAGATCAGCTGCTTCACTCTGATAGTCTCAGATGCTTCCCCTCCGTCCCAACCGATTGCCCCAGATGCAGGGATATCTCCCCTGCCTCAGCTTCCCAACCCCCAGCAGCAGTTTGTCCTGTTTTCTCTCCTTCTCCCTTCTTTCCTTCATCCTACAGAGTTGTGTGCAGATCCACATATTTCTTTCCAGTTGTCAGGGACTTCTGCTGGTATCAGCTGGTGTTTTATGAGAACTGCTGCATCTGTAGATGTTTTCTTGATGCATCCATGGAAGGAGACTTGCCCCATGTCCACCCAGTCCTCCACCATCTTGTCAACTCTCTGTTTCCAATTATTGCGTATTTAATCACTAACATTCTAATCCAACTGAGTTATGTCCTACAATAATACTTTATTTATTTATTTAAAAATTGAACGAAATGAAGCAACATTGATTTATAACAGTATATAAGTTCCATGTTTACAACATTATTTTTCTACTTCTCTCTAGCCTACAACTAAGATCATGGCATCTGGTCCCATCACTTCATTGGAAATAGATGGGGAAACAGTGGAAAAAGTGTCAGACTTTATTTTTGGGGGCTCCAAAATCATTGCAGATGGTGATTGCAGCCATGAAATTAAAAAACGCTTACTCCTTGGAAGGAAAGTTATGACTAACCTACACAGCATATTAAAAAGCAGAGACATTACTTTGCCAAAAGGTCCACCTAGTCAAGGCTATGGTTTTTCCAGTGGTCATGTATGGATGTGAGAGTTGGACTGTGAAGAAAGCTGAGCACCGAAGAATTGATGCTTTTGAACTGTGGTGTTGGAGAAGACTCTTGAGAGTCCCTTGGACTGCAAGGAGATCCAACCAGTCCATCCTAAAGGAGATCAGTTCTGGGTGTTCATTGGAAGGACTGATGTTGAAGCTGAAACTCCAATAGTTTGGCCACCTCATGCGAAGAGTTGACTCATTAGAAAATACCCTGATGCTTGGAGGGATTGTGGGCAGGAGGAGAAGGGGACGACAGAGGATGAGATGGCTGGATGGCATCACCGACTCGATGGACATGAGTTTGAGTAAACTCCGGGAGTTTGTGATGGACAGGGAGGCCTGGCGTGCTGCGATTCATGGGGTCGCAAAAAGTCAGACACGACTGAACTGAACTGATAGCCTACAACATGCTTACCACCGAAAGGTATTTTTCATCCATCATTATACAGTGGTCCCCTTTATTCATTTCACCCTCCTCCCAGCCCCTTCACCTCTGATAACCACTACTTTCTTGTTCATATTTCCATGCTTATTTTTGTTTGGTTTGGTTTGTTGTTTCATTTTGTTTGTGTTTGTTTATTAGTTTTTTATATTCCATATGCGAGTGAAATCATATGATGTCTTTTTCTGCCTTATTTCATTTAGCATAATACCCCCAAGTCTCTATTTACTTTTAAGTAGAGGGAGCTTAATGGAATGGAGTAAACTGCTACCTGATCAAGGAGAAGTTCCCTGGAAGATATTTAGAAAGATGATCATTTGGCAGAATATCTATACATCTTTGTGTGTATATGAGATACACACAGTTCAAACCACTACGAAGGAGTATACACTTCAGCTTTATCACCAAATACCATAAAAATTGCAGTTAGAAGCCTCCACATGATTTCCTTGCTTATAGATGTTGGCAGTATGTCAAGAGCAAATATATATATAAGCTTCTATTAGATTTGTCTTCATAGTATTTTGGCCTTGAATTAGTCAAGTGGTTCTCAACGGGGGAAGTGCTGCCCCCTAGGGACATGTTGGGAAACAGCGAGGGTGGTTTTGGTGTCACAATGATTGGAGGTTAGGACTGGCATTCACTGAGTAATGCGCTAAGGACATCAGACACGCCTGTAGTGCATGAATAGTCCTGCTAAATGAATCATCCTGCATCCTGTTTGGTTCTTGAAGGCCTGGTCAAACATTCATGTAGACGAAAAATCCATTTATCATGATCTGAGTCTAGGAGCTAATTCTATGTTCAATATAAATGCTGAATCACAAAAGTATTTTTTTTTTTCTGTATACTTCAAATATACTTCCCAGGAATGCAACCAGTGTATTTTTGAAAGAAGATTGCTTTTTATTTGTTTGCAAATTTTACCAAGAGTTGTTTCCCATTTTGGAAAGTCATGTCGTGGATGACAGTGCTGCTTATAGTATTGAGTCACCCATACATACACCTCCATTGGTCTGTATTTGAAACTACTACAGTCATGCTGACTCTATGAATATACTACTTTACTTTGAATTCAAAATTCAAAATATCAGTATAAAGAAAAACACCTGTAATGTTTGGTGAATATTTTCTTCTCTCTCTTACCTCTGAATCTATTCATAAGTAGGTTCAAGCATTTGATTGCTTCATTTTACTTTACTCTTTTAATGCAGTTGTGTCAGAAACATTTGTATATTGAAATTCATTTTACTTCAATGTAAAATATTTTCTTTTTTAATACAAATAGGACATTAAGTTTTTTAAATTATGTAAGGTATGTCATATTATGTTTGGATTTTTAATACAGAATGTTTGCTATAAAAATGAGGCTTGTGGGACTGTCAGGAATGAGGATGATGGATTTAGATAGACAAAAGAGCAATTGGGACATATGAAAGGCTTATCTTTTGAGTACAGTGAGAAGCGGCATCAAGATGGGTCATTGGGGTGATGGAAAGTGTAAGAATTGTAAGGTAGAACATTTGAAGGCATTGACTTCTTCAGTAGTATTCATGCTTATCTAATACGTACTCTGTGTCAGATACATTGCTGAGAAATGCTCCTTATTACAGCCTCTCACCGATGGCACAGGCATGCTCTTATCCTTAGTGGTGGTCCTGAAACCTGAACCAGACCACACAGGCCATGTTTGCCATCCACAGTGCCTACCTTCTTAACTGTATGTACCACATTAGCTAGAGCTTAGTCTGAAAAAGAGAAACCTGAACTTTTCCTGGCACCTACTGGAAAGGGTCTCTGTTGAATGAGTCGAAGGGCATCTGACAGCTTAGGGGCTCAGCCAACCTTGGTTTGTGTTCCTGCCTCCAGCTCTGACTGTGATCTATGCAAAATCTGGGCTGGGCTGTAAGAAGGGTGCATTTCCTTTCTCATACACAGGCCTGCTCTCTGCTGAAGACATCTGGGGGGCATATCCATTTTGAAATATTTATACATGGACCACATTTTGGCAATTAAATGACATGAATACTGCTCGGTATTTAGAATCTCGGCTAAAACCTGGAGTTCTGTATCAGAGCTGACCTTAACATAGGAAGTACATATTTTATGATGGTTAACAGACCATCAACTAATAGCTGTTATTAGTATTAAAAGTTTGTATCAGTTATAATAAATAGACAACCCAACATTTATCCATCTTCCATGATACCTCCCGGATGGAGTTAATGAGTTGGAGAAGTGACTGGTTTTCCAGTCACTGACTGGTTTGTTAAAAGTCCCCTAGATTTTCAATGTGAACATGATGGATAGGGTTAGGGGGAGGGCGAAGGCAGTGAGAAGAGAACCTCACAGGGATGTGTGAACGGTACCTTAGCACTGGCAGAGGTGAAGGCTGTACCTGGCTGCTGCTATCAGCTGGGCCATATTTCTTGGAGGCTTTAGACCCTCACCAATGAGAGACTTGAGGGAGAGATCTAAGAAAAGTCTTCCCTTTACTCCAGAGAAACCACTGGGATGTCCTCAGCAAGAAAAGTTTGGTTTTGGTGTGCTGAGAGTCACAGCATCATCAGTATGTACTTAGGTCCTCCATGGAGAGGCAGCATAGGATAGTGATGGGGAGCAAGGACTTTGGAGACAGGTAGTTCTTTTCCAGGTGGATAAGTTCAAATAAGTTGCTTGAACTCTATTACCTTAGTTTTTTCACCTAAAAAATGGGGATCATAGTGGAGCTATCTCATAGATTAATTGTTTGATTAAATGAGATAATTTATGTACATTGCTTAGTACATGCTACATTGAGCACATAGTAGGTACCCAACAGGTGTTAGCTTCTACTTCTCTTCATGCAAGTATGGGGATAATAAAAGTACCCACTCAGAGATCCATTGTAAAATAAATAAAGTGGCCAGAACTCTGCCTGCCATATTGTAAGTAATACATGTTAGTTATCACTATTACTATCATTAATATTTTTATTATTACCACTGTGGGAAATTAGCAGACTTTAAGATTCTAGCACAGTATCAAATTAAAAACTTGTTCCTCATAAGTGTTTTCATACTAAAACCATGTGTTCTAATATTCGATTTGCTAAATATATGGTATTGGTTCATATGTATAGGACACCTATACATATTAGAGCTTGAAAACTTCCCACACACTATCCTTGTTTTTGCCTATTGGTGCCAGTGGAGTTATTAATACATTTGAATATATGGTTTTCTTTAAGGACTAAAATAAGTGTAGTGTCTCCATTGTTACTGTACACTTGAGTCTCTGGGATATTTAGAGAGGTGGGCAATGGCTTTTTTTTTTTTTTTAATAACTGAGCAAACAAAATCTCAGAAAAGTGTGGGGTTGAAAAATTAGAGAATGTCAAGTGTGATCTGGAAGGGAACTCAAGAGTTTCATGTTCCAAGCTCTCATTTTGCAGATGGTTCGGAGAAGTTCAAACAACTTGCCCAAGGACAAGTAGCTACTGAATGGCAGAGCAGGTCATTGACCAGCGCTCATTTGGGGATTGCTTATTTGATGTGTTAAAATCCTTTGGGTTGATGGAGCTGGGGCCAAGAGCCAGCTGTGCTCTGTTCTGTTTGGTTCCTTAGGGTCCCCTCAGCAGGTAGGCAAGAGGATCAGCAGAGAGTTTAGGCCCAGAGTGGCCCCAACCCACCAGCAAGCAGTGGCACGCTCTCCTTTGGTCTTTGGACACCTGCAGGATATAGACAGAAGAGTCCTGTATTCAGAATAAAAAAACCCTGGCCTTACCTCTGGCTCCATTTTCCTGTCCCAGGTTTACTGAGGTATAATTTACATAACAGTAATCTTTTTTCTTTTAGTTTACAGTTCTTTGAGTTTTGAAAAATGCATAGAGTCACGCATTGTCCCACAATCAAGATAGTGAACAGTCCAGTCACCCCAATTCCCTTTGTACACCTTGTATTGAGTTTCCCCCCACCAGACCTGACACCCAGCTTCTGGCAACCACTAATCTAGTCTATCTCTATTGATTTGCTTCTTCTAGAATGTCACATAAATGAAATTATACCAGATGTGGCCTTTGAGTCTTTTTTTTCTCCATGTAGCACAACACATTTAAGATTTGTCCCGGCTGCATTCTTAGAGTCTGCAGGTCCTTGAGTAAGTTGCTTAACTTTCAGCTTCAGTATTCTTATCCGGTAAAATGGGCATAACACTTGCCTTGCATTTTTGTTGTTGTGGTTAGGAAGAAAAAATGCACACCAGTGTGCACCAGTTCAAAGGAAAAGCAAGTATATACAATGTACTTGTTGTTCTTGTTATGAGGTTGCCTCTTGAAGAGGCTCCAGGTGCAAAGGAAACTCTAATTGAAGCAGAAACCCTGCAGAGCCTTTGTTTTTCTGACGAGCAGGGCAAGGTCTAGCCATCTCTGCTAAACATTTCCCCTGCCAAAGGGCTGAGCAAACTGGCTCCAAGATTTAAAATGCGGCCGGCAACACTTCCCCAACAGGGTCTAGCACTAGGGGAAATAGATCTCTGGCTTATTACCTCCATCAGGCAGCTCTCACGGGGTTGGGAAGCCTAACCTGTGGATGAGTTACTCTGATCTCTTTGGATGAAGCCACTTTGCAAGGCATTACCACTCACATCGATGATAAAATGGCAATAGCATTGTGGAAAAAAGATATGACTATCTAGCATACGGAGCAACAAACAGACAAAAAGAGAGGGGCCTCTCTTGTCTTAAAATGCACAGGGGGGAGGTTGAAATTCAGATCTGCACTTCCTTCTGCATGTGATTCTGAGTTACAGAACACATGTGACCAACATACACTTCTTGGGCATTGCTGCCAGAGTGTGGAATGGAAGGGGCCCGCCTTCGATATTATCCTCCCATCCAATGAGCATGTGGGTGGCAGACAGCAAGACAGGTGCATACCAGAGGAGGGAAAACCTGGACAGGGATTCAGGAGCCCTGGTACCCTGTCTGGCCCTGCCTATTAATTGTGTGACTTCACTCTTGTTCCTCACCCATGGAAAAGAGAGCTATGATAAGTCACCCAGGAAGGGATCTCAAGTGACCCCCATGAATGATAGAGAAGCTGACCCCCAGATCTGTGTATGGAAAGGGGTGTGCACGTAGGCATGCATGCTCAGTTGTGTCCGACTCTTTGCAGCACTGTGGACTGTAGCCTGCCAGATTCCTCTGTCTATAGAATTTTCCAGGCAAAGAACACTGGAGTGGGTTGCTATCTCCTCCTCCAGAGGATCTTCCCGACGCAGGGATTGAACCCGCATCTCCTGTCTCCTGCATTGGCAGGCAGGTTCTTTACCACTGAAGACACCTGGGAAGCCCGTATGGGAGGGGGTGGGTGCAGAAAACAACAACCCTGAGCCTTTAAGTGAAATCCTTCAGAAAAGCTCACTCTTTCCAGCACTAGCTGAATAAGATTCCAATAAACATATTGCTGAAATGTTTGTTTCCGGGTGTCATTTCAGACTTCAAGTAGCTAAAACAGATCCGGTTCCTATATATAGATACTGCATTTGGTTGTGTTCTGGGAGGTTTTTATTACTACGCTGCCTGGCCAGCTCCCAGCTGAGCTTTTCCCTCAAGGGATCAGATTTTGGAATCAGAAAGTCAGAAAGGATCAGTGATCATATTAAGGGGTCTCTCGCTCTCCTTCTCTCTCTCCCCACTGTGGCTCTACACTGCAGGTGGACGCCAGCGTGGACTGGCTCCTCCCTTTTGCTCAAAGACTCTTAATAATAATGATGACAATGCTGATGGAAACTGACCAGCCCCACTATGGCAGCAAATACAAGCAAAACAGCCCTGACGATCCTGGGCTTAAAGGAAACATAGTATAATTTGGGTTGAAATGAAGTGCAGATTGTCACAAACAGCTCAGTCTTTAGATAACAGGACCCAGGGCTCTCTGAGGATAGAAGCAAAGAAAGGGGATAGTAAGGGTGGGTTTTTTGGGGGTGGGTGAGTTCTGAATTTTACTCCTGAATTCTCCAGGGGAGGAATACTGGGAATAAAAAGGTTCATGAAGGAAGGTGGAGGTGGGGATTGGAGGAAGAGATGTAGGCAGGGAAGGAGGAAGGGGTAAGGGGTTTACTTAAAGAAATAAGGTTGTACCCTGGCAGTCTGATTTTTTTCAATGTGTCCGATCACTGACAGCGAAGCCCTCCACTGTACGCCCTTTGTTTTCTGTTCAGAAAACCGAACCTCTGCCCCATTTTATAGTGTCTGCCTTCACCTGCCTCTCTGACTCCTTTATGTTTAGCTGTCATGGATCTGACTGCCTTCCTGGTCTCCATATTTTATGTGCTTCAGCACCCCTTCTCTTTTTTTCTTCCCCTCTGTCTCTTTCTTCCCTCCTCTCTTCGCTGCTTTTCTTTCTCAGTCCTCTCTCCTCCCAGACTCTTGTCTTTGCCCTTCGTTCCCCCCTCCCCTCCCCCTTCCATCTCTCCCTTTTCCTCTTCCATCCCTCCCCTCCCCCTCCTTTCCCCTTTTCCTTCTTTCCTCCCTCCCCATTCCTCCCTTCCTCCTCTTTCCCCCTCGCCCCTTCTGCCCTTCTCCCCTTCCCTCCTGTCTCCACGTCCCCATCTCCCCATCCCCTCTCCCTCTCCCCTCTCTCCCCTGCTTCCCTTTCCCTCCCTCTCCCTCTCGTCCTTGTTTATCTGTAAGCTCCAATTTCTTGCCTTATAGATTTACCTGCAGAACAAGACACCGCTCCTCTTGCAAAAACTGTTTAAGAAATCCATATCCTCTCCCCTTCATTCCTTGGGCATTTCAGAAATGATATTCCTCCCCCAACTACCCCCGTCAAAATAAAATAAATTCAGCCAGCTCCTGCTGTGTGTCCTTAAATCCATTCCCTCTAGCTTCGCTGGTTTGAAAGCCTGTACCCTAGAAGGGGCCTCCTGCATTTGCTGGCAACCCTGCTCCAGCCTGATCGCCACAGATAGTGCTTTGGAGTGAAAAAAAGGGGGAAAAACCCTCTCGTTGGAGATTTCAAAACAGATCCTACCAGCTTTCAAATCTGTGCACTTGTGGAGTGGCAGGGCTTGGGGAAGAGGCGTCGGAGACTTGGGGTGCGGGTGTTTGTCATAAACAAATAAGCCACAGGATTTATACATATATATAAATGTGCGTTTCCCTTGGCGTGTTTGGTTGTCTTTCTCCCTGGCATCCAGGGTGGGTGGTGTGCAAGTCTGACTTCTCTCACACTTTGACTGGGGTCTGGCGAGTGAGCGTGTGTGATGGAATTGAGGAGGGGGTTGCTGGGTTTTTGATCTGATTCACTTGACAGATTATTTGAATCCAGCCCACCTTTCCGCACATGTCAAACAGATGGGATCATTGTTAAAACCTTGGGAGAGCCGTGGCTGAGCGGTGGGTAAGGCAGGGAGGGGAAGTGAGGAGGGGGACCGTGCAGAGGGGGCACCTTCCAGTAGCTTTGTGTTTTCACACGTTGGAACCGACAGGAGCCCTTCTTCTCCGTGGGGGGTGTTTTGGGGGCATGGGGCTGATGAGGGGTGGGATGGAAAGGAGAGAGAGAGGTGGGGTGTTGGTGGGCAGGGTTATGATGTCACAGCAAAAGTTACAACAGGAGGAAAACACAGAAATGGTTCAACATTTTTTTTTTAAACTTTGGACTGCCAAGAGCTGAAGGAGAGTGGTGAGCAAAGGAATGAAGGGGAGAGAGAGAGAAACTAAACTGGAAGCTTGAGTTTTGTGTAGCTTCTTGAAACCTTATGAATGGATTACTAGCAGCTGAGAACCAGGAGAGACCTATAGGGGATGCAAGATCATTCACACACTAGAAGGGGGAGAAAGAAACGCACGGAGGAATTCTTCCTTGCTGTGTATCCCTCCTTCCTGAAATGAATGGTATGAAACCTTTTTCTGAGGGTCGTGGGGGTGGCATAAGGAAGGTGGAAGTTTACTTCTCCTTTTCTTACCTGGGTATCTTCCCTTCATTTAAACTAAGGCTCCTCTCCTTCCTTCCCTCCTTTCTGCCCTGGTTTCTCTCTCTCTCTCTCTGTCCCCTCTGCTTTCTGTCTTTCTCTGCAATCCCCCTACCCCTTTCCAAAGCCCCAGTCTCTATTGAGCTGCTTTGGTGGGAGGGGGGGGAGGTGGAGGAAAGGACTAAGACAGCAAAGTGAAGGAAGACAGGGAGACGCTAAGAGGAAAAGGCACAGTCTAGGATTGAGGGGTTTCTGTTTAGTGATATCCACGTGCCTGAATTGATATCTTCTTTAGGGACTTGCCTTGAAGCTTCAGTGGATGCTGCGTAGGGAGAGAGGGCACACCAGCGATGGGGGGTTTAGGATACAGCATTTGTAAAGCACATCAATGAGGGATGAGCTAGGGTGGAGGAATTTAGAAGAAGATGAGGGGATCCAAGGCAGAAGAGGCAGTGTGATCTTACTCCAGAGTAATGTGGGCTGCATGTTTTATATGTGGGCAACACAAGCAGTGATTTTAGAACTGTAAATGATTTTTCTTATTATTGAATGAAGGACCCAATATATTTCTCTACCTGTTTTGTACTCACCCATGGTCAAACACCCTTACCTGAGAATTCAGAACCATGCCCAGTGTGTATGCATGTGTATGTGTTTGTGTGTGTGTATACACATGTTTTGAGATACCTTACATCTAGGCAAACAGTATTGTGGAGGTTAAATACACATTATTTAATTCCCCATTTTATCCATTCATTCCAAATCAATGAAAAAAAAATAGTTGTTTGGGTCTAGCTGCTGATAGTTGTAATTTACTTATTTTGAGCGTCTCATTTGTTTATTTGCTCACTCAGCATATGGTGACTTTTAGTAACTTCAGAGTGAGAAACTTGAGCGAGAATAAGAAGACCTATATCGTGCAAATCCATGGCATTTCCTCTGAATGCTTCCTACAGCAGGATAATTGATTTCTCCTTTCCCCCAATGGCTAACATAAAGTAAATTTGGGGCATTGTCCTTTCAAATCCCAAATGATTGAAATAAGAAAGAATGCAGGATATGTATGGCAAAACAAACAAAAGTGGTCCCTAAAAGAGTGGTGTGGGTTTATTAGACAGTAAGCAAGTCTGTTCACAACACATGTGTGAGTATGTGCGTGTGAGTGTGTGTGAGAGAGAGAGAGAGAGAATACATACAGAAAAGAGTGCTCCAAAACAGTATTGATTGTTGGCTATTGATTGTGTAGGCTGCGGCTGCTGGAAGAGAAAGCGGGAGATGTTTACTGGGGAAACCAAGAGCAGCGTCTGTCCCCTGTGCCTCAGTGAGGTGGGGAGGTTTTCAGGAGGGAGGAGGGGACAGGCAGTAGGTGGAGAGATGCACCGAACTTATTAGCTTTGACATCATCATTGTCTTTAAATGAAACAAACAAGAAGATAATTACAGGCAGAGAGAAAGGGAGAGAAGGGGAGCAGGAGGGACTGAGAGCACAGGCCCCCGAAGGATATGCTCTTCTTCTCATCCTCTTTTCCATCTTCCCAGGGACCCACAAGACTCCCAGAAGGTGAAGTCAAGGGCTCTCAGACTCATAAGGTTATTAGGACACCAGACTGGCACCCCAGAGGAGAACTTTACAAAGACTTGCAACACACCAACAAGTTGGAAGAGGATTAAAAACAACCTTCAACACTCACCAACCCCAGGCACAGAGCTGGGGGGAATATTCTGACCTGCACAGGCAGACTGGAGGCTGGATGGGGAGCTGGCTGAGGAGGACATCTGGAAAGTGAAGGCTAAGTACCAGCTGGCTTTTTTGTGCCCCTCCTAGATTCTTTTTTTTTTTTTTTGCCTTTTTAGATAGTAAGCATCAAATTCTGTGTCTCCGTATACCAGTTTTTCTAGCAATTTGTTGGAAGCTGAATGTATTTGAGGTTAAAGACGACAAAGAAAAGGTAACTCCCAGGGAAGGAAGGAAGATAAAGAAAAGAACATTGGAGGCTAAGATTCTTTTTAGTGACTTCAGGTAGTGAGTGGTATGTGGGTGCACAAGTGTGTATTTGAGAAGATTTGGCTCCTGCCCACGTGTCCCCCTTCCAGTGTCAACGAGGGGAGGAGCTATTGAAGAAGGGAAAAAAGAAAAAGAAAGAAACCTGAGCTCTCTGGAAGAAATTCAAAGGAACCCAGAGAAATGGACTTCATTCTTCAAGGACTAAACTAGAACAAGGAGAGAGAGAGAGGTCAGGGAGAGGTTGGGGGACACACATAGGGGACGGGAGGGGGACAGAGGCTACGCAGTCACCGCACCCAGCTCAGGTAGCCAGGAGAGGTGCTTTTTGGGGGCTGCTTGAAAAAGTTTGGTTCCTGAACAAAACAGTTTGCCAGGGGACAGCGAATCCACAGCTAGCTGTCTCTTCCTCTTATCCCCATCACCCCGGCGTGGTACTCAGAAGCTGACTTCTGGTTCTATATAAAGAGCCGGGGGGAGGTATGATGTGCTTCAAGATTCTGAGGGTGAGCCTGGTAGTTCTGGTTGGGTGGGCGCTCAGTACTGTCAGCTCGGAGCTGGGCTGGATGCGCAAGAGATCCTTGGCCCAAAGAGGACGCCTGAGCCAGGTGCTGTCGGAAGGAGAGCGCTGTTGGCTGGGGGTCAAGGTTCGGAGACCCAGAGTTGCTCCCGAGCATCACCTCTTTGGGGTCTATCCCAGCCGGCCTGGGGACTACCTGAGGCCCTACCTTGCAGGAGATCAGGGAAGGCATCATGCAGGACGCAGTAAGCTGGATGCCGAGGGAATGGCTGTGAGCTCTGTCCCCCCAGACCCAACTGCAAGTGCAAGAGTGAGGAGTGAGGCTGAGCGGCCAGCCGCTCCATGGGGAGGGGACAGTCCTATTGGGCAGTCGCAGCTACTGGGATATGATGACACTTATCTTGGCGATGGAGGATCCAAGGAGCCTCTAGGTGAGGCTGGGGCTCCAGAAGGCACAGCCTCGGCTGCCACCATGATCACCACCTTCCCATGCCCAAAGGAATCTGGACCAGAGACCCAAAGGAAGGGCTGGACCAAGACCAGGCGTCGGCGCCAGGTGGTGAAGGGACAGGCAGGAGGAATGCGGGGAGACCCCAAGTTTGTGCCCTGGCACTTCCAGCCTTGGCCTAAACATCCCCTCATGCCTAGGGTCCGAACCGGCCCATCAGAGGGTGGCATCCGGAATGGTGGAGGGGACCCCGTCTGGGAAGCAGAGACTGTGAGCCCCCAAGAAAGACTGCCTGTCTTGTACTTCTCTGGGAGGCGGGAGCCGCTGCTGCTGCGTCCAGAAGTGCTGGCTGACATTCCCCGGGAGGCGTTCACAGTGGAAGCCTGGGTGAGACCGGAGGGAGGCCAGAACAGCCCAGCCATCATCGCAGGTAATCACCCACTCCCGGGCTTTCCGTGGTCCGCGGGGTGGGGCTGGCTTCTGGTTTTGGTGAGGTTAGACATCAGGGGGCAAGGAGGGGAAAGGGGCAGAGCAGAAGAACCAGGGAGGGCTGGCCGGGCAGAGAGGGGGAAGGACCTCTATTCATCTGTGCAGCAGAATCCCAGACATCATCTGCATTAATGACTTTATAACCACAAGAGCATTTGTCCCTTGTATTGATCTCGTGTGCTTCTATACATTGTGCTGGCACTTAGGAGACCTCCAGCTCACTCTCTCATCCCTCTTTAAAGGGGAAGATCTCTGGTTCTTTGTCAGGGGGGAAGAGGTGTCACACTCCATTTCTCATAATCCAGTGTGAGAAACCCAGGCACCTTTGAAATGACGTGAAAGTGTACAGACCTGGGCAGTGAGTCATGCCTGGGCTGGGCTAGGTGGTAAGGAAATGAGGCTGCCGGGTACATAGCCAGTGGGTCCTGGTTGGTCTCCTTTTCTTTGAGTAGCCCTGGAATGTAGCAGAAAGCTACTACCTTGACCAGGTCCTGGAGTCCCCTCTGTTTTGTCCTAAAAATCACGTGTCCAGCCTGGGACTAGCAAGGTCTACTGCAAAAGGTGGGCACTCACAAGCCAGGACCCTGGTTTCTAACCTGGACTGTTGTAAAAGGGACCAGAAATGCACCTTGTATAATTCTATGGTCTTAATCAGGAACAATATTTGGGAACACTCTCCGCATTTATTTTACAGTATACCCAGATCTTGGCTTTCATGAAAAGCCACCCAGAAGGACAAAGAAAAGAATGGGATTAGGAATAATTGTCTCCCTTGCCTTAATGGGGGTGGGGGGCGGTTGGGGGGCGACTGGTTTCAGCAAGGAGTGGGTAAGGGATTAGAAGTGATACATGATCATTCAGTGTCTCTTTATCCCTTCAGAGCCCCCACCCCAGGACAGACCCTCACACAAAGCTAGGTACATAGTGGAACCATTTTCATTTTATTAATCTGAATTATGCAAAACACACTTTGATGCTTGCCAGTCCCATGACATGGATGGGGAAACCAAAGTCGTGAGAGGTGTGCCTGGGGCAGACGGGGAGTGGAACCCCAGAACCCCTGAAGGCCTTGACAGCTCCCCATAGTAAAGACTCCTCAGGCTGCTGGGTGCCTGCAAATAAGTTTTAGACCAGAGAAAGAAATCTGGAAGGAGGGAGCCTCTTGCGATGGTGTGTTGCTGGAACATCCCTTCCGGACACGCTGTCTTTCCCCCTCTTTGGCTGTAATTTCTCTTTTGGAAGCTGGGATTCCCAGACACTGAACACTCTAGAGTCTTGTGGTTTTTGCTTGATTTTATTTTGGGGTGGGAAAGGGGGTGAAGGGAGAGGATAGAGAAGGGGCTGGGCTGGATGATAGGTTGGGGCAGAGCAAGAGTAGAAGGAAATCCTTATTCTGAGGCCAAATGGAAGAAATAATGAGATGATTATCTGATCAGAGTTGGCAGCTTCACAGTTTTTCCCAGATGACATCTTCTTGCTGCCTAATCTCGCTTCCTAGTACCCATCTGCCAGGGAAACTGCGTGCTTGCCGTCTAGACCACGACTCCACTTACCCCTCCTCTGGCAGGAGCGGCGCTGGGACCTGGGATCAGTTCCCTGGCTCTGAAGAATCAGAGAAAGATCCAACAGGAATATAGAAGGGAGGCTCTAAGAAACCAGTGGTCTGAGTTGTTAAAATTCAGACCTCAGGGAACAGTTTCTGGACAGTGGGTACCTGACCCCTGTTCCCAAACCTTCTGCATCCATCTGTTCTCGTTCTCTGAAGAGAGGAGAACAGGGTCAGGATTTGGTTCCAGTTATAGGGCTTCCTAAGTGGCTCAGTGGGTAAAAGAATCTGCCTGCAATGCTGGAGACTCAGGAGACACGTGTTCAATCCCTGCGTTGGGAAGATCCCCTGGACGAGGGCATGGCAACCCACTCCAGTATTCTTGCCAAGAGAATCCCATGAACAGAGGAGCCTGCCGGGCTACAGTCCACAGGGTCACAAAGAGTCAGACAAGACTGAAGCGACTGAGCATGCACGCGCATAGCTTTCCTTAATGTACCACCCCTCCCCTGCCAGCCCAGAATCTCCCTCCCATGCCCACCTCCACCGCCACGCCCCCACCACCTTGCCACAGCGCATACTCAACACCTCCAAGGTGCCCATCTGAGACCTTGCCACCTCCCTAAGCATGTAAAATTAGGCAGGAAATCTTTCGCAGACAGTCTAGCCTCTGAGGTTTCTTTCTCTTCAAATCAAAGCATTCCCGTCTCCTGTAGGTCCACACCGGAAAGATGGAAGGCAGAGAATACTCGGGTCTGTCTTCTCTCTACCTCCCACCCTGTATCTTTGTTCAGATTTGTGCACCTCAGAAAATATTCAGAAAAGATTTAGGGTAAAAGTCTGGGAGAGATGGGGGCTGAGAACCCAGCCTTCGTTCTTCAGGATTCTAGCAACTGGGTTCCCAGGACAGGGGCATCCTTGTCGACTCGCTGTGGTCAGCTCCATATGCGTTCCCTGGGGCCCCCTGGACTGAGAACCATGAAGGGCCAAGGGTATATTCACCCCCCAGGAATAAAAGTCTCCGATTTGCTCATCTACTCACTCCTACCAACAGATCAGCCCATCTTCCTTCTCTTACCCTAGCCCTGGTCCTTTTAGCCGGTACCTGCCTGTTCCTGGGATGGCTGGCCTTCAGCTGTTGCAGAATGACCACAGCTGAACTGTGGGCCCGAGAGGTAAACACAATTCAACCACGGGAGTTCTGCTGCCCCACTGAGGATAACCCAAGATGCTACAACACGTGGCTCCCACACTCTTTTCTAACAGCTCTCAAACCTCAGGTTTTACCTACTTAACCTAGGCCCAGTTTTCTCCATTCTCCATCTACCAAGCTCGAGGCATTTTCTCCTCGGCAGAGACAGTAAGTGATTCAGTTGCCCTAGCCGTGGTAGAGGAACCATCCCCCACCCTAACCCCCCCAAACCCCCCCAGAGACCGGAGGCCTCGGGGAATACTTCCTACACAGAGCACTAGGTGGCAGTGTTGCTTCGTGCACAGGAGAGTAGGCGGCGCCTTGGAAGCCAAGCAGTGGGGAATGCAGTCTGCTTTCTTGGAGGACGGTCCCTTCCCGGGCCTCTGGGAGGTATTCGATCATCCCCTCCCAGAGCCTTGTTGGTAGGCATCCCTGAGGGTCGGCTTCCTACAAGTCTCTTTGCAGGGCCCACGTGAACGGGCTCAAGTGGCATTCTTTGGGTTGTGACTAACCGGCACTTGTAACAACTGTAAAGAAAACAAAATCAACTCGTTACCTCCCTCCCCCCCCCCACCCCTAACTCCCACATGCTTCCAAAATAGGAAGTTTTTGGATTCCGGGTGGATTGCTGGAATACTTTCATTTCGGGCTGAGAGGACAATGCGGGCCTCACAGGCGTAGGTGTTTAGCTTCTCTCTGGCCCCCGAAGGGGGAGCGGTGGAGCTGCCCCCCACCCCCCCAACCCCGCGCAGCTTAGATCTTCTGAAGCTGCCAATCTCCTGTAGCTCTGACGCCCGGCAAGCGGGAAAGGACTGTGTGTGGCTGTTCCAGCGTCAGGGCCTCCATAAAGGTCACTGTCAGGGGCCTGGCAATTCAGGGGTTTGTGGCCGCCGAGGAGTAGCTGGGGTCAGGAGCCCGTTGGGACGGGCTGTTGGAACTCAGCTGTGGACATAAGTCAAATGCTGTCCTATCCTGGTGTGAAATCTTTCAGCTCCAGCACCCAACCCTGAAACCATCTGTTTCCCTCCTTCTCAACTTCCTTTCCTCTCCTTCCACCCCAGCACACACAGAAGAGGAACTTCTAATAGGTTCCTCCTCACCCGTAATTGATTTCAAATGTTCCCTGAAGTTGCCCAGCTGACTAACCACCTGCGACTCCAAGTGGCCGGAGACTGAGTCAGTAAGTCCATGGCAGAATCACAGCCCAAGCCCACACTTCTTCATTCAACAAATATTTATTGAGTGCCTTGCCAGGCAAGGCAGGGCAGGGCTCTGTGGGGGAATACAAAGATGTCTAAGAAACTGTCCCTGACCTGAAGATGAGTTTTCCTTCTCTGAGGATCCAGGTTGCGGAGGAGATCCCAGGGCAGAATTTGGGAGTCAGACCTGGAATCAGATTCCATCTGACACTTTTCAGTGCTGGGATCTGTGGCAATCCATTCAACTTTTCTGAGCTTTGGTTTCCTCACATGGAGAAATGAGAAAAATGTCTCAAAGCGTTGTTACAGTGTTTAAAGAAGTCATGTATGTAAAGTGCTCAACACAGACTTGACTCTAAAATTCACTTATGAAGTGGTATTAACAGCAGGAGGTGCTCATTGCTAAGAGCAGTGTATTAGCCTACTCATCTTTGGTGCTAACCTGCCAACCTGTAATCTTTTCTTAGGTAGAATATTAATTTCTTAAGAATTTAGCTTGCTCATCTGTCCAGTAGGAATAGTGGTAAATAGGGTTTTTTTTGTTTTTTTTTGCAAGATGGTCTCAAGATGATTGAGAACACTATTGAGTCAGTGGCTTGAAAAGACCATTTTTTTTGTTTTTTGATCTTTTTTTTTTTAGCCTGAGCTATACTATTGGTGGCTCAGATGGTAAAGTGTCTGCCTGCAATGCAGGAGACTTGGGTTTGATCCCTGGGTTGGGAAGATCCCCTGGAGAAGGAAATGGCAACCCACTCCAATACTCTTGCCTGGAAAATCCCATGGATGGAGGAGACTGGTAGGCTACCATCCATGGGGTCACAAAGAGTCGGACACGACTGAGCAACTTCTTATACTTCTTACTTATACTATTTAATACATTGGACTATTGTCCAAGGCTTTTGGGGGGTCATGCACCCTTTTGGGAATATGATGGAAGCTTTGCTCACTTTTTAGCAATATGCCCATGTCACATATTTCATGTAAGTTTCAAAGGTCTCTGGATTTCCTGGTAGGAAGGTCAGCATTTGCTGACCTTGTTTAAGGCATATGGATAGCTTTTTTGTTTTGAATGACCCCAAAGAAATGAGATTTCACAGGCCGCTGTAACATCCCCTTCTCTCAGTAAGGGAGTAGCAGCCTCAGGGTGAGGAGTTTTGTTGATGTGGGGTGTGGAGCTTCACAGAAGGCAGACTGACACACGGAAGTATCCACAGAGATGTAAAGAGAATTTAAAAGGAAGGCCATGTGTGCTGCCTCCCCAGTATCCAGCAGGACTTTCTAACATGTGAAGCGCCACGTCCATACCTTTCCCAGGGCTCCTGTGAAGATAAGGTTTCCATGACCCTCCTCCTCAGCTGCCTCTTCCTATACTGAGGTGGTGGTCAAGATCAGAGTGTTTGCCCTCGTGGGACCCTGGAGAATTGCCCGTTTTATTCTCGCTTAGTTCTGCTCCTTGATCTTGCCCCGGACATGCGGTGAAGTCACAGTAACCCTGCGTGAAAGAACTGTGGATGTGAGGTCGTTGGTCTCTGGGGGTGGGTATGCCCACTGTGATGGGAATGAGATCCATGAGTCTGCTTGTGTGGGCAAGCCATGTGCCCTGACGGTTGTAAGTTAGCATCTGTATACAGAAGACTCTATCCTGTGGAGGGGTGGTCCTCCAAAAGAGAGGCATCGTCTGGTTTTAGAAGGAAAACAGATGGTCAGTCTGCCCCCTGCTTTCACAGCTCCCTGACCCTTGTCCGCGGAATCTTCCGGATTCCCTGTGTGGAAATGATCTCCCCCACTTCTCAGCTTCCAGTCCTTGACCTGTGACTTCCTGGGGTACACATTGCTCCCTGCTGCCGTAGTTCTATACAGGTCTCGTTTTTATTTACTGAAAGTTCCCCAGGAGCCAAATGCATGTCTGATTCACTTTTGTCATCCCTAAGTACCTAGCACAGTGTGAGACTGTCAGCTATGTTTGTAGAATGGATAAAGTAGAAAGTTAGGTTGCTGATGCCCACTAGGAATAAAAAAAGGGTGAGAGAAACTTTCTGTAACTTGAGGCTCTTTGTGGGGAACCAGGGCAATGACTTTCAGATCCTGCTTTTGTTGCCTGCAGAGGTGTCTCAGTGGTTTTTGAGGAGAACCGTTGGACATGAGGCTTCCTGCCCACCATCAAGGGCAGCCCCTCTCTTATCTGTTTCATATGAAAAAAGAGTTTGTGCTGTGCTTAACCACTCAGCCATGTCTGACTTTTTGCGATCCAGCATGGAACATAGCCTGCCAGGCTCCTCTGTCCACGGGGATTCTCCAGGCAAGAACACTGGAGTGGGTTACCATGCCCTCCTCCAGGGGATCTTCCCAATCCAGGGATTGAACCTAGGTCTCTCTCATTGCAGGCAGATTCTTTACCATCTGAGCAACCAGGGAAGCCCACCCCCCCATCCCCCCCCACCCCCCAAAAGTGTTTAATTGCTTCTAAAAAGTTTAAGCCCCATAACTCTAGAGCAGAGGTAGGTGTGCTCTGGCCGATGGGCCACATCTTGTCCAGAGCGAAAGTCTGTTTTTATAAAGAAAGTTTTATTAGAACCCAGCCACACCCAATTGGTTATGTGTTCTCTGTGGCCGCTCCTACTTTGAATGGCAGAGTTGAGGAGTTGCAACTGAGAAAGTATGGCCCGCGGAGCCTAAAATATGTGCTGTGTGGCCCTTTGTAGAAAGTTTGCTAACTCCTGTCCTCGAATATTGCTTCTCAAACTTAAATGTGCACAGAGTTCCCCTGCAATTCTTCTCAAAATGATCTCACTGCTATGGGAACACAGCTTGCAGCAGATGCAATGAGAATGCCAACTACAGGGCATTTCCTTTCCAAAGGACCAGAGGTGCTGTGCTAGGAATTTGTCACTGCATGTGCCCTGAGGCTGCATGCCTTTGTGCGGCAGGGCTAAAGGAAAACCAGTTCCCGAGAGATTCAGAACTCCTCTGACAGCTGACTCTGCCTTGAGGATTCTTGAGGGCCTTATAGATCATGCTTTAGACCCTATAGCAGTTTACAGTGCTTCCACCCGATCTTTCTCCTCTCTTTCCTTCCCTCGAGGTCAGACCTGCATCATGGATTGAGGGCTCTCCTGGCCTTTTTGGACTTCCTCCCTGTTTTCTCTCCTATTCATCTCTCCTAATAAAGTCCATATATATTGAACTCCATCTTGACATCTGCTTCTTTCACTAATGCAACTAACTAACACAAGGTCTGGGGGAACCTGAGATTTTGCGTTTCTAACAGGCTCCTGGTTGCTGCTGCTAGTGTGTGGACCATGACTTCAGACTTAAGTGGACACATGAGTCTCGAGAAGTGTCAGCAAAAAAGTGCCTTTTTCTTTAAAGGCACAAGAATTTAGTAAATAATTTAGACTTTGCTGGTTGCACAGTCTCCACTGAAACTATTCTGTTCCTAGAATGTGCAAGCTGCTATAAACAAAATGTAAATGAGTGAGCAGAGCTGTGTTTCAATAAAACTTTATTTACAAAGACAAGTGGCAGCTCCAATTTTGGCTGTGGGCCATAGTTTGCCAGCCCCTGGTATCCAGGACTCTTCCTGCATGCTGTGCATCTTCCATAATCCTCTTTTGCTTGGCTTCCTCGTTCTACACTATCCAGGGTAATACCTACCGAGAGACTGACAGTATCAGTGGTAGGGAAACTCCTTTTATTCAAGTAAACACAAAACTTCCCAGAAATTTCTTGCAAAAAAACAAGTCCTGATGGTTTCTTGGAATAAACATTCCAGATGGAGTTTATATTTATTTACAGTTGACCCTTGAACAACGTGAGCTTGAGCTGTTGAATCTGAGGATGTGGAACCCAGATATGGAGGAGATGGGAATACAGAGGGCTGCCTCTAAGTTACACATGGATTTTTGAATGCATGGAATATTGGTTACCCTAACCCTTGCATTGTGCAAGGTCAACTATATATTCTTTTTTTCCTTTTAATGGCGTTTTGAGGTAAAACCTTTACACAATAAAGATCACCTGTCCAAACTCTATAATTTTTGTTTTTTAGAATATTTACAGAGTTGTGCAACTATCCCTATAATCTAATTTTAGAACATTTTCATTCTACCCAAAAGAAACACCTTACTTGTTAGTAGCCACTCCCCATTCCCTTCCCCTTCTTCCCAAATACACAATAACTGGAGACAACCACTATTTTCTGTCTCTGTAGATTTGGCTGCTCTGGTCATTCCATATAATACATTGAGTCCCCTACATATGAACCTTTAAGCTGAGAACTTTCAAAGATGCAAACTTGTGTTTGCATGCCTAATCACGTTAAGTTAGTTCACATGCCTGGCATATTTTTCATGGTATTGTGCTGTGAGATTAAATAAGTTTTATTTTTTGTGTTTGTTTATGTATTATTTGTGTGAAAAGTATTACAAATCTATACAGTACAGTACTATACAGCTGATGGTATTTGGTACCTCGGCTAACTTTGTTGGACTTATATGAACAAATTGGATTTATGAACATACTCTCAGAAGGGAACACATTCATATGTAGCAGACTTACTCTGGTCTTTTGAATCTGGTTTCTTTCACTTGAGGTTTGCTCTGTTTTAGTATGTATCAGAGCTTCATTCCTTTTTTATTGCTGAATACTATTCCCTATATATGTCCTATTTTGTTTATTCATTCTGCAGTTGATGGACATTTTAGTGGCTTCCACTTCTGGGATATTACAAACAGTGCTGCTATGAACACTGCACAAGCAGACTTATATTTTTATTTCTGCTGAGTAGGCAACTAAGAGTGGAATTGTATATGGTAACTCCGTGTTAAACATTTTGAAGCACTGACAGACTGTTTTCCAAAGTGGCTACACCATTTTGCACTCCTCAGCAATGCATGAGAGTTTGGTTTTATATTTTTGACCCACTGAAATGAAAAGGGCTTCTTCAGGCTCGTTGAAGGCTAGGGCCTGGCTACTGCTTACATCTGATAGCACCTGGGTAGTCTTTGAGGAATGTGCTGATGTTATGTTCAATGAATAAACACATGGACCTCTGCACTGAGACCTCTGTAATCACAAGAAGGTCTTACTGGTTGAGAAGGAAATTATCATCAAGCTCTTTCTTTCAGCCACTTAAGGGCATCCTAAGATGGCCCTTTCTTCCCTGAACCTAACTCTGCATTGCGAGAGTTTTCCTTCAGCCTGAACTGCATTACTTTCTATGGCTTTCCACCTGCATGAGCCCAGAATGACATGCTCTTTGGGAACACTCAGGCCCTCAGAAGTCACAGTGCCTCAGATTCTGATGCAGCGGCACCTTCAGGAAGCAAAGAAGAAGAGCGACAGAGGGGAGGAGGGAAAATAAAGGCCAGAGAGCTCTGCTAACATGACCTGAACATTTTCCTGGGTTCCAGCTCTGGGTGCTCAGGCTCAGGCATCGCCATCTCCCTGTGGCCACTCTGTTCAGGGCCTGTGTCTGACTCCCAAGGGATTGGGATGCTGAAGTCATCCAGGTGTCTGGGGTACAGGTCAGGAAAGGAGACTCACTTCCAGCTGGTAGCACAGAGGGGCTTTCTCTGAGCATGACTGTGTGGTCGTCCTCAGCACATTGCAGCTGTGTTGCCTGATGCTGCTCCTTGCCCTTGCTGTCTTCATCCTCTTCCTCAGTTACTGCCTCCCTTCGTGGCATCTGCAATCTCAGGGTGACAGTGTAGTCAGGAGGAGCCTTGGCCAATCCACATGCCGCCGCCTGCTTCTCTCTTCTCATCGTCTGTTGGTTATGTGTTCTCTCCATCCTCAGAGATGAAATGGAAACCCATAGGCACTCTCAGTGTAGTTCTTGGGTGGAGCACAGGTTGTCAGGTGGAAATATTCAGGAGTAATAGGGGTACAGTTGGAAAGTAGGCATCACCTTTGGCAGCCCAAGTAAATTCACCCATTTGTCCTTCACTGGCAACGCTTTGGCCTTCCTCACCTTCTGCTCCCTCCTCCGTGCTCTGCTTTATTGTTCCTCTGGGGCTGCCCATCTGAGTCATTTGGGATGTGTGTGCCAGGCGGCTTGGCTTCTTCTTGTTCCCATCCTAGCCCATGCCTTGAGGAGGCAAAATAAATAGGAGTGGAAGGCGGCACGTTAGTTTGGATTCTGAGCCTGTATACCCTGACTGTGCCTTAGTTTCAGTTCCTGCTGCCATAAACAAGTGCATCAATTCCATGCTTCTGTGTTCTGAGGGTTAGTTACTCTGGGTGCTCATCAGATTCCTTCCTGCTCACATCATACACCCCATGACTCTGGCACCTTCTAGAAAACACATCTCTATGTTAGGTTTGTGTCCCAAAAATAACATCCCCTCCTTCTCATGTTCATTACCTGCCTTAAAATAATCCCACACTTTGAATTTTTTAAAAAAGAGAGCATCCAGGAAATAAAGCCCAGTGGGCAAACAAAAACATCCCAGTTCTCTTTATGAGTCAGAAGTGAGTCGTGGAGAAAAGCGGTCCTGCCCAAATATACAATCTGGTCATTGGAATCCAACATTTCAGAGCATTTTGAAGTTGAAGCATTGCCATGGCAATGCTTGGGATATCAAGACCAGTGATCGTGGCTAATTTCTGGATTATAAATCCAGTGGCTGATCAGAAGGGAAGTCATAGAGCTTAAAAGTTAATCAATCAGTTAATGAGTCATCATTCAAGCTGTGACACAGCATTTGCTGACTTTCATACAGCTTGTTGCAGTGCATTTTGGACAGATTAGAAAAGAAATATTCTTTTTGGGGGGTTCTATTTGTTAATTTATCCATTCATCCAACATTTATTGAGTTCCTCTTAGGTGAAGTATTAGGCATTTAGTCATGTGTTGGGGGAATCAAGAGTGAGCAAGGCAGAGGCTATACCTGGAAGGTTCACTCTGTCCAGTGGAAGCTGACCTGTAATTAGACCATTGCAGCTCGGCCTCTGGGAGATCCCAGTCCTATCTCGATGAGACTGAGAATTCCTCGAGGCTAGAAAAGGACAGCCAGTAACTGGAGAGACTGAAGGAGGCCTGAAGGCAGAAGAATTGAGGAAAAGAGAAAAGGATGGATTTACCAAAGTGTCGGATGGTGCAGAGTCACCCAATATACCATCAGGCCTGAACTGGGCTCATTGGACGCAGCTGTTAGAAAATCATCAGGGACTTTAGAGAGAGTGGTTTCACTCTGGAGTTGGGGGTTCAGAGGGGACTCTGCATTACAGCAGGTGGAGTTAGGAGTGAGATGTGAGACTATGAAGACCCAGAACAGGGTCCAGCACAATCTGCTCAGAAACTAGCCATGAGGGGCAGGGACAGAAGTCAGAAGTAGACACAGGGGTGTAGAGGGAATTTTTTAAGGTGAGAGAGCCAACATCCTGTAATAAAGCACCAGTCATATAAAACAGAAGACAGCATTACAGGGAGGTGATACAAGATGGATATCGGAAATGGAGAGCATGCCCATGCAAGCTCCATTGTTTCAAGAAATTATTGAAAGGATTTTTATTTGACAAATACTTTGTGTGTGTGTGTGTGTGTGTGTGTGTGTGTGTGTGTGTGTGTAGTCGCTCAGTCGTGTCTGACTCTTTGCGACCCTGTGGACTGTAGCCCACCAGGCTCCTCTGTCCATGGGATTCTCCAAGCAAGAATCCTGGAGTGGGTTGCTATTTCCTTCTCCAGGGGATCTTCCTGATCCAGGGACTGAACCCATGTCTCCTACATTGCAGGTGGATTCTTTACCATTGAGTCACCTGGAAAGCCCCTGATATCCTGTTCTAAGCCTAACAAAACACTTAGGTCAACTTACTGTAATTTCCATCTTACTTTTTAATCACTAAACAGATACTCTTTGTCAAGATGAAAGGTTGTTTCTGAATCACGCAAAGATGCTGGGGTTCTTGGCCTCCAGAGGAGAAGATTCAATCCGGGGCCAGAGATGAGGATGGATCGCTCAGAGCTTTTGTGCAATAAAGTTTTATTAAAGTATAAAGGAGATAGAGAAAGCTTCTGACATAGACATCAGAAGGGGGTAGAAAGAGTACCCCCTTGCTAGTGTTAGCAATGGAGTTATATACTCTCCAATGAATCCAAAGAATGTCTGGAGGTTGTAAAGACCTCACCAGACCTACTCCCATAGTTTACATTTTAAGATAACAGAGTTGGCCAGAAGGTTTAATCAGAAGACAGTCTTCAGGCAGGATACATTATTGTTATATAATCCTAAGGAATGTAGAGGGAAAAAAGTAAAAATTTGTCCTTTCTTCCTCTTTGAATATTCCAGACCTCTCTCTCCTGGGGGACCCTAGACTTCTTATCAACCTGCCTAGGACATGACTCTCTCATTCCCCCCTTTTCTTTTAGGAGAATTATGTTGCCAAGGGAAAGGGGTGTCATTTTCATTCCATAACTACTTCCTGCTGTTTAGAGGCGTTGTCCCTAAATTGTTGAGGCAACACATTCTCCTAACCCTCATATTGAGGGTCTCTGATCCAGGGGCCCCAAGTAATAGTTGTTGGAAGAGGCTGTGGCACTCATAGGAGCTTGGACAACCATTTGTAACTTAAAAGCCTTCATGCGACTAGAAACAAATCCAATTACACAGTTACAGATGCAGGGAGCAAACAGCAAAAATAGAACAATCAGAATTATTGTAATTAAGATAGTCTTCCACCATGGGGAACTAGTTAATGTCTCCCAAAGTGAGGCAATTGAGGCTTCAGGAGTATCCATAGCCCCAATCATCTTGGTCATGTGTTTAGTAAAATGAGTAACATTAGTGCTCATATCAGGCATATATGTACAGCATTGGGTATGAATAATGGCACAAGTTCCTCCTTGCACAGCTGTCAGAATATCTAAAGCCAATCTGTTTTGTAAAACCACCTTTCTAATTTGTGCTTGTTCAGCATTAAGAGCTGAAATAGCTTTTTGAGAATCTTGTAATGCCTGTTGAGTAAAATTAGTCAAAGCATCCACTCGTAGCATAACATCTGTAGTTCCCAAAGAGGGAACAAACACTGCAGCCAAATAATCATACCAGTGAAATGCAGACCTTGCCCACTGAGTTTTAAGGTGAGGTAAATTAGCAGGCTTCTCTGGAAGCTCTGAAAATATAAAGCCATGAGTGAAGGCTAGACCCAGGGTGCATCTCCCTATCCAGCCAGGGGGAAGCCAACCCATAGGTAAGAGCCACATATCCAATAAGTCCCGTTTGGAGCAAGCCAGCATGACTGAGATATCCAGTCCCAATCAGTGCCTGGCCAGACAAAGGGAGGACCTGAATTGGGGTTGGAAAACACGGGAATGATTACATTGCACATTTCCTGAGGCAAAAATCCCAAGTGTTTCCAATCACTATAATTAAGTTGTTGGCTAACTTTTGGGGATGGCTCGGTTTGTTCCCAGCATATAGGGGCAGTAGATATTAGACGTCCTTTTTCAGGAGTTAGCCATATAACCTCATCCCATATTTGATAAACGTCAGATAAAAAACTATCAGATCTAGACCTATTTGTCTTATGTGTAGCAAAATAGTCATTAAACTGAGACAATGTATAATCAAAATTAAAAGTCACATTATGTCCATAGTTATATCAGTCCATTTTAGGGTTGTTAGATGTCATCAGTTTAAAAAGAGGCATCACATGTGATTGTTCAAGGTATTTGCAGACTTGGAGAAAGTCCTTTCCTTGAAGTGGAGATGTCCACCATGAGAAGCCTTCCACAGATGAAGAAGAGAGTGGTCCACAGACCCAGCAGTTAGACCGATTGTGGAATGCAGCATAGGAGTGAGCCCAGGACAAGAAGGCATTGTCTTGAGGATCAAACGGCAGACTCAGGACTTTTTGGAGTCAGCATAAGTAGGCTCACGTAGATTATCAGGCCCATCTGAAAAGTACAAAGTCAGAGTATAGAAAGTAAAGACATAAAATGACATCACTTAGTTCTGGTCAGGGTACCACCTCTTAACTCGAGTGTGATGTACCCATGGATCCATTCCTGGTACTTTGACAGCTGTGGGAGAAGAAGGAATAACCTGGTAAGGGCCTTCCCAGAGGGGCTCAAGGGATGGGCCCCCAGACCCCAATGTTTTTATGAGGACCTCAGTTCCTGGCTCAAATAGAGGCTTGCTTGACTCAGAGGCTGGGTCAGGAGTCGTCTCCCGGAGTTCTGTTAATGTCTGTTGAAAAGCTGAGAGCTGAGTTACATAATTAGTTAATTCCAAGTCTTCAGGGTCTATAACAATGCCGGTGTGTAAGAAAGGCCTTCCATAAATACATTCAAAGGGGGACAGTCCCTCCTTTTGGGGGGCAGTTTGAGCCCTCATTATAGCTATGAGTAGGACTTTAAATGAATTGTCCTGTGTCTCGAGTCAATTTACTCAGATGTCTTTTGATAATGTCATTAGCTTTTTCAACCTTCCCTGAGGATTGGGGTTTACAGGAACAGTGTAAGTAATATTTTATTCCTAGAGCTTTAGTTCCTACTGAGTGCCAGGCACTGTGTTGGGAATGGTTAGACAGATATGGCCCTACTGCCATATTTCTTTTTTAGGTGAGCTCTGCCCCTGGGCTACTGGAGGTCAGGGCTGTGTTTTGTTCATTGCACCTAGTGTAGCGATAGCAAATAAAACTCATCCAATGAATATGTGGTAAGAAGATGAATGAATGAGTGAACAAACAGAGGCACGGTTTAGTCTTACAAACTGTGAAGTGAATTTTTCTGCTTGGAAGTAGGCACAGGTAATCTTTACATCTTATTGATTTGGAAAGTGACTAACATGTCTGAAATTCACTCAAAAATAACTAGAAGGGATGATTACCCTTATCTTCCACCTCAAATTCCTTATCCTCAGCCCCCCTCAATACATCTTTATTTGATAAATATTGACTGTAAGCTAGTCTCCTAGAAGAATTTGATATAGTTAAAACTTGATTTAACTATGATCATTTTTGAGCTTTCAGATATTATCTGTTCTAGTTATTTGCTTCTTCTGGTTTGTATACATCGTCTCTTTTATGCTCACATTATTCCTTGTGGAAGACGGAGAAGGCAGTGTTTGTAGGAAAAAATCTTGCCAATCCAGAGAAGAGTGGATTGTGGTCCAGAAACTTTCCTTAGTTTCCAAGTCTTTCCTGCCTTTGCTTCTGTGGTCTTCTCAAAATCTGAGTTATTACAAAGTTTGGGGAGGGGGAGGTGAAATTCTTTTAACATAAGATACTTACAGGTCTGAACACACCTGATCTTGTCTGATTAAACACTTAGAGGAAGTACATAGCTCAATTTGCTTTTTAACCCATTCATTCACCTACTAGTTTATTTATTCAACAGGACTTTACTGAGCACAGAGTGTATGACAGGACTCCCTGCTCTTAAGAGTTTATAATATAGTTGAAGACATAAGCCCTCTATATGTTAAAATGATAATATTAACTATGAGGGACTCCCCTGATGGTCCAGGATCTTAGGCACCTTGCTCTCAATGCAGGGGGCCTGGGTTTGATCCCTGGTCAGGGAACTATATTGTACATGCCACAATAAAAAATCCTGCAGGCCACATTAAAGATCAAAGACCCTGCATGACCCAGCTAAGACCTAGCACAGTCAAGTAAAGAAATAAATAAGAAAATAGTATTTAACAAAGCAATGGATGATAATATTGAGTGCTACTTGTGTGTTAAGCACTGTTTTCACTATTTTACATGTGCGAATTAATTTAATCCTCCCTCAAACCCTGTAGATTGGGTATCACTATTGTCTTCATTTCATAGATGATGAAAATGGGAGAGGATTGCTCAAAACTGTAGAGTTATTAAGTTTGGTTGGTCTGGTGGATCTCACTCCACAATCTGCTCTATTAACTTCAGTTGAGTTTAGTTACTCAGTCATGTCCAACTCTTTGTGAACCTATGGACTGCAGCATGTCAGGTTTCCCTGTCCATCACGAACACCAGGAGCTTGCTCAAACTCATGTCCATCAAGTCGGCGATGCCATCATCCTCCATCATCCCCTTTTCCTCCTGCCTTCAATCTTTCCCAGCATCAGGATCTTATCCAATGAGTCAGTTCTTTGCAACAGGTAGCCAAAGTACTGGAGTTTAAGCTTCAGCATCAGTCCTTTCAATGAATATTCAGGACTGATCTCCTTTAGGATGGACTGGTTGGATCTCCTTGCAGTCCAAGGAACTCTCAAGAGTCTTCTCCAACATCATAGCTCAAAAGCATCAATTCTTTGGTGCTCATCTTTCTTTATGGTCCAACTCTCAAATCCATACACAACTACTGAACAAACTATAGGTTTAACTAGATGGACCTTTGTCAGTAAAGTAATGTCTCTGCTTTTTAATAAACTGTCTAGATTGGTCATAGCTTTTTTTCCCAAGGAGCAAACATCTTTTAATTTCATGGCTGCAGTCACCATCTGCAGTGATTTTGGAATCCAAAAAAATAAAATCTGTCACTGTTTCCACTTTTTCCCCATCTATTTTCCATGAAACGATGGGACTGTATGTCCTGATTTTCATTTTCTTGAATGTTGAGTTTTAAGTCAACTTTTTCACTCTCCCTTTCATCAAGAGGCTCTTTAGTCCCTCTTCGCTTTCTGCCATAAGGGCAGTATCATTTGCATATCTGAGATTATTTGTATTTCTCCCAGCAATCTTGACTTCAGCTTGTGCTGCATTCAGCCCAGCATTTCGCATGATGTACTCTGCATATCAGTTAAATAAGCAGGGTGACAATATACAGCCTTGATGTTCAGTTCAGTTGCTCAGTTGTGTCCGACTCTTTGTGAACCCATGGACTGCAGCATGCCAGGCCTCCCTATCCATCACCAACTCCCAGAGTTTACTCAAACTCATGTCCATTGAGTCGGTGATGCCATCCAACCATCTCATCCTCTGTCGTCCCCTTCTCCTCCCATCTTCGATCTTTCCCAGCATCAGGGTCTTTTCAAATGAGTCAGTTCTTCGCATCAGGTGGCCCAATTTTGAAACAGTCCATTGTTCCGTGTCTGATTCTAACTGCTGTTTCTTGACCTGATGCAGGTTTCTCAGGAGGCAGGTGAGGTGGTCTTGTATTCCCATCTCCTGAAGAATTTTCTACAAACTATATCCACACAGTCGAAGACTTAAGTGTAGCCAATGAAGCAGAAATAGTTGATTTTCTGGAACTCTCTTGCTTTTTCTATGATCCAATGGATGTTGGCAATTCCAGCTTTGGTTCCTCTGCCTTTTCCAAATCCAGCTTGAACATCTAGAAGTTCATGGCTCACATACTATTGAAGGCTAGCTTGGAGAATTTTGAGCATTACTTTGCTAGCATATGAGATGAGTGCAATTGTGCAGTAGTTCAAACATTCTTCGGCATTGCCTTTCTTTGGGATTGGAATGAAAACTGACCTTTTGCAGTCCTGTGGCAAGTGCTGAATTTTCCAAATTTGCTGGCATATTGTGTGCAGCACTTTGATGACATCATCTTTTAGGATTTGAAATAGCTCAGCTGGAATTCCCTCACCTCCTCTAGCTTTGTTTGTAGTGATGCTTCCTAAGGCCCACTTGACTTTGCGTTCCAGAATGTCTGGCTCTAGGTGAGTGATCATACCATCGTGGTTATCTGGGTCATGAAGATCTTTTTTGTATAGTTCTTCTGTGTATTCTTGCCACTTTTTGTTAGTATCTTCTGCTTCTGTTAGGTCCATACCATTTCTATCCTTTATTGTGCCCATCTTTACATGAAATGTTCCCTGGTGTCTCTAATATTCTTGAAGAGATCTCTAGTCTTTCCCATTCTATTGTTTTCCTCTATTTCTTTGCATTGATCACTTAGCAAGGCTTTCTTATCTCTCCTTGCTATTCTTTGGAACTCTGCATTCAGATGGTTATATCTTTTTTTTCTCCTTTGCATTTTGTGACTCTTCTTTCCTCAGCTATTTGTAAGGCCTCCTCAGACAACCCTTTTGCCTTTTTGCATTTCTTTTTCTTGGGAATGGTTTTGATCACTACCTCCTGTACAATGTCATGAATCTCCGTCCATAGTTCTTCAGGCACTCTACCTATCAGATCTAATCCCTTGAACCTACTTTTCACTTTCACTGTATAGTTGTAAGGGATTTGATTTAGGCCATACCTGAATGGTCTAGCAGTTTTCCCTATTTTTATTCAATTTAAGTCTGAATTTGGCAATAAGGAGTTCACAATCTGAGCCACAGTCAGCTCCCAGTCTTGTTTTTGCTGACTGTATAGAGCTTCTCCATCTTCAACTGCAAAGAATATAATCAATCTGATTTAAGTATTGACCATCTGGTGATGCCCATGTGTAGAGTCATCTCTTGTGTTGTTGGAAGAAGGGTGTTTGCTATGACCAGCGCGTTCTCTTGGCAAAACTCTGTTAGTTTTGCCCTGCTTCATTTTGTACTCCAAGGCCAAACATGCCTGTTACACCAGGTATCTCTTGACTTCCTACTTTTGCATTCCAGTCCCCTATGATGAAAAGGAATCTTTTTCTGGTGTTAGTTCTAGGTCTTGCAGGTCATAACAGAACTGTTCTACTTCAGCTTCTTTGGCATTTGTGGTTGGTGCATAGATTTGGATTACTGTGATATTAATGATTTGGCTCAGAAATGAACAAAGATCATTCTGTTGTTTTTGAGACTGCACCTAAATACTGCTTTTCAGACTCTTTTGTTGACTATGAGGGCTACTCCATTTCTTCTAAGGGGTCCTTGCCCACAGTAGTGGATATAATGATCATCTGAATTAAATTCGCCCATTCCAGTCCATTTTAGATCCCTGATTCCTAAAATGTCGAGGTTCACCTTTGCCATCTCCTGTTTGACCACTTCCAATTTGCCTTGATTCATGGACCTGACATCCCAGGTTCCTATGCAGTACTGTTCTTTACAGCATCGAACTTTACTTCCATCACCAGTCACATCCACAGCTGGGAGTTGTTTTTGCTTTGGCTCCATCTCTTCACTCTTTCTGTAGCTATTTCTCCACTCTTCTCCAGTAGCATATTGGGCACCTATGGACCTGAGGCGTTCATCCTTCCGTGTCATATCTTTTTGCCTTTAGATTAACCCACTACCTTTACTATATATTTACCTTCCTAGTGAGATTTATCCTTTCATATTTGTTCTTGTTATTAATTAGCATCATTTCTTTTCAGCTTGAAGAAGTCCTTTCAACATTTCTTATAAGCCTGGTTTAGTGGTGATGAACTCTTTTATCATTTGCTTTTCTGAAAAGCAATTTATTCTTTCCTTCTTAATATTAATTTTGCTGATAATATTAACTTTGGATGTTCTTCATACACACACTGAGATCTGAGGAGCTCTGGTCCAGAGCTGGCCTTGCTGAAGGTCTTTGTGCACTTTCAGCCTGGTTCAGCAAGTAGAAAATAGTACCTCTTTTAAAGGGAGAAAGTAGTGCTTTTCATTTAATTCCTCATGTCCACTGTCACCCTCATCCATGGCAATAATAATATATTAGCTAACACTTAGTGATACTTTGATTGAAGGCGGGAGGAGAAGGGAACAACAGAGGATGAGATGGTTGGATGGCATCACCAACTCAATGGACATGAGTTTGGGTAAACTCCAGAAGTTGGTGATGGACAGGGAGGCCTGGCGTGCTGCAGTCCATGGGGTTGCAAAGAATTGGACACGACTGAGCAACTGAACTGAACTGTGTGACGCTTTGTGTCAGGCAACTTGCTAACTGCATTCCATGGATGCTATGTACGGGTCACCTCTTCTGAGGTTGTGCATGCCTTTGGATTTTTGCCCTTCATCTCATCATTCTGTGTTTCTCTGCTCTCCTCTCCCTGCCATTCTGCCTCATTCACTCTTACCCTATGCATGCACAGCCTACAGAAAGCCTGGGACATTCTCATTCTGGTTGCTGTCATCATAAGGCATGATTAAGATGAAGAGTGGACTGTATAGAGGTTTAAAATTTTTTCTGGGAAGATGCTAGTGAAATATTCTCAGGAGGTTTTCTTCCCCCACTCTGTAAAAGCTTGAACTCATAGTTAAAAAGTGAGCCTAATCCTGTCCTGAAGGAAAGTCATCTAGAATAGCGGAAAAACACTTCCCTGGGCTTTTTTTTCCACATTCTCCTGCTGACACAATCCTGCTCTCTGCCAGGTTGCACGGCTTTTGATGGATGGCCTATCTCCTCCTCCCCTTTGTTCCTTTTTGTTCCCTGCATGCTCTCCCTGGGGCGGGAGTTGGGGGGGGGGGCGCGGGTTGGGTGTTGGGTAAGTAGTTCTGCAGAAGGCAGCAGATAGATGTGCAGAGAGGCCATAGGCATAACTTCCTGAGAAAGAACCTTGCCTTGTATCAGCTTGATTTATAATCATGACCTAACCCAGCCCTATTTTTTGCTCATTTTCCTCCTGAAAACAAACTTGCACCACACAGCGTGTTTTTTCAGTTACCAGAACTGATGACGCTGTGCGTGACTTCTTTCTCTTATTGAACCTCGTCTTCCTGGAAGCCAATGGGCTTTCCAAGAGAAGTAGAACTCTCACTCCTGACTTTAACCCTCCCAGAGGTACAGAGGAGAACTCGGCTGTGGTAGTTACTGGAACTGAGATTCTGCAACCATTTCTGTGCCAAGGACAGCATTTTTACCTGGACTTTTTCTTCTTCCACCTTGACCTGTAGTTAAATATCTCCTCTATGAGACTCTGTCATAGATAGATAACAGAGTAGGGCTTTGCCCGAGAAAATCTTCACATAGCTTTTGCCACATGTGCTGTAATCCAACTTTATAGGACTCGGAAGATAGCAGCTTATTGTGTAATGGCTAGGGAAAGCATATCTAACATCATGAAAAATCTATAGCTGCACAGTGGAAGGAACAGTTGGTTCCCCTTGCATCATTCCTCTAGGTCAGATTCAATTGCAGGGTGAGTGGGCAGCCCTACCCCCTACCCAACCATTGTTCCCCCTCCCCAAGAATGGTGGGGTATCTTCCTTCCCCAAGTCAAGATTCTAATGACTTAGTTTGACTTTCAGAGCAGGTAGAAGGTAGGAAATAAAACTTGTTCCTCCCTTGACCCTTTGCAAGTTCACAGGTGTCTAAGACAGGATCTTCTTCTCCAGGAATGTTCAAATTGCTTGGTTGAATAAGGAAAATGTAATAGCTGCAGTACTATGAGGGTAAGCAAGCTGCAGCAGAAAACTGCTTTGATTAAAGTGTGGCCAAACAAGGATTCATGTACAAAGTCAAGTTTAGGTTAATTTTGAAGAGCACATCCATAGATGGGACCCACTTCAGACAAAGGAAGCTCTCTAGCATTATTTAGGGAGGTGAGACTCTTTGATTTTGGTTTTAGGAAAGTGGCATGTTGATGGAGAGCAGGATTTTTAATTGGGGAGTATACAAGAATGAAGTCTCAATGCATCTTTCTCAGCATTGCGCCTACATAGCCTCTCAGACAGGGACATTTTTTTGGCTTTGCCTTTATTTCAACACTCTGAAACTGAAGTTCACATAATGTTCTTGAAACGCAGATACTTTTCTGCTTTGAGGAAGAAAAGGGTATGAACTGCTCCTTTCCCCCTCTTGTTATTATCATAAAATCAGAATGCCAAGGACAGGTTGTTTCCTGACAGTTCTGAGAAGATTCATTTTGTTCTCACTTCATAGACTTTTATAAGTCCTGGGGTGGATACATTCTTCCTCATTATGATGACAAGAGGACTGATGAAGTGTAACACCCTCTATCTGGTCTTTGTTCAGGGGAATCTATTCTGGCAAAACCACCTGACAGAAGCTTCTAGTAGGGGAGCAGGACGAGATTTCTGACGGAGAAGTAGGTGAGCAGTCAGAACAGTGTGATTGCATTGTTTGAGAACAACTTTTACCTGGACCATCTCGCTTCCCATCTCTGACGCGCTCTGTTCCTCCACCAGTTACAAACCTAGTGGGGAAACCAAGGAAAAGGAGGAAATGCAGATGGAAGCCACAGGTTTGAAGGAGAGTTTTCAGTTGAGTGTTCATATTAGCTCCCTTCCCACTTTCTCCAGCCTTTAGTCACCGTCCCGGCTTTGGGATACGAAGCTCCCCTTTTCTCTCAGGGTCCTCTAGAATCGATTACTGAGTGTCATGTGTCACGGAAAACCTGAAGGGCCACCCAGATGTTTTATCAAATGTCAGCAAGGCAGCCTGTCAGCTTAGATGCTGGCCAACCTGGAGATATTAACTGCTATGCTAACCAGTCTGTTCTCACCTCCAAAGTATCTCCAGGTATAAATGTCAGACTATACATTTGTTTTTTGTTTTTTGAGAATCAGATGCCAGACAGTTTTAAAGAAATGGTCTGAAAATTTGTTAATGTTATACCCACCAGTTTTTTTGCTCTTCATGTTCCAAAAGAGCAGCTAACCACTTTTTATTTATTTTTATTTTTTTTTAGTATTTGAAATGTTTTAGTGCAGTGAAAAGAGCATGGGCTTTTGGGTCAAAGAGATCTGGTTTTGATCCCGGTCTCTGGTTCTTCCTAGGTGTAAGACTGCGGAAAACTTTCTTAACTTCTATGATCTTCAGTTTTTTGGTTTCTAAGTGAAGATAATAAAATTTAGTTCATACATTTGTGGTAGAGTTTAAAAGGGCTGGCGCATGCCCAGTGTCTGGAGTATAGTAGATATTTAATAAAAGATAGTGTGTCTTTTTATTTCTTCTTGGCATGAGCAGATCTCCTGAGTGCAGAGAAAGAAGCCCAGGATGGAAAGAAGCAGGCTTACTCCTCTACCAGGGTCACATTTAAAAATTTCCACGTTAAACAGTTGTCTGTATCTCTCTGGCTTTGAGGTTCTCTACTATTAGAATTTTTATCACCAGGGAGACTAATTGATTCTATTAACTCTAAATTCTGGCAATTAATAATAGTAGAGAACTGAATGTAAATTTTTCCTGAAGACCCACATGAGTGTATATGCATCTCTGTTAAAGTAACCATAGTCTCTAAATACAAATTTTGGAGTTGAGAGCAGGAATAAAATGGAAAAAGGTATGCTCTCTCAATTTACTTCTCTTTCAAAACCTAAATACAGGGTGAAATATTTGAATAATTTTAAATTTAGTAAACATTAAAAAATGATGGAATCCAGTTCCAAGCAAGAGCTGAAAGATTTTTTTTTTCATTGAGATACAACTGATATAACATTAGTTTCAGGTATATAACATAATGTTGTGATATTTGTATATGCTACAAAATGATCGCCATGATGTCTAGTTATCATCCATCACCATACAAAATTTACATATATGTATATATACACACACACACACACACATATATATATATATAGTGATGAGAACTTGTAAGATTTACTTTTTTGACAACTTTCAAGTATGTACTATAATATTATTGACTATAGTCACTATCCTCTACATTATATACCCATGACTTACTTATTTTATTACTGGAAGTTTGTACGTCTTGAACCCCTTTACCAATTATACCTACTCCCTCAATCTCCTCCTCTTTTGGTGACCACCATTCTCTGTATCTATGAGTTTTATTTTGTTTGTTGGTTTGTTCTGTTTTTTAGATTCCACGTGTAAGTGAAATCATACAGTATTTATTTCTATCTGTATGACTTAAAAAAAATTTTTTTATGAGAATGTGATTGATTTACAATGTTATGTTTGTTTCTGGTATATAGCAAAATGATTCAGAGACATATATATATATATATATATACACATATATAAAACTTTTCCATTATGATTTATTACAGTATTGACTTATTTTACTTAGCATAGTACCCTCAAGATCTATCTATGTTGTCACAAATGGCAAGATTTCATTCTGTTTTATGGATGAATAGTATTCTATTGAGTATATTTACCGCGTCTTTTTATCCATTCATCCACTGATGAATACTTAGGTTATTTACGTATTTTGGCTATTTTAAATAATGCTGCAATGAACATGGAGGTACACATATCTTTCCAAATTACTGTTTTCATTTTCTTCAGATAAACACCCAGAAGTAGAATTTTTGGTTCATATGCTAGTTCTAGTTTCAATATTTTGAGGAAGCTCCCTACTGTTTTTCATAGTGGCTACAACAATTTTTGTGCACACTAACAGTGCAGAAGGATTCCCTTTTCTCCACATCCTCACCAACATTTGCTATTTCTCGTCTTCTTGTCAATAGCCATTCTGACAGATGGGAGGTGATATCTCATTGCAACTTTGGTTTGCATTTCCCTTATCAGTATGTCTTCATTGGAAATATGTGTGTTCACATCTTTTACCACTTTTGAAACCAGATTTTTTTGGCTGTTGTTTTGCTATTGAATTGTTCAAGTTCTTTATACATTTTGGATATTAGACCCTTATCACATATAAGATTTACATGTATTTTCACTATTTGGTAGGTTGCCTTTTCATTTTATTGATGGTTTCCTTTGCTGTGCAGGTTTTCTTTGTTTGTTTGATATAGTCCCATTTATTTTTGCTTGTATTGCCTTTGCTTTTGGAGTCAGATCCAAAAAATCATTGCCAAGAGTAAGGTTGAGGAGCTTATATTCTGTTTTTCTTTTAGGAGTTTTATGGTTGTAGGTCTTACATTCTAGTCTTTAATCCATTTGGGGGTAATTTTTGTGTGTAAGATAGTTGTTCAGTTTCATCCTTTACAAGTGGCTATCCAGATTTCCCAAGAGCATTTTTTGAAAAGACTTCTCTTGTGGCTCAGCGATAAATAATACGCCTGACAGTGCAGGAAACATGGGTTTGATCCCTGGGTCAGAAAGATCCTCTGGAGAAGGAAATGGCAACCCACTCCAGTATTCTTGCCTGGGAAACCCTATGGACAGAAAGCCTGGCAGGCTGCAATCCATGGGGTCTGCAAAGCAATCAGACAAAACTTACTGACTAAATCAACAGCAATTTTTTTTAAAGAGACAGTCCTTTTCCCATTGTGTTCTTGATTCTTGTGTCATAAATGAATTGATCATATACAAGCAGATTTATTTCTGGACTCTCTACTCTGTTCCACTAATCCATATGTCTACTTTTATAGCAATTCTCTTTTGATTACTATAGCTTTGTAGACTAGTTTGAAATCAGGGAGTATGAAACCTCCAGTTTCTTTGTTCTCAAGATTACTTTGGCTATTTGGAGTCTTTTGTGGCTTAGGACTCCTACACCATACAAATTTTAGGGTTGTTTGTTCTATTTCTGTGAAAAATGCCCCAGAATTTTGATAGGAGTTATACTGAATCTGTAGATTGCTTTGGCTAATACATATATTTTAGCAATATTAATTCTTCCAGCCCATAAGCATGAACTATATTGCCATTTATATGTGTCCTATTCAATTTCTTTTATCAATTAATCTCTCACCTCCTTGGCTAAATTTATTTCTAGGTATTTTATTTTTCGTGATGCTATTCTAAACACTTTGTTGTCTTAATTTCACTTTCTGATAGTGTGTATAAGCACAAGAGACTTTTGCATATTGGTATTGTATCCTGCAACTTTACTGAATTTGTTTACTAGTCCTAACAATTTTTTGGTGTAATCTTTAGGATTTTTCTGTATATAAAATCATGTCATTGACCAATAGTGACAGTTTTACTTCTTCCTTTCCAGTTTTGATGCCTCTTATTTCATTTTCCTTCCTAACTACTCTGGCTAGAACTTCCAATACTATGTTAAATAATAGTGAAATAGTGAACAACCTTGTCTTGTTTCTGATATTTGGGGAAAAGCTGTTAGCCTTTCACCCTTGAATATGATTGGTAAAATGTATGGACTTCTTATATATGACCTTTATTGTGTTGAAATGTATTCCTCTATATTGACTTAAAGTTTTTATTGTAAATGGAGGTCGAATTTGTCAAATGCTTTTTTGCATCTGTTGAGATGATTCCGTGATTTGCAGCCTCCATTTTCTTAATGTTATGTAACACATTGATTGGTTTGCAGATGTTGAACCATTCTTGCATCTCTGGAATAAATCCCACTTGATAATGGTGTATGATTTTTTTTAATGTATTGTTAAATTTGTTTTGATAATATTTTTTTGGGAATTTTTGCCTCTATGTACACCAGGAGTATTGTCCTGTAATCTTTTTTTGTGGTGTTCTTGTCCATTTTTGGTATCATGGTAATGTTGGCTTTGTTAAATGAGTTTGGAAGTATCTCCTCCTCTTCAATTTTGTGGAAGAGTTTGAGAAAATTTGTATTAAATCTTTTTTTAATGTGTGGTATAATTAGTCAGAGAAGCCATCTGGTCCTGGGCTTTTGTTTGTTGGGAAGTTTTTGATTATGATTCAATATCCTTGCTAGTAGTTTTTCTACTCCAAACTACTATGTCTTCATGAAATTTCTTCTACTTGGAAGATCATTTGTTTCTGGGAGTTTATCCATTTCTCCTAGGTTGTCCAATGTGTTGGTGTATAATTGTTCGTAATAGTCTCTTACCACCCTTTGTATTTCTGTGGTATCAGTTGTAACTTCTTTTTTTTTCATTTCTGATTTTAATTGAGCCTTCTCTCTCTCTCTCTTTGCTGAGTGTAGATAAAGGTTTGTCATATTTGTTTATCTTTTCAAAGAAACTGCACTTCATTTAATTGATATTTTCTATTGTCTTTTAGCTTCTATTTAATTTACTTCCACTCTGATCTTTGTTATTTCCTTCCTCTTACTAACTCTGGACTTGCTTTATTTTTTTTTTAATTTGTTAAACAATTCCTTTAGGTGTCAGGGTGTGTTGTTTATTTGGGATTCTTTTCCTGTTTCTTGAGGCAGTTATTACTATGAACATCTTTCTTAGTATTTCTTTTGCTTCATGTTTTAGATTTTGGTGTGTTGTATTTCCATTCTCATTTGTCGTAAGGTATTTAAAAAATTTTTCCTTTGATTTCTTTGTTTACCCATTGATTATTCAGTAGAATGTTGTTCAATCTCCACATATTTGTGAAGAAAAAAAAATTTTTTTCTTCTTGTAATTAATACCTAGTTTTATATCATTGTGATCAGAAAAGATGCTTAATATGATTTTAGTATTAAGTTTATGAGACTTATATGATTCATCCTGAAGAATGTTTCATGAGCACTTAAGAATGTGTATTCTGTTGCATTTGAATGGGATGTTTTATATATAATGATTAAGTATATCTGGCTTAATGTGTCATTTAAAGCTAATGTTTCACCATTGATTTTCTGTCTGGATGATCTATCCATTGATGTAAGTGGGGTATTAGGTCGTCTACTATTATTGTATTACTGTCTATTTCTCCCTTTAGGTCTACTATTATTTTCTTTACATATTTAGGCACTCCTATGTTGATTGCATAAGTATTTACAAATATAATATCCTCTTGTTGAATTGACCCCTTTATTATTATGTAATACTCTTCTTTGTCTTTTATTACAGTGTTTGTTTTAAAGTCTCTTTTGTTTGATAACAGCATATGTGCTTCAACTGTCTTTTGGTTTTCATTTGCATGGAATACCTTTTTTCATCCCTTCACTTTTAGGCTGTGTGTGTCCTTATATCTGAAGTGAGCCTTTGTTGGCAGTGTATAGAAGAGTCTTTTTTTTTTTTAATTATTTCATTCAGCTGCTCTACTAAAGAATAATTCTTAAAGTTTTAAGACGACATGACCCACATATTTGGCTTCAGTACCACCATCATTTTTCGAGTTACGTCAGTTGATCTGATTTTTCTAACTCATGTGCTTTCGTAGTTCAGTTTGGTGCTGAGTGATTTTATAAATTATGTTGATGACCTGGTCCCTCTGTTCCTCCCAAGAATGTGGTTTTGATGAGTAAACAACAGTTATAACGTGTTTGCTTCTATCACATGTACATCCAAAGTTAAAAAAATCTCAATATTGCATAAGCTCAGAGTTTCACCACATATATTGTGTTGACTTAGCCTGTGTTGGCTTTGTAAGCCTTTTCTCTGCTAGACTGAGAAATCTCCTAAATGTGGAGATTGGTAATTTTTTCTTTTTTTTTAATCAGAGTCTGTCTTGCTTCTGCTTGGTAGAATTAAGGAAGTAGGGCTGAGGCTCACTTCTGAGGGCATGTGGATGAGCTGTGCAGGTTTTTCTGTGATCCTAGTTCATGGTTGAAGGATATGAAGAGCAGCCCTGGTATGGGCAGATTTTATTTTATAGGTGCAGTTGGTTGCTGTGTGCTCTGGTAATTTTAAAGCTCAAAACCCAGAGTGGAAGTAATATTTACCTCTCCCCCTACGCAGTGTCTTTTAAAAATACTTACACTTTTAAAAAATGGCGGTTTTAGATATGCAATAAAATTGGAAGGAAGATACATAGATTTCCCATGTATTCCTTGCCCATACACATGCCTCGCCTCCTCCATTATCAACATCATTTACTAAAATAATCTTTTTTTTTTCAATTTCCAAGGATGAATCTACACTGATGCATCATAATCACCCAAAGACCATAGTTTAGAGTTTAATCATGGTTCTGTACATTCTATGGGTTTGGACAAAAGTATAATGATGTATATTTGTTATTATAATATCACACATTATTTTCACTGCCTGAAAGAGCCTCTTTTCTCTGCCTATTCATATCTTTCCCCTCACCCCTGGCAAACACTAACCTTTTAATTGTCTTCATAGTTTTGCCCTTTCTAGAATACCATATAGTTGGTATCATATAGTATTTAGCTCTTTTAGGTTGGCTTCTTTCCCTTAATTAAATGCATTGACATTTCCTTCATCCTTTTCATGGGTTGGTAGCTCATTTATTTTTAGCACTGAATAATATTGCATTGTTGGGATGGACTATAGTTAATGTATCCATTCAATTACCGTAGGATGTCTTGGTTGCTTTCAAGATTTGGCAATTATAACAAAGTTGCTATAAATATCCATGTACAGGCTTTTGTGTGGATAGAATTTCAATTTTTTTCTGGGTAAATACCAAGGAGAATGATTGCTGGGTCATATGGTAAGAGTATGTTTAGTTTCTTAAGAAAATGCCAAATCGTTTTCCAAAGAGGCTATATTATTTTGTATTCCACCAGTAATGTATGAGAGTTTCTGTTGCCCAACATCTTCAAAAGTATTTGATGTTGTCAGTGTTCTGGATTTTGGCCATCCTACTAGGTGTATGAAAGTGACAGTGTTAGTCACTCAGTCGTGTCCTACTCTTTGCAACCCAACTGACTGTAGCCTGCCAAGCTCCTCTGTCCATAGAATTTTCCTGGCAAGAATATTGGAGTGGGTAGCCATTCCCTTCTCCAGGGGATCTTCTCAACCTGGGGTTTGAACCTGAGTCTCCTGCATTGCAGGCAGATTCTTTACCATTAGTAGTTTCTTATTGTTGTTTTAATTTGGATTTCCCTGATGACATGTGACTCGGCACATTTTTTCATATGCCTTTTTGCCATCTGTGTACCTTATTTAGTGAGGTATCTATTAAAGTCTTGGGCTCATTTTAAAAATGGACCATTTCTTTTTTATTGTTAAGTTTCAAGGGTTCTTTGTATATTTTGGATAACAATCCTTTGTTAGACATATCTTTTTGCAAGTGTTTTCTCCCAGCTTGTCTTCTAGTTCTCTGTGAGACAATATCATGTCTTTAGAAGAAAAAATAGTTTTAATTTTAATGACATTCAGGTTATAAATTATTTCTTTTATGGATCATGTTTTGGTGTTGTATCTTAAAAGGCATCATCATACTGAAGGTCAGTTAGGTTTTCTTTTGTATATTATCTTCTACAAGTTTTGCAGTTTTACATTTTACATAAGGTCAATGACCCATTTTAAGTTAATTTTGGTGAAGAATATAAGGTCTGTTTCTAGATTCTTTTTCTGTTTTTGTTTTTGCATGGGAATATTGGGTTGTTCCAGCACCATTTGTCAAAGAGACTATCTTTGCTCCATTGTACTTATTTTGCTCCTGGTCAAAGATAAATTGGTTTTATTTATGGGCTCTCTATTCTGTTCTATTGATCTATTTGTCTGCTCTTTCACCAATATGACCGTATCTTGATTATTGTAGCTTTATAGTAAGTCTCAAAGTCACACTTACCCCTTTTTAATTATAAAAAATCAGATGGCCCACAAAGCAGCTACATCTACTTTAATAGTCATGGGGTGAAGGGGACACATAGTGGCTTGCATCTGCTTTCTTTTTGAGTCTTTCTAGTGGTGGAACTGGCTTAGCCCAGCTCCCCAGAGCCAACTGTACACATCTCTTCCCAACTCCATGTTCAGTGACATCAGTAAATTAAGATTGGCCATTATGGAAATATTTACATCATAGAAACTAGCAAATGTTACAAATGAGTATTTGTCTGGTTTTCTCAAGAGAGTCAGTTAAACCTGTATCTGCATAACACTGATTTTATATCTAACTTGTTCTTCCCTTTGATAGTTCATCATCAAACTCCTTTTAGTTATCACAGATGTGGTTTATTAATCACTTTGTATGTGTTAGGCACTGTGCCAAGATCTTTCACATGTGTTATTTAATTCTCACAACAATGTCTTGAAGTAGGGGTGTGATCTCAACTTGTAGTTGAAGAATGCTGAAGAGAAGTGGCAGACAGATTTTTATTTTACAGGTATAATTTGCAAATGAGTAAACTGAGGTTCAGCAAGAAGATGTCACTTTTCTGAGGTCATATAGTGTAAACTGGAGACTGAGACTCCATATTCAGACTGGAGACCTAAGCTTCTAAATGATTCATGCTTGTAATCATCAAGCTCTATGGTCTTCCCCAGCATTAAAAACTGTTCTGGGCTCTGAATTATGACAGCTTGCTTCTAGTGAACACTCTACACCCAGTCTGATAACCTGACTTCTCAGAACCTCAGGGTCCTCATCTATGTAATAAGGCTGGTGATGATAACAATCCTGCCTAGCCCACAGGAGGCTTTACCATTTAAATGATACTTGTACAAGATTGCTTTGGAAAGCTCAGGTCCTGTATAAATGGGTGATATATATCATTACATGATAAGGAGTGAAGGGGAAAAAATATTTACCAAAAGAACACCACATCACAGTTTAGAAGATTCAGCTAAAGTGGATACTCAATATAAATGTAGGTTCTATGGAATTTACAGTGAATGTTTCTAAGTGAATTGGAAGGATGTTTGATCTGAGAATGCCTGAACTTATCTTTTGGAATTCTTTGGTTTTGGGTCTCCCTAACCTTCCCAGACAGTCTGATAGGTAATCAAGGTAACCTTAGTTTCATGGCAGATCTGATTGAAATTAAGTTATTAACACAATAGGCCAGTGCTGGAAAGTTGACATTTAGTAACTTTAGGGAGGATTTTTACCATATATCCATGTTTTAATGAAGAATTTTCTTCACTTGCTGTTCACATAACTATTTATACTTCCAACTGTCAGCATTATTCATTTTAGCTACTTATTTAAGGTTTATATTCTTCCCTATACCCAACTCCTCTTGATGTCAAGTAACCATTTGATGACTACAGACATCCCCAGGACTGAGTACTGACATTAACAGCTAGTGTTACTTCATAACTATTTATTCAACAAGTACATGGGTGAATTAACTACATGCAACTCTTGTTGTGTTCATATATACCTTGTACTGCAATTGTCCATTCACAGGCTTTGGAAATTTTCTTAATTTAAGTTGGAGCTAGTGTGCAAGGCAAGGTCAACCATGTGGTGTGTCATGCTGGAGTTTATCTGCGTGCTATCAGCATATCAGAGACAGTTGACAGCAACAGGAAAGACCCCATGTGTTCCCTAACTTATAGAGTTCAAGCCCCTTGTTGTGTTTACAAGAATGACCTTGACCTGTTTCACCTCTGGTACTCTCTATCCTACCACGGTGTAAAATGATCTGCCATTCTTTCTCCTGGCGAATTCTTACACATTTTTCAAGAGTAGGTTTGAGTCTCATTCCCTGAGGAAATCATCTCTGAACTATGGGTTGAAATTAGGTTCTGTTTTTACTCACTGATGTATTTATTTATTTTTAAAAATTTTGTTATTTTTTGCTAGACAACAACATGAATCAGCTCTATAAATGCATATATCCCCACCTACTTGTGCCTCCTTCCCATCCCACCCCCATCCCATCCCTCTAGGTCATCACGGAGTGCTGAGCTGACTCCCTGTGTGATACAGCACCTTCCCACTAGCTGTCTGTTTTACACATGGTAGTGTACATATGTCAATGCTACTCTCTCAGTTTGTCACACCGTCCCCACATCTTCTTTATCCACTCCTCTGTCAGTGAACATCTAGGTTGCTTCCGTGTCCTGGCTATTGTAAATAGTGCTGCAATGAGCATCAGGGTACACATGTCTCTTTGAATTATGGTTTTCTCAGGAAACTTCCCTGGTGCCTCAGACAGTAAAGCGTCTGCCTACAATGTGGGAGACCCAGATTTGATCCCTGGGTTGGGAAGATCCCCTGGAGAAAGAAACAGCAACCCACTCCAGTACTCTTGCCTGGAAAATTCAACGGATGGAGGATCCTGGTAGGCTACAGTCCATGGGGTCACAGAGTTGGACAGGACTGAGCGACTTCAATTTCACTCTTCACTTTCACTTTCAGGGTATCCGTCCAGAAGTAGGATTGCTGGGTCATATGTGTTCCCTTGTGGCTCAGACAATAAAGAATCTGCCTGCAGTGTGGGAGACCTGGGTTCGATCCCTGAGTAGAGATGATCCCCTGGAGAATGGAATGGCCACCCACTCCGATATTCTTGCCTGGAGAATTCCACAGACAGAGGAGCCTGGCAAGCTATAGTCCATGGGGTTGCAAAGAGTTGAACATGACTGAGTGACTAACACTTTCAACACCTGTGGTAGTTTTATTCCTAGTTTCTTAAGGAACTTCCATACTATTTTCCATTGTGGTTGTTATCAGTTTATATTCCCACTAACAGTGCATGAAGATTCCCTTTTCTCTACACCCTCTCCAGCAGTTTTTGTTTGTAGACTTTTTGATAATGGCCATTCTGACCGATGTGAGTTGATACCTCATTATAGTTTTGATTTGCATTTCTCTAATCATGAGTGATGTTGAGCATCTTTTCGTGTTTGTTGACCATGTGTTGCTTAGGTCTTCTGCCCAATTTTTGATTGGGCTGTTCATTTTTCTGATATTGAGCTGCATGAGCTGCTGGTATATTTTGGAAATTAATCTTCTGTCAGTTGCTTCATTTGCAATTATATTCTCCCATTCTGAGGGCTGTCTTTTCATCTTATTTCTTCAGCAGGTTTTATGTGTTTCTTGGTCTTAGTTCTGATATTATATTAAAATTATCTCCTATGTCGCTCGTTCTCCCATGAGATTATAACTCCTGAAGGGCGAAGACTACCTTTACTTCCAAACCAAGAAGAATGTATACGGCTAGCATGCATAAAATGCTCAGTAAATGTTTGAGGAGCCCAAAGGACTAGTTCCAAGTGGAATTTCTTTTACCAGAAGGAGCAAGATAGTGAGATGAAATGCAAATCCTTTGAGGCTTCATGAGGTGATAGCCCCAAGCGACCAAGCAGGATCCTCTTCCCACCAGCTGCAGGGGGTAAAGCAGAGCACTTCCAGGCCAGAGGTTCACTTTTGGGGTAAATCTGTGTTTTTCTGAGCACAGACTGCAATTCCGGTCTAACTGTAGACTGGTTTACTCAGTCTCAAGGGAGAAGAGAACCGGATAATTTTCCATTCAATATCATACAGACTGGAGGAACAGATTTTCACCCCTACAGACTATGAGAATATAGAAAATGCAGGGGCTAGAAACACTTATCTACTCTGTTCTTGGAAATTTTGAAAATCCCCAGAAAGACACACTCATGATCTCATGGAAGAGATTGCGGTGGCTGGCAGTGATTCTCAGAGAGATGTCAGCATACTGTTCTTCAGTGCCACAGTTTCTTCTCTTGGAATAATAGATTTTTTGAGAACAGGGGGCATTTATTTCCATTTCAGCAGCCTTATATATGAGTTGAATTATAGATAATAAAAACCTTAATTAATTACCAGTCCTAGACAATCAGTTAACCATCTTCTCTAACAGCATTATATCAGTACACTTCATAACAGACACCTGTTTCTTTTAACTGCCTTTCATTCCACTAGTTTCCTGAATTAATGAGCAAGAATGTACTATGGTTATGTAGAGACCTCAGACAAACCTAAAATACTTGATCTGATATTATTCCTTAAATAAATGGTTTAAAAGAATTTCGGATGCTATTTCTACTTTCATGTCTGACTTAACTTATTAATAACAAATTTTCTAATGCTTTTCCATTGGTGGAAACTCTAAGACCCCCAGCTTCTGTGTTCTGAATTTCTACCTACTGGGCAGCAGTGAAATCTTGACTTGTTTTGTAAATATAGGATATCAGCAGCTCTCAACATGGTTTCACAAGAATCTGTATTTGTGAAAGTACCACATGTGATTCGGATCCCCAGGTAGTGTTGAGGATAGTGATGTCTTCATTTAGGCTGCTATAACAAATATACCATAAACTGGGTGTCTTCTTTTTTCTTTTAAGTCAGAGGGTAATTGCTTTACAAGGGCTTCCCAGGTGGTGCTAGTAGTGAAGAACTTGCCTGCCAGTGCAGGAGACATAAGAGACACAAGTTCGATCCCTGGGTCAGGAAGATCCCCTGGAGGAGGGAATGGCTACCTACTCCAGTATTCTTGCCTGGAGAGTCCCCTTGGACAGAGGAGCCTGGCAGCCTAGAGTCCATAGGGTCGCACAGAGTCGGACATGACTGAAGCAATTTAGCATGCATGCACATGGTTTACAATGTTGTCTTGGTTCCTGCCAAACAACAAGGTGAATCAGTCATAATTATATATATACCCCCTCCCTTTTGAGCCTCCCTTCTTCCTTCCATCCTACACCTCTAGGTGAATGGGTGTCTTAAACAAAAGAAATTAATTTCTCACTGTTCTGGAGGCTAGGAAATCTAAGATGAAGGCACCAGCAGATCTGGTGTCCAGTGAGAATCCTCTTCTTGGTTGGCAGATGTTTGTCTGTCTTCTTACATCCTCAGATAGTGGAGAGCAGAGAGAGGGGCTAGCTCTGTCCTGCTTAAAAGGACACTAATCCCATCCCGAGGGCACCACCCTTATGACCTAATAACCTCCCACAGGCCCTGTTTCCAGATATCATTACGTGAGACAGTAGGGTTCCTATAAATGAATTTGGGGGGTGGTGGGGAGTACACATGTTCAATTCACTGTAATTGGATTAGAAAATTCTATTTGTTAAATATGCTTTTTTTTTTTCATGGAATGAGTGCAGGGCAATGCTTCACCAATTATTTACCCTCTTCCTATAGATGAAGTATGAGAAGTGGTAATACAGCAAATAAAAGGCAGTTAGCCAGGTACCTAGTGAGGTTTCACATATACTGCTTGGCCGATCTTATTAAATGAAAGTAAAGAATCATTACTCTCATAATCATTTAAAAAGTAATACTTCTATATACTTCCTACAACTCCCAACTAGAGCTATTTTAATACCCTTGCCCACAAATCCTTTTTATTAATAATATAATTACTAAACTTTAGATTAATCAAACTAGTGTAATAAGAAAATTCCACCTTCTGTGTAGTGTGTCAAGAAGTTAGAGATAAAATTTTAGACACACTATAATTTTAATAATTTTAATAGCTCCCTTTGAGTTAAATATAGTTTTCAGGTGGCGCAGTGGTAAAGAATCTGCCTGCCAATGCAGGAGATGTTGTTCAATCTCTGGGTCAGGAAGATCCCCTGGAGAAGGAAATGGCAACCCACTCCAGAGTTCTTGCTTGGGAAATCCCATGGACAAAGGAGCCTGGTGGGGGTAAGTCCTACCAGGTTGCAAAAGAGTCAGATACAACTTAGTGACTAAACAAGAAGATAACTAAGTAGAAACAATTACATTGTTGCTACTAGAATATAAGTTCTAAGGACAATAAGTTAAAATGTTCAGAATTGCAATTATAAGATTTTGGCAAGTGACAAGTTTATTATCTAGTAACTTATATGTCAAGCCTAATAATTTATACCCCAACTCCTATATACCTGTATATGTACAACAAATATGAAATAGTCTCCTCCTCAATTCTCCTCACCAGCAGATATTTACTAGTTGAGAGTAACTCCATGGTTCTGATATTATTAAACATTGCAGCGCTTTTGTTCATAGGTCAGTAGATGGACATGAGTAGATGAGTAGATGAGTAGATGGACATTTTCGAAAATGAGTGAACCAAGCAGAAACTGTGAAGCAGGGAATTTACTATTGATCTCACTAGGTATGTCTGCTCTTTTGAAAATCCACCCACATAAGAATATGTAAAGCAGTAGTTCTTATACTCCTTTACCATACAGACTTCATTGTGAAAACAAGCATACAATGAAAAACCCAATACTGATAGCTTATGGTGAACAGTGTTGGATTCGTGATCTCCAAAGAAGAAGATTTAACTTTGGGACTAGGGACTAGTCTTGATCACTCAAGAGGTTTTGTATAGCAGAGTTTTATTAAAGTGCAAAGGGACAGAGAAATCTTCTGACATAGACATCAGAAGAGGGGTGGAGAATGCCCCCCTCACTAGAGTTAGCAAGGGAGTTATATACTTTTTAATTAGTTATTATAATAAATCAAAAGAATGTCTCAAGTTAGTGAAAATTTTTCCAGACCCACTCCCACAATTTACATTTAAGGATAACAGGCTTAGAACTTAACAATAGAAAGATCCTACCAGACCCACTCCCATAATATACATTCTAAGATATCAGGTTCAAGCTGGTTTTAGAAAAGGCAGAGGAACCAGAGATCAAATTGCCAATATCCGCTGGATCATCAAAAAAGCAAGAGAGTTCCAGAAAAACATCTATTTCTGCTTTATTGACTTTGCCAAAGCCTTTGACTGTGTGGATCACAATAAACTGTGGAAAATTCTGAAGGAGATGGGAATACCAGACCACCTGACCTGCCTCCTGAGAAACCTGTACGCAGGTAGGAAGCCACAGTTAGAACTGGACATGAAACAACAGACTGGTTCCAAATAGGAAAAGGAGTACGTCAAGGCTATATATTGTCACTGGGCTTATTTAACTTATATACAGAGTACATCATGAGAAACACTGGGCTGGAAGAAGCACAGGCTGGAATCAAGATTGCCGGGAGAAATATCAATAACCTCAGATATGCAGATGACACCACCCTTATGGCAGAAAGTGAAGAGGAACAAGAAAGCCTGTTGATGAATGTGAAAGAGGAGAGTGAAAAAGTTGGCTTAAAGCTCAACACCCAGAAAACTAAGATCATGGTATCTGGTCCAATCACCTCATGGGAAATAGATGGGGAGACAGTGGAAACAGTGTCATACTTTATTTTGGGGGGCTCCAAAATCACTGCAGATGGTGATTGCAGCCATGAAATTAAAAGACGCTTATTCCTTGGGAGGAAAGTTATGACCAACCTAGACAGCATATTAAAAAGCAGAGACATTACTTTGCCAACAAAGGTCCGTCTGGTCAAGGCTATGGTTTTTTGTGAGAGTTGGACTGTGAGGAAAGCTGAGTGCCAAAAAATTGATGCTTTTGAACTGTGGTGTTGGAGAAGACTCTTGAGAGTCCCTTGGACTGCAAGGAGATCCAACCAGTCCATCCTAAAGGAGATCAGTCCTGGGTGTTCATTGGAAGGACTGATGCTGAAGCTGAAACTCCAATAGTTTGGCCACCTCATGGGCAGAGTTGACTCATTGGAAAAGACCTTGATGCTTGGAGGCATTGGGGGCAGGAGGAGAAGGGGACGACAGAGGATGAGATGGTTGGATGGCATCACTGACTCGATGGACATGAGTTTGAGTAAACTCTGGGAGTTTGTGATGGACAGGGAGGCCTGGCATGCTGCGATTCATGGGGTTACAAAGAGTCGGACACGACTGAGTAACTGAATTGAACTGAACTGAAGATATCAGGATTAGTCAGAAGGTTTTCAGGAAGGAGAAACTGTCCTCAAGCAGGATACATTGTTGTTATACAGTCCCTAGTACAGAGTTTAAACTGAGTTGTTTGTTGCATAATTATCAGTTTGAGCTTTAAAGAAGAAGAAGAAGAAGAAGAAGAAAAAACCAGTTTTATGTGACTAAGACTAAGGAATATAGAGGGGAAAAAAAAAAAAGTTTGTGCTTTCCTCCTTCTCAAGAACCCCAGACCCCTCTCTCCTCGGGAACCTCTGGACTTCTTGTCAACCTGCCTAGGAATTGAGTCTCTCAATACAAAACCAGAACATCACCATTATATTATTCCTAGTCATCGCTTGTAAGTATAATTGATAGAATTACTAGATTGGGGAGGAGTTGCCTTTGTTAAAAAGAACATTTTATTTTTTCAATCACAAGTTATTCGAGACAGAAGAGAAGATAATCTATCAGTTTATGAAAGCATTTGATACTTGTCTGCAGAGTTCAGAGGAATAAGTAAAATTCTTGCCTGGGGTGTGGGTCGGGGGCTGGGGAAGAATGACTCTTGATGTTAGCCTCCTGTGTCTATCTAAAGGCCAGACCAACTTTTATATCATCCATTCATTCTTAAAGCAGTATTTACTAAGTATTTCTTGTGTGAATGTACTACCTCTATGTAAATTACAAGAGTGTGTAAACTACATCGACTCTGCCTATGTACTGGAAGAGGTACTGGGAGGAGGTGGTGGGCTCATAACTGCAGATGGCTTTGCTGGGAACTTTCAAGGCCTCCAAATTGTCTTCAGACTTCCTCTTTCATCTGTTACATCTGACTACTGCTTCCTGCTGCCAAATTCTTAGTGATATAGTTATCTACGAGAATTCTCTGCTTTGTTTATGGTGCTTAATAGTCCTGAACCTGCAATGAATAAGATGCTAAGGCAGCATGCGTTAGGAGCTTCATTTATCTGGGAAGGTTCCACTTCTGTACTGTGGTAGGCATTATGGGTTATAAGAACAATCATTCTTATAGTTTGACTAGGTTTTTATAGTCCAGGACCATGTGGCAATGCTCCTTTGCTTACTTTGGGGAATAGCTGCTCACTTTAGATGGGTGTCCTGGCCCTTAGGCATCAGAGGGAATAACGCATCTGGGATGTTACAGTCTTCTCCTTATTTTCCCCACAGGAATCGTCATTTCAATATTCAATAGAAAAAAAATGATCTTTTGAGGGGGGTAGGATACTGTCTTTTGTAAAAACTACAAAGGCCCTTGTGAATTCTAAGGAAGTGGAAAGAGAAGAAGGCATGGATACAGAGTCAGCATGAGAAATGTTTGTGACAAAGTAGTGAGGAAATTTGTCACTTGCACTAAACATCCCCTTCCAGCTTCCATTTTGGTTATTTAAAAATACTGGAATGCATTAAATTAAATCTCAAATTAAATTCCTTTGGGGAAAGATGTTGCCAGAACATCTAATATGGGGTACTGGACAAGCATCTTAGGTGGGGACTCTGTATCAAAAAAATTTTTTTCCCATTAAAAACCTACATTCTTGCTATTTATACGGGTTTTCTTCTCCCTTTCTCCATCCTTTTTGTATCTGGTATTTCTCCCTCGACTCTTCCTTCTTTCCCAGGTGTGTTTGATAACTGCTCCCACACTATCAGTGACAAGGGCTGGGCCCTGGGGATCCGCTCAGGGAAGGATGTGGGAAGGCGAGATGCTCGCTTCTTCTTCTCTCTCCGCACCGACCGAGTGAAGAAAGCCACCACTGTGATGGGCCACAGTCGCTACCAGCCGGGCAAGTGGACGCACGTGGCAGCCACTTACGATGGACAGCGCATGGCCTTGTATGTGGATGGCACTCAGGTGGCTAGTAGTCCAGATCAGTCTGGCCCCCTGAACAGCCCCTTCATGGCATCTTGTCGCTCTTTGCTCCTCGGGGGGGATAGCTCGGAGAACGGGCACTCTTTCCGTGGACACCTGGGCACACTGGTCTTCTGGTCGACAGCCCTCCCACAGAGCCACCTTCAGCACAGTCCTCAGCAGCCAATGGAGGTGGAGGATTTGACCACCCTGCTACTGACCGCCAGTTTTGAGCCCCTGGAAGAACAGTGGGCCCCCTTTAGAGACGGGAAGTACCCACGGCTTGAGGTTCTCCAGGGCTTTGAGTCAGAGCCTGAGGTTCTGTCCCCTCTGCAGCCGCCGCTCTGTGGGCAGACAGCGTGTGACAACGTGGAACTGATATCTCAGTACAATGGGCACTGGCCCCTCCGGGGAGAGAAGGTGATCCGCTACCAGGTGGTGAACATCTGTGACGACGAGGGTCTGAACCCCACGGTGAGTGAGGAGCAGATCCGTCGGCAGCACGAGGTGCTCAACGAAGCCTTCGGCCGCTACAACATCAGCTGGCAGCTGAGCATCCACCACGTCCACAACTCCACCCTGCGCCACCGCGTCGTGCTGGTGAACTGTGAGCCCAGCAAAATCGGCAACGACCACTGTGACCCCGAGTGTGAGCACCCACTCACGGGCTACGACGGGGGCGACTGCCGCCTGCAGGGCCGGTGCTACTCCTGGAACCGCAGGGACGGGCTCTGCCATGTGGAGTGCAACAACATGCTGAACGACTTCGACGACGGCGACTGCTGTGACCCAGACACGGCTGAGGTGCGCAAGACCTGCTTCGACCCTGACTCACCCAGGAGGTAAGGGACCGGGGTTGGGGGGTGTCCTGCTTGGAGGGTGCATTCCTGACATCATTTTATCTTTTCGGCTTCTGGAGACAAAAAGAGTGTTCACGCAACCTCCAAATAAAACAATTATCTACTCCACCAGATATCAGTGAACTTTCATCAAGTCCTAGATGTTGTTCTGGGTAATTAGGGACATATGGATGACTAAGATGAAAACACAACCCTTACCAAACGCAGTTTCTTTGAAGCACACAACTGTGGATGTGGTGTGAACTGTACATGCACCAGGTGCTTGAGATACAGGAAAGCTGAATGACTTTATCTGTCCAAGGAAGCCAGGGCATCTTTTCAGAGAACAAACAAGGTATGCATTGATAGACACAGCTCATACATGAGTTGGGAGACCCAGGTTCAATCCTTGGGTTGGGAAGACCCACTGGAGGAGGAAATGGCAACCCACTCCAGTACTCTTGCCTGGAGAATTCCATGGACAGGCTACATACAATCCATGGTATTGCAAAGAGTTGGACACAACTGAGCGACTAACACTTTGACTTCACTTTCACTCTTTTTACAGTCTTAGGTTTCCAGCAAAGTAGCACAAATTCATGAGGAGGCCCCATGTGTGCTTAGTCTCTGGCGCAGATCGAGCAGTTAAGCAGCTTTATGAACCTAAAATGTTCCACATCTAAGCACAAGTGCAGTCTTCCTTTTTTTGCTCCATTAAATTTCATTTTCCACGCAGTATTTGTAACAATCCCACTGGAAAGGTAAATCAGATCCTGTCACTTCCCTCCTTACATGTTTTCCTACTACACTTAGAATAAAATCCGAGCCCCGCTCCTGTCTCCTGATCACAACCTGACCCCTGTCTACCTCTCCAGCCTCTCCCCGACCCCAACCTGGTTCTCCACACCCACACTACACAGCCTCACAGACTCTCGTCTGTTCCACTGAACACATCAGCCTTGTCCCTGCCCCAGAGCTTCGCACTAGCTGTTTCATCTTGGAATCTTCTTTTCCTTAATCTTCCCTTGATGAGTTTTCTCTTGTCATTCCAAAACCTATTTAAATGTCACCTCCTGGTGAGACCTTTCCTGATCGCCCAATTTAAATTGACTAGTCAATCTCTATTATGTCAACTAATTTAAATGATCTCCAAAACACTTATCACCTCTGGTGTTTTTCTTGTGCACTTGTTTATTTGTCTTTCTCTGGCCTGGAATATCAGTTCTTATTACATTCCCAGAGTCTAGAGCAGCAGCTGAAGCGTATTTGTCTATTTTATGTTTATTTTAATGAATAAATGAATCTGATGTGTCATCTGTTGTGAGAGAGAAGCCAATAGGAGGATTTTTGCTTGGTGGTTGATGCCGGGGTTGAAGACTATTAGAGGGAGTTAAGAAAGGATAGAGGTGGGTGGTAAACTTGTTAATCTGTGCATATGGACAAGGGTTCCCTACTTATAACTTGTACCTTTGTATGAAATATAAAATGCCTCACACCTGAGCTAGACTGTAGTGTTGGTGGGAGTGGGAGGATTGGATCTTAGTTTCCACCCAATACCTGAATGACTGCCTTTGAATTTTTTGGACACGATTTGTATGGTAATTCATGGTCTTGTGTGTGGGCAGTCCTCTTGATGCCCCTATGTGTGGACGGTTAGAACCAATTAATAGATTCTCCTATATCTCAGACATGTGATGTCAAAGATGGTAAGATTTGCAAAGAGGGAACAGAGTTGAATTCCAGAGTCCTTGCTACTTAACCAGCTATGTAAATTGTACAAGTCACTTTTGGAAACCCAGATGTCTTGTCTGTAAAATGAGGGTGGTTGCAGTAATACTTGGCATTACCTATATCTTTGGGTTATTTTGTGAAGCAAATGAAATAAGGTACAGAAGCTGTGTTAGTCACTCAGTCCTGTCTGACTCTTTGCAACACCATGGACTGTAGCCCATTCATGGAATTCTCCAGGCAAGAATATTGGAGGGGGTAGCCATTCCCTTCTCCAGGGGATCTCCCTGACCCAAAGAATGAACTCGGATCTCCTGCATTGCAGGCAAATTCTTTACCATCTGAGCCACCAGGGAAACAAGGTATAGGAAAGTACTTGGTAACTGTAAAGTTTTCAAAGTGCAAAAATTGTTCTCAACTACCATTAGTTATTATCATTATTAGAACTGACAGATGGGAAGCCTTTGTTTACATAATAATACCCAGGGAACTGATCATATTACCAGAAATATTTGTATAAGAAAGATTCTGTTTGGGTTTGGTTTTTAGATTTTGATAACCTTAAGCAGAAGCTAAACCTCACTAACAACACTGTTTGCCAACTCAGAATCTCCAGAGAGCTCTCCAGGCACATCAGGCTTGTTCTCATTTGTCTACTAGCTCATTACAACAACACACTGCCTTGACTGAGAGAGATGTCTTTCATGGTACCTATGCATCTGTCTCCTTAGACTGGCCTCTTATCTCTCTGAATCCTTACTGCCACTGCTGTTATCCAGGGATTTATAACTTATTCCCCTTACTGCTTCAGAGTTGCCATGGTAACTTATCCTTTTCTATCTGTGGACCCAGACGTGTTTCAAACTTTCTTACCCTTACATGCAAAACTTGCTTTGCAGAATAAAAGGAACTATTCATACTTTTTTGGTTGGCTGTTGTTGTTTAGTTGTTAAGTTGTATCTGACTCTTTTGTGACCCCATGAACTGTAGCCCACCTGGTTCCACTGTCCATGGGGTTTCCCAGGCAAGAATACTGGAACGGGTTGCCATTTCCTTCTCCAGGGGATGTTCCTGACCCAGGGATCAAACCCGAGTCTCCTGCATTGGCAGTCAGATTCTTTATCACTGAGCCACAGGGAAGCCCAAATAAATGCCCTTGGTTAAAATATCAAATGTACCAAAGACAATTGTACCAAAAAATAAGGAATGGCAATCCTCTGCCTAACTCGTCCTTCTCGACTCTCTAGCCTTGCTCCCATCTTTAATTATTTTACTTGTCTTTTTGGTAACAACCTCCATATACATATATCCAAACATGATATTTATAGTACTTGATTCATCTATTTTATTTAAAAAAAATTTGGGGCGGGGAACATGCACATGACTTGCATTAGTTCCCTGACCAGGGATCAAAGTGACGCCTTTGGCAGTGAAAGTGCAGAATCCGAGCCACTGGATCAACTTATGTTCATCAATTTTAAACATTACGTTTAAACATTAATTTTAAATATTATGACTTGCTTTTATTAGAAAGATGAGAGTTTTACTTTTCTCCTACATCGCCTCTGCATTTTTTAATATAGTAATTGTACTGTTTTTAGTTGACTCACTTATATATATTTATCATATTGTGACTATAAAATATTTTTCTTTTGGTTGCAGAACAAGGTTCTGTTCTGTTACTATATTTTCTTTCTGGCATAGCTCTTCCACTTCCCCATACACATGTACCCTATCCCTTGAGTCTCTATTTCCTCCTTCCCTTCTATCTTCCTTCCTTTTTGATATCTTCATTTTCAAATGCTTTATCATATCTACAGAATAGATAAATAGATCTATAGAAAGTGTCTTTTTTTTTTAAACACTCCTCTGAAGTTCTCCCTTCTAGTTCATTCCATTTTTCTCTCCTCTTCCAACTTCATCAGTTATTTTTAGTTCTGCTGTCCAATTGTTATCCTGAAATTTCTCATCACTGATTTTTTTGGGGAGATTGGAGTCACTGTGTCCTGAATTGTATGAATACCTCTTAATTTACAGCTTAATTTTTTACTGGAAAACCTTCTTAAATAACTTTCTAAGAAAGGATGTATTAGGTTACTTTTCCAGAAAAGCATTTCTCAAAATGCTTTTATTTTGCCTTTACCCAAAACTGATAGTTTGTCCTGGTGTAAAATTATGAGTTGGGAAACATTTTCTCTTAAATTTTCATTAATTGTCTCTAGCTTCTATTCTGATAATTATGTGTTTTAGAGGTGAATTTTTTTCCTATTAAAAATCATTTTGAATTTTTAGCCATGTTACTTTAGGGATTTTATGGTAATTTTTTTAAGGGTTGGCCTTTTATTCTTCTTTTGTTGATATTCAATGATCCTTTCAATTTGGACACACGGCCCTTGTTGTTGTTGTCATTGCTCAGTCATGTCCAACTTCTTGAGACCCCATGGACTATAGCATGCCAGGCTTCCCCGTCCTTCACCATCTCTCAGAACTTGCTCAAACTCATGTCCATTGAGTCGGGGATGCCATCCTTATCTCTGGCAAATTTTCTGAAATTATTAGTTTGATGTTTCTTAATTCTCTGATCTCTTTTTCCCCTCTGAAACTTCTGAGGATTGATCTTCTGAATTTATTCTGTCCTTTTTCTCTCATATGTTCTATCTCATTGTTATTTAGTTCTATTTTTTGGAGATTTCCTTGAGTTTATCTTCTAAATCTTCTGCCGAATTTTTTTTTTTAATCTTCACTTCAGTTCAGTCGCTCAGGTGTATCCGACTCTTTGTGACCCCATGAATCACAGCACGCCAGGCCTCTCTGTCCATCACAAACTCCCGGAGTTTACTCAAACTCATGCCTATCGAGTCGGTGATGCCATCCAGCCATCAATCATATATTTAAGACTTCACTCTGATTTTTCAGACTAATATAAGTCTGTTTTGAAGGATGCAGTCATTTTCTGAGGCTAAAAGTAAGATGAATTCCGAATTTTTTTCCCAGTGCAGTATATCTGATTCATCTGTAGTCAACTTTTATTTTTCCTTTTTTCCCCCCTCTTAATTCTGATCTGTCTTTCATGCTGGTAGATTTTCTCAAGTGTATAGTGCTTACTCACAATAAGAAACACACTTTTATAGCCCTATTATTATGATTTAAAAAAGGATACTCATTTGTGAATTTCTTCTTTTAGGGGGAGAAACCTGAAGACAGTGGAGAGGATAGGTTTTCTTTTTCTCAGTTCCCTTATACTTATTTCATGTACAGACCTTTTATTCATACTCCATCTTCTCAGCCTTGTATTTCTTGTGCTGAATTTTTATTATTAAAAACATTGAATGTTTTTCATAACTCTTATTGGCAGGAACCATATTTCGAAAAACAATTATTTATCAAGTTTCTCTGATGTGCCAGACACAGTAAGACAAGCAAAGGGACAAATATAAAGAATACACAGAGTTTAAGTGTTCATATCTTAGTGGAGGGGTTTAATACTTTGATCTAAATACCTGGGTTTAAATCCAGTCTGAGCCACTAAAAGCAGAACATAGAGTGTAGGCTGCTTTTCCGTGCCACAGCTGAGATTGTTTGAAAGGACTTTGGTTTCGCAGAGATGTAGATCTCTGGATTTCTATGAGGGCCTATGACTTAGTAGAGTTAGTGGTTGTCTCTGAACTAAATTACCAGTATCTAACATCCCTATTGGGCTTCCCCGATAGCTCAACAAGTAAAAATTTGCCTTCCATGCAGGAGACACAGGAGACATGGGTTTGATTCCTGGGTCGGGAAGATTCTCTGGAGAAGGAAATGGCAACCTGCTCCAGTATTCTTGCCTGGAAAAACCCCATGGACAGAGGAACCTGGTGGGCTATAGTCTAAAGGGTCACACAGCGTCAGACATGACTAAGCTTTCAGGTACCACATGGCAAGGCATTGCATACCATCCCTATTGTTACAATTAAATCACAGTGCTCAAGTTCACAGTTCCTTTATTCTGTGACTCTGAAGGACCCAACTTCAACAAATGTTTTATCAGACATTTTTTGAGAAGCAGCGTGTGCCAGACACAGAGTCCCTCTATTCAGGAACTCACAGTTTAGTAGGCGTTGGTTGGAAAGTGGGGGACACACCTACAGACAGGTTACTAACATGCAAGTACAGTGATGGCTCTGTGAACAATCCTCTTCATTTTTCCAATCCTACTTAATGTTCCCTCTTCCCCCACCCACAGCAAGAAACCAGAAATGTAGCCCAAAGGAGTTCCTCTCCCAAAGGCTCTGAGAGGAGGAGAGAGTCTGAGGAGTCCAGCACCAAACATCTGTAACCCAGATGCACCTATCAGAGGGAGAGTATTTATCAGACTTGGGACTGGTCAGAAGGAGATATGAATTATAGATAACATTACCCAGCCAGTTGAACAGAACTACCAAGATAGAGAAACTTGGCTTGTGGAAAGCAAAGGCTACATAGGCCAGATGTCTATTTCTACATAGTAGCAGCCCTAAGAGAGGGTCTACAGTTGCTGTGGGAAAGAAGGGCTTGAGAGTCCTCTTTAGTAAAATCCCAAATGTCATTGGCTATGCCCTATGATGCATCTTAGAAAGCCAAGCCAAGGGAATGTCTATGCCCTAAGGGAAACCCAGCTTCCCTGACCTTTGCAGTCTGCAGCTTCTTTTTTGGTCATGACTTATTTTTGTTATTTTTCTCTCTAAAATTATGTCCCAGAGATGAAGGGTGCTTTGCTGCTGAATCTACTTTCCAGCCCTTGTTCTACCTCTTCTTTTCACATGAGTTTAGTATCCAACCAAACCTAGAACACGGTGTTTACCACTTTGCTTTGGTTTCTGTCAGATTTCATCACTCCATTATCATGTGGAGGAGGACAATCACCAAGTAAAAATAAATGACTGAGCATAGTTTAAGCAAGTTTTCAGCCACCTAGTGTCACATGCTCTGAAGCAGACGATGGGATGACGCTGGCATGCATTTGTTTTCTGATGCCTGTGGTGGGCTGCGGTTTCCGTGTCTTGGGGCCTCATTGTCTCTTCTCTGCCTCATTGCCTGAGTCTTGATGGTGAGGAGTGTAAGGGCGGAAAGACTATTGTATATAGCAAAGCTAGAGTGTGGCCCATGCTTGCATCTGTGCTAAGGTGCTTTAATCGGGTCTTATTCTTTTGCAACTCCATGGCCTGTAGCCCACCCATCTCTTCTGTCCATGGGGATTCTCCAGGCAAGAATACTGGGGTGGGTTGCCATGCCCTCCTCCAGGGGACCTTCCCGACCCAGGGATCAAGCCCATGTCTCTTGTGTCTCCTGCATTTACAAACAGGTTCTTTACCACTGGTACCACCTGGAAGGCCCCAGAGCATGGTCCACTTCCCTCTAGAAGTGGACTTCCCTCAAGAGGGTGGACTGGGGGGTGCCCTAAAGGAGCGTGCCAGAGAGTGGTGCCTGCAGTTGCACGCTCTTGGATGTGTATCTCAGGACAGGAGGGCAGATGCACATTGCCATCCAAGGGAACAGGTGGAGAAATCGGTGCTGCACAAGGCTGGGTGCTCTGCTTTAGCTGTGCATTGCTCACTCACCCTCTGTGGCTGTTGAGCCAAAGGAATGGTTGGACTGGGCCCCTGCAGCAGCGGATCTGTTAAACATCAGCCAGGCTTCATTATAGGTTTCTTTTGAAGTTGGGATTCAAAGTTCCCTGCAGCCAAAAAAAACATGGATGGGGAAAATAAGTGTAAGGGGGTAGAAGAGGGCAGAGAGGAAAGAAATGAAGGAGAAACTTTAAAACCAAACAGCAAGAAAACCTCTGAACCCCTCCACTGCAATATGCACGGGCCACACAAACTCTAAAGAAACAAATCTCCCTTTCTAATACACACTTTACCTGGCAAAGGGAATAGATGGGAAGGAATAGGAGAATAACTTGCAGAAAGCTCAGAAAATGTGCTAACAAATAGAAATGTCTCTCAGTTGCTTTCCTACAGGCCAATTTCTCCATAGTTTCATAGGTACTATTTTACGGAGTAAATCACATCCACAATTTTTCTGTTCACCTAGCTGGCTCAGTGAATCTTTCTCCCCAGGTGAGTGGGGGGAGGTTGTTTTTCTCCTTTTCAGGGCTATTTTCTAGCCAAATAGGCCGACTTGTGAGAGAGCCTTGTGGTATGTCTGGGTTAAAAATATTTCCTCTTAGAAAAATTTTAGGAGAGACCCTGGTCTCCAAACACATTCAGTTGTTCAAGATACTTGGGTATTTTCCTAGGAGCTGGGGTGCTGGCCCTGGTACCCTGGCCGGATGCCAGTCTGTCTCAGAGGATTTCACTTAGGGATCTTTTCTTAGAATTTAAGCCTAGGAATCTGGAAGACCGCTGCACACTTACACATGTTTTCCTTTTTTTTTCCTCTAGGAACTCTGTTTGCATTTTAGTTTAGTGACTGAATGGAAGTCACAGACAAGTAGGGTGGGGAGTGGATGGAATATGTAGTTTGGCCATCATGGGTTTTTCTGAAGATTTGTTTCACCCTCAGGAGGAAGATGCTGACTCACTTATTTTCTGAACCCTGGTTCATTCTCTCACTTCTCATCAGGAGCTCTATCTGCAGTGGTAGACCTGATTCTCTTCTCTTGATGCTTGGCTAATTCCTACTTTCAAGTCCAGTTCCCATGGCATTTCCTGTTTCCTAGGAATAGGCCTTTGTCCTCAAGTAGAGATTGGTTTAGTCGCTAAGTGGTGTCCGACTCTTGTGACCCCATGGACTATGGCCCTCCAGGTTCCTCTGTCCGTGGGATTCTCCAGGCAAGAATACTGGAGTGGGTTGCCATTTTATCTCATTTGATCCCTCGTGACTCAGATGGGCTTCTCCGATGGCTCAGTGGGTAAAGAATTTGCCTGCAATGCAGGAGACACAGGAGACGTGGGTTCGATAGCTGGGTAGGGAAGATCCCCTGAAGAAGGAAATGGCAACCTGCTCCAATAGTCTTGCCTGGGAAACCCCATGGACAGTGGGGGTTACAGTCCATAGCGTCACAAAGAGTTGGACACGACTGAGCGACTAACACATACACACACAAAACATTTCATTCATACCACTTTTCATCCCCTATTGCCATCACTCTGCTTTAATCCCACTGTCTTTCACCAGTGTTATTACAATAGCCTCCTAAGACGTCTTCCCACTTTTGCTCTTGCACCCCACCCCTGCCCCACCCAGGTCTGTTTTTAACATAGCAGCCAGAGTAACCCTAGTAGACTACACTTCAGATCAAGTCATTCTTCTGCCTTGATTCTGCAGCAGCTTCCCAGCTCACTCAGAGTCAAAGCCAACAGCAGGGCAATGACCAATGGGACCCTCACTGGTTTGGCACCAGTTATTCTGTGGCCTCGTCTCCCACCAGGCCTCTCGTATTTACTCCATTCCAGCCACAGCAGCCTTATGGTTGTCCTGTGGCTTAACAGACACACTCCTGCTACATAAACTTTTCAGTGACTTTTCATTCTGCTAGAATGTTCATCCTCCATATTCCTACATGGCTAGTGTTCCCACTTCCTTCCAGGCTTTTTTTCAAAAATCACCTTCTACTGAAGCCTTTCCTGGTGACCTCACTTAAAAATCCCAATTCCTCTAACTCTTCATGATTTCTTCTCTGTTTTATTTTTCTTTTTAGAATCTGACACTAACAGGCTACATATTTTTAATTTTTGCTTAATGTCCATATTCTCCATTAGAATGCAAGTTCCATTAGAGAGGAAGTTTTTGTATGTTTGGGTTATTATTTTACCCTAGCACTTAGAAAAACAAATGCTATGAGTGTTCAACAAATAACTGTTGAATAAAGGAATATTCTTACCCTCATATAGTGGTTGGCAAACTATGTCCTGTGGACCAAATTTATCTAAGCACCTGTTTTTGTAAATTAATTTTTATTAGAATGAAGTCACATGTATTTATTCACATGTTGTCCATCACTGCTTTCACATGGCAGAGTTGTGTAGTTATAATAGAAACTGTGTGGCCCACAAAACCTGAAATATTTACTATTTGGCCTTTTACAGGAAAGTGTGCCAACGCCTTGAGTATGTGTTTATCACACAATGTTATAATTATGTAAGCTTCCCAGGTGCCACTAGTGGTAAAAACCCGCCTGCCAATACAGGAGACTTAAGAGACTCAAGTTCAATCCCTTGGTCAGGAAGAACCCCTGGAGAAGGAAATGGCAACCCACTCCCATATTCTTGCCTGGAGAATCCCATGGACAGAAGAGCCCAGCAAATTATGGTCCATAGGATGGTAAAGAATGGGCATGACTGAAGGGACTTAGCATGCACACATTCACACATTATCATTCTCCTTCATTATTTGTCTCTTGTACAAAACTTTAGCTATTTATTCACAGTTCTTGTAACATAGGAAGTATTCAATTGGTATTTTTTAAATGAATTGACATATATATGAATGCAAAATCAGTGACATGGGGGAAATGACAGTGTTGGGCAAGGCTTTGGGAAGGGTAGAGTATGCTACTCAGTATTGAAGGAAGACGGGTATTCAGAATCTATATTCTAGCCATCCTTCTTACTGGCTCCCTTACTGTGGTAGGATTGCCATATTCAGATGTAAGTAAAATAACTAAAGATACCCATGAAAGGTGAATGTGTTAGCTGAGGGAAAGGCTGTAAGCCATTTTTAAAACAGTTTCACTTATTTATTTTATTGGTTGCACGATGTCTTTTCTGCTGTTCATGGGCTTTTCCCTAGTTGCTGTGCACAGACTTCTCATTGCAGCGGCTTCTCTTGTTGCAGACCACAGGCTCTAGGCGTGTGGATTCAGTAGTTGTAGCACATGGGCTCAGTAGTTGTAGCTCACGGGCCCTGGAAAATGTGGGCTTCAATAGTTACGGCTCCCAGGCTCTAGAGCACAGGCTTCATAGATGTGCACAGACCAGTTGCCCTGCAGCATATGCAGTCTTCCCGGACCAGGCACTGAACCCATGTCTCCTGCACTGGCAGGCGGATTCTTTACAGCTGAGCCACCAGGAAAGACCCCTGGGTAAGCCATTTTACTCATTGTCTCCTTATTTGAGTGACTGAACTCCCAGATGGCACTGAAACTATGAAACATGGAGTAAAGTTTATAATCAGAGAAGTAGTCAGTTACAGTAGCCAGGAAGTAAGATGCATCCTCATTAGCTGGGAGACAGTGATTGAGAGAAAGAGCAGATTCCACAAAGGGGTGCAGGGCCCTTCAATGGGACATGGCCTCTTTGAGGTGATGTCAGAGATTAGCCAAGTTCCTATCAAACAATTAGCTTTTGTGGTTGTAAAAAACAGAAATTCACTCAAGTTAACTAAAAAAAAAAAGAAAGGATTTATTGTACAATTGCAAATGGGCTGGAGCTACAAGGCTGCTAGAGACTAAGGCAGGTTTTGCGCTCTGTTTCTCTGCAAGGTTCTCTATAGCTTAGTGCATCTGCACCATTCACACCTTGTTCCTAGTTTGCTGGATTACTCATAGTTCCTATTATCTTATGGCTTTGTTTTAAAACTAGACTCAAAAAAAAGTGCCATTAAAGGTAAAACTAGATTCAGCTTTCTGCAGCTCCTGCTTTATCTCATTGAGTTTTAAGATTCATATCCGATTGCTAATTGCCTCAGCCTCTTGCAGAATTGTGGCTCAAATTCTGCAGATAATCAACAGTGACTTGGCCTAACTCATCTCTACACATCAGGCTAGAGATCATAGGTTTCTGGCAGCTTTAAATTTAAGCAACTGTGGCCAAAACACAGGATGACAGGGAGGGCTCCTCAGGGTTCCAAGGCAACATCTCTCAACTGGTACCAACACTCTGGGTAGAGCAAGATGGTTTTTCATCTTTACTTCTTGGAGACTCCTGACATGCATAATTTCTTAGACCTTGGTATTCCTAGTAATGTAATTCCCACAGAATTTTAATGCCAGTTTTATTCTTAGGATTTTGTGATTTCAATTCAAATCTCAAATATGTCATAATACAGGTAAATTACCTTTTCATAGTTAAGATATACACACATAAATATATATATACATATATATGGTACTATGATAGCTTTATATTTATCTACCATGTATCTATCATCTACCTATTTTATCAATAAAACATTTGGCATAATTTATTTTATGTAATGCTCATTATAGCTCTAAGAAGCAGATATTTTGATTATCTCCATTTTATGTAAGAGAGAACTGAGATTGAGAGAGTTAACTGTTACCACACAGTAACAGTACGGTGACTGAACTCCGACTCCAGAGCCTGTGTTATTACCATTCTACACTGAGTGTCAGCTATAATAAGCCTTACATGCCTAGCAAAGTACTTAGCTTATAGTGAGTGCATAATAAGTATTAGCTTGCTTTAATTATAGAATGATTGTTCCAGAGGATGTGTATCTCAAGGGATGAGGGAGAGAAAATGGAAATAACTGTGTGTTTAATACTTAAGAAGGATGTTATGTAAAAATGTGGATTCTTAAAATGTGAATAGTAAAAAGCAGGAGAAAGAGCTTATTAAGCAAGGACAAAGATATGACCCCAATACAAATACTCATATGCAAACATATTCAGGCCACCATGAGTACAATAATTTGAAAAGAAAGGAAATTTTCTAGAGAAAAATAAGAAAGAGAGAATATTGGAAAAGTGATATTAGGAAGGCCTTAGATGTTGGGCTAAGGGATTTGAACAGTAAGCAACTGGTAGCCTTGAGCTGTGTATAGAGATGTCTACTGATTGTTTGATCAGTCAATAAACAGACAATTTTAAAATATGTATCTGTTTTAATATCTACCATCTCTCTTAAATTTTACATCTTTCTTCTAGAATCATTTTGCTTATCTCTGAAAGACCTTTTTAAAAGAATTTCCTTTATTAAATGTTTGTCATATGCTTTCTTAATTTTAATTTCTACAAAAATGTTTTTGTATTTTGTCAAACATTTTTGGGGCTTCCCTGGAGACTCAGTTGGTGAAGAATCTGCCTGCAGTGCAGGAGACCACTTGCAATAAGGAGACCTGGGTTCAATTCCTGGATCAGGAAGATCCCTGGAGAAAGAAATAGTGATCCACTCCAGTATTCTTGCCTTGGAAATCCTGTTGGCAAAGGAACCTGGTGGGCTATAGTCCATGGGGTCACAAGAGTTGGACATGACTTGGCCACAAAACCACCAGCACCACCAAACTTTCTTTGGGGAAGTGTGTTTAATTTTTATTAGAATATAGTTGATTTACAATGTTGTGTTAGTTTCAAGCGTACAGCAAAGTGAATCACTTTTACATTTACATATATCCACTTTTTTTAGATTGTTTTTTCATGTAGGTCCTTACAGAGTATTCAATAGAGTTTCCCTGTATTATTAGTTATATACACATATTAATTACCTTATTAGTTATCTATTTTTTATATAATAGTGTATATATGTTAATCCCAATCTCTCAATTTATCCCTATCTGCCTTCCCTGCCTGGTAACCAAACTTCTTAAAAAAATAGCTTTTCTAGGCAGACTATTTTAGATTAGCTATTTGTTTCTCTTTTCAAGACATTATACTACAGTCTCTTGGTTTTCATTAATACTACAGAAAGGTTAGCTATCTAATTATCTTTCATTTGTATTGATATTTACTCTGTCATTTCTCTTAAATTTTTCTATTTTTTCTAATTTTTGTATTATCTCCTGCTGAATTTCCTATGAAATACGTATTATTCTTCCCACTCTGTTTTTCATGTCTCTTAATAGCGCTTCAACTTTTTAATCTCTGTCTCTCTGTGTTGCACTTTGAGTAACAGTTTTTGGATTTATTGTCCAGTTGATTCTTTTTCAGTTTAGGCTAACTTGCTTTTAGAACCCACCAATAAATTTTTAATTATTATTATTATACTTTTCATCTTCATAAGTTCTATTTAGCTCTTTATTATAACTGCCTAGTCATTTAAACAATTAGTTTATGCTACTTTGGATATGCTTTTATGCTTTTTTAGTTTTAAAAACAATTTAAGGTGATGGGTACATGAATTTGCATATGTGATAAAATTTCATAGAACTAAACCCATACAAATTACTATGAGTAAAATGGGAAATCTGAACAAAATTGGTGTATTGTATCAATTGTCAGTATCCTAGTTGTGATATTGTATCATATTTTTGCAAGATGTTGTCATTGAGAGAAGCCACATAAAGGATATTCACTATTACTCTGTAATAGCTCTTATATGTGAATCAACAGTTATATCAAAATAAAAGTTTAATTGAGGGAGGTTCAAAAGGGAGGGGATATATGTATATACCTATGGCTGATTATTGGGCTGAGATTGGGAAATGTAAGTTTCCTTGCTGTCCTCCTTGATGAAATGAATTTTAAATTTTTCCTTTCGGTGAATTATTTTACTGGTGGTATAGCCCTCCAGAGTCCTGGCTTTGTGTAGAGCTCTTCCATAAAACTGCTTATCTTGGCTAAGTTCCATAATTTTTTTCCTATCTAAGATGCTCACGATGGCCATCAAACTGAAGGTCAAGTGCGCCAGGAATGAGGAGAGCCTTCAGGCTAGCCAGTTGATTCAGAGAATGTTTACTTTTCTGGATTCTTATTTTCCTTTGTTTGTGGGCTCTAGAGGTAACCTTTAACTTCATTTCATCTTTGTGACTATTTAATATTTATATATTAAAATATTTAAATTTATTTTCATATTTTATCAAGAAGTTATAGTTATTTTGACTGGAGGGGATGATCAGGGCTTCTAAACTCTTTATACCAGAAACAGAAATAATTTTCCAGAAAACTAATTTGGAGACAGCATGCAGAATCAGTATTATGAACCGGGGAAATTGGACGTAAGAAGATTATAAATTCTTCTAGTAGTCTAAGCAGGAAAAGGTAACAGACTGAAAATGATTAGGGAAATTATTGTGGCATGGTAAAAAGAACTAGGAAAATAAAAATAAGAAAAACTGGATTCTAGTCCTAGCTCCATCCTATTCGCATAATTTAACCATATGTTCATTCATATTCATTGATATTCAACAAATGTTATTTGAGCATGTAATCTAGGCCAGGCACTCTTTTAGACACTGCAGCTGGTAAAGAAAAAAATTCCCTCCCTCGTGGAGCTTATAGTTTAGCATGAGAAGACATGCAATTAACAAATAACAAGTTGAATACATGCTATGCCAGATGGTGATAAGTGCTGTGGAAAGAAATCCAGAAGAATGAGAGAGACAAGGAGTAATGCTTGTTGTGTAAGGTGTCCAGGGAATATCTTACTGAAAAGGTGGCCTTTGAGCAGTTATCTGAAGGAAGGATAGGAGTGAGCCACACGGAAACCCCCAGAGGAGCAGCATAAGCTGGAGGAGAATGAGCTAAACACAGATTAGTTGGACAGGAAAGCCCACACAGCCTGTTAGGCCATGGTGTGGATTTTAGATTTGATGAGTTGGGAAGCTTCAGTAGGCTAGTAGAGTGACTTAATCAGTGAAATGATGCAAAGAAGAAGCAAAGAAGCACTACTTGCTCTGACTACCTCAAATGAATATTGTGATTTTCCAATGAGGTGATACTTGTTAAAGATGCTTTTTCAGTTGAAAATACTTTATAACTGAAAGTGTTTGGTGAGACATGGCATGGGGTTCAGCAGTAAATTTGAAGAAATGGTGGACATCCTCAAGGAGATGTTGAGCATGTGATTGAAAAAGAGATGTGAAGGAGGTATTCATCTGTGTGGCATTTACAGGGGCAAGATCGTGCCTTATATTATAGTAAGGAGTCATCATGAAATATAAACCATGAGATGTCATTGACCCACAGAGAATGTGTATCTCCCCTCCTAAGCCTCTTTCACATGTGGGTGTAAAAAGGCAAAGCTAAGTACAATGAGCATTTCCTCACTAATAAGTTCTCAAAAAGATTTATTGTTCAGGAAGGCCTATGTCTATCATCTGTGTTCAGTATCCAGTAGGGACTCATAATTGCCTGCTGGATGAATGCTGCAAAACTGGGGAGATGGTCATAGCTCTGAAGACCATGACAGAGTTAGGGATTCAAACTTATTGCAGGTAAGAATTGCAAGGATTGAATGGTGGTCTTTACACAACACCGTGAAAATTTACAGGGGTGAACTTAGACTGTAGGATATAAAAGCTGTATAAACCAAGCTGATGGATACTTATGCTTACAGTAATCAATGTGAACATAATTGTAAGCATATGCTTTGTATGAATCAAAAGCATGATGTGGCCATTAAAAGTATGCCAACAGTTTGGAGTTCTCTTAACAAGGGATTAGGTGTTCAGATGACTGGAAGAGATGCTCTGAGTCCTGATCAGGCCCTATCTGGAGCCTAGGCTCAGTTCTGGGCAGCAGGTTTTATGAGGAACACCAGCAACCTGGAGGACATCCAAAGTTTGGGGAAGAGCGTAGTGATGAGCAAGATGGTAAAATGGCCCTGTTTGCCTTCAGATGTGGATTTTTAACTTCTCCCTACTTGAATAAGGAATGAGCCTAAATAGTCATTTGTTTGTTTATTTTTAAGAAGTCACAATGGCCTTGTTTATATCTTACTCATTCTATTCATTCATCTACTCATTCATTAATTCATTGTTTCTAACAAATGTTTATTAGGTGGCTACTGTGTTTTAGTGGAGAAGGAAATGGCAAACTTACTCCAGTGTTCTTGATGAGAAAACTCCATGGACAGAGGAGCCTGGCAGGCTACAGTCCCTGGGGTTGCAAACAGCCAGACGCAACTTAGCGACTGAAAACAACAGCTATGTTTTAGACACAGTAGCAGGCTCTAGGGATATGATTCTTGTCTGCAAATGAGTTCAGGTGGGAGAAGCAGACATATATGAATATAACTGTAATACTGAGTAGAATATAGCTAAGTGCTATTGCTAGTCATCTTTGGTCCCCCTAAAGCCAAACTTCTGCATCAGCTGACTGACTTGTCTTTCTATTTTCAGTCTTTCTCCTTCCTAACCTAAAAATTAACTCAATTAACTCTTGCATCAGAGTAATCATTCTAAAATCATTTATGTGGAAGCACTCAATTGGGTAATAGAGATCAGAAGGGGAAGTATGCTAAGCAGAGGCTCAAGGTAAACAGAGAATTGGCAACTATCATATAGCATAAGGGGCTTTCCTGGTGGTTCAGTGGGAAAGAATCTTTCTGCAATGCAGGAGACACAGAAGATACAGGTTCTACCCCTGGATCAGAAAGATCCCCTGGAGGAGGGCATGGCAACCGACTCCAATATTCTTGCCAGGAAAATCCCATGGACAGAGGAGCCTGGTGGGCTACAGTCCACAGGATCACAACGAGTCAGACACAACTGAGCTTGCATGCACATGTATAAGAAGATTTAGGGTAACAACTGTAATAATAGTTGCCATTTATTCAATGACCTAACCATTAATTATGAAAATGGGACATCATCATCATCAATTGGCATTCACAGTATAATACTGGGAGAACAGTTTTTCAGACTGACTCCATGTGGAGCATAATACTTTTCAGTTAAATACATTTTGTAATTACATCTAAATCTAACTCTTTTGTTCAATAGTTTGGTCTACTTCTTTTCCATAGATTTTAATATAATAGAAAAAACTCATCATCCCTAATTGTCATTCTGGGACCTTTTTGCATTATCATGGATCCTTTATCAGCAAACAGATACAATCACATTTTTCCTTCCCTTGTAGCCTAGTCCATCACATGTAGTTTTGGAAAGGGCACATAGTGAAAATGGCCTATAGAGTTGTGGTCTGTCCTGCATTTAGAGTTCTTAGGGAACTATCACAGCATCTTTATGCAATTAATTTGAGTGGATCAAGTATTTTATTTTAAATTTAATTATTTTATTTTATTTTTAATTTAATAATTTTAATTATTTTCCCAACTGCACCTAACTACTCAAGCTGCTAGGTAGCAGATGAAGGTGAATCTGCCTCAGTGTCTTCATTTCTTTCCAAGGTCTACTTCACCTCATAGTCTCAAAACTATCTGGGGGCTGAGAAAGAAAGATTTGAAGCCACAGATTCCTTATTGGATTCCCTTATCTATGTGACCATGTGCTTATCTGGTCCAATAGTTTCATATAATATAATCATTGGTAGAATAGATGATGACAGGGAAAGAGAAAAATAAGGAGATTGAGAAAAAGAAGACATGAAGTAAAGTTCAGAAGAAGAATAAAGCCCAGAACTGCCCGTGACTTTGGGTAATATGACTCCCAGGAAATTAGAATGGACTGAGTCTATGGCGTCCATGGCTGGAAGCCCTGGCAGGCGGCTGGCTTGGTGACCAGGCAGCTCTTCTCTTTGCAGCTGGCATGGAGAACAGCATGCAAATCCCACTTTAAAAGAACAAAGAGCAGTGTGCCCATGCTCCACTGCAGCTGCCACAGCCGAGGTTGGGAAATAAGGAAAAATTCCAATGATGAGTGGGCTGAGAAAGCCATATCTTATTTCCAGAGCAGGCGGTATTCTTCCACCTTGAAGAATGAGTAAGTCATTAACCCAAGCCAAGGTGGGGTGCAGGGAGAAAGGGCAAGGGAGATGAAGAAGGTTGGATGGTGAAGGGAAAGAGGGGGATGAGTGGAGGAAGGAAAGAACCAGAGTATAGAAACCATTTTTGTTTTTCCTTTAATTGTGAACTTGCATCTTAATTTTTTTAAAAAATGTTATACTTCATTTATAGTTAACACAAAACATTGGCTGTATCCCTTATGCTATTCAATATATCCTTGTGACTTGCTTCTTAATTTACCAGGATTTAATAAGAGCTAAATGGAGATCAGTTAGTCCATTCATTGCCACATGAAGGGTCAACTATAGCCATTTCCCTAGAGATATGGAAGCTCCATTAACTGGGCCACATGCTATACTGTAGCAGGATCTGGTATTAGGTTAGGCTCACATGAAGTTTGCTGAATAACCTCTGTTCTTACATATGAATACTTGAAAGGTTGGTCAGAAACAAATATTTTGAGTTTATATTTCCTTCTTAATTCACTCTCTACCAAATGTATGTAAAGGCCTCCTCCAGCATCTAGAACCCTTACATTATGTCTAAGCAGAGTTTTAAGGTAATAATTAGTTCTACTTCTGAGTAAACTGTGGTGTGTGGAGAAGCCTCCTAGTCAAAGTAAATTTCATAGGAGATTGAACAGGCTGTCTTTCTTAGGGAATCAGGACATCTTATTGGTTATAATGATCTGTCTGAAAATCTGACAAGTGCTAAAGACCTAAAAAATACTCTTACAATTCTTCCTTTTATAGAATGTTAAGACCTATAAGTAATGGCTTTGGAGCTGTGAAAATGATAGTTGGATCACAAACTAGAATTTAAGAAACATAATTAAGTTGTGTCATGAGAAACAATCCCTAGCATATTTCTAGTCCCAGTAAGTACTGATTTTTGTAGTCTCTTAGCTCTAGCTCCTCCATTTGGAAATTTGAGATATTTTAATATTAAGTTAAACCTTGAACTCATGGCCACTGTAGAATCAAGCTGATGACCTCTGTTCATGGATCATATTCTGAGAACCCTCTTGTCCAAGCTAACTTTTCCAAATGGGCCACCTGGATCATTAGATGTCATCAGATCCATGCCCTATCTTCAGAAATGGACCAATATTTACTACTAGCCATACGAAAATACCTAGACAAGGAGATGTTGTCGTATTTCTATCAACCACTCAAATGCACCAGGAAATAAAAAAGGAATTCTGCCCATGGCAACCTGTTGCTTTTGATTTGTTATTGCTGTTCAGTCACCAAGTCATGGTCAACTCTTTGTGACCCCACAGCTATAGCACTCCAGGCTTCCCTGTCCTTCACTATCTCCCAGAGTTTGCTCAAATTCATGTCCCTTGAGTCAGTGATTCTATCTAACTATCTCATCCTCGGCTTCACTCTTCTCCTGTTGCCTTCAACCTTTCCCAGCATCAAGGTCTTTTCCAATGAGTTGACTCTTTGCATTAGGTGGCCATAGTATTGAAGGTTCAGCCTCAGTATCAGTCTTTCCAATGAATATTCAGGGTTGATTTCCTTTAAGATTGACTGGTTTGATCTCCTTGCAGTCCAAGGGACTCCCTAGAGTCTTATTCAGCACCATAATTTAAAAGCATCAATTCTTCAGCACTCAGCCTTCTTTATGGTCCAGTTCTCACATTCATACATGACTACTGGAAAACCCAGAGCTAATATTTCAGTTAACGAACTTTGGTTAGTATAATCTTCTATAATGTTGTAAAAAACATAATGAGAAAGATTGAATAATGAGGCCAAGAAAGTTTCCTATGAGAATTCATTGGTTTATTCATTTACACAAACAATTTTTATGGGGCATACATGATGTTCAAAGTACTATTTCTCTGTGAAGTTTACTATAAGGTGTAACTTTTAGAACTCTTATGATCTATTAATTCAACAAATGTTTCTTTGTGTCTAGTATGTGTCAGTAGGGATTAAAGATTAAATGAAATTTTGCTTGCTACATGTCTATTTTAGTACCCTTGTGTAGTGAAACACAGCAGCCTTCAGAGTTCATGATCTAGACTGGGAAGTGGATTGTGGAAGCATAAATAATAACAAAAATAATTGCTCTATGTTACATAATTTGTCAACTATAAGCTACTAATTACTGTAGGAGTGTTAGGGAAAGGAGAGAAGCCTCTTCCAAATTGGATGATCAATCAGATGACTATATTATTTCTCATACAGATTGGGGCACCATTGAAAAAGAAAGGAGGTATGGTTAATAATAATGGTAGGATAAGAGGAACAAATTTTTCTGTAAGTCTAGGTGTCAGAAACTTTTTTCTATAAAGGACAGATAATAAGTAGTTTAGACTACAGTCTCTGGCTCAACGACTCCACACTGTTGTAGTATAGACACAGTCCTAGACTATATGAATGTATGGTTGTATGCCAGTCAAACTCTATTTACAAAAAGAGGCACTGGCTGTCTTGTGCAAGAAGATGTTGTCATCCAGCATCTATTGCTGAATAACATGTTGGTAGCTTGAAATGATAAACCTTTGTGGTTTCAGTTTCTGAGGATTGGGAGTCGGGAATGGCTTAGCTAGGTATTTCTGGTGCTTGGTCTCTCTGGAGGTTGCGGTCACAGTATCACACTGGGTTGCAATCACTGATGCTTGACTGAATCAGTTTCTAAGCTCACTCATGTGGCTGTTGTGAAGAGATGTTCGTTCTTCATCATGTGGTGCTCTCCGTAAGGCTGCTCCACTACCTGGCTTTCATCAGAGCTGGTGAGTAAAAACAACAACAATAAAAACAAAACAAACAAAAAGCCAAGATGGGATCTGCAGTCTTTTTATAGCCTAATCTTGGAAGCACACCCTATTCCTTCTGTCTTTATCCTGTTCTTTAGAAGTGAGTCATGAAGCCTAGTGCACACTCAAGCAGAGGGGGTCATACAAGGTTGTGAATATCAGGAGACAAAAATCGCTGATTCATGATGCCTACTGCACTCCATTATGGTGATTCTCATTAGACAATTTTTTAGAACTTTATGAGAAATGGATTAATCATTAAGACTATTTGAGTTTAGCTCTATCTCATGTTCTGGTGACCTCAAGTAATGAGAATTAGTGGGAATATATAACTGTTGTTCCAGAAGTGGTACAGAAAACAGTACTAAAAGTGGCTCCAGAAATTCTTTTCATGCTCTGTGTTCTCCTCCCCACACCTTCACCTTCCCCAAGCAGAGAAGATCTGATTGGGTCAATGAGTCACAACCCATTATAGAACATCGTTATTCAGTAGCTCTCAATTCACATACTAATTCCTGATCTAATCTGTTACGGCCAATAAAATAAAGCCTATCCAGTCTAAGCAGATGACTTTGCAATGCATTAAAAAATGGTGCACTTTCTCAGAAAAGAGAGCTAAAACTAGCATACATTTAAGACTTCACTGCCTTTCCCAGAAGGGGTCCATGTATATACAGCAATGTATATAGAAAGCCAGTTCACTCAGTGAAAATGCTTTCTGACAGCCAATGCAAAGTCACATGCTAGACATATGTTCTGGAAGATGTTTATTGACCTGTTTCTGTTAATACATCTTTTGGTAAAGAAGTGGCTCTTGCAAACTTATTTACCCAATTAATTCTCAAGATGACAGGTTACTGCCTGACACAGTCAATTTCTTTAGACAATGGAAGAAAAGGGGCAACATTACAAGGGAGACTTGATTTACAGAAATTTATTCTAGAAGCAAATATGCTCAGCAGGGATTGCATACAAAGAGTAAAAATCATTCAATTTGCATTATGTGCACTGTCTCAAGATAGTCATTACTTAATATCTCTTTTCCCATAGTATAATAAAAGTATAATAATATCCCCATGCATGCTAATTAAAGGCACACTCTGCCTTTAATTATGGAGATATAAACAAAGAGGCAAAGATTCCACATGGGCAATTGAGAGAGGGGAAGTGGGGTGGGGCAATGAAGTGACTCCTAAGTGAGAGAAGACAATAGCAACAGATAACCCCAGGCCAAGAGGATTGTTGAAAGACAGAAAAAGGCACAACCCTTTTTTAAAAAGTATATATATTTGTAAGAGGGGAAAGATGTTGCTTCATGAGTATGGTAATAATTCAATCTATTCTTTGGAGGTTGAGGACATCTGGTAAGTCATTGATCTGAAAGTTGCTTGGGGTCTTCTGGGATGTCCCCAGTTTGTCTTATTTTTTAAACTCAACAAACATTCATTTCAATGGAAAAGTACAAGCCTAATACTAGGAAGAATATAATGGGTTCACCTAAAACACAAATGCCTTGGCTGCAGTCATGGATAAAGCAGGGGACCCCCTACTTTGGTGGTCAAAGCTGCTCTTCTTATGGTCATCACCCTGGGTCCCTGACACAATGTCTGGAATGACCAATACCCTTAGTTTTTATTCACGTTTCCCAGTCAGACTTCACTTTTCTAAGTAATTTAGCACATGAAATCTTAACGTTAAAGAAAATGTAAAAGAGAAAAAAGTTACTTTTGACAAAGCCAACTTCTCAGGAGTAAAGATTAAAATTCCACTCAAAACACCAGGAAAGACAAGTTGATGGCAGTGGCTTTTCTCTGGCATAAGTGACTCCCATGGGGCACTTGCTCTGTCAGTAAGGGCTCAATGTTGGGATCAATGGCCTGTCTGTTGTAGTAACTGCATCTAGTGGACATAAGACCTCTTCATGCCAGGAAACATTGCTCTCTCTTCCTTTTCCTCCTTCTCTTTTTTAAAAAATAGTAGTTATGAACAATTTCAACAAATTACAAAGTATCTTGGACAAGAGTTATTATTCAAGTCCATTGCCATTTGACAACACTCTGGTGATGTCCTCACTAATCACTTATATTTAAACTTAAAAATATTCATAGCTTTCTTTTAGTACCTAAAGGGGATGTAGAGTTAGGGTCTATAAGGCATGCAGGAGGAAGCTCCATGGGGCTCTCAGCCCAGAAGACTCAGCATTAAGTTTTGACCCAGCATGGCTGCTCAAAGAGCTCAGGAAGGATCAGGCGGTACTTCCAGGATGCAGGGTTGGTTTCAGGCTTGGTCTATACTCTGAGTTCCTTGAAGGAAGAGAAGTGTGCCTATTTATCTTTGTACTGCCACGGTTGAAAGAAATGACTCTTAAGCCTTGATTTTGTGTAGGCACTACATGTCTGCTAAGTCGCTTCAGTCATTTCTGACTCTGCGATCCCATGGACAGTAGCCAGCCAGACTCCTCTGTCCATGGGATTCTCCAGGCCAGAATACTGAAGAGGGTTGCCGTTTCCTTCTCCAGGGGATCTTCCTGACCTAGGAATCAAATCCAAGTCTCTTATGTCTCCTACGTTGGCAGGTGGATTCTTTACCACTAGGCCACCTGGGAAGCCCCAGGCACTGAGTTATTTTATATTTATTGCATAATTTAATTATCATCCTGAGAGATGAATACTATCCTCATTTTAGAGATGAAACAATCAATCTCTCACAGTTTGCATTATATAATCTTGCATAGAGAATATGATTGGTTCTTAATAATATTGTGCTAAATAAATTTGCTAAAGGTATAAATACACAAACTATGATATAAGGAGATCAAGGACATCCTCTGAAGATCTAATGAGCCCTACAATAACAACTATAGACCAAGGACTATCCTTGGAGGCTATTTATCCATGAGTTTTCCTTTTGTTTGCTATCAAGCTGTCAAAGTACTTTACTAGCAAACTTGATCATAGTAAACTGTAAGACTGCTCAGCTTCTTCTGAGGTGGGATTTTGAGTTTGAGCACACATGAGATACAGAGAGTTGGTAAACCATGAAGGCAGGCTCTGATACAGTGGAACTTCCAAAATCATCGGCTCTCATCCACTCCAGTTATGCCCACCTAAGTCCGTGAGGAATAAAAATGGGGTAAAACAATAAGGAAAGTCATTGACCAGATAAATAGCTTGAGATATTTAGTTTCTTTTATTCTTATTAGAACTGTTTTGCATTGGTCTCAAGAACTTCCATTTTGATTCCCACTTTCAGGCCTAATAAATTTTTCCTTTCTCATTCTGTTCTGAACAAAGTCCTCTTGGCTGGTTGAGTCACTGTGTCTCTAATTCAGAGAGGTGAACAGGTCTGTGTGTGTCTCTGATGATTCACTATTGGCAGTGTAAATCTCTGGGCAGTGAAGAGATCCTGGCGGCCTGAAACGAATAGTGTAAACTCCAGCAGTGCCAGCAAGAGTTAGAGCCAGTCTTCATTTTCGTTGGGTCCAGAAAACAGCCAGTCCTCATTTCACCTGGGACTGTCCTTGTTGAAGACCTCCCTTCCCGAGCAACTACCTTTTCTACGTGGATCAGGAGAGAGAGCTGTGCTGACATTCAAAGGAATGAAATTAAGTGTATGGAACTCTGGGGAGATTTCCCAAAGGCTCAGGGTTTTATTTGCTTCGTTTAAATGTATTCACTAACAGTTGGCTGAACACCTCTTGTTCTCCTTCTATCACCTTAAATAAGTGCATTAAAATCACTGTGCCTCTGAGCAGGTGCTGTACCTGCAGCTTCTCCTACTGTCTCCTGTCCAAGAAAATGGTGTGGATGTTTGAGGTTGTATTAAGAAAGCTCAGAGTTCCTTGAATGCTAAGCCTTATAAATTATGAGTGTGAGTAAGCCCACACTAATCTCCAAGTAACAGAATGCATTACTTTGGTTCAGGTCAGGTCACTTCATCATTTGTGATAGGGATGTATTAAATGCATGCCAAATAGGGCACATTTTTCTATTAGCGAGGCGCTACAGAGCTTTCTTCATTTTCTTATCTATTGCTCTGTTCTCATATCTCATCATTCCTTGAATGCACAAAACTTCTCATCATTTTCCAAACGTGTCAGACTTCTACCCATATTTATGCCTTTGAAGAAGTTGTTCCTTTTTGCTGGAATACTCCTTTGCTCCTTCATCTGGTACACTTCTGTGACTCAGCTCAGTTGTTTCCTCCAATCCTATTCCCTTTCTCTGAGCTTTTATATCACTCTCTAGGCACCTCTATTGTTTTATTTATTACATTGGCATCATAATTTCAAGGCGTTGGGAGCAATGCCTACTGAGACTGCTCAGGGAAAAAGCAGAGAGAGTGAGAACTTGGCAAGTCTAGGACTGGGAGACTTAACTGGGTTGCATGACAGACCCCCATAAGGGTCAGAAGGAAGGCAGAAGGGTGCTTGGTAGATATGAGTGCGTGGATATCAACAACAGGCAGCCCAGTCATGAAGAACACTGCAGTCAAGGATGCTGAGCCTTTCAGGCTCAAACACAAGGGAGGTGTTTGGAGGCCACATGCTCTTAGATCACTCAGATCAATGGTCAGTGGCAACCAAGCTGATTGGAGGAGTTCAAAGACTGTGCTAGGAGGAGAAACTAGATAGTGGACCTGATCAATGTCACAGGGGTAAGAAGCCTAAGACTCACTCTGCCCTGATGGATACTGAGTCTGACAACATGATCAGTTCCCACACTTCACCAAGAAATGCTTCCTGAGACTGCCGGTGGAACTGTTGTCCAGGTAGTTGGCTTGGAAATTAGAGAATGAGACAACAGAAGAGAATGAAAACCTCCAGCTAGGAAGAGTGGGAGGGTCAGGGGATGATTATCACTTTGAAAAATTGGAAAGGTGCTAGTCTTCTAGCAGTAGATCATATGCTCTTGAGAACAGAGTTCACATCTTATTCCTTTTTTATCTCTACTGCCTAACACTGTGCCTGACATGTACCAGGTTCTCAGTAGGTGTTGATTAAAGTAGTGAATTAATGGATAAATGAACAGTCCTCAGCTCCTATAAAATGTATACACACGCACACAATCTATTAGCAGTTGTGTGAGAATACTAAACCAATACATAGTTATATAATCCAGAATTGTTTGAGTATGAGTGCTCTTTCCATGTTCTAATCCCACTGTTTTCCCAAACTAAAAAGTTCAAGAAGTCAAATTTACTTTAAAACAGTGTTGGTGCCTATTTTATAACATTTTTATAAAAATGTTATACTTAAAGAAGAGTTTGTAAGACATATGTACATGATTTTTAAAATAATTACAAAGTTAGCATCCACCACTCAAGTTGAGACATAGATCACTAATGCCTTAGAAAAGTTCTGTTTACCCTTCTGTCTCTAACTTCAGCCCTCCATTCCCTGATATCCTAATGTTTGTGATAATAATTTATTTACTTTTAGTTAGGGGCTTCCCAGGTGGTGCTAGTGGTAAAGAACCTGCCTGCCTATGCAGGAGCTGTAGGAGACACGGGTTCGATCCCTAGGTCAGGAAGATGCCCTGGAGGAGGGCATGGCAATCTACTCTAGTATTCTTGCCTGGAGAATTCCATGGCCAGAGAAGCCTGGTGGGCTACAGTCCATAGGGTCACAAAGAGTCAGACATGACTGAAATTACTTAGCACGCACACGTAGTATCACATTCATATATTCCTAAAATATTTATTTAATTTGCCTAGTTTTGAATTTTATTTAAATAGAAGCTTCCTGCATACATTTGTGTCTGGCTTCTTCTGCTAAACCTTATTACTATATTCATTAATCCGTGTTAATTTGTGTTGAGATTTTATTTTTAACCTTTTTGTTGCTGAGATGACTGGAGAATATGCCTGCCTTCTACCCTTTGGGTAAATGTCTGAATGAGCTACAATGTGCACCCATGACCCTCTTTCAGGAAAGGCAAACTGAAAAATATTGAGGGTAATTTGTTTTCCTTTCTTTGCTAAATGATTTACCATAGCAGCCATTTTAAATTTACAATATTATTGGATTAAAATTAAAGCTTAGTGTTTTGGAAATTTCTATCAATACAGTTATACCTAAATTAATTTCACATGGAGAACAAAAGTAAATGCATTTGAGGGTTGGAGAAAAGAAGAATGTACAATTATAATAAGGATTAGGGAGGATGCTGGAAGCTTTATGTCCAGACAATAGAAGGTGATGAGAAATCTCACTACATTTCTGGGCCAGGTGTGTGTCTTATTCTTCCTCGGAGAATAAAATGCTGTTTTTTGTTTTTTTTTTTTTTCAGTGAAGTTAGATATATGGGTGGCCTCAGATCACACATTTTTTTCCTCTTTTGTCTGAAGAGCTTCCTGTATTTCTTCCTATTTCTTTAATGATTCGAGCCAATACATCCAGACCCATGCTACTGGGAACCAAGAGAAAAAAAAAAAATTGGCACTACTTTCTGAAGGATATAGATACAAGGAAGTTGAATTTTCCTGTTAATTCTTCAGCTAACTTCAGCTGTATGGATTTGCTATGACTTTGTCTATATGTGTTCTCGGTTTGGCATCAAACCCGATTTGTACCAAATACCCAGTTGTTCTGATTACAGTTATTAGGATTAAGTCAGCAATTTGTTTTCCATAAATTGCACTGAAAAAATGCAACTGCTAGATGAGAAGAGAGGTGGATAGCACAGCAAAGATTTTTAAGTCTAATCCTTTGAGAGAAGCTTAGTGGACTGCCCAAAGGACAGGGACTAGATGCTGGTCCAGAATTCTTTCTCCAACCTCCAGTTATGATTTAATTTGGTTAGGGTATGTAAACAGAATTTTATTTTGATGTTATTCTTTTCAACAGAATCTAGACAGATGACATTTTCATTACTTTAAATAGCCAGTTTCATCCTTCCTTGTAGGGAAAAATTATGAGGAAGATACTCTTGGAAGCTAGAGCATGTCATTTTGAAATTTAATTCATCTGGGGGAGAACTCCTAGAGATGGTGAAGAGGGATTAAAATCTAGGGTGCAATAGGAGGACTAGCTTTAGGCCAGAGCCTGAGATTCACTCACCTAACAGTAGGAAGAGGAGACATCGTGTCCAATGGACAGGTAGGTTAAATGGCAGGAGCTAGTCTGAATGGTCTTCTCCATTCTGCGTCCCCACGAAGGAAGCATTAAGGTAATCAACTGAGAGTGAAGATTTGAAGAGGAAGGTATTGAAGGTTTGAAAGGAGAAAATAAGTTGTGAAATAATTACTAGGTGAACAGGACAGTGAATGAACCAGGAAAATGTGTTAGGATCTGGACAGCAGAGCCCAGGTGAGGTTAAAAGCCATGCATTTAAATCGAAACCAGAAGCATATTTGAGTGTTTTTCTTTGATGATCTTAAGCTACATGGATGCAAACAGCACCTGCAACAAGATTGATTTCACTAGGTTTGGTGTTTTGCTGAGGAAGTGCAGTGAAATAAGAGAAAGTCAAGGCAGAGGCGTTGAGAAGGTATGCAAGGGAGCAGTCTAATGATGAAAAATGGTGATGTCTGTGTCTCAGAAGTCTTTGTTTCCTATGGTAACATTTGCCAAATTCAGAACTATCTTCAGACTGGGACATAGTGGGCACTTGGTACGTACTTGCTGAAGTATGACTTTCAATTAATGAAATCATTAGTAATCATAAGTTTGTACTACCATGCTAAGTGCTCTGGGGACTACATAGAGAAATATGCCATGATTTCCACCTTAAAGGGATTTATACCCTAGTCAAAAAATTGAACATAATGTACAAAATGTAATAAAATATGGAATGAAAACTTTTATAAGTGTTTATCTGTTTTATAATATTATTACTTGATCACTACTGGATATTTTTTGAATAAATGCTATCTCTTGAGTGTATTCAAGCACAGATTGATCTCTAATTGATAAATGCAAGGAACGTAGAAGAAGATACAATGAGTCTGTGTAGGCTGATTTTTCAAATTTCTTTTAAAAACATAATCTTGTATTTGCTTTTCATTTAGTGTATCATATGGAATTGAAACTCTCAGTGTTGAATAAGGATTTTCAGGCTCCTATTTTTAAATAACTTGCATGCAGATAAAATTCAATTTTTCTTTCTGGTTCTGCTCTTCACAACATGTATTACATTTGACATATCTTTTATGTTAAACGCTGAATATGGAATTTTAGGCTGCAGTTACGATTTATGCTTCCCATAAAACTTAAGACCTTCACCAACAATGGAAAAGCAATCAAGAAATGGTGTAAACAGGCCAACTTGACCCCTATCTGTTGTGGTTTATAGTATATTCCCAGTGAGAGACATTTACTCCAATAACTCCCTCTGATATTAATGGAAGGTTATACACAGTCAGAGTCAGCCTCCTTTTGAGTAGATGAATATAGGTAGACACACAAATGGAATGAATTCAGAGTTTCTAGTAGGCCCTTGGCCCATTAGAAAGTGGTTCCTCCCACCAGCTGATAATGCCCCAAATTTCATAAATAGAACATTATTTACAAGATTTCAATCAAATAAGAATTTGTTCCCTATTGAAAGGAAATGTAACCTTATTTATCACTTAATGACAGATCAACATGTTAAACAATAGAGTATCCAAGTGTGTAATCACAGGGATGATGGATAATATATATACCTCCTTGAAAGTCCAGACATGCAGGTAGACATTGGGCAACTGGTACCAAATGAGACTGTTAGAACCTCAGGTATCAAGATGGAATTTAGAATTTCAGTCCCTGAAAGAGATCTGTGTAGGATTTAGACTCAGGTTGGGATCCAATTCTGTGTGAGCTTAAGCTACTCAGCAGGTAATAAGGAAATGAACCCAGGGAGAGTGTCGTAAGTACAAGTTCAGTGATTAGGAGTGGCAGACACTGGGTCCTATGATAAAGACTTTCATTCACACGCTCATTTTCATTCATGTATTCCTTAATGAGCAAGTACTTACTGAACATCTACTGTGTGCCAAGCACTGGTGACGACACTGGGTATGTAAAGGTAATAATTACCATGCAATATGATAGATATTGTGACAGAGTGTGTCAGTTAATATTCTAGAAGTACTTGGGTGAATCATGCAAAGAAGACTGGGGAGAAAGGGAAAGAAAGCTTCATGGAAAATGTAAGATACATTTTTGAACATTATTGAAGGTCAAATATATGCCAACCAAGGTACTAGGCACTCAAAGGACAAAGTTAAATGGGAGATAAGTCCTGCCTTCAAAGACTTACAGTGTAACGTGATCAGTACTTAATTAGCACCAGTGGGAGTGTTTGCATCAGCCAGGAATGTGTCTTAGAGGAAACTTCCCTATGTGGTGAACTTTGAGTGATAAGAAAAAGTTATTTAGGTAAAGGTTATTAGTACACGCATTAATGTATTTACATCCATTGATCTTTACCTAGCTAAATATATTTCATATATTTGTGTCAAATAAATGTTTGTTTTTATAAGTAAATATATTCTAGGTAAAGTGAGAAGTTTGTCAAAAGCACATGAATGTGAAATTGCAATCAAGGAATATCAAGCTGGAGCAAAAAATATATTGGGGGCATAAAGCTGTTGATGCCAGAGAATTAGGCAAGGAGCAGATAATGAAGAGCCGTGTGTGCTAAGCTTTGGGGGGATCATTGAAGATTATTTAAGTAGATTATGTGACAAGATTAGCATTTTGTAGAAATAATGCTATTAGCTATTTTGTAGAAATAAGGAGAATGGATTGGGGGGCAGATACTGTAAAGATTATTTTGGTAGTACTCATAGGAAATGACAAAGGCTTAACCTAAGAGAAGGCAATGACAGTAAAAGCTGAGAGAAAATGATGCCATGTATGAGGGCATTAGGGCTTCCCTGTGGCTCAGCAGTAAAGAATCAACCTGCACTGTAGAAGATGTGGGTTCCTGTCCCTAGGTTGGGAAGATTCCCTGGAAAAGAAATGTCAATCCATTCTAGTGTTCTTGCCTGGGAAATCCCATGGACAGAGGAGCCTGTCAGGATATAATCCATGAGGTTGCAAAGGAGTCGGGCGCAACTCAGAGACTAAACAGCAACAACAGTGAGGGGCATTAATGTCTGTATGGGCTTTGGGAAATGATGAAAAATGAAGAGGAGCTTAGGGATGGGATGACTCATGTGTTTATAGCAGAGACAAATAAGTGGTGGGCAATTTCACCATAGTGAAGAATTGATGAGAAATAGCTGGTTAGAGATTAAAAGTGGAGGTAAGAGATAAATTCAACTTGGACTAACTGAATTTGAAACATTCAGAAATATACCCAGGTGAAAATGTCCAGTAGAAAATTGGCTATGCAGTTTGAAACTTAGAGAATAGCCTGTGAGTCATAGGTATTGCTTTAACAGTCATCAACAAATTGGTGACAGCTGATGCCATAGATTTTTGATGAATTCATCCATGAAAAGTCTGTAGACTATAAACGCCAGACAGTTAAATGATGAGAAGTTGGAAGAAAAAGCCTTTGATGAAACTGGGGGGAAAAAACAGGCAAAGGGAATCCAGGAGGGTATGTTGTCACAGACATGTAGGAGGAGATAATTTCTTAAAGGATTGCAAAGTTGATAACAGAATATGATATGTCCATGCAATGGAACATTATTCAATCATAAAAAGGAGTGAAGTATTGGTATACATGCCACGGCACAAATGAAACTTGGATTATTATATTAAATGAAAGAAGTTAGTCACGAAAGATCACATATTCTATGATTCCATCTATACAAAAGGTCCAGAATAGACCAGTCTATAGAGACAGAAAGCAGAATAGTGGTTGCTTAGAGTTGGGGAAGATGGGGGAAATAGGGAGATGGTAGCTAAGCAATACAAGGTTTCTCTTCATGATAATGAAAATTTTCTAAAACTGCACATATTTGTGAGTATACTCAAAACATTGAAATTCCCCTTCAAATGAATAAATTGTATATTATGTAAATTTTATTGCAATAAATCTGTTTAAAAGAAAAAAATATGGAGTAAAATCATCAAGTGTAGCATGGAGGTCTAACAAAATAAGTATAGAAAAATCTCAATTGAATTTGAGACTGCAGAGAGATCATTGGCAAATTTAATCCTATGGGGGTGTAAAGTACAGATGACTGTGGTAGAAGAGTGAATAGGAGGTAAAAGTGATGATCTTTTTGAAGAACCTTGACTGAGATGGGAAAAGAGAGTTGAATGCTAAGAGTAATGAAAATATTTCTCTAAAAGTGGAGGAGAGCTAGGAGAACATGAATGTTTCAATATACAGGAGTGGGGGGGGTGATTAACGAAAGGAATTATGAATAGGTAGAAAGTGATAGGATCTGTTGCCCAGGTAGAGGAGAAGTTCTCTGTAACTGAGAAGGAGGAAATTCAATCAAGTGTTGCCATGCAGGTTCTATATTTCCATTAAGTTGGGAAACAAATCTTTTATGGTTGAGTGGCATTTATCTTGGTTGATGATTTAAGTGGGAAATAAGGATTTTCAGTAGTGAAGGAAATGGAGGAAGGAGCTTACTGAGACATGTTGGATTGCTAGGCAGCAGTGAACATTCCACTGAGGCTGAAGACCAGAATTAGTAGCATATGTGTGTTTTATTATAATCAGCTCTCAGGAACCTGGAGAGAAGAACAAATGCTGAAACTGATTCAACTTTGAACATTTATAGAGCACTGCATGCAAAGAGAAGCAGAGAATAAAATTTCAAGATAAATGACTGATAAACATGATGGGTCGGGAGAAAGAAAGTGAAGTCCATGGATACTGGTAGTGGTCTAGTGGTCTAAAAGGGTTGTTCAAGCATTATTTTAGTAATGGAACTATTCTGTTTAGTGAAATAAATTAAAAAAATTAAAAATTCAATTTTTAAATGAAATCAATTAAAAAAACACAACCCCCCAAAGTACACACAGAGCTTTCTTATTAGTGACCTGGAGACACACCTCTCAGCATGTCCTTCCCTTCTTCAGCAGTCCCTGAGTCGCTTCTTGGGGGCCTATGGCTCTTAGAACAGAGTTTGAAAACCACTGGTCTATGGAGGACTTAATGAAGTAGAACATGGAAAGCAAGATATATGAGATTAATGACATTAACAATAACAGCAATAACCACTAACAAGATGAAGATGGAAGAGGTGGAGAAGAAGGAGGAAATAATAGAGAAAAGGAAGAAGAAAAAAAGCACTTAATGAGCACTTTTCACCAGGCTCTAGTCTAAGTGCTTTATATCTAATCTTCACAATAACTGAATGAATGAAGAAAGACTATTATCTCTGTTTTTATAGATGAGGACATTGAAGCATAGGAAGGTAATCACTTGCTGAGGGGTAATTGGCTTAGCAGCAGCTAGAGCACTTCATGAGAGTGGCTTAATGCTTACCTCTGAGATGAATGATTTGCTGGTAAATTCTTCTACCTTGACTCTAGATGGAACTCAGTCTGAGAATCAAGTGACATCAGAAAAAAAGTGAAGTCAATGGATACTGATAAATCAATAGAGACGATAAGGGATGTAGAAGTTTGGGAATAAATTAGACCTGATAGGATCAATAGGACTTAGTAAATGATGTGGGATGAAAGGAGGGCAAGGAATCAAGAATTATTCCAATAATTCAAGTTCTGGAGAAATGTTGCATTTTTTAAAAATTTAGAAATTGATGAGGAATTTGGTTTCAGGGGACAGGGAAATGTTAGGTATTATAAAGCACATAATATATCCAAAAAGCCATTATACTTAATATACATTATTATTTTTAATATAAGAAAATATTACTATCCATATTTGATAGAGGAAGAAGTTGAACTTTTCAGAGATTTATTTCCCCAAAGTGACACAGTCAGTAGATGATGGTGTCAGACTTTGGATCCAGATGATTTTATTTCTAGGTACATTCATTTTGGGGATTGACAGGGGAGTGATATTCAATAGGTACCTAAGGCTAGATGGTTGTAATCTGGAAAGAGAGACATTTGGGAGACAGAAATTTCATATAGATCCTCTTGGAATTGGTAGGTGTAGTTAAAATTTCCATGGGCAGAGAATATACATAGCAGAGCAAAGAACTGAGGACTAAATTTTGAGGGACTGCTCACATGTCAGAAGAGAGGAGGGAAAATATGAGGGAAAATATGAAAATAGAAAATGATTCAAGAAGTAGAACAATAGCTCCTATAGCATTATCTTTCATGTTTTTACTCTGACTCCGAGTTAGAAAAAACATTTTGTCTGGCAACCCAATATGTATATATGTTTATGTTTATGTATATGTGTAAACCCAAAGTTTCCAAATGCGATAGTTACTGTTAACAGTGCTGATATTTCCCATTCTATTCTTCTTTTTTTTAATAAAAAAAATACTTGTTGATTAGAAACACACTAAATTTGTTTCATAACTTAATAGTGGTCCACAATCCAGTGTTTGAAAATACTGCCCTATAGCTACCCTCAAACATTCGGGATACCACGATGACATGTGGGCACTGGGAATTCTCAAGTTTGGCTAGTTATCTTGGAATAATAGCAAATATTAATGACTCTTAATGACCACTTTCAGTAATTTATCATGGGGGATTGTGACAATTGCCCCATCTCTAAGGCCCGTTCTCTTTCTGTTTCCCTGTCCCAGTGTTTGTTTTCCCCTCCTTTAATTTCCTGTTTTCCACTCAACTTTCCTTGGTCCCTTCAGTTTGGAAATTAATTCTTCCTGGGTTTGTTCTTTTTTTTTTATTGTTGTTTTTTCTAAATGAATTAAAATAATTTTAAGGCTGACCTTTCCATGTCATTTTCAATTGTCCCTTGTGGCCCTTTTATGCTTAAGGATACTGTACCACAGTAGGAGAATGAACATTTTATTGTGTGGTACATAGTTTTCATTATATAATAATTTAATTATATGACAAATGAGGTTGCAAAACTAATGTTACTCACAGCACCTCGTGCAGTGCTGCCAAATGCCCTGAGCTAACCTGACATTACCAGGAATGAATCTTGGAGACCCAGAATTCACAGATCCAGAAATGCCAAGTGAAGTTTGTCATCAATTCTGAAGCCAGGGAATCAGAGTAAATAACACGAAACAACTTTGTCTCAATATTCTTTCTTCCTCTGTGGTACCCATATAAAAAGATTTCTTGTTGATGCACTCTGCTGTTGAGACTATGAGAGGGACTCTGACAACAAACAAACAAATTGTAAAGTGTGACAATTTTATAAATTAATGGAGAATTTCTTTGAGGGCTATCACAGTTTGGAGAGGTAACTGTAGAATTTTTAAGAGGTACTGATTTTGCTTATTTCTTTGTTTCCATATTTTGTCAGGGAAACCAAGGCTTGGGGTCCTAAGCGGCTTAAACTAAGGAGCTACGAGCTACTCGTAGCTACCAGCTACGAGTTTAGACAACCTGAACTTAGAATTTAAGACTGGCAACCGGTTAGACTCTAAATTTAAATAGCTAGCAAATCTCTCCAAACAAATACTTTCTCAGAAAGGTTGGCTCTCTACTTGTTAGTTACTTGGAGTAGCCAATTAGATGAAAGGTCAAATGGGGAATATTGGGCAAACAAATTAGATTTTGTTAGCATGGACTGCAGATGGGAAAGTTGGTAGAATCTGTAGGCTAATTTCAACTTCTGACCTGAACTTAAATATTTGGGATCACTAATCCACAATTTTTTCATCATGAAGATTTTATAGACTATGGCCTTGCAAGTTTTGTAGTACATCAGAATCATCAGGTTTTTAAAAATTCTCATGCCTATACTCTAACCGAATATATTTTAAAATAAATCTTAGAGGTGATAGTAGTGCATAGAAAAGTTTGAAAATTCTCAGTGACTCATTTTGGGCACATAAAGATCTAGATTCACTTATTTGTAAAATAAGTCAGTACTGAGTGTATTCAATGAGAACCTCTGTTCTTCATGGGAGAAAAAAGAAGTAAGACACACAGTTGATGAACTCACAATGTGGTAGGGAGGTAAGTGCAAATATAAACATGAAGGGAGGTAAAACGTGGTTACAGGTTAAAATAAGGTAAGGGTAGTCCAACAGGAGTGAAGAGGTGAGGATTAGGCTCTGGTGGTTCAGTGGTAAAGAATCCGCCTGCCAGTGCAGGAGACACAGTTTCAGTCCCTGGGTCAGGAAGATCCCCTGGAGAGGGAAATGGCAACCCACTCCAGTCTTTTTGCCTGGGAAATCCCATGGACAGAGGAGCCTGACTGGCTACCTTCCATGGGGTCACAGAGTCAGACACGACTTAGCAACTTAGAAAAAAAGCAACAAAGCGATGAGGTTTTATTGTAGATATAGTATAACAGGAGTGAAGAGGAGGGAATTAGGTCATACTTCTAAAGGAGGGCAAAAATTCATCTGGATGTTGATGGATTGATAAGGCTTGGGAGGTGAAGGTTTGGGATTTCTGGCAATGGACACAGCATAAGTGAAAGTTTTTAGATAATTTCCAGGTATATTTAGGGAGTAGACAGCAATGTCATTCAACTGGATCAGGGTACTTGCAGAAAGATAGAGGCCAAAAGCAAGAGCATAAAATATCTTCAACACAAAACTAAGGGTTTTGAAACTAGTTACTGGAAAATGAAGACCCATATTTGGTTTTCTGAGCAGAGACGGATATGATATGAGCAGCAGGGTGTAGGATGGTTTGGTAGGGAGACAACCTGGATCTAAACAGATAGGTTGCAAGACTCGTACATTGCTTCAGGCCAAAGCTTCCCCATGACTTGCTCAAAATCTCTCCTCTATACACATGTACATAACACCATTTTTTACTTGCTCCTTCCGTGATTTTTGATTTGCTGAATCAATGACAGAGTCCTCCAAGTCAAGTACCTGAATCTGAACCAGTGGAAAGTGGTACCATAGTTTGTTTATATGTCGCATGAATTATAATAAAAATAAGAGACTCTTGGGGTTTTAACAGAAATTGTACTGGATGAGAAAACCTGAAGATATGTTCCAAATCATAGTGACAGCATTGCATTCTTTTGAAAGAATTTCATGACTTTCTCTTGATACTTTGAAGATGGGAGAGCATGAGATCTAATTCGAACTGGTTTTAATTGCTTTTTTTATGCAAGGGTAGAAAAGAATGGTCTAATGTACAACGGTGATTTAATGGCAGGTGGCCTTCCCTATTATGAACATCTTTATTTTCTCTTTCTCTGCCTACTCTTTTGCTTCTTTTCTTATTTTATATTCTGACCCTAACTTCTTTTACTCTTTCTCATTTTTCTTTCTTTCCTTATGGCCAGCAACCTCTTCTTTTGGTCTGCCCCAAAGGGTCATCATGACCCTTTTCCTTGGGAGAAGAGGGGATGGATGTTATTTGTTAATCATTGTCTAGGGTGGAGACCTTTTCTCTTAGTTAAATTATCTCAGTGTCATCCTGAGTGCCTTGCACAGTGCTAGGAAATGTTAAGTTCACAAAAAATGATTTTTGAAAGAAAATGCAACATACGACCTCAGACATGTTTTTGTCCTTAATGACGAAGGTTGACCCTACTTGAGTTTTTCAGGACCTCTGTGATTTCAACTATACTATTCTATTGTTTTATAAAGTATACTTATACTGTAAAACCACATCTTGATTTTTGGTTTAAAGTATGCTCACCCTACCCATGAAAAGTACACATTAATCTGTACCCCAAACATAATCCATATTAAAAAGAGAACATTCTTTGGGTATTTTACATGCTCCTCTTGGAAAAGACCAAAATGAAAAAAAAATATAAATAAATGAAAGAAAGAAAAAAAATTGAGTGGCAAGAAGGAGGAGGTGGTGGGTAGAAATTTGGCGGGTTTTGTTTAGCTCCGGTAGAAAGCTCTCTGGAACAATTTAGCCAGCATTTTCATTGGCAGGCCTTAGTAGAACCATTAGAGCTATTAAACGAATGTATTGTTTTGAGTTTTCTTTGGCCCAACCTCCCCTATTATTTAGGGAAACGGAATTGCACATTTGCAGAGAAGAGAGGAGACTGAATGCCAGCTAACTTGAACCTTCCTTCGTGGCGTGCTGTGGATGAGCAGCCTGTAGAGCTAAGGATTGCTGAGAATTCCTAGCCCCGACAGATTCCCATGTGCCAAGTGCAATACTGAATCTGATCAGGATTCTTGGATATTTTTTTCACTTTCTGGTTAAAAAGTAATCAGAGCTTTGTGAAAGTTCGTCTAATAAATTATACAGGGGCCTTTTTCTATCTGGCAAGGAATCCCTTTTAGAATGTCTCTTCAGGAGCAGAGGGCCCTGATCTGGAACACCCAATCTCTCTAGCCTAAAAATAAACTTGGGTTTTAAGAAATCGCATGTATGTGTGCACTTGCGCCTCTGTGTGTGTGTGTGTGTGTGTGTGTGTGTGAGGGGAGACAAATGGAGAATGCTGGATGTAGAAAATACTTTGTTAATAGATCTTGGAGTTGGAAATGCTGACTTTTTTCTTTTTAAATAAAGGATGAGGCTTAACAGATGACCCATCCATCCTTCTCAGCTTGTCAAGAGTGTCTTCAGGATGTATGCCAAGTGAAAAAAACTAGGATGAACCCAGCTGGTCCTTACTCTTTTATGTTTTTCTTTTCTCTGTTAGTCTGTTAGTTGTTGGTCGACCCTTTTCCTGGTTCCAAGCACTGGACCCAGAGTTAGAATAATAGAGATTAAGTAGCCCACACTCTGCCTAGGAAAGCTCTTACACAGGCAAGTGTTGCCTCACCTTATCTTCATTTGCAAAGCTTGATGCACTAGCCTCTGGGTGCTGGCCTTTTAATTGTGAAGCGGCTTTTTTTTTTCTAGCATATAAAATGGTGGTATAGTATAGGGTGAATAGTCTAACAAGGTCTAATTTGTCCTTCTTATTTAGAAATTGTTTCTCCTCTAGAATAATACATTCTCCTTGTAAATTTTCAAACAGTAAAGAAATGGTTATAAGTTCTGTCTTTGTTCTACTTTCCCCGTCTATGTCTTTCCATCTTTCCAGAACTTTTGAAAGCACACCTAATTCTGAATTTAGGTCACTTTGCAAAAGTGTGTTCCATTGGTTTTTAAATAAGTATCATTTGAAAAACAATAAAAAGTGTGCCATTTTCACATATGATTGAGGAAGGCTAAGTTAAATCAATCGCTTTTCTATAGCCTCTATGTTTTGCTTGTACTTTACATACATTATTTCATTTAACCTGCATAGTCAGTCTTAAGAGTCAATCTTGTTTGTATCCCCAGGCTATTATTATTCTAGCTTTCTAGGTTATTTTTAAGTTCATTTTTTAAATAATCACAATCATTTTTTTCAATAATCACAATCATTTTTTCAAATTATGAAACCAAGTCTTAGTGAGATTATATAATACTCCAAAACATTTGACAAGAAGATGGCAAAGCCCCAATTAACCCAGGTCATCTTAATTCAGAGCCGCAATCTTTATTTATTTATGCTGTCTTCTAGGAATTTAAACAGCTTTTAGTTTTATTCAGTACAGAGTTCTCAGAACATCTAATAATTTGCATTTAGAAAAAAGAGGACAGTGTACTCCTTTCCTTTCTTTTTTTTTCACTGTGGTATTCCTTCTGTGAAACACATTTAAGGAGCCATTATTTCTCACAGAACAGAATCTAGTCTGAATCAGTTTCCTTGATGATGAAATGTGACCACTGATCTTAAGAGCTTCTTGGTGACAGTGGTGTTACTGAGACCCATGCCAGTCTTTTCATGAACACTGAGATAAGTCAAGGAGGTTTAAGTTAGTGTCTACAATTTTATCAGCTTCCCAGATAGTGCTAATGGTTAAGAACCTGCATGCCAATGCAGGAGATGTAAAAGATGTGGGTTTGATCCCTGGGTTGAGAAGATCCCCTGGAAGGAGGATGGCAACCCACTCCAGTATTCCTGCCTGGAGAATCCCATGGACAGAGGAGTCTGGCAGGCTGCAGTCCATAGGGTTGCACAGAGTTGGACATGACTGAAGCGACTTAGCACACACGCACGTACAATTTTACAGCAAAGTCTGTTCAAATGTCCACATTACTCACAGAATTGCCCCTTAACTTTAACCAGATTGCAACTTGCCTCTATCACTAAACTTATCATGAGAAGGAAAGATGTGATGCTCCCAGAATTTCCTTTTCATTCCATGCCCCAGTGAAAGATAATTGCTCCACTTTTCTGGGCAGTGCCCAAGGCACACTTACCTTTACAGAAATTCGTCTGAATGAAATGAGAAAATCTGTTGCCCAAAAGAGTAAAGGGCTGAGAAAACCACAACTGTTAATTTTCTATGGTTTATTACAGTTTAAATGACAATAATTGCAAAGGATAGCTTATTGCATATTTGGTTGAACAAGATAAACTTGTGTTGATCAAAATAATGACAGTGAAATACCAAGAGCTTAAGATTCAAAGAGTATGCATGCCCCAATTCTATAAATTAGTGTGTATATGCATAAAAATAGAAACAAATACATCAAAATATTAATAGCAATTATCTCTGAGGGTTAGAATTTGGGTACTATATAATTTTCTTTTAATTCTTTTTGCATTCTTAATTGTCAATTATAACTATGTAGTAGTTTTATTATTAAAAAAGAAGGGGTTAGGTAAAAGGAATAACAGAAACAAAGGATAATGCCACTGAACAATATAGTTGAGTGTGGATGGGGAGCTGTAAGTAGTTTGATGTTCTTGTAAGTAAAGCAATGAGCTGGACAGTGACAAGAGATGAGGTGGTTGTAAGGAAGGTCACAGGTTGGTGAGAATGGTGACTTGGGTGGATAACTCCAGCAGCAATATGAATAACAGTTTGGGGAAGGTAGGCAAGAAGATAGGCTTCCCTGGTAGCTCAGATGGTAAAGAATCCACATGCAGTGCAGGAGACCTGGGTTCAATCCCTGGGTTGGGAAGATCCCCTGGAAGAGGGCATGGCAACTCACTCCAGTACTCTTGCCTGGAAAATCCCATGGACAGAGAAGCCTGGCGAGCTACAGTCCATGGAGTCACAAAGAGTTGGACACGACTGAGCGACTAAGCACAGCACAGCACAGGCAAGAAGATAGAAGACCACTGTCTGAGCAAGAGGTAATGAGAGCCCATGGCAGTGACCTTAGAGTGAAGGGGATAGATCTGAAAATAATTCATAGGTAAATCAGGTGATCTTCAATGATTGAATGGATATTAAGGTTGAGGTTAAATATGGAGGAGAAAGGATTACTCTCAGGTGTCTGCCTACGGTGAAAAGAAGTAGAAAATATAACTCTGAGATCTTCCTCCATCAGAACAGTCTGATGCCATATATGGAAGCATTTGTTCTTCTTTTTGAGAGTGAAGATACAGATCCAATCACAGGACAGTGCAGAGATTTGCTGGTGGTATAGGGGTGAGCATAGCTGCCTTCCAGGCAGTTGACCCGGTTTTGATTTCCACCCAACTCAGTGGGCCGATCTTGGGCTTCCCTTGTGGCTCAGCTGGTAGAGAACCTGCCTGCAATGTGGGAGATCTGGGTTTGCTCCCTGGGTTGGGAAGATCCCCTGGAGAAGGGAAAGGCCATTCACTGCAGTATTCTGGCCTGGAGAGTCCCATGGACACCACTGAGTGACTCTCACATTTCACACTGGTCTGAAAGTGCCTTGCCTTTCCTGCGGATCACCTTTACCTAATACAAAGTGTATTAGCCTTCCTCACCAATCAAAAATAACAATAACAAAAATAGCTACTATTCATTCTACTCTTCTTATTCATGGACACTATGATAAACACTTTGTATAGCATGTCATTTTTGCCTTCCCATCAGTCATTGGAGTTAATTATTAATTTATGTTACAGATGAGAAAACTGACATTCAGCAAGGTTAAATACTGTGTCCAGGGTCACATAGCTAGTAAGTGACAGAGCTTGACTATAAATTCACGCCTGTCTGATTGACTCATGGACTTCCCTGGTGGCTCAGATGGTAAAGAATCTGCCTGCAATGTGGGAGACCTGGGTTCGATCCTGGGTTGGGAAGATCCCCTGGAGAAGGGAATGGCTACCCACTCTATTATTCTTACCTGGAGAATCCCATGGACAGAGGAGCCTGGTGGGCTATAGTCCATGCAGTCACAAAGAATTGGATACAACTGAGCAACTTTCACTTTAACTTAGAACCATACTTTAGTATGGTTTAGTATTCTATACTTTAGTATAGAATAGAAGTTCAGTTCAGTTCAGTTCAGTCGCTCAGTCATGTCCGACTCTTTGCGACCCCATGGACTGCAGCACACCAGGCCTCCCTGTCCATCACCAATTCCCAGAGTTTACTCAAACTCATGTCCGTTGAGTTGGTGATGCCATTCAACCATCTCATCCTCTGTCGTCCCCTTCTTCTCCCACCTTCAATTTTTCCCAGCATCAGGGTCTTTTCCAATGAGTCAGCTCTTCCCATCAGGAGGCCAAAGTATTGGAGTTTCAGCTTCAGCATCAATTCTTCCAATGAATATTCAGGACTGATTTCCTTTAGGATGGACTGGCTTGATCTCCTTGCAGTCCAAGGGACCCTCAAGACTCTTTTCCAACACCACAGTTCAAAAGCATCAATTCTTTAACGCTCTGCTTTCTTTATAGTCCAACTCTCACATCCATACATGACTACTGAAAAAAACCATAGCTTTGACTAGATGGACCTTTGTTAGCAAAGTAATGTCTCTGCTTTTTAATATGCTGTCTAGGTTGGTCATAACTTTTCTTCCAAGGAGCAAGTGGCTTTTAATTTCATGGCTGCAGTCACCATCTGCAGTGATTTTGGAGCCCCCCAAAAATAAAGTCTGTCACTGTTTCCATCATTTCCTCATCTATTTACCTTGAAGTGATGAGACCAGATACCATGATCTTAGCTTTCTGAATATTCAATTTTAAGAACAGATGTTGGCAAACATTTTTTTTTCTTCTGTAAATGGCCAGATAGTAAATATCTTTTATCTTTCTGGTCACATATGGTTTCTCTTGCATCCCCTTCTTCTGTTTATTTTTTTTTAAACAACTTTTAAACATATAAACTTGCTTCTTAACTCGTAAGCCATACAAAAACTAGCCACAGGTTGAATTTGCATATCCGTGACTTACAGCACACACATGCATACTCATATACACCTTTTAGAGAATATTGGTGATGAAAGGGTCATATGAAGCATGCTGGGGGAGAAGGATAAAAATGGAGAAATTGCTTATCTCTACATTTCCTGGGGAAAGGGAAATCCAGCTGGAATATAATATCAATGGTAAACAAAGGGAGACCACAAGAGTGTGAGTCATCACTCAGCCGTAGTCTGAACACAATCACGCAGCCAACCAATGATCCTCAGGTGGCTTCAAAGCATTAATGTCAGGGGCAGCTGAGGAAGAGAGATTGAGGAAAAGAAATATGTTCCTTAGATAGAACACTGGCCCTGGCCTTCTGGAACAGGAAGCCCAGTACAGGGGCTGAAGAGGTGGGCCTTTCTGGGTCCCAACTCTCAGAGGGGAGGAGAGGGCGAGAGACAAGCCAGGGGGTAGGAGTGAAGAAGGGAAGGTGGGGAGGTTGCCTCCATGTATATATGCAGACTTCTCTTTCCTCAGCCACAACAACACTCGCTAATTTCAGATGGACAGGAATGGTCTGGCATCTTTCTGGAATCAAAGTCTACAAATGATAATTTTGGTTTGCAAAAGGCAAACCAAAACTCTCCCATCAAAAAAGGATACATATGTATTGACTATCCATATGGAGTCTATGGGCTTTCAAGAACTTATTAGGTGAAAGGATGGAATTAGGGGCAGAAGCATCTCTGTCCCTTGAGAGGTAATGCCAAGTGAGCCCTGGCTACAGGTTCATGAGACTTCTGGAGAAGTTGTAAGCACCATCAGAAGGGCCCAGAAGGCTTTGGTGGATTGCATCTTCCCATGCTGTGTGTCCTTACAACAAGTAACACTTGTCCTGGAGTCCATGAGTGACAGAATATTTTTAAATATCTATTTTATTATCTAGTTATCTTTTGTACTTCATTGTTTCATCAAAAGGAGTTATATGGATACAGAAATGGCTGTTTTCTGCATTGCAATGCGTATGTCCCACAGTGGGATATGCTTTAATTCCTTTTAGGGACTCAATATTGAGAAATATTTAGTCTATCATGAGAGGCAATACTGTACCATAGAGAAATAGTTGTAGAATCAGAAACATCTCAGTTGCAGTTTCATCTCTCCACCAGTCAGTAGCATAATGGAATCAGTGCTATGTTGGAGGGACACAGACTGAGCTAAGGTGGATTCAGCTATTGGGACAAATGTCAGGAAACCTTCCTAGGAGAGGTGACATCTATACCAATTTTGACAATGGGTAGTTATTGCAAAAGTACACTGGGAAAGAGCATTCTAGGCTAAAGAAATACATGTAAAATCTCATGGAACCAAGAGAGAGTGTAACAGAGGCACAGAACTGTAAGTAGTTTTGGGGATTCAGAAAAAACAATGGAAGAGAAATAATGGTGAGAGATGAAGTTAGTTACATAGTAAGGGCCAGATCACAAAAGGTTTGAAAATGTATTAAGGCATTTGGATTATGTCTCAAATACACTGAACACCATTGATGTGTTTTAAACAGGAACATGGTTTGCTCAGATTTCCATAAGGGAGATGAAAGAAGGTGGAGAAAGATGGGAGATAATCCAGGCAGTAAAGATTTTGCTCCATAAACATGAGAAAGTATGATAGTGTAAAGCAATACTCAACAGTGGAAGGGAGAGATTTTAGAAATATTCAGAAAGTAGAACTTATTGAACCTGGTTATTGATTGGATATGGAAGTGAAAAAATGAGAAGCATTTAGGGTAACTCCTTTATAGAGTTCTGGATTAGATGCAAAGTATTGGTGAGGTCTGCCTCCATGATAGGGAGATATAAAAAGTGAAAATTGAATGAAAGGATGAGTTGAGTTTTAGACTTGCTGAGTTTGAGCTCTCTAAGGCTTTCCCAGTGACTTAGTGGTAAAGAATCCGCCTGCCAATGCAGGAGACACAGTTTCAATCCCTGAGTCAGGAAGATCCCCTGGAGAAGAAAATGGCAACCCACTCCAGTATTCTTGCCTGGAGAATCCCATGGACAGAGGAGCCTGGTGGGTAATAGTCCATAGGGTTGCAAAGAGTCAGATATAACTAAAGTGACTGAGCCAGCACATAAGGCATGTCTAGGTGATGATTCATTATATATATATATATACACATGTATTTGTATATATATATACTTACCTGGAGCTCAGGAGACAAATCTAAGCTAGAGATACACATTTTAGAGTGATCATTGCAAAAAAGTGCTGCCAAAGTGAATGATTTCACCCTAGGAGAGTATAGAGAATGATAAGTCAGAAAGTGGAGGATGGGCCTTGGGGGAGTACTGCTGAAGAGATGGGGAGAAAAGAAGAAGAGGTATATACCTAAGAGTGTATATGAAGGAATGTCCTTAGAGATAGGAGGTAAAATAGGATATGAAGACACCCTGAAGCCAAAGGAAGAAGTTTCAAGAAGAAAATGATCAACAATGTCAAATGCCTCAGAAAGATCAAGAAGATAAGGACAGAGGGTGTCCACCGCATAGAAAACCTGGGACATTATTGATGACCTGCAGAGGGAAATTTTACTGTCAGTGTTGAAGATGAAAGCAGAAAATTTTTGAATTCAGTTTATAATGAACAATTTTTCATTGTGTAGTTTTTATAAATTCAAAATCTAAAAGTGTTAGTTGCTCAAGCATGTCTGACCCTTTTGCGACCTCATGGACTGTAGCCCTCCAGTCTCCTCTGTCCATGGAATCCTCTAGGCAAGATTACTGGAGTGGATTGCCGTTTCCTTTTCCAGGGGATCTTCCTGATATGGATTGAACCTGGGTCTCCTGCATTGAAGACAGATTCTTTATCATCTGAGCTACCAGGGAAGCTCAAAATCTAGGAATGATCATATACTGTGAATTCATTAATAACAGCAGAATGTCCTCTTTGTCCTACCCTTTAGTTTTTTCAAAATAGGAATTTAACTAGATTTGGGAGAAGGTGGCATCAAAGTATTTGTTACTGAACCTCATCTAATTAATCCCCTTACATCTCTCTAGTAAGTGGTTGGTTTCCTTTTCTGTCTCCTCCCATAATTAGTATCTCACACCTTCTAAGTCTTCTCAATTTCCTGTACTCATCACCTCATGCCATGCTCATAGGAGATACCCCCACCTTCTCCTTTATTTCTAGAGCAGCATTAATTAGAGAAGCATTCCTCAATGTCATGCCTGCCACCTACCCTAGAAACCTTGTGCATTCTTTCCTTTCTTCCCTCCTCCCTTTCTAATGCATGAGCAACTTTCTCTTGATATTCAAGGAGATTCCCAGGAAGTGATGCCAGAGACAGGAATTTTTGTAATTTACTGAGGGTTTCTTTTAGCAGAAAGGGATGAGGAAAACAGGATAAGGCAGAATGAAGGGCTAAGCAAGCATGTGGTCTCACAGTTCAATCCCACAGGGAGCTCTGGAGCATAAATTGCATCATGGATTTGGTCCTATCTTGGGGCAAAGGCTGGCTTTTTGTAACTTTCTATCAGTTGGTTATTGTCTGCCAGCCGCCCTGGGAAGAGGCAGACATACCATTCTTTGAGGCAGCTCCTACTTGGAGAAAAGAGAATTTTCCAAAGAAAAGCGCCAGCAGTAAGCTGTTAGCAGCCAGTACTCACAATAGCTAGGAATTGGTGGTACCTGCTTGGGCGGAGCAGCAACAGTATCCACCATACTCCTGTGCACAATTTTCTGACGGGTTCTGCATTTAATTATACTAATTAAATCTTTCTTTCCCTTTTATATTATCTCCCTTTACTGGTGTTTTCCTGTTAAACTACTTTAGTGATGCTTAAATGTCCTACCATAAATATTTTCCATCCTCCTCTACATCCTCACATTTTTTTCTTCACTGCCAAGGTCCTTGTCTTTGCCCATCATCTTCTCTTCCTTAAGAGCCATTCATTCTCCAACCCACTGCAGTCTGGTTTCTGCCTCTACTATTTTTCTGAAATTGCTTTTGTCGAAGTTACTGACCTTCTTGGTTTTAGTTCTGGTGAAGACTTTTCTGTTCTTCTGCTATTTCAGTCGCCAGGAATATTTGGATTGATCTTCTCCCTGGGCTTTGGAGATGCCAACTCTCCTGGATTTCTTCCTACCTCTTCATCACTGCTTCTCAGACCTCTCTGCCAATTTCCTTTCTTCTGCCTATTCTTGAAGTTGCTATTCCTCAGTGTTTGATTTGGTACCTTCTCTTCTCACTCTGTATACCTTTTCCTGGACCAGTCTGAGCTTCTGAGACCATCAGAAAAGATCACCCTTTGCTATTCCATGATATGTAATTCAAAAGTAAGTACATATTTTTAAACAAAGGAGAAATAATATGGTCTCTCTAGTCTTTTAAATTGTACGGCTCTGGATATATTTTTGAAAATGAACTACCTAGCACACATGCTTTCTTTCTCTCTCTCCCTCTGCTGGTTCCCTAAGCGTGTATTGTGTTGAGTAAACCTATTAGGAGGTCAGTAATGCATTATCTCATTCATTCTACAGTTTTCATTATTACCAATTTCTGAATTTATATACTGCTCAGATCTAAAGAACCATATATGCAAGTGTCTAATAAGCATCTATAATTTGATTATCACAATGACTAAAAACTGTCACCGAGATCTGTTCCTCCTTCTATTTCCCACTCCAGTGACTTGTGTTAAGCAGTTACTCAATTTAAAAACCCAGGAGTCATTTCAGACTCTTCCTCTTGTTCCCCCTAACCTCATCAGGTTCACCACCAGTTGCTACTGGTCCTTTCCCTAAATATCTCTCATATGTATCCACAGCCTCCGAATAGGCTTCTCTGCCTCCAGTTTTGTGCTCCTCAAATCCATAGGTACACTTTCTGAATTCAGGAGTGTGTTATCCCAACTTACAAAGTCCAGATATAAAGGATTTTCAATCTTCAGTGTTCCTATAGAATTCATTCACCTGCCCCATGTCAGTAGAATAGAAAGTTGAGAGTTCAGTTTGGTGAACTGACTGAACTGTCAGTTCAGTTTGAATCATCAAAAAGAACTGACTTCTGTGGTGTATGTGTGTGTGTGTATGTGCACATGTATGACATAATATGGAAAGAATGTTTTGCTTGAAAATAGGGTTTGAAATAAACCTTTTAAAATAGTCTAAAGCAGTGAGAGAGAGAACTAAAAGAGAAAAGAAGAGAAACACGAAAAAATGACTAAAATATGGAATGACTTCATGGGTCTTTACTCGTGAAGTTGAAACACATCATGTCTGCTCCAGTTACCCACAAGGACCACTTCTCTTGGGAAAAGCTTCCTATTTTTAAAACTAGCGTAATGCCTGTGGAATTACATTGCCTATTCCCACCCAGGCCCCCAGAGTTTATCATTACACACTGTTTTTGCCAAGAACCTGCTCTGTCTTTAGTTATCAACAAAGAGATGTCAAAGAGCATACACTTGGGGCTTTGGGTATATTTTTATCTCTTGCTCTCTACCAGAGGCAGCAGATCCTATGTGCTACCCTTTGAAGTCCAGTTCTTTTAGATGTAAACAGGCCCTGTGGTTTAAGATGGTTCTGCAGCTGGGCAGTATTGGCAAACTTGGGAAGTGGGAAGAGTGGGGTATTCTCTGCCTCATCTTCAAGTTACAGCCCATCTGCACCATTTATATATTCAGCTAGTATTAAATGAGCACTTAATAATACACAAGATGATGTACTAAGTTGTTCTCACATTGATGTGGTACTTGACTTTTGCGAACTTTGTCCAGCTAATGAGATAAGGAATGCTCTATAATATTTATTTTTGCCCTATAATATTAAAATAAAGAATGCTTGGTATTATATATACATAAATATATATGCACACATGTGTACGTATCTATTTGTAAAGACCTATGCATACCTATATGTATAGTTTACACATATGCATACATATAAATAAATGTATGTGTGTGTATGTATGTGTAAAGACCAACACAGAAGAATACAAATAAAAGAGAATTACTTCAGATCCCATGACCTGTTTCATCCCCTTCTAGATATCTAGATTGACATTGTATACAGCTTAAAATAGAATTATATCATACTTATTGTTGTACAGCCAGCTTTTTCACTCAATAATATGTTGGGAGCATTTTTCCATTTTAATAAAAAATCTAGATTGTTTTTAATGACTTCATGTGAATATTATATATTTTTAATTTATCTTGCCACATCCATGTTAATGGATATTTGCATTGTATTTTTTGCTATTATATTCAGGCTTCCTATTACACTATTCTATGTTATTACACTATATATATATATATATTGCTATTATTCCATTATTTTTGGTGCATATATGAAGCACATACAAATATCTTCTTAAGTTAAATATACTAGAGGTAAGATTTCTACTGTTGGAAAATATTACCAAAACAGGTTTACATATTGTAATTACCTATTCTAATCTATTTGTTGCAGATGAAACTAAATGACTTAGAAATTCAGATTTAGGGGCCCCTTTCAGTCTGGGGTGATCATTGTGGGATTCATGGGAAAAGTGAGATAGAAAATTGGCCTGGAATGTTAGATACAGTTTTGATAATTGTACATGTAAGGGAAGAACACCTTAAACAAAGCAGTGAAGCAAAAAAAAATAAAATAAAAAACCAAACGAAGAAAAATGACTCAAAACAAAAAACTCAGGAGCATGTTTGACGTCGGTGAGTAAATCAGTTTTGTTCAATTGATGGCATAGTGGAGTTGGGAAGATCCTGGAGGGTAGGCTGAGTGTCAGATGAAGGGCAACTTTGAGTGGCAACTTATAGGGCACCTAGGGGTAGGTAGGGCTCAGGGAACCTAGGGTGAACAGAACACCAGTTTGAATATCATCTAGCGTGGGCTGGCGTGCATATAATATTAGAGGGAAAAAAATAGGAAGACATCTTAGTACGTGACAAAGTAAAAACGCTCTATTCCAGATAGTGACGGTGGGAAAGAGGAAATAGGAATGTATTCCAGAGACTCTGGGAAAGGAGACTCCATAGAAGCTGGGACGAAACATCCCACTAGTCACCAACTTCTATAGAGTCTTCTTTGACAAAGTCTCTAACCCCAGCTGCCATCACCAAGTCATGCCGCGTCTGCTAGATCCACACCAGTAACGAGGGTTTGCCTCACAGCCTTCTCCACACCCTCACTGCCGGTAGCTGGGCTGGGCACTGTAACGGAACGGTCCAGCCCTGCTTGGTGGCAAAGAAAGCAGCAGCAGTCAGAAGTGAGGTCTTCATGTTAACATCACCTGCCACCTAGAGCCAGCTGATTGGTAGACTCTAAATCACATCCAGATCCCTAGGTGCAAGGGAGCTGGACCAATGTCGAGTTCAACTTTTCTGTTCTCCAGAACAGGAAGACACCTAGATGGAGGAAAGAATTGATGTGCACAAAGCAATCGGCAGAATCCACCACAAACTTCACAAAACCTTACTCATGTCTGCTTCTCAAAGCTGATTTTTCACTCTGTCTCCCATTCTTGCATACAGTTCTAGGCACCCTGCTATTATAGTGCCTTGTACCTTGCATTATAATCATTTGTTTCCATGGTTGTTTTCTTCACTAGACTGAACTTCTTGAAAACAAGAGTCATGCCTTCTGCATCTCTTCATTGCCAAGGCCCAACACAGTGACTCACAGATCCTAGGGAAACCAGCTGAAGAGTAGGGGAAAGAATGTGGGCTTTGGAGTTAAAGGAACTCAAGTTTAAAACTTGCCTCCAAAACTTACAAGCTGTGTGGTTTTGGGCAAGTGACTTCATCTCTGTAAGTTTTAGTCTCTTATCTGTAAAATGAAATCATACTGACTTCATAGACTTGTGCGCTTACATGAGAAAATATATGTGAAGCATCTGCCATATATTTGGCATTCAGTTCATTGTGATCACTATTATTATTAAGGGTACATAAACTATTGCCAAGTTAATGACTTATTCAGTGGGTTTCTTCCTGATTATTTGTCTTGGCAGCAAGGCAGACTTTGAAGAGTTCAGTTTTTTCCCTTCTGTATTATTATACTCTAGTTTGCTTACTATTCTGAACGTAAATTTTGTAAATTTTAAAATTTATTATTGTTTGAATTTTTATGCTTATGCTGGATTTATATTTTTTTTGACCTTACTTTTTAATAGTTTTATGTTATTCCTCTTTCCAAAATCTACATATATTCTCTTAAAATTTTAGCTCAGCAAGGAGTTCTTTTACAGAACCTCGTTCTTCCTATTACTTTCTGTCTCCTTTCTGCCTTATTGTGATAACTTAGAATTATGCTCATTTTCAAGGTTTATACCCTTCCACCTACAAAGGGTCATTTTCCCCTTGAGAGTCCTAGACTATACCATATTCCCTTTTAGAAATCTGTTTTACTTGAACTCTAGTCCCTGATGTTACCAGTCCTGGCCATTGCAAGAACTAAAATAGAATTTCTTTCACTAAAAGAACTCTCCTGTTCAATGTCACCATCTAGTTCTTTCTTATTAATATGAACTAAAATAAATTGTCATAACTTTGCTTTTTTTCTTGAACATTTTTGAGAGATATTATTAGCAAGTCATAAAAAGTATTTACCAGATGTTCTGCCACTGCTATTAGCAGCACCTGTCTGCTGGCAGAAACATTCTCACCTGAAATTCTGGATCAACACTGTATTTTTATTCTGTGCCAGTTTTAGAAACTGCCTTAGGGCTGTATCAAAACTATACTTTGCCTGACCATGCCCAGCAGTAGTTTATGCCTAAAAAATTTTCATTTCTATTTTATTTTCACTAAATGTTTTCCATTGTGGGTTTACTTCAGGTGTCCGATTTCAGTTGCATTTCCTTCCTTTTTGCACTGTGGTATTACTTCTATTTCACTTAACTTCATTTCTGTCAAACCAGGTATGCCTGTCCTCAGACATAGTGGTGTGCAACAAGTGACTAGCTGCCCAAAGAGTCTTTAAGCTGATACTTGCTTTCCTGTATTATGATTTTTGAACTATGTTGCTGGCTATGTAGACATCTGAGACCTTAGATATTGTTATTAATAATATAATGTTTATTGATGATATCTATGTGTGATTTTTATATATGTTACCTGATTTTTATTTCTAATAAGTATACACAGATTATACTTTTATTATTGTCATTTTGCAGATAAAGAAACTGAGAAGAATGATGACAGGCAGCTTGTCAGTGCCACATGGCCAGTGAGTGGTAGAGGTGGGACATGAGACTAAGTCTTTCTGGCTTAAGCACCTGTTCTCCTTGGGGTGTTGACATGCTACCTCTGACTTTTGGTTCAACCATTTTCTCTTAAGTTCTATGGGGTACTTCTTCCCTCATGCTTTTCTTTTTTCTTATCCTGACCCAATAAGCTATATGGGTATTTTTATGCTGCATATCCAACTAAATTTCAGGGTATGACTCCCTTGCTCGGGTAAATAAACTACTGCCAAGAACTGGAAAGGTGGAATTTACTCTCTTCTGCCTTTTGAGCCGGTTATCTAGGCAATCACACCTTCTTTTTAAATGGGTTCTTTCCTTTGAAACCATCTTTTGACGCCAGAGGTTCATTCGCTGTATGCTCTTTTATTTTCCAAAGATATAATATTTAAGTGAAAGAAGATATATTCATTTTCTATTCCTGCTGCAACAAGTGACCACAAGCTTAATGGCTGAAAATGACACATATTGATTACCTTACAACCCTGTAGGTCAGAAGTTTGACATGGGTCTCACCAAGCTAATATCAAGGTGTCAGGGCTGCGTATCTTTCTGGAGGATCTACAGGAGAAACCACTTCTTTGCTTTTTCCAGTTTCTAAAGGTGGGCCACCTTCTTTGGCTTGCAATCCCCTTCCCTTCAGCTTCAAAGCCAGCAATGTAAGATTTCTCTGACTCTGCTTCCATGGCCACTTCTTTCTGTGATCACAGATGGAAAATGTTCTCATCTAATAGGATTGGACCCACTTAGAAAATCCCGAATAGTCTCCCCATCTCAAAGTCTGCACTCCTAAGCACCACTACAAAGTGCCCTTTTCCATGTAAAGTAACACAGGTGCCAGATTGCAGGGATTAGAACATGGACAACTTTGGGAGCATTATTCCGCCTAGTACAGAAGACATGATGACATTAGACTTCAAATCCTTTAAATTTCCAGTTAACTCTTATGTTTCAACCTCAAGCTCTTACAACACATAAACCTTTTCAGGAGAATAATCCCACTTTACTTCCAGTAGTACTACTCACCCCCATATGCATTAGCAGAAGTGAGTTAGTATTTTGGGTGTAATAAGTTTTGTCAAGTTCTCCATATTTGAATTTCAAGGAAAAAAAAAATGTCATTCCCAGTTGATTATGTCTGAGTAGTGATGATATCTTGGCTCTTTTGTGGCATTCAGATGAAAAACAATCATCATTTTGAGGTCTTTTCTTCCTGGGCTCATTAGTAGGTGGTTATTGAAAGAACTGAAGTGAAGGGTGAGGGAAGGGAATATTGAGGAAGAATCCTGGCTTTTCTTCTTGTGTCATAGAGAGGGTAATAGAGGTGGCAGCAATTCAGAGGGAGGCACTGGAGGAGAAGATAGTGCGGGGAAGAAGACTACGAGTTCAGTGTTAGAGACGAACTGAATATCCAGTCCACATGCCCCCTGGGAATGAATGATGTCACACTGCTAATAACAATCAGATTACATGAGTAGAATGTATAACTATAAAATCTTATCTTCATATATCGCCCCTTTCTTTAGTATTGCTGGAAGTCTTCAGAAGGGTGTGCCATAAAAATTCAAGCCCACTGGCATCTATGGTTCTGTTTCTGTTTGCTGTTGCATGCTGGCAGTGGTATTTACCTTGTCTACTGACACTCAACATTTCCAGTTGATGATCTACCCTCAGTGCTTCTCTAGGGAAAAGCTGGCCTTATTAGTGAGCTGGCTTCTAATGCAACCCAAGGCTGTAAAACTCTCAAGTGTTAGAATGGTGCTGACATCCCTTAATTCTTTCCAGAAATGGAGAGAGTGTCCCTTATCCTCAACTGGTGCTTCATTTTGCTATTAGACCTTAAAGTATTGCTTATGTATCCTGGTTTGTACCAGTTTTCTTATGAAAAGAGTTCTTTTTGTTTCTTACTAAAGAACTTGAAATCCAGTCTCTAAAAGAATGGACAGAATGACATTGTGGTTCTTCCCTTGTTCTTGCCTTTTTATCCTTCTGTGGACACCATCACATACTGCTTCTGCCTTTGGCCAAAATTCAAACCCTTCTTGCAATTATATCCGTGGACAAATATCCACAGATTCATCTATTAGACCACTATTTCAGATGAATTAAAATTCAGTGTCTGAAATTTGTTTCTGCTCAGGTAGAACACCCTTAATAATGACATGTTAACTTCAGGATGTCTGTGAGGGATCCAGATACACACACACACACACACACAGACACACACACAGGCACTTCAAAGTTCAAGAGTAGAAAATTTCCCAGTGGTGAACAAGGTAAATGACAAAATAATGGATTGCAATCATGACCCAAGAGAATAACTTATAAGAATTAGAAAGGGAAAGAGAAACCCACAATGGAGACTGAGAATCTGTGATCACAAAAGCAAGGAAAGAATTGGGAAAGAACACTGCAATAAAAGCAGAGAACTTCAAGAATCATGAAGTAACTAACAATATAAACATGAAAGTGGTTCTCATGAAAACCAGGTTACAGTGGGATTGGGGGATATGTGATGAAAACAGAAACAAATGGGAGATGAAGAAATTATCCTTTCAAGAGATTTGAATTAGAAAGGAAGAACCCGTCTTTATTCCTAGCTATTGTTTTCTCAGAAGCCTCGTCCTGTAGGACAAGAAGAAAAGTAATAAATTCATTTCAATGTATGACAAAAACCACTGCAATGATGTAAAGTAATTAGCCTCCAACTAATAAAAATAAATGGAAAATTAAAATAAAATAAAATAAAATAAAAAATAAAAAAATAAAGTAAGTAAAGAAATAAATGTTTGAGTTTGTTTGTGTGTGAGGGAGTGATCAGTTCAGTTCAGTCACTCAGTCATGTCTGACTCTTTGCAACCCATGAACTGCAGCAAGCCAGGCTTCCCTGTTCTTCACAAACTCCTGGAGTTTGCTCAAACTCATGTTCATTGAGTCAGTGATGCCATCCAACCATCTCATCCTTTGTCCTCCCCTTCTCTTCCTGCCTTCAATCTTTCTCAGCATCAGAATCTTTTATTAAAAGTCTATTCTATACATCAGGTGTCCAAAGTATTGGAGCTTCAGCTTCAGCATCAGTCCTTCCAATGACTATTTAGGACTGAGTTCCTTTAGGATTGACTGATTTGATCTCTTTGTAGTCTAAGGGACTCTAGAGAGTCTTCTCCAACACCACAAGTTCAAAAGTATCAATTCTTTGGTGCTAAGCTTTCTTTATAGTCCAACTCTCACATCCATACATGACTCCTGGAAAAACAATAGCTTTGACTAGACGGACCTTTGAGGGCAGAATGATGTCTCTGCTTTATAATATGCCGTCTAGGTTGGTCATAGCTTTCTTCCAATTAACAAGTGTGTTTTAATTTCATGGCTGCAGTCACCATCTGGAAGATTTTGGAGTCCCCAAAAATAAAGTTTCTCACTGTTTCTACTGTTTCCCCATCTATTTGCCATGAAGTGATAGGACCAGATGCCATGATCTTAGTTTTCTGAATGTTGAGCTTTAAGCCAACATTTTCACTCTCCTCTTTCGCTTTCATCAAGAGGCTCTTTAGTTCTTCTTTGCTTTCTGCCATAAGGGTGGTGTCATCTGCATATCTAAGGTTATTGATATTTCTCCCTGCCATCTTGATTCCAGCTTGTGCTTCATCCAGCCTGACATTCCACCTGATGTACTCTGCATATAAGTTAAATAAGCAGGGTGACAATATACAGCCTTGACATACTCCTTTCCTGATTTGGAACCAGTCTGTTGTTCCATGTCTGGTTTTTACTGTTGCTTTCTGGCCTGCATACAGATTTCTCAGGAGGCAGGTAAGGTGGTCTGGTATTCCCATCTTTTTAAGAATTTTCCAGTTTGTTGTGATCCACACAGTCAAGGCTTTGACATAGTCAATAAAGCAAAAGTAGATGTTTGCCTGGAACTCTCTTGCTTTTCTGGTGATCTAACAGATGTTGGCAATTTGATCTCTGGTTCCTCTGCCTTTCATAAATCCAGCTTGAACGTCTGGAATTTCACAGTTCATGTACTGTTGAAGCCTAGCTTGGAGAATTTTGAGCATTACTTTGATAGTGTGTGGAATGAGTGCAATTGTATGGTAGTTTGAACATTCTTTGGCAATGCCTTTCTGGGATTGGAATGAAAACTGACCTTTTCCAGTCCTGTGGCCACTGCTGAGTTTTCCAAATTTGCTGGCAATATTGAGTGCAGCACTTTAATAGCATCATCTTTTAGGAATTGAAATAGCTTAGCTGGAATTCCATCACCTCCACTAGCTTTGTTCAAGGGAGTGATAGAGCTCATGATAAGTGGCCTCCATTTTATCATCAAAGAAAGAGGCATGCTTGTCTAAGAGTCAGAGGAGACCGAGGTTGGTGAGGGAGAAGGGGCAAGAAAGAATGGTGAAGATTTTGAATAAGTCCTGAAGAGGAGATTGACCATAAATAATTTAGACAAGTGCCACTAAAGATCCACATTAGATAAGAAATAAAAAATCAATCTGAGTAAGGGTGACATTGAGAATGGTTGTGCAAAGGTCATTGGAAGTAAGGGAGTGAAAGATAAGACTGTTTTCAGTGGATGTTTCACATCAGTGTTGACATTTCTTCAAGGGACTCTAGGAGCTGGATAAAAGGAAAGACTGTGAGTCAGACTCAGAGAAGGCAATGGCACCCCACTCCAGTACTCTTGCCTGGAAAATCCCATGGATGGAGGAGCCTAGTGGGCTGCGGTCCATGGGGTCGCTAAGAGTCAGACACAACTGAGCGACTTCACTTTCACTTTTCACTTTCACGCATTGGAGAAGGAAATGGCAACCCACTCCAGTGTTCTTGCCTGGAGAATCCCAGGGACGGGGGAGCCTGGTGGGCTGCCGTCTACGGGGCCGCACAGAGTCGGACACGACTGAAGTGACTTAGCAGCAGCAGCAGTGAGTCAGACTGTGAAGCCCTTGATGTGTATGGGACAACCAGGGGATGGGAAAATGAAAGAAAATAGAAAGCAGACAGTGGCATATTAGAGTGCCATGTGCACAATAGCAGGAGCACTTTGACAAAGGTAGAAAAAACTAAGTTTTTGAAGTTTCCCTAAGCAGCTAGGAGAACACTAGTTAGTATTCTAGTATTCTAGAATTCTAAATTCTAATTCTAACTAGAATACTAGTTAGTATCTGGGGACCTGTAAGCCTTATGGTGTGAGAACAGCCCAAGGATTGGGAGAGCAGATCAAAGGGGATAGTCACCCAGAGAAAGAAGCAGAACTGGCAAAGTGGTTAGCAGATGAAGGTGGCAGAGGGAAATCATTCTGCGTATTTTGTGTTGAGAACCAACTGATGGACAATAATGACAGAAAGATTTAGATTTAACCAAACCCAAATATCTAAGATTTGGTCCAGGTTGTTTCTGTGAGGGGAGTTGGCTGAGGGCCCTTGGGGGCATCTGGTTTTGTTCTCCTGGAGGCTGCCTGAGCACCTGTGGAGAGCAGTCAGCATCTTCCTCTGAGGGGGCTTGCTCTGCCTGTGGGGAACAGTGCCCTGCGTCCCAGTCTTAGGGCACACACGCATGCATCTTTTTATGTCTCGTTTTTTAGCATGAGAATTTCTGATGCTCATTCAACTTCCTTCAGACAGCTCAGGATCTTTTTCTTCCTTCTGGCCTAAATTACTTCTCTCAGTTTACAAGGGAGCTATTTGACTGACTATTAAACTAGAACACAAGAGGCATTATTATTATATTCTTCCACTTAGTCGGAAACTAAGCAGAGTTGGGACTTGCATGGACAGTTAGATACTAGAGTGTGGCTAGGGGTCAGCAGTTATGGAGCCCAACAGAAATCATCTGGGGGACAAAGGAATGTGGTGGGCTGGACACTGGACAATGGTTAATCTCAAATCAGTAGGTGACAGTGATAAAATAGTGAAACAAGTGTGCATTCTTTCAGGAGGTATGCCAGAAATAATACATTCAAGCTATGGCAGAACAACTTGCTATGTCAGCCTCAAGGAAAGCTTGATTTTGAGACACTGTTTATGAAGATCAAGGTGACACTTCACTTTGCTCTGTCTGAGCCCTCAGAGAGAAGTTCATGGCGAGTTATTTCAATCTAGAGTGTGGAGAAGATGAGTAAAGGGAGATCTTGGCAGAAATTAAGTAGATTAATACAGCTCATCTCTCTTTTCAGGCTTCCTAGGTGGCACAGTGGTAAAGAATCTGCCTGCCAATGCAGGAGATATAAGAGATGCAGGGTCAATTCCTGGGCCGGGAAGACCACCTGGAGGAGGAAATGGCAACCCACTCCAGTATTCTTGCCTGGGAAATCCCATGGACAGAGGAGCCTGGTTGGCTACAATCCATGCGGTAGCAAAGAGTCAAACACGACTGAGCGACTGAACACATCTTTCTTGTCATAGATAGTTCTGGTCAGTTCATGAACCAATGCTCTTTATGACATTTATGTATATTGGTCCCAGTCAGTTCATGATCCTATGCATTTTATGACACTTATGTATGTCATTTCCTCTTTGAATATTAAGATATTTGGGATGACAAGTTTATCTCTTAATAAATTATTTCTGAAGCAAGATGTTAAGGTTTGAATCTTTGAATAATGTCCACTTTCTGTACTGTAGGCCTGAGCTAGGCTCTGGTCATATTAGCGGACAAGCTAAGACATTTATGTTATTAGCTGAGATTAAGTTCTGAAATGGCATACATGTATTATAATAGGTAAGGCAGTCTACATGCACAGTGAACACCCTTTGGATACCTACAATTTTACCCTTTTTTGGTTTAGGGAATAATCTGGACAAAAATGTTTGTCTCCAACAAAATAAGACTCTCCTCTACCGTTTGCATTAATGACTGTTTCCTACTGTCTCTAGCTTTTAAAATGTATTTTTCCCTTATACTTGCTGACTTCTACCTGTCTTTTTGGAGTGTAGGAGTTAGAGAAACCGCACCCAGTTTGCCACCAACATTACATAAACACTCTCATCTGGAAGAGTAATTTATGGCTGGAGAGAGGGATGGGCAAGGAAGAAAAGGGAGATGAGTAGAACCAACAGATGAGTTGGTGTTGGAGAAGGAGGCCTCTTGGAGAGTGGCTCAAGGGAAATTACTGGAACTACGGGGTTGAGGGAGAACAGAAGGATGGTGGCCAAGATTGGTAAGTGGCAGACAGAGAAGCCAGGAACACACAGGTAGCCCAAGTAACCATGCCAGGAACAGGGGGATTTGGGGAAAGTGAGGGAGGAGAAAAGAGAGAAAACTGTCAAGTTCCCAATTCCTAATTTTAATGGGCTCTCTGAAAAGAAACAGAGGGTGCAGTTTTTCTTCCTTGATACCCCACCTATGTGAAGGCTCAGTCACTGATCCCTCTTCTTTCTTTTCTAATCATTTCTTTTTTCCTTTTCTTTTCTTTCTTCTCTCTTTCCTCCTATCCACCCTGCCTCTTCTTTCATCTGACTGATTAGAACATCTCCATGTTGAAGAGTTACTTGATGTCATCATAGCTCCAAACCATCGATTTGTCAATACAGGAAATTGTAATTGTTTTTAATAAAGGAGAAAAGGAAAAGGAATGTGACTAATTGTCTGTGTAAAACCAGGCGACAATTCAAAAAACACTGAGTCTCCAGGAAAGCAGAAAAAGGAATATCCCTCTGACCACATCTGACATCACTTCATGGAATTTGGATGGCTTCTTGGGGGAGGAGAACTATTTTTCCAAGATAGTATAAGTCAATAAGAAAGGATATTTTAAAACCCCCTTTCTCCCAAGTACTTTTGGTTTTAAAGCAAAGTCTTTTTGTGCTTCTTTATTCTTATTTTTGGTTCTGTGCCAAAGAACACAAATACAGTCTTCTTTGGGATCTCTATTTCTTGGATACTCCTTGCCGATATATCCTACATGGGGATTAAATAGATGGCATCAACAGTGTAGTTGGGAGGCAGAGCAAGCAAGAGAAGAGGGTCATGCTGTTCTCACATGAGCTTCGGGGTTGAGTGATTTCAGTGTCTGCAGCTTGCCTACCAGAGTAGTAAGCATAAAGCATCAGTCTATAAAGGATATTTTCAACTATGTTGAGAGAGCTGTCTGCATAGTTGAAGCTGTGATAGGATCATTGCTATTTTTGGAGTGGCATTTCCAGTGAATCCAAGGGGCGACTCAGTTTTGGTTTAGTTGTTCTTTCTTAAAATAGCTCTCCATTGAGAATGATGAGGCTCTGTTTGCTCATGGTGAAGTTTTAAGTTTCACTCATATCAGGAAAATGAAGGTCTTTGACTATATATGAGCTTTAAAAGAGATCGAATGCTTGTTTCCCCCTTTTTATGGGCCATGGGGCATGTGGTTTTAATAGACTATTAAGTCTGCAAATAAGTACAAACGTAATATTACCTAGTGCTTTGAAGGCCACCAATAGAGATACTCAATGAGTATAAAGTAGTCAGAGTAGGGTTAGAGAGTCTATGGATTAAGGTACTAGAAAGAGAAAAAATATATATATAAAACTAATATTTCCTGCAGTGGCTTTATGTTATCCTTTCCTTCCTATAACTCATTTCTTTCTTTCCTCTTTAACTTTGTGTTTTCTGGTTACTATTTACCTTTTTAAAAAATGCCCAAAGCAAGCAGATGCTGAAATAGAGATTTAATCAATCTTCTTATAGTAATGATTGTGCAGTGTGATAGAAAGAACAAGAGATTGAGAGTTGTAAGGCCTTATTCACCGTGGATAGGAAAGTAATTCTCAGGGCATAGAATTAAGAGTATTATTGGGTTTATCTTGAAGAAATAATCTGGGTGTTAAGCAGGGAGCTGAGTATGATGTCAGATACTGAGTATTCATATAAATATTATGGTGCCAAAAAAGGTAAGGTATTATTTATCTTGGAATAAATATTCTAAATGAGCACTAGTGTCTTTTTTGAGAGCACCGTGACACCTGGTCTCAGCCTCTTTGCCCTTCTCCTCTAAACGGCAGTGATGGTTGGGAAGTCAGAGCCTGGTTCTCTCTGGCTCTGCTCTCGTCTGTGGTCCTGCGGTGTGACATTTCCTCTCTCGCGTGCTCCCCAGGGCATACATGAGTGTGAAGGAGCTGAAGGAGGCACTGCAGCTCAACAGCACCCACTTCCTCAACGTCTACTTCGCCAGCTCGGTAAGAGAAGACCTCGCAGGCGCCGCCACCTGGCCTTGGGACAAGGAAGCCATCAGTCACCTGGGTAAGTAAAGCTGAAGAACAACGACAGCAGGAGAAATGAGGAGGTTGGGAGGGAATCCGTGAAAGTTAGTTTGGGGGGAAGTGGGGAGAAAAATAAATTAATAAATGAGCTTCTTTGGGCTGAGAATAGCTTTGAGGAGAGTTTTTCAAAATGTTTTAATGAAGACAGGTGAGCTGTATTAGGGCAACAGTGGCAAATACTCAGAATGTTCTAGGCCAAATATTCAGAAGGTTCTAGACCAAATAATCTAGATGCAAATAAATTGCTGACATGGGATAAGATCCATTTTGTGTCTTGATTAATCTCAAGAGGGAACAAAAGAAAAAGGTGGCTAGAATGTGAAATCTGGTTTGCAGTAATCGCTATGCCAGAAGATTGCTGGTCCTCTTGCATGGATTGGAATTCTGAGGAGATCCCAGGAAATACAAGCAAGTAGGGCTTGCCTGGTTACCTGGGAAAAGGGTGACACCTTAATCTAAATGAAACTACTGCATACTTCAGACAGATGATTCCTTTTATAGTATCATTATTATAAAGGAAATTTTACTAATCAATCAATAGAATAATTAAATCAGTTTATGTGGATAAAGAGTAATTATTCAATATAATTTGTATGTATTTTCAAAGAGTCTTGAGTAGGGTTTATAAAAATTTACTTTAAAACTGAACTACCATAATTAGGAGGAATTTTTCATGTTGGAAAGAGAATTCTTGAAGGAGACCAGAAACCACTGTATAAATGATCTAAAAGAGATTACACAAAAATAATCTTCTTAGGAGTCAAATATGAAGCAGAGAGAAATAAACTGAATAAAGATCTCATAATACTGTGTATGTCAAATTCATTTGTGAGGGGGTCATTATGAAGTAGAGCCCAGAATATTGAAATGATAATCAGAGAATATATGAGCAAGTGTCCAAAAGATTGGGGAAGGAATAAGATAAGCAATAGGTTAACAATAGATGAAAAGATATTGTTCCTGTTCAAGAGGAAACCAGAACATAAAAATCCCTATAGTGAATTAGGTTAGCATCCAGAAGGGTTATATATCTCAAGCAAAGGAAGAGATAACAAAAAGTTAAACCTGTGGTGATCCAAACAGAATGCTTTGTTTATCCTGGGTTTCATTGGCTCTATAGTCATCTGATACAGTTGTAGGGCTCTCCTTTTATCATTAAATTTTGTATTTTCAGTTGTCAGTATATGATAAGTCAGAAATTTGTGAGGTGAATGATGCTTTCCAAATCAAAACTAATGTGAGTCATTCTAGTCTTCATGGTTCTAAGAGGCAAGCTAGAAGGTTTATATGCCAATAAGTCATTTAGTAGTGAGTTTGAGTGTCTTGAATTACTCTCATGATAAACAGTGGTTACAGAGGAGCATGCAAAACTCTAAGAAAGTACCTCCAAATTGGCTCACATCTGATTCCAAATGTTACCTTTCAGTACATATGACAGCAAGGTTTATCCATGATGGTTTCTGAGAATCCTGGGTCAGTCACTGGGAATTGAATCTACTTGTTCAAAAAACCTTTAAAAAAATGATCTGCCTAGCCATTATAAAGACAAATCTTGACCCCTTAATAAGAATTGTTGAGCTGGGAGCAGAGCATTGAGTATTTTCTTACTTTTCTGGCACTAGGCCATTGACAAAATTCATTTAAATAAAAAAATGGACAAAATACCAAAAAATTAGCTACTTGAAAACATCAGACATCAGCCAAGACAATGAGGATTTGAGAGACCCAATCCCCAGTTAGAAGAAAGCTACATTGACATGACCTCTACATATAGCTCAGTTTTGGGTTTTTTTTTTTCTCCTTGAGGGAAATTGCCAATTCTCAGTAAAAGTAATAGAATCAGAGGAGCAAAGAGCAGCAGTACAGAGCGTGCTTCAGTCTCACTACTGGGGAGACAAAAACCATAAGTCAAAACTTCTAAGGTATCCAGACTAGAGAGATCAAGTTCCCAGAGAAATAGAAATCATGGAAAAAATAAATGTGATATTTTACTCATAATTTTAAGATATTTTCTGATTTCTGAACTATGCATTCTCCAAGTCAGTGACCAAGAAAACAAGTATTGATATAAAATATCTGCTATTAAATAAAAAAACTGAAAAGTGATTTCAGGAGTCTTACAGTGGAGGGGACAAAAAAAAAAAATGGAATTGAGATCCTGTCAAGGAGGGGCATTGAGACACTTAATGAAATACTCTTCATAGACATTCTACGAAGGAAAACATAAATAGTGTAGCTTACACAAAGCATAAAATTCAGCCTGAAGCACTTTTAAACCCCTGTCTGTAGGAGGGTCATCTTGCCTGGAGGATCCCATGGACAGAGGAGCCTGGCAGAATACAGTCTATAGAGTCACAGAGTCAGACCTGACAAGTGACCTAGAAGCAGCAGCAGCATCTGCCTATATTTAACTGCCTAACAAAAGAAAGTTAAATATGCTCTGGAGGAAGACAACATCATCAAAAGCCTCTACAAATTTTCACACACCATGTCCAGAAATCAGTAAAAAAAAAAAAATTTCCAGTTATGCCAAGAGACAGGATCAAATGATGGTAAACTAAACAAAGAAATAAGCAATCACTCCATAAATGCAGATCCACAGATTATCCAGATATTGGAGTTATGGAATATTGGCTTAAGATAATTATTGTTAGTATGTTCAAGGTAGATAAAAAGTTGTAAAGTGTCCTCAGAGAATTAGAATCTATATTAGTGAATCAAAGGGAAATTTTAGGACAAAAATACAGTAACTGAAATTAAGAAATTAATAGATTAGTTTGTGAGCAGGAGAGAAGATTTAGAAAACTGTAGAACTCATACATATTGAAGCTCAAAGAGGAAAAGTGATGTAAAAATTTAGAAAACAACATGAGGCATTTGAGACCTGATGAAAAATTCCTACTGTAAATTGTAGTTCTAGAAGAAGAAGAGAAAGATTTTGAGGCAGAAACAATATCAAAGAGCTAGCAGCTGAGAATTTTGCAAGGTGACAAAAACTATCAAACTACAGATTCAAACTGTTTTTCAAACCCTAAGAAGGATAAATAGAAGGAAAATCACAACTTGATTCATTATAGCAAACATGCTGAAAATCAAAGGCAAACAGAAAATACCCAAAAATAACCAGAGAAAAATTATGTTACTTTAAAAATAGCAATAGTATGATTGGTATGCTGATTTTTCAACAGAAACTACAGAAGTCAGAAAACAACAGATTGATGCATTTTTTAAAATGCTAAAAGAATAATTGCCAACTTATAATTCTATATTCAGCAAAAAATCTTTTAAAGAAAAATTAAATGTATTTTCAGACAAAAATAGATCATTTAATACCAGCAGTAAAGTAAATATTGAAGAAAGCTATCCAAATAGAAAGAAAATGACTCCAAATGGAAACAGAGACATACAAAAAGAAATGAACCACACTAGAAAGGATAAAAATATTAAAATAAATAAGATATTAAAATAAAATATTAAAAGTAATAAAAAAAATTTTTAGTTTAAAATATATGTGGTTAAAACATGACAATAATGGCATGAAAGACAAAAAGAAAGTAAATTAAATTAAATGATTTAAGGCACCTTCTATACAAATATTCAGAAAAATTACTGATTTATTTATTTTAGACAGCTTATACATACCTTATATAAGAATTAGCTCAAAATAGATCATAGGTTTAAATATAAAAAGTAAAACTGTATAACTTCAGAAAGAAAATGTAAGAGAAAATCTTCAGGGCAAGGTTAGGTGAAGAGTGCTTATATATGACACCCAAAGCATAGTCCATAGCAATGAAAATGGATAAATTGAACTTAATCAAAATTAAAACTTTTTCTCTGAGAAACACTCTATTAAGATGAACAAAGCAATGGCAGACTTGGCAGAAGGATTTGCAAACCATACATCTCACATAGGATTTGTGTCTAGAATATATAAAGAAAACAAGAGTAAACAAATATTCCAGTTAGAAAATGGGCTAAAGCACAGACATTTTGCCAAAGAAGATATACAGATGGAAAGTAAGCACATCAAAAGATATAATATCGTTAGGGAAAAACAAATTAAAGCCACAATGAGGCTACACTTATTAGAAGACCTAAAAAGTAATAATAGCAATACTAAATGCTAGTGAGAATGCATAGGACTGGATATTGCATATATTGCTGATGAAAAAGTAAAATGGCACAGCCACTTTGGAGAATACTTTGGCAGTTTCTTGTAAAATTAAATGTATACTTACCATATGACCCAGTAACTGGACTACTGAATATTTATCCCAGAAAAGTGAAAATATATGTCCACTCCAAAACCTGTGTATTGATCTTCATAGTAGCTCTATTTGTAATAGAGCAAAACTGGAAATGACAAAAGTATTTTTTAGTGATAACTGCTTAAGCACACTGCGATACATCTATCCAGTGGAATGTGCATGCATGCCTGCTGCGCTCAATCGCTCGGTTGTGTCCAACTCTGCAACCCCATGGACTGCAGCCCACCAAGCTCCTCTGTCTGTGGGATTTTCCAGGCAAGAATACTGGAGTGGGTTGCCATTTCCTACTCCAGAGGATCTTCCTGACCCAGGGATGGAACCTGCATCTCCTGCTTGGCACGTGGGTTCTTTACCACTGAGCCTCCTGGGAAGCCAATGATACTACTCAGTAATAAAAAAGAACAGAGTATTGATACATGCAACAATTTACATGGATCTCAAGGGTATCATGGGGAGTGAAAATAATCTCAGAAGTTGCATGCTTATGATTTATATAATATTCTAAAAAATTTATGTATTCTCAAAGTTAAAAAAAGAAAACTGGAGAGAGAACAAGCGAGTGGTTGTCAGGGGTTAGGAATAGTAGAGGGTTGAGGAGAGAGGTATGTGTGAAGGGGGACATGAAGGATAATAGAGGCGCAATCTTAATGCTGATTGAACGTTTCAGTGTTTTGATTGTGGTGGTAGTACACCAAGGTATACAAACATGTGATAAAATTTCATAGAACTACACACATACACACAAGACTGCATGCAGAACTGGGGAAATCTAAATAACGTCAGTAGTCTGTATGCATAAACAGAACATATCACATACAGGTCTTTGAAAGCTCACTGAATGAAGGCATGAATGAATAAATGAATGAAGGTATGATATATTAATGGTTTCAAGAAATGTTTGTTCAAACCAGGGTTCTGTAACAACCTAAGGGGTGGGATGGGCTGGGAAGTGGGAGGGAGTATCAAGAGGAAGGGGACATAGGTGTACCTATGACTGATTCATGTTGCTGTATGGCAGAAACCAACACAATATTGTAAAGCAATTATCCTTCAATTAAAAATAAATATTTTTTTTAAAAAAAGAGAAAAAAAGAAATATTTAAATGATGTCATTGGTCACTGACTCATAATGAATTGAAAAAGAAGCTAGGGATTTTAAATTTTATTCTTAAACCTTTTAAGAATAACTAGTTCCCCTACCACATGTTTCCTAATTTGTTTTTAAGAAGTAGAAGACTAGATTGAACAGCTGAAATGTCTGACTCAATATGAAATTTTCTCATGTTCTTATTTACTTTTTTTTGTTCAATCATAACTGTGATTGAATAAAGGAACTATATTGACCTGAATCAGGTGTAGAGTAGTACAGACAGCTGAAATAACATGATAGAGGAAGACGTTTATGATTTTCTAAACAGAGTCTTTACAAAACTCAAGATAAGATTATCTGTGTCAACATTCAAGACTCTGTATTTTGAGGGTCACTCAAGTGACCTGGCAGATAAGTACGCTAGTCTGAAAGTTTGAAGATTGAGGCCAATTTCTGACTACAAATGGCTTAAGTCACTATGTGGAAAAACCAAGGTAATCTGTAGTCAACCCATTTCTGACCTTAGCATGATTTTGTACTTTCAATGGTGTGGTAATGCAGGGCAGAATTTTTTTTTATAAGTAAATGAGTAAGTGAGAGCCCCTTGAGCTCAGAGGTTTGAATATCTTTACCCTTAGTGTACAAAACTTAAACTGAAAACATGTCTTCAAAGGCAGAAGTCTTAAGTTAGTGGTTGTTATTATTGTTCAGTCGCTAAGTCCAACTCTTCATGACCCCATGAACTGCAGCATGCCAGGCTTCCCTGTCCTTCACTATTTCCTGGAGTTTGCTCAAATTCATGTCCATTGAGTCACTGATGCCATTCAACCATCTCATCCTCTGCTGCCCCTTCTCTGCCTGTCTTCAATCTTTCCCAGCTTCAGGGTCTTTTCCAATGAGTTTGCTCTTCGCATCAGGTGGCCAAAGTATTGGGGCTTCAGCTTCAGCATCAGTCCTTCCAACAAATATTCAGGGTTGATTTCTTTTAGAATTGACTGGTTTGATCTCTTTACTGTCCAAGGGACTCTTAGGAGTCTTCTGCAGCACCACAGTTTGAAAGCATCAATTCTTCAGTGCTCAGCCTTCTTTATAGTCCAACTCTCACATCCACACATGACTACTGGAAAATTGAATTGAATTTATTTCATGGCAGTGTCAAAGATAGAATAATTAGAAATTCACCGTAGAGATATGCACAGCAAAATTGGGGGACAGGCAGGCAAATACAAACTTATAGTAATACTATGTGATGCTGCCACACATGAGGTCAAGTAGGAACATGACAAGATAGTGCTTGGTTATGCCAAAAATATCAGAGAAGAAGGGGAGAGTTTGCTGAGGGGCTGAGGCTTGAGGAGAGAGTTAAAAGATAAGCAGAAGTTTGTGTGGCAGACAATGACAGGGCATTCCAGAGTGAAACAAAAGGTAGATGCCAATGTTTAGGCTGTTAAAAACTTAGACTTGCTTAGAAATGGAATGTCCTTGGAATTGCTAGAACAGAGCTCTTCAAACTCATTTTTGCTTTCTTGTAACTCCTAAAAGACTTTTGAAAAACCCCTTTACCCCTTCATAGATTTTAAAAGTAACATCTAAAAATTTAGCCATAAGTTTAAATTATAGCAAAGAATATTACCTCTGGTATATTATCTAAATTATTGACATTTAAAAATGCTTTTTAAATCTCCTCTTCTAAATGTATCCTCACTAATATAACAATTTGATAATTACTATCATTCATTTAAAAATGTATGGCCATGCACTTTTTTAACATTGAGAAATTATTACTCATTGCTCCTTTTTTTCTCTTTGGAATTGTGTTTCCATTTCATTGCTCCTATAGAACTTTGTGGGCTTCCCCAGTGTCTCAACAGTAAAGAATCTCCCTGCAATGCAAGAGACATAAGAGATGTGGGTTCGATCCCTGAGTTGGGAAGATCCCTGGAGGAGGGAATGGCAACCCACTCCAGTATTCTTGCCTGAAGAATCCTAGGGACAGAGGAGCCGGAGGGTGACAGTCCATAAGGTTGCAAAGAGTTGGACATGACTGAAGTGACTGAGCGCGCATGCCCTCCCACGCGCGCTCGCACACACACACACGTAGAACTTTGCACTTAATGTAACAATGAAAGAAAGTGAAAGTGAAGTCACTCAATGATGGCCAACTCTTCGTGACCCCATGGACTGTAGCCCACCAGGCTCCTCCATTCATGAGACTTTCCAGGCAAGAATACTGGAGTGGGTTTAGTAAGTCACCTATTTATCTTCTAAAAACAAATTTTGAGTAAAACAACTCTTTTGTGATATCTTATAATTAAAGTTTTTATTTTGAGATAATTGTATATTCACATGTGGTTGTAAGAAATAGTACAAAGAGATTCCACATATCCTTTACCCATTTTCCTTCAAGGGAAGCATCTTGCAAAATTATAATACAATATCATAAACAGGATATTAATGTTGATACTGATCATAAATTATAATGAGTTAAAAATTTCTTCTCAATTGAGTTAGCTTTTGAAATGTTTCCTTGTCCAAAACTGATCAAAACAATACTTTAAAATGTTGATTGATGGCTAGTAAACAAAGTGGTAAATGCACATTTAATGAGTTGAGAATGGCTTTTCTCTCCCAGATTAGTTCTTGTGTCAGTGGATGAAAAGTAATTACTGCTATAATAAGACAGGATTTAGCATCAGTTATATTGCTTTATTTTATTTTTTTCTTTTTTAGCTCTAAGTACTGAGAAATTTTTTTCACATAAATAAGTAGATGAGGGAGATAGAGTTGTGTTTGACTGAGTGGATGGTGGTGCCAAGGTAGAAAATCTAGAAAAAAAGAGGAGCAAAGAGTGAGGCAGTTTGATTTTGGAGGTGTTAAATTTGGGGTCTCTACCAATTTGACCATGCAAAGGATTTCCACAAAAGCAGAAGGAGGAGCAGGATTCAGAAGTGTACCAGACACCAAAGGAAAGAGGGGTTTGAGAGAGTCCCTTGTGACCCACAAATATGCCTGCTTCACAAAGATGAAGTAAGTACAAGGGCATCTTGACTAGGTTAGAAAGGACAGTCAGTCTTTCTCTGGCATGGGAGTTGAACACTTCAGAGTGTTCTGGGCCAGCCATCTTTCTAATTGTCCTAGGGAATGTCTGTACTGCCAAGAACATTCAGAGATACTGATCAGATCACAAGCAACATGCCCCAGTGCATGGGACCTAAGAATTGTGTGGGAGGGAACTTGAGCCTTGCTTACAATGGGGCTTTAGACATATAGGACCTTCTATGGAGTCCAGGTAATATGACCCTTGTAAGAAAAAATGTCTTTGAGTGATAGAGTGGGCTATGGCTTCCAAAACATAGGAAGAAATATATGTTGAGCAAGTCACCTAATATGTAAAATGGGAATAAAGGAAGAGAGCCTGGCACATGGACTTCCCTGGTGGTCCAGTGGCTAAGACTCTGCACTCCCAATGCAGGGGCCCAGGTTCAATCCCTGGTCAGGGAGCTAGATTCCACATGCTGCAACTAAGACTTGGCACAGCCAAATTAATTAATTAATTAATTTTAAAAGTACCTGGTGCATAGTAGGGCTTCAGTAGATATTAGCTCCACTGGTACTAGTAGTAGTAGCAACAGCAATAGAAGCTCCACATACCATGTGTCTGTGGCTGACATTCTTGGTTGTGCCCTTAGCCTCTCACCTACCTCATCTCCATCCTAGAGAATTTTAGTGTCCCAGAAAGATGTTTGCTCCTTTGTAAAAGGGTAAACAATGTGTTTTAAGGGTCAAACTGTTCGTAGTGGCAAAGCAACTTATAAGAAGCAAGGAGATTCCATATATATGTGTAATATGCAATATTTATTTTTCTCTTTCTCACTTTATATAACAGGCTCTAGGTTAATTCACCTTAGTTCAACCGACTCCAATTCTTTCTTTTTTATGGCTGACTAATATTCCTTTGTATATATGTACCACAACTTCTTTATCCATTCATCTGTCAATGGACATCTAGGTTGCTTAAGGAAAGGAGAGGGTGAGCCTGATTGAGGGGCCTAATTGAGAAGATAGCCTGGACATATACACAGTACCTAATATGTAAAGTGGATAGCTAATATATATAACACAGGGAGCCCAAGGAAGCTGCTCTATAACACAAGGAGCCCAGCCTGGCAGTCTGTGACCACCCAGAAGGCAGGGATGGGGACGGGGTAGGAGGTAGGCTCAAGAGGGAGGGAATATATATATGTTCTCTCTATATATATATATGCTTCCCTAGAAGCTCAGTGGTAGAGAATCTGCTTGCAATACAGGAGCTACAGGAGACATGGGTTCAATCCCTGGGTCCAGAAGATCTCTGGAGGAGGGCATGGCAACCCACTCCCATGTTCTTGCCTGAGAATCCCATGGACAGAGGAGCCTGGTGGGCTAAAGTCCATAGGGTTGCAAAGAGTTGGACACGGTGACTGAAGTGACTTAGCATGCACACGTGCATATATATATATACACACATGTGTGTGTGTCTATACATATATATATATATATTTTTTTAAGTTTTAGCTGATTCATGTTGTTATACAGCAGGAATCAGCACAACATTGTAAAGCAATTGTTGTTCTTCAGTTGCTAATTCATGTCTGATTCTTTGTGACCCCATGGACTGCAGCTTGCCAGGCTTCACTGTCCTTCACTATGTCCTGGAGTTTGCTCAGATTCATGTCCATTGAGTTGGTAAAGCCATTATCCTACAATAGAAAAAAAAAACAAAACATAAAAATTAAAAGAAGCCAAAGTAGTCTCCTTATAAGTCACAGAAGGAAAGAATAAGTGATTGTTGGCAGTTTGGGGGTGGTGGGGAGTACCTAGTCAGGGTCTGTGGTTATCACAGGGCCAGATGGACTGTGACGCAGTTGTGGCATTTATCTGGTGGAAGGCTAAGCAGGAGCTGCATGGCCAGGTAGGGGAAGATGGAAGCAGCAGATGTGAGCTCACAGGGGATATAACCTTCCCTCACCTAGAATTTTCATAGGGGATCCCCATCCCCCCCAAGACAAAGCTCAACTTCCTCCTAACCAAACAGAAGACATTGAGATTGGACTCTGACATCAGTTGTGCCACATTCATGCACAATGTGAGTGAGAAATGGCCATGGATTTGGCAAGTGGGATGTCTTTGGTAATCTCAGCCTGATTGTCTCTGTGGAATACGGATGGAGGAACCAGAGTGGGAGGGGTTGAAGGGTCTGCAGAAGGTGAAGAGGGGCACCCTGGTGCAACAAACCACTAAATGATGGGGCTAGAGCAAAACAATTTCATTCTTCTCCACTGTCTCCTCTTCACTATGCCAAAGTGGAGCGATTCTTATGTGTGATGAGGAATAAACAAGACATGTAAACTGGAGCACACCATGTTCATATAAGGACTTACAGAATCATTAATGAGAAAAGTTACAGGGCACGAACATGATAAGGGCTTTTACTGGCCGTTACCCACTGGCTGCTTCTGTAAATTATTGAATTATCAGAAGATGACATTCTGTAACTGGTGTTATTTTAGGTTGTTTGGGGTTTCAAACATAGTGGGCACTCTTAGACATTGAAAGCCTGAAAACATTATCCTCTAGTATGAACTACATGTCCTGAAATTGGGATGGCCCAAGGATAGGTTTGAAGAAGTGGCAGGAATACACAGAAAAGCTATACAAAAAAGATCATAATGTCCCAGATAACCACAATAGTGTGATTGCTCATCTAAAGCTATACATCCTGAGCTTGAAGTCAAGGGGGCCTTAGGAAGCATCACTACAAACAAAGCTAGTGGAGGTGATAGAATTCCAGCTGAGCTATTTCAAATCCTAAAAGATGATGCTGTTAAAGTTCTGCACTCAATATGCCAGCAAATTTGGAAAACTCAGCAGTGGCCACAGAATTGGAAAAGGTCAGTTTTCATTCCAATCCCAAAGAAAGGCAATGCCAAAGAATGTTCAAACTACTGCACAATTGCACTCATTTTATGCACTAGCAAAGTAATGCCCCAAATTCTCCAAGCTAAGCTTCAACAGTATGTGAACTGAGAACTTCCAAAAGTTCAAACTGGATTTAGAAAAGGCAAAGGAACCATAGGTCAAATTGCCAACATCTGTTGGATCTTAGGAAAAACAAGAGAATTCCAGAGAAACATTTACTTCTGCTTCATTAACTACACTAAAGCCTTTGACTGTGTGGATCACAACAAACTGTGGGAAATTATTAAATAAATGGGAATGCCAAACCACCTTACCTGTCTTCTGAGAAACCTGTATGCAGGTCAAGAAGCAGCAGTTAGAACTGGACATGAAACAACTGACTGGTTCAAAATTGGGAAAGGAGTGCATCAAGGCTCTATATTGTCAACCTGCTTATTTAACTGATATGCAGAGTACATCATGCAAAATGCCGAGCCAGATGAAACACAAGCTGGAATCAAGATTGCTGGGAGAAATATCAATAACCTCAGACATGCAGAAGACACCACTCTTATGGCAGAAAGCAAAGAAGAACTAAAGAGCCTCTTGATGAAGGTGAAAGAGGAGAGTGAAAAAGCTGGCTTAAAACTCAACATTCAGAAAACTAAGATCTTGGCATCTAGTCCCATAACTTCATGGCAAATAGATGGGGAAATGATGGAAACAGTGACAGACTTTTTTTGTCCCTTGGGCTCCAAAATCACTGCAGATGGTGACTGGAGCCATAAAATTAAAAGACACTTTCTCCTTGGAAGAAAAGCTATGACAAACCTAGACCGTGTACTAAAAAGCAGAAAGATTACTTTGCTGACAAAGGTCTATATAGTCAAAGCTATGGTTTTTCCAGTAGTCATGTATGGATGTGAGAGTTGGACTATTAAGAAAGCTGAGTGCTGAAGAATTGATGCTTTTGAACTGTGGTGTTGGAGAAGACTCTTGAGAGTCTCTTGGACTGCAAGGAGATCAAACCAGCTAATCCTAAAAGAAATCAATTCTGAATATTCATTGGAAGGGTTGAAGCTGAAGCTGAAGCTCCAATAGTTTGGCCACCTGATGCAAAGAGCCAACCCATTGAAAAAGAATCTGATACTGGAAAAGACTGAAGGCAGAAGGAGAAGGGGACGGAGTACGAAATTGTTGAATGGCATCACCGACTCAATGGACATGAATTTGAGTAAGCTCTGGGAGTTGGTGAAGAACAGGGAAGCCTGATGTGCTGCAGTCCATGGGGTCACAAAAAGTCTGATACGGCCGAGAAACTGAATAACAAAAGGCAGGTTTGAGGAGGGCATGGCAACCCACTCCAGTATTCTTGCCTGGAAAATCCCATGGAAAGAGGAGCCTGGCAGGCTGCAGTCCATAGGGTCACACAGAGTTGGACATGACTGAAGTGACTTAGCATGCATGCATACAAAGATAGTATTATGCATTTGTGAGTAGCTGGAATATTAATAAACAGTCACCTTTATATGTGATACCTTGAAAGATCTCCTCTACTAGAACATATCCTAGTAATCACTGAATCCTTTGTTTCCAGAACAGTGTTGTTGGTCACTGAGTCATGCCCCATTCTTTTGCAGTCCCATGCAATATAACCCACGAGGCTCCTTTGTCTATGGGATTTCCCAGGCAAGAATACTGGAGTGAGTTACCATTTCCTCCTCCAGGGAATCTTCCCTACCCAGGGACTGAACCTGTGTTTTCCACATTGGCAGGCAGATTCTTTACTGTTGAATCACCAGGGAAGCCCTAGAATGGGACCTGACACTGTATAGATGCACAATGAAGGCTGAATTGATAAATCAATTATAGAAAATATCTTTCCCATTCATACTCTGTAGTGCCTAAGATTTTGGCATGAGGTTGTGTGTGTGTGTGTGTGAGAGAGAGAGAAGCACCACCCTCATCCAATAGCAAAGAAAAGATTACATCATAGGTTTCCAAAGCCTCAGTAATAACATCTCCAGTTTTCATTAATCAAATTACTTTTCTCCCATGGTATGGAAGTGGTTAGAAAGCCTGGAGTGCTTGAGAGTTGGGGGGTAGGAATGGCTGAAAGATTGTAAAAGGAGAGAGAAACAATATCAAGCTCTGCAAAATCTTTACCCTCTACACATTCTACTCTTAGTTCAGTCTTGCCCAGAACAAGGACTTCTTTCTCATGAGACCACAGGCTGTAAAACCAAGAAGCCAACACAGGGCTTGCAGATGAATTATGTCTGGATTGGCCCTGTTAAAAATTTGCTTCATTTTCTAAGTGCTAGTGGCTTTTTAAAATATTTTCCACTTCTTTCTCTCCCCTTGTCTGTCACCCCGCCTCTGCCACTTTCCTCCCTTGCCCTGCCCACAATGCTCCCTCCTCAGACCCACACACATCCTGATGGCTTTGTCCCTTCCTTGCAGAGAGTGTGTTTGGAGGAGTGTGTTTCAGCCAGTAACTGGAAGTAATCACAAGGCACCTGCAGACCAACTCTCAACCTCCTTGTTTTATGGGCATATAACATTCAGCCCTAAAAGTTTTACAGAATAGTTTTAAAGTCATTTCAACTCATGTCCTTTTCCTCAAGCCGCCAGAGTTTTTTTTTTTTTTTTTTTAGACAGAAGTGACTTTGGGAGTCATTTCCTTCCCACACGCCACTCTGGCGGTCTTGTGGTGAAGCGGGGAAAAGTTGGAACTTGGGAATACAGCATCACTTTGGGAGCTTGGCTGTCTGCTACTGAGATTTCATCTTTTAATCAGCAACTTCTCTCGCTTTTCTTCCTCTGCACCTTCCTCCAGACCACACAACAACCCTGTCTTATTGTTTTAGTCCGTCTCTTATAATCAAAGTTGAAAGGTCTTCTAAGAAGGCATTTGTGCTCCCCGCCAGTCCATTAAGCAACAGCTGTGCCACATATGGCCACAAGTTGCTAAATCCAGGGAGCCTCATTCATATTGTGTTCTGTGTATAAGTCAGTTGTACTGGTATGTACTGAGTTCAAGTTCCAGTACCATATTCAGATATGCAAGAAATGTAATCTTTATTTATTATTCTTTAATTGAATTTTATTTCTATGTTGAGCCTCTCTGTTGCTGGGTAGTAGAAATTTACTCTCAACTGAATTTCCTTTGCTTGGGACTGTATCTAACTGCAGATCTGGCTTATAAATGCCAAGGTCATAGAGGGGAGGTTCATTTTATCCTTAGTCATCTGGTGATGCTGATCGCCTGAAATGACCCTTGTTCCCATCACAGAATCCTCTACCTTCAGGGATTCCCCGGTAGGCCCTCTGTTACTCTTCCCTCTTAGCATCATTGGGCAGCCGTTCTTCTTTAGAACTAAGTTCCTTAATTCAGAACCCATCGCTGGAATGAGGCAAGACCCCTCCTGTTGTCAGATCATATGCACATATTTTGAATCTTTATCCCTTTATTGGGGTCTCAAAAGATAGGCTACAGTCCATTTTATCTGGACCCACCATCATCTATACATTCTCATTATGTCCTTTTTGTCTCTTCTTTCTTCCTCCAGCTTAAGAGAATCTTTCCGAGGCTAAGAGGATGGTGGTGGTGTTGGTGATGTGAGGCAAGGGTTACCTTCCTGCATTTATCCACCATGCTAACTAAACCATAGAGTCTTCTCAGTGTCTCAGTGGCATAGGCTTTGCAAATCTCACAGCCGGAAAAGGACTGCTTCTTTCCTTGCTTTTCACTCTTCTATATACCTCCTAGTGAGGTTACAAATGAATGCAAGAGAGTCTGGCAGTAGGGTAAGAGGGAGGGAGGCAAGGAACCACTTGGTGAAATGTTAGTATTTACAAAATGTTGCTGAAAGTCTGCCCCACATAGGTACACCTGTTCAGGTCATCAGTTCCTAGAAGCCCTTTGTAGGACAGATGTTGGAAGGTGAACGAGGGTAGAGGAAGTCCGACTGTGCCTTAAAGTGAAGATTGAGGGGCCAAGGTATGGTTAAAACAAACATTGGTATGTCTTTCTCATTCCTGTTTCAATGTGGCGGGTGACAGCAGATAACACAAAAGAAGGAATTCTATTGTAGAGGAAATCCTATCCCCCCCAGATGAGGAAAGACAAACATGAACAGTGGTTTCGATGTAGGAAATGACAATTAAATCTTTTGAAATTAGAGAAGTGGTAAGGAAAAGGATTGACACTGCAGAAAAAAAAGGTGTCTTTTTCAAATCTGACCTACCAGTAAGGTCTATGAAGCAGTTAGCTTACTTTCCCAAACCTTTAAAATTTTCTTTCCTCTTGCAATCACTAATCTTAGGCCACTGCAAATCATTTTTGAATGCCAATATATTGTCTCTGAAGAGATTGGGCACTTGTCTATTTGCAACTCTGTTCAATTCATTTCTGTCTTCTGGGTGCCCATGGTCTCAAGATCAGAACAACCTGGGAGCAAAGTATGAGCATCTTAGAAGCAAATCAGAGCTCCTCATGTGAGGGTGTTTGTCTGCCTTGCTTGGTGACGTCTGCTACCACTCTGGGAGGTTTGCCCTATTTGTGGCCTGACCTTAGCTTTCATTTTCTAGTTGGATGAAGATGGTTAGGTGAGAGCCAGTAAGGGATGGGGGCAAATAAGTGCATGTGGCCAGGCTGCGTTATGTAATTATTATAATATTGACAAATAGTCTAATACACCTTTGCAGTTACTTTGTTCTGGAAAATAAGTGAAATGCTTATTAATCTACATTACTACTTCAATCTTCATAACAACCCTTTAAGGTAAGAGCGCTTGTGACCACTGAACAGATTCACAAATCGCCTAGCACTTTTAAGCAATGTCTTCCTAAATAAAGACCAATACATTCCCAGTGAATGTCCGCAGCCAGAGAAGGAGCCCTGGTCACTCCAAAGGCCATCTAGTGTGAGAGAGGCTTCTGTGCAGTGGTGTAAGGCCCCACTTATAACCACTCAGAGTCGGACCCACACATGGTGCTGGTAATGAAAATGGAGGAAACTGTGGGGCGTAGGGATCCGCTTCAGAAAATGGTGCTGATTTGTTTGAATATTAGTGCAAAATACTCCTGGAAAGTAGCATTTTGTACCATCTTTTCCTTGTTTCTACTAAGTTTCTCCTGGAAAAGCATTGCTCATTTCCTTGAGAGGGTGAGAATTTACAGGTCCTTGGATCTTCCCTGGTCAGACCCAAATGGCAGAGAAGGAAGGAAGGAGTTGCCATTCTGGCTACTGGACTTAGTGTTTACTTATCATATATCATGTCTTGTTCCTTCTTTTTTAAAAACCGAAGCATAGTGATTTACAATGTTGTGTTAGTTTCAGGTGTATATATGTGTGTGTGTGCCTGTGTTTGCTAAGTCACTTCAGTCGCATCTGACATTTTGCAACCCCATGGACTGTAGCCTGCCAGGCTCCTCTGTCCATGGGATTCTCCAGGCAAGAATACTGGAGTGGTTTGCTGTGTCCTTCTCCAGGGAATCTTCCCAACACAGGGATCAAACCTGCCTCTCCTGAAGTTCCTGCATTGCAGGTGGATTCTTTACCACTGTGCAACCGGGGAAGTCCATACATATGTGTGTGTGTGTGTGTGTGTGTGTGTGTGTACACTTTTTCAGATTCTTTTCTGCTATGAGTTATCACAAGATACTGAATATAGTTCCCTGTGCTTTGCAGTAGGTTCCTGTTGTTTATCTGTTTTATATAGTAGTATGTGTCTGTCAATCACTAACTCCTGTTTTATCCCTTCCCAACATTTCCCCTTTGGTCACCATAAGTTTGTTTTCTATGTTTGTGAATCTATTTCTGTTTTGTAAATAACCTCATTTGTATCTTTTTAAAAGTTATATTCCACATATAAATAATATTATATGATATTTGGTTTTCTGTGTCTGACTTACTTCACTCAGCATGACAATCTCTAGATCCATCCATGTTGCTATAAATGGCATTATTTTGTTCTTTTTATGGCCGAGTAACTATGTATATATATATATACACACCACATTTTCTTTATCGATTCCACTGTCAATGGACATTTAGGTTGCTTCCATGTCTTGGCTATTATAAGTAGTGCTGTTATGAACATTGGATGCATATATCTTTTTGACTGAGTTTTTGTTTCTTCTGAATATATGCCCAGAAGTGGGATTGCTGGATCACATGGTAACTCTATTTTTAGTTTTTTAAGGAACCTCCATACTGTTCTTTATAGTGGCTGCACCAATTTCATCCCCACCATTCCCAGTGTAAGAGGGTTCCCATTTTTTAAATTAATTAATTTATTTATTTTACTTTACAACATTGTATTGGTTTTGTCATATTTTGACTTGAATCTGCCATGGGTGTACATGTGTTCCCCATCCTGAATCCCCTCCCACCTCCCTCCCCGTCCCATCCCTCTGGGGTTCCCTTTTTTCACACCCTCTTCCGTTTCCTTCTTAATGAAAAAAAGTTGTCACCTTTTTTTTTTTCAGATTTTGAATGATATTTCTCTTTAGATTCTGAATTTTTATGCTTCCCTCAGGCTTTGGCATGAGCCTGTATGTGTGTGTAATTATTATGAAAATGTGGAAGAACTTTTATAAACTAAACCATGAAATAAATTAATGTCTTTCATCCCCATATGGGTGTATCAGTGTGTGTGTCTCTGAGTAACTAAAATACACTCCTCCAATAACTGAACCAGTTTGTCTTGGCTGGGAAAAGAGGGACTGAGAACAGCGTGGGCTCCCAGGGCGCAGGAGGGAGGAAGGACAGCCCACAGGGGCGGAAAGGGTGTGAGGATGAACAGGCAGTGTTGGACCACTTGAATGTAGCAGAGCAAGATGTATTGTCTGTGGCTGCTCATTCCCAGCCTTTCCCCTTCGCCTCAGGCTGCTTAGAGATGGGAACACAGCTTACCAAGCTGAGGTGGTGACAGTCGTAACATGAATTATCCACATGGTATCTATGATTGTCTCGCCCAGTCCTGCATGTGAGCTCTCAGAGGCCCAGGAGGAGAACGGGAAGGACTCTTAACCGTATGCCCATGTAGGTTCCTCACTTTAGAGATGAAGAGGCCTAGGGGAAAATTAAAGAGCAGGGCCAGCATCACATAACTAGTTAGGGTCACATTTCAGGGTCCTTAAGTTCTGATGCATAACCTTGAAGTCTAGCGGGCAGAATTATCATAAGAGGTCCAGGGTCTTGTGCTTTTTCCTTACCAGGTATTGGTGTGCACAGCACTCACTCCTCAATGAGAAAATGCACTCCGCTATTTAACCCACATGCAGTAACTAAGGGACTTCCCTGTTTGGCTCAGACAGTAAAGAATCTGTGTGCAATGCAGGAGACCCAGGTTCTATCCCTGGGTTGGGAAGATAGAAGAGAATGGCTACTCACTCAAGTATTCTTGCCTGGAGAATTCCATGGACAGAGGAGCCTGGCAGGCTGCAGTCCATGGGGTTGCAAAGAGTCAGAAATGACTGAGTGATTAGTAACTAATAGTAACTGAACTCATTACAAGGCATTCCATACAGATAATTTGGGGCTGGAATTCCCTGGAATCAAAAATGTAACTGTGAGTAAACATGTGCAAAGGCTTATGCTTTGCATTAAAATTTAAGTGCTGTCTGGTTAAATCTATATTCTCCTTCTTTGAGAATATATCTTAAAGGTACAGTGGAGGAGAACTCTGGCCAGTTGTCTTAAACATGGAGGAGACTTTCTGGCAAAGTTGAGGATTTGCATTTTTACACTTCTTCTTCCTCTTATAAATAACCAGGTTGACTGAAAGGAGACTGTGAATATTTTTGGAATAGGAGAAATCTTATCTAGACTTGAGGCACAGACTTCTAGAGGTTGAGAGGTTGCTAAGAAGCCCACCGTTATCATGACCACACTCATATCCACTGAGTGCCTCGGGGCCTCACTGCCCGCCAGCCCTATATCACTGACACATGCTACTTTTGCCAGCTCTTCTTCCTGGATTCTTACTTCTTTCTTTCAGCTCTAGTTCCTTTCTCTACTGCTGGAGGAGATCCCAAGAGGACTTGGGCTAGACTGACCATAGGATAAGGAGCTATTTGATATTTGCTCAGGGGCAAGAATATGGATAGAAAATAACTACTGATTGGGAAGCTCTTTGGTCTTTGGATTAGTATCTCATGAATTGTGCTCCAAGTAATTCAGTACGCCAGATGACAAAAACTATTCTGTCCCAAACAAGTTCTATGTCCAAACAAGTATGGGGCACAAAGGATTAAAAAACATTGTTGTAGGACTTATTAGAACCCTTAATGTAACAGTTCTCAGGTACAGTATGAATCTTCAAAAGGTTGGTATGGCACATTTTTCTCAAGCACATTTAACCACTGATACTACTTTTTTTTTTTGCAAAGTATCACCCAGGACCAGAGTTTATAAACACAATTTGGGAAGGGCTATTCAGCATAGACACTCAAAACTTATAGGTAAGTTAGAGTCTTTCAAAGTTTGATGTCTGGCAAATTGGTGTAGGCATTTTTCAGAGAATAGAAATGTGTTCTCTTACAATCTTCATTGATGCGAAGGTTGATATTCTGTTGAAGAACTGAGAGTATGAACTTCATAATGGAGTATGAACTTCAATGATGATTATTACTAAAACTGGATATGTAAACGTGAAAGGGAAGGCATCTTGAGAAGTGAACATATTTCAATTCACTAGGTTTTATTCAAACACTAGGCACCCTGGAATTTTTTTAAAATAGATCTATTTTCAAACTGCTTTTTAACTTTATATTGACATAATAATGATGTACAAATGAATAAAATGATACAGAATACATTTTTTATAAAAGACTAATGTTGATTTATTTTTTTTACTGGAAATAATAGAGATGATAAACAAGGGGCTAGTTTTATTTTAGATATGAAAGTAGATAGTGTATCTGACGACAAGTCTAAACATGCCTTGGTTGATGTCAGCATGACTGACTAGACTGGAAGAAACTAGAACTTGGATTTAGAAATTGTCCTGCAAATAGAGTAGTCACTGAAAAGGCACGCGGAGCTGCCCATTACAGAAACCAATGGATGTGACACTGGATACCCTGGTGATTATGTTCTGCCCATAAAACCATGTAAAGTAGTTGTCTCTCGGGTATTGTATAGAGTTCAGGGTGGAGCATATGGAATATCATCTGGCAAAAGAAAGGCAGGGGGATTCTTCTGGGGGCACCTGCTCTACTCAGCAGACTACTGATATACAAAGGGCTTAGGTACAAGGAATAAAGCAAGTCCTGGAAACTAGGATCAGATCTAGGACACAAGGGTGGGGCCAGCCTGCAAACACAGCTAGGCTGACTTTGAATCCTAGGGTTGGTTAGTCCGGACCTGTTGACATATGCTGTTCCAGGTCCTGGAGATGAGGATTGGTCTGATCCTGATAATGTTTAGGAGTGAGAAAGGAAAGTCTTCCATGGGGAGAGGAGAAAAACAGGGACTAGACAGAAGTTAGGACACTCAGAGATCCTAAGCCTTTTCTTTTGTAACAACAGTGATACCACTGGGTGTTTCATCCAAGTCCATATTGGATGTAATGAACTCATCTCTGAAATACCTCTCTTGGTGTTCTTGGGGAGACTGGGAGAAATGAGGGTGGTGCATATTCCCTGTAGTGCCTGTGACATTTGAAATTTGATGGTAGCTCAGTTGGACCTCTCTTTTGTCTCAATGGTTGTTAGTTCCTTGAGAGCATGGGTCATAAAATCAGAAGCAACATGTACAACTGTCACTTGAACTCTTTCAATATGCCAAATGCTTAAAAAAAAAAAAAGAGGAGTGTTATTATCTCTACTTTACAGACAACAGAACTGATCTTCTAGAACGTCAGATAGCTGTTTAAGTCCTCAGAGAACTGTGTGTGCTTTCATTTAAGACCAATGGCTCTCAACCTGGGACGTTTTAAAAAATATTGAGTCATGTACCCCATCCTCAGCTATTTGGATTCATTCCACTGGGGCTGACATTTGGACATCTGTATATGTCAACACCCTGGGGTGATTTTAATGTGCAACCAGGGCTCAGAATCTTGGCCTTCTATCATGTCGCCTTGTTGTATTGTTATCCCTGGTGTCCAGTACAACATTCACCCAAGACAAAGGTTAGAGACATGTTTATTGATTAGTTCAGAAGGTGTTTGTGGCTGAAGGGAAGAGCAGGGGCTGAATGCCACTAGAAGTTATAAACTGTTCCCGTTAGAGGTTGGAAATGAACACTGTTTCCAGAAGACAGAGGCTGGCTATTCATTATATGCTTAGAGATATTTTGCAAACCTTCCATTGCAGGTGGTGTTGTCCTCAACCCAGCCTATTATGGCATGCCTGGCCACACCAACATCATGATCCATGAGGTGGGGCATGTCCTGGGGCTCTACCATGTCTTCAAAGGGGTCAGTGAGAGAGAATCCTGCGATGACCCCTGCAGGGAGACCGTGCCGTCCATGGAGACAGGAGACCTCTGCGCCGACACTGCCCCCACTCCCAAGAGTAAGCTGTGCCAGGACCCAGAGCCTGCCAATGACACCTGTGGCTTCACCCACTTCCCAGGGGCTCCATTCAGCAACTACATGAGTTATACAGGTATCACCATTGTCCTGATGGATTTCTTTTCTGTTAAGATTACGTGGAAGCCTTTGTGGGCTGGGAGGGTGGAGGTATGAGAATTAGAGAGTATCATCAAGAGTCATTCATGCCAGAGAATTGAAGCGTATTTGTCATGGCATTTATTTTTCATGTCCTTGAAAAACTTACAGAAGTATTGAAGTTTGAAGCAGTCTCATTGACTACATTCTCCTCCACTAAAATTAAAAGAAAAACATACCTCTGACACAGATAGTTAAAAAGGGAGACAAAGTCAAATACTCTCTTGAGAGCCCTTTGACCTCTAGAACATGGTTACCCTGCTTCTCTAAAACTTGGTTATCTTGCTTCTCTAGAACTTCGTTATCCTGCATCTTTGTCACATTCTTAGGGATTTACTATAAAGGAGATTCCAAAAGTGATTGAGAAAGAGGTTTTTGGGTCAAGGTGGCTGTTTTTACTGGTTTTGAAGTTGATCAGAAAGATGGCTCTGGTTAATGTTAGGCTCAGAGTTCCTTTTTCTTTCATGTTATTTTAAAAAGTATCAGATTTTCCTCTTCCAACACTAGCCAAGGGCTGATTCTTAGTCTTCCTATAAAAAATGGTGCTGTCTCACTTAAAAATGGTACTTTCCTGGTCCTGGGGGCAACTTTAGTGTCTGGTTTTGTTGTCTTAGATTATGCTTCTTTATCCTTCCATATCTTTCCTGTTTCTGTCAAAAAGCAATACTAGTCATCATCTCCTGATAATGAACTTAAATTTATCCCTAAAATTAAGGAGTGATGTGATATGATGACTTATCCCAGTGGTGAAGGAAAGAGGTAATTTTTCTATAGGGTTTAGGGACTTAGTGATAAGTTCCAGAACCACCCCACCCTTCTGCCCAAATAGAAAAAGGTAAATGATAAAATGCTGGCCATGCCTTTGAAGGGAAGAAAGAGTGTGAACTAGTCTTGTCCATGACCCATCAATATATTGCTATCTAAGTCTAATCTAGGCACATGATTCAGGTACATAAATTTCATAAGGACCAGCACTCCAGCCTCCCCCAACCAGCACACAGTGTCCCTTTCCAGGGCAGAGGGACCAGACAATGGGGTGCGGAGGGCAGAGCTCTTTAGGCACCACCTTTGAAGTGGACAGAGGAAACACCTGAGAAGGAAGGAGAGTGTTGGGTGCGCTTTCATGGAAAAAGACCTGGAAACTAAGATAACTCCCTTTCTAACCTTATGAAAGGTGTCCCTAATGGGGAATTTTGCCAGCTCCAAAGGGAAGCTGGGGATCACCAGTCCCAGGTGTGATGCCTCCTTGACGTTTTGGCTGTCTCTCCTCATGCATCCCCACTGAATACTCACTAACCTCGGCCAAAGTCACCAGGCATAAAGCAGGTGTCTAACTCCACGCACCATCATGGATAAGAGGGTCATATGCTGAAACACTGCCATCTTGTGGTTTCCTGAATAAACAGTGTCAGCTCAGAGCAACCTGTACCCCAGGGCTTGAGTCTCTCACTGGCCCAGCCCGAGGTAAAGCAAGCCCAGTTTGCTTTAGAGATCAGCCACTGTTCTTCTCTGCCTTCTCTTTTCCATCTCCAGCCTAGATACTTTCTGGCAAAATCTATCCCTGCCTGGGGGGACTTTGCAGGGTAAAGCCTCCATCTCTCTCGTTTCCTTTTTTGTCTCCGCAGATGATGCCTGCACTGACAGCTTCACCCCCAACCAAGTGGCCCGAATGCACTGCTATCTGGACCTTGTGTATCAGCAGTGGAGCCAGAGCCGGAAGCCCACCCCCATCCCCATCCCCCCCGTGGTCATCGGGCAGACTCCCAAGTCCCTCACTATCCACTGGCTGCCTCCAATTAGTGGCGTTGTGTATGACAGGTGAGAGGGCGCTGGCTTGTGGGTGAGCTGGTATCTTTCTCCATGGTGTTTCTTATGAATGAGGGAAAGAGCGTGAAGTTAGGGGAGCCCCAGTTTGTAACAATAAGTGTGCGCCATTGCCCAGGGCTGCCTCCGCCTCCCTGCTCCGTCCTTATCTCCTGAGCAGGGCTCCTGCGGCTCTCACGCAAGCCAACACTGCATCACGTGTGCCCGCTCCTTGGCCAGGGGCACCTCCGATGTTTCCTTATGTCCCATCTGGCGTGATCCCAGGAGCTGCGAAGAGGTTGACAAATGTGATAACGATGACCTGACAAAACTGAGATGGCACTTGCTACCTGTCCAGGGCAGCTGTTCTGCTTGGTGTAAGGATGGACGACAGTAGTAAGGGGCTTGCTACTTGCACAGTGGTGTCTGGAAGAAGGGAAGTGCGGCGTCTTCCTCCAGGCAGTTCTGGGGGTGGGTGGGTAACTGGCTATTCAAGCCATGCATCAAGGGTTTAACTGGTTCAAGTGGGCGTTTCTAATGCCTCCTTTCTATCCTGTTGTGCCCTGTGCCTGCCTGTTATGGCTATTACATCTTGTGCGATTGTCATTATCTGTTCATTTTCCTGTCTGTTCCACTACTCAACTGGCAGTTCTAAGGGGGCAGAACTGCTTTCTGTTATCTTGGTCTCTTGACCTGCCACAATAAACACCTAATTCATATTTAGTGAAGAGAATTGTTCTAGCTAAAGTTGGTTTTTATTCATCCTCTGCATATTGGGGTAATGATTACCAGGAACATTTCTGTGGCAAAGAGAGACGGAAGGAAAAGGGTGACCTCTGACAACTGGTGGGAAGATGGGGGGATGGGGTTTAACGGAGAAGGGTCGGAACCCCATCCACGGCCTGCTCTCCATTTTCCCAAAACCTGCCACTGTATTCTAAATAACCAGTGGTTGTGGCTTACTGGGGCCTTCTGTGTGAGAGGCATTCACTATGTGAGATATTTTACCTGAAATTATTTTCTTTAGTCCTCGCAGTGAGCCCAATCCCTGCTGTATCAGTGAAAAATCCGAGGCAGGGTAGAGGTGAACTGGGTACGTCCCCGGGAATTTCAGAACTGGAGGACGAGTAATAGATTGTTTCTTTGAATTTAGGGCTTTCTCACTGAGCAGGTGGATAGCTCCTCATCTGTGTGTGACACTGTCTTTCTGGGTGTCAGATCCCTGCTGAGGAAATGAGCGTCCCTGAAGCATGTTCCCATGTACTCCGGCTTTTCTGAAAGCCTAGGAGAGAGGGCAGGCAGAGACAGGGATGGGAAGAAGCAGGTGAATCATTTTGCAAACTGGCTTTCCCAGCTTTCTGGGATCTTGGTACCTCTCCTTGCCAGCCTGATGTGCATTTACTGCATGATGGTACTTAGATCCACAAGCCTATAAACAGTTTTGATTTTCACCAGCCCGCAAGCTCCCATGGACCCCTTTTGTGAGTTGACCTGTATCTTTGTGATGTGTGGAAGAAACCTCTTCCTGCGAGTGTGACCTTGGGTGGCTCTGGCTGAACACTAGGTCCTCCGTGGGTATGTGCAAACCCACGTTTTTACATCAGTTTATGTAACACGTGTAAACAATTTAATCTTTCAATTCTTTCTCTGGTACAAACGTTACGATAAAGCAGACATCACTGCTGGCTGGCTGCGAGGCTGTTGGCAGAAAAGGCTGCAGTTGGCTTCCTTTTCTCAGCGAGGTGGGCCACAGCGCCGAGGCCTCACGACACGTGTGTCGGGGAGACTCACGTCACATTCCCAGGGATTTGTGTCACGCTTGGAGTTGTGTTTACTCCTCCTCAGTAGGTATTTGGAATCCTTATGTCAGAGAGGAGCCCAACCACGCACTCAGCGGCAGCCCCGGAAGAGCCAAGTGCATCAGGGAACTGTGGTTTGGAATTGTGTCCGCAGCGGCCGTGAGTGCTGACTGCAGTTGGGGGTTGCAGTTAATGACAACTTTTCGTTGCCAAAGTACTGGACACTTGGTGTTTGGGAACTTGCTCAGAGGAATTAAGAAACTTCTGACTGTAGGCAGTTCATCTCTCTGAGCCTAAATATCCTTACTCGTAAGCAGGGATGAGAAATAATTTATGAAAAGCATCTCATGGGACAATGCCAGGTAGATAGTGTGCTTAATACACTGCAGCTGGTAGTGAGAGGGTAACAGATAGGAAGGCCAGAGGTCCCCAAGCGGCAGGAGGAAATAGACTACAAGTGGCAGCATTTCTTTCCTTCTCTACACAAAATTGAAAGAGGCTTCTTTTAATTCTGTGTTGAAGACACCTGGTTCTGCCTTGAGCTAACCAATGTGTTTTTCTTATGGAAATGTTTTTCTTAAGCTATGTTAATGAGACTCTGTTTTCTGCTTTGGAATCTGCCTTTGCTTCAAAATGGTTCCAGCTAAGACTAACTTTTTTCCTTTTCTCAAACCTTGGGTTGATAATGGCTCAACAAACCAGTATTCATGTCAATTATTTTATGGCCAGGGGATGACACACCTCATGCCATCCTATCTCAAAAATGCATATTGTGAAGAGCAGCCTGGTGAAACTCCCCCAGGCTTAAGGTATTTCTTTTATCTGATTAGAAGCTAACAAGCAATGGCTCAGCTAGTAAAGAATCCACCTGCAATGGGAGACCTCAGTTGGATCCCTGGGTTGGGAAGATTCCCTGGAGGAGGGAAAGGCTACCCACTGCAATATTCTGGCCTGGAGAATTCCATGAACTGTGTAGTCCATGGGGTCACAAAGAGTTGGACAAGACTGAGTGACTTTCACTTTCACTTTCAACAGACATAAAACACCTTGTTAAAAACTAGCAAGCAGGCACTCTTTCTGTCCCCTTCTAATGTTTACGTCAGAAGCTTTTCCAGTCTCTGTTATACTTTAATAAAACTTTGCTACACAAAAGGCTCCAAGTAGTCAAGCCTCGTCTCTGACCCCAAATCAAAATCCTCTCTTCTGGAGGTCACGAATCCTGGCGTAACACACAGCTCACAGCAGCAAACTTTCAGTAGCACAATCATTACCCTTATTTGACAATACTGTTTTCTACCATATTATCAGATTTTACTTTTCTCTTGCTGCTTCTTGAGAGACTGTAATTCGGTACCTCCGTTTGCAGATGGATCATTCACAACAGGGTTTCCACAAACTATTATGTGTAAAATAAGCTACAAGGATATGCTGTACACCATGGGGAATATGGCCAATATCTCATAATAGCTGTAAATGGAGTATACCCTTTGAAATTGAATCACTGTATTATATATTTAGAACTTATATAATATTATATAACAACTAGATTTCAATAATTTAAAAAAAAATCTTAGCATCAGAAACAGGCTTCATCAAGTGATTTACCCTTGCTATTTAGCTATTGACATTACCCTTCAAGATCTGGTGCTTGAAGAGCTCTTCATAGTCTTATTAATAGTCTCAAGGATGCCCACAGAACAAGCTCTCTCTGGGGGACTGCCTAGATCAGTCTCTGTCCTAACTGCTGGCACAGAAAGAAAAGAGCTCGGCCTGGAACCCCTCCAGGAGAAGGAATGGGAATGGGAATTGTCAACACCAGATATCAGTGTCCCATGATGGGAGCTAGACGTTGCAGTGGGGATAGTGCTGGTCATCCGGAGGAGTCAGGCCAAGTACCATCGCAGAGGATACACTTGCACGGGTTTGAGGGATGAATAGGAGCTTGCTAAACAAAGAAGCTTGGAAAGTCGACTTAGCAGGAGAGAGACCAGCATGTTTCATGGAACTGTGTGATGGGCAGGATGTTTTTGTGAAGTGGTGATTTGTTATTGTGATGGGAACATAAAATCCATGAAGAAACTGAAGGAGGTAAGGCTAAAGCTCTTCTCTGAAGGATCTTGGGTCATGAGCAGGAATTTAGGTGTATCCCCGTAGGTGTTGCAGAGCCAGGAGGCGTTACATTTCATATGACCCTTACATGTGTGATTAAAAAGTAGAACGTTAAAACATAAGACCACATGTAGCTAATAAGTTTACTGTGAAAACTGCTGTTTGTTTTGCTCAGGGGAATGCAAGGAGCCTCTGGCTGACTTACTGAGAGTCAGCATAGAAGCTGTTTTATGCTGAAAGATTCAGATGGTAATTATTTTGTGTTGACCATTGCTGGGATAGAAGCCCTCTTTCATCTCCACAGGCCTCCTTTGTGGCTTAGTTAAATTCTTCTGCTTCATAACCTTGAGATTTTCATGTCACTCTGAATTTTGCAAAGGTGAGGTCTATACAAGAAGAGAGTGAGTTGCAAAAGAGTTGTGTTCCCAGTTACCCCCTAGGGCCGCCATACCCACTGTCACTTCCCTGCCGTCAAAGGTCTTCTGAATTTTGCTATCCCAGTTCATCTGACCTATTCTTCCCATTTCCACCCCCCGCATTGTGTTCGCAGGGTCCCGGGCAGCGTGTGTGGTGCCTGCACTGAAGATGGGACGTTCCGTCAGTATGTGCACACAGCTTCCTCCCGGCGCGTGTGTGACTCCTCAGGTTACTGGACTCCAGAGGAGGCTGTGGGTAAAGGACCATGGCTTTTTCATTTACACCTCGGTGGCCACTGAGAATGAGGGTGGAGGCTAAGGGTGAAGTGGTGGCAGTAAGAATAAGGTAGTGTGCGCGCGCGTGTGTGTATGGTTTGCTGGAAACCTCCAGGGGTCTGCAAGTGACTCTGGCTGGGATCTTTGTGTGGATGGCCCACCTGTGATTAACGTGGTGATGGCTGTGCTGAATCAGAGGACAGCAAGGAGGACAGAGGGAGGGAGAACTCTGGGGACGACTTCAGGAAGAGCTGGCTCAGGCACATCATGTTACGCCGCCCGCCAGCCCATGGAACAGCCTTGCCACAGGATGATGTAAGCTGATCCCGTGCCCCCCATCAGGGAACACTCATGCACACTGGCTGAGCCAGCCCGGGTAGAGGTGGGGTGGACTAGGTGTCCAAACTCATCGTTCTCATCTACGCTCTTTTATGAGTCTGTTAACCTGTGGTGCTGGTTGTGCTTTGGATGTGATCTAAGCTAGGCTCTGGGAGGGGAAAATGTTTTTAGCTGTCCCCTTTTCTGTCCCTCCCCCCGACTTCTCAGCTACATATTCACTCACATACGTATATCAAAGCCTTACAGCAAATTAGGGTATGAACGCTATCCCAATTCAAGTCCCAAATATGCTATTGACATGAGTTGCAGCATCTTCTGATGAATGGCTTGACTTCTTCCATCATCACTGTCCTGTTTGGTCCATCAAACCATCATGTTTACCTAATCATCATCTTCTCTTTTTCTTTTATTACGATTGTAAAAACAACTCATAGTCATCATCTTCTCTTTTTCTTTTATTACAGTTGTAAAAACAACTCAATCAGATGTGTTGGACATGGTCCTATTTGAGTTAGTTTGCAGTCTTGACTCTGATAAGAAAAAAAGGAGAACGTTGGTCTAAGAGTCTACCATGTCCCCTTAGGCTCCCAGTTACTCAAACAACAGGAGCCTGAAGGAGGAATCTGGAGAGAGACAGTTGACCTAACTGATCGTATAGAACTTTTTTCAAATGAGTTTTCAGGGAAGAATGGAAAGTGACTATAAAATTTACATTGGCACTGCATAGGACTCATTTAGAGACTGGCATTTCATAAAAGGCCATTCTCGTGGCAAACAGTTTGTCCTGTGCTAGAGTTTTAGTGCCTATTTGACTGTCTGGCCCTGTACTTTTTCCTTTTTAATTCTTGGAAAAATTTAAAGTTATCTGGTAGAGGTGAAAGGAATTAGAAGTTCTGGGTTCTAACTCTTGTATTGTGTCTCCAGGCAAACCTAATTAGCTTTTAGGGCCTCCACTCCATCTTTTCACATGAGATCCTAATAAAAACTTTCTGACAGATAGTGCTACTATTGAGGAGTTGGCTTCCAAGGGCCTGCAGTCTGCTAGTATCTGGGGATGACTATTGGAAAATACTGCTGGGAAATACTGGTATTCCTTTGTTTTGAAGAGGTGAAGAATCAAGTCATATTTTAAATATAGAAAATGAATTGACTCCCTAGCAGAACATACACAAACATATATAATTAAAGATATGATCAAAATGTATTTAATGACACATTGGACAGTTATTGATCACCATCTACATCCTGAGTGCTATGAAGAACAGAAAATCGAACCAGACATATTCACTGCTTAAGTATCATCTTTTTGGAGAGAATTTCCCTGGCTGTATGATCTAAAATAGCCCCCAGTCTCACCCCATCATTCTGTAGTCCTTTTTCCTCCTTTATCTTTCTTCAGAGAGAACATTACCACTTGGAATTATACCTCTTTATTTACTGTTGCACCTTTCACCCTATGGTAAGATATATGTGGTCAGTACCTTTATCTTGTTCATTACTCAATCTCTGATACCTAGATTAGTGCTAGATGTAAAAGAGATATACAGTCAATTTGTATTGAGTTAATGAATGAATGGATGGATTCACAATATAGGGAAAAAACAATAGGGGTCGAAAGATGTAACACACACACATTTGAACTTATTTCCTCTGGGATTTGGAATATTGGTTTCCAAATCCTGAAGGGCTAAATCATTCTATTTTTGCACATATAGTTTGCAGATATTTCTGTGAAACATCATACAGCTCTTCTACACTAAGTAAGTGAAAGTGAAAGTGAAGGTCGCTCAGTTGTGTCTGACTCTTTTTGACCCTGTGGACCATACAGTCCATGGAATTCTCCAGGTCAGAATACTGGAGTGGGTAGCCTTTCCCTTCTCCAGGGGATCTTCCCAACCCAGGGATCAAACCCGTGTCTCCCACACTGCAGGCAGATTCTTTACCAGCTGAGCCACCAGGGATTAGTCAGTAAGGCAGGGGTTAAATAGTCCTTATTTTATAAATGAGGACACTGAGGCTTAGAGAGACTGGCCACAGTCACACAGATAATGCACAGCACCAAGTAGAGCCTAACTACGGTTTTTTAATTTAGCAGTTTTCTTTTAATTCCGCTTGTGTGATATAAAAGGAAACCACCTTGTATATAGATTATTTCCACAGAGATGACCTTAATATGTTAGTGATATTTGATTTTTCACCTTTGCATTTTTGGCTCCCAGGCTACTGAATCTCCTTTTTCTTCTACTTAAGAAAAGTGTTTCTATTTCCCACGAGCAGTTTTCTGATCTCCTGACTTACACATATCTGAACGAAAGGGGAAATTTCAGTGTCTGGCTTTAAAGTTTGACTTACAGTCCTTTGGAAGGCTTGTTAAGGTATGATCTTAGGGCATCAAAGTTTTGTGAAGAGCCTAGTCAAACAGAGTAGCAACAGCCTAAAACAAACATTGGCCTTATTAATAAAACAGGGCTTCAGAAGCATTACTTTATCATAAATTATTAATAAACTAAGTACAAATAATTCTCCTCGGCTCAAGGATTCTGTTTTTAATTTTTTTTTAAGTTTTAAATTTATTTATTTATTTATTTATTTTTGGCTGTGCTGGGTCTTCACTGCTGCATGTGGGATTTCTCTAGTCGCAGCGAGCAGGGTATACTCTTTGATGTGGTGCTCAGGTTTCTCATTGCATTGGCTTCTCCTTTTTGCAGAGCTTGATTCTAGAGCATGGGCTGAGTAGTTGCGGCTCATGGGTTTAGTCGTGCCACAGTATATGGAATCTTCCCCAGCCAGGGATTGAACCTGTGTCCCTGCATTGGCAGGCAGACTCTTAAGCCCTAGACCACCAGGGAAGTCCTGCTCAAGGATTCTTTGGGGCTTACCTTATCTCCATCAGCCTCATGTTTCCACTTAGGATTGGGGTCACTCCATTCTCAGTGCCATGCTGGGTTTCTCTTGTTAAAGGGCACCAGATAGAGGTGATTTGGAGCATAATGCTTTAGAATTGTTAGAGCTTTATCTTCAGTAAGGGCTTCCTAGGTGGCTCAAGGGGTAAAGAATCCACCTGCCCAAGAAAGGAGATGCTGGAGACACAGGTTTGATCCCTGGATCAGGAAGATTCCCTGGAGGAGGAAATGGCAACCCACTCCAGTATTATTGCTGGGAAAATCCCTGAAGCTGCTAAGCTGACAAGTTCCTATAAGAATATGCTCAAAGAATATGCTCAAAGTTCTCTTCTTCTTCTGACTCTTCTTCTCTCCTGACTATTGATAGGGATGACTCACTTTCAGATTTTTATTGGTGGTTTCTGATGCATCTTTCTTTCTGCTCATCTCCCTCAGGCCCTCCAGACGTGGATCAACCTTGTGAGCCGAGTTTGCAGGCCTGGAGTCCCGAGCTCCACCTATACCACATGAACATGACGGTCCCCTGCCCTGCGGAAGGCTGTAGCCTGGAGCTGCTCTTTCAGCACCCGGTTCAAGCTGACACTCTCACCCTATGGGTCACCTACCTCTCCATGGACTCCTCCCCAGCGCTCTTTGACACGGAGATCTTGCTGGAACACCAGAAGTCTGTGCACCTGGGCCCTTTGGACACTTTCTGTGATGTACCGCTCACTATCAAGCTGCATGTTGATGGGAAGGTCGTGGGGGTGAAAGTCTACACCTTTGATGAGCGGATGGAGATTGATGCAGCTCTCCTGACTTCTCAACCCCACAGTCCGTTGTGTTCTGGCTGCAGGCCTGTGAGGTACCAGGTTCTCCGCGAGCCCCCATTTGCCAGTGGCTTGCCTGTGGTGGTGATGCATCCTCAGCGGAAGTTCACAGACATGTGAGTTGGGCAGCAGGGCTTTCTAAACCATGGGGCCTCCTGTGGCTTTGGGAGTGGATTTTACTTCCTTTTTCTTTGTTGTGTTTTTGTTTTATTTTACATTCCAACATGCCCTTATTTGGAGAAACATTCAGACCCTCAGAGGGGATTTTATTCTAAAGTGGGGTCTCTGAGATGAACAAAAATATTTCCCAGAAAGGGAAAGTAGATGACCTGATTGATGATGTCATCATTATGATTCTAGACAAAAGAGGTCTGTGAATGATATGTTGGTCTCCCCTGGTGGCTCAGATAGTAAAGAATCCACCTGCAATACAGGAGACCTGGGTTCAATCCCTGGGTCAGGAAGATCCTCTGGAGAAGGACATGGCAACCCACTTTAGTATTCTTGCCTAGAGAATCCCTAGGACAGAGGAGCCTTGCAGGCTACAGTGCACAGATTGCAAAGAGTCAGATGCAACATGCATGCATGTTTCAGTTGGGCTGAAAGTAATTGCCAGAAATAAGTTGATCAGAGTCAGATACTCCTATCTGGTGACACCATCTAATCTTTGATCTTTGCTGCAACTTTTAAATAATCTGCCACAGCTCCTATATCATTTAAAGGTTATAGTCACCTCTTCCAGAGCTAAGTAGAAAAGCCAAGGGTTCCTGAAACACTATACTTTTATGACTTTCATTTTTCATTCTTCCCTTATTTCCTCCCTCCCTCCTCTCTCTCCTTCTCTTTCTCTTTCTTCTGTTCTTCCTACATTTAGTGAGTTCTTAAGTGTTCCTGGCACTGTGAGCTCAGTGCAGGGGACACAGACTAAGATAAGATCATTGGCTTAGAGTTCAAGAGTAGGAGGCTGGTATCTCCAAAGGCAAATTTTCCTCACCTCATAATTTTTTCAGAGGCTGCCCTGAGGGCAGAACTCTGGGTAAAACAAAAGTTTTATCAGAGGTGCTCTATTGGTTAGTTTTTGCCACATTAGAAATCATCACAAAACATAGTGGTTTAAAACAACAAACACATTTCTCATGGTTCTGTGTGTTGGCTGGGTGCACTCATCTGGACCAGCCTGACTAAGGCTACATGGCCCCGGATGACCTCATGCACACTTGAGGCTCAGGGAATATGCTGGCCTGGCTGGGAGGAGGAAGTTCTCTTTCCACATCTCTCCTTCACTGGGAGGCTTTGCCTGGGTTTGTCCTCATGGTGCTTTGCTGTGGTCAGCCGCTTCAGTCGTATCTGACTCTTTGCAACCCTATGGACTATAGACTGCCAGGTTCCTCTGTCCATGGGATTCTCCAGGCAAGATTACTGGAGTGGGTTGCCCTTTCCTTCTCCAGGAGATCTTCCCCGTCCAGGGATGGAACCTGCATCTCTTATGTCTCCTGCATTGGTGGGCAGCTTCTTTACCATTCATGTCACCCGGGAAGTCCTCATGGTGGTAGAAGGCTTTCCAGAAGCAGGAAGGGCAAGTCCCCAAATTCTCATACTTTTCAGGCCTCTGCTTACATCACTCATGATACCATTTCACTAGCCAAAACAGGTCACAAAGAATTTGAGATTCTGGAGGTGACAAAATTGATTCTATCTCTTAATGAGAGAAACAGTAAAGTCACATCACAGAAGCACACACATCTGGGATGGGAAGAATTTGTGGCCACTTTTCACTCTGCCATAGCTACAAATGAGCCAAGAAAAGTGTTCACCTTGAATTTTACTGCATTTTTCCTCCCATACTTGCTCTCCGAATTAGAACTAGAAGATAGTAAAATGGTCAAAAAGCTCATGCAAATGGGAGGCTAGATCATGGGACAGGTCTGAAAAGAAAAAAATGTTATTTTGGGGGACTTTAGTAAGCCAATTAAAATGATATTTGTTACCTTTTAAAATAATTTATTATTATTATTTTTGTTACATTTAGTAAGTTAAGTTTTGTGTTGCCTCATCATGATTTTCAAAATATGAGCTATTTAATGATATTTGTTATCTAACTTGACATACTCACATTCTCACACATACGCTGACACAAAAAAAATTTAAGGATAATAATATTCTATTTTATAGATGAGAGAACTAAGACTAACTTTAATTTTGTTGAACAGAGCTAGCAAGTGGCAAACTCAGGATTAAAATCCAATTTTCTGACTGAATCTCATTTTGGTTCTTTAGTAACACGTTACTTTTACAAACTCAGCTCATTGAAGATTGGGGCTACCTGCTGCTGAGTTTTCTCCCCAAGAAGCGTAAACACGTCCTGATGCTTCTTTCCAACCCTTTCCCAGCTAGAGATCAGTGTAAGACTTTTATGCATGGCTGGATGAGAAGTCAGACAGAAACCTCCCTGTGAAAGGGAAGCCATCAGAATTGATTAAGATATAAAACTTGTTTTGCTTTTGAAATACCTGGCACTCTTATGAAAAGAGTGCTTCCCTGCAGAAAACTAATTTGGAAATTTCAAAGTCTTTAATATTTAGGTGTCTTTGCTATTAAAATAACTAAAAACCAGTACAGAGATGTTTAAAGGTGTTTTTGAAACCCCACGACATTTCCTGTTTGCTGCTTGCAGCATCAAGCAAAAGAGTAGAAGCTTTGTGGTTGAGTTGAAGAGTGTGTTAAAGAAGAGAGGGCTCTGGTAGGATATCTGTGGGTACCACTTGTGGGAGAACCAATAGCCCTTTGAGATCCTATTCTCCTAAGTCACTCCCATTCTAGCGTGGCTCTAGTGGTACTTTTCCAATTAGGGCAAGCGTTGGATAAAAGTTAAGTTGAAGGCAGAATTCATCTTTGGAATCAGCAGCTCCCCTCCAACCCCCACACCACTGGCCCTTAGCTCCTTCCCCCTTGCAAATGTTCAGTCTCTCACATTCTTCACTTGATCAGTGCTCTTGGGCTCTAGATAGTCTGATAAACTCCTTCCATCTCTGGTGCCAATTGATAAAACTCATTCCTGGTTTATATGTATGTTGGAGCCTGGGGAGTCATTTAATGCCTTTCCAGTGGTGGAATTTTTTGCATCCCTAAAATAAGGATGGAAGATTTCCTCATCTCCTTCTAGGAGAAAGGTGCTTTTCCTCATAAGAATTCAATCTCCTCAAGACAAGAATTCTCTTGAGAGACAAGAAAACTGTGATTCATGGACCCAAGAAGGGCCTTGCTGAGCCCAAACTCTGAAGCATTCATCTTCAGCTTTACAATCATTTCAATGCTACAGAGGGGCCTTCCAAGTGGTGCTAGTGGTAAAGAACCCACCTGCCAACTAAGGAGACATGAGACGCAGGTCCGATCCCTGGGTCAGGAAGATCCCCTGGAGGAGGGCACAGCAGCCCACTCCAGTGTTCTTGCCTGGAGAATCCCATGGACAGAGGAGCCTGGTGGGCGATGGTCCATAGAGTCGCAAAGAGGTGGACATGACTGAAGCAACTTAGCATGTATGCACACATGCAGTGATATAGAAGACTAGGTTTTCAAAGTTGGTGGTTTTGTGTGTGTGTGTTTGTGTAACATGGTAAAGATATGCTCGAAATACCATCCTCCTAGATTGTGTAGGACTGTTAGCTGGTTCAGCATTCACTCAGCAATCACATACATTCGCTACGTAGAAGGTTCTGGGAATACAGAGATGAATACAGTTTTAAATACTCTGTAAGACTATATGCCCTGCTCTTGGTTTTAAACAACATGGCATATGTTTAACATTTATATTCCCTGTAATATTTATTTAAAATTCCTGCACACCATCTGAAAAAGACCCAGGGCCTGCTCCACTTCCTGGATGTATGGTTACGGCCCGTTGATTTCCACAGGGAGGTCATGCCTGGGCAGATGTACCGGTACCAAGTTCAAGCTGCAGCTGGAGCAGAACTGGGAGAAGCTTCACCTCCTCTGAGCCACATCCATGGAGCTCCTTACTGTGGAGATGGGAAGGTTGCAAGGTAAGGACATACCGTGTGCCTTGGACTGGGTGACAGAGGATGTCCCGCCTTGCTCGGACCATGAGGGTTTGCCTTGAGACTGATTTGGGAGGGGAAAGGGGCAAGGCACTGTGTGATTCTGGTATTGAACAAGATCTGGGACCTGGTTGTGATCTTGAGGGGTCATTCACATCTCTACATAGTTAAGGATGGACCCACTTTAATTTAGTACCAAGATATTGGGGCTGATTCTGTAGGGGTCTTCTTCAGGTTTCAGAGAACAAGTGCTGGACAGTGATTCAGGGAAGGAATTCATGGTGGAGAAGGTTATTTCCAAATGATGCTAAAAGAGGATGTGAGGGTATCTTTTGGATCAGTTGCCTGTCTTATGACCCAAGGAAAATCACTATAGCTTTATGAGCTTCAGTTGCTCATTTGATCCCTGGAATACCTCATTGCAATGCAATTTACAGCTATTCTATAAAATCACCAAGGTAAAAATGAAATCACTCCCTTGATTTCTTAACATACCACCTTCCTTTTCCTGTTGCCCTTTAGTTAGTTAGTTATTTCAGTCTCTCAGTTGTGTCTGACTCTTTGCGACCCCATGGACTGTAGCATGCCAAGCTTCCCTGTCCATCACCAACTTCCTGAGCATGCTCAGACTCATTTCCATAAAGTCAGTGATGCCATCCAACCATCTCATCCTCTGTTGTCCCCTTCTCCCCCACCTTCAATCTCTCCCAGCATCAGGGTCTTTTCCAATGAGTCAGTTCTTCACATCAGGTGGTCAAAGTATTGGAGCTTCAGTGTCAGTCCTTCCATAGAGTATTCAGGACTGATTTTCTCTAAGATTGACTGGTTTGATCTCCTTGCAGCCCAAGAGATTCCCAGGAGTCTTCTCCAACACCGCAGTTCAAAAGCATCAATTCTTCAGTGCTCAGCTTTCTTTATGGCCTTTCTCTATACCCTTTAGTGATATCAACCTAGTTCATTCTGATTTGCCAGGCAGTTGCCAAAATTTGTCACTGAATACTCCCATGTTCCAGTGACCATCCTATATTAACGTCCAAATGCTCAGCTCACCTAATATGTTGTTTATATAAAGCTGCTAGGAGTAAAAGACTGGAAGCCCAGATACTATAATTTGTCTTAGAGTCTGTATCCTAGTAAGATGGCTTGTTTTTAGCTTTCCAGATCAAGTAAAAATATCTTGTATCTTGAAGGCCTAATTGAAAGCAATCTATAACCTTTCTTGGGGTTTTATCCCATTGTTTAGCAATTACTAAATATTGTTTGTCTTCTCAGTCTTCTAATTCTTAAGCTAGTGTAAGTCTACTCCTTTCATAGTAGTATAAACACCAAATGTTCCCAGACTTCAGAAATACATCCAAGAGACTAAGATCCCTTTAATACCCAAACCTTGCTAGTTTGCTGCCACCTTCTGCCTCAGTCTCAGCTTATCCTTTCTCCCCCTCCATCTCAATTAAATATCTCCCTGTGAATCATTAGGTGATATTTAAGGGGCTCAGAAGAGCTCCAGTACCACTGTCCTTTATGTCTCAGCAAAGAAAAGAATTCAGCGAGAGGCAAAGTGATAGATAAGAAGTGATTTATTAGATTAGGACGCTTGTGAGATTTACAAGCTGGTGAGGGTCAGTGGCAGCGGGCAGTGGTGGTAAAGGTTCTCAACCAGAGAACTTACTGGGCTACAGTTTTATAATCAAAGGAAAAGTGGGGAGGGGGAGAAGAACTTCTTTGTCTTTCTTGAGTAGACGTCACGCTTCCATCATCAACTCCTCCTCCTGGTTGAGCAGGGGAGTTTTCTTGTCCCTACTTGTTCAAACTAGGTCTGCAAAGTATTATTTTTCTTGTGTGCAGAGGGCATGTCCTGGGGATAATTAACTTACTGAGCTCACTGGGCAGGATGTGGGTCTCATGACAACACTTATTTGATCATTTGGGGGCAATGTCTCGTGCTTCTGTTGCATGATTTTGTTGCTAAGCAAGCCAGCTTGGTTTTGTGGTTAAGTAAACCTGCTCTACTGAGTAATCATTAACTTACAGGGGTCACCCATATTTTTATGCATACAATCCCCTAGTGGGATTAACTATTTAAACATCCAACTTTGTCCCTACTCTGAGCTTCCCTGCTGGCTTAGACAGTAAAGCGCCTGCCTGCAATGTGGGAAGCCTAGGTTTGATCCCTGGATCAAGAAGATCTCCTGGAGAAGGAAAGGGCAACCCACCCCAGTAGTCTTGCCTGGAAAATTCCATGGATGGAGGAGCCTGGAGGGCTACAGTCCATGGGGTCGCAAAGAGTTGGACACAACTGAGTGACTTCACTTTCACTTTTGTCCCTATCACCTAGGGATGGCTCATGTGTGCACAGAACAAATCTGGTTGTTGTTGATGTTTTCTATGGCTACCTCATTTTAACTTGCTACCCACTGATTAAGGCGTCTGCGGGACTAGGTGACCATTACTACCCAAACAGAGCCCTCCTTGAACAAAACAGTTGATCTTATGTTGTAGCATCTCCTACAGCAGCCTTCCAGTGAAGGTTCTGATGTCCCAGGATGCCACATCTGCCTGGGGTTCTGGGGCTGAACAAGATAAGGGCTGTCTTCCTAGTCTGACATTGTACATTCTAGCCTGGGCTTTGAAACAGCTTCATCTGTAGTGACACCTGCTTGGCTGCTGGGCTTCACAAAGCTCCTTATCAAATGTTCCTTTAAACTGTGCCTATATCACCTCTCTATAGAGTGTCATACTTTGTGCTTGCAACATTGGAAGGCCCTGCCTGCCAATGCAGGAGACATGGTTCATGGGTTCATGGGAGATCATGGGATCCCTGATCTGGGAAGATCCCATATGCTTCAGAGCAACTAAGGCCATGTGCCACAACTATTGAGCCTGTGCTCTGGATCCTGGGAGCTGCAACTATTGAAGCCCTCGCACCCTAGACCCTGTGCTATACAGTGAAAGAAGCCACTGCAATGAGAAACCTACACACCACAACCAGAGAGGCCCCTGCTCCCTGAAACTAGAGAAAAGCCGGCACAGCAACCAAAACTAACTAACTAAATAAATATTTTTAAAATGATGTTAATTAACTAAAAGAGAAAAATCATTTTATGTATACAAGTGTGTATGTTTGTATATCAGAATGTATACTTTTACCTTGTAGGAACCTGGGAGAAGAGTGTGATGATGGAGACCTTTTGAATGGAGACGGCTGCTCAAGGGCATGTGAATTAGAGGAAGGTTTCAACTGTGTAGGTGAGTTTAGGAGCACCTGCTCAGGCTTATGTCCTATGTTTGGAGATGTCTCTGAGCTCTTGATGAGACAAGATGAGCTTGATATCAAGCTTGATATCAAGATGAGCTCTTGATATCTGGCAATGTGTAATTTAGTGGTAATAACAATAACATTTTCTATGTATATTGTGTGCCTGGCACCAACTGTTTCACGTATATTATCCTGTTTAATCCCTACAATAAATATAAGGAGACTAAACAGAGTCACAGAGAGCTTAAATAACTTGCTTTCTCTTACACAACTGGCAGTGATGAAATCAGGATTTGAACCAGGGAAGCAAATCCACATGTTAAACTACTAAATTACCCAGCCTCCTAGATTAATGTTACCAAAGATTGCCCTTGGGTCCTCACGTCTAACATCAGACTGTCAGCCAAGTAGCACAATCACAGATTCAACATAAAAATTATGGTGGGACATGTTTTAAGCCAAAGAGAGTACAAGATATCTCTTGGTGTCTGTGTTTAGTAGATAAGATTATGAAGAGTGATACACAGCATTTCTTAATCCTGAAAAGTCACTGATAATAAGTTATTGCTAGCTGCCATTGACCCTAGACTCTTGCCACACAGGAAGGCCCTCCAGAACACTTCTCCTGACTTTGATTAAAGCCATCAACAGGATTCTTTGCAGATTATTTTTTCATTCCTATGAGCATGCATGCTTAGTTGCTCAGTCAGGTCCAACTCTTTGTGACCCCATGGACTGTTGCCCGCCAGGCTCCTCTGTCCATGGAATTCTCCAGGCACATTGGGGTGAGTAGCCTTTCCCTTCTCCAGGAGATCTTCCCGACCCAGGGATCGAATCTGGGTCTCCTGCATTGCAGGCGGATTCTTTACCATCTGAGCTATCAGGAAAGCCCTCCTAGGTGCATTCCGTTCAGTTCAGTAGCTCAGTCGTGCCTGACTCTTTGTGACACCATGAACCGCAGCAAACCAAATCTTTGTGCACACATTGAAGTAATTCTGTGGCACATATTTACTCATCAAAGTTATTTTTAAAAGCAGTGCATTTAACAATATTTTAATGTTTCTAAATTTCAAGATAAAGTTGGATGTGATTATAATTATGCATAATTTATTCAGGTATTAAATACTATAAGAACACACAAATGCTCCTGCTTTCCTGAGCAGAATAATAAAATTATAAAATCTTAGTGGTCTTACATCTATCCATATAACAAAATGTGTTCAGTGCCCTCTATATACCACAAGTCTCATAGAGACCCTGATCCCTTCATATGTCCAGCCTCTTTCCCTTATAGAAATTGCTATATCAGTTCTCAAACTTTTCTCACATGCATCTAGCAGTAAAGATTGCACCTTGAAAGACCATTCTGTTTAAAAGTGGCTTTATCTATTGTAAAATTCTTCTCCCCCTTTCTGGTTTGGAAACTGATGTTCAGGGCATTTTAGTGACTTGTCCATGGGCATATAATGAGGTGTCTACAAAGCCAGTGTTGGAACTCAGCTTTCCTAATTCTTAATCAAGTGCTTTTTCCTTGCTATGAAACTACAGAGGATACATTTTTTTTTCCTGTTTTATTTGACTACCATTCACATATTTGAAATGCCTCCCCATTATTCTCCTTTCCAGTCCAAACATCCCCTCATGTGATTAGGTTTCCAGGCCCTTTCCTATTTACCCTAACTTGGCATGCTTCCTGTGGTCAATGCCCAGAAAGGAATTCAATACTCCAGATGTGGTCTGGCTGTGTAAAATACACTGAACCGATTACCTCCCCTCTTCTGTACACAAGTATTTGCTAATGCCATCTCTGTTTGCATCATTCCTTTTTTCACATCATGGGCTCATGATACATGTACACACACACATAAACACACACACAGCCTTCGCCACTGCAGTTCATCTCATCTAACTTAAAAGTGGACCTGACTTTGTTTCCATCACATTTAATTCCATTAAATTTGTTCATATTTCTTTACCCTCCAACTCCAGGAAGATCATCGTTAAATTATTTTAGCTTTACATGGCAAAGTTAAAATGGTCTATTCCACAGCTAGATATTTATTTCAGTTAATAATATGCTCATAGTATTTAGTTCTATATAGTTCTAAAGCTCATAGCGTATGCTAAGCATATAGTTCTATTCAATCATTTCTCAAGAGACTAAGTTTGAAGGAACCATTGTGAAATGTGTTATAAAAGTGGTCTGCTATTTTTGCATTGATTTGAAGAAAAAGAAGCAAAATTTTTAAGTTGACGGTAAACAAAAAATAGAGAAGAAGCAAGGAGAGACTGTCATTGGATTATATAGAAAAACAAGACATGTATACATGTGTATATTATAAAAATATGTCATAAAATATGCATTATAAAACAAACACATGCATATGTACATATGTATACATTTAAATATGCACAAACACACATATAAAACTACATACATGCATATATATGTATATATGTATGTGTGTATATAATATACAAACGTAAACTATACATGCATATATATGTACATGTGTGTATATGTGTTCCATATATATATATGTACGTATGTATGTAAGCCTTTGACTGTGTGGATCACAATAAACTGTGGAAAATTCTGAAAGAGATGGGAATACCAGACTACCTGACCTGCCTCTTGAGAGACCTATATACAGGTCAGGAAGCCACAGTTAGAACTGGACATGGACCAACAGACTGGTTCCAAATAGAAAAAGGAGTACATAAAGGCTGTATATTGTCACCCTGCTTATTTAACTTATATGCTGAGTACATCATGAGAAACGCTGGGCTGGAAGAAGCACAGGCTGGAATCAAGATTGCCGGGAGAAATATCAATAACCTCAGATATGCAGATGACACCACCCTTATGGCAGAAAGTGAAGAGGAACTAAAAAGCCTCTTGATGAAAGTGAAAGAGGAGAGTGAAAAAGTTGGCTTAAAGCTCAACATTCAGAAAACTAAGATCATGGCATCTGGTCTCATCACTTCATGGCAAATAGATGGGGAGACAGTGGAAGCAGTGTCAGACTTTACTTTTTTGGGCTCCAAAATCACTGCAGATGGTGATTGCAGCCATGAAATTAAAAGACGCTTACTCCTTGGAAGGAAAGTTATGACCAACCTAGATAGCATATTAAAGAGCAGAGACATTACTTTGCCAACAAAGGTCCATCTAGTCAAGGCTATGGTTTTTCCAGTGGTCATGTATGGATGTGAGAGCTGGACTGTGAAGAAAGCTGAGCGCCGAAGAATTGATGCTTTTGAACTGTGGTGTTGGAGAAGACTCTTGAGAGTCCCTTGGACTGCAAGGAGATCCAACCAGTCCATCCTAAAGGAGATCAGTCCTGGGTGTTCACTGGAAGGACTGATGTTGAAGCTGAAACTCCAATAGTTTGGCCACCTCATGCGAAGAGTTGACTCATTGGAAAAGACCCTGATGGTTGGAGGGATTGGGGGCAGGAGGAGAAGAGGACAGCAGAAGATGAGATGGCTGGATGGCATCACTGACTCGATGGACATGAGTTTGAGTAAACTCTGGGAGTTGGTGTTGGACAGGGATGCCTGGCGTGCTGTGATTCATAGGATCGCAATGAGTCGGACGCGACTGAGCAACTGAACTGAGCTGAACTGATATATATATATGGAATCATCATGGAAAAGTCATTCCAAATACACATATATTGGCTTTGGGGAGTAACTTAGAAAGGCCTTGGATTTAACGGCATACAGGAGTTCAAAACCCAAAATAGGCTCAGAACCAAGTCCTCGGAGCAGGAGCCATACTCCTGGCAAGTAGAGATAGATTTACTAGAGAAGGGTCTCTGACTTGAAGAAATTATTAAGGAAAATAATTAGTAACTACATGTTGATAAACAGCTGAAAAATTACTGAAACAGTCCTGTGGTATTTCTGTAAAGAATTTAAAATTAAAAGAATGGAATAGTAACAGTTAATTTTAGTGATGTTACTGAATGTGTACCTATGCATGCTTGCATGCTAAGTTGCTCTATTTGTGTCTGACTCTTTGTGACCCTACGTACTATAGCCTGCCAGGCTCCTTTGTCCATGGGATTCTCTAGGGAAGAATGCTGGAGTGGGTTGCCATGACCTTCTCCAGGGGATCTTCCCAACCCAGGGATCACATTGGTGCCTTTTATATCTCCTGCATTGGCAGGTGGGCTCTTTACCACTAGTGCCACCTGGAAAGCCCATGTACCTATGGGTTGAGCTATTTTAAATTTTGATCTTAATTTCATGTCCTATTATTTTAGGTAGAAATGAAGAATTAGAATTGTGTTACTAATAGGGGTAGACAGGGCAATAATACTAAATAAATGGCTTTATAACTGCATCTCAGTTTTTTTACATTTGAAGAAAGCTAAGTTATATATCAAACGGCTCAGGGGGTAAAGAATCTGCCTGCAATGCAGGAGACACAGGAGACATGGGTTTGATTCCTGGGCCGTGACCATCCCCTAGAATGGCAACCCACTCCATATGGACCATGGACAGAGGAGCCTATTTGGACAGAGCAGGCTACAGTCCATAGGGTCACCAAGAGTTGGACATGACTGAAGTGACTGAGCACACACATAGTTTACATGTCTATAGTTAGTACAGACTATAAACTTAGTAGAAGTTATCCTACGAGCAAGTAAGGACCTTGTCCAAGGAATTGTAGCTTGCTTTACAGGCCCAGTGATTCTTCTCATATATTCATTACTCACATATTTGCTCTTGAAGACAGTCTCTCTGCCTTGGTTGAGGTACCGTGAAGTAAGAGAAAGCCCCTGAACCTGCTTTCTGTAAGCCTGGCTCAAAGCCAAGCAATATTGCTTCTGCATCAAGGGAACTTTGACAAGTCACTTATAATCATGGAGTCTCAGATTGTCTATTGATGAAACAAACAAAAAATACATACCTCACATGGTTCTTGTAAGACTAAAAGAAATAATACATATGTAACCCTTATAAACCTAGAGCCCATATTGTCCACTTCAGAGTAAATTGCGTGGTTAATTGAAGAAATACAGCAGCAAAAAAGTAATTGGAAACAAATCCCTCAAATGTTTTATTTAAAATTTCAAAGACTATGAAGAGGTTCCAAGTACATATCATATCCTACCATCCATTTAAATTTCCTTTATTCTTTTACCTACTTCTCTTATATCCCTAGCTTCCCCTAGTACTTTGCTCAATGATTCCTTGAAGTTTCTTTCTACATCCATCCCACAGCTGCTTTTTTCCTTCCTGTTCCTTCTCCTCTAACCCCACTCACTTTGTAGATTTTTTGTTATCTCAATGGATTTTATCATTCTCCCCATGAAAAATTATCCTTCTTTAGGGGTATGATATCTATATGTTTGAGGTGGGCATTAGACTGGTTAGTAATTACAGGATTCTCTTTAGCAGCTGGAGTAAAAATGTAATTATTTTTACTTGACACATATAAAAGTACCTTTTCAAATGTCATATAATGTTTCTTGACAGGGGAACCAAGCCTGTGCTATATATATGAGGGAGATGGAATATGTGAGCCTTTCGAAAAGGAAACCAGCATTGTAGACTGTGGCCTCTATACTCCCAGAGGATATCTGGATCAGTGGGCTACCCAAGCTTTTTCTTCTCATGAAGACAAGAAGAAATGTCCTGTTTCCTTGGTCACTGGAGCACCTCATTCCATGGTAAGTTAAGACTAGTCAAGGGTAAGCAAAATTGTTAAGTGATTCCCCCAGATACTGATCTTGAGCTTACATTTTTTTCTCCTAACTTTGACACCAAATTTAGTTAACAAACTCAGAATTAAATAATGTTAGATGAAAAGCTTCTAGGCTATCAATTAAGTCTCATCCCCCACCCTCACCCCACTTACCTTCACTAGTTTTCATCTAGGAACCTTTGACTATGCAATAACTGACCAAAAGGTACACAAAAGCATCTCAAAATTAGCCTTATAATATACACATCAGAAATTGCACTTAGGCTTTGCATTTGGAGGAATTTATCTTGAAAGAAGATAAAGGAGCAGTAAAGTCAGAATACTTGGATGACACTGTTGGATCTATCAGTATCATTATGATTATTACTAAGTGACATTTGGCAAGTCACTTAACCTCTCTGGGCTCCAATTTTCTCATATGTAAATCTTTTGCATTTAACTCAAGGTTTGTTGCAAGGATCAAATGAAATTTAAAATATATATTAAAGATCAAAATATAATTTGATTTAAAAATTATTGTTATTAAAGACTTTCTAGAATTAGTACTAAAATCAAATCCATAGGCACACAATTTTCCATGAATATCTACCTAAGTAAATAGAAGATCCTCTGAGAACTTTGAGGACTGACTTCTGTGAGTTATAAATACCTAAAAGAAGATTAAGTGAAAAAAGTGAAAGTGTTAATTGTTCAGTTGTGTCCGACTCTTTGCAACCCCATGGACTGTAGCCCACTGGGTTCCTCTGTCCATGGGATTCCCCAGGCAAGAATACTGGAGTGGGTTGCTATTCCCTCCTCCAGGGGATCTTCCCAACCCAGGGATAGAACCTGGTTCTCCTGCATTGCAGGTGGATTCTTTACTGTTTTAGCCATCAGGAAAGCTCAAAGATTAAGGGCTTTGCTTTTTGAATACTATTCTAGATGTTTCCATTGCCAAATATACTCTTCCATGCTTTACAACAATAAGTAATACAGTCATTTTGACAGAAGTAAGATTTGTTAATAGCTCTCTAGGTATTTTAGGCCAGAGGCAAATCATTGGTTTTTGGTCTTGAGGAGACACCCCAGGAGACTGAGGAACTAGCCAAGGCTGGTGGTCGAGGTCAAGGAACTCATCAAGGACCCACGTGTCTCTGAGATTTTGGCTCTTTCTACACTTTACTTGCAGTTTTCTTTCTCAAGCTCATAAGATGACTACTGCCCTCCAGGTGTGAAGTCATTATTTCAAGCAGGAAGAAGGGGGAAGGTCAAAGGGAAATAGATGCATGTGAGCTGAGTCTGTTTTTAGTGGGAAAATGGGAGCTGTTCCAGGAATATAGGCATCTACCAACATCCCATTGTTCAGATCCAGGTCACTCCACCAGCCTTAGTTGTAAGGGGCCCTGAGGAGATGAGAGTTTATAGCTGGATACACTGTCACCTTGAACAAGATTAGAGTTCGTTAATAAGAAAGAGGGAGGTATGGATATGGACAGCCAATTAGCATGCCTGTCTCACTTCTTTAGCTAATTTTGAAGGCATCTTTCTCAAGAATTCTGATGTCCAGTGGTGGAAAGTTAGGTGATTCTGAGTTAGTAACAGCTCTCTAAAGCAGCTTTTAGTCTAGCTTGTCTGTCTTCCCCAAGTGAAGTGGGAAAATTTTTCTGGAATTTCTCTTTCCTGGTTCCTTTTCCCAACCTAGTGTTTCCTTGACTCAGTTGTCTCACTGCTGGGGCAGTAGATCCTTCCTGGTAAGGACAGAATCATCATCTTGGACAGGGGTCCCTAACTAATCCTAGGAGCAGTTGACTGATATGTCCCAGGATAATTCATTGAGCAAGATCCCTGGGCCATTGATGGGCCGTAAATTGTCACGTGTGTTCTTCTACCTGGTAAGTTGGATATTGAGGCTAAGAGAGAGCACTGAGACATTCTACCTTGAGAAAAGTTTTCTGCCAATAATGTCATCGTGAGATATTCAGAAAGAGGAAAATATTGGTTTTGAGCCGGGAGTTTCATTATCTTTACTTATCTCTCACCCTTCATGTTTAATTTTTGGTTGAAATTGCATTTCAGGTTTGCACATCATACCATCCAGATTTACCAGAGCACCATCCCCTAATTGGCTGGTTTCCCTGCGTCCCCAGTGGAAATAGACCTGAAGATGAAGGGAGTAAGCAGCCAAAAGGTAGCCTGCAGAGAGAGGATGAGGTTTGGCTCAAAGTAAGTGACCCAAATGTTTTTTAGTGAAAACTGGATAGACTGTGCTTTTGTGTGTGTGTGTGTGTGTGTGTGTGTGTGTGTGTGTGTATAAATGATACATTGGAATGTCAGGAAATTTCCTTTTGTCATCTGAAAGTTTTTATGTTTTGAATTTATTTTCATTTCTTTTTGAATGTTGAACTTTTCTTTATAAGAAATCACTCTATCAAAGTGTAATACTCATATAGAAAAGTACAAAAATCAGAAATGACTGATAAATTTTTACAAAGTAAACATCCTCTCTAACCACTACAGAGATCAAAAAACAGAAAATTAACATCACCCCCAAAAGGCTCTCTCATTCCCCCTCTCATTATACTACAGAGGTATCTAGTATTTTTCCTTCTATCACCAAAGATTAGTTTTGCCTGTTTGTATTTTATCTGAAAAATTTGACAGTCTGTAGTATTTGTGCTGATTCTTTCTTACTCAGCATTCTATCTGTGGGATTCATTCAGGCTGCTCTACTTAGAAGCAGTGTTCATGTCCACTGCGGTGCAGAATTCCAGTGGGCCAATGGGCCATACTTTAATTAATCATAGTAATGAACCTTTAGTTTATTTCTAATTTTTCTCTATTGTATATTACAAATAGTTCTGCTATAAATGCTTCTGTACATTTCTTTTGGTGAATGTATACAGACAGTTGGGTATATTTGGAACTGCTAGATGGTAATTAGGCAGATGATCTGCTTTAGTAGTTAATACCAAATGGTGTTCCACTTGGTTATACTAGTTTATACTCCCAGCAGAGGTTTATGAGTATTCCAGTTGCTTTATATTTTTACTGATTACTTGGTATTTTAAGTCTTAATTTTAACCATTAAGTATGTAAATATACCTCCTTATGGTTTCAATTTACATTTACATGTTGACTAATGAAGTTGTAATGTTTATATGTATATTGGCTGTTTGTGTTGATATATCCTTTTTTCCCCTCTTTTTTTCTGAAGGGTTTATTCAAGTCTTTTGCTCAATTTTCTATTGGACTGTTATTTTCTTCTTAATTTATAGGATTTTTTTACAATTTTCAGAATATATAAATCATATTTCAGTTGTATATTATTTAATATTTTCCAGCACTCCATGGCCTACTTTTTTTTTTAAACTCTTAATGGTATATTTGACGAAGAGTTCTAAATTTTACCATAGTCCAATTTATTTTTCTTTTTCTTTATGGTTAGTGCTAATCATGTACTGTATGAAGAAGTCTTTGCTCACCACAAAGACATACTTTCCTATGTTATCTTCTAGAAATGTTATTGTTTCACCTTTTATATATAGATTTACAATCCTCTGGAATTTTTACATATTGTGTGAGGTAGGGATCAAGATTTTTTTCCCCCTAGAACTAGAACCACCGTTGAAAGTGAAAGTGTTAGTTGCTCAGTCGTGTCTGATTCTTTGTGACCCCATGGACTATAGCCCACCAGGCTCTTCTGTCCATGGAATTCTCCAGGCAAGAATACTGGAGTGGGTAGCCATTTTCTTCTCCAGGAATCTTCCTGACCCAGGGATCAAACCTGGGTCTCCTGCATTGCAAGCAGATTCTTTATCATCTGAGCCACCAAAATAACAACTTGAAGGCAATATGTAATCCTTTGCCAATAGTTTCGAATCCTTTTTGTGAATATATTAAGTGTTTTTTCATTTATATTCATTAGAGCTTCATCCCTTCTTTAAAAAAGAAAAATTTTTACTTTCTTGTCAGGTTAATGATGAAGGCCAGGTTTGACTCCTAGAGTAAGTTTCCTTTTTTTCCCTAGTTTTCTGGAATATTTTGTGAAAGGTTGGTGTTAAATTTTGGCGGACTTCATCAGTAAAGCTATCTGAGTCTGGTATTTCCTTTGAGGAAAATGTTTAAATATATGTTAAAATCTTAAACCAAATATTGGAGAATTGGGGCTTTCTATTTCTTCTTAGGTCAACTTTGGAAAAAGTAATTTTTTTTTCCAAATAATTTGTCCATTTTTTCCTAAAATTTTTGATTTATTGGCTTTAAGGTTTTCATAACGCTCTCTTATTTTGTGTATTTCTACACTCCCTAGGACTTTTTTTAGTTATTCTATTGCTAATTTTTGGCTTCTTTTATCTTTTTGTTTAGTATTGCTAAAGACTTAACAGTTATATTAATCTTTTATCAATGTTTTTATAGAACCAAAGATTATACATGTGTGTATATATGTACTCATATATATACATATACATAAATATACATATATAAACCTAAAAGGAAGAAAACAATGAAAGTAGCATACATGTGTACTCTTATTTTCATTATTGCCTCCTTTTATGTTTATATTTAATTTGCTCTTGAGATGATGCTTAGATCATAAATTTTTAGTTTCTTTCTTTTTAAAATATAAATATTAAGGTGACAAGTTTCCTTCTAAATGTGACTTTAGCAACATATTGCATTTCAAATGTCTTATTTCTATTATCATTAAGTTCAAACATATTTTCTAATTTTTATTTGACTACTTTTTTGATCCTTGCTGCTGCTGCTGAGTTATATATAAATATGCTGATGAACGTCCAAACATTTGTTTGGAAACTATTTATTTTTTTGTTTTTGATTTATAGTTGAGTCTTCTGTGCTCAAAGATTATATTTGGTGTGATTTCAAGCCTTTGTAATTTGTTGACCTTTGAATTATGGAAAAACATATGGTTAATTGGGCTTCCCTGGTGGGTCAGTGGTAAAGAATCCACCTGCCAAATAGGAGATGTAGGTTTGATCCCAGGTTTGGGAAGATCCCCAGAGAAGGAAGTGGCAAACCTCTCTAGTATTCTTGCCTGGAAAATCCCATGGATAGAGGAGCCTGGAAGGTTACAGTCCATGGGGTCACAAAAGAGTTGGATGCAACTTAGTGACTAAACAACAATATGGTTAATATTGATAAATATTACATGTACTTTGAAAGAAATATGTAGTATGAAATAGTTGGATATAGGATTCTATATTTTTAACATAGATCAAGTTCATCCATCATGTTAAAATTTCCCATATTGTATATTTTCCTTGAAATTCTTTCTATCAGTTACTGAGATATATGTGTTAGACTTTATTAATAATCATAAATTTGCCTGTTTCTCTTTTATTTTTGCCAGTTTTTTTATTTACACATTGATTTATTTGCGTTTTGAAACTATTATTAAATATTCAGGCAATTCTTACTTTGTAGCATGGAAACACAAAATGACCATGTGTCCTAAAACTGTACAAAGTAAGCTAAATAATCAATGGGGAAAATTACAATTGTTACATGATATTTTTGTCACAACATTAAAAACTTTTATTTTTAGAAGTATATGTGAAATGAAATGAAAAAATAGTAAAATTTAGCTCATTATAATTTAAAATATTACAGAGAATTAAAGTGTTTCATTTCTTTGTAAAAAATTTATAAGTATAGTTTTAACAGTTCTTGCCTTTTTATTTTTATTTTTTGCATCATATGACTTATATTACAAAGCAAGTGATTTTTCTATACTATTGTGAATTGTAATATTCCTTTCCAAGTTTGGTCATCTTCCAACATTTTATGGTACTTTGCACTTTCAATGTTATGAAACATCTCTGAGAGTTCTTTTAATATGAATTTTTTCTTGGCATCATTTCCTCTGGGACATCTTTATCCTTTTTGTCACAACCACTTTTCTCCTTTTTGCTGATAATTTCATTTTCACTAAGTTCCTCTGGCTGCAAATACAGAGTCTCTCAAACAGCAGCAGCATCAGCATTCCTGTACTCAATTATTTCATCTGTAATTCTGTTTACCTTTCATTCAAATTTCACCTCTAGCATTATAATTTTTTGTTTCTTTGCTGCACTTTCATCTTCCCTAGAGGATCCCTTCTTTTGATTATCCATTTTTTGTAAAATGTCATGTGGGTAATATGTCAGTGGGAGATGAGACAATGCAACTACACATTTTTCTGTCTCTGTGTGAACAGAATAACAGGTACACAGGGACCAATCAATGACAATTTAAAAGAAGAGATGTAATTAGTCACTTTATCATGATTCTCATTGGTTATTTATATGGTGATTTGTGGACGAAAGGACTATTAGTGGAGTTTATACTTTTTGCAGTTACAATTAATATTTTTTGCTAATTGAAATTTGAATCACATTATCTGGTATTACATAACTAAATTGTGATAACTGATATTTGTGAATATGGAAAGTACATAAAGTGAAACTACTGTCAATAGATAATTTTAGAACTTACTACATCTTCCTTGTGGATTATCTCTTTTAACACTAATAAATGTCTATCTCTAAGAATATTTCTTGCTGCACTATAAACTTGGTATAATATTAGTATAGATATATATTTTTGTTTGTTTGCATATTGTTTCCTCTTCCATTCTATTACTTTTAATCCTTCTGTGAAATTATATTTAATATACTTTATTTGAAATCAACATATCTTTATATATATGTAGAAAATATAAATAAATCTAAGAAATCACCATATATATAAACCTAAAATTTTTTATTTTCCAATTGTAGTATTTAGTCTAATTACATTTAATGTAATTAATGATGCTTCCCTGGTGACTCAGTGGTAAAGAATCTGCCTGCCAGTGCAGGATGCAGGAGATGTGGGTTTGATTCCTGGATCAGGAAGATCACTTGGAAGGAAATGGCAGTCCACTCTAATATTCTTGCCTGGGAAATCCCATGGACAGAGGAGCTTGGCAAGCTACAGTGTGTGGGGTCACAAAAGAGTCAGAAACAATTTAGCAACTAAGCAGTTTTAAATTTACCAGCGAATCATTTGTTGCTCACTTTTCCCTCATAATTTGTATTTTCCTATTTCTTGCCCTTTTTAGATTAAATCAATTCAGTTCAGTCACTTAGTCATGTCCAACTCTTTGTGACCCCATGGACTGCAGCACGCCAGGCTTCCTTGTCCATCACCAACTCCCTGAGCTTGCTTAAACCCGTGTCCATCAAGTCGGTGATACCATCCAACCATCTCATCCTCTGTTGTCCCGTTCTCCCCCTACCTTCAATCTTTCCCAGCATCAGGGTCTTTCCCAATGAGTCAGTTCTTCACATCAGGTGGCCAGAGTATTGGAGTTTCAGTTTTAGCATCAGTCCTTCCAATGAATATTCAAGATTTATTTCCTTTAGGATGGACTGGTTGGATCTCCGTGCAGTCCAAGGGACTCTGAAGAGTCTTCTGCAACACCACAGTTCAAAAGCATCAATTCTTTGGTGCTCAGTTCAGTTCAATCGCTCAGTCATGTCCGACTCTTTGTGACCCCATGAACCACAGCTTGCCAGGCCTCCCTGTCCATCACCAACTCCTGGAGTCCACCCAAACCCATGTCCATCGAGTTGGTGATGCCATCCAACCATCTCATCCTCTGTCGTCCCCTTCTCCTCCTTCCCTCAATCTTCCCCAGCATCAGGGTCTTTTCCAGTGAGTCAGCTCTTCTCATCAGGTGGCTAAAGTATTGGAGTTTCAGCTTCAACATCAGTCCTTCCAATGAACACCCAGCTTTCTTTATAGTCCAACTCTTACATCCATACATGACTATTGGAAAAACCATAGCTTTGACTAGATGGAACTTTGTCGGCAAAGTAATGTCTCTGCTTTTGAATATGCTATCTAGGTTTGTCATAGCTTTTCTTCCAAGGAGCAAGCATCTTTTAATTTCATGGCTGCAGTCACCATCTGCAGTGATTTTGGAGCCCAAGAAAGTACAGTCTGTCACTGTTTCCATTGTTTCCCTATCTATTTGACATAAAGTGATGGGACCGGATGCCATGATCTTTGTTTTTTGAATATTGAGTTTTAAGCCAGCTTTTTCACTTTCCTCTTTCACTTTCAAAAAGAGGCTCTTTAGTTCTTTGCTTTCTGCCATAAGGGTGGTGTTATCTGCATATCTGAGGTTATTGATATTTCTCCCAGTAATCTTGCTCCCAGCTTGTGCTTCATCCAGTCTGGCATTTTGTGTGATGTACTCTGCATATAAGTTAAATAAGCAGGTGACAATATCCAGCCTTGACATACTCCTTGCCCAATTCCCTCCTTTTTAAGCCACCAGGGAAGCCCTTAGATTAAATAAGCAGTTTTATTATTTTATTTTCCATTCTATCAATTTGTTGGCTATACCTTTATTCTCTATCTTTGTTACCCTAGAGATTGCAGGCTGTGTACTTAACTGGTTAGAGTCTACTATGAATTAGTGTTCTCACAATTTCATAATCAATAAGTAACTTAGAATGCTTTGTCTCTATTTTCTGTTTCCTGGCTTTTTAAAGATAAAATGATTTAATGTTACCTAATATTGACCTTCTCCAGGGCTCTTTGATCTTTTATGTATTTCTCTGCTTTTCATTTTTATTTAGCTTGAAGAAATGCATTTATTATTATTTTTAAGGTGAATCTGCTGGCAGTGAATTCTTCCAGTTTTTGTATAGCTGAAAATATCCTTGACATTTATTTTCAAAGGGTATCTTTGCTTGGTGTAGAATTCTAGGTGGCCAGTTGTAGTTTTCACTGATTTAAAGATGTTATTTCATTGCCTTTTAACCTACATACTTTCTCTGGAAAGTTAGTTGAACATCTGATATATATTACCTTGAAGGCAATATATTTTATTCTCTGGTGCTTTTAACATAATCTTCTTATATTTTGTCTTCAACAGTTTTACTGTAATGTACCTAAGTCTGTTTTTCTTTGCATATATCTGGCTAAAAGTTTATCAAGCTTCTTGAGTCTATAGCTTAATGTCCTTGCTTGGTCTTTCATTTTTTGAACACCAAATTACTTTCTGCTGTGTATCATTTGTTCCTTTTTTCTTTGTTCTATTTTCCATTCCTTTTGTTACCCATGCTGCAGCCAGGTTATTTTATGCTGCCATATCTTCTGCTTCATTAAACCCAACTTTCACTCTGTACAATTGGTTGTTAAACTATTATTAATTTAATATTAATTTAATTAATTAATATTAATTAATATTAATTTAACTATTATTACTTATTATTTAATTCTAGAACACCTATTTAATTTTTCCTACAGGTTCTCATTTTCTTTGAAATTCTCCATCCTATTGTCTATTTTCAAAATATATTAATCACAGTCATTTTAAACTCTGTGTTTGATAATAGTAATGTATTGGTGACTGGAGGTCTGTGTATGTTGTTTTCTTCCCCTTAATTTTCATTCATTTAGACATATCTACTATCATACTAAATAGTGTCTTAATTGAATATCAAACACTGGAAAAATACATGGGCTCTGGCCAATAATATTTTCCCTTCAAGCTGATTTTCTTTAAGAAAAATGTATAATAAGATTTGGGAAACAGCACCTTAGTTTAATCAGTACTTAAGTTGACTCAACCTGTGCTTCTGTATTAAAGAGCCCTGATATATTTCATATTTCCTTTTCTGCTAAGGCCCATCCCTTCAAGGATCTCAACTAAAAGTTTGGATTGAGCCTTCCATCTTGATAGTCTCTGAAGCACAATTTCTATTTCCTCAGCACTGTGTGACTGTTTTTTGGCCTTTAATCTGCCTGCTTCTTATATTCTTAATCTTCGTAGCTTAGAATTTGGAAAATACCTCAGCGGCAATAGTGGTGCGGAATGTTGCTGCTGCTGCTGCTAAGTCGCTTCAGTCGTGTCTGACTCTGTGCGACCCCATAGATAGCAGCCCACCAGACTCCCCCATCCCTGGGATCCTCCAGGCAAGAACACTGGAGTGGGTTGCCATTTCCTTCTCCAATGCATGAAAGTGCAAAGTGAAAGTGAAGTCACTCAGTTGTGTCCAACTCTTAGCAACCCCATGGACTGCAGCCCAGCAGGCTCCTCCGTCCATGGGATTTTCCAGGCAAGAGTACTGGAGTGGGGTGCCATAGCCTTCTCCAGCACAGAATGTTAGGTTACCTTCAATGTGATTTCTTTTTGAGTCTCTTTAGTCCTGACTGCCTTAGTTGCTCTCAAATGCTTTCAAACTTTCTTTTTTACTTTATTCATATTTTAAAACTGTTTTTACCAAGAATATTGGAGAAGGCAATGGCACCCCACTCCAGTACTCTTGCCTGGAAAATCCCATGGGCAGAGGAGCCCGGTAGGCTGCAATCCATGGGGTCGCGAAGAGTCAGGCACGACTGAGCGACTTCACTTTCACTTTTCACTTTAATGCATTGGAGAAGGAAATGGCAACCCACTTCGGTGTTCTTGCCTGGAGAATCCCAGGGACGGGGGAGCCTGGTGGGCTGCCGTCTATGGGGTCACACAGAGTTGGACACGACTGAAGTGACTTAGCAGCAGCAGCAACCAAGAGTATGTGTTTTGCTATATGTTACTTCATTGTAATTGGAAGCAAAAATCTACAACTGGAATTTTATTAATGTATAATAGTTAGCTACCATATGTATTTTAGGTTTGCACTCTGTTCTTATTACAAGTGATATAAGAGTAATAATACTTGTATAAGGAAAGTAACTAATATAATTGAAAATTAATATATAAAAGCTATTTTAAAAATTTAGTTTTCACAAATTCACATAATACCAAATAAATGAAGTGATTTTTAAAATAAGCTGATTAAGTTTTTTTCAAAGATTTTTTGAGGACTGAATGATTTTTGATTCCTCATTATTTCTTTAATCTCACTTTAATCTTTATTTGGTATACAAATATGATTTGTATTCTGTGGATCAGAGACAAATTTATTACAGTGAGAAACAACTGTACTGGAAAATATTAGCCTTGAAAAGGCCTTTCCAAAATCTTTCCTTGCTACTTGCCCAACAAAATTTCTTTCATTTTAGTCCATATTTACTAAGGTAACTTGTCTCTTTTAGTTTTCCTTATCGTTGTTTCTTTAAATCTGGGTCAATAGACAAAATTACGAGATCTCTTACATAGCATAGAATGTAGATTATTTGTATTATTTACAATAATAAGTGCACTTTAAAGCCACTCATAGTTCACAATGTGCTTTTTCACACACTCTTTTATTTGAACCCCTTAATAGTCCTATGAGTTTGTCAAAGTAGTTGTTTTCCTATTTTACAGATGGAGAAAATCAGAATCAAATACTCAGAGTGCTTTTTCCTATATCACCCAAGAATAAAAGTGTGAATCTGCAGTTCAGACTCATGCCTCTTGATCTAATCCCATGTTTATTTCTTTACACTATGTTGCGTCATTCAATCAACATTCATTATGCACCTGTGATATGCCAAACCCAGAAATAATCACTGGGAATAAACAGGGAAATATGACATGAGCAAGAAAACAAGTTAAAACATATGTGGACTTGGAAGAAAAGGTTCCCTTTTTTCTTTTGTTGGATTTATTCTAAATTCTTCAAAGACAATATCTGTAGGTCTAGTTCACAGGATTTATTAAGTGCATATTGTAAACTCTAGGTGCCATTAGGCAATAGAGAAACAGAAGGCATGATCCTTCTCAGAAAGTCCTTTGACACTAAGCAATATAGACAACCAATGAAGCAATCTGAAAAGCAAATATTCAATCAATTATTTGTTGTTTGCTTCACATGGAGCCCATCATCATAGGCAAAAATCACATGTTCATGTTTATTTTCATTGCTGTTCTAAAACTAAAAGTTAAGAATGGCCTCACTCAGGCTAGACTGGTTAGCATTCCTAACAGAAGCCACCGGGTGGTTGGTCATAGTATCTTAAATACTAGAGTTCTCCACATTAGTTATAAATTACGGGCCACTGCCTGGAAACCCTTGCTACATAAAACCTCAAGCCTGTTACCATAATTTCCTCCTTTTCTTTGAGTTCAACTAGCCAAACTCTGCATATGAATCTTCAACAGAAATGCAGTGTATATTTAGTTGATTGGATTTCAAAGATGTGAATCTGTAAAACTAGGCGTTAAGAGCATAAAAAGTGACACATTTATTGTGATTTAATCTACTCCAGATATCTTATTATCAATTCTTATACAAATTTTTATCAGAGATATGAGTTTTCTAATTCTAAAAATGATTATCTGAAAATTCAGAGATGCTAAGCATTTTAGATAACACAGCCAAGGTACAGATAGAATTCAAATTCAAATCCAGCTTATTCCAAAGTCCATGTTTTTTCCTCTATACTAGGAGTTGGGAAATATTTTCTATGAGGAGCCAGATAACAAATATTTTAGGATTTGTGGGCCATTTGGTCTCTGTCACAGTTACAGCTTCCCAGGTGGTGCTAGTGGTAAAGAACTCACCTGCCAATGGAGAAGATGTAAGAGATGCAGGTTTGATTTCTGGGTTGAGAAGACCTCCTGGAGGAGGGCTTGGCAGTCAGCTCCAGTATTCTTGCCTGGAGAAGCCCATGGACAGAGGAGCCTGGCGGGCTACAGTCCATAGGGTCGCACAGAGTCAGACACGACTGAAGTGACTTAACACAGTTACTTAACACCACTATTTCAGAGTGAAAGTAGCGTAGACAATACAGAAATGAATGAGCATGGTTGTGCTGTAATAAAATTATACTTATGAACACAAAAATTTCAATTTCATATAATTTTCACATTATTCACATTATTTTTCCTTGAATTTTTTTTCAACCATTTCAAAATGCAAAAGTCATTCGTAGCTCACAGACCATAAAAAATAGGCAGTGGGTCAGTTTTGGCCCATGGGGTATAGAGTCTGACCTCTGCTGTATTTCTAGTTTCCAGTCCACTGCCTAAAATGAACAAAATATTGTATTGTAGAGGGATTCGATGATGAATGAATCTTCACCCTTAAGGTACATACTCCTCAGCGGTCATATTAACCAACTACCATAGAAGACAAAATGCTACAAATACAGTTAAGTGTAAAATAGACTCAAAAGGACCTGGTGATTGATTGGACGTAGGGAGACAGAGATAGCTTTATCTCAAATGGAATTTCCCCATTCATCTAATCTTCCACACCCCTTTATACCCCACCCCCCAAACACACACATATACACATTCTAAGATTTAGAAATTTTAGTCATAACAGATTGCTTTCAGTGCTGGAAAACACCAAAGTTTTTATATTTCCATAGCCTTTCAGGTAAGGAGTTCATGTTTTTCCTTCTTGGTAAGTGCTTTCTCCACTTTGACTTTCCAAAAAACACATACTAATCTTCTAAGATTTAGCTCAAGGATTACTTCTATTATAAGGCCTAGACTTTTCTAAATTTCTCTCCCAAACCCTACTTAGTATGTGTAATTAATCTCTTCCTCCTATGTGCTTCCTCAATAAACATTTCTATCATAGTTCCTACACACTTGCAAATAATCCATAGTTCAAAGAAGACTTTATAGGGAAATTAGAAAATATTTTGAGTTGAATGAAAATAAAATAATATGTCAAATTTTATGGGATGCAATTAAAGCAATGTTACAGGGAAATTTATAGCTTTAAATGTCTGTGTTTGGCAGGAGTCGGGGGGTGGGGAGGTAGTTAGAGTGGGGGGAAAGCATTATAAAGGGTTTCCCTGGTGGTTCAGATGGTAAAGAATCTGCCTGGAATGCAGAAGACTCAGGTTTGATCCCTGGGTCAGGAAGATTCCCTGGAGAAGAGAATGGCTACCCAATCTACTATTTTTGCCTGGAGAATTCCATGGACAGAGGAGCCTGGCAAGCTAAGGTCCATGGAGTCACAAAGAGTCAGACACAACTGAGTGACTAAGACTTCTATTTTTTTCAAGCATTATAAAATCAATAATCAATTTTCACCTGAAGTAATTGGAAAAAGAGAAAATAAAAACCAAAGTAAAAATAAAAAGGATATATCAAAGAGCAAAAGTCAGCCAAGTAGAAAAAAAAGTTCCCATATCATCACTGTTATTTTATTTTCTCTAGAAATAGCAATAGTGCAATTTGACTTTTAGTTTATACTTTATGAGATATAAAATAAATGAAATATAAAACATGAAGAAAGATTTAAATTTTAAATCATTTTCTCATAAACTGAATTAACATCTAAAGAGAAAAACAACCTGAAAATTATTTTACTTATCTATTTTTTTATAGTTTTGCCTCTTAAAATTTAGTTTTTAACATATTCAAAATTCATTTTCATATGTAGAATACAATAGAGTCCCACTTTGTTTTCTAAATACAATAAGCCAGTTTTTCTAACTCTATCCATTAAAACTTTAATCCTTACCCTGATAATTTGTGGCACTACATTAACTATACACTAGTTTCTGGAATATTCAAGAGCCGGTTTTTAAACATTCTGTTCTATTCCATTGATCTACTTTTCTACTCCTTACACCAGCAATACAATACACTGTTTCTATTACTATAACTTTTTACTATGTAAAGCATTTCTGGTGGAGCATATCCTCCCCCCTTTCCACTTTTTTGTATATCTTTTTTCAAAATTGAATTAGCTATTCATTATTCACTTATTTCACATTATTCACTTATTTTCCAATTTTAGAATAAGCTTTGGATAGTTTCTTCCACTTCTTGAAAAGCATACTGCTACATATGAGCTGAATTTAATCAAACACTTGATTTCACCATTTGGTATGATCTTGTGATTTCTCTTCTTTGATCCATCATTATGTTGAATCACATTGATGGATTTCTTTTTTAAGATATCAAATCATGTTTGTCTTTGTGAGTGAACCTGCTTGTTTTTTATGTATAATATTTAAGCATACTCTTGGATTTTATTGATTTTTAATCTTGGATTCCTACTTTTACATTTATATGTGAAATTAGTTTATATATTTCATTTTTGAATATTCAGAATATACAACTCTTATAAAATTGTTTGGGCAGTTTTTCCTCTTTTCTACTTTTTGAAACCACTTGCATAAAATAAGAATTATCTGTTCCTTCAAAATTTGTTAGAACCCACCCGTAAAACCAATTGAACCTGGTTCAGCTCATTTGGCTCATCTCTATTATGTTATGGTTCATCTCTGTTTTAGGTATAGTTATCACTCCCTTTATACTGGAATTTTCCAACCTTCCTTTTCTCTTGTTTTCTTAATTACACATGCCTGGTACTTCTTCAAAGAACAAATTTTAGTTTTATTCATTTCTGTTTTTATTCTAGTTGCTATTCTCCAATTCACTGATTTCTGTCCTTCTCTTTATTATTTCCTCCCTTCCTGTTTCTCTGGATTTACACTGATGTTCTTTTTTAGCTTCTTGTGTTGGACACTTGGATAATTTGTTTTCACTGTTTCATAAATTTTCCCTCTAGATGTTATTTTAACTGTAGTCCATAAATACTGATATATAGTTCTTTTATTGTCAACGAGTCCTAAGTATTTTTATACCTCATAATTTCTTTTTGAAGTTGTGAAATTTTAATAGCGTTTTGTTTCTAGCCCTGATTTTTCAGAGCATAACAACTTTAATTGTGCCAGTTATGTCAGTATTAGAGTTTTACTCCTCTTCCACTTGGCCAAATGGTTTATTAGGAAGTACGTAAATAGTGAGCCTTTATTCATTCAGAAATTAAGGACCAGTCTGTACTAGAGATGTATTAGAGATTCTCCTAGCTGGTCAAAAACTCTTACCATTTTTCTCTATTTTTTTTTAACATATATATACAGAAATATCTACAAAATCCTTTTTCCTTTCCTCTTTTCTTATTTTAAAAATTTGTGTTCATTGTTCTTCTTTCTTTTATTCTTTATTTTCAAATTATTTATTTATTGTTTAATTGAGGCATAACTGACATACAAGATTATTTTAGTTTTAGGTGTAAAACATAATGATTCAATATTTGTATATATTGGGAAATGATCACCAGAGTGAGTCTAGTTAACATCCATCACCATACTTAGAGCTTTTTTTCTTGTGATGAGAGCTTTTACGATTGACTCTTTTAGCAACTTCAAATATGCAGTACATTATTAACTGCCATGCAGCACAGTACATCCCCTTGACTGTGTTTTATAACTGAAAGTTTGTACATTTTGACTCTCTTCATCTACTTTGTCCACTCCCTAATCCCCACCTCTGGCAAACACTAATCTGTTCTCTGTATCTATGAGCTTGTTTTTTTCCCCTTTTAAAAAAATCCCATATCTAAGTGAGATCATAGAGTATTTGTCTATCTCTGTTATTTTACTTAGCATAAAGCCCTCAAGTTCCGTCCATGTTGTCACAAATGGTAAGATCTCCTTCTTTTTTATGACTGAATATATGTGTACACACACACACACACACACACCACATTTTCTTTATATATCCATCTATCATTAGACACTTAGGTTGTTTCCATATATTGGCTATTGTAAGTAACATTACAGTGAACATGAGGGTGCATATATATTTTTGAGTTAGTCTTTTCATTTTCTTTGGCTAAATACCCTAACATGGAACTGATGGGTCACATGGTGGTTCTATTTTTCAAAATGTTTTGAGTAAACTCCTTACTACTTTCCTTAGTGGCTGCGCCAATATACATGGCCATCAACAGTGCACAGTTACCCTTTATCCACGTCTTTGTCAATACTAGTTGCTTCTTACCTTTTTGATAGTAGTCATTCTAGCATTTTTCAGAGTACAGGTCTTTCACCGCCTTGATTAAATTTATTTCTAGGTATTTTATTCTTTTTATACAGTTGGAAATGGAATAGTTTTCTTAATTTTTCTTTCTGATAGTTTATTAGTGTTTAGGAATGCAACCAATTCTATGTATTGATTTTGTATCCTACAACTTCACTGAATTCACATTAGTTCTAATAATTTTTTGGTGGTGTCTTTAGGTTCTATATATAAAACCATATCATCTGCAAACAGTGACAGTTTTACTTCTCCCTTTCCAATTAAGATACCTGTTATTTATTTTTCTTGCCTAATGTTCTGGCTGCTGCTGCTAAGTCACCTCAGTGGTGTCCCAACTCTGTGTGACCCCATAGACGGCAGCCCACCAGGCTCCTCTTTCCCTGGGATTCTCCAGGCAAGAATACTGGAGTGAGTTGCCATTTCCTTCTCCAATGCATGAAAGTGAAAAGTGAAAGTGAAGACTCTCAGTCATGCCTGACTCCTAGCAACCTCATGGACTGCAGTCTACCAAGCTCCTCCGTCCATGGGACTCCCCAGGCAAGAGTACTGGAGTGGGTTGCCATTGCCTTCTCCAATGTCCTGGCTAGAATAACCAGTACTATGTTGAATGCTGCTGCTGCTGCTAAGTCGCTTCAGTCGTGTCCGACTCTGTGCGACCCCATAGACGGAAGCCCACCAGGCTCCCCCGTGCCTAGGGTTCTCCAGGCAAGAACACTGAAGTGGGTTGCCACTTCCTTCTCCAATGCATGAAAGTGCAAAGTGAAAGGGAAGTTGCTCAGTCGTGTCGACTCTTAGCGACTCCATGGACTTCAGCCTACCAGGCTCCTCCATCCATGGAATTTTCCAGGCAAGAGTACTGGAGTGGGTTGCCATTTCCAATAGAAGTGGCAAAATTGGGCATCCTTGTCTTTTTCCTAATCTTGGAGGAAAAGTTTTCAAGTTTTCACCACTGATAGGACGTTATCTGTGGATTTGTCATATATGGTCTTTATTATGTTGAGGGTTATTCCCTGGATATCCGCTTTGTTGAGAATGTTTATCATAAATATATGTTGAATTTTGTCAAATGTTTTTTCTGCATCTATTAAGATGATCATATTGTTTTTATTCTTCATTTTCTTAATGTGGTGTATCATGTTGGTTGATTTGCAAATGCTAAACTATCCTTTCATCTCTGGAGTAAATTCCACTCTGTCATGGTGTATAATCCTCTTAATGTAATGTTGAATTTGGTTTGCTAATATTTTGTTAAGGATTTTTCCATTTATATTCATCAGGGATATTAACCTGTAATTTTCTTTTCCTGTGGTATCCTTGTCTGGTTTTGGTACCAGGCTAATGCTGGACTCATGAAATGAGTTTGAAAGTATTCCCTCCTCTTCTGTGTTCTGAAGAGTTCAAGAGGAATTGGCTTTAATTCTTGGAAAGTTTGGTTGAATTCACCAGTATAGATGTCTCATCCTGGACATTTTTGTAGAGAGTTTTTAAATTAATGGTTCAGCCTCCATAGTAGTTATTGGTGTGTTCAGATTTTCTATTTCTTCATTACTTGTCTTTGAAAAGTTGTATGTTTCTAGTAATTTATCCATTTCTTCTGGGTTGTTTAATTTGCTAGTGTATAATTGTTTGTAGTAATCTCTTCTGATCCTTTATGTTTCTTTGGTACCTGTTGTAACGTTTCCTGTTTTATTTATGATTTTATTTGAACCCTCTCTTTCTTCTTGGTAAGTCTGACTAAAGGTTTATCAGTTTTGCTGATCTTTTAAAAAATCAGGTCTTGGTTTTATTGATTTTTTTCTATTGTCTTTCTATTCTCTATATCATTTATTTCTGTACTGACTTTAATCCCTTCCTTCTACTGTCTTTGGCTTTGTTCTTTCTTCTTTTTCTAGTTCCTTTAGTTGTAAAGTTAGGTTGTTAATCTGAAATTTTTCTTACATCTTGAGGCAGCCATTTATTTCTATGAACTTCTCTTATAACTGCTTTAGAATTGAACTTATTTACTTTTAAAGTAATTGATAAGTATGTATTTTCTGACATTTTGTTAATTGTTTTCTTGTTGTTTTGTAGTTTCTCTTCTTACTAGTTCTTCTCTTGCTTCCTTTGTCGCTTGATGACTTTTAAGAATGATATACTTAGTTTCCTTTTCATTATCTTTTTTGTATCTATTACAGGTTTTCTGTATCTATTACAGTCCAAGACTATATTCAAGGCATACTTATACTAAATTTTTTTTCTCTGACATTTAAATTTATATGGTGTGCTGTTTTTATTTTGCAAGATCTGACAATTCTTTTTTTTTATTTCATAAATTGGAAGGTAAGCCTCTATTCAAAGATTCATCCAGAAAACTATAACCATCCAGAAAACTGTCCAGATATCATAATTGAGCAAAAAAAAGAAAATTCATGTGTAGAAGTTGCCTAGGCTAGCCACAATTTCTTTGACATTATTTGTAGAAAAGTTGGCAAGGTCTTTTGTCAGAATCTATTAACTTAATATAGATTTCTAAAAATATTAGTTATCTGAATTTCAATCTTTTATGGGAAAGGTGCACCAAATTAATCAGGGACTTAGAAACTGACAAAAATGTATGCTCAGAGGAATATCGTAAGCTCAGATTTTACCATTTATCAATCATGACCTTATATAATCATATATCCTTCTTTGGCATCATTTTTCTTTGAATTAAAATGAGGTGTTTGGGCTAGGTGATTCCTTTCAGCTCTGTTATATTTCAAGCTTGATGGTGAATTTTAGAAAGGATAATATAATAAATAAGTATGATCAATAAGGTAATTGTAGTCAGGCTATTAAGTGATAAGGACAAAGGTAATCATATCTATTGATTCTTTTTGAGTTTTGCTACTTAAAACCTGACTGGCTTCCAAAAGCCTCAGTGTCACCTACGAACTAGGTAGAAATACAAATCTCAGCTGTATTAAATCAGAATCTTTAGTTTAACATGATTCTCAGGTGAATTGTATACACATTAAGGTTTAAGGAGCTCTACAGGGTTATTATCTCATGAGTAAAATAACTGATGTTCAAAATGATGCCTCCAATTATGAAAATTCACTTAAGTACAGGATCCTGTTTTTAAGAGGGAAGAAAATTTTTTAATACATACTGGGATTATTTCTATGCACATGATTTAACTTCTGAAAAGTTCTTGCTTTCCAAAATAAAATTTTCTCCTTGGAAAATTAACCTAGGTAAATACCTACAGTCCCTGGGAATCCTAAGAAATCAAATATGACTATGCAAATATAATTTTCACTTCCATCAAAAATTAGCCTAATACATTGAGAGAAGAATTTCATCTCTCCTTGGCTAAGCAGTTTAGCTCCAGAGATAAAGGACTCATTTTCCATTTTCCTATCTGATTGCCACTCATGCAACTTGATTGATTTTACATGGAAACTTTTGCAGGCCCTAGATATGACAACTTAGCAGACTCTAAGTTTCATAAATACTTGGAATAGCAATTTTCTTTTAATCAGAAGGAAAGATTTCCTGGCTCCACAGTGAATCCCTCATCCCCTCACTTACGCAGTCTAGTTCCCAAGAGATCCTTCATTATCAATATTTCTTAATATGTTTTCACATTCTCAGATTTTGTCTTAAGTGGAGTTTCCCCAGGATTCAGACTATGAGATAAAGATTTGCACGCAGAAAGTTTACCAAGAACTTTCTTTGGGATCAATACCTAGGGGAGAATGAAAGATCCAGGAGTTGGCAGAGAGAGGAGTAGGACTGTGAAACATTTACACAAAGGTTTCAGCATCCCACAGGGAGCTAGGATGGCCCTTCAGAGTTATCCCACTTTGTATACCACACAATCCTATCAAAAGGTCATTAGACATGGGGTTCTCCTCTCCCCCTACTCCAGAGAAGTGGCATGACCTTGTGGAGGCTTTCTTTCTCTGAAGGCAGAGACTTGATATGAGCTGAATGCTCAGTCATGAAGAAGGGGATTTTTGTGGCACACCACAGTATTCATTACAGATTTGAGTTTTGCCTTTATGATCCCCCTCTGAGCCTCACAAGTTCTTCTAACACAAGGTTTCTGTAGACTTAGTCCTGGTATCTAAAATCACAGCTGAAGAGATGCTATTAGAAGGAACTAAGCAATAAGTTGATTTTGGTCTGAGCCCTTCCACTGACCTGTCAAACCATACCCTGTCATATGCCTCCTCCTGGATAATTTGGGTCATAATAGAGATTTCTTCTTAATTTCATAAAATTTACAAGTTGACCTCACTCTTCTAAAGAAAGAACTACATAGCTCGTGATATTTATAACCTTACTTGTATGATGACGGGATAATGCTAGAAATCAACTGGACTTTGACCAATATCCAGAGAGACAGGGGCTTCAGCACCAGAAGGAAGTCAAACTCTGTTGAAAACTCCTCCCACATTTTGACCCACATCCTCATGTGGAGAGGCCACCAAGAGATCTCAAGTTCAGAGGCAAGACCTAGTTACCTCTCACCTTCCCTTCATCTGTTAGATCTGGACTTCAGGTTAGATACCTTGAAAGTTTCAGTTAGTCTCTCCATTCTCAAATTTCTGAAGTCTACATAGACAGTAATATTATCAGAGTAAAATTGCAAGTATTTGATAATTTTTCACCTACACAAAAAAAGGCATATGGTTCAACCAACAGTGTAAGCATTCTTAATCTAATTTCTATTGACCCTACTTGAACTGTGAATGACTTTCAAAGGGCTCTCTTAGCTCCCTGAAATAGTATCATGTTTTTATACCTAGGTATTTATATGACTTCACTTTTTGTGGAGAGAGAGGGCGCACATGTCAACAAGTTTTCTAAGAACTTTGTGATTTTCTGCTCACCAAAATTAGGAACCCTTGGGCAGTCAAAATAATACAGAAAACCCAAATTTCTAACTGTCTAACATTCACGTTGGAGAAAGTCACTTAAGCTCTCAGAATCCTACCTTCCACTTCTGTAATATAACCTTTGAATCCTAGGGATATTATAGTAAAAAATAAAATAAAATAATGTCTCAAATAGGAACAAAAGCCCAATGAGCTTAATGGAGGCTCCAGTAAAGCATGGTTGGGGAACTGTAAAGTACTTACAGACTGAAAGTAATATGTGCCCACTTTCTCCTGTTCAAGGGCCTTCCCTTTCTCTCTGAAATCAGGAAGTGCCATAGATGAATGAAAATGGAAAGGCACACAGAAAAAAATAACATCTCAGTAACTAACCAAAAACATTTTAAAACCTCAGAGAAGATTCTTTTCAAGTTTGTGGTATAGTTTCAGGGTTTGCTGTCCAGGGACCACCGCAAAGGATGACCTGAACATCAAGATGTTTGGTTTAGGAGTCAATTAAGTGTGTTTGTACCCAGCACGCAGACTGAAGAGGGATTTCTTGAGCCCAAAAAAGTTCTACACCAGGGAAGCATTCTTTCAGTCTTACCCTGTAGCAGTGGCCAGAAGTCAGATCCGGCAGTTAATGTGCAGACTTTGGATGGAAAGCAACTGAGTGCATGGGCTGGTTTTCCATTTCTGTCTGTCAGTTGGTTTCTATCTATCTATCTGCCTATTATCTATCTAATTCATACTCTCTCTGTTTCAAAGTATTTTGCTAGAGATTCACCGAGCTAATTTTACTGGCTATCATTCTATCTTTAGGCCATTCCTCAGTCCTCTCTGAGAATCAATTGCTTTTCTAAAAGATCTTGCCTTCTTTTGATATCTAACTGTAGTTTGTCTTCTTCATAAAAGCCATGTTCAAATTAATTTTATATGGCCCTGTAATACATAAATGCAATTTTCTTGTTAAAACAAGCAATAAAATATTACAAATAAAGCTAACAATTCCCTTGACCTCTTAGCATCTTGGACTTTTCTCTTGGGGTCATGCCTGGTACTCATTTCAGATTTGCATAGTCCCCAGTTAGCTGCCTCTGGTGTATTTTGTCTAGAAGGGGGCAGCTGTTCGCATTGTGCATTTGGTGTGGTGATTAGAGGAGTGTCTTACTTATGTAGTGACAATGGTGGTGTGAGGTTAGAATAAGCAGAGTTTTGTGTTGCCAGATTTCCTGCTCTAGACACTACCTACTTTTGTTTAAGAACACAAAATTCATTGTTTATTTCATATAAAGTAAAAATAGCCTAGACTGTTATATAAATTAAAATAGATGTGACTTGGCTGTAGAAAGAGCAGCTTTGAAAAATATCATGTTTGTTCAAATAAAGAATGCATTTTAGTATTCTAATTATACTGTCAATTCTAGAAATGTCTTTGTTTATATGTACAGCAAAAGTAGATTTTTAATAAACACATATTGAACTGAATTTTTTTTGATGTCTATTAAAAGTTATGTATTCAAAATGTATTTTTCATAGATTCCATATATAAAGTAGAGATGCATTCTATACCAAGAGCCTCAAATATTGCCAGTTTCTGTGGAAGCAGAACCTGAAGTACCAATTCACACCTACAAGTGCCATTTTAAAACAGCATATGTGAGATCCTTTAGCCTATAAATTTCAGAAAAGCATAATTCTCCATATACCAAACTACAGAGTTGTGTGTTTAATTTAAATGTTTCTTCTTTATCCTGTTCTTCCTGAAGTGTAAACAGAATTTTTAAAAAATGTTCCTTTTTGGAAATAAAAATTCTTGAGCATTGAGTCTTTACTAGATCATAGGCATTATCTTTGTGCTTTCACATGATTTCATTTCATCCTCATAGTAGCTGAGTGAGATGGATAGTATGTCTGCTCCTCAGGTGTGGAAAAGAAGAACCCTAGGGTCAGAGAGGAGAAATGGATTGTCAAAATTAGTTTACCCAGCTAGTAAAGATAGGGCTGGGACTATTCCAGGTGGCAGAGTGGTAAAGAATCCACCTGCCAATGCAGGAGACAGGGGTTCGATCCCTACGTTGGGAAGATCCCCCTAAGAAGGAAATTGCAATCCACTCCAGTGTCCTTGCCTGGGAAATCCCATGGACAAAGGCGCCTGGCAGGCTATATATAGTCTGTGGAGTCCCAAAAGAGTCGGACATGACTGAGCGACTAAACAACAACAATAAAGATGGGCTAAGAGTTAAACCCAGGGTTCTGCCTGGCCATCCCTCCCTTCGGAATGGTGCACTTACTAGATTCCTTTACCGTGGTTAGCATTCATTGTGCAGACTTGAACCGGTCTCTGGTTTGAGGTTCTAATAGTTATATGACAGAGCTCTACTTCTTTGCATTTGAGTTGCTCCTGTGGGGGCATATTCGGTATTCAGATGAGAATGAAGTGTGGCTACCTCTCTTGTGTCACTGAGAGAGGAAATGCCCAAGACTCGGCATCCTGTACCGTGATCAGACTTTCCTCTGCCAGTGTCTCACTTGTGGTTTTCCTACTAAAGCCACGGCCGGGAAATCCTGGCATAACCACTTCCCACAAATCACAAATCAAGGCACAGAGACACTGCCACTGCCACAGGAACAGGCTTTAAGGTTCAAAGTGATTTGGGATTCAAAGACCCTTAGAGTAAGGCAGTGCAAAATGAGTCAGAGGTTTTGGGCACAGGCCCTCAAGACAGAGAAATCCACAGCATAAAGCCTACTAATTAGTTTCAGGAGGGTGGTGTCTATTTGGGGACCCAACAGAAAGTGGGAAAACTGAGCCCTCCTGTTCCTCATTGAAGCCACCCCACTCTTCGAGTCTGAGACCTATTCGGGTAAAGCCACCAGGTACTTGTTTGGGCTCTGTTTGTTCCTGGCTCAGGAAACAACCCAGAGCTTTCTTCCAGTACTTGGGTCTCTTTTGTGGTGTATGAAAAGGAAGAAGTTGTGGGCGTTCCCGGGGGACTTTGATGTCGTCTGGGGGCTGGAGTTGAGGGCTTTGTGTTAGGCTCCTGGTTAACTTATGGTGTGTTTCATGTCTAGCCCTCATCTAGCCAGGAACAAAGGACCTCGTATTGCAGGCCATAACCTATGGGTCTGGAAGTTTTTTAAGTTATAAAGAAATATTTACTACTTCAAAGAGGGAAGATGAAAAGGGGGCGGGGAATGACACTGTAAAAAAAATAGAGCAGTGGCTGGTCTTTCCCTCAAAGGAGGAGAGCGAGAAGGGAGAGTTGTGCTACATTAACCACTGAGAATCATAAAATCACCCTAATTAAGCCAGCAGTGCAAATGGACACTCTATAAACATACCACCAAGGCTCAGGGAGAGTAGGTCTGTGGACAAGGAAAAATTCTCGTTAAAATAGAAAACATGTTTGACTCTCCTGCTCCCCATTTTAAGAAAAGCCCTCTGCCTTTAGATGTCGTACCCTGCTCTGACACTGAGGACAGTGTTTGGGGGGGCTCTATCCCTTTCAGAAGGCTTCCCTGGTACTTCAGCTGGTAAAGAATCTGCCTGCAATGCAGGAGACCCCAGTTTGATTCCTGGGTCCACAAGATCCCCTGGAGAAGGACTAGGCTACCCACTCCACTATTCTTGGGATGCCTTCATGGCTCAGACAGTAAATAATTCACCTGCAATGTGGGACACCTGGGTTCGATCCTTGGGTCAGGAAGATCCCCTGGAGAAGGGCATGGCAACCCATTCCAATATTCTTGCCTGGAGAATCCTCATGGACAGAGGAGCCTGGTGGGCTACAGTCCATAGGGTTGCAAAGAGTCAGATACAAGGGAGAGACTAAGCATAACACAGCACATCCCTTTCAGAACCTGATACAAAGCTAGAGCAGTACATATGGACTGTTGTACATTCCAGCCCTAGATTCTAAGAAAGCAGCAACCATGCAACACTGGGGAAGATGGGAGATGACTCTCAGTATCGCAATGTTAAGAGTAACATTGAGCCCTAGGAAATAAGACAAAAGTAGAATTTCAACATCAGATAATGGAAGATGAGTTCTTCAGGTCATTCCCCAATATATGAAATGTTTTATTTTAAAGGATTTTTTAGGGACAAGACTGCTTCATTGTTAATTAGTCTAGCCATCTAGACTATTTCTTACCGAAAACTGAATTTTCCTATGAATTCTCAGCACTGGCCTATTTTCCAGGCACGGATAGAGTAAATGTTGTGCTTGGGGCACCAGAAGAATAAGAAGCTGCAGTTTGGCAGCATCTAGTTTTGAAGCAACAGACTCTGCAGTAACATTTCTCCTGTATCATAGTTGAAATGCTAAGTGAGGGGTTCTGATAACAATTTTAAGGGGGAGACAAGGAGACAGGGAGGGTTTCCCTGGTGGCTCAGTGGTAAAGAATCTGCCTGCCAAGGCAGGAGACACAAGTTCGATCCCCGGGTCAGGAAGATTCCCTTGGAGAAGAAAATGGCTCCTGACTCCAGTATTCTTGCCTGGGAAATCCCATGGATAGAGGAACTGGAGGGCAACAGTCCATGGGGTTGCAAAAGAGTCAGACATGACTCAGTGACTAAACAACAGCAATAAAGGAGATAGGGAAGGATAATTAGCTATGCCAGTTGAGAACAAAGCGTTAGCTTGGTGATCATCTTGTCCACGTCTCTCACATTGGAAATGGGGAGGTATTGGCTATACAGTGGTTTACTGTCTCCAGCAATGGTCTCCTTGAGTGATCTTTTAGAGAAGGGTAATGAAAGATTCAAGTATAAAGAACTGGTTGAAGTAAAAAGTCTCAGAAAAAAATGGGACTCTCAGTAGCTGAAAGTTAGCTACTTTCCAGCTAGTTTTTACTTTTGATAAGACCATGATTGTCCTTCTGTGCCTACTCCATGTTTCTTTTCCCCATTTGTAAGGAGAAGGGAGTTCTTATCTTTTAAGTGGCGAGCTATTTGAGAGGGATAAAAGTAGTGTGACATGTGCCTTAAGAGCCCACTGGAAATAATGGCTCGTGCATGTATGTGCTTGTGCCTAGGTTTGTTTCAATAGACCAGGAGTGGCCACAGCAATTTTCATTTTCTTGGCATCTGATGGCCTGGTACCTGGGGAACGCCAGCGGCCAACAGTGACCCTTTACCTGACCGATGTCAGTGGAAACAACCACTCTCTTGGTGAGTCTGACAGTTATCCCTTTAGGGCCACCAGAGGACAATCCCGTAGGCCCAGGATTCAGCTCGATGTCTGTCTCTGATATTATTTGAGACCTTGTTACATCATACAGCTATTGAGAAGATAAAAATGAACACTAGGTATGGAAACTTGATGCTACACAAATGGCTTAAAATATTATTCAATCCCCTTGTTTCTCTTCAGGAACCTATGAACTGTCATGCCAGCATAACCCACTGGTTATCAACATAACTCATCACTCAAACGTCCTCTTCCACCATGCCACATCAGTGCTGCTGAATTTCTCAACCCCGTTGGTGGGCATCTCGGCAGTGGCTCTAAGGACATCCTCTGACATAAGTCCTTCGGCTCCCAACAGCTGCATCATCCCAGAGCACCAGGGGAAAAATCATCAGGGACAAAGGTATAAAGTCCCCTTACTTCCTTTTCCCTTTCTGTTTCAACAACTGCTATCATTTTCATACATACTATCGTATATAAAGTGGGTGTTTGTTCACTAACTAAAAATGGGTCTGAGAACTACTAAAAAAGACATAAGAAGCAAGCAAAGAACAATTCATAGAAGGCACACTTGCATTTTATATTTTGCTCTTCTTTCCTTAGCTGAGAATAATTTTTATGTAAATATTGATCATCTTTACTAGGTCTTAAAATCTCTTATACATATAAAACCACTGCCTCCAAATCAACATTGCTATGTAAACTGCCAAATTTCCCTGCCAAAAACTCAGTGTTCCCTAAGTGATGTATATTTTTCCACTTGTTCCCACCTGGACAGTGTATATAGTGAGTTTAACAATTAGTCTCTAAGGCATGCTATATAATCAATTAGACTTACATATGGAAATCAGGACTATATGAGCTGTGTGCCATTCTGTAGACATCTGTGACTGTCACCATCTAGATAGTGTTTCCAGACATCTAGGTAGTGTTTCCTGGACTCTCACTACAGCTAGTAAGGAATGTTGGTGTGCCCAAGGTTGGCCCTGATGAGGCAAGGAACAAGTCAGACACAGTAATCTGTGTCTTGTGCTGAATTCATTCTCTGAAAGGTCTAAACAGTTGAGTAGGACTACAGGTAACAGAGTTTGTTTCCTCAAGGAGTCAAGTGTCAGGCAATCGGGATCCTAGTCACAAAAGCTGGGGTTGCATGCAGTGCTCCATCATCAAGGAGGGACTCCGATACCACCATGCCCAACCTAGGTATCCCAGAAACCCAATCTTGATTAGGAGGTAGACAGTACTAATATAGTATTTTACTTATCTTTTTCTCTGTAGCAAATTATATTAATACCAACATTTAGTGGATTATCACAGTTTCTGTTGGTAAGAAATCTGGATGCAACTCAGCTAGGTGCCTCTGGCTTAGCACCCCTTAGGAGGTTGCCATTTGCTCTTGGCCAAGGCTGCAGTAACCTCAGGCTCAAGTGGAGCCTTCTAGAATTCACTTCCTAACTCACTCATGTGGCTATTGGCAAGCCTCGGGAGATCTGTGGCCAAATTCATTCGCATAGGTGCTGGCTGTGGGCACACTCACATAAGCATGGCTCAATTCCTTGCCACACAAGCATCTCCATAAGCTGCCTGAATATCTTTATGACATGACGGCTAATAATCCAAAAAAATAAAGAGAGCCAGAAAGGGTGAGTACATGAGAATCTGCCCCAAAGGGAAGCCAGTCTTTTGATAACATAATGTTGGAATTGACAACCCATTAATTCTGGCATATTCTATTCATTAGAAATGAGTCAATTAGTCCTGTCCATACTCAAGAGGAAGGACGAGCATCAGGGCACAAATTATTAGGGGTCATTTACCACATGCAGTGATAGTAGTTCATGTTAATTGAGTATTAACTATGTGCCAGAGGTTGTAAGTGCTAGGAAGGAATAGGGTCTCTGTAATGGACATTGCAACATTAACTAGTTCATCTGCGACTTTTAAGTCTCCTGAGTGAGCAAACATCTTCAAATATGAATGCAAGAATGTAGACTGTTAAAATAACATTGTTTACTAGAGTGATTGCCTCTCTCTCATGTGTTTTCCAATTATTTTCTCTACTGGCTCTACCTCTGGCCTCAAGCCATACAGAATTTCTTTCAGGTCCCTGAAACACATGTTCTTGATGAGCTCCATGGCTTTGCACATAATGTTCCTACTTTCTTGAATGCTCTCCAGTACTTCTTCACTTCAACTCACACTCGACCATCAGGATTCACCTCCTTCTATGAAGTTTTGGCAAGCTCCTTCCTTATTTCCATAGGACATTGCACGCAACCCACACTCTACAAAAGCAACTATCTCTTTGGGTGATAGCTTATTTATTTTCTTGTTCTATCCCACTCTGAACTCCCTACAGTAGGCATTCTGCTCAGTATCTCCCAATACCTAGCAGAGGCCCTGACATATCAGAGATGTCAGAAACTGTACATCGCATGACAGTTACAGACCTTACCTCTAAATCCTCCATGGGACAGAACTGAACAAGCAAATCAGAAAAGAAGTCACAACCTCTCTGAGCCTGAGGGACAAGAATTCCCCTTGCACCATCCCAGCTGTGAAATTTTGACAAAGAAGTTGATTAATTATGATCACTGCTGCTAATTCTTTGCTTATTTTCTCTTGGCACTGTGGTAAAACAAGTTTTCTTATATGCATGCGTGCAAACCAGTAGAAATAGGATATGATTCTCCAGTTTACACAGAATGTATCTGGAATGCATAAGCATTTCCAAACCACATGTGACTGACAGGAGCCATGCAAATTGACTTTTCCTTCTCAGCCAGCAAATTAGTGCTATAGAGTAAATTTTGATACATAGGGGACCTAATAGATCCCACGTATTTTCTTTGTGGACAGATTTAAAATCTGAACCCCTATATATTCTCAAAGGATGGAAGTCTTTTAGCATCTTTGTATCAATCACAGTTGTAAATGTAGATAGACCATAATATGAAAGCCTCAAATTCTGGGCATAGCAAGAGGGATTCCTGGCTACCTCCTTCTTACCCCTTATGACCTGAATTCCATTAATACTAAAATGGGCAAGGGAGAGCTGACAGATGCCTGGCAGTAGAAGATGTGTTATCCATTTTGGATTTAACCATTAATAACCAATGGCCTGTCTTCCTACATCACTGCACCTTTATTTATATTTTGAAATAGACTCTACGTCTTAGAGCAGTTTTGGATTCATAGCAAAACTGACTGGAAAGTACAGAGATTTCCCATAAACACCCCCCCCCCCACATACACATTCACAGTCTCCCCCACTGTCACACCTTCATCAGATATACAATCAATGAACCTACAAGGACACGTAATCATCACCCAGAGTCCAGAGTTTACATTAGGTTCATTCTTGGTTTTGCATATTCTATAGGTTTGAACAAATATTTAATGACATGTATCTGTTACAGTGTCATAGAGTAATTTCACTGCCCTGAAAATCCTCTGTGCTCTGCCTTAGAATACTGCATCTTTAAACCAGTGTGACTGGCCCACAGAATCTCAGCTGAGGTTCCAGTAAACTTAAGCCTGGCTTCCCGGTGACATTCATGATCCTTACTTTGGACTCTTTGGCTTTGATTTTTCTCTTCATCTTGTTTCCCATTTTACCATGATAGTGACCCAGTTTACGACCCTTTGGGCTTAGTCTTTTGATAACAGATCCTTAGTCTTGAAAACCAAGTTTAGTGTTCCTGGTTTTGGTCTCCTCGTGCCCACATGTGGTCAGTTGTGTCTGACTCTTTGCGACCCCATGGACTGCAGCCCGCCAGGCTCCTCTTTCCATGGAATTTTCCAGGCAAGAATATGGGAGCGGGTTATCATTTCCTCCTCCAGGGAATCTTCCCAACCTGGGGAACGAACCCACGTCTCCTGTGTCTACTGCATTGGCAGGTGGATTGTTTACCACTGCGCCACTTGGGAAATCCTACCAGTGCCGGATAACAGTTTACCGCATTTTTTACTGAGTATTTCCTGCTCTAGCCATCTTCGGGAAAGGCCTTGCATAACTTTCAACAGTATTCCATGAGTTGGAGTGTCAAGCAGATTCCCAACCATCCCAGGGTTGTGTTCATAGCTTTGGAAAGTGAGAATTATCTTTTTGATTAATACAATGGGGTTTTGAATGTTTCCAAAATATAATCCATGCACTAATAGGTTAATTTTCCTAAATGAGTAGATTAGCTCACAGATAATCAAGACTCATATAATCTACTTTGGAAATTCACAAGGTCAAGTCTAGCAGAATTTACTAATAGACAAGAATTTCTCATGGGCATGTGTTTCTCCTACAACAAGATTCTGTTCTTTCAGTCATATGAACACAATGAAAATATTAGTTGCAACTTCTCTGACCCTGCCTGATGGTATAGCCATCAGATGCCCCAGTGTTGAATCTTCTAAAGTTGAAGAACAGTATCTCCTTTTCCGGGGCCTAGGCTAATAGCAATGGTTGAAACTTCTGATCACTCATTTCTTTTCAGCATATACTTTCCTTTTATTGAATTTTTTTTCTACCTACCTGCCTTATAAAATATTGAGAATATATTATAACCTCCCAAACAATTGTGCTTCTTTCAACTTATCCTTATATTTCAAACAGTTCTGGGTTTTTATAATTTGTGTTACATAATTAGGTGTAGAAGTACTTGTGACTGTTTTATCTTTATTGGGATCATACCTCTTGCCAACGCTTTTGCCCCTTTAAAAGGATTTGGCTTTGCGTTATGCTTTGTCTGGAATTAAAATTTCCAAACCTGCTTTCTCTTTGTTTGTATTTGTTTGATAAATATTTGCCTTTCTTTTATTTTTAACCTTTCTCTATCCTCACTGCCAGTGAGCCCAGGGCACATTGCTTCATTGCACTGTTTACAAAGACAGTAGGATTTCATTGTGTAAAACTACTCCAAGCTTTTATTCTGAAATTTCATCTCATGGTCCCTAAGCCCATAATATTCTTTAGGATTCTGTAGCATCTTTACCTTTGGGATGTTTCTCTCCCGGGACTCAATGGCCTTTGTCAGTGATTCTCCCTTCCCCTCAGTCACTCCTACTTCACTCCACCAAGACCCGTATACTTTCTGACTGGAAATCGTGAAATGAGTAAAGAAATAGTGCTGCTGATGATAGAGAACAGATCTGTGATCCCTGAAAAGTAGCGCCCAGTTTCTTGGTCTTTACAGGGACCAGGGAATGAAGAAAGACTGACTCGTTTCTTTTCTTTTAGTATGGCTCCATCCTTTATTTGCTTTTTTTTTTCCCAGAAAATAAACAACAACAACAACAAAAATCACATTTTGGCTTCCAGTGATGTTTCTCAATTCAGTTCCAATACATTTTGAAATCAGGGGGGAATCCTCAGAGTCCAGCTATCCACCTTGGTTTTTGGTGTTAATCAGAGTTTTTCTATGTTTCTGTATTGTTGATATTTAAGTGGGAAGCAGGGAGAAATTACCTCTGAGGATTCTTGTGAGACTGCGTGAGAAGGATCCATGTGGAGTTTGTAGCCCATTCAAGCACCAGGTGGGACCAGTTCCACACCATTTCCCATCCTTATCTTTTTTTACCACCCTCCTTTTACAAAATGTGACAGTTATCCATCAGTTTACTGCTTTTCATCTCTAAAGTCACCCTCATCACCCTAATTCGTAGTACTAAGAATAGGATTCTGTTAATATTCACCCTTTGCTGAATGGCACAGTGTTAACTCTTGTCAACAGAGAGTCCTGGAGACACACTGCAGGAGGAAGGGGCGTCTCTTCCTGTTTCGGATTTGCCATCTTCTCTCTGACATGTGCACCAGTGATGTGTGGGACACCTGTGGTCAAAGATGGTGGCCTTTGTGTTCCGGGTGGCGCTTCACCACAGTGGTTAGAGGTGGTAGCTTCGTAATTGTGATCCCACAGCGTGTCATTGATTATCAGCATCCCATTTCCCACTGAGAAGTAGCTCAGCAGTGTACTCAAGCACACAGGCACAACCAAACTGATTCCCTCTATCTGTGTGACTCTACCTTCTACCATCATTCCCAGTTCTGTTCTGTGTCCGTCGGTCAATCGGGACACCATAATTAGAATGGGGAAGACTAATACAAGTAACCAGTAACAGAAAATGAACGCTTAAGGGGTAAGAAGAACACCTCGGTAGTTAATTTTAGAGAAGAATGGTGGATCAAGGGGGCAACCATTACTTTTAGGGATGGGGGGAGAGTATCTTGAGGAAGTGCACTCCACTCCCTCCAAGGCTGTGATTTTTCTCATTGGACAGGGAGAAGCAGTGTCACACTGGGTGACAGAGAAGGGTGCTGAGGTTTCGCAGGCTAAGACTGGCAATCAAGAAACCACCCACTGGGGTGCTGATCAAGGCTCATTAGGAAGCTGCCTGTTGAGGTTCTATTGGGACTTTCAGAAAAGTTGTCATAGCAAATGCTACTGAAACTGTCCAGGAGGTCACCTGCTGGGCACTGATGAACTTGATGGAAAGCCACCCATCAGGGTACCAATAAGACTTTCTGGGAAGTCATTCAGTGGGGTACCTTTGCTGGGAAGCTAGCTAGGGTTCTGGTAGGACTTCTGGGACATGCACAGTGTCACTGAAATTCTGGTGCTGTGTCTGACATCAAATGCTGCCGAAGCAAGGCAAGAAAAGCACATGGGAATCAAGAAGAGACACCCCTTCCTCCTAAAATGTCTCCCCAGTTATATCTACTGGGCAAACATGACATTACACTAACTGGCAAAAGAGCAAGATTTGCATGGTCCCTCTTTAGTATCTCAAAGCCGGGCAAAGAAGCTTGGGCATTTGGAAATGACCGGCCCTAAGTTGATTGCTGGCAGAAAATATTTTGTCAAATTACCATGAAGAAACCCCTTTTCCCTCTGCCTTTGATGTTCCAGATTAAGATTTTCCTGGCTTTAATTCTAAGACCAATTTTCTTCTTTCTTTCTTTTTTTAACTGAAGGGTAATTGCTTTACAGAATTTTGTTGTTTTCTGCCAAACATCAACACAGATCAGCCACAGGTATACACATGTCCCCTTCCTCTTGAACCTCCCACCCCATCCCACCTCTCTAGGTTGTTACAGAACTCCAGTTTGAGTTCCCTGAGTCATAAGCAAATTCCCATTGACTGTCTATCTGACTGACTACTTCCATGGTAATGTCAGTTTTCATGTTACGCTCTCCATACATCTCACCCTCTCCTTCCTCCCTCCACATCCCATGTCCATAAGTCTGTTCCCTATGTCTGTGTCTCCACTGCTGCCCTACAAATCATTTCATCAGTACCATCTTTCTAGATTCCATATATATGTGTTAGTGTATGATATTAGTTTTTCTCTTTCTGATTTACTTCACTCTATAATAGGCTCTAGGTTCATCCACCTCATTAGAACTGAGGTGAACTCAGGTGAACTCAAATGCATTCCTTTTTATGGCTGAGTAATATTCCATTGTGGGCTTCCCCAGTAGCTCAGCTGGTAAAGAATCCGACTGCAATGCAGGAGACTCCAATTCAATTTCTGGGTAGAAAAGATCCCCTGGAGATGGGATAGGTTACCCTCATGGGCTTCCCTGGTGGGGAAGAATCAGACAGTAAAGAATCCACCTGCAAAGTGGTAAACCTAGGCTCTATCCCTGGGTTAAGAGGTTCCACTGGAGGACGGCATGGCAACCCACTCCAGGATTCTTGCCTGGAGAATCCTCATAGACAAAGGAGCCTGGTAGGCTACATTTCATGGGGTCACAAAGAGTTGGACACAACTGAGTGAGTGACTAGGCACAGCACAGCACACAATATTCCATTGTATATATGCAACACAATTTCTTTATCCACTCATCTGTCGATGGATGTCTAGGTTCCTTCATGTTCTAGCTATTGTAAGTAGTGCTGCAATGAACATGGGGGTACATGTGTCTTTTTCAATTTTGGTTTCTTCAGGGTATATGCCTAGTGGTCGGATTTCTAGGTCAGATGGTGGTTTTCTTCCTAGTTTTTTAAGAATTCTCCATACTGTCTTCCATAGTGGCTGTATCAATTTACAGTCCCACCAACAGTGAAAGAGGTTTCCCTTTCCTCTACACCCTCTCCAGCATTTATTGTTTGTAGACTTTTTGATAATGACCGTTCTGACTGGTATGAGATGATATCTCATTGTAATTTTGATTTGCTTTTCTCTAATAATGAGCAATGTTGAGCATCTTTTCATTTGTTTGTTAGCCATCTGTATGCTAAGACCAATTTTCAATATAACTTCTAAGTAGACTGAACTAACTGGGCATTTATATTTTCTCTTTTTAATGTTTTGAACTTATTTTAAGTCCAAGGCAAACATAAGGTAAAAATATCATTTTAACTTATTCAGTATAAGTGCACATTCTGATTGAGATGGAAAACAAGTAATAGATACTCATAAATATAAAATTGTAGTGGGTTCTGAGGTTTACCTTAAACTGTAGCTTATTAAAACCAAGTATTCTACTATAAAACTGAATAAGATATTTATCTTTTAAAATGAATATCCATGTGGAAACCAGAGTCATTTCTTCTCTTTCTCTCTTGTTCTCACTCTCATTCTTTTTCACTTACTATATATAATCATGTTTGATCCTTTTTATCATTGTGGATAATTGAGAGTAGAATTGTGTAACAATTTAGGTCTAAAACAGTGAATGTATATGTGTGTGTACACACTGTATTTATATTACTGTGTTTCATTTCACATAGAAGACTTCTGAAAAAATTTAATGTAGAGTGATTTGTAAAACTAATTATTCTATATGGTGTGTGTGTGTGTGTGTGTGTCTGTATAGAGAAAGGGGTAGACTATATTTTAATATAGAAATATTCAAAAAATATTTATTAAGTGCCTACAGTATGCCAGGAATCATTTTTCAGTTAAGGAAACTGAGACTCAGTGTGTACAAATTCACCTTATTTGAAATTAGCAAAACCAAGACTAGAATCAAATTAATTTGTTTTTCTGTAAAGAAAGTTTCCATTTTACAAATGAAAAATTATTTTATAAATATACTCATGTCTATTACTACCCAGGAAATCCTACCCTCTCCCTCAAGCTGTATTCAGATTAGCATAACAAGAGGTTAACTGGCACCAGAATAATTAAAGAACACCTGTATTTTAGATATATTTATGCAAATGGCATATTTCTTTTGTGGATCCATGAAATTAAGAAATATAGATGTGGGCTCCAAGTAATGCAGGTGAGCTTGTGATATTTGATGGAGTAGGTGATAAGTGATGGAACTGTAAAGATACTTTGGGGGCTTCCTTGGTGGTCCAGTGGTTAAGAATTCACCTGCCAGTATAGGGGATACTGGTCAGATCCCTGCTCCGGGAAGATCCCAATGCCTCAGGGCAGCTAAACCCATGTGCCACAACTACTGAGCCCATGCTCCAGAGCCCAAGAGCCGCAGCTGCAGAAGCCCAAGGGCCCTAGAGCTTGTGCTTTGCAACAAAAGAAGCCATTGCAATGGGAAGCCTGGTCACCAAGACTAGAGAGTAACCCCCTGTCACCGCAACTAGAGAAAAGACCAAATGTGAAGCAGTCAAAGCCCAGCACAGCCAAAGATAAATAAAGCCAATAAATCTTAAAAAACAAAAACAAAAACAAAAAAACTTTGAACTTTTGGGAAAGTTCAGGAAATGAATTATCTGGAGTGGAGCAATTTTATGGGCAGAATCCAGAGGATTTGGGGTCACTAGAAAAAGAGATTTTGACCTAGCTACTATGGGGTCCTTGTTATTTTTGTTCAATCAACTCAGTAGTGTCCAACTCTTTGCGATCCCATGGACTGCGGCACAGGCTTCCCTGACCTTCACCATCTCCCAGAGCTTGCTCAAATTCATATCCATCAAGTCAGTGATGCCATCCAAGCATCCCATCCTCTGTTGTCCCCTTCTCCTCCTGCCTTCAATCTTTCCCAGCATCAGGGTCTTTTCTAACGAATAAGTTCTTTGCATCAGGTGGCCGAAGTATTAGAGCTTCAGGTTCAGCATGGGGTCCTAGCCCAGACAAAAAGAATCTCAGTCCCCAGAGGAGAGAAAATCAGAGAAAAAATATTCCCTTCTCTTGGAGATTAGAAGTACAGGTAAGCCAGAAAGAAGAACTACAATTTAAAGCCAGGTTTATGTGTGTATTCATTTTCTGTTGCCATGCAGCAATACTGCCACGTACTAAGCAGTATTAGACCAACACACATTTACACTCTCACAGTTTCTGAGACTCAAGATTGTAGGCCAGATTTGCACAGCAACATGGATGACCTAGGGATTTTCATACTGAGTGAAGTTGGTCGGACAGAGAAAGAGAAATACTGTATGACATCCCTTATATGTGGAATTGAAAAAGAAATGATACAAGTGAACTTAATTACAAAACAGAAAGAGATTCACAGACTTAGAGAATGAATTTATAGTTGTTGAAGGGAAGGGAGGGTTAGGGAGCTTGGAACAGACGTGTACACACTGCTATATTTAAAATGGATAACCAGCAAGGACCTACTATATAGCACATGGAACTCTACTCCATGTTATGTGGCAGACTGGCTGGGAGAGAAGTTTGGGGGAGAATGGATACATGTATATGTATGACCGAGTCCCTTCCCTGTTCATCTGAAACTTACAACATTGTTAATTAGCTGTACCCAAATATAAAATAAGAAGTTTAAAATAATAATAATTTAAAAAAGATTCTAGGCCAGGCTCAACTGGATCCTCTCTAAGGCTGTCATGAGGTGTCAGCCAGGTCGGGTCATTTGAAAGCTCCTGTAGGGAAAGTCAGTGTCTAAGCTCACACAGCTGTTGGCATTTGGTCCCAGAAGGCTGCCAGACTGAGGGCTCCATTTCCTGCTGGTTGTTGCACAGATCCTGTCCTTAGTGCCTTGCCCTATATCCCTCTCCACTGGGCAGCTCACGCCTGGCAGCTCATTTCTTTAAAACCAGCAAAGAGAGAGTTTCTCAGCAAGAGTACCTTTCAATCTTAGGTTGTGTATAATAATCAGACGGGACAATGTCACCTTTGCCATATTCAATTGTTTAGAAGTAAGTCATTGGTCCCACCTGCACTCAGGTTGAGGGAATTACTCAAGACTGTGGATTCCAACAAGCTGGAATCATGTGCGCCAAAATGTGTTAGCCTGGACTAGCTGGCTGTGTTCTTAGACCTTGGAGTTACAAGGACCTCATTCCTGACAGAGTCACACATGGTATTGATGTAGTTTTAACTTACAGGACAGCTTAGCTCACAAGGACATGTGACGAATTTACATGCGTAAATAAATCAGAAGGAAGAACAATGATTCTAAAGGATGGTCTTTCTTTTTAGGAATTCCTCAGTTCTTGGTAGGTGGATTATCTAGGTAGGCTTTTACCAGAGAATGTCTGCTTTATGCTCCATTATCTAGATACTTCACATCTATTTTATGATTGATCCATTTTCACGTTTTATTCCCAAGTTTATTTTCCCTTTTGTCTAAGCCTGAGCCACCTTCTCAATAGCTCAGCTGGAACTGTTAATAGTATTCATTAAAGTGAAAAATAATCAGTAATATCAATTGGGTTTCCTAGAAAGTCATAAAATTATTAAAAATCTAAAAAAATGGGATTATTATTAAAATAACCTGCATTCTGACTTCTCATAATATAGGACAATTGAGAGTTAATTGTTTTTAGCAATTTTGGTCTAGTAAAATGTAGTTATATATGTGTAAATGTGTGTGTGTGTATTTTACTATACACAAGGCAGTCTTTTGGAAAAGTTCACTGAATTATATAGCTAAATTCTGGAGTGACTTAGCTTTTTAAGTGATAGTGCCTTTCAAAAGGGTATTACTTTTTAAGTAAAAAAAATAAATATTTTTGTAAAGAGCAGTGTCATCCTCAGATTTCCCCCTCTTTCTTTCCTCTTTTTCTTATCTGCATAAATCTTCATTTTCCTATTTGCTTAAAGCAAACTAAACACGAACACATAAAGTTTAAGTCAAGAGAAAATAATGAACGCGTATTGTGCTCTTGTATGATTCTATATTCAAGGCAACAACTTTTAAGCAGATTTTATCTTCTGCATTAAAAACATTTCCTATTAGTCTGTTCTTGTGGAAATCATTTGGAGTTCAGCCCCAACTTCTGTGTACTTGACATAAAAATGCCTTAACATATTTACCATACTTTGTTAATCATGCTTGTGTAAAGAAAATAATCAGATAATTAAAAAGTGAGTCATCAAAGAATAGTGTATAGCTGGCTTGGTTTCAAATGCCTCAGGATGCAGAGAGACTTGCCAATTAGTATGCATGTATACTAGTGTAGTCAGCAGCAGTCCTTCCAATGAATATTCAGGGTTGATCTCCTTTAGAATTGACTGGTTTGAACTCCTCGCAGTCCAAGGGACTCTCAAGAGTCTTCTCCAGCACCACAATTAAAAAACACCAATTCTTCAGCACTCAGCCTTCTTTATAGTCCAACTCTCTGTCTGTACATGGCTACTGAAAAAATTATAACTTTGACTATACGGGCCTTTGTTGGCAAAGTGCTGTCTCTGCTTTTTAATACATTGTCTAGATTTATCAAAGCTTTTCTTCCAAGGATCAAGGATCTTTTAATTTCATGACTGCAGTCATGGTCCACAGTGATTTTGGAGCCCAGGAAAATAAAATCTGTCTTTGCTTCCACTTTTTTCCCTTCTATTTGCCATAAAATGATGGGACTGAATGCCTTGACCTTAGTTTTAAATGGTGAGTTTCAAGCCACCTTTTCACTTTCCTCTTCAAGGTGCCTTTAAGGTCCTCTTCACTTTCTGCCTTTATACCTGAGGTTGTTCATATTTCTCCCAGCAATCTTGATTCCAGCTTGTGATTCATCCAGCCTGACATTTTGCATGATTTACTCTTCATATAAGTTAAATAAGCAAGTGACAATATACAGTCTTGTTGTACTCCTTTCCCAATTTTGAACCAATCAGTTGTTCCATGTCTGGTTCTAATTATTGCTTCTTGACCTGCATATAGGTTTCTCAGGAAACACATAAGGTAGTCTGGTGCAAAGAGCCAATTCATTGGAAAAGATTCTGCTGCTGGGAAAGATTGAAGACAAAAGGAGAAGAGGGCAGCAGAGGATGAGAGAGTTAGATAGCATCACCCGCTCAATGGACATGAATTTGAGAAAACTCCGGGGGCTAGTGGAAGACAGAGGAGCCTGGCATGCTGTAGTCCCTGGGGTTGCAAAGCATTGAATATGACTTAGTGACTGAACAGCAACAACAAATACTAGTTCAGTCACATTTGTTGTCTCTGTGGAGCTTCTGTTCTTCAGATCCTGTCTCCTGAAGCAGAGACTGCAACAATAAATAATCAAAAGAGAAAAACCAACAATCAGCTACCACCAAATCAGTTACAATATTCTACTTGTGATTTGTGCACCTTGGTAACATGCAGGATTAAAGCTGCCTCAGGCTGTCTCCCTCAACTGCCTCACATCTTCAGATCCCTTTCCATGACATCCCCGTATGTGACACAGAAGATGTCGTTAGCCTTAGAAAGCAAATCTTGAAAGGGTGGATCTGCTGACATAGAAGATAGGGCCTTCATCAGTAAGTCAAGTATAGAAGATTTCTGGGTCACCCTCCATTGTCCCTGGAGAATTATCTGTAGACATGGGATTTTGATTGGAATGGGGGGAGGTTGGAGGGATGTGGTAGAAAGGAAAGCACCTTTTCTGTAGAATTCACTTGACTTGAATAATCCCCAGATAATTTCTGGGAGGAAGTGGCTGTGTTTTCCCATTTGGAAGATGTTGGGACTCAGGTGTGAAAAGGTGTCTTCTTGACTGCACCGTAGATTGCAGGTGGAGCTAAGGCTACATTATAAGGGTCCTGAGCCCTCAAAACCCTAAGGGTTCTGAGTCTAGGGACATGCAGCCAGAGCACTGCTCAGCACCTTACATTCCACCCTTACTATAACCAGTTTGTGATCTTAGTCTTGGTAATAAGATCATTCCATCTCTATTGTCGGTCATTCTGCTTCATGCTTCATTATTCCCTGGAACCCTCATTGCTGCCACTTTACCAGTTCCTATTGTACTTCAATTATTTGAAGCTCAAATTTAAAATGCGGACCCTTTCCCTTCCTTCTCTGCCTGGACTGGGCTCCTATACCTTGCTAGGCTTTTTCTTCCCCTACTCAGTCCTACATAAACCATTCCAATTACTTTCCTTCTGATAGCCTCACAAAGTAAAGAACTGCTTCCTTTTTTTGTGCTAGGGGCTGCAGGTTAAAGCATCAATTTATCCTTTGGCTCTTCATCTTTTCTATTTAGCAGAGAGTTTCCTTTCAATGTTCCAGGATGATGGGAAGTGTCATCTCTTGCTGCTGGGAAAGGCACTATAGAAAATGAAATATGTATTGTATTTCTATTCATTTGATTATCTTCTTCCCCAAAGCAGCTTAGCAAATTAACATTGAATCTATTTTCTCTTCTTAAGCAAGAAAAATATTATAACTGCTCGGTTGTTCCCTAGATTTCTTGCTCAACTTCCTCTTCCCAGAATGATTTGTCCGTAAAATAAGAGGGAAGCAGGAGACTCCACTGGCGAAGATTCTGGTTCTCCTGGCTGATGACAGAAGGCCTGGTGAACCACAGATCTGCTTTGGGAGCTGTAGAGTCTTTTCAACTGTTTTCTGCCATGGGGTTATAGAGGGAAAATGGAAAGGTCATAAACATAGTCTCATTTAGGGGTTTATTGGAGCATGGCTAGACTATTCTAGAAAAAGCCTTTATTAAAATATTATGCTGTCTGAGATGGTTCCTAGTAGGATACATTCTTAGAGCCAGTTGGGTGGCAGCTTTCAGGTTTTGAGTTTCAGTACTAGGGAGAGACACAGACGGCTTAAGAAGACCTGAGGCTGGAGTCTACCGCTAAAGATGGTTTCAAAACGACAACTTCAAGACACTAACTCCCAATGTCTTATCATAGTGTCTAAAACTCCACAGTTAGGAATTATTTTGTTCAAGTCCTAGTAATCTCCAGCAGTCTCTTTAAAACAGTCAATAACCACTTAGTAGAAGTAGAAATGTTTTAAGTCATTATCAGCTATTTATGTCAAAATTATTCCCTTATAGACCTTGCCAGTTGAAAATCAGACCAGAGCCCTGCTGAAATGCAACCTTCTGTAGGCATCTGGAAGTTTGGGGGAGTATGAGAAGCAGGAAAAGTGGTGCCAAAATGAGAAATGAGTTTAAAATATCACCTGCTTCCCAATTTTGCTCAGGGCTGGACCTATGCTAATGGTCTGTATTATTGGCAGCTGATGGAGAAAGCACAGAAAATAAAACAAACCAATATTTCTAGGGTTCTGTTGTTTTGCCAGCCTGCCAAACAGGCTGTTGATAGATATGACCCTGCATTCTGGTTGGAATGACTCTCAGGCCATGTCTGGTTCTATGTAGCCATAACCGCAAGAGCAGCAGAAGCCCGGTGATTTGAATGGCAGCAAGCCTGTTGTCCAGACCCCTGCCTCTCACATCTGGCCACATCATCTAGTCTCACCACACAATTTTAGGAAGTCTCTTTGCTCCTTTGGGCCTTCCTATCTCCATAAGCAAATGAGCCATTGATGTTGCAAGGCTTGGGAATGCTAAGAGCAGCAGGACAGAAGGGAGTAATATTCCAAATCTGATGTCAACCCAGGACTGATAAATTCCTGAATTACAAGATGATGGGAACAATGTGAGGCTTCTGTTGGGGAGTCAAGAAACTTTATAGGCAAAAGAAACCAAGGGGAAGAGCCCTGGGCTGACACATGTTTTATGTTCTACTTCTATATATGAATTTGAGACTCATTCAAGGTTCTAGCTTGTGACTCCTTAAGACCTCGGTCAACACAAAGCTTGTATATTACAGCATGCAGAAGCCATGCTACCCTTTCTTCGTGCCTTTTAGGTACTGTTCTAGGATTACCATATGTGAACGCTCATGTGCATTAAACTTTATTCAGAGTACTATGTTGTTCCCTCACTTACCTCCACCTGTTTCACAGTTCCTCAGCATTGACTTATGAATATGTCTGGGGAAGTGTCATTCCTGAATTAATAGTTTAATTGAGGCCCAAAGATACTTTCATTATTTATTTTTTAACTGGAGGAATGCCCCAGGATAAATAGTGGTGGTTCAGTGGGAGTCAGCAATTCGGTCATTTGGGGGTTTTGTTGATCACTCTTCATTAGGAAACGTACCACGTGGAGATCACTCCTGCCTTTGCAAGTGGGAAAAAAATGTTTATATGTATTTATTATATATATAGGTATGTATTATATATATTATGTTTGTTGTTATTACTGTTGTTGTTTCTGATGAGTGATTATGCTTCCCTGGTGCTGTTTTAGGGTGCGCATTCTTTGCTGCTTAGCCAGAAATTGTTTTGACTCTTTCTTTGGTGTTTTACATATTTTATAACTACATTAAAATGGTCAGTTCTGAAACTTGGTGAGACGGCTTTGGAAAGGCAGTACATGTTGGCTGTGTGATGGAAATCTGTTTTACTTTAGAAGAAAGTGAAAATGAAATTCGCTCAGTCATGTCCCCCATGAACTCTGACCCCCATGAACTATAGCCCGCCAGATTCCTCTGTCCATGGAGTTCTCCAGGCCAGATGACTGGAGTGGGTAGCCTTTCCCTTCTTCAGAGAATTTTCCCAACCCAGGGATCACAACAAGGTCTCCCACATTGCAGGTGGATTCTTTACTGTCTGAGCCACCAGAGAAGAAGAGGGGGCCTTTGGATGGGACTTCTAGCGTTACAGCCAGGCATGGCAAAAGTTGTGCCCAGAACTAGAAATGAACAAAGCAAATTACCCAGTGCTGGGGCTACTGGAGTCCAATCTTGAATTTATGAATAGGTCACATCCTAGGAAGACATGGATGTCTCCTAACAGAGGTCTTTTCAGGCACCAACTTTGGGGCAGAGACTTCAATTGAAGGGCAGAGAAAACCTCTGCTTTCCCAGGGTACAGGAAGGAAGAAGAAGTCTACTTAGTCCAATATTAATTTCTTTGTCACGTGATGGAAGCATCAGAATTATTACTGAGACTCCCCTGTTTCTGTCAGATGATATTCTTTAGAGTAGAAAAATTTGAATCAATTTTCTCTTCTTGGTCCATATGTTCTTTCAGTAAAACCCTCAAAGTACTGGCTTTGTTCTGTTCAAGAAGGCCAATGGAAATGTACTTGACATTTAGTCTGGTTCTTGTCCTACAGAGCAAAGATGGAACCATGAGGACTCCATCTCTTCTGGTCCATTCTACATTCTGTACATTCTTCTTCCATCTGCTGCCAAATCCAGAACATACATTTCTTTGTAGCCCATAACCTTTTATTTCAATGAGAATCAGTAAAACAGTGAAGGAATACAGAGACATCTGATCCTCTTTTACTTTTTAACCTTCAAAGAGTTGTTTATACAGAAACCACTGGGATTGCTATTTGGTCAATGGTGACACTTCTTGAATAAATGAATTGCAATATTTTGTTTAACTAAACAACTTAAAGTTTGGGACATTAAGCAAAAAACTTACACTGGGCAAGGAAGATTGTGAGTAACTCTTTTCTTGGTTCTCTACCACATCTTCCCCATTCATGGGTTTTCTGTACTCCCACCCCAATACCACTGTCACCTCATCTAGGATATTAAATACCATGTTAAAGCTGGAAGAGACATTTAAGAGAACACAGTTCAACTTCATCATTTTATAAATTTGTAGACAAAAGGGCAGAGTGATTAAGAGACTTACCCAATGTGACAGAGCTAAGCAGGGACATGCCAAGACCTGAACCCAAGTCATATGGGCCTTGATCTACTACTTTCTCTGTCATATTATGCTATTTCTCAAAAACTGTGGTACAGAAACCAGAATGTTTCTCCTAAACTAACCTGGATTCCAGGTATCAAGTTGAATGCCTGAGAGAGGGTGGGACACTGACTTGAGAAAAGTTCACAAGCTGATGTCATCCTGATTTTGAGTTTGAGCTAAAGCTTAATTTGATGTTTGTTTGTTATTATATTGTAGTCTGAGTATGGTAGGAAGTTCTGAAATATCCCATCATTTCTGTTAGGGTGTTTCCTCATCTTTAAAATGGGAAATTAGGGTTGAATTATCTTTAAGGTCCATGTGGTTCCTCTAAGATCACTTTTAAAGGTCTTCTCCACTCTCCAGCAGTCACATGCAAGAAATGGGGTCTTTGGTACATAATTTCTCATCAGCTCCTACATAGAAGAAATAAGGTTTCACTATTAATTCTGACTGACTCTGGAATAGTGTCACCCCTGAAATTCCTTGTGGAAGCTCAGACCCTCAGGGGAACCTTACGCCAAGGCTGTGAGGAAGCTGCGGACAGGACAGCCAGGACTTTGCCCATTCCTAAGGAACTATCCAGCTTTCCAAGTATGGACCTTGGCTGGAAGTGAGCCAGCTTCCCTCTAGTGGCCTCAGGCAATGGAAAAAAGTTTTAATGTGCCTTATTTGGCATACCCTGGGAGACGGCTCATGGCAGATTTGTTAATGAGTCTGTCTGCTCTTTGCTGAGAATGATGTCTGCTTTCTGGTGTTAGCCATGCTCTTTCCTTACCAACCATTGGAAAGTAGGAGATTTGGGAAATTGCCTCTAAGCCCATCATCAAATATTGATGTTGATGCTTTTCCATGTCAGTTCAGTTCAGTTCAGTTGCTCAGTTGTGTCTGACTCTTTGCAACTCCATGGGCTGCAGCACACCAGTCTTCCCTGTCCATCACCAGCCCCCAGAGCTTGCTCAAACTCATGTCCATCGAGTTGGTGATGCCATCCAGCTATCTCATCCTCTGTAATCCCCTTCTCCTCCTGCTCTCAATCTTTTCCAGCTTCAGAGTCTTTTCCAATGAGTCAGTTCTTTGCATCAGGTGGCCAAAGTATTGAAATTTAAGCTTCAACATCAGTTCTTCCAATGAATATTCAGGACTTTTCATATAGATTCTCTAAATTTGTTAGTCATAATTAGAGACCCACACCTACTGAATTTTCTTTAGTTCTCAGTGGAAAGGAAATGGTGATTTTTGTCTTGGTTTTTAGAGTGTTGCTTTGTGCTGTGTTCTGTCTGGTCTGGAAAGCATTGGAGATAACTTACTGGCATATCTCTTTTGCCTTTCCAAATCCTATTAATTTATTGAGGTCAAATCATATTCAATGATAAAATTTCTCTGGAACAACCATGGATTTATAATCAGTACCACATGATTTAATTATTTTATCTCTTTGGCTATACTGAAAGCTTCTTCAGAATTAGGGAAATGTTTTATACTTTCAATCTGTCTTATGGCTCCCATGTGATAATCTGTGCTGAAAACATTAAAGCATAATGATGCAACAGTGGAACTAGTTTCTCCTTCTGGAATCAGTATTGTTATTTTATAGTCTTGGCCTACGGAATTTGTTGACTTATCTTTCAGGTACACATATCCAAATTTTTAAAGTGCTGAGTTTCACTCCTGATGAGCATCAAGAACTTTGAAATGTAAAATTAAATCACCACTGTGAGGATCCCACCACAAGCCTACAGAATCAAACTCTCCAAGGAGAAAAGCCTGGGTATCTAAATTTCTTAAATGCTGCCTAAGTGAGTCAAAAACACAATGATGGGTGACAAAGTCTGCCTTGTGTCAGATGAGGACCATTCTTTTATTGAACTCTGCCAACAGAGATTTCCCAAGGCATCATCTGGAGGTCCAAACACAAAGGAAACACACACATCATTTTGGTAGGATGGTGCTAGAAGTGTACCTGGATAGTGACGAGCAGATTTTATGCAAGAGGATAGTCCAGGGATAACATACATTTTGCAACAAGATTTCTCTATTGAAATCATTTTTTAAAACCCTCAAATGCAACAACTTTGGGGAGTGAGAACCAGAAGAGAGAGAGAATAGAGGCATATTGGGGAAGTGGAGAGACAGAGAGCAAAGGAAGGATGGGTAAGGGGACCATCTACATAGTGTAACCTCTAAGGGTCTATTGACTTAAAATTCCACCATGAAAAACTCATTCTTCGGTCTGCAAATGTTGTCTCCCATTAAAATGGAAATAGCTGTGAATCATGTCTGACTAGGTGTATCATATCCTTACCTGAGAACACATTGTGATGGGGTGTCAGGAAAGGTCTGGAAAAAATGGGTGAAAGGGTAAGGTTGCCCAAGGAGGAAGCAGGCTTGCTTAACAGGGCATCTTGCAGACAGAGACAGCTGGACAGAGATCATTAATTTGATTTGCTATCACTTAAAAGTAAACTGCTCAAAACTAGGAATGACCATGAAATATATCCATCATTTCCCCCCAACCACCCTGCTAAGGAACTTCTTGGCTCATCCTGGCCAATGATGTTAGCTCCTGAATGGAGAAGAAAACAACAGGAGACCCACCTCATCTCCAGGGAGATAGCCTGGTGGTCTAAGCTGGCCTGGGGAATGAGCGCTCTGCATTCCAGTTTGAGGGCTTTCCTCTGACTCTCTGGGTGGCCTCTAGCCAGATTCCAAACAGCTTTAGTTTCTTTGTATGTCAAACCAAGATAAATACCTAACTTTCCATCTCTCTGGGGCATGGTAAGGCTTTGTTGCTTCCACTTTTATTGACATGTGTCCAAAGACCATAAGAAGAAAGCTTTTGAAAAATTTGAAGGCTAACTATGTTTACTAGCAACATTATCACTATGACATTGGGGCTTAATGTAGTAGTAGCCAGAAACAAGAATGTATCAGGAGCATGGGAAAATGGAGAATATAGTACTTCACTCAGAGAAGCAGTGTATTTGTAGTGGAAGAGAAATGCAAAAGGGGTTTTGGGAATAGGGTGCAAGGCAGAGAAGTCTACAATTGATACCAGATGCCATCAGAAGCTAACAACCTGACAAACACCATCCTCATAAAACAAATTCCTTAAAAAGGAAGCAAATGGAAATATAAGCTAGTGAAAGAATTTGCAGCAGCTGCCCTAAAACCATTTCTCACTTCATAAACAGGTCTGTGTTTGATGCTTTTTCTTTTTTTTATCTTGGTCTTATGTCATGCCACTTTCCTCCTCTTCTAAGATCCCCTGTCCTATTCAAGGATGGACCTTGCACACGGGTAGTCATAGCAACCATAGTCAATGGAACACCAACTTGATGGAAGGAGGCTCATTCGGAGTATTTGTTTTGTGTCTTATCTCAGCACGTATTTGTCCTCAGTGATGACACTGAGGGTGAATTGGATGGAGTCACTGGAAAACAGCACGTGCTATTTCACATTAATTTCTTGGTAGTGAGCTGACATGAACCAGAACTGTTAATGACTCTCTGTTTTCCAGTCCTCTCTGCTTAACACACTGAAGAAATATTACATTTTGTGCATATCAAGGGCATGTAGTATCTATGGAACTTGGAGTTGTTTAGCATCACTAATGAGGGGTTCTCATCTCATTCCATGAAGGATGGTCCGGTTTCAGATTCCTTATGCAGCTAGGCTCAATGAAGACTCAGAGACAAAGCTCTATTTCCTATATTGCAGGCCTTATTAGCAGTGTTGAATTTGAAGAATCCATCTCCCTCAACTCATATATTCCTCCCTTCATCAGGCTCCGTGTAGTGAGTCTGAGGAAATACTACATGATCCCAGAGAATAATCAGGGCTTACAGGAGAAAAATGTTGATTGCATACCACTCAACTCCAATTCCTCCATCCTATGCCTGATAAGCATGGGTAAAAAAAAATGAGAATGTCACTGACATAGTTTAAGTGCCATGGGTACAAGATCAGAGGCAGCAACTTTAGCATATTCAAATCAAATCCATACTTCTTGGACTAGTGCTTTTTAAATCAATTCTCAATTATTTCAGTGCAATTCAATGACATTTTATTTTCCACTTTCTTATACTGTTGCCCAGTTCCTTGATAAAAGTCACTGGCCTCTAACAGAATTCAAGAGCAAATAAAACAAGTGAATGATGACGAGACTCACAGAAGACATTTTGAATAAGATTTACTACCACTGGCAAAAATATCATAAGCAAGAAAGTATAAAAAGTATCATGCTGTTTTCCCTCACTAGACTATGAGTTCTTTAAGGGCATACTTATTTTATCCCCAGTACTGAGACCAATGTGCTAAGTGCTTGGGAAATGTTTATGAATGAATGAAGCAGTAGGGCAAGATGGTTGAATCATTGTTTGATAATGATTTTTTAACTTCATATCCCCATCTATCACTATAAAATTTAACAAATTTACCATTTTGATAGCCATTGACTTACTTTGATGTCTATGACACAAAAATATTTAATTCAGCAAACATTTGTTGCATCCCCCACAGTGAGGTGTATGGTAAATACAAAAGAGGGTAGAAGTCAGTATTTGTCTTCAAGCAGATCATAGTCTAGTTGGGAGATTCAGCAGCATTTAGGAGACACCTGTGTACTCATTGCCTTGTGGATCAAAGGATGGATAAATTAGCTAAAAATCATGGCTATAATACAGATAGAGTAAAAGAAATATTAGAAAAGTTATTTTTTAAATTTCCCTTCAAGATTCAAAGAAGGAAGATATCTGGAGTGGCTTCTTGGAGTCGGAAGGCCTTTTAAAAGGTTCAATAAATTAAGCAAAGGTACAGACATGGGAAAACCAAAACATGTAGGTGACTCATAGAAAACAGGCCATTGAATGTGGGATATGTGCCATTTGCAGTGGAGCAGTAGAGAGACTGAACCTAGGAACAGTAGCTACATAAGGGTACACACCATTATCATCCTTATCTCATGGGGGGAGGACTTGAAAGCCTGGGGAATAAATAACTCAACCATATCACACAGGTAGTAAATGGTGAATCCAGGATTCGAATTCACACAGCCTGGGGGCAGTGCTCTAAATTTTAATCACTTTGGCTCTGCCTTGATAAAAGAGTAACCCTCTTTTGAATCTGTTACATCCTTGATGCTGTCATGGTCTTGACAGGGTCCTCTTGAACCCTGGGGAGTTTAACTGTCTCTCCTATTCCTACATGACTAGCTTTAGAGACCCAGACAGCAGTTCTCTGATGAGGTAATGTCCTGGAAGCATCTAGCACAACATTAGGCATGCGGCAGGGACTTGATTTGTGTGAGTTTTTTCTTCTTTCTGTCATGGGCTCCATTTCTGATTTGTTGTTCAGTCGCTCAGTCGTGTCCGACTCTTTGCGACCCCATGGATTGCAGCATGACCGGTTTCCCTGTCCTCCACTATCTCCTGGAATTTGCTCAAACTCATGTCCGTTGAGTCAGTGATGCCATACAACCATCCAGTCCTCTGTCACCCCCTTCTCCTGCCCTCAATCTTTCCCAGCATCATCTTTTCCAATGAGTCAGTGCTTTGCATCAAGCGGCCAAAGTATTAGAGCTTCAGCTTTAGCATCAGTCTTTCCAATGAGTATTCAGAGTTGATTTCCTTTAGGATTGATTGGTTTGATCTCCTTACTGTCCCAGGGACTCTCAAGACTCTTCTCCAGCACCACAGTTTGAAAGCATCAATTCTTTTTTTTTTTTTTTTTTTAAAACAACAACTGTTTATTAGCCCACAGCTCTGTGGGTAAAAGCATCAATTCTTAGGCACCAGACTTCTTTATGGTCCATCTCTCACATCTGTACGTGACTACTGGAAAAACCATAGCTTTGACTTTATGGACCTTTGTTGGCAAAGTGATGTCTCTGCTTTTTAATGTGCTGTCTAGATTTGTCATAGCTTTTCTGCCAAGCCAGTGTTGATATTCAGTGGTGTATGTATGTGTGCTAAGTAACTTCAGTCATGTCCAACTCTTTGTGATCCTATGGACTGTAGCCTGCCAGGCTCCTCTGTCCATGGGATTCTCCAGGCAAGCATTCTAGAGTGGGTTGTCATGCCCTTCTCCAGGGAGTCTTCCTAACCCAGGGATTGAACCCATGTCTCTTAAAAACTCCTGTATTGGCAGGCAGGTTCTTTACCACTAGTGCCACATGACTGCTATATTCAAAGTGTATAACCATCCGGGTCCTACTGTATAGCATATAGAACTCTGCTCAGTGTTATTTGGCAGCCTGGATGGGAGGGGATTTGGGGAGACCATGTACATGTACATATACATGTACATGTATGGCTGAGTCCCTTCGCTGTTCACCCGAGCTATCACAACGTTGGTTGTTAATCGTTGTTAAACGTTGGTTGTTAATACCCAAAAACAAAATAAAAAGTTTTAAAAAATGCTCCATGCAATCAGTAAATAAATGTTGCCTTTTCTGCCAGCTCAAATACCTGTTCTACAGGGCCCACTGAGACCAACCCATGATGGAAAAACAAAAAGATTTCTTCCTGACACAACCAGGGGCCTCCAGAATTCACTCCTGATCTTTGCCCTGCATCTGTTCTGATTGTTTGGGGCTCAGAAGTACTGGCTGTGATATATTTTGAGGATTACCCTCTGATCTATTCACTTCTATGCCATCCAGAGCTCTGGGGACACTCTCCCCACCTGTCGCATCGTCATTTTCTCCTCCTGGAAGATCCATAGAAAGCTGGTTCAAAATCACTTGGTAGCTGATATTGTTCCTGTTTACTTTATGTTGCTTGGTTCCAGGTCACAAGGAGGAAATGATGAGTTTAATGTAGGTTTTCAAGAAAGTGTTCTCTTTGGTTTAGAGACCCTTCTCAAAGGGTGAGGCAGTCTTTGCTGCCTAGCAAGTCAATGTAAGATATTTCTGTTTCTGTCATCTCCAGCTGTGTCCATCGGCCCTGTGGGGAGCAGGGCAGCTGTGTGCCATTGCTGCTGGATCACGCGGATGTGGTGAACTGTACCTCTAGTGGTCCGGGTCACATGAAGTGCTCTATCACCTGTCAGAGGGGGTTTGCCCTTCAGGCCAGCAATGGGCAGTACCTCAGGCCCATGCAGGTGAGTTGGAAATTTGGGGTCATCAGAACCAAGCCCCTGGGGAGGGACAATATGCATGCGCCTCCTCCTTCCTGGATGGGGGAAAGGCCTGTGTTTTTAAATCGTCTGAAAGGAAAAATGAAGACTCTAACAATCAAAGAGAAACATGGATTTATAGAAATGCAAGGTATATGTAGGAATATATAAGAAGTGTAAGAAATTATGATCCTGACTTTTGGCTTCAAGATGAGAATGTTACAGTTTAGACCTGTCCAAAATTTGCAGGCAAGATAGGATGCAACCAGCTTTTTTGTGGTACATTTTCTGCCTGTTCCCCCAGGTCTGACCCTCTTTATAAAAATACTGGAGGAAAAATTATGATTTTCTTTCTTCTGCTACTGAAGTAGGACTTATATCAAGATTCTAGTTTTGACTGAATTTTTCAAATTTCTATAAGCTACCATGGCACCACTTCCAGGATTTCAAGGCAGTCTGAAGGTAGTAGAATATATTAGTGAAGAGCATGGCTTGGGAGACAGAATTGGAATGAAATTTGACTCCTCTGTTTATTGTGTAATTTTAGGTAAAGACAAGCAAAACATGCCAACCTCTTTAAGGGTGTTTCCACATTTGTAAAATAGTTAGATCAGAGGTATTTTTGTCCTTGGGCTGTTTTGGTGACTGAGTAGAAATAATTCATAAGCTTCTATAAAAATGATAGACACCTAGCTCTCTGCAAAGCTGCCATTATGATGACCATGATGATGTATTGTCAACTAAGAATTTTGTTTTCCCTCTTTCCTTTAGAAAGCTTTCCATATTCTACAGAGGAATTTGAAATTTGAGAACACATGAGCACAATATGATAGAGAGACAGGATGCATTAGGCAAAAGGTAAATGTGCTTGAGAAGAATATGAGGGAGATGAGGTATGATGAAGGACGAGCGGAAGCATGCTTGGTAGTCAGGTATCAATGGCTTGGAAGATTGGAATTGTTTTTCATCTTGTACCAGTTGACTGCTCTGCAGATTGTGGATCCATGGAGGGATTTCACTTGCTTAGACACAGAATTTAAAGATACAATCTTTGGTTTCAGATGGCTTAAAGAGAGTTCTGTGTAGAGAGACCATTTTAACATACCTTGAAGCATCAGTTCCTTGGTCTGTGATGCTCTGGTCAGAAAAGCAGAACTCTTATCACCTACCTGTCCTTAAATCAGCTTACCTCACACTAGAAAAGAGATGGAAAGAAGGAAAGAGAACAAAAACAATGTAGGAACTGAATACATTTGTGTACTAAGTAAAGAAGGAGAGAGAAGAAAAGATGGTGTTTGCAATTCATTAAAATTAGGAGCAAATTCAAAACAGAACAGTCAATACTTATTGGAGCCAGGAGAAAACCCAGACAATATATGCAGAGTTTGAGACACTCTTTAAGTGATCACGGTGATTGGAGCCAGTCTTCCAGGCTGTGAGCATTGTGGTAGGGGCCAAGTTGAGAGAAGGAAGGTGCCAGTCATACGATGGAGTCATCAGGCACAGCTCTCCAGTTGACCACTCCCATCACCCGAGCCTGGCCCCACTAAAGAAATGATATGATCCCAGCTCGTGATCACAAGACAGCAGGGATATCTGCTTTTTGTTGACATAAGAACTGAAACTAACCAGAAAAATGTGTCTGGCTTTGAATTGGGTCCTTCTGGCAGGCAACCTGGAAACACTGGGAAAGAGGGAGGGGCAGCCAGGCAGGAGTGGGTGTCAGGGGTGACAGGTGCTTTCACCAGTCATAATACCTTTGGCTTTGGTGCCACTGTGGTCTCCTGGTGGGATGCTGGCTGAGCCCCAGAATCTCCCCTCTCTCCCTTTGACTTTTGGTAACCCACTATGGTGACACTTTTCACCCAACAAGCCATGAGTGTCCAGGACTCTGAGTGTCTGCCCATCCTGTTCCCCTCACTCTGAAACTTTCTTCTCCTTGCTTCTCCTCTGCTGCTGGGAAGTCTTGCTCATCTTTCAAAGACCAGTTCCTGAGTTACCTACTATGTGAATCTCCCCGCAAACACTCTCCCTCCTGCCCAGGATGGGTAATCCCTTCTCCAGCCCCTGTAGTGCTCTCTTACCCCTGCAAAACAAGCCTGCATATATGATATTAATGTTATTTAGTAGAACAATTTGTATTCTCTTTCTTCTTGGTCCATGTTTTCTACTTTATGATTTGCATTCTTTGTATTATATTCTCACAAATCATCAAAGAAAGTAGTAAGATATAACCAAAATGCATCTCCCACATTTTCCTTTTTAACTTCTTCTCCTCCCTCCTTGTCTCTCTTTCTTCTTCTTTCCATTCTCCCTGCTTCAGATGTTTTCTGATTCACTGCTTCAACCTGTGATGAGCTCTGCTGGTAGCTCCTTAAGGGTCTTGTTTATCCAAACTTAGTAAAGTACCTGACCCTTCTAAGTTCTCAAAAAAAAGTCACCTCATTTGTTTCATGGTGGTGAATTCTAGGGCCCCCTACATAAGCCATCAGTTCAGTTCAGTTCAATCACTCAGTCATGTCCGACTCTTTGTGACCACATGAATCGCAGCATGCCAGGCCTCCCTGTCCATCACCAACTCCCGGATTTTACTCAAACTCATGTCCATCGAGTCGGTGATGCCATCCAACCGTCTCATCCTCTGTTGTCCCCTTCTCCTCCTGCCCCCAATCCCTCCCAGCATCAGGATCTTTTCCAATGAGTCAACTCTTTGCATGAGGTGGCCAAAGTATTGGAGTTTCAACCTGAGCATCAGTCCTTCCAATGAACACCCAGGACTGATCTCCTTTAGGATGGACTGGTTGGATCTCCTTGCAGTCCAAGGGACTCTCAAGAGTCTTCTCCAACACCACAGTTCAAAAGCATCAATTTTTCAGCGCTCAGCTTTCTTCACAGTCCAACTCTGACATCCATACATGACCACTGGAAAAACCATTGCCTTGGCATAAGCCACAGCCCCAAGGAAATGGCTGAAATCTCTTAAACTTAACTACAGAGTTTGGAAGATGCCTCTTGTTCATTAATTCTCAGATGTTCTTAAAGACACCATTGGTGTTCTTAGGCACCATTCTCAGAGAATATAATTATGTTTATTATGTACCATTATCAATCAGCTTATCAGTAAAGGTCCCAGCAGGAAACTGATGAATGCTCAAAGGGGGACAATTCGAGGAACTTCAGTAAAGGGACTGCTGATAAAAGTGGGGGCAGGATATAGTAAATGACAAGGAGATGGTCCAGAATCCCTGGGTGAAAGGGTGATATCCCCTCTAGACCTAAAGAGTTGACTGTAAGGGGAAGTTAGCAGAACCCATGAGAAGAGAGTGCAGCAGGTGTATGAAGAGCTCTGCTGAAGGGGGAGGCCACCCTTACGGCGACCCCTATGGAGGGAGTAGCAAGAATCAGCAGCTCGACCTCCCTTCTCTGCCTCATCAGTATCCTACCAGTGCTGCCCTGAGTGCCACAGCAGACACAAGTCAAAGGCATGAAGTCCACAGGGCCCGGGGTCCCAGGGCACACCGCAGGGCAGAGTAGGATGGAGAGCTGTCTGGAGACGCCCGTGAGGAGAGCCAAGAGTTGGCCTGAAGGAGCGTTTTCATTTAATGACTCCCTTATGTGCACATGCAATAAGCAATGTACCTGGATGTTGTGAAATTGCACATTAGGACCAGGCATAAAGAGGGAGAGAGGCAAAATCATTTTGCCCGTTGTGAATATGTGCACAAATAATCATCAGGACTCTGCCGAAGACTGGGAACTATTTTGATGAGCCTTTTTGTGTGACTCTGATAACAGAAAACTTTGTTTCTAGAAGGAAATCCTGCTCACATGTTCCTCTGGGCACTGGGACTGGGCTGTGAGCTGCCAGCCCCTTGACTGTGGTGTCCCCGATGCATCTCTGGTGAACTACGCGACCTTCTCCTGCTCAGAGGGAACCAACTTTCTGAAACGCTGCTCTATCTCCTGTGTCCCACCAGCCAAGCTTCAAGGTATTGTCTGGCCAAGCAGGAGTTGTACGCAAGTTGTCTTCAGGTTCTCTCTCTTTGGGGAGGGGGGTACTTTGGGGATCTTTTCTTTACTCCAGTGACCTTCCCACCTGACTCTGCTGAAGCACCCTCTTTTGACAAGCAAGAGGCAACACATTCCTTGTCTCAACCACTTGGAAGGATGCCCCTAACTCAAGATCTCACTGATGAAAGAAACTGAGACTTTCCTGTTTTTATTTGGGTTTATGTTCTCTGGAGTCAAGCCAACTAACAGTTTTCTGAGAGTATTAATAATTCAGATACCCTTTATCACGCACATTTTAAAATTTAATATTTACAACCCTTCTGTGAGTTAGGTGCCTTTAGTCCTATTTTAGCAATGAGAGTACAGCTGTATGAGCTGTACTGCTAAGGAGAGATGAGGATGTGGTAGAACTTCTTCTGACCCCACAGCTTTTTGTTGTTGTTGTGTAAGAGAGCGTGGGAATAGGCTATTTCATTTTACTTGTTTTTTAATTTATTTTGGCCACACCCTGAAGCATGTAGGATCTAGTTTCCCAACCGGGAATCAAACCCATGCCCCCTGCCTTGGAAACACAGATTCTTAACCACTGAACTGCCAGGGAGGTCCCTCTGACCCTGCGTCTTGCTCTTCCTCTTGAACTTAGGTGTGCCCAACAGTGATCCAATAGACTTCTTATAAATGCAGATTCCTAGGCTCATGCTGACAGAGTCTGATTTAGTAAACCTGTAGTGGGTTAGTGATACTACATAGATTGAACTCAGAGAAAACACTATGGCATATGGCATATGGTGTTGAAGTACAGAAGTTTGTATCAAACTGCCGAAGTTCAAACCCTGCCTCTGCCCTTACTAGCTTGGACAAATTACTTAAACTCAATTTCCTCATCTGCAAAATAGGGGATAATGATGGTATCTATTTCACAGGGTTGTTTGAGGTTTGAAGTTTACACAAGTGATACATGTAAAATGCTTACAGCAGTGCCTGGCATGTAATGAGCCCTATAAAAGTGTCATCTAGTATTATTATAATCCTTTCCACGATACTGTCACTACTTTATTTTTATTATTTGTAGTGAGGAAGTGAGTTAAGGATTTGGTTGGTAGCCCTTCTTTCATTCAGGTCAAGAACTAGCTTTCTGACCTCTATGCTACACAAGAGAACACAGTAGATGCTCTGTGGGTAGAAAGATATAGGATAAACATTTGACCTGACGTTGCAGAGAAGCTGCTCCATGAAAAGTACTGTGACTTTCCAAGAATGACGGTCTGTTGACAGGTCTTCGTTCCTTCTGGTTGTATTTTATTTTTGGACTCTCTGTTCTGAGCATCCTGTGCCTCTCTTTCTTGGAGTCAGGTCTGAGCCCGTGGCTGACCTGCCTTGAAGACGGGCTCTGGTCTCTCCCTGAAGCCTACTGCAAGTTGGAGTGTGATGCTCCTCCTGTAATCCCGAATGCCAACCTGCTCCAGCCTCGCTGCCTCCAGGGCAACCACGACGTGGGCTCTACCTGCAGATATGAATGCAAACCAGGCTACTACGTGCTGGGAAGCACCAAGAATAAAGTCAAGAAGTAAGTTGGAACGTTCCTGGTCTTTGCAGTGCTCCCTACCCTGCACTTTGCTCCTCTTCTTTCACTTGCAAATCCGAGACCATTGTTTGGAAATAACATTAAGACCTTCTGGGTTGTCCCCTGTTTGTTGCATTTGTTTTTCTATGTAATCCTTCTTCAACTGCACAAGTGTGTTCCCCCCAATCATGACAGGCAGGCTGGCCAGATATGCTTCCTGTAAAGATTTGCTTTCCCATAACAGATTCCAGAGTCTCATCTTGGTGTGTTTGAAAAGAATCTCTACCCAAATTATTATTTTCCTTGAAAGTAAGTGTTAGGAACTTCTTAAGTGGTACACACGTCACCCAAATCCAACTTTGTCCTAAAACATCATCATCAGGCCCATTGGAAGTTTAAAATTGTGGCTGTGGCAGCAATTGCCAGTTGTGGCTGTGGCAGAAATTGCCTAGGATGGTCTCCAACTCAGATTCTCATTAGGTATGTGATGCTGGGAAGTTTCTCTGTCTCAGTTTCTCATCTGTAAAATGAGGATAATGATAATAATAATGTAGGAACTAAGTAAATTAATATGTGTAAAACATGAGTCAGTGAATTAATTTTTTTAATTTTAATTTTATTTTTGGCTGTGCTGGATCTTCAGTGCTGCGCTCAGGCTTTCTCTAGTTGCAGCAAGTGGGGGCTACTCTCTATTGCAGTGACTTCTGTTGCAGAACGTGGGCTCAGTAGTTGAGGCTCATGGAATTTGTTGCTCTGCAACATATGGAACTTTCCTGGACCAGGAATTGAACTCATGTTCCCTTGATTGGCAGGTAGATTCTTAACCACTGGACTACCAGGGAAGTCCAGTAAATCTATTTTTAAAACATAAAACTCAGTACCTATTATCTATTAATATTGTAATTATAGTATTTCTGCTTTATCCTTCCTGGACTTCGTGTGTATACATTCCTAGACCCAGAAATCAAGAGGACCTTTCTTCTAAATGCATGGCAGACCAGAAAGAATAAAAGTTTTGCTGCATAATATAAGAGGAACTGTTTTGAAAACACTTGTGCTGGGGTTCAAATCCCAGTTATCAGCCATTTTATTAGCTGAGTAACCTCAGGCAAGTGACTAAACTCTTTGGGTCTCATTCCTTTGTAAACTAGGAGTAATGCCCGCACCAAAGTGCTCAGTTGAGGATTAAACAAGATAATACATATTCAGCCCCAGTAGCTCAGCAGGCAAAGAATTTGCCTGCAATACAGGAGATGTGGGTTCAGTCCTTGGGTTGGGAAGATCCCATGGAGGAGGAGGCATGGCAACCCACTCCAGTATTCTTACCTGGGAAATCCCATGGACAGAGGAACCTGGCGGGCTACAGTCCATGGAGTTGGATATGACTGGGTTCACAAACAATATAATAATGTACAGCTCAGTGCCTGACTTGTGCTAAATGCTCAATAAATTGTTTCAAAAAAAAAAAAAAGAAACATTTTCTGAACAAACAAAACAAGTGAAAAACTTTCAGAAGAAACTCCTTGTACTCAGTAAATTGTAACTATTATTTTCCTACCAGAGATTATGTCTTATTACTTATCTAGGACTTAGTTCAAAATCTGACCACAGTAGGTATTCTTTTTAAAAGATTTTTTTTTTTTGAACTGACAAAATCCCAGCTGTGGCACTACCAGTGATTCCAGGAGATATCAACTTTGACTGTAAACTAGAATTTTCTAAGGGAGCAGAAGAAAATCAGGAAGCTTACTGTCTGGCTTCCATTTGCCCTTCTCTAGTCTACATCCAGACATCTCAGTATGGGACGGATTGAGTCTAGCTTCGCCCAGAGCCTTTCACTCCTGAGAAAACCCAAGATAATATTTGGAGGGGAGGGAGCCCCTTCCTCATCATCTCAGCACAAGGCAAGAACCAGACTAATTAGAACATGAATAATACTGATGAAAAATTCATAGAAAGCAGCATTCTGGTTCAGTGACTCTAGCAGGTACAGTCTACAGTTTTTGACAACCAAAAACACATTTACATGTTCTGGTCATAGGGTCTAAATCAATTTGCATCAGCATACATTGATGGGCAGGGAAGGCCCAGGTCATCTTCCAGTGAGAATGGCATTACAACCAGCCCCAAAGGCTGTTGTTTTCTTGCTTTTTTTTCTTTTCTTCTCGCCTGCCTTTTCTCACACCTGCAGCCAATTCAGGGGTCTGCAGAACAGTACAATAAAGACTAGAGGGAGAGAGAACAGTCTTGGGACCAGGAGGAATTCAGGGCAGAGGGATTTTCCCTAGCTCCCCAGGCCCATGGCTGAACTTTGCATTGGGGGAAGCAGGGGCGAACAGGGGCCGTTTGCTGGCATGACTTTCTTTTCTGGTTGAGAAACTGGAAGCTTGCATCACAACGTCAGCATGGGTTTGAGCTTAAACATTTACATTTGCAAGCACCATCCTGAGGAGAGATTAAATTATTTACCACGCTGTGTAAACTGATTTCAATCTTAGTTTACACCTGTTTACATACGGCAGTAGATTGGTAATCAGAAGTTTGCAAGTCAGGAGTAAATCACTGTCACTTGCTGCTTGTGTTTACCCAACAAACTATGTCAGCCTTGTCCCTTGCTTGGAGCCCAGCATTGTACAAATGGAGCCCTGAAATTCTTTCTAGGGCATGCAGGCAGGGGGAGAAGAGGTTGAGAGAAGTTGGCAGGGAAATCAGCTCAGACTCAGTGGGCACGCTCTAGTCTTCTGCACCTCTCTGAGAAGTGGAAAAACCCCCTTGATGGTCAAAGTTCGCCTCTTGTTCTTTGCATGACCCTGAACAATGTACTCCGCAGTCATAGCCATGTGTCTCAGACTTTGCATTCTTAATGTGAGGGGCAGTAATGACTTCTACTGAACAGTATTATTTTGATGCCCAAAGTAGGTAATGTCCTGAAAGTGTTTTATAAACTATGAAGTTCAATACATGTGCTAGATATAACTGTTTGTTCATTTCTTTGTGAGAGATGGAAATAACTACCAAAATATCAGCCAAGTACATTGCCTTCCTGCTTCTTCTCAAGTCTGTTGAATATTGTTTCAAGAGAGAAAAAGAGAAGTGCTGCGTCTGACTTTTCTCTTCCATCCAGCTTGTTTAAGTTTTGTCCCATTGCACGTGGAGGTTAGTGTGGAAGGCACAGCTGCAGCTGGCACTTTCTCACGTGCGTGCTGTGTGTCAGCCTCGGGGTTAGGAGCAAAGTCACCTGCAAGAGTAGGACCAAGGCTGGGGCCTCCAGGAGCACACAGCCTCCATGCTCCCTGTTTCATGGGCATCATTTCTTCTTGCAAGAGAGTATAGGAGTGGACACGGACCACAGTAGGCTATTTCGCCTGGCCCTTGGATCCCTTGCCCCTTATTTCTGGGATTTAAAGATGGCACCGTTCACATTGAATCTAGTCCCTGAGGACCGGGAAATGCAGTGGTTTGGCCTGGGTAGTCCTGACCTTGAAGTCCTGGGTAGAGTCAGCATTATCCAAACCATATAGATTCTATAGAAGGGAAAACTGAGAAGGAGGTTAAATGGATGTTTTGGGTGACAACAGTGACAATTCAGTGAAACAAATGCCCATTATATGGTACAATCGTAGGCTGGTACAGGCATATTGTGAAGCATCCTTCTAAACATTAAAGATGTTTAGAAGAATATTACAGACATGGGAAAACATTCACAATATGGTAAATGGATAAAAGCAAGAACATAATTATTATGTGACACAATCCCTATTTTCCACATTAAAGGTATATTTTTAGAATTCTTTTTCAGTAGCTAGAAGTGACGATGACATTAACAGCCATAATCTCTATATAGTAGGTTTATAGGGAATATAGCTTTTATTGTTCTGCTTGTTTATATATGCTAAATTTTCTAGACTTTAGAATGAGATAAATAGTTTAAAAACGAAGTAATGAAGTGAGCTAGAAAGAGATCATAGCCATTTGTGGAGGTGGAGAGTGATAAAAGGAGAACTAACCACATCTTTCTAAACAGGTAAACCAGAGACCAGCAATCCAAGATGGCATTAAGACAGGGACTTGCCACTGGCATCCTGTTCCTAGTCTCTTCTATATTTTTTTAATTGGAGTATAATTGCTTTACTCTGTTGTGTCAGCTTCTGCTGTGCAATAATGTGAGTCAGTTATAAGTACACATATATCGCCTCCTTCTTGAACCTCCCTCCCACCCCTCTCCATTGCACCCCTCTAGGTCATCACAGAACACTGAGCTGAGCTTCCCGCCTATACAGCAGCTTCCCACTAGCTGTCTATTTTACAAATGGGAGTGTATCTACATCAGCACCAGTCTCACAGTTCATCTCACCCTCCCGTCCCCCCTCCATGTCCACACGTCTGTTCTCTACGTCTGCATCTCTATTCCTGCCCTGCAATAGGTTCATTTGTACCATTTTTCTAGTTCCACATATATACTTTAATATACAAGCACTGTCTCTGTTCTTGAAGGCTGTCTCAGACCTCATCTCCTCCAGGCCTAACGCCTCTTTCCTGACTTCCAGCAGATCATCTTGCTCCCAAAGCGCAAAGGTCTGCCCACAGGTGTGCCCGCCAAATGACACCTCCAAACAAGCTTCCCCCCTTCTTACTGTCCAAAATGAGTTATGACCAACAAGGACCTACTGTATAGCACAGGGAACTGACTTTGTTTTGTAATAACCTATAAGGGAAACAAATCTGAAAAAGAATATATATATATATATTTATATGTTATATGTGTATATACATAAAACTGAATCACTGTTCTGTACATCTGAAACTAACACAACATTGTAAATCAACTATAGTTCAAAAAAAACCCCTCAAATATATATATATATATATATATATATATATATACACATATATATATATATATATATATATATATATATTTACTAGAAAGAAAAAAATCCCAGCAAAATGTCAAGACCATGGGCAACTGGGAGGACTCAGGGAGATATTTTTTTGTCTTCTGATTTGAGGCTCTTTTAATAAATAATCATGTTTTATAATAAATAAAATAAAAGGAACTCCTCCAACTTTGCCCTGAATCCCATAATCCTTCTCAAACATTTCCTTCAACCTCTTCATCTTCCTCTTTCCTGCAGCTGAAGCCTCCCTCTTCCTCATGCCAGGTTACTTCTCTTTAATTGTGCTCAGTTCTCTCCTACATTAAAACTCAAACAAGCAGAGCCTTTTCTTGACCCTTGTTCCTCTCCAGCTATCATAGTTTCCCCCTCCTTTATGAAATGTTTCAAAAGAGTCATTTGTATTCACTGTCCCCATCTTATAGTTTTTTCTCTCCTTAACATTTTGACATTCAGGTTTCCGTTCCCATCTCTCCACTAAAGCTGAGGGTGCCATGAACATCACTGCCACGTTCAGGGACTCTTCTTGGACCTAATGTGGTGTTAGCAACTAACACCTGTCCAACTCTTTGTGACCCCATGGACTGTAGCCCATCAGGCTCCTCTGTCCATGGAATTCTCTAGGCAAGAACACTGGAGTGGGTTGCAGTTCCCTTCTCTAGGGGATCTTCCTGACCCAGGGATTAAAACTGGGTCTCCTGTATTAGTGGTAGATTCTTTACCATCTGAGACACCAGGGACCTAACGTTATATGGGAATATTTAGCTTATGTTGTAATCATCCTGTGAGATAAAATGGATCCTCCTACCCAAATTTGGTTTGGCTGTGGAAAGTAATGATGCCATACATACATAGACCAAGAGAGTATTAAGAGGTTTGTTAGTCACATAGTGAGACTTTTGGTGGAGAGAAGGGGAAAATCCCAAGTTGGTCTTCAAATGGCTCGAGTAATCAGGGAAAAGTGGCTGGTCAGGAGTTGGATGGTAGTTAGGGTGTGGGGCTTGAATGAGAGTTTGTGCATATGAGGGCTTCCCTAATAGCTCAGTTGGTAAAGAATCTGCCTGCAATGAAGGAGACCCTGGTTCTATTCCTGGGTTGGGAAGATCCCCTGGAGGAGGAATAGGCTACCCACTCCAGTATTCTTGGGCTTCCCTTGAGCTCAGCTGGTAAAGAATCTGCCTGCAGTGTGGGAGACCTGGGCTCGATCCCTGAATTGGGAGGATCCCCTGGAGAAGGGAAAAGCTACCCAGTATTCTGGCCTGGAGAATTCCATGGACTGTATAGTCCACGGGGTCACAAAGAGTTGCACATGACTGAGTGACTTTCACTTTCACTTGTGCTTGTGAACAGGACCTGGTGTGGTTTGAACTTTCTGCTGAGGGCAAAAGAGGAGGCACCCGGGCTTTCTTACAGGCTCGTTCAGATGAGGGAGATGGTAGGGCTTGAAAGCTGTCAAGAGTCAGACATCAAAGATGGAGTCTGGCTCTTCAGGAAAACATGCTTGTCTGGGCCCTCCTTGAGTCTTCTTCCTTGATTCTGCTCTATGTCACTCCCTTGATTTTCCTCTTCTCTGCCGCTTCTCAATTTCCTTTCCTGGCTTTTCCTCCGCTGCCCATGGCTTCAATGTTGGTGATTCTTTGAACTCACTCTTCTCTTATGTTCTGCACACTTGTCTGGGCTGAAGCTCATTTACCCCAATGGCCTCCACTACCTTCCACATGCTGATGACCCTTAAACCCACACCTGCTATCTAGTCTTTTCCCATAAGGGCTATAAAACTCATTAGGACAATTGCCTGCAGATAAAGCCACTTGGATATCTGAAATGCATTTCAAACTCTTTCAAATCTGTACATCCTTCTGTGTTCCATGTGGTTGAACAGGTCAGGACAGAGATCTGCACATAACCTGAGACATATTTTTTTAAAAAAATCCATATATGGCTTTATTTATTTATTTTTATTTATAAAGTGTCATGGAAAGAACACATCTGAGTATCATTCTATTGGTGATGACAACTGAACAATACTCACAAAACATAACTCTTCTTGAGTAACTAATAATGATCAGAGACTATGATTGTACACTATTGAGAAATATCAAACAACTAGAGGACAGTTGCTTTACAATATTGTGTTGGCCTCTGCCACATGGCAACACAAATTGGCCTGAGACTCTTAAACATCCTTCTCCCTCAGTCAAATCAGTCATCAGCTTCCATCAAATGTCATTATCTTACTGACTCTTGGCCATTTCTCCTCACCCTGATGCCACTTCTCTATGACAAATCACTATCCTTTGTCACATCTTAGCTGAGCTTTCTGACTCCAGTCTTTCCCCCTTCAATATATTCACTACTTTGCAGCAATAGAAATCTCCAACAAATTACAACCCTGTTATAGTATCCCCCTTATATAAAACTAAATGACCAGCTTTTCTGCTATTTCATCTAAGACACTAAAAAAGCTTAAAATCAAAAATATTTTCAAGGTCTTGGATGATCTTGCTGGGCCCAGCTTACATCTCCAGGGTCATCACTGTCTTCCCTGGGAGATCACTTCCTTCCAACTATTACACACAAAACCTTCTGTAGTGTAGGTTCTAATGCTCTGGGTTTCTTTTACTTCTTTATATACACCATAGCTAGCATGCCTCTGGGCTTTCAAACATGCTATTCCTTCTGGTCTGAGCTCTCCCCAACAGTGGGGAGCTTTTGCTTGGCAAACTCTTGCATGCGTGTGTGCATGGTAAGTCACTTCAGTTGTGTCCAACTATTTGCAACTCTATGGACTGTAGCCCTCCAGGCTCCTCTGTCCATGGGATTCTCCAGCAAGAATACTGGAGTGGGTTGCCATGCCCTTCTCCAGGGGATCTTCCTGTCCCAGGGATCAAACTTGTGTCTCTTATCTCTCCTGCATTGTCAGGCAGATTCTTCACCATTAGCCTTACTGTCCTATTTTTAAGATAGGTGTGATTTTTATTTCCAAAGCCTTCCAGATCTCCCTAGTCTGTAAGAAGTGTCCCTCCCATGGTTTCCCACTGCACAGAAGACTTCGCTGACACCATTTATTTCACTGAATAGAAGTGATTTGATTACCTGTTCAGTATACCATGGATATTTGTGTAGCATCATGTGGCCAGTGGCTTCTACATTTATTGACAGGTACTCAATAAAACTTTCTAAATGGATAAAAAGACTGCTTTATTAGAAAATTCATGGTAGAATTTTAATGTTAAATTTGATGATAAAATGGTGAAGGGAAGTTTTGGGTTTTTTTTTTTCTCTTATGAGGGGTGGAAATTTCTATTTCAAGTGCGTTAGAGTGAAAAAAACCCTTAAAACTATTGTCTGTTGTTTTTTTCCCCAAGCAGTTTGTCTCAGCAACATAGAAGGAATAATCATTCTTTGGAGATAGTTTTAATTTCATTCATTGAACTGACATTTAAGCTTGATTGGCAAACTCTGCAGACGTTGGTGGTAACAGAAAAGGAGTTAGATCTCTCAACAAGCTCACCAGAACAGTGGTTCTCATACCTGACTGTATGTTAGCATCAGCTGGGGCAAGTTCAAATACCTCAGTGCTTTGCATTAATCGTCTGCAAAGCTGCCTAAGTCACTCCAATGTGCAGCCAAAATGAAGAAGCACAATCTAGAAGCACGAACCTTTCTTCATGTAAGAACAATATCGGTCATGGGACTTACACTTTCCTAAAAATATCCAGAGTAACACTTTTCTCAAAATTATTGTAGTACTTTTGCATGCTAGATTTCACATATCTCTTTGGGTTTATTTACTTTTGGAGTTAATAGAGAAAATACAAACAATGGTAACTCTAAAGAAATGGTCAAGTTAGATGGTTTGGGGAGTTCTTTCTTGTTCATATTTTATATCACACACACACACCCCTCTTTTCTTTTCATCCCATGCAATTTACTTGCACATACATATCATCATTAATCACATTTATCAGGTTAATGTTTCATTAACCCAACTTCCCAGGAAGCTAAAATAAATGTGCTTGACTTATATTTTATCAAAAAGACCATATTCTATTCTCCCTCATCTTTTGCTCCAATGGTTACCTTTTTCTCATTAGTTGCTATCTTTACGTGTGAAGTTTATATTAACCCCATTAGGGCCCACAATTAACTGAAATTAGAAATTATCCCAGCCTTCTAACTCAGACAGCCTCTCCCCCTATAAGTTAGTCATTCATCAAGATGCCATCCTAAAGGTAATGTCATAGTAAGATCTTTTTAAGAGTAATTGTAAGTAACCATCTTTCTGAGGGTCACTTTTCCAGTGAACATAATCTATTGAAGGTCTATAAACACAAACACAGGTTCAGACTCAATACTGTAAAAAGGCCTCATGTTGTGCTTATGCATTGTTTGACAGTGTTTAGTTGTTAATACCTTCAGTGAGGTTTGTCTGATCCGATTTGGGAAAAGAGTAGGAGAGGGCTTTATAGTTACATGTGTGTACTTGACCCATCTCTACACAAATAGGGAGATTGTTTAGTGTGGCAGAGAGTTAAAAAGCATAAGGTCTTGACTCTGTTCTATCGGGCTAGTGATGATGATGACAATGATAATTCATCACTATATGCTAATGAAGCACTTTACATATATTACCTCATTTATTTCTTATGACACTGATAAATCTTATTATATAATAAAATAATAGTATAATGTAGAATAACATACTATGATATGAGAATATACAACTTGAAATAATAATGGTAATACATTTAATTTAATAATTTATATTAATACTTATACTTAATATAATACTTAAATAGAATCATAATACCATAATTTAATAATAAATACATTGTTATCCCCTCTTTCAGAGACTTAGAGTATTGTTAAGCAGCCATCCCATGATCACTCAACCAGTATATGATGTTAAGCTCACTCTAACGCCAAAGCCTATGCTCTTGGCTAACAACACTTTTGATCTTGAGTAAATTACTACGTTTCTCTGAGGCTCTTTTTTCCACCTCTGCAAAATAATGGAAAATCTTGAGTGACTTTAAACTCTATAAGTCTATCTCAACAGAATCAATGAGGAGAGTTAAAACTTTGGTACAATACCAGAGAGAGAAGTGGCACATGAAATTTGTTACCACCAGGAAAAAAAGAAGCAGGCTTATATATAAACACAAACACTACACAGACATGATCTTGGTAGGCAATACTTAAGGTACTACTTGGAGAGATTCTGCTCTAGATGAATAGCCAAGGTTTCATTCTCTTCCTTTTTATGGGTTTTGGTGAATTTTTCTCCATTCACACCCAAGAGGATAAGTTCTAGATCTTTCTTGAAGGCAGAATATTGCATACATTTATTAAGATTTCTAGAATTGAGTTTAAAGATTAAGGAAGTCTCTAAAACTTCTAAAGAAGAAAATTTAGTCCAATTCTTAGGAGGAGTTTCCTTTGTGCAAGATTTCTCTCTTAGCTTAGTGCCTGTGTACATGGCAAGTCAGCTTCAGTTGTGTCTGACTCTTTGCAAACCTCTGGACTGTAGCCCTCCAGGCTCCTCTGTCCATGGGGATTCTTCAGGAGAGAATGGATTACAGTGGGTTGCCATGCCCTCCTCCAGGGGTTCTTCCCAACCCAGGGCTTGAACCTGCATCTCTTATGTCTCCTTCATTGGCCGGCATGTTCTTTACCACTAGCACCACTTGGGAAGTCCCTTGGTTTAGTATTAATAGTTAATTACACAGGTTCTGAGGTTAGTGAGATCTAAATATGCATCCCCGCTCTTCTATTTATTAGCTCTTTGATCTTGGGAAAGTCATTGATCTCTATCAAACATGACTATTTTTATTTACTAAATGATAATAAGAAAGAGGGATACTTACAAATTTTTACAAGGATTGAATGAGACAGCAGATAGATGAACTGAGCACAGTTCTTAGTCTTGTTCAGCTTCAAGTCAGCAATAGATGCTGTTTATCAGCATCATCATCTCCAACAGGTCACTGCTCCTTGTAAAATGACTGTTGCTTTTGGTGTGTTTAATGAGTAATCTTCTTTAGCCAGGAATCTACTCAGCTACATTTTTTTATCAGGGGCTATCCTCTCCCATTCTGTGGTTGGTTTCTATGCCCCAGAAAAACAACATAGAGAACAGAAAGACTGAAAGTGGCATTCCAAATGGGAAGTACAGGTCTTCAGTTACACGGTGGTAAGGGAGTACATTTCCCCTGCATAAAGGAAAAAACACACATCAAAACAGAATGTTCATTAAATTAAGAAAAATGCTTGTACTTCCCTCTACCAGTCAGAACCCCCTCTGAATGTTTCATCTCATCCCACTATGAGTTATCCAAACACTACAGTGGCTTCAAGTGGACCATGAAAAGGAAAAAGGGGGATGTGGCGAAAAGGAAATGGAAATTAAATCATCAACAAAATACAGGTGGACATACTTCAAAAATTAGGGTGGGCAAATACAGTCAAGCTGGTCTCAGAGGAGAAGGGAAGGGCATGTCCTTAGAGATATTGCCTAAATTTTTAGGCTCTTTTGATCTTTTTGAACCATAGCTTGATCCTCTGAGGTTCAATTGATTTTATTCTACCATTGGAAGGGAGAGAAAGTCTTGGCAAATGAAATGAAATGCTCAGTTGAGGCACATGCTTAAAATCTGAAGTACCCTGGATTTGTAATTTTAAAAATTCAGTAAAATAATATACCTAATTTTTGAGCTCTCTGTCGTAACATCATGCATATACATACATGACTAGATACTGAAGTGAATAAACCTATGTATATAGAGACACACATGCTAGCCGTGATTTGCCAGTTAATGGGTCACACTGTAATCTTTATGCACACCCATGCATCTGTGAGAAACAGAAATTTGTTTTCTTTCCATTAAGACATTGTCTGGCTTTCTAATTAGTGTTTATAGTAAATACATTCAAAGTTTATCCTTGGAATGCTCAATTCTTTTGCCATTGCAGGATACTGTGAGCTTTAGGCTAATTTATTACAGCCTCTTTTGGCACAGAAGTGACTGAACCTCTGCTCCAAGCCTTGGACACGCGCATACACACCTGGGCACAGGCCAGCTCACTGCTGTAGGCTTCACAGGCTCAGGCAATTGGCATGCAGCCTTCACTTTGAACACAGAATTTGTTGAACTTAAAAATTTCCCTGTGACCTTCAATCCCAGACTAGGGAGAGTCTTATTGTAAAAACTGCCCTTTCTCTTCTGATATTATATTGACCACTGATTTCTCTATTCATCAGGAAAAATAACTTTAAAAATCTAGTAAGAATAAGTGTCGGGTTGTTAAATAGAAGCCAATAGGTTCCTCAACCCAGAATTTCTCCCCCAGATGCCCTTTCTACCCTTCCTTTTTGCTTCTCCATCCAGTCTCGGGCTCCTGCCAAGTCCTTCTTCAGCATAGTGGGTGAGCATTTTGATTGTGAGCTTGGCTTTGTTCATAAGGGTCAGGTCAGGCCCAGCTAATTTATGAACTGTCTCCTAAAGGATTCTGGGTGGGACAAAAATCCGAAGAATTAAGTAGGGTGGAAAGACTCGGTAGAATGTTAACATTCCACATTTTAATCACATACACACAGGGAAAGGGTGGAGAGCTTGGTCATCGGAGCTAATAATTTCCCTGGCTTGTTGAGCCTTGTATGTACCAGTCATTGGACTACATGCTATCTATACACTAACTTATAAAATCTTCTAGTGACCCTGTAAGGAAGCTCTTATCCCCATTTTTCAGGTAGGAAAACTGAGAGAAGAAAATGTCAGAGAGTCAGGAAGGGCTGGGCTTTGGGCATTAGTTTCCTCATTTTGTCGTCTGCTCTTAATCACACTGCACACCATCTTTCTGATGGGAATTACTCAGTGTGGTCACTAACAGCCTGCTGAAGGCCACCAAGACCTCTGACTCTCCTCTTCAGTCAGGAAAAGCTGATTCCATCCCACATCAGATGGATGAGGCAAATTCAGGGTCCACCTGTGTGAATTCTGAAGTCATGACGTAGGTCACAACTTGCCACACACTCTGATAACTCACTAGTGGACTCTGGTATCATCACTGCTGTGGCTTCTGGGCAAGAGCCATGTCGGGAACTTTGCTTTCTGGGAGACCAACAGTGACAGGCAGAGATGGGGTCATGAACTCCCAGGTGAGGATGTGGATGTGTGTCCATTCTGTGAGCACTTTTCATCAGGCCTGTCTGTGAGCTGGACTGACCAGGAATAGGCATTGGAATAGAACAACACCTAGAAGAAGAATTCTTCAACTAGAAGCGCTATGAAGATAGCTGAAGGATTCCTTACAGATGAGAGAACCCACCCTCTGAAATGGAATCCCTACAGTTTGCAGCTCTTTTCTGCCAGACTTTTATCCCACCCAGGCTCTCTTCTTCCTGCCCTGCCTCTTCCCCACAGAGGCTACATACGTGCATTTTTTTCCATTTACACATTAGACCATCGCTTGAAACACAAACTGCCTTTCACTTCACTGGCTCTTGCATGCACTGCTCCTTCTGTGTGGCGGGCCTTTCTCCTCTAACAAACCCATCTTTAAGTGTTCCCTTCCTGATAGCCTTCCTTCTGTTCCTCTTTGGGGTCCCACAGTTTAGTCTTCTGGCCTTATTATAGTATTAATATTTGTTTCTACACTAGCAGGACCTAATGCAATATGCAGGCACATACTAGTCCTTAATGAGTATTTGTTGACTGAACATATGAATGGACAAATACAGGCATAACTCATTGTGTTGCTGTTTGCTTTATTATGCTTTGTAGATAATTGTATTTGTTTGTTTGTTTACAAATTTAGTGTTTGTGATAACCCTGTATTGAGCTTTGAGCAAGTTTATTGGCACCATTTTTCTAACAGCATTTCCTCATTTCATGTCTCTGCATCACATTTTGGTAATTCTTGCAATGTTTCAAATCTTACACCAACAAAAGATTATGACTCACTAAAGTTTCTAATGATGGTTAGCATTTTTTTAGCAATAAAGCATTTTTAAATTAATATGTGTACATTTTAAAATATAAAGCTATTGCACACTTAATAGTGTAAACATAACTTTTATATGCACTGGGAAAACAACAAATGCCTACGACTTGTTTTATTGTGATATTCACTTTATTGCAGTGGTCTGGAACTAAACCCACAATATCTTCAAGGTATGCCTGTGACTGAATGATAAGAAATAATGAAATCAAGAGATTCCTATTTAATGTTTTCATGTTTTAGTCTCAGTTCATCACTGCATTTCAGTGTAATCACTAACTCTTCAAACACACACTGAAGGGAATAGGTACAGAATTCTGAGGAATAATTTTAATAGTTATTATACGTTTGGCTTTAAATTGCATGCATTGGAGAAACCTCAGGATGTTTTTAGATCTGGAGATAACCTTGAAGAGATTTAGTAGGAAGATAGCTGTCAGCTGTGTGAAGAATGCATGAGAGTCTCCAAGAAACTTGTAGAAAAGAGGTTAAGTGGGGGCTATTGAACTCAATCCCTGGGTCAAGAAGATCCCTTGGAGTAGGAAATGGCAAACCTTTCCAGTATTCTTGCCTGGAAAACCTTATGGACAGAGGAACCTGGCAAGCCACAGTCCATGGGGTCACAAAGAATCAGACATGACTGATTGTGCACAGGCAGACACACACACACACACACACACACACACACACACACATTGAACTTGAAGCGAGAGAGGCTAAAGGTTGGACAGTTTAGGCAGTGGTAATGAGGGATGAAGAAGGGGCCCCAAACTTGAGGTAGGGGATCAGACTTAGGGGCAGGGCATTATTGCATCTGCCCATTTGGAGACCTGAGAGTTCACAGCAGGAAATCCAAAGATAGAAGTGAGGGGTGGGGCTTCAAAGGACACTGGTGACCGCATGATTGTAGGGGTCAGCAGATAGTTCATTCTCACAGAGAGCCTGTTTTACATGGAAGTGGAGCTTTGTAAGTTACAGGCACTTTTATGAGTCAGGGAAGAATGAAAGGTCAAAGCCCATGTGTCCAATGCACTGGCCCTGCTGAACTGTTTCTCATTTAGTAGAGTGGACTGGGGCTGGATTTCAGGCGGCCTGGTCTCAGAGAGGGCAGGACGACTGCGATCGGCTGTGGACTAGCTATGCCTGCAGTCTGCCGCTCTCCATTTGGATGTTGGCTTGAGAAACCAGGTCTGCAGTTTGTTAAGAAAGCTGGCCTGGTGTTTGGAAGCGCTGATGGTTCTGTCTGGGGTGGGGTAGAGGACCAGAGGACTGTGTCTTTTAAAATGGTCTAGAACACTAATTATTAAACTTTAATGAGAATAGGAATCACTTGGAGACTTGGTTAAAATGCAGATTCTGGGTGAGTCTGAGTGGATCCGGAGATTCTGCATTTTCAACAAGCTCCCTGGTGATTTCAGTGCTGCTGTTCTGCAGCCACACTCTGAGGGGCGAGGATATTCTCAGTGAAGAGTCTTTCTAATTTTAATCCCCAGACGGACCATGTGCCATGTAAAACACTGGGCCAATTAACGCTTCGGTTTCCTAACCTACGTAATGGAAAGAGTGACCCGGTTAGTCCACGCTCTTACGTTTCCTTTTTCAGGATATTCTGCGTGGGGGGACTTTGAGATACTCCGTACAAAGGCACAAACTAAAGGGAGGTAATTTATGTGCAGCTCCACTTCTAGTAACACTAGTGCTTCCATATTATGACTTAAGGATTGGCATCAGACAGACGCTGGTATGGGCATACCTCAGAAATAGTTGGGATTTGGTTCTAGACCACTGCAATAAATCAAATATTGTAATAAAGCAAGTCACACAAATTTTTTTGGTTTCCCAATGCACATAAAAGTTGTGTTTACATGATACTGTAGTCTCTTAAATGTGCCATAGAATTATGTCTTAAAAACCAATGTACATAATTTTAAAATACTTTATTGCTAAAAAAAAAAAAAAAAGGAAAAGCTAACCATCATTTGCCAACACAGAGTTGCCAAAAACCTTCAGTTTGTAAAAAATTGCGGCATCTATGAAGTGCAGTAAACAAAGCACAATGAAATGAAATATGCCTGTACTGATCCCTGCCCTGCCTTTAACCAGCTAGGTAACCTCAAGCAGGTTATTTTACTTTTCTAAACCTCCTTACTTCATCTATAAAATAAACATCTATACATTCATTGAACCTGTGTTTATTGGCACCTGTTCCATACCAGACATATTGCTGAGCACTGAGGATATAACACTAAATGAGATTTTGCCCTCATCAAGCTCACATCCCAAAGGGGAGACAGGGGAAAAAAATGAAATAATTACACAGTATGCATTCTATGCCAAAATGTACAAGTTTTTTGATGAAAAACCCAAAATATTAGAGGTATAAAATAAGGATGCTCTTGGGTGACAAACATTCTCCTTAGATAGGAAGACGAGCCCACCGTGGGAAGAACAAAAAGAAAAGCATCAGAAGCAGAGAGAATGGTACTAACTTCCTTTGGCAGGAAAGAGCTTGAGTTGTGCTTGGGATTCTAAGTCCAGTGTGGATAAAGTAAGTGAGATGATTGGGGCATAGGATCAGTTCAGTTCAGACACTCAGTTGTGTCCAACTCTTTGAGATCCCATAGACTGCAGCACTTCCCTGTCCATCGCCAACTCCCAGAGCTTGCTCAAACACATGTCCATTGAGTCGGTGGTGGCATCCAACCATCTCATCCTCTGTTGTCCACTACTCCTTCTGCCTTCACTCTTTTCCAGCATCAGGGTCTTTTCTAGTGAGTCAGTTCTTCGCATCAGGTGGCCAAAGTATTGGAGCTTCAGCTTCAGCCTCAGTCCTTCCAATGGATATTCAGGACTGATTTCCTTTAGGATTGACTGGTTTGATCTCCTTGTAGTCCAAGGGACTCTCAAGAGTCTTCCCCAGCACCACAGTTCAAAAGCATCAATTCTTCAGCACTCAGCTTTCTTTGTGGTCCAACTCTCACACCCATATAAGACTACTATAAACACCATCACTTTGACTATAAGGACCTTTGTTGGTAATGTCTCTGCTTTTTAATATGCTGTCTAGGTTTGTCATAGCTTTTCTTCGAAGGGCATAGGATGAGGTCAGAAAAAGTGGGGCTAGATCATGTAGGACCACATGAGCAAAAAAGTTTGGATTTTAGTTTTCATGTAACAGGAGGCAATTGAAACGTCCTAAGCAGGAAAATGACATATTCTGATTTATTTATTTGTTTTTACCAAGTATCCCTCTCACTGGTGTTTGTGGACCAGGCAGGAAGGGGTCCAGAGAAGTGAAGTCCCTAGTTGGGAGATGAGAGCTAAGAATGTGGGTTAGTGCTCTTGGCAGTAGAGATGCAAGAGATGTGGGGACAGATGGAGATATTTGGGAGGTAAAACTAAGAGGCCCTACTGATGGAACATGATCAAATGGGAGCTTGGGGAAAATATAAGATTGAGATAAAGAGTGAAATCAAGGATGTCTCCTACATATCAAGTTTGGGCAACAGCATAGATAGTGGTATCATTTGTTGAGCTAGGAGTGATCGGAGAAGAGCATGTGTGGAGAGAAGGGAATCAAGAACTCACATAATGATAGATCTTATCACACAGAATGGGCTTGAGGGGAAAATGCTATAGATATATATCCTTCAGTACAATGCCTAGCGCTTCAATACTCAGTATTTTATTGTTTTTCTGTTAATATTATTATTACTCATGAAGGACTCCTCATTGGAGACACCAGATGCCCTTGATCAGTAAAGACATGATAATTCCCTTGGACTCAATAATCATACTTTTATTTTCTCCAATGGAAAATAAATATTACTTTTGAAAACCCTGCAGTGGTGATAGAAGGATGGGATAGACTCATGTGTGCCTCGAGCAACATCAATCAAACTTTCAGCCAAGTTTTGATTACAAGATCTTTATTTCTGGCAATGATGTAAGAAGCAGAAAGCGCACAGCTGGATTTTCAGTACTAGGTGGATACCACATGTTCTGAAAATTGGAAAAAAGCATCTTCTAACTTGGAAGTTGTGGTGATTTGTCTGGAGTAGTTAGAGGGAAAGTAAATACAAACCTTCCCCTACCCCCAACCCCTCATGGTACCATTTACAGAGTAAGTTGTCTGGCTGTAACTGTCCTGTTTGGTGTTTGCTAAGCATCCAGTCTTTTGGCCGGTGTTGTTAGGTGGGTGATTTTGCCCTCTGATTTCTATACCTATGGTTTATTTTTACTAGCATAGGAAAGTAGCATAGATTTTGGTAGTTTGCCAACCTAACTACATATTAGACTGCTGACAAATTAAAAAATAGTATGAGGTCAATTCCATGAAACCTAGACAATCTAGTTTTTATACAGTTCCTACATGAGTTTCATGGGCTGGTCTACAAATATAATTTGGAAACCATTGTTCTAATGGTTGGGGTGTTACGTTATGATTGCAAAACTCTAAATTCTATCCTTGCTTTTGCCAGTGACTAGCTTGCTGTGTGGCATTGAGCAAGTCACCTCATAGTTATTAATGTGCAGTTTCCTGCCTGGTAAAATGAGATGTTTTAGCCTCTCTTACTCCATTGGCATAAAGAAAATACAGAGAGCTTTGAGTCAGTAGAATATCTCAGTTGAAAGGCACTTGCACTAAAGTATCAAAAAAAAAGTCTTGGAATCTGTTCTGGTGAGGACCTGCCTGCGTGCTTTGTCTAATATCCTTCTTTGAAATGCAACCTGTTTCACTTCATGACTTAAGAATTCTCTCTCTTTTTAAAATTCATACACATTATACAAAGGAGGTGGACCATTCTGAAAATACCAATGTTTTCATAATGATTTTCTAAGTGTCAGAGATTATTCCTAAAGGTCACCAAACTGGAAGAAACACAAAGACAGTTTGGGTATCACTCGGGATTAAAGGTCTGCCTTTGCCTTAAAGGCTTTAGTCCTCTTCAGGGACCTACATGGAAATAAAATTTTCTGAAGCTGGGAGAAATACAAGACGCCCTGAATTCCTCCTGCAATCACAGTACCTCTTCGAACAAAATGAAAAGAACCAGCCCATGGCACTCAAGTGTCAACCGCCAAACCAGGGGCTCTCATCTCATAAGCCTGTATAGATCGGCACCCTGGAGCTGAGACAGCCGGGTCTGTGAAGAACGGACCAATCAAATGCTTTGTGAGAAGCCTGTGGGCGGAGCCTGGGTTGTGTCATCTGGTGGAGTGACATGAAGAAGCCAGCCCCTGTATGAGGGAGGTGAAACTGTGAGGAGACTCCTTGAGGTTGAGGGGGCATAGGAACTCTTACAAGAAGGAAAAGATGTTTCCTAGGGAATCAGGACCCTCCCAGTCTGACCCTTGTCCTGCCTGTAGTGCCTCCTCTGGGGCACCAGTGTGAAGTGTGCCGCTTCCGACCCCCTCGCAGCCTTCTTCCTCCTTCATCACCGATATGACTGGTGGTTTGCAGCACAGGCCCTGTCACGTTGCCTGGGTACCACCCACAGCATCCAGCTCACTCTTCCCCAGCCAAGTTCGATCTGTCTCCCCTCACCTCTGAGGTTATTAAACTGGCAAAGAGATATATGAAATCGACATTCTTGAATGGCTCTTCACTCCGGGCAAGGAAAGGCAGGACTGTTTCCATGGTTGAAGTGTTCCAACCAATTCAGAGAAAAATACCACATGAAGTCAAAATATTGTCGTCCTGGCCAAGCAAGGGTTTTCCTTTATAACCATGCTGACATGCAAGTTTTAGAGCCTTGCCTCTCCCCTGGTGTCAGTGGTATTGCCTGCTCCCTGCAGCCGGGGGATGTCAGTTCAGCCGAGGTGGGGGGCGGATTTCATCTGTGGGACGTGGTAGAAAGAAGAGAGTCTCTGGGAGGATATAAACTCTGTAGTGTGAAAAAGGAGTCGAATATCCAGGCTTGGAGAGAGACAAACACAAGCTTCATTATAGTAAAAAGAACTGCCTACACTTCCTTGAAGATAGATTTGAGAAAGCATTTTGAAAATGTCATCTTCCTTTGGGGAAAGAAACCATATAGTGCATGATTTCATTTATATCAAGTTCAAGAACAGGCAAAATAAATCCATGCTGATGAAAGTCAGAAGAGTATGGGCTGCCGGGGTATTCAGTTGGGAAGGGAGATTTTTAGGGGAACTGGAAATTCTCTGTGTCTTTATCTGAATGATGAGTACCCAGGTTATTCACATGTAAAAATTTCTTAAGCTGTATACTGAGTCATGCAGTTTTCTATATGTAATTTATTGCTCAATGCAAAAATTTCAAATGAATCTTCTTTTCTTTCTTTTTTGGTCACACTTACAAATGTGGCATCCGAATAAAGGACTGTTCAGTAGGAAAGAGATGTTATGGATACTCAAAGTGGATTATAAAGCATAACATGCAGTGGAACCTAAACCAGGAAGGACCACAGGATTCAGTGGCAGGCTGACCTGGGTCCAAGTCCTGTCTGCAGCTTTAACTGTGGATCTTTGAGCTAGCTTTAAATCTCTCAGGCTCAGTTTTCTTCTCCGAAATGTGGATAATAATATTTACCTTTAACCACTATTTGGGCAATTTGGTGAAATAATGTGTAGGTATTTTGCCAAACACCTGAAATATAGCTCAAAAATAATATTTATTATTGACAGATACTAGATGTATGTCCACATAAACTATGATGCTAAAGAATTCCAGTCATAAAATCAGGCTTCTTTCCTAGAAAACTACTGAGGACGAAGGTATGAATATGAATCTAAGTAACTGTTTAACCATAAATTAAGCACTCCTTCATTAATATCTAACTGGATATTGTTAAAATATGCTTAACTATTGTGGTGGTTTAGTAGCTAAGTCATGTTCGACTCTTGTGACCCCATGAACTATAGCACGCTAGGCTCCTCTGTCCATGGGATTTTCCAAGCAAGAATACTGGAGGGTTACCATTTCCTTCTCCAGAGGATCTTCCAGACCCAGGAATTGAACCCGGGTCTCCTAAATTGCAGGTGGGTTCTTTACTGACTGAGCTACAAGAGAAGCCCATTAAACTGCTAAAATGTATAATGTTAAACTATTAAAATGTATAATGTTTAACTATTAAAATTTATAATGTTAAACTATTAAAATTTATTTAAATTACTCAAAATCAACTGCATTCTGGGCTGTAGGATCTTGGTGAAATTACTGAACATCTCAGAGTAGTTTCTTTATCTATGAAATGGGAATGATAATACTACTTCAGTAGGGATGTCCTGGTGATTTGGTTTACTAAAATATTTAGCATGCTCTGCGATATGCTTAATGCACTGTGAGTTTTGGTTAAATAATTCAGTTTGGTAAATATTTCATTAATGCCTAATATAAGACAGATTTTTTTGTTGTTGTTCTTGGGAATTGAAATTAGGAATAAAACACAATCCTTGCCTTCAGGCAGCTTCCAACCTAGTGGGAAAGACAAACATATACACATTTATAAAATAATTTGATAAATGTTATACTAGTATAGTATTAGAATACTGGCAAAGCATGCAGGAGGCATTGTACAGAAGTCCATTAGAAGTGTGTGGGTGAGGGCCATATTTAAATTTTAAAAGGGCTTCATGATACTGGAAAATAACAATTCAAGGTCATCATGTGATTGAATCACTGGTTGTTGTTGTTGTTTAGTCGCTAAGGCGTGTCCGACTCTGTAACCTCATGGACTGTAGCTGGCCAGGCTCCTCTGTCCATGCGATTTCCCAGGCAAGAATACTGGAGTGGGTTGCCATTTCCTCCCCCATGGAATCTTCCTGACCCAGGGATTGAACCTGCTTCTCCTGCTTTGGCAGGCAGGTTCTTTACCACTGAGCTACCAGGGAAGCCCTTGAATCAATGGACAAAGGATTATTTCTATTTTAGAATCACAAGATTATCTGACTGGGAATGTTCTGAATCAGAACTGGATGCATTAGAATAGCAAATGGAAAGCACGTTCAGTTTGGCAATGAGTTAGAAGGGAAATGGGATGGAGTTCGAAATGGTAAGACCTAATCCTACTGACTATCAACTACCTCAAATGCAGTTACTTTGGATGGAGGCCGTATCTCTGCATGGGAAGGAAGGGCAATTATTCCAGGGCAGTATTGAGTCATGTCTACTTTGAGAATCTGATGAAAGCTATGAACGCTTTCCAAGAAAAAAAAAAAAAATGGACTTGTCAGCAAACAAAATGGCCATAGTCATTTCCAGTAATACTCTTGCCCTTATGAAATTCAGGGTAAGAGCTTCTGTTTTAAGAAGACCCCTGCTGCTGTATCTTCTCTCCTCTCTGGAGAATCAATAAATATTTGCAGCTTCATTGATTCCATTACCATATTAATACTGATGATCCTTAGGTGATTTCTGGGTAGTCCCCTGAGTGTGTGATAACCTTTGCTGTATGCCATCCTACCTGGTATTTCCCAGTGCATTGAAGTGTGAGACTGCTCCAAGATGACAACCTTAGAGAAAACCCAACTGCAAAATCTAGACGCTGCACAGATAGTTAACAAAGTCTCTGGAGAAGAATATACCAATATTACTAGACAATAGCTGATGCAATCACTGCCGTAAGTGCATTATTACTGTTTTTCCTTCCATGGCTTAGAAATTAGGATGAAGAGGTAAGACACTGGGCTAACAAGTACCGACTGCTCCTGTCTATTGGCTAATCCCTGTCCCGTGTTGCTGAGGGTCCAGACTTCTCCCCATAACCTCCTTGAGGATTCTGATGGACTCTTTTGTTTTGTCTTATCAGCAAGTCCCTGAAGATCCAGTGCCTGGAGGGTGGAATCTGGGAGCAAGGCAGCTGTGTCCCAGTGGTGTGTGAGCCCCCCTCCCCTGTCTTTGAAGGCATGTATGAATGCACCAATGGCTTTGAGCTCGACAGCCAGTGTTTGCTCAACTGTAACCAGGAAAGTAAAAGGGTAAGGATGACTTGAACTTGTATTTTCAATCAGGCTGTGCTCCAATCTTGGTGACCAATCCAAGAATGTTGAATAAAATAATCTAAATGAATGGCAACGGGCAGGGCCTAAGTTGGGATTCTAACCAGAGATGTTGATATCATTTAATAAGGAATTCAGAAGATACTACATTCTTGGAATATTCTCTCCTCTTGGATAAGAAGAAAAACCTGATGGGTTCAATACCTGGGTAAACTGCAAAAAGGCTCAGATTCTGATTTGGCAGTGTGATTTCCCCCAAACTAACTTGGCTAGAAATGCTGGTATCATTCTTTTTAATAGAAAACAGTCTTGCACAGAAATACAAATTCCTCAGCAAAGGCAAAGTTGAAAGCACTGTTGGACTGTTGTTCTCCCTAGGATTTTGGCGCAAGAGGTCTCAAACGAAAACCACAGTCTTATCGTGGTTATGCGACTAAAATCAATTTTATTTTAGAAGCTTTTCAAGTACCCTACACAAACCCGAGAGAGGAAGTTAAGCAGACTTCCTAAGCAAAGATCAATGACCTTACCTTCTCTCCTGGCACATGCCTTTATTTCAGTGTTCAGTACTCCAAGATAAAGACTACAGGACACATGTGAAAAGACTACTCCATGAAATGAGTCCCCTGGGAAATCAAGCACACCTGCCTGCACTAATTGTTTAAGGGCTTAAGGAGTTGGCAGGATGAAGGGAGAGTTATCTGTAATTCTAAAATCTTATTTTCTTGGGCTTTGTGAGTTAGTGCTATTCTCTATGTTTCTGCGTATAAGATACTTGGTGATTACTGGAGACATGAAGCCAAGAGTTACACAAATGAGCAAACATGTAGAGAAAGGGAATAGAACTTTGATGAGACAAAAAGCAGCTATGACGTGTCCATTTAAGCAGACAGAAAAGCAAAAAGCACCTTCAGAAAAATTATGAATTAGTCCCACTGGCTCAAACTCGTCTTGCAAAAAATCTGACATTTGTCACAAGCAGCATTTGTGGGAGAGTATGAATGGATCAATGCAAAAACAACACCATCTGGGAAAAAAATTTCCCAAAGCTATCTCAGAATACATGGGTCACATTTGGTAGCTTACTGTATCCTTACATCCAAAGGGAAACACACTGTTAATGATTTTCTAATGACAAAATTATTCATGATTCCTTCACATCAAAACAGCAAAAACTTGTCTTGACTTTTTTGGGTAAAAGTCAATAGCAACATAGTTTATTATCTCAATAGTGTCTTTTAATCCAGGTTCTCCAATTGGAGAATGCTACCATTTAAGCAGACCACTTTTGTCCACACTATAAAAGAAGTTAGCAAAACTATAATATCCATGTTTTCAACTTTTGATATTCTAGCTTCCCATCCTCTGCACAAAGGAGGGACTGTGGACTGAGGAGTTCAAGTTATGTGAGAACCTGCAAGGGGAATGCCCACCACCCACCTCGGAGCTGAATTTTGTGGAGTACAAGTGTGAACAAGGATATGGGATTGGTATGTTTGGGAAGAGATGCTGACTTCTGCTCCCAAGTAATCCTTCTATTAGGCCTGGCTGGATCAAATCCATCATTCTGCCCAAGGAATGGATAGAAATTCAAGTTGACTTTTAGCTGCTTCAGTTAAAATGAAATTTATGACAATTTTTTTTTTTTTCACTCCTCCACACGTGTGTAATGTTGGTGGTGCTACTGAGCGATTTGTGTAGTGTTTGTTCATGTTACCCAGTGTCGCCTGAAAATGGATTGATTTTTGGTAGGAGCTGTAGTTCCAGTAGGGAAGGTGGGAATGTGTAGCCACATACCACACACACACTGGGCACCTGCTTCATTCTCTCTGCTGCTGTAACTTGAGCAGAGAGTTCCCAAAATAAACAATTTGAGATTGCCTTTGCTTGCCTGGATCAGCAGCCATTCTTTCTCTATGGTGAACCTGGCTCCAGAACCTAGGGACAACTTTTCTTTTTTTAATTGGGGTATAGTTGCTTTACAATGCGTTAGTTTCTGCTGCACAATGAAGTGAATAAGCTATATGTATGCATATATTCCCCCCCTCTTGGACCTCCTCCCACCGCCCTTCCCATCCCTCTAGGTCATCACAGAGCACCAAGCTGAATTCCCTGTGTTATACAACAGGTTCCCACTAGCTAGCTATTTTACACATGGTGGTGTATAAATGTCAATGTCCCCTCTCAATTCATCCCACCCTTCATTTGCCCCTTGTGTCCACATGTATATCCTCTATGTCCGTGTCTCTATTCCTGCCCTGCAAATAGGTTCATCTGTGCCATTTTTCTAGATTCCATATATATGTATTAATATACAATATTTGTTTTTCTCTTTCTGACTTAGTTCACTCTGTATGACAATCTCTAGGTCAATCCATGTCTCTACAAATGACTCAACTTCTTTCCTTTCTATAGCTAAATAATGTTCCATTGTATATATGTGCTACATCTTCTTTATCCATTCATCTGTTGATAGATATTTAGGTTGCTTCCATGTCCTGTCTATCGTAAATAGTGCTGTACTGAACATTGGGGCGTATATGTCTTTGGATTATGAAGCAAGTGAAGTTAAAAGTCTCTGTGGCTAGGGATAATTTAAAGTGAAATTAACTCAAATGGACTCTGTCTGAACTTAAGTATCATAGAAAAGAGATCCTGTTTGTGACAAAACTGTTGAGACTAACCCTAAGTTTTTAATTGCATGAGCAAGGAGAAATTTTCCAAGTCATTCTAACATGTGTAATGCCAGTAGATAAAACTTGAGTTAATGAGAAAGCTTGTTAGTTTCTGAGACTGTTCTTTACCATCTTCAATTTGCTGTTTGCACTGAGAAATCTTGTGGCCAGACAAGGAGTAATAGGATGCTGAGACTGTGCTTCTCGTGTGGTGCCTCATGAGAAAATTCTTATATCCCCACCCTCTAATTTCTACATTAATGTATCATACACTCACATGTGTAGAGTCCTTAAGAGTCATGTAATTCTTTGAGTTATACAAGTCAGTGTAAAACAGGAATAGAGATAAAGCTGAAAAGAAACTTGGAGATCATCAAATCTTTAGACGAGGTAATAGAGAACCCTGAGAGTCTGCCTTCTTTGAATAGAATTTTAGGAGATATTCAGACTTCATGTACAAAGAAAGAGAGTAGGATTTTCCTTTGAAAGGCTACCACAGGACCAAAATCTCTGCTTTTGATTTCTCCTCATTTCCTCTTTTAATCAATAGGTTTCTTGGCTAGCAGAGTAATGATATTCAGTGTTGCAGGCATTATAAATCCACCTTCATGATTTCTGGGCCATTTTTTCCCCAGTTAGTAAAGTTTTTAGATAATAGATCCTGCAATTATCAGCTTCAGGAACTCATATAAGGAGAAATGCTATTAAAAATACTTAAGAGGCATCAACCAATCAGTATAGACCTTACCTGGCCAGAGTCCTGGAGTGGGGTCTCAGAGGTTTGCAGAGCAGGAATTAAATATTTTATTGCTGGGTCATACAGAGATTCAGGGATTCTAGAGGAAGGGGTATATGTGACCAGAAAGGGGAAGAGCACTTGGGGCGAGGGAGTTAACTTGGTGCTGTGGTTCTTTACTGGTGAGTGTAGGAGCATCCCTACAGGTGCATAGTCAATATCAGCCTTGCCTGTGACCATGGTAATGAGGTGATCTACAATACAGAATGACGGACTCTATGGACATGAATTTGAGCAGACTTCCGGGAGACAGTGGAGGACAGGGAAGCCTGGTGTACTGCAGTCCATGGCGTTGCAAAGAGTCAGACATGACTTAGCAACTGAACAACAGCAACACCATGTAGAAAACAATTGGTTTTGAAAAACAAAGCTAATGATTCCAAGATGTGAAAGACTGAGATGCACGAAGTTCAAGTGTCTATTGTAAATTTCTGTTCCTTCAGGTGCAGTGTGTTCCCCATCGTGTGTCGTCCCCCCTAGTGATCCTGTAATCCTTCCTGAGAACGTCACTGCTGAGACCCTGGAACACTGGATGGAACCCGTCAGAGTACAGGTGAGGGAAGAGTCATTTTTAAATGCTAAGGAGGTAAGACCACTAGCAATTCTCAACCGGCAGCATATTCCCAGGTGTAATTTCAGAGGCTTTAAAGCGTCCTTAGAACGAACAACCACATGTATCCTTCCTAGAGAGAAGGACTGAAAATAAATAAGAAAAGAGAAAAGCTTGAGAAAAGATGACCCATATCCAAAGGAAAGTTTACAAGAATATAGAAGGATGACTGAGAGGCATAAAGAATGATAGCACAGGAAGGAAATTTAAAGAGAAAATTACCACTAATAAAAAAAAAAAAAAATTGTAAATCAACTCTATTCCAATAAAAAGTTTTTTAAAAAATAAAACAGCAAAATGTAGGATAAACCAAAGTTGTGAATAAAGATATGAGAAAGGTAGAGAGGAAAAGATAAAATAATGAAAAAAAAACTGAAAACAGGGAAAGAATGATGAAAGGAAGTAAGAGAAGTTGATTTTATTTATGTAATTCATTTTATTTTTTAATGGCCATGCTGGGTCTTCAGTGCTGTGCACCGGCTTTCTCTAGTTGTGGTTCGTGGACTCCAAGGGGCACAGGATTAAGCAGTGGCGCACAAGCTTAGTTGACCTGAGGCATGTCCCAGACCAGGGATCGAACCCACGTCCTCTAATTGGCAGGCAGATTCTTAACCACTAGACCACCAGGGATGTCCCTCCCCTGGTTTCTTAACCACGTGAGCTCCTGACGTTCCCTAATACTACTGGCATAACTCTTACTGAATTCAGCGTCTACGCATCTGGTCCTTCTGAATCCTTGGTTCTCAGTTCCATGGCCTCCTCTGATCACCTTCACCTCCCTGACTTCCGCTCCCACATGCCTTCCTTGGCTCACTCTAATCTTGCCACAGTCGCTCTTGGCTGATTCTTGAACATACCAGACACATCCCCCCTCAGGACCTTTGCCCTGTGGTTCCCTCTGCCTGGAATGCTCTTCTCCTGGGTATCTTCATGACCTGCTCCTCAGCTTCCTTCAGAAATTTACTCAAATGTCAGGAAGGCTTCCTTTGACTACACTGTCTAAAATGTTAACTCCCTTACACTTTGGTCTTTTTTCCCTCTTTTATCTTTTTCTCCTTAAGACTTATCGTGACCATGTATAGTATATATTTAACTCATTTATCCTATATATTAATCAGTCTCTTTCTGTCACTAGGATAAAAAGATCAAAAGATCAGTGAAGAATTATGGTTCACTACTATATCCCCTTCCCTGGTGGCTCAGAAGGTAAAGCGTCTGCCTACAGTGTGGGAGACCTGGGTTCAATCCCTGGGTCGGGAAGATCTCCTGGAGAAGGAAATGGCAACCCACTCCAGTATTCTTGCCTGGAAAATCCCATGGATGGAGGAGTCTGGGAGGCTGCCGTCCATGGAGTCGCAAAGAGTCGGACACAACTGAGCGACTTCACTCACTCACTCACTCACTATATCCCCGGATCCTAGAGCACTACCTAGTATGTAGTAAGGGTTCAATAAATACTTGTGTGAAGTGAATAAATGAAAAAGAGAAAGATGGAGAAGATAGTGTGGTAATACATTATTTCTTCTTAGAATGGGAGGATGGGGATATCTCCCCACCTTTCTGGGGCTATCTCCAGAAAGCCTGGGAGATGGCTTGTTTTATTAAACTGTCTAATAAACAAAAACCTTAGAAGTTTGTTCTTGCAGAGTCACCAAGACATAGACTCTAGAGAGGTACCACATTTCATTTGGAAATCATTCTCAGATTGCTCCCTTTTCCTCACAGGCTAATTGTGCTGTGTTATTGGTGAGGATGTATGTTAAAGCAGGAGGATAAGGAACAAATACACAAGTATGATTCAGGGGTTGGGGGTGGGAGGAGTGTGACCCTGTCAATTCAATCATTCAGCAAACACTTGTTGGGGCTTACCATGTGCCCTAGAACTATGCTAAGTGCTGGGAATATGAAGAGGGAAAGATGAGAGTCCCTCTATTTACAAGACTTAAAATCTGGCCATAAAAATGAACATTTATAATAATGCAACATGAGAAGTGCCTTGTTTGCGGTAGAGAACTGTAGGAACACCCAAGAGGAAGCAACTAATTTTTCTGCTCAGGAACTCTGGGGGGCATTGTGCATTAGTCGTTCAGTCATGTCAGACTCTTCGAGACCCCATGAATGGTCGTCCATCAGATTCTTCTGTCCATGGCGTTCTCCAGGCAAGAAAAACAGAATGGGTTGCCATTCTCTTGTCCGGGGGATCTTTCCAACCCTGGTCTCCTGCACTGCAGACAGATTCTTTATCATCTGAGCCACCAGGGCAGACCTTGGAGTTGGGGAAGGAGCAATAGACCAGGAAGCTTTTCCTTTGGGTTGTAAACTATGATCGAAGGGAACATTCTAGTGGGTAAGAAGTTCTGTGTGTCTGAAATTGGAGTATGTGCTGTGGTGGGGGAGAGGGGAGATGGGAGCTAGAAAGACGGGCTAGGACAGAGGCAGATGGACGAGAGCCTGTATGCGCGGGGCACTCCTCTAAGGATGTTGAGCCCACAGAGAGCGCTGTGCGCCCGTGGGAGGGACTCTGGGAAGTCCGGTTGGAAGTGGAAAGGAGAAGGCCAGAAAAACACCTTGCCTGGTTCGCCCATCCCCTGGCCTTTCCGGACTTTCTGTACCATTTCCCACAATCTGTTGTGAAGGTTTAGCTGGAATTAGAATACCTGAAGAAAGGACTTCCGCCTCGTGTTCCTGGAGCGCCAGACAGAGTGGCCCCTGTCAGGCCCTCTAACCCAACTTCTCATGTGAAAGACTTCTCTTTCTCCATAAGCAGCTAAAGGGGGAAAGGCTTGGAACTTTTACAACCCATTTTCTCCACCTGGGAGATGAATTGCTTCAGGAACCCTTCTACACTTACTTTAGCATCTGCCCAACAAGATATCTGATGAGCATAGTCGGTAGATTCTGGATTTGTGAAACCAGAGTGCAGGCCTTCCAGTGAGAAGGGTTCTTCCACTTCCACTTTCTGACATTCAGAGAAGAGCAGTTCACTTTTCTTCATGAAGACAGCAGAGAATTGACTATTTCCAAACTAGAAAACAGTATCTTCTGTTTTATTAAAACTTCTCCTTTCTCCACTGTCCTTTGGGGGAGTCATTATTATTTATTTACCTTTATTCCATAGCATTTTGTTCATGTTTATATTCCTACTTCCTTTTTCAGCACTGGGCAAATTGTAGGTGTCTTATAAATGTTGCTCGAGTAAGCAAAGAAATTGCTATGGCATCATTTTCTACTTTGGAAGTAAATACATATTTTCTCCTCAAACTGGGTATGTTGCTGCAGCTTCCTACAGTTATATATAATTATATCCTTGTCAATTGCAAGTTGCAAACCCCAGAGAGAAAATGCAGAATTTATTTTCTTCTTAAGCCAAATATCATACGTTATCATTTGTATCACTGCATTTATCATGACTACGGTCTAGTCAGTAAATTCCTGGTTTTGGAAAATAGGTTATCCAAGCATAATTTTGAGGATGATAACATCTAAGGAACACTGTAGATCTTTGGATAAAAAAGTTGTGTTTAAAAAAAGTTGAATTTTTATTCGTAATCTCTGTTCTTCATGAGCTACATAATTTTAGTCTGCTTTACTGTCCTGTGCCTCCATTTCCTTGTGTGTAAAATAGGTATAATACTTAACTTATAAGACCAGTATGAGTAACAGATGAGAAGCATATAACTAGAATTTAATTTTGTGATTGATGCATAATAATCTTTCTTGGTTGGTTGTCATTCCTGCTGGAGACAAGCTGCTCCCCCTCACTTCTGCCTGCCTCTTCTCAACTGTAATGACACACCATGCTTTTTATAATTTGGAGATGCAACTAAATAATGTAGTGGTGGGTCACATTGTGCAATATGGTTAGCAGCACTATTACTTTAGTGGCACCCTCGAGACTTGTGTCATATTTCTGAGTCAAAATAAAGTGAAGTAATTAAATTAGCTGCTTCCAGCACTGTAGTGGAACACTTGAAGTAACTGACAAAATTACCTTCATCCTTACCTTGAAAGAGTAATTTGTTCCTAAAAATACCCAAAGGTCAGAAGTTCAAGAGTTGAAAGCATAATTGATATTTCCTGAATCCCCAAATCAATATTTTTATATTGAAAACCAAGGGTTAATCCAATGTTAATATTCATTATCATACAGTCACTAACCACCACACTCTTTAATAGATATAATGAAATTAAGAAGGATTGCTTACAAATGAAGCTTGCATGGGATGCTTCACCTTTAGGGAACTGAAACTTTATTAAAACAGAAAAACAAGAAAAAGTCAATGGAAGCACGGGAGACAATGATGAGGTTATCGCGCTTGTGTTCCCAGATCCTCAGAGATAAGATTATGCACTAACCGCAGATGAACCCGTAATGTCTGCCATTTTGCGGTATTCAATGGCTCTTGAGGGGTGGGAGATCTAAGCCTGTCCTCACAAAGAAGTGCCTGTTACACCAAAGCAGTTGTATTAAATGTACTAAATGAAAATTTTCCTCAAGTAGGGCTTCCCTGGTGGCTCAGAGGGTAAAGCAGCTGCCTGCAAATGCGGGAGACCCGGGTTCAATCTGTGTTGGGAAGATCCTCTGGAGAAGGAAATGGCAACCCACTCCGGTACTCTTGCCTGGAAAATCCCGTGGACAGAGGAGCCTGGTACAGCCCATGGGGTCCCAAAGGGTCGGACACGACTGAGCGACTTCACTTTCACTTCCTCAACTAAAAGCTTCATGGTTTACATCGGTTTATCTTGAAGGATTTTCCATATTATACTCAATCTCAAGTTATGGTGTCCTTTAGAATCACTAGTTTGTAAACGGAGCAGACCTGTCTTCCCCTCTTCGAAGAGGCTCACAAATGCCTTGGGGCATGTATTTTTTAACAGGCACCCCAACTAATTCCGTTGTAAAACTTTGCAAAACCCTACTATTATAAAATAAAATTCTGGCAACATAAATGTTTTAAGTAAAAGCACACCTATTTGGAGCCTGGCTCATTTGTTTGGTAAATGATGATCTCCTATTACATGTAAACCTCTGCTATCTCCCATACTTCAAATACCTGGTATCTGGCAAGACAACAGAGCAGTGGATTAAATTGCATCATTTTCTCTAGTCTGCTTCCAATGATTTCATTCTTTGTAATAAAAATGATGTCTTACATTTGGATAACACTTTATTGCCTGCAAAGTTGTATATATAAAATATATATTTTAGATACTTATAATTTCATTTGAATCTTCTCATAAACCAATAAACTAGGGGGAAAAGATTTTATTATCCTTATTTCACAGACAAATTAGATATTGTTGGACGATTTGTCCAAGGTTGCACGGCTTTCAAGAATTGGAGAGAGCAGTGCAACCAACTTTTCTGACTTCAAGTTCAGTGATTTCCCCTGAATCATTGTGTTTGCTGTAGTCTGGTATACATTTGGGTTACTTTGCCCATCAAATAGAAAAGAAGTCCCTTGTCACAACCGTGAGAGCCTCCTCATTCCCACACTTTCCTTCCCTCCCTATGAAGTCTAGCAAAATAATTTAGAGAGATATTTCCTTTAGTACTACTTTTCCTTATTGTGAGTTTGTTTTTAAAGAACAATCAAGTATACTTTTCAGGTTCCTATAAAATTTGTTTGCCTGTCTTTGGGGATTCTGCTGGATTTTACTCCTGAAAATGATACCTGAGTCCTAGAATAATATACTTTTCATTAAAGGAAGAAATTCCAAGAACTTGCATAGTAAGGAATTTTGATGAAAAACAACTCCAAGTGGCAACTGTCATAAAAGGAAGAGTGAGGCCCTCCTGGGTTCAAATACTATTTGACTTACCCCTTGGAGCATCTTCCTACTCAGCGGCAAGAATGGGGGTGGTATTCTGTCTTGAAGGTGAAAGGTTGCTGCTGAGAGTCATGTGTTATGCTGGGATCCATGACCTCTGGAGGAGAGGATTTCAATCCATGGTCAGAGACAAGGCTTGACTACTTGGAGCTTTTTGTGTAGCAAAGTTTTATTAAAGTATAATAGAGATAGGGAAAGCTTCTGACATAGACATCATAAGGGGACAGAAAGAGTGTCCCCTTGCTAGTCTTTAGAAGGTGTTTTGTGTCTGTTGGCACTGCTAATCAGATGAGAGAGATATCAAGGCTGAGGGAGTTTCACCAGGCCCCTCTCCTATCATATGCACTTTTGAGATAGGATAGCACGAGGTGTGTCATCCCACCCACCCACCCCAGCCATAAGATTGACACGAATACTGGTTTATTGAGCCATTATCAGCCCAAGGTTTGAAAAAAAGAAAAAACAGCTAGCCTTAAGCAGAACCATTTTGAAGAAAGGGCAGATTCCCAAACAAATATATAGTTTCATTAACAGAGCTTAAGAAAAATATTTCCATCAAAAAAAAGCATTGGTTAGCTCTAGGCAGAATTAGGTATCATCAACACAGAATTAAAAGAAGACTCTTAATTTTGTGTAGAGAAGGAAAAACAAAAACAAAATCTTCTGCCACTTACAGTTCATTTCCTTCTGCCACTTGGGGACCTCTGACCTTTCCTGCCTGTTACCCTCTCAAACAGTTGCTGTAAAATTTCAAAATAACACTTTTGCAATGTTATTCAGTTTCTTGCACATAGTTCTGAATTATGTAAAAATGGAATTTGTGTTCACTTAGTACAAATCTTACCTTTGGAAATTTCCTACATCTATGAAAAGATATCACCAGCTATCTATAAGAAAGAGAGATATTGTTCTACAAGTTTTATGCTTTGCTTGTTAGTGTGTGTGTGTGTGTACAGATTGATGTGTGTAGGCCTTTTTTTTTTAATGTGCCTTTTACAAATGGAACTGGGAAGACAATTAATGGCCATTCAATGCTTCCTATTGGAATACCTCTGACTAAAGAAGCAATATCTAATGGCTTGGTTATGAGTTTGAGAAGAGAGTAAGGATGAACATATACTATTATGTTATATCTAAATGTTTCAAGAGCATTTTGGCTTAGGAAAGTGAGGATTTGAAGTAAGGATTTGAAATTCCCAAATGGACTGTCTGAGCCTTTGCTCTTGTAATAACATCTTCCTCCTTCACCTACTACGTCCACGGACATAGACTTTTCTATAATGATGGCGTCAGCAGAGACCTTGCAGAAAGAGAGGACATAGAACAAAAAGGCTTCTTGGCTGTCAGATAAATTCCTGTCAGTCAAAGTGACTGAGCAGTGGAACCTGGCAGCTGGGACAGACAGGAGCCGCCAGCTGTGCATTCAGCGTCGCTGCTCATACCTAGGGGGCCTGAGCTGAGGGTGTGGGAAGAGCTCCACGTGGACTTCCCCTGAGAGCACTTGGTGCGTTTCTCATCCCTGCTTTTCATCTTCTTCGTTTCCCCTTCTTCTTCCTCTTTTCTGTCACTCTAATACCAAACTGTAAGAGTCTTAGGGATAAGAATGATGTCTCAGCTTCGTCCCCATGTGTGCATGCTGAGTTGCTTCAGTCGCGTCTGATTCTTTGTGACCCTATAGACCAGTAGCCCACCAGGTTCCCCTGTCCATGGGATTCTCCAGGCAAGAATACTGGAGTGGGTTACCACGTCCTCCTCCAGGGGATCTTCCTGACCCAGGGATGGAACCAGCGTCTCTTACCTCTCCTGCATTGGCGGGTGGGTTCTCTACCACCCATGCCACCTGAGAAGCCCCATCTTCATCTCTAGACCTCCTCCTCAATGCAAGATTCATTTCACTTGTTGCTCAGAAGGCAGTTGCTGTGCAAAACCAAAGAGCTGGAAAAAGAGAATGGCTCCCACCCATTTTGAGCAACAAAAAAATAATAAGATTAATGTTTTTATTATTGTCCTTAACCACTGTGTCTAGAGAATGTTTTATTATATCTTGTGACTTTCCTTTCTAAAATAGGAAAATTGGCATTTTGACTTACCTTATAAAGAAGTGGTCTTTTGAGAACCAGATTTCATGGAGAGATTTTTTTTTAAAAAAACACATAGTATGGCAATTATTTGCATGTAAATGAATTTTTTTAAATGTTTCTTTCTGAAATACAAAATAATCCATCACAACATCTCATTTCCAATATTGGTTTGTATCATAAATTCAGTTCTCTCAGATTGGATGATACTTTTTTCCAGTATATCATAATTAGGAATTATTTAATATATCATAATTTAGTATATCATAATTAGGGGGCTAATTTCCTGGGGCTGCACTCATTAGGTTTGCAAAAATTCTCAACACTGCATGGAATTCCTCTCTCAACTCCTCAGCTCATCGACAGAATTGCTCTGTCAAAACAAATCTTAAAATTTCTGACTTTGTTTTCCCAAGTTGGTCCCAGAAGGATTAATAACAAATAAAACCAAACAGTTTTAAGAGAAAGAAAAAAGCAGGAAGGAAAAAAGACAGTACCCTTCAGTGGCATAGCTCCCTACTATTTGGTATCACCCTCCTGGTATCCCCTTGTCTCCTAATCCTTGCCCTCCCCCCACCTCGAGTGTCCTCTTGAGAGGTGCAATTATGTGTAACTGCCCCAGTGACACTTGCCATACACCATAAGAGGACAAATCCTTCAATGTGAGTCATGCAAAGATCTTTTTTCATCTGTTTTAAGCATGGAATTGTTCCCTCTCTGCTTGAGTAAGTCTCAAGCATCAATTTCCTCTTCTCTGGAGAACAGACAAGGGGGTCTTGGAAGATGAGGGAAGAGGAACCGAAAGGCCGTTGCAGGGTAGTGTGCTATGGGTCCAAATAGATATTCAGAATAACACTGTATTTTATTTAGGGCTGCATACATATATAGGATTGATGATAAGGAAATCATAACAAACCTGGGTAGGAGCAGAACTTCATGGTCTGATGTGATTAGTTGCCCATTCTGTTAAGTAACTATTCCTGATAAAAAAAACAATTGAGCAATTTTTTGTTAGACCTTAATGTTGGCTAACCATCAGTCTTGTGACTTTCAGCAACACATTTAAACAGGCAACAGCCTTCATACAGCCCTATGACCATCTGAATAACCCTTAACTAGCTTCCCTTCCCCTCCTCCCTCCCTGCCTTTCCTCTCTCTCTCTGTCTCGTCTCCCTCCCTCCCTCTCCCTCTCTCTACCCCCTTTTCTTCTCTCCCATCTGCTCCCCCTTTGTTCTTCCTTCCTCTCTTTTCTTCTTTCCACTTGATTTTTTAAAAAATTAAAGTATAGCTCAATCAAAAGAAAATCTTTAAGCTGGTTTTCTCATGAATCTTTTCCTTTTGAAAAAGTTCAAAACAAATCCTTGCACTTAGTTGTTCACAATTGACTCATCTGAGAAGTAGCTTGCTAACAGTATAACAGCTACATAATCATACACTAATGTGTAGAAATCATAATTTAAAATGTCAGAATAGTTGTTACCAGTAGAGAGAAAGGAAGGAAAACGATGTTGGAGGGACACATCTAGGGGACTTTATCTGAACCTCTAATGACTTAAACTCTGGAAGCACATAAAGTGAAATGTTATAATTTGATAAAGCTGGGCAGAGGGTATAAGGTTATTTTTTCAGTTATTCTCCATAACTTTTCAAATATAATATGTAGGGTTATAATTTGTCAAAAAATATTCCAGGAAGCAAAAATATCATTTTGAACTGTTACAAGATAAACTGAGGCATATTATTAAAGGTTTTAAGAGTTTATAGGAACAAATCTCAATTTGAATTAGACAATCCAAACTGGAATTGGTTAGGAGTACTCCACCAGGAGGTGTTGGGGAGAGATGTGATTATAGAGAACAGGCAAATGTGAAGTAAGGAAATCATTGATTGGTTCTTGCTTAAAGCCTAATTGGTTGTCCTTTGGTTTCAATTTCATAACCTTGAGGCATTGATGGGCTCAGATTCTAGTTTGCTTCCACAGGCCACCATGGTATTTAAGAGCCATCTTAGCATAATGGCCTTCTTGTTGAGTTAATTTAACATACCTCACCAGAAGCTGGCCCTTCTCTGACAGCTTCTCCCTAATTTCTCTCCTGTTTCACATCCCTCTTTCAGCTCACCCCCACAAATGTGCACATAAAAATGTAGGACCTGGAAAACATTTGAAATTTTCCTCCAATTTCAATTAGTAAGTCGTTATTCAATTAATTCTGTATGCATATCTTTTCTTATGAGATGAATGATTTTCATAGGCCAGAAGATAAAGAAACCTCCTAAAAACACACCATCCTACTTAGTGGCTGACAAATACTTAATAAACATTGCCTCTCTCTAAGTCACTGAGATAAGATTATGAGTTTTATGAGTTGGAGACAGTCTCTATTCACAAGGGTTTGCAGTCTAGGAAAGCATGTGCCACAAGTACCAGAAACGGATGCAGTTTTTACAGAGATTAAAGAGGTTGTCACTCTGAATTAGTCTTAAGACTGAATCATAGAATATTTTAAAAATCATTGAAATGGTTATTGTCAATTCCACTATCATGAGTTTATTCTACAGGTGTGGTTGCACATGTATGAAATGATTTATACATAAGCCTTGTTTGTTAGAGCAAAAAACTGAAAATAACTTAAATATCCATTAATATGAGTGTGAGTAAACTAGGGTACATCCATGAAAGGGAATAATATACAATCAATAGAATGCAGGATCCCATATACCATAAAATGAACAGAACACTAAGAAACATTATGAAGTGAAATCAAGTAAGACAATCAGACAAACAATAATAAAGCACTAAATAAAATTGCAGTATTTTATAATCTGTGTGAGGAAATAATTTAATATACATATGTATATTCATAGACTATCTCTGTAATGATACAAAAAAGAACTAAAAATAGGATGGAAGAAATTGGGTAATTGAGGAACAGATTAGGAGGGAGATGTGTATCCTTTAATGCCTTGTATATTTTATACAATGAACATATATCACATAATAATAAAATTAAGTTACATAAAAATACAAAGATGTAGGGGGTTCTGTGGTTAGGATTCCAGGCTATAGCCTGGGTTCAATCCCTGATCAGGGGACTGAGATCCCACAAGCCACACGGCACAGCCAAAAGAAAAAAAAAAATACAAAGAGGTAAAAAATAAATTGAAAGTAATAAGAGAAAAGAGCACTGGAGAAAAAGAATTAAAAGTAAAGGCAGACTCTTTTCCTTCCTTTTTTTTCCTTTGCAAAATATGTTTGGAATTTTTCAGTGTAGAAGATCAGTGCTCCAGCCTTTATGAAGGTGATGGATGGAATAGAAGGTATGAAGGGCATAAGAGAAGCTGATCCAGTCAGAGGGTTCTGGCAAGTTCTAGCTATAGACATCATGCAAGGATGCTAAGGCTGAGTTTCCCTTTGTGTAGAGAAACTGATGGACTTCCAGCTAACTCCTCACCCATAGACTCTGAGCTCTCTGAGGCAGCGAGAGGACTGATGGATCTTCAGATCTCTCGTGTTCCCTGGGGAATCTGGCCCCAAGCTACTGATACATGTGATATGAATGACTGACTGACTAGGGTGGGACCTGGGGGTCCTTAGTGAATTCAATGAACAAGAAGGAATAGAGTTGCTATGTATTTGCTGTTCAAATTATTGTGTTTTGCCATTACCATTATCTGATGATAAAACATTGGGAAAATTTTCAGAAAGTTAAAAAAAAAAAACTTGAATTTGCTGCTTTCAGGCAACTATTTTCATAGAATCTACATTGTTTTAGGTATTATAAGTAATCCAGAGATGATTTAAAGTATACATAGGATGTTATATGCAAATAGTATGTCATTTTACATACGGGACTTGAGCATCCTTGGATTTTGATATCTGTGGGGGTTCTGGAACCAGTCCCCTGTGGATATCAAGTTATGACTGTATACATTTAACAATCCTTTTTTTTAAGCACAATGATAAATTAAGCAAAGTCATCTTCTACATTATTATAGTATAGAGTTTTGAATATCAAGATTTTTTTAAGATTTATAGTATTTATTTCCTCTCTTGGGAAACTGTGAAGGAGGACTTTTAGTTTAAGTAACATAACTCTAGAAAAACACTGCAGATTCCCATTTTCATAACTGACTATGAGGTATATATTCATATACCTGCAGGTTAATATATGAAAATGTCTTCAATCTGATTGCTGTGCACTCTTAGCATTCTAGAATGTATAATTTTCAATTACTAAAGATGCTATTTAATGTAAAACTCATGTCTCACAGTGCATTTTTTTTTCTTATAGTTTCCCTGAATTTCTGTTGTACTGAATTTAAAATATGCATATGAAGATCAGTAGCCAGTTATAGAGAGAATATCTTTCTCTTTGAAACCTCTCATGGGACTTTCTCTTTTCCTGAAATGTCTCTTTTGAAAGTGTAAAATGCAAAAATTAGAAGAAAAAAAACCTCCATGGACATGAGTTGCTTTCATTCACAAAGAGCAGATTACTGTTTGTTTAAAGTCACCTTAGCAAACGGCCATTGGGAACTAGAGGGAGTCACCAGTGTTCTAACAGGAACACAGGAACACGTATCTACGCTCTCACCAGTTAAAGCTGGTGCCATTTTGAGTCCCAGTGTTGGGTTGTTCAGTCACTCAGTCATGTCTGACTCTGTGACCCCATGGACTGCAGCTCGCCAGGATTCCCTGTCCTTCACTGTCTCCTGAAGTTTGCCCAGGCTGGTGGTTTCACTCTAAACCTCTTTGTCCAGTGCGTAGACCCTCTTTGATTTCTCACAGAAAGGGGATAAATGGTGCTGAAGAGTTGCAGAGAGTGCTGTCTGGCCTCCACTCCTCTCTTGGGCACTCACATCTAGTGATCTAGGATTCCCGAGATCCACTTTTAGTTCAAGGCTCTTCTTATGCATAAGCTCTATTTCTCAGCCTTTAAAACCCCATGGTGCTTCCTGATCAACACAGTCATCTCACAGTTTCTTGCAACATTTTTTAAAATTTCAAAACAAGTGGGACCAATATTGTGCCTAGAGCCAAAATAAAGTCATTTTAGTATTGAGGATGCTTTTTAAAAAATTTTATTTATTTTTTAATTGAAAGATAATTGCTTTAGAGAATTTTGTTGTTTTCTGTCAAACCTCAACACGAGGATGCTTTTTTTAACCACACCGACACCACTTTGGAAATTTTAATAGCTCTGGGAGGGTGAAGACAATGAAGAGGATGAAAACTTCTTTTCTCTAAGAGTTTCTACCTTGGCTCCATCCAGTTGGATTAGCAGTTTCAAGGGAAGGACCGGACAGCTGCCTTTGACCTCTTCATGCAGCCCGATTGGGGCTTATTCCTCAGGGAGGGGGTTGGGCTGATGGAGTAAGCTGGGAATGTGCCCCTCCTCTCACTGACCAGGGGTCTCAGCTTTGGTTTTCTGGTCTTTCCCTCTTCCTTTCCAGAGCATCGTGTGCACTGGGAGGCGTCAGTGGCACCCGGACCCCGTCCTGATCCACTGCATCCAGTCCTGCGAGGTAAGATGCCCCCCTCCCTCAAACCCAGACCAGCACTCTCTGCTTCACTCAGCTCACAGGGATTTGAGTCCTTTTGGTTCAGTATCTTGCCCTTTCTCCGCTCCAATGTCCTCTGTTCAATCTCTTACATGTGGTTCCATAATCCCCAAATTACAGATATTAGGATTTCTGATTTTTTTTTAAAAAAAGCAAAATCTCCAGGGTTCCATTTTAAATGACTAACTAAAAAATAAAGTTAAAAGCAAGTCAGAATGATTTATGGTTTGGGGATTCTCTAACTGGGCCTCACTGGAGCTTAGTTAGATCAGACGTTTGTAGCTCAATGGCCCACAGACAGGGGTTTGGCCAGGGCAGTGTCTTAAAAACAATTTTGTTTTGGTTGCTAATGCTTAAAAATTGGGAATTCCACATAAAATTCATATGTGTTCAGGTAACATTTTACATACAGCAAATAAAAATAAACATAAAATCTTTGTGCAAAGATTTTTCTCTTGAAAAAACAAGAATATCTGGCAACCGTGGCAACAATCAACTGAATCTGAGTGGCAGCTAGAACGCCAGAAGGGCCGCTGCCCTCCAGTTCAGCACCGTCCTTAGCAGTCCCTGCAGCTTCTTACCTTCTGGGCTTCTCTCATTGACATCAACTGCCAGGGTCACACAGGCATCTCAGTTTGAAACCTCTGAGGAGGACCTGTAGTCCACTGGTGATTAACCCAAACTAGATCTTTACCACCTCAAGAAATCCTGTTTACTTCTTCACACGGGGCATCCCCCTGCCAGTGGGGAAGTTAGGGGTCTGTGAATTCCTTCACTGGGTTAAGAGAAGTTATTACAAGGAAGAGTCGAGAATGAGGCAGAGCCTTGCTTACAGAGCATGACAAAGGAATCCTGACATGGACACACACACACACACACACACACACACACACGTCCTCTCACCCAGGGAATAGCCAGTAACAAATACAAGTCCTCTAGTCTCAGTCACAACAGCCTTTGTTATCCAGACCTCTCACTGGAAGTAATTCAGCCACTTAGCAGCAATGCTAATTCTGGCTGGACCTCAAACGCCAGAGGGAGCTGTTTAACTGCCCTTGACTTTAGCACCCTCCCGTCATGCACACCCAACTCTCCCTTCTTCTGTATCTCTGTTTCTCTTGATCTAATTCTGGGAAACTGGGATCTCTGTGAGGCCAAAGAGGGGGAAAGGGTGGGGTTTGAGACAAAGGGAAAACTGGGTGGGGAAATGATACCAGTAAACTAGCGTCTGGAGAGCGCATCAGGAAAAACGCTAGCTTGGAGCGTGCTTTGTTACGGTGTCGGCCAACAAAACAGCTCATCTTCTGCCATCATTAGAAAAACAGATGGCAGTGGGGTGGGGAGGAGGGGGAGTGACTCATCCCCGGGAAAGGGGGTAAGAAGGGGGAAGAAGAGGCCAGGGAAGGAGGGAGATAAACAGACAGAAGACTCTGGGACGAGATCAAAGGTATCCTGAGAATTCCCTTCTGCTGCTTCCACGCATGATCGCAAGAGGGAGGGTAGACAGCAGGCCCTGGAGCTGGCTCCGGTGTTTCCCAGAAGGTTACAACACAGAGCTTTCCCCATTTGTCCTCCCTCCACGCTGAACCCAGCACATGCTCTGGTATTCAGAGCATCCCAGGCTGCTCTCAGCCCCTTTGCCGATGTGATGAGGAACAAAACTGTGTTCCCTCCTATGATCCCCCACAACCCAACTGCTATCATGCATAGCTGAGGACTGACCACCACACACCTGTTGGTACCCCCACTCCAGGGGTTCTCAAAGTGTGACCCATGGACCCGCACAATTGGCATCATCTAGGAACATGTTAAAAGTACATATCCTCAGGCCGCATCCCAGACTTTTTGAATCAGAGGCTCTGGGGGTGGGACCCATCAATCTGTGTTTTTTATTCTTTATTTTTTTAATTACTTTTTAATTTATTTTTTAATTAGAGGAAAATTGCTTTTCAGTGTTGTCTTTGTTTTTGCTGTACACTAATTAAATAAATTATAATTATGTATATATAATTGACTGAAGTTGCTCAGTCATGTCTGACTCTTTGTGACCCCATGGACTGTAACCTACCATGTTCCTCTGTCCATGGGATCTTCCAGGCAAGAGTACTGGAGCGGGTTGCCATTTCCTTCTCCAGGGGATCTTCCCAATCCAAGGACTGAACCCAGGTCTCCCACATTGCAAGCAGATTTTTTTACCATCTGAGCCACCAAGGAAGCCCAAGAATACTGGAGTGGGTAGCCTATCCGTTTTCCAGGGGACCTTCCTGACCCATTGTAGGGGGGAGGGTTTTCCTCATTTTGTGGGGTGATAATTGAAGTGAGTTGTCAATGCATCCATGAACACATAATACTATCAGGTCATAGAAGTGTTACCTTCTGTCTTTTTTTCCCTTCCTGCTTCCCTCCCTCCCTCCCTCCCTTCCTTCCTTCCTTTTCTTCTTTCCTTCCCAAAAGTCATATTTATAAATTCTAACAAAATATACAGTCCTGGGTTCCACTTAAATTAAGAACATCTTGTTCTCTAGGGAATGCAAAGGAAATAAAGGCCACACCTCCAGCCTCCTTTTGGATAGTAATGACTAACTTACTTCCTGTAGGATAATTAACATTGAGTGCCCACTGACCTACATTTTGGCTCTACTTTTTCTTTGAGCATGTATCTCGTGCAAGTTCATTGTGCTTCCCAGTAGCGCCCATTTTGGCTTACAATTTCTGATAGTCTTTCTTCAACCTTTTGCAAGCTCTTGTAGAGCTGTACTCTTTCTTTTTTTGGCAAAAAGGGAGCCACGCAGGACAACAGAAACAGAAGGTCAGAAGAATTAGGTTCAAATTCTGAGTCTCCCTTTGTTAACTGCGTACAGTATGTGTCTGACTTTATCTCAAAACTTCTGTGAGAATCAAGTGAAATAACTGATTTTAAGGTGTTGTGTAAGTTGCACGTAATGTAACATATTTGTTGCAGTATTGGCTAAGGAACAATATACATCAATGTGTAAGGATGGGATCTTATTGAAAAAATATATAAATATTAAGACTCAAGAAACAGTTCATACACCCAGTCTATAGTCTTATGAATATTATTATATACTGAAGATGGCCATGGTTAAATGATGTTCTAGAGGCTTCTGATAAACTGTAGAAAACTTTTAAAGAGTTTTGAGGATATTTCAAGTCATGCTACTGTTTCTCCTATAAATTCTTATACATACCCTTGTAAATGCCTGTCATCTCACTTATCACATTATTTCAAGATTATATGACAGGTCCGTCCTTCCAACAATCTGTGAGCTCCTAGTGATAGGATGTGTGTTATTCCCTTGGAAAGCACAGGCCTAATTCTTCAATGACTCCTGCTTCTTCCCCTTTACAGGCGAGCAGAGAGAGTTGAAGGTAGACTTTGACTTTGAGAGTCTCAAATTGAGAATGATAGTATTAGTTTTCTGAAGAATAGCACAGTGGAGGGAAAGGTAGGGAAGGGATAGAAGGAGAAGGAGAGAATACAACCCTGTGATGCTTAGAATCAGAAAGCCTTGCAACGAGGGCAGCCTGGAGGAGCCAAAGGAGGCTGTCAGGGGTCTGGAGAGGGGCTTCAACCTCAGTTTCATCGCTTGGTACATGTTTCTTGAACAAGTCCATTAATTTTTCTGAATTGTTTCCTCAGTTTTACAATTAGATGGATAGAATTTATCTTCTAAACTTGTTGGTCAGATACCAGGTTCAGTAAACAATGGAGATGGACCCAGGGCCGGGTGTCATTTGGGCCTTCAAAGTGGCCCCAGAAGAATGTAGATCATGCTGATTTTTCAGAAATAACTGCAAATCTCTCTTGTTACTGGGGACTTTTTCCTTCTGTATACATTTTGATCTTGATTATACCCATGAGTCTTTCTCTTAAAGAACTCCAGTTCAGATTTGTGGCCTTCTTGGTTAGCCTTGATTTCTTATTCACTGGCTGCATTTACTTAAATGTAGGTGGGCAGTTGTATTGTTTTTACACATTTGGTAGCTGATATCAACAAGGCTTCCATCACTAATTCATTCCATCTGCTCCACCATTCCTTAGATTCTTTCTTCTGTGTTGTCTTGGCCTTCTCTCTTCCTTTCTTTTGTTATTTGTATTCCGGATGATAGCCCTGTCAGCTGTGTCACTGTGCTTCAGGATCGCTCATGGGCACTGTCGTTTCAGGCTGTACCTCTAGGATGTGGGGCCCTATATATACTACATGGGGTAGAAATAATGGCATGAATATCAAGTTTGTATTGCACCTTTTCTTCTTTCCCAAACTTTAAGCCCAGAGGGGTAGAGAACAGCTAGAGTCAGACTAAAATGCCCCTTTAAGGAGATGTGCTTTATACTTGGGTGCAGATCTGAATGGGATGATCAGGGATGGGGTGGGAGAGGGTCACAGGTTAGCCTGCATGTGATAAGTACCCAAGAAATAAGTGATTGTTATGGACTTCTACCTGATGTGTGGTCCTTTTGGCCTAAGGTTTATAAATACAAGCCTTCCCTTGGCCCCATAGTAACCCCTGTTCAGCCATTCTTTTCTTAAACTTTTATCCTTTCTATCTGTATGGTTGATCTCTATTACTGTGCTTTAGTAATGCCTTTTTCATCACTAGATAGTCACACTTTTTTTTTTTAATAAATGCCCAAAACTTGATCTTTGAAGTGTGAACTCATGGAATTGCTACTGATCTTTCTAAGAAAAAAAAGAAAGAAAGAAAAACAATCACCTGAGTATGTCTTTATAAATTCCTTATTAAAAAGAGAAAAGTGAGTCTTTTCGAGGATACCTGTATTCAGAAAACCAAATGTTCCAACCCAAACTTTATCACTCTAGGCACTGTGTGATTGCAAAGTTGTTTAACTTCTCTTTCTTTCCTTTTCATTGATATTTTGTCATTTAAATAACAGCCAACAATTAAACTTCTCTTTGCCATTTTTTAGCTGTTTACAAATCAGACATAGTAATCAACCCCTCCCTTGCTTCTCAGAAGACAAATCATATGAGCTTACTTTTCTTTTACATTCTTGCCAAGTTCTTCAGTATCTGAGTGGAAAGGAGTTAATTAGGGTGGAAATAATAATGACCTAGCAGCCAATAATGAGTACAGCTACTCCACTTCTGGTAGGAATTGTGTGGGTTCACACAAATCTAAATCTAAATATGTGTTAGACGTGCTAAAATCCAGAGAAAAAAATGAAAATTAGCTTACATTGGCACTGTCTTCCAGGCTCACTGGCTGCCAAACTTCAGTCCCCTTGAGATGTATTTGTGAATGTCTCTGCCGGTTTTGTACAATGTCTGCACCAGGCTGGAGATCTGGGCATGGCTTTAGGTTTGTCCAGAGTCCCCTTTGGGTCCAGGGCTTGACTTTAGACCCTCCAGCTGAAATCTCTGAAAACTGGACTTCAAATGTTAATTAGGACTAGGTTTTCATATTGAAAACTAAAACCATTGTGTTTTCTCCACTCTGCTTTCCAAAAACAAAAAACAAAAAAAAAAGAAAGAAAGAAACATTAAAAGCACAACCATGCAAATTGTAAAACCTCCTCTAGATTAGCAACATTCATGAGAATTTATGTTCGTCTAAGTCTCCTTCAGAACCGGGCTGTGACAGCCTGATGGGCTTTCTACATTTTGCTCCTTTTGTCTTCTCCAGCTTCCTGGGTGGGCCACTTTCTTCCTCTGTTAATTCCTTTTGTGACGTAGGCTTTCCCTTTTTCTCATCCAACCACACCCATTTTCTGATTTACTCTGCGCTTTCCCTTACTGTTCTGCTCTTTTGAGTCTTCATTTGTAATCCAGGTTTGCAGACAATTGAAATATTACTTGCCTGTAAAAATAACATTCTGGAAATACTACAGGTTCTTTAATCTGTCCAGGTGCTTTCTAATCATTATGCTGAGATTATAAGAATTAGCAGTGAACAAATAAAATCTGACTCTTCCCATAAATAACTCTATTCCATTCCTCTTCTGATAAGGCCTTTCTCCACTAAGATTTCTAATGGTTATCGACTGAAAAAACACATACAACCTGAAAGTTCAGAGTTATGTTTTATTTTGTGGAAATTTTTAGAACTTCAAGCCTGGGAGGCAGATCTCAAATAACCCTGACAGAGCTGCTCCAGGAGGCAAAGGGAGGAACCAGGTTATATAGAAGCTCTGCAACAAAGGACACGTAGCTTGAATGTCAAAAGTTTTTATTTTTTATTTATTTATTTTTTTTGTACGTTAAAGAGAACCAGATATCCCAAGCCAAGGAACTTAAAGCTTTTCTATGTATGGGGAGATGCAAGAGTCTGGGGTCACTGAAGCCATTCCTTTGATATGCACCTCAGGGATCTGGGACCAGTGTCCTGTGTTTTCCCTTAGTCATGTCCGATTCTCTGTGACCCCATGGACTACAGCATGCCAGGCTTCCCTGTCCATCAACAACTCCTGGAGCTTACTCAAACTCATGTCCATAGAGTCGGTGATGCCATCCAGTCATCTCATCCTCTGTCATCTCCTTCTCCTCCTGTCTTCAATCTATCCCAACATCAGGGTCTTTTCCAATGAGTCAGTTCTTCACATCAGGTGGCCAAAGTATTGGAGTTTCAGCTTCAGCACCAATCCTTCCAATGAACATTCAGGACTGATTTCCTTCAGGATTGACTGGTTTGATCTCCTTGAAGTCCAAGGGATTCTCAGAGTCTTCTCCAATACCACAGTTCAAAAGCATTAATTCTTCAGTGCTCAGCTTTATGTATTGTCCAACTCTCACATCCATACACGACTACTGGAAGAACCATAGCTTTGACTGGACCTTTGTTGGCAAAGTAATGTCTCTGATTTTTAATATGTTATCTAGGCTGGTCATAACTTTCCTTACAAGGATCAAGCGTCTTTTGATTTCATAGCTGCAGTCACCATCTGCAGTGATTTTAGAGCCCATGAAAATAAAGTCTGTCACTAATTCCATTTTTTCTCCATTTTTTGCCATGAAGTGATTGAAATGGATGTCATGATCTTAGTTTTTTGAATGTTGAGTTTTAAGCCAGCTTTTTCACTCTCCTCTTTCACTTTCATCAAGAGGCTCTTTAGTTCTTCTTCACTTTCTGCCATAAGGGTAGTGTCATCTGCGTATCTGCGTATCTGAGGTTATTGATATTTTTCCTGACAATCTTGATTCCAGCTTGCGCTTCATCCAGCCCGGCATTTCACATGATGTACTCTGCATAAAAGTTAAATTATCAGGGTGACAATATACTTGACATACTCCTTTCCCAATTTGGAACCAGTTCGTTTCTCCATGTCCAGTTCTAACTGTTGCTTCTTGACCTGCATACAGATTTCTCAGGAGGCAGGTAAGGTGGTCTGGTATTCCCATCTCTTGAAGAATTTTCCATAGCTTGTTGTGATCCACACAGCCAAAGGCTTTAGTGTAGCCAAAGATGGCAGGTATTCTTCTCCTTTCTGAATTCCCTCAGGGTTCACCGCTCACAGTGAAGGGCTGCAATCACTGGTAACTGTGATTCTGATAACTGGCAACTGGTAATTGATGCTTTTGAACTGTGCCGTTGGAGAACACTCTTGAGAGTTCCTTGGACTGCAAGATCAAACCAGTCAATCCTGAAGGAAATCAGTCCTGAATATTCACTGGAAGGATTGATGCTGAAGCTGAAACTCCAATACTTTGGCTACCTGATGTGAAGAACTGACTCATTGGAAAAGACCCTGATGCAGGGAAAGATTGAAGGGAGGAGAAGGGGACAACAGAGGGTGAGATGGTTGGATGGCATCACCAACTCAATGGATATGAGTTTGAGCAATCTCCGGGAGTTGGTGATGGACAGGGAAGCCTGGTATGCTGCAGTCCATGGGGTTACAGAGTCAGACACGAATGAGCAACTGAACTGAACTGGGACATCCTTGTTTACTGATATGACAGGAAAGATTCCATTTCTCACTGTGCTCCTAAAATATATTTTAAATGCAATCTAAGCATGACTCAAATATATTCACTGAGACTGTTCTTAAAATTCATAAAACATTGATTAGTTTACCATTTACCTTCATGGTCATTTGCATACCCTTTGTTGAATAGTCATATTGACAAGCTCTTTCAGAAGATTCATATAATTTGAGTCATTTCTAATTTATCCTACTAAAATAGATATTCCTTTAACTGAAATTATTTCATTAAATACTTGCTTTTGGTAGCAACTGAATGATTAAAGGTTGTTTAAGTCTCATACTTAATTTTTTAAAACGTATGAAGTACATGTGTGTGTGTATGCTAAGTCACTCCAGTTATGTCCAGCTCATTGTGACCAATGAACTGTAGCCCGCCAAGCTCTTCTGTCCATGGGACTCTTCAGGCAAGAATTCTGAGTGGATTGCGATGCCCTCCTGTAGGATATCTTCCTGACCCAGAGATCAAATCCACGTCTCTTATGTCTCCTGCATTGGCAGACAGATTCTTTACTGCTAGCACCATCTAGGAAGCCCTTATATGAAGTACATATGTATACCTATATACATGTATGTGTATGTGGTTGTGTATGTTTATGAGTTTGTTGTGATTAACCCTATAATGACATAGTGAACAATAAAAGGGTAACAGTCCCAATATGATTGCAATTATTGGCAAATTAGAGCAAATAGTGTGCATAGCAGAAAGGATACACATTTCAGAAAGTGAAAGTGAAAGTCATGTCCCACTCTTTGTGACCCCATGGACTATATAGTCCATGGAATTCTCCAGGCCAGAATACTGGAGTAGATAGCCTTTCCCTTCTCCAGGGGATCTCCCCAACCCAGGGATCGAACGCAGGTAACCTAGCCCTTCTCCAGGGGATCTTCCTGACCACTAATGGATTTAAATCTCATCTCTGCCCTTATTAGCCATATTTTCATGTAATATTTTTAAATTTCATTTTAATTCTATCAAAGTAATACATGTACCTAGTATAAAAAGCCAGTTAGCACCTCTGGGTTTTTTGGGAAAACTGGCAGTGTCTGCCCCTCTCTGGCTAACCTCAGCCTCCCTTGGCAGAGACAACTCTTTCATGTCCTTTTTGCTTCTCCTCTTTAATTCTTTAATTTCATCAGGAAATTATGTCTATAAACATCTATATCTATGCGTGCATGAATGCATGCTCAGTCACTTCAGTTATGTCCAATTGTTTGTGACTCTATAGACTGTAACTCATCAGACTTTTCTGTCCATGGGATTTTCCAGGCAAGAATACTGGAGTGGGTTGCCATTTGCTTCTCCAGGGGATCTTCCCTGGCCCAGGGACCAAATGCTCATCTTTTGTGTCTAGTGCATTGCAGGCGGACTCTTTACCACTAAGCCACCAATGGGAAGCCCATGTATATCTGTGTGTATATATATATATATATATATATATATATATATATATATACGCACACACATATATCTGTTTAATAATGCTTGTACTGCTAATATTGATTTTTCTTTTCATTTGTGGCATTACGTACTGACTGCTTAACATAGGCGGTGGGGTTTGAGCTCTCTGACACACTCTCTTGTTCTCTCTCCTTCGCTCACAGACACAGACACAAACCCTCACCTCTACAGCTGCCTACAGAGGTAATTCTTGAGTTTTTCTGGTATTCTGTGCATTTCAGGCGTTTAGGTTTCTGTTTTCTCAGACCTGCTTGTCAGTTACTACTCATTCATGCACTTTCCACTTTCTTAACCTTTGTTGGATTCTCCATTGGCTGTCATGGTCTTGCCTGTCCTCTTTTCTCTTGCGATTTCACATCTTCTTTACTCCTTTATTCCATATTAGGGGGCTTCCAGAAGGAGCAGATATAAAAACAAATTCTACTCATATGTTTTACCAGCACTAAGCCTGAAATGTAGTTGATATGCAGTGATCAGTATACTGTTACTCCTTCAACAGGGTTTATGCTGATATAGAAGAAAACAGGGCACTTGATAGAGACAATGTTTCTTATTTTGGTATTTTTCCCCCTATTGTCTCTTCTAATTTCTTATTTTAACCTAGAGCCAAGAAGAAATCTCTTCAAGGTGCTCAACTCTTGAAAGTGTAGGTTTTAGATAAAGAAGCACTCATTCACAGAACATACATTTACTGTCCATGTATAGTCTATGACTCTTGGGATATTAAAGGAATCAAGATGGAACTCCTGTCTCCTGGTAATCCACTCTGACTTGAGGGAGGCACATTTTCAAAGTTCTTTGGGAATAGAGGAAAGATACTGTGTTTAATTACTGACCAGGCAGACGATGGGTGTGGGGCATACAATTTGGGGAAGATTTCAGAGCAAAGTGGCACTCTGGTAGGTTTTAATGGTTTTATTAGTTGGTGTTCAAGTTGAAAGCCCTATGGGCAGAGAGGATGGTATATGCACAAGGAACAGGGATTTGAAACACAGGGAATGTTTGGAGAACCCTGTGAAGACTACAGATGAGGCCGATGGGGCTCAGGCTAGATGAAGAAGTGACTTGAATGTTGCCATACTTGGACGATCAACTTTATTCCAATGGTATTGGAGAGCATCTCAAGAAAGCTGTGAAATCAGATGAGGTAGAAAATTTGTTGAAGATGAAGTCCTTGCAGAAGAGACAGGTGATAAGTAGAATGGTTAAGAGACAATACCTGCATAGAACCCAGGCTCAGCCCCACTAAGTAAGGATGGAAAGAAGTCATGACTGAGGGCTTTCCTTTTAAGATATGAAATAGATTGTAAAATCCCAGCCAGTGGGGAAGAAGAAAATCTATATATGACTCCCTGGTGCTTGGATGGATAGTAGATGCCATTCACCTCTGGCATTCACCTCTGTTAAGAAAAAGAAGCAGGCTTGTAGGAGAAGATAATGAGCTTGGCTTTAGATGGAGTGAGTTTGGTAGAGTTGGAAATAAGTCTAGAATTCAGTCACACAGTCTCAGTTGGTGACATGTTGAGAAATGAGGGAAATATGGATGATAATTAAAGGTAGGTGAGGGAATAAGATCATGCCAGAAATGTAAATGGGGAGAGGTGGAGATAAAAGGCGTGGGAGGAAGGAAGTAATACAGGGAAGAACAGAGGAAGTAAAGCTAGTCAAAGAAATAGAGAATGATTAGAAAAGTAGAAAGAAATACAGGAGAGAATGGTTGTATTAATAGGAAAACCATAGAAGAGGAGAGAGATGGTAGATGGTGTGAAATGCTTAAGAGCGGACAGATGAGTTGAGTATTGACAAGAGACAATTAAGCTTATGATTTCAGCACTCACTGTAATCCCAGACACAGTAGTAACAGTGGAACGGGAGAGAGGGAAGTAGGTTGAGAAATAGATAAGAACATGGATGCAGCAAACAAAAATATTGTTTCCAAAAGTTGGCCAGTACAAGGAGTGAGATGAACAGTAACTTAAGTGGAAAACAGTGTTTATGGAAAGACTTTTGATATGAATGAGACTTTAATATATTTATTATCTGTGGATAATAAACTGGTTAAAAGTCTGGACACCCAAGATAAAGAGAAGATAGAAGGAATTACAAACACTGTTGGCTCTGAGTCAGATGGGAAGGAAGGAACAATGACTGAAGACAAAGTTTATAGTGCTGACTTAAAAAATATTCACAGCCTAAAAGTTGAGAGTTATGTTTTATTCTGTGGGGACTTTTAGAACTTCAAGCCCAAGAGACAGCATCTCAAGTAACCTTGAAAGAACTGCTCTGAGATTGGGGGAGGAGCCCGGTTATATAGAAATTTTGAAAAAAAAAATAAAGGGTAGGTAGTCTGAACATTAAAAGATTATTGTTAATTAAAGAAAACCAGATAACCCCAGACAAGGAATTTAATGCTTTTCTATGCATTGGAAGATGCAAGAGTCTGGGCTCATTGAAGTCATTCCTTTGATAGGCACCTCAGCTATCTGGGGCCAGTATCCTGTGTTTTTAGAACATCCTAAATTCCTTGGGACTCACTACCCTAGGGAGTGGCTGTAGTCTAATGGCTACTAGATGGAAGGTATTCTTCCCTTTCCTGAGTTCTTCACTGGCTCATATTTGTAGGCTGCAGTACACTCTGACACCCTTGTTTACTGATATGGCAGTAAATATGTAAATATGGTACTATTTTTCCATTGCTTAGTAGAGTAGCAAACAGAATTTAAGAATTCAAGGAGTTCATATGCAACAGTTTATCATTTCTCTGTGCAGACTTTTCCCATCTTAGTTGATGGCAGCTTCATCCTTCCTGTTGCTTAAGACAAAGTCCTGGGTGTCATCTTAATCTCCCTCTCTCATTTCTCCACATCCACTTCATCAGTTCAATCCACTAGTTCTGCCTTAAAAATCCATCCACAGTTCAGTCGCTTTTCACCATCTCATCTGCTGCCTCCCTGGTTTGAGCGATCAACCTCTACTACCTGGATTCCCACAACAGCCTCCAGACTGGTCTCACTCCTACCCCTGTTTCAGCACTTTTTATTCTTAACACAGCAGTCAAAGGGGCCTGTTAAAATGTATGCAAAGTAAAGCACTTTTCTGCCAAAACCCTCCTAGGATTCCTCAGTTCATTCAGGGTAAAATCCAGAGGCTTCGCTATGGTGTACACAGCCCTCCAAATTTCCCTTCTCTGATCATTTGATTGTAAATGACAACTGTCCTTCTCTCCTCCTCTGCCCATCCCTCACCCTAGAGCACTCCCTTGTTGTGCTGTGCGTAGTTGCTCAGTCGTGTCCGACTCTGCGACCCCATGGACTACAGCCCGCCAGGCTCCTCTGTCCATGGAGATTCTCCAGGCAAGAATACTGGAGTGGGTTGCCCTGCCCTTCTCCAGGGGTTCTTCCCAACCCAGGGATCAAACCTGGGTCTCCTGCTTTGCAGGTGGATTCTTTACCTTCTGAGCCACCAGGGAAGCCAATAAATTCTGGAGTGAGTAGCCTATTACTTCCCCAGGGGATCTTGCTGACCCAGGAATAAAATTGGGGTCTCCTGCATTGCAGGCAGATTCTTTATCAGCTGGGCTACCAGGGAAGCTCCAGAGCACGTCCTTGTGAAGTCATTCAGTCATGTCCAACTCTTTGCAACCCCATGGACTGTAGCCTGCCAGGCTCCTCTGTCCGTGGGATTTTCCAGGCAAGAATACTGGAGTGGGTTGCCATTTCCTTCTCTAGGGGATCTCCCTGACCCAGGGATCGAACCCAGGCCTCCTGTACTGCAGGCAGACGCTTTACCATCTGAGCCATCAGGGAAGCCCAGGGAGTACTCCCTTACATTGCCCTATTTTTTTTTTAATAGGGCTGTTACTGTCTAATTCACTAAATAATTATTTGTTATGTTGTTCATTCACTAAGTCATGTCTGACTCTTTTCAACCACATGGACTGCAGCACGCCAGGCTTCCCTGCCCTTCACTATCTCCTGGAGTTTCCTCAAACTTATGTCCACTGAGTCAGTGATACCATCTGACCATCTTGTTCTCTATCATCCCCTTCTCCTCCTGCCTCAGTCTTTCCCAGCGTTAGGGTCTTTTCCAGTGAGTCAGCTCTATGCATCAGGTGGCCAAAGTATTGGAGCTTCAGCATCAGTCCTTCTAATGAATATTCAGGGGTGATTTCCTTTAGAGTTGATTGGTTTGATCTCCTTGCTGTCCAAAGGACTCTCAGGAGTTTTCTCAAGCGCCACAGTTCGAAAGCCTCAATTCTTCAGCACTCAACCTTCTTTATTTGTTACACTTAATGTCAATATTCCTCACTGGGATATAAGCTCTACAGGGAAGAGTTTTCTGTTTTATTCACTAATAAACCTCAAGTGCTTAGTACAGGGGTGCAGTGATTGGCACAGGGTAAATGTTCAATAAATATGTCTTGAGTGGATGAATGAGGTAGGAATTAAGGGCGGCTACAGATTGGGAAGGAGATTGGCAGTCGGGTAAAGACCTGGAGAAGAAACTTGATTACTATAGGGAAAAGGAAAATTTTGCTAACTTGTGAAGAATAAAAAGGTTGCCAAGAGACCCTGAGTTTTATGACTCCTTTAAGACTCTTTTTTACTGGATACTCTTTTTTTGTTGAGAGAAGCCTGTAGTTAGCATGGCTCTGTCTTGGGACTTGGGAGGTGAGTGATGACATTTAGATTCCCTTCAACTCTTTGGAGGCTGTTTGTGCCATAGATAGAGAAAGCTTGGTTCCATGGATTGCTTTTCTTCTCCTTGGCTATGTGACCTCAAACAAAGTCATTTCTCTCCTATGGGAAAATAACATCTCCCTTGGTTGACTTTGAATTTTTTTTTTTTTTTTTTTTTTGGCTCTCTGATGTTTATGAAAGCATTGACTGACACTCAGGTGCTACACACATGTACAGGATTATCCTCATTATTATCATCCCTGTGTGAGCAGTTATCTGAAGCAAGACCAGGCTGCAGCATGGCAGTGGAGACAGGTGACCCATGCTACATTCTGCGCACTGGAGGTCCTGGCTGAGGATGCCAAATGTCTGCTGTGAGGTGAACATAGAAAGCTTCAGCAGGAATCAATAAGTAGAAGCAGAACCTCCGCTTACCTCCTTTCAACTCAGTCTGATTTTTTTTTTTTTTTCAGGCCTGCAGCTTTGAGCTACGTTTTTGTGTCTCTTTCCATCTACCTTTCCAGGTGTAGACACCCTACTTGGGCATCATAACCTTATTTAAAGGGCTAAAAACAGTTCAGATCTGAGTCTTGCTGGCAGCATACCAGCTCCAGCCTATCAGCTGGGGGTAAATTTCCTTAGACACTTGCCTTGAGAGGGTGCTCATTATCCATCGGAGATATAAAGCCTCCACCTTATTTTCCCTCTATTTCATTGCACAGAGTAACAAGAATAAGAGAGAAAACGAGCCTTTGAATGCCCAAAAACAACAACAGTGAAGCAAAACAACAACAGAAAAAAACCACCCCAAACCATGCACTAATTTGAAAGCAGACTCATTACCTCTTTCCTGTCTGACACCTCTAGCCCAGTGATCCTAAGTAAGCCCTTTTTCCCCAGTGGATTCTCCATAGCCTCTTCAGTCTTATACATTGTTTTCCTTCCTATTTAAGATCAGTAATGAGGATTTGGCAGGAGAAAGATTCAAATGGGTCAGGAGGCCCTTGTGGCTTTTCTCGGGCTTGTTTTCCACAGCCCATTCTAGCCTGCAACATACTTTGCAAGAATAAGTTGGCTGCGGATCTAGCTCACGGTGAGAGGCCGCCACGGAGGGTAGCATTTCAGACTAGTGAGCCTGGAGCCACGAGCAGGCTTCTTGAAGCCCAGAGCCTGGGTGTTTCCTTACACAGGCACATGCACACACACGTGCACACTGAGCAGCACACACTGGGGGTCCTTATCTAGACCAGATGTTGCTGCCCACTGTGCCAGCCATGTGTCGTGCGTGGCATTTTCTTCTGTTAAGCTCCTGGCAACTGTTTTTCCTTTCTTCTTTCCTCCCTCCACCTCCCACCCCTTACATCCACTGCATGTCCAGATTGTCTCCTGATTCATACTGGGCCAGCCTCATATTTTTGTTGTTGTTATTGCAAACATTAGATGCTTCCAAAGCTGGAAAAAAATAAAAAGGAAAGAAAAGAGAAAAAAGAAAGAAACCACAACAACCCCCAAAGAAAACATGTTCTAACCCAGGAATGTACAATACTTCATGCATGGGAAGCATCTTCCCACCTCTCCAAGCTTAGCTGCAGAATCTAGGGCTCCAAATTCCAACACATGAAAAAACAAATTCATCTAGCTCTTTTTTAAAATATGAGCTTCATACCATTTCTCAGTCTAAAAGCTTGCTGCTCCCCCCAATGGCTAGGATTTGCACAAGTTGCGTAGCCTCTTCTCCCAACTTACACCATGGTTACTAAACTACGATCACTCTTTCAGTTTCCTTTATTCATTTCTTCACTTAAAATAGTATTTTCTGAGTGCCAAGTATGTGTCAAGATTACAAAAATGAATAAGGAATTTCCAACACAGCATATACAACAGAGGTAGAAAGATCAAATTGCTACTCAATGAGTAATAATACAAAAATATGAACAAATTCACATGGGGGCACAGAGAATAAAGCAAATAACTTGCCTCAATTATGTTGAGAAGATCTTACAGAGGGGTAACCATCTGAGGTGAATTTTGAAGGAAAAAATAGAAACATATGGAAAGGCAAAAATGTGAAAGGAAATTGTATGATGCCGTGATGCAGTTTTTTCTATGATGCTGTGTATGTGTGCGTATTAGTCACTCAGTCATGTCTGACTCTTCACGACCCCATGGACTGTAGCCCACCAGGCTCCACTGTCCATGGGATTCTCCAGGCAAGAATACTGGAGTGGGTAGCCATTCCTTTCCCCAGGGGATCATCTTCCTGGCCCAGGGATCAAACCTGGGTCTCCTGTATGGCAGGCAGATTCTTTACCATCTGAACCACCAGGGAAGCCCCTTTGGCATAACAGATCATCCTCAAATATCAAAGTCTTGTATCAAGAACATTTATTTCTCACTCATTCATCTGCTGGTTGGCTAAAGTGGTTCTGCCTTAGGTTTGGGTTTGGTTTACTACACCTGACTCAAGAACCCAGGCTTCAAAGTTTAAGGGTCAGTAGCTACCCAGTATATGTTCTTCTCATGGTGGGTTGCATGAGTAGGAAAAAAAAAAAAAAAAAAACAGAAAAGGCATACCAAGACATTCACAACCTCTTGTCAAATGTAGCACTTGTTATACATGTTCATGTTCCATTGGCCAAGGCAAATCACATGGCTCCATTTACAATGTGTAGGAATGGAAATTATCCTCTACTGATAGTGAATTCCTGGCAAAAGAAGAGAGATCAGAAGGAGCTATGGACATGTAACAATATCTTCCAGTCGGTCTCTTTGGTCACAGACATTTGTTATATTCAAATTATTTCACCCTACCCCAAAATACTCTAAATGTCTTATCCAGTCTAGTATCAGGCTTAAAAACCTCAAATAACATGATTTACATCGGATACAACATAGCTTCTCTTAATCTCGAGACTGGTGTGCTAAAATCACAGATTCTCCTCCTCAGACTTGATAGCAAAGTAGAGTAGAAACAAGAAAACTGCAGTAACCGTCCCCTTTCAAAGAGAAAAAGGAAAAATCACATAACACAACAATTCTGAAATCCCTCCAAGAAAAGTGGCAAAAATTATACTCCCTATGAGTAGGGAGTGCTGCTTGTTTAATGGCTATTGATTACCTCCTAGGTAAAACTCCCAGGTTCATTTTGATTCACGGCTCTTGGTTTGGCTCTCTTGGACACCCTGCCTTTTCTAGTATCCTCTTGGGTCACAAGCAGAGAGAACTAGAGAACATCCTTCTATTGGAAACTAAGTAGTTTTCTCAGTCTTCTTTCTTCTGATGTAGAATATGAGGAATCCAAAAATCTATCCAACTTCTCTAGCAGCAAGTCTCTTTTAACACAAGCTGATGTTACTTTTGGAAATTGAATTCTCACAGACTTTTTTTGGCTTTGCATATATTTAATTTCAGTCAAATCCATATTATAAGAGCTAGCCTCACAGTCTTTTCAAGATGTGCCTCTTCATATCAATTTGATAGGTATTCTGAACTTCTGAGGCTTGTCTGTGATAAAGTCCCTAGTCTCTTTTCTAGAAGTCACTTTGTTCAGCTACAAGGATCTTCTAGGTACCACTGAAATCCAATTAAAAGTGTGAACAAATGATGAAATAGTCCTTGATTTGGTCTGCCTGAGATTAGGCCTTAACTTCAGTCTTAGAAGGCATTTCTAATACAAAGTATTTCTCAGTTTCATCTTTTGCTCATTGGAAATGAGAAATAAGTTTGTTTTTCACTACAAATCCTGGGATTTTTAGTACTTTATATTCCCTGTCAATTCTGTTGGCAAAGCAGCAACCTTTCCTGAGCTCATCTCTTCTTGCAGCACCTTATCAGGTGAAGGTAGCCAACACTAACTAACTCTGGTAATATTCTTCTTTAACCCTCCTTTCCCAAAGTCAATAGGCTATTAAGTAAATTTTCTGACCTATGAGTTATAACAGTTAACTTTTCTCACAACTACAGGAAACATTTAATAATTTTTCCCCATTACATGGTGAAGTAATTGATTTTTCCAGCTTCTTAAAACAGCTGCTTTGCTTCCTGATTCACCATTCTGGAACCAGAGGCACACATTTTAGATTTTTGTTATGGCAGCACCCCACTTCTAATTCCAACCTCTATATTATTTAAATGTTGCTACAGTCATATCCTATAACAGACAATCCCCAAATACCAGCGGCATATCACAGAAAATATTATTTATCTGCTCTGTGAAGCTGATCTTGGACAACATGAAGGAATGTGGAATGATTGGGGGTTAAAGAGCTCAGTTAGGGCTAGATCACTTAAGTTTTTGTGTGCTGAGCTAATGAGTTTGGATTTTATCCTGGAGCCAGTGTCGACCCACTGAAGGTTTATAAATAGAATATGAATTAATTGGGATAGGCTGTGGTCCCCAATGAACCTAGAAATCTCAAGTGACTAAACGTGACAAAAGATTTGTTTCTTACTCCCATGAAGTCTGGTGTAACACTCTGGAGCACACATTTATTTCTTCCATCTCACACCTCTGTCTTCTCAAAATGTGGTCTCCATGTTTTCTTCCAAAAGGGCAGAGAAGAAATATATAGAGAGGCCAATAACTCTTGAGTCCCTTGGGTGAAAAGTAGTGCATCACGTCTGCTTGCCTTCCCATTGGCCAGAACATGGTCTCAGGGCCTCAGCTGAGTTCAGGGAAACACGCGGATATTAGGTAAGCATTGAACATCTCAGCCACAGAGAGAAGATTATAAGATTTCTATTTAAGGAAGAAAATCATGGTGGCAAATTTAAACCACAGAAGTCAGAACCTTATCCTCTCTCACCTAAAATAAGGTAACAGCCACCTCACTGAACTGAGGAAGCAGAAAGAGAAGAGTGAAAAGAGACTGCATATAAAATTATTTCTTCAGTATAAGGTGTGATGGATTATGATAGAGAGATCAAAGATGAAATAACTGAATGGGAAGGAGGGGAGGTACATGATACTATGAGCTTGCCTCTCACATTAGTAATATCTCAGTTTGATCTGAAATAAGCTCAGCCAATAGTTTATCAACACATGGTACTTAAACATCTACTTTGGGGAACAAAGAAAAGAGCTGGTTCCTGTCTATGCGGCTAGTGGTGGTGGTGTAGTCGCTAAGTTGTGTCTGACTCTTGCGACCCCATGAACTGTACCCTACTAGGCTCCTCTGTCCAAGGGATTCTCTAGGCAAGAATACTGGAGTGGGTTGTCATTTCCTTCTCCAGGGGATCTTCCCAACCCAGGAATAAAACCCGGGTCTCCTGCATTGCAGGCAGATTCTTTAATGATTGAGCTATGTAGCTAGAGGTACGTACTATTTGTATAGGTTACTATTTTGAATATTCAGTTAGATCAATTAGACCAGCTTCTAGAGGACAGAAATCATGTTTTAGTCTTCTGTGTTTATATCCATCCCCTACAATGTAGGACAATATTGAACATTCCATAAACAGTCAATATTGTTGTTGTTGTTTAGTCATTAAGTCAAGTACGGCTCTTTGCAACCCTCAAGGATGGTAGTCTGCCAGGTTTCTCTGTTCATGGGCTTTCCCAGGCAAGAATACTTTAGTGGTTTGCCATTTCCTTATCCAAAGGATCTTACTGACCAGAGATCAAACACATGTCACCTGCTTTGGATAAATAGTCAATATATATTCACTTTTGTCTAAGTAATACTCATTTTATTACCTTTTGGGGGGGCTGCTTCTGGCATAGAATACTTGGTAAATTCCTTACACATTGAAAATGGAATATTGGAGTTCAAAAGTAGAAAGAGTCCTTTATTTTTTAATTAGAGAAACCAAGTAGTAAATTGAATATGCATTATCCAGATGTGAAAGATTCTGAACAAAAGGAGATGAAATCAACTCCCCACTGTCCTCTCCCTTGTGTGCTAGTTGGGAAATTTTAAATGCTTAATTTTCACCTCTATTGCTCATTCCCTAAGTGACCTTGAGGCGTGGCCCTTTGTCTCATTTTCCCCATCAGTGGAATATGGATAATCACATTAATCTGCCTCACCAGGCAATGTGAGGACTAATTAAAAATGAGATTAGATTCAATTGAAGTCTTTCTAATGTGGGAAATATTAAACTTGGTGGTGCATGTCTGCAATGCTGTTAGGTCTCTGGGAATGGTCTCTGGCCTTGGAACCACTTAAGACCCTGAGGACACTAGAGCTGAGTTGGAGTGGCTACAGATTGACCAACTTATTGGCTTTGCTCACCTGTCCTGGTTTCATGCTCTGCATGCCCAGCCCATGGGTCAAACCCATTCAAAACTGCCTCGTTACTGCATAGCAGAAACCGACGGTCTTTTTAACTTCTTTAGGTTCCCTCTGAGAGCTGCTGCCTACCTGTTTGTCCTCTTCTTACCTCTTTTTCATGCTCCCTTTTTTCAGACAAAATCTCTAGGAATTCTTCAGGTTGACAAATAAGTAAAGAAAAAAAAAGCTAAAGTAATAAATTCACTAAATAAATCTTGAGTGTTAGTCTGCTTGGTCTGCTGTTTACAATATGCATTGGCTAGGTGGCTTAAACAATAGACACTTATTTCTCACAGTTCTGGAGGCCAGGAAGTCCCAAATCAAGGTGCTGGCTGGTCCAATTTCCTAGTGAGGGCTCTCCTCCTGGTGTGCAGATAGTCACCTTCTCACTGTGTTTTCAGCTGACAGAGAGAGATAGAAAGTTCTGGTGTCTCTTCTAGTAAGGGTAATAATTCCATTATGAGAGCCTTCTGCACTATGTGCTAAGTCTTTTCAGTTGTATCCAACTCTGTGACCCTATGGGTTATAGCCCATCAGGTTCCTCTGTCCATGGGATTCTCCAGGCCAGAATATTGGAGTGGGTAGCCATTCCTTTCTCCAGGGGATCTTCCTGACCTGGGGATTGAACCTGAGTCTCCTTCACTGCTGGCAGATTCTTTACCATCTGAGCCACCAGGGAAGCTATCCAACAGAACCTAAGAGAGATGACTTGTATTTCAGATAGCTTTGCTTAATTTGCCTGCCTTAAGGCTGTGTTGCAGTGATAAAGACTCCACCTTCCAATGCAGGAGACACAGGAGATGCGGGTTTGATCTCTGGGTCAGGAAGATCCCCTGGAGAAAGAAATGGCAACCCACCCAGTATTCTTGCCTGGAGAATCCCTTGGACAGAGGCGCCTGGTGAGCTACAGTCTATGGGGTCACAAAGAGTGGGACACGACGAGCAACTGAGCACAGAGCGAAAGCTGTGTTGTGTATGTAGAGTCATTCTGTCCTTGTAGTTGGGCAAGTTTAATGGTAAGATCCCTGGTATTACTGATCATAGTTATAAGAGAAGAATAACCAGGCTTTCTGGTAGCCACTTTGGGAGAACTACTTTCCACCTTCACCGATAGAGAAGCATGGATACCCAGAGTATGCAGGCTCACTGCACTCAGGAAACAGTAAAATAACTCCTGGTTCCATGGTATAATTAATAACATTATTGGATGTTTATTGAATGCCACGTGCATTCTATGAGGAATTACTACCATTAGTATCCTTCTTGTTTTTGTGATGAGGAAACTAGGGGGCTAAGAATTCAATTACATTTCCAAATCCCCACAGCTAGAGCAATGTGAGGCTGTAAATGAACCCAGGCAGCCCATTCCAGAGTCCCTGCCCTGTTCTTAAACTGGTAGGAAGATTAAGAACAAATAAACAAATAAAAAACACACAAACTAGTAACGCAGGATTTGTAGGGAACTTGGGTGAGAGATGAACGTGGGTTGCTGGTCACCTGTTAGGACCTCTCCCTGGGCTTTGCAGGCTTGCCCCCAGAAGAGGAGGAGGCCTGCTTAGCAAGGATCAGAGACCAACAAAGTGAGCCTGGAGAACATGTTGTGAAACAGATGCAGCTGATCAGCGGATGAGTGAATAAGATACACAGACAAGCACCCCGTAGATAAAGGGAATGTAAACAAGACACTTGCACAGAGAATAGGTTCCATATGGGTGAAAGTGAGGCTGGATGGATGGACCAATTAACGGAGAACAGAACAGCCGGGCTGACAACCCAGGATGGCGTGACAGGTTGAGGATGGGAACCACAGTAATCAGCCACACAAACTGAGCTCCTTGCAGACACATGAACTAAAAATTAGATCGGGGCTAAAAGAAATGACTGTTGGCAAGAAAGTATTCCAGAATAAACATGCCACCTCCCTCCTGCCATTCCTCAACTCAGCTGGACCTGAATATTACTAGGGGTGATAAAATAGTCACGGCCAAGTTGTGGGGAAAGCCTACCAGAAATTGGGCAGGAGAGACCCTCTGGGCCTTTGTTTAAATGAACAAAGAAGATGTGTAGAGCTTCTCACTGTGAGGTAGTACAGAGTTTGCTGATGGATCAGGTTCTGTTTCGACTTAATCCTTAGATTTAGTGAGGAGTCTTCCTAGCTGTTTTCTCAAGGAGCTAATTTTTTGAGAAAAGCTTATCATGATTTGAGTAAAATGTCACAGATAGACCTTCATCTCTGTTGGCCTTCTAACCAAATGTGACCATTTGCCAAGTCCTGACAATTTTCCTTCATAAGACCTCTCCCTTCTTTTTTCCTATTGCATATTATGACCAGACAATTCTGTTCTTCTCAGCTCCTATCTGCTTGAGATCAACTTCTACCTACTGTGGAGCCCTCCAGTTCTCTCCCCACACTGTCCCCAGATCCAACATTTGAAGGACAACTTTTAGCATATTCTTCTACACACACACACACACACACACACACACACCCAGATTTCATTGCTCCCTACTTTTTTCAGGGATAAGGACGAGATTCCTCTAGATGGAGATTTTGACCTAGTTCCAAACTTAGGCCATTAATAATCCAGGCAGAAAACCACAGATACATCTTTTCTTTTTCCATTTGAAATCTTGGCGTATATTTGCCCTCCTGCTGGGATTTTTCTCCCCGTTTCTCTGCCCAAATCTTCCATCCTCAAAGATTGAGTCTAATCCCATTTATTCCATTAAGCCTTTCTGAAATGCCCCAGCCCCTTTCCTATTCTGAACTTCTATAGGTCTTATTGTTGCCATTAATTCCTTTGGCAATTAATCCTCCATTGGCCTGTGATTTTTTTACTCTATTGTCTCAGATTCTGCCTTATTCAATGCTGATGCCTCCAAAGCTTCTTTAAGGCAGATACTTAGTCAGGCCTTGTACATAGGAGATACACTAAGTATCTATCAAATAGACATTTCAGAATTCTATCAAATAGCTTCATGCCTGGCTCATCGTATATTTTGAAGATGATAACACTTCTCAGGAACCTCTGTGACACTGACTTTCCATCCAGAAAGTGGCTACTTCACGCCCATAATTACGGTAGAGATTGAACCAGGTATGCAGTTCTGAGAAGTGAAGTGAGGGGTATCATTATTTTATGGTGAATGATGTTGGAGGCAGAGTGAGCCTCTCAAGATGTTTATAGCACAGACCTAGGCATCAGATGGTAACTCTGCATCTTTTCTAGAGACAGATTTCTTAAAAGCTCTGATCCCTGGTTTTTCTCATATATAAAATGAGTTGTTGTGAGGGTTCAATAAAATCATGAATAAAACCTTATAGCACAGTTCCTGATACACAGAAAATGTCATATATAAAATAAAAATAATATCTTGTTTCTATATTTTGATTTCTAGTTTGTAAAAATATTTTTACCTTTAGAGTCACAGTTTAGGCCTGGAGCTTCCAGAGAAATTGAATATGTATGCGTGTATTTGTGTGTATAAAATGTAGTATACATTTTAAAATTTATTTGTTTTTTAATTTGAGAGCAGTTGCTTTACAGCATGTATTGGTTTCTGCCATACATCAACATGAATCAGTCACAGGTATACGTGTGTCCTCTCCCTCTTGAAGCCCCCTCCCACATCCCACACCGTCCCAACACTCTAAGTTCTCACAGAGCACCAGGTTTGAGCTCCCTTGTCATATAGCAAATTCCAACTGGCTATCTGTTTTACATATGGTAATGTATATGTTTCCATGCTACTCCCTCAATTCCTCCCCCCCTCACCTTCCCTCACTGTGTCCATAAATCTCTGTGTCTGCATCTTCATTGCTGCCCTGAAAATAGGTTCATCAGTACCATTTTTCTAGATTTCATATATATGCGTCAGTGTATGATATATATTTTTCTTTCTGACTTACTTCACTCTGTATAATAGGCTCTAGGTTCATCCACCTCATTAGAACTGAGTCAAATGTATTCCTTTTTATTGCGGAGTAATATTCCATTGTATATATGTACCACAGCTTCCTTATCCATTCGTCTGGCGATGGACATCTAGGTTGCTTCCATGTCCTAGCTATTATAAATAGTGCTACAGTGAACATTGGGGTACATGTGTCTTTAATTATGGTTTTCTCAGGCTTGTAACACATATTTTAAGGTTATATATCTCTCTTATAAACATCATATATTAGTGATTATTATATACACATTTATCTTATATATGAATAATATATGTCATTTATACATTATATTTTTGTGTATATATGTGCATATCAGTCACTCAATCGTGTCCAACTCTTTGTGACCCCATGGACTGTAGCCCATCTGGCTCCTCTGTCCCTGGGATTTCCCGAATATTGGAGTGGGTTGTCTTTTCCTTCTCCAGGGGATCTTCCCAACCTGGGGATTGAACCCTTGTCTCCTGCATTGGCAGGTGGATTCTTTACCACTGAACCATCTGGAAAGACCTGTGCATATATATGTGTGTATATATATACATATATATACACACACACACACATATTACATATATATGAAAGAAGGAGCGAATGAGAGAGAAAACAAATGCCACGGGTTATATCCCATGAAGACTTCTGAAAATTCAAAGCAATGTAGGTTCAGATTTATTGCAAAGCCAAACACCCTTGTGAAGAGCTGGTTATGGTACCAGAATTGCAAAAGCCTTTGTCAATGACTTTAATTTCCTTCAACAGCTCTTCCCACCCTAGGAGTTTCTGCTTTCTCCTTGAACTTTCTCTCAGTATGCTTGATTACTGAGGAAGAGATGAGAGAGAGAGAGAGAGGGAGGGAGAGAGAGGTAGAGGGAGGGAGGAGGAAAGGAAAGAGAAGAAGTGGGGAGAAAAGACGCTCAGCAAACAACAGGAGGGCCAAGAAAAATATTTAATCCAAACAATGAATATTGTCATTTCCTCCCACAGTCTGCATTCCCAGTCATCTTCCACGGGCAGGCTCGGGGAGCCAAGAAATGCCGAGCTGCCTGGCATGAGAGTGCGTGTGGCGGGGGCGCCTGGGGGCGAGCACGCGTGTCGGGGGCTGCGGTGGAACATTCCCGTCGTCGGCTCGGGCTGCTTCAACCTCCCATGAACTGCAGGCTGGCTGAAAAACCAGCAGACAGGGACAGGGAGAAGTGAAGGCTGGAAGTCAGAGCAGGAACCCCACCACCAGCCCCGGGCCTTCTTCCAGGTTTCACGTGTTCTGTCCCTGTCTCTGGCGCCAGGTCCTCCACCTCTGACTTCTGCCTGTTTCCTCCGGCTTTCACTTCCTTGTCCTCCCAGAGGTAGAACAGAGCCTATAGGGCTCCATGTATTGATCATGTGGGCTGGGGTTCTGGCACCGCAGATGGCAGATGCCCAGGAAGGAAGTGGGGATGAAGGACCACCTACAGAGGTGCCTGGAAGCCAGGCGGAAGGTCCCACCTGCTGGGCAAGGTACCTGCAGCAGCCTGGTGGTGTGCTCCGAGCTTTCTTCTTCTGAGTCTTTCAGTTTGGTCTCGTAAGAGAATCTGTTGTTGATGAACCTCTCCCTGGAAGGTCATGCCAAGCTCATATTTCAAGTGATGTTTTAGAGAGTCCTTGATAGTGAGAACAGATATCTGGGGAGGGCAGAGAACCAGAGAGAGGAAAATACCTTATCTTGGAGGAAAGTCCAGAGGAGTAGAAAGCAAACACTATTCTGCCTTCTGAGCTTATAAAGTCAATTCTCATAGGTCTCATCCACTGGATACTCAGGAAGTACCTACTGTGGTATGTTAGGCCTTGTGCTAATGCAGGGGTGTCATTGCTGGTGGAAGGAAATAGGAGTAAAAATGGGGACAAACTGGAAGTGTCCCTATCCCCATGGCCCTTGTAAACTTCAAACTTCTTGTGTTCAACATTTCTACCTCTGGCCTTGAACCACAGTAGGTTGGCTCCAGTTAGCTGGATCCAGGGCAGGAAATTCCCCTGAACAAACAATTGTTAACTTATTCCTCTTTTAAAGAAGAAAGCCAAATGCCCTGTAGCAACGCTATCAGGAGAGCTTATAGGCCACCTATAAGGTCCCTCCTACCGTGAAAACAAGACAGGCAAAATCATGAGAATTAATGGGTCCACCAGCCTCTTGATGGAGACGTGGATGGGGTCTGAGGGTGTGTTGTCATCATCTCCCACTGGAAACCTCAGCACAGCCATCAGGTCACTGGAAGGACTGATGCTGGGTCGCCTGACAGTGTCATAAGAAGCACTACTGCGTGGTTCAATTTGGAGATGAGACAGGTGATGCTGCTATGAAATCCTATTTTGCCATTGATGGCCTGGGAACCACTAGCATCAAAACTGGACGAGCTCATTGTACAGGATCAACTGCTCTGGAGGAAAGGAAAGCATGAGAGAGTGAGACCCAACGGGGAGGAGAGGAAAGTTTTAGGGGCCTTGTGTTTAGGACATGGAGTTGGGGTTTAAGGCCAAGGGCAGGCAGTGACCTTGTGAGTGACTATGGGGATTTGAGAAAGGAGTTAAGGACTTGAGAGAGGTGTCTGATGGCTCAACGGGTAAAGAATCTGCCTGCAGTGCAGGAGACACAAGAGACATAGGTTCAGTCCCTGGGTCGGGAAGATCCCCTGCAGAAGGAAATGGCAACGCACTCCAGTATTCTTGCCTGGAGAATCCCGTGGACAGAGGAGCCTGGTGGGCTACAGTCCAAAAGGGCGCCAAGAGTTGGACATGACAGCACCTACACACACACACACACACACACACACACACACACACACTGGGAGTGGAGTACCGGTTCTGTCATGGCCTCATACAGTAAAAGGCAGAGGAAGGTAAAGGCCCAAGGCATCGAGCATCTCACCATCCGTGAGGCCTCCCCGGGCATTTGAGGGCTAGGACACGGTCTCACCAGCAGCAGTGGTTCGATTTGGTGAACATTTCTCAACAGAGGGACAGATCACAAATTTGCAGGAGGATTTTGCCGTTTTATTAAGCTCCATGAGAGAGAGTGACAAGGACTCTGAAGACATATCCTCTTCTCTCTCCTATGAGAAGCTGAATTCTGACTTGGAGTCCATGATTTTCTGGCACAGGGAAGTGCAGCCTCTACCTGAACATCCTGCTGCCCCCAGCTCCCAGTCAGGACCTTAGCATCCCCCGCCCCCTGGGTGTGGGTGAGAAGCTCCAGGGCCATGCTGGGCCAAGAGAAGGGCCACATGGGGAAGCAGGTGGTGGATGTTTGTAAATGAAGTGGGGAGTCTGAGCTGCTGGGTCTTTTTTTTTTTGCAGCTAAATGGAAGGAACTGCTAGGAGGTTATTTTTGGCTGAAAAGTAAGTCACAGAGTCTTCTCACCTTCCTGTTTTCCTCCAGTGCCCGTCAGGGAAGAGGTGTCTGTGATGGTTTGGGGTTTTTCAGAGGCCAAGACACCCAAGTCACCACTATGGTTTTGAGGGGAGCCCTGGTTTCCAAAAGCCAGGAAGACTTTTCCCAGTCTGTTTTAATAAGTCCCAGACCCATTTCCCTTGTCATCTGACTCTCCTCCATGACTCAGATAGGTGCATTTATGGTTGAGGGTGGTGGGAGCAGAGATGAGAGCATCCACAGCTTTGATCCTAAAGTGTTGGTGGCAGAATCTTGGTGTCTTTTTGATCAGAGTCTCTATGGAGAGAGCTCAGACACCAACCCACACCCTGGTTAAAGCAATGGTACATTCTTGGCACCTTTATAAACCTAGGATTGATTGAGTACTTACTGTGGGCCAGGTACTGGGCTAAGCATTTCATCTCCATTCACTCATTTTTTCTTGACAGCGACTCTGTAAATAGGTGTTATTCCTATTTACAAAGGAGAATACTGCAGCTTAAAATGCAGTAACTCGCTCAGGCTCTAACAGCTGCTGAGGAGCAGAGCTGGGACCTGGGTGTAGGTTTATCTCACAGTATACTTCATGTTCTGAATAACCATACTGTACAGCCTTGGGCATCTTACTGGGCAGGAGCTTTGAAGCTCTGGGTACCTCACTGCAGATAAACGTGTTATAGCTGAAAGAAGTAATCTGACCTTATTTTGTTTGCTTTTCTTTTCCTGTCTCATTGTATCCTGTTTCTCACAGAAGGGATTCATTTTTGCACTACTTGATTATTCCTGTTCTAAGACTGTATTTGGTTTTGGTATCAGATAGAGGTGACCTGGTAATAATCAGGCTTCTCTTTCTGACCTTGTCAAGGTCCCCCTTTGTTTTCTTTTGAGGGTCTAGTGACCTCATAGGGACCAGTAAAGCACAGTAGGCCACAGGAGTAGACCTGAGTACTGACCCCTCTCTGAGAGCCACCAAATGGGACTGCTGCCCTCTGCTCATCCAATAGAATGTGTATCTTTATTGCCTTCCTCTCAATTATGTCTTGCTATCTGTTGTTTAAAGAGTAGACTGTTGGCCTTCAAGAAGGTACTCTTCATAGTTTCAATTGTTAGCTGGCAACCTAGGAGGTCTTTAATATCTTAGTGATTTGTGACTTTGCCACTCCTTGGATTAAATAATGGAGATTTCAGGTCAGGTAGGTAAGCATGAGAAAATCCCTTAGTTCTGGATGAGTTAAGCTACCTGTGCAGCATTGCCATATATATGTTGTTCCATGGGCTTCCCAGGTGTTGCTAGAGGTAAAGAACCCAATACATGCATGCATAGCATGCATACAAATACTAACAGCCACTTGAAAGATCCCCATTTTGCTAAGGTCCCAGACCTGGGTCCCTGTTCCTGATCAGCTGTTAAAACTCAACCACTTGATTACAGATAGTATTTGCAAACATTCCGAGGGCAGTCACAGTTTCACTGCCTTCTTTCTGCTCTAGATTTTGGCCCCTGGCAATTTCAATTCTTCCCTTATTATCCCATCTATAGAACTAAGATGATGTTGATAAATCTGTTCAATATTTCTAGATTGTTAATAGAGGGAGAATTTTCAGATGGTGTATCCTACTATCTCTTCCCACTCAGAAATAAGTGTGTATCAATACTGTGCACCTTGTAAGAGAGGACTAATAAAAAGGAGAATCAGCTCATAAAGTATGCTCAGAAAACGTGGTTAGGCACCATCATGGTTATTTATTTGTTGGGAACCTGCAGTGCATCAGGTGCTGAGCTAGTACCTGGCACTACAGAAGTGATTAGACTCTGAGCCCTTGATGGTACGTGCTGAATGTTAAGTCCTGTAAAGCATATATGGATAAAATATGCCATAGTACATAGGCATGGAGAGTTCTCTGGGTCTAGGACACCAGATGAGATTTTCCAGAGGACATTGTATCTAAGAAATTCTTCCTGCACAATCCGTCTCAGGATATCTGTCAATTTGAATTTTAATTTTCCAAGAAGATTGCTGCAAACCCACGAATGTGAGATCACCGGCACCCTCCCACCCCAAGGGGTGAACACGGGAGGAGTGGAATGATTTCATTCCCTCTTTTCCTCAGATGACTACAGTAAGCAGAAAATGCCTGACTTTATCATCCTTATTGTTGTTGTTCAGTTGCTAAGCCATGTCCAACTCTTTGTGACCCCATGGACTGCAGCATGCCAGGCATCCTTGTCCTTCACTATCTCCTGGAGTTTGCTCAAACTCATGTCCATTGAGTTAGTGATGCTATCCAACCATCTCATCCTCTGTTGCCCACTTTTCCTCCTGCCCTCAATCTTTTCCATTATCAGAGTCTTTTCCAATGAGTCAGCTCTTCACCCAGGTGGCCAAAGTATTGGAGCTTCAGCTTCAGCATCAGTCCTTCCAATAAATATTCAGGGTTGATTTCCTTTAGGATTGACTGGTTTGATATCCTTGCTGTCCAAGGGACTCTCAAGAGTCTTCTCTAGGACTACAATTCAAAAACATCATTTCTTCAGTGTTCAGTCTTCTTTATGGTCCAACTCTCATATTCATACATGACTAATGAAAAAGCCATATCTTTGACTATACGGACCTTTGTCATCAAAGTAATGACTCTGCTTTTTAATACACACTATCTAGGTTTGTGATAGCTTTCCTTCCAAGAAGCAAGCATCTTTGAATTTTGTGGCTGCAGTTACTGTCTGCAATGATTTTGGAGCCCAAGAAAATAATATCTATCACTGTTTCCATTTTTTTCCTATCTATTTTCCATGAAGTTATGGGTCAGATGTTATGGTCTTATTTTTTTTTTTTTAATATTGAGTTTTAAGCCAACTTTTTCACTCCCCTCTTTCACCCACATCAAGAGGCTCTTTAGTTCCTCTTTCTCCATTAGAGCGGTATCATCTGCATATCTGAGGTTGTTGATACTGCTTCTAGCAGTTTTGATTCCAGCTTGTGATTCATCTGGCATTTCACTTGATGTCCTTTGCACATATACAGAGTATATATGCATATATACAGCCTTGATGTACTCCTTTCCCAATTTTGAACCAGTCCATTGTTCCATGTCTAATTCTAATTGTTGCTTTTTCACCTGCATACAAGTTTCTCAGGAGACAGGTAAGATGGTCTGATATTCCCATCTCTTGAAGAGTTTTCCACAGTTTATTGTGATCCACACAGTCAAAGGCTTTAGCGTAGTCAATGAAGCAGAAGTAGATGTTTTTCTGGAATTCCCTTGCCTTTTCTATGATCCAGTGGATGTTGGCAATTTGATCTCTGGTTCCTCTGCCTTTTCTAAATCCAGCTTGTACATCTGGAAATTCTTGGTTCACATACTGCTGAAACACAGCTTGAAGTTGCTGGGTGGGTAACCCACAAACTGGAGAATAATAATACCAAAGAAGTTCTCACAGTGTTGTGAAGGTTCTAGGCCCCACATCAAACTTCCCAACCTGAGGATCCTGCAAAAGACTGGGAATCCCCAGGGAATCTGATTTTGAAGAACAGCGAGATTTGATTACATTTCTAGGGTCCATAAATCAATGTTTCCAGTTGGCAGGTATCTGCTGATGAGATGAGAGCTCAGCACTGCTTCCTCCTGGCAGAATCAGCTCTAGGGAAACGGGCCAATTGAGCCCCAAGATCAGAAGGAGCTATAGTACCAGGTTACTTATTGGCACAAACCTTTATCCTGCAACTGAGAAAAACAGAAGTGAGATTGTGAGGGCCCAGGAGAATTGAGAGTATATGTATGACCCTTTCCTGGTTTCTGGATTAGATCGCTGAGTTCACTTCATTATCAATGTTACTACAACTAAGCGCTTCTTGTAGAGGTGCCAAAGGAATTTAAGTTACTTTGTATTCCCCCAAAATGAAAAGATTAATGAAACAATCAAATGGTGGTAGCATGGTTTAGTAGAAAGAATATCAAGAAACAAAGAAATTTGGGCTCTCTTCCCAGGATTGCCATATCTAGCCTTGCAAACAAGACATTTCACCTTATTAAAGGGCCATTTCATCATCTGTAAAGTGAGAGTTTTGTACCAAATAGTCTTCAGGGATCTATCAGCCTTGGAATTTTATGTATCGGTGGTCTTTTTAAAGAAAAAGAAAGTAGTGTTGTGGTCATTAAGAGTCCCTGAGGGGGCTCAAAGATCTCTTGGATTTTGCCCCTGAGATTCTGAGAGGCCTTGCAGTGAAACCCAGGCAGCATGGACACGTGGGCAGATCCAACGGCTGAAAGAATGAGGCTGGAGATCACCATTCATTGGAGAATCAGAGAGCTTCCATCTGCTGCACGGACTTCAGTGGGTGTGGTACCACAGCTGCCTTGGAAGAAGGCTTGTTTTGGCCTGATGCAGCCTAATCAATATGGAGAAATGGGTGTGGGTCTGATTTGTCATTCACAAAATGAGAAAGTTTTGATGGGAAATGATGTAGGAGAAGGAAAATAGTGTTAGGCATGTAAAAATATGATTAGCATCTTGTCCTATTGTAAGACACCTCTTAAGATACAAATACAAAGGCTTCTCTCCCAGCCTTTACCTTTGGGGGTATAATCATTTTTGGCTAAGATCTCAATCTTTCAGTTAGCAGAGCAGAAGGTCTTAAGTCCAAAACTAACCTTTCTAAAACATCAGTGAGGCCATGTGTTCCATTGCATGCTGTAGAGGAAAAGTGTTCTTAATCTAATTCACAGAATAGGGGTATTATCAGCCAATCAGTCAAAGTTTAAATGTATGGCACTCTTCCTGACACTGGGCTCTGTGAGAAGCCATCTGGGACCACCTACCTCTCTATTTTCAGCCTCGCCTTTCACTTGCACAGTTTTCTCCGGCCCCTCTGCATCATCCAGCGCTAAGCTCTTTCTTCACAAGGGTTAGATGGAGTAGCGCCAGCCCCTGAAAGCTCATACAATCCTTCCCCTGCTCTCATCCACCCCAAATCTGAATTAGGTACTTCTCTTCTGTCTGTATCTCTATGCTAGCTCATTAGCAGCAGCAGCAGCAGCTAATGGGAGTCTTCTTGAGTACTGGAGCCCTGTTTTATTTCTCTCTGTATCCCCATAGCAATGACTGGCACAAATAGGTGTGGAATAAATGTTGAGTGATTGAATGAATGACTATTCCATAGGCAACAGATAGAGCTACCATTCCCATACCTAACTCCCCAGAGCAATTTAAACAGAAAACATCACCAGACAATATAATATAAAGAAGAAATTATCTTTACTCTTGAGAAGTCAAGTCATAGGGACAGGACAGACTGACAGCCTTTCCTTTCTGTATTGCATCACTGATGCAGTCATTTATATGGCCACTTGATCTGACTGGAACACAGCCAACAGCAACAAAAGCTTTCCTGTGGGTATCATCAAACTCATATATCATAAGAAGAGCAACTTAGCCTCTCTCTCAGATTTAGGTATTTACTTTAGGTTGATTCTACAAAACTAGACCCATGAGGATGTGTGTGTGTGTGTGTGTGTGTGTGTGTGTGTGTGTGGTGTTGTGTGTATGTTGAAGGAAGTTCATTTAGTAAAGAAGTAAATATCCCAATGCAAAGAGCTTCCGTGTGAGTAAAAATGAAAAATATTCAAGTTAATGTCTTTGTATTCTCTACTTTATCAAAAGACATAGAAACTGGAATTTTATAAAGGTTTTTTTTTTCCTTCTGTGAAAATGGTTAAAATAAAAATTAAAAGTGGCTCTTAAAGAAATAAGCTTTAGGTATTTGAAAAATTCACTTGTGTGGAACACTGTGATGATACAGGAAAGTGAAGTGCATGTGTGAGTAATGAAGATTTCACCTACGAACGCGATGTGCAGAGAAACCGATCCTGTAGCCTCCCTTGAGGAAGCTTCCTGTGGGGAACAGTGACGTCCCAAATCAGACAGCTTTCAGTTATTGTGATTTACGTCTCCCAGTCTACATCCAGTCTTCAGATACTTTAAAAACTTTGGATCAATTAGGCATTTTTCCCTTCCTATTTTTTCCATTGTAATTTTGGACTCAAGCTGTCAAGCTTCCCAGGCACATGTTGCCATAGGAGACTCTGTTTGTTTAGGGTGGAGTAGTTGTTTTTTGGCAGGTTAGGGGAGGAACAATTAATTCTAATAGGTATACAGTAAATTAAATACTTGGGTCTTTCCAACCTTTTCTTTGTATTTATGCTCCTTTTTTTATAAATTCCCTTCTCGTCCCAGATGACCTTTAAGAATATAAAAGAAGCAGTTTTTATAAATCATGTCCAGGCTATAGCCATTGTTGTCCAGTGGGATCTGCAGAACCTAGACCTAGACCATTTCTGCTCTTTTCAACACATCTTCCCTAATGCTCTTGAGATGAGAGAGGCCATCCTTGGGGAAGAGATTGGAAAGAAAGACTCCAAAGGATCCTTATTAATCTATTCAAATGTCTAAGTTGTTCTTATGAAAAGGAAGATCTTTTTCAGATCTCCCTTTAATCCTCCATATTGAAGCCCATGCCTTTATAATGTGGGAAAAGTATTTTGGGTGCTCTTTGGATTTTTATAGACAATTACATGAAAGAGAAAGAAGGAACAGATTAAGTTTTGCCAGTGAGTCAGTCAAGGTTGGAGGAGAAGTAACAGATGCAGTGTTAGATGAGGAAAATATACTCCAAACACACAAAAAAGAAAAAAAAAAATCTGGGGGAATCTCAGTGGGATAAACTTGGTCCTCCCAGGAGAACCCGGGGCATCTATAGGTGTTAAGGGTGTGGCTAGTTGCATTTTGACTCCTCTTATTTGGCTGTAATTGTAGATTCAAGCACTCATTGTATAGTTATTCCAAGTTCTCCAGAGCCAGAGCAACGGGCTCCAGCATTGAAGACAAATGCTCATCTCAGAATCTTTGTCTTTTATCCCAGGGAGGCCTGTGTTGAGAACAGAATTCATTTTCACTTCCCACTCTCAGCTGACATTGCTGTGCAGCTGTCCGACAGCTGTTGAGGTCCCCCCCAAAAGTAGCAGCTTCTCAGAGGCTGGCAAACTGGTATACATCTGGAATGGTGTTCCAGTGACCTCTGGACCCCATAGAATAAGTCAAAACATTGAAGTAATCACTTGGATGAACTTGTTCTGATGTAACGCAATTGCTGAAAATTATTTAATGGCTTTTTTTTTTAAGTTTAGTGATCTATCTCATCAAAACACAGTGAAATAGGGAACAGTCATTCTATTTGACCTTTAAGGAGGGTGAGGGAAGAGAAAGTGATTTGAACGTGGGAACTGAAAGGTGGCCTCAGGATTCAAGAGTCTACTGACCGTCTGTGGCCCCAAGAGTTTGATCAGGAGATGTTTCCTGAGCTTCACAATTATGTATCCACTCAGGATGGGGAGCAGCTGATGTGATTGAGTAGGTGGGCTGGGTTGGCTGGTGTGCCTTCCAGGATGCTGCGGGACACTGTTTCCTTCCAGGAGTGGTTCTAGAGAAACGATGCATTGGGCTGCTGAGCAATTTTGTAACCGCTGGTTGCTGTTCTTATCATACATTCCCTTTGGGGGTGAAACACTCCATTAACTCTGGTTTGGCCTGGGCCCCTTTCCCATTTTGGTTTCTGTTAACTTGTAGCAGTAACAGGAGTAGATGGAAACCGTTTGGCTTACTCTGCTCTAACCCTGTGTCTAGCTGCTGTGCATGAAGTAGCTGCACAAGTGGGATGACTTGTGTTCCAGCACTGGTATACCAAACCCTAGGGCCATTGCACTCTGGACAGACATCATTCGAGTCAATATAGCAACCCAGAATTGGGTCTCTACGTAGGAATACCAGAAGAAGAGGTGGAAGTTATGGTTCTTAATCTGTGTTGTTGTTCATTCACTCAGTTGTGTCCAACTCTTTGTGACCCTATGGACTGGAGCACGCCAGACTTCCCTGTCCATCACTATCTATGAGTTTGCTCAAACTCATGTGCATTGAGTCAGTGATGCCATCCAACCATCTCATCCTCTGTCATCCCCTTCTCCTCCTGCATTCAGTCTTTCCCAGCATCAGGGTCTTTTCCAATGAGTCAGCTCTTTGCATAAGGTGGTCAAAGTATTGGAGCTTCAGCATCAGTCCTTCCAATGACTATTCAGGGTTGATTTCCTTTAGGATTGACTGGCTTGATCTCCTTGCTGTCCAAGGGACTCAAGAGTCTTCTCCAGCACCACAGTTTGAAAGCATCAGTTCTTCAGTGCTCAGCCTTCTTTATGGTTCAAAAAGCAGCAAAAAGTCAAGATACATGACTTTTAATCCCAAATTCTACTTGACCCTAGCTATGTGACCTGGGGTGATTTTTGCCATCTCTATCTCCATTTCCTCACTGATGAAATGGGACTTTTAAAGCCAAATTTTCCTGATGCACAGCTTTTCTTGATGACCAACAGAGTTAACACATGTGAAAATATTTTTTTTTAATTTTCTTGTATGTGAAACTATTCTGTAACCCATATGATATAAAGACCTACTATTACAAGAAGGTGAAAAAGTTGATAAAAAAAAATTCAGTGAACCATTCTGGACCCTAGAATAGGCCAGGAACGGATACTAGGTGTGAAATTTGTCAATTCCTTAGATCCAAGGGTCTTATCTTGAGACTTTTCAACTTCTTGAGTATGTTGGGTCCATTTTGACCCTGCCCTTTTAATGTTATCCCATAATAATGTATCTTGATTTCTGTGGATTATTTTGAGGTGGGGTGAGTGGGAGAAAAGGGTGAAGCAGAGTGAAGTTGTACTTAAGACACTGACCTGCCACCTGTTTACCAGCCTTTCCAAGCAGATGGTTGGTGTGACACCATCAACAACCGGGCCTACTGCCACTACGATGGGGGAGACTGCTGCTCTTCTACACTCTCCTCCAAGAAGGTAAGTGAGGGCACCTGGGTGTGGGAGGAGAGGGTAGTAGCCCCAGAAACAGGCAGGGACTTCAGCTAGCTCTGCTTCTGCTTCGTGGTGCATCATGGTTTTTCTTCAACAGTCCAGAAGACAGAATGATAACGAGCAAACATGGGAGCCTCTACAGTGACAGGATGAAGGACTGTAATTTTAGGATAAGTTGTTAGAAAACACTACTTCTCTCACTGTCAGTCCTGCAACTGATTCAGAAAAGCCGTGCTTCTGCTCCTCAGAGATTCACACCTGCTTATTATTGTCCAGGAAATGTCTCTATGAGCAGAGAATAATGGCTTCCACTCCTTGGGGAGGCAGGGTTACCCATGAAGTGGTATCTGTGCATCCTCAACCTCTCAGTCATATCTGATTCTTTGCAACCCCATGGATGGTAGCCTGCCAGGCTCTTCTGTCCATGGGAGTTTTCAGGCAAGGACACTGGAGTGGGCTACCATTTCCTACTTCAAAGCAGGGCTTCCTACCTAGTGCTTTAAATGTCTCCATTTATTATTAAATCTTCATAGCTAAATTAAAAATCCTATGAAGTATGTAGCAAGCATATTGCAGGTATTTGTTGAGCAACCATCACAAGCTCCCTGGAACATTCCCCAGACTGTATCCTAAGCAGTAGTTCTTTTCTCCATTTATGCTGTTGCTCTGGGCTTTATAAAATTAGAAGATATGCTCAAGCTAAACATATAAAGTAGAGTAGGCTGAAAACTTGGAATAATATGAATGAAAACCAAAGAATTCCAAAGATATTTGATGCTAGTTGGCTGATTTGATGAATCAGAAATATACAAGAAATAATGTTTTCTTCCTTGTATGCATCTCCATAATAAAGTCACACCTACATGATTACCTGTACACAGACCCGAATACTCCTTCCAAGGGATAATATTTACTGATGACTCACTCTGTGCTAGGCATTGTTCTCAATGCTGACATGAATTAACTTATTTAGTGCAGAAAAATCAAGAACTCATTGTGTCATTGTTGAGTTTGCTCTAAAATCCATTAAATCCCAAACTATGAGAAAGAGATCCAGGTTGGATTGCAAGTAAGAAATCATACCAACTAGTTCTTAGTCTCACTTGAAGAAAGTAACTGGTCATGGGTCCCTTTTCTACCCAGGAAGGCATAACCACTTGAGAAGAAAGCAATCTCCTTGTCTCCATCTCACATTCTTAGTTCTAGGATTTGCCTTGAATGGATTTCAGTGACTGTGGCCAGTATACACATGAGAGATAGAAAAATCATTTCACCCTTGTTGACTCTTAAATTTGTTAATTCATATGTGAAAATATGCTGGGAAATTTCCTCAAACCCCACCACCCATTCTCTGCCTAGTCACCGACACTGTCTCTTCAGTGCACTTGGACTATTAAATGATACCCTGATCTATTTTTGTTTCATCCATGCCCAAAGAGCAGAATCTTTGTCACTTTTATATCATGTCTCCTAAACACCCACTTCTCTCTGAAGCTAATTATGGACACTCAAAATGTATGGTTATCTGTTGGTAGCAGTGCAAACAGGAAGAGAGAAAATGTTGCTGGGCCATCTCTAGCCTGGAGGAGGGATAATCACATGGCAGGAAGGCAATCTAGCCACAAACAATCAGTAGAGAGATGCATTGTTTCACCAAACCTAAGTATATTCTGGGTTCAAGAAGGGCAAAACCTCAAGCTTATGAAAATAGCAGCGATGACCCTATGGCCCCAAGAACACCAAGGGAGTAGAAAACATAGAGCTAGGTTATAGAGTCTTGGTTTTCTAGGTAGTAGTGTCATGACCTTGAGTTAAGGCACCCTACCTCTCTTGACCTTCTCTCTAAGAAAAAAAACACTAGCATTCATCTTACCTACTTTACAGGGATTTTGTGAAAGTGTTAGTGGTAACATTAGAAGTTACTAAGTAACAGGTGTTAGAGGTACGTAGAAATATGTTTTTCATATCCAACATCTTATTGAAACCATCCAAACACCCTCTGAGGTAGATGCTGTTGTCCTCTCACTTTATATGTAAAGAAAGTGAAACAAGGTTTACCTTACCTAAGGAGACATGGTGTGTAAGTGAAAGAACTGAGTGTTAATTTCAGTTCTGTAACACTGACCTGCTATCCAACACTTCCTCTGGGACCAAGCGAGAAAAGCAAAGGCTGGTTGAAAGTGTGAAGCTTGGTGCAAAAATGGGTGATTTCAACTTCTCTTTGCTTTCCCTTAGGTCATTCCATTTGCTGCTGACTGTGATCTGGATGAATGCACCTGCCGAGACCCCAAGGCTGAAGAAAACCAGTAACTGTAGGATCAAGCCCCTCCTTCCACTTCCCTGGAGGCAGTAAGAAAGAGGGGCCTCCACAAAAGGAAAGAAAAGATGAGTGAACAAGAAAGGGCATAAAGGAAGGAAGAAGAACATGAAGGATCTTAAAGCAAGAGGACATTTATAGGTGCCAACTATTGTATTAAGTATCCCAAGTAAGGAAGAATCATAGGCAAAAGTTTCTTCAAAAAGGCAGTTGATTTAAAATGGAAAGAGAAATATGATAGATATACAAGAGCCCTCCTCCCCCCATTTATATTCTATCCAATCCCACCCTCAACTCTTGCCCTGCTCCCTACTCTGCACCCTGCCAACTATTCAGCCCCACCCAACTTGTAAAACAATACCAAAACACTATAAGAGCAGTTGCCAGGGACACTCTGTTAATACCCATTTTGAATGGATTGCCATCTTTCAGGGCTCATCTAATCGAAACTGGCTCTCTCCCTTTCTTTGTGTAGTCTCCCTTAGTAATAATGAGGTTAGTTATTAATTCTTTATAAGTATTTAAACATAATGATATAAATATATTATATATATTATATTTTTTGCTGTCTACTAAGCTAAAAATTATCCATTGTTCCACACATGCTGCTGTGAAGTTCACATCCAAAATGAATGCTGAGGGTTTGAGGACTGAGTTCTTCTACCATCTTTCTATTCATAGGGATTAGCAGGTTGAGAGAGAACTGGGGAAGCAAAGAGAGAGACTGGATGGAGTTTTTGATGGTCACATGTCAGCTAATCATCTTTTTATGATCTGAGAGCTGGGCCCAGTTTGAGGAGATAGGGGCTTGGAATGATAATGCTAAGGGGCATGGAAATGTGGGTGGGGGTATCCATTGGTGAGGGGTCCAGGAAAACTAGACTACGATTCTTGAGTATCCATCCAAAAAGTACTTCTCTTCACTTCTCAGAACTCGTCATTGCAGTTGGTGAGGCCCAGGGTTTTTGCACTTCCACAGGTGCCTGTTCCAAGGGTGGCTCTTGGCCAGTCAACAAGTCTGTATGCAGGCTCACTTTCCTGTCACCAGGATTACAGGAACCCATGCTTTCCGCATACTTGGTCTGTGGTCTCTCTTCTTCTAAGTCCCTGAGCCTAGCCATCATTCACAGCCATGTGGCCACATGACTTACTGGGGGAGAAAATGTCAAGGAAATGACATGAGGGAAAGGTGAGAGTAGATGGAAGAATAGGCAGGGATGAAGGAGCTGACAGAGGCCATTCACAGGGTAGACACTGGGGTCAATTAGAGCCCAGGACTGGAGGACAAAATCAGTCAAGGAGACTCAATTTTGTTTCAGGTCTCCACAGCACACCACAGGGGATCCTCCGAACAATGCAGAATGGGAGATAAAATCTATTCAAGTGCTTTGTGTCAAATCTGTGTCCCAGAGAGCTCCCATTGAGTGAGTTCTGAAAATACATGGAGCAAGGGTGACACTCTGTGGGGAGAGAGAAGAATTTCAACTATTTAGAGTCCGTTTTGTCAATGTGATCCTTTCTTGCTCAATAGATGGACAGTGTGTGAAGTGACCATGTTAACCTGTCTCTGTCTACAGCCTGGGCTGACTCTTTCTGCATGTGGTCTATTGCAGCTGTTTTTGGGGGAGTAATGATGGATGGAGTAGGCCTTGGAGAAAGAGAGTAAGGAGCTAGTTTCTTTTTCAACACCCCAGCTTATCATCTCAGGAAAGGAAGAACAGGCAAATATTCAAACGTAGCCTTGGTCTCTCTGGATCACCTGCTCTTTGCCTCCAACCACAGTTTTCTACTCTTCCCATCAACACTGAAGCCTTGGCTGTGCACATAGAAACAAGGAATTATTATCTTCCCCCTCCATCTTGAGCCGACTTCATGTAGGAAAAGAACAACATTCTGGAATGGAATAAAAAGAAGGGGATATACACAGATTTATCTATGAGGATCTAAAAGGAGGGTGGCAGAATCATGGGGGAAGGTAAAGAGCCAGAGGCTGCCCGTCCGAAATCCTCTTGTCCTCTGTATTCCCAGCCATAACAGAAACAATAGTCTAGATACCTACTCTTCCTTATCTGGCTTCACATTTAATGCTCTCAAGAAGAGAATATTTATTTCTGGGATTCTGATAGGCATCCGTATGGAAAAGGAGAGTAGACAAGTTTCAATTCTTCATTTTAAAACAGTTGTAAAATCTATCCAAATTTCCTGAAACATGTCAAACTCCATACAGGGGGAATCCTGCCATGTCTGAGGCTGAGGTAGCAGGAGAGTTATCCTGGGCATTGCCCAGCTCAAGAAGGTTACAGCCCCCATTGCTACCCACCCCCACCATGGGAATGTGGAACCTGTGGTTCATGATGGTGTGGGTCTGGCCTCAGTCTCCCCACAGGAGTAACCATGAGAACATTTCTCTTTTGTACTTCATTTTAAAGCAAATTTAGTCTCTGTTGGCAGCACCTGCTCTCCATCACTGCCCTAGGAAGGTGAGAGGAGGGATCTGGAGGGGGGGGTGGAGAGCCTTTTAGACTACAGCCTGAGTCAGCCCTGGCCATTCAGAAACAGCAGGTTCTTCCAGCCTTTTCCCCTGGAGCCTAGTGTTTTGAGCTCCTCCAGTCACAATAAAGTTGAAGGTCTGAGATGCCACAGTCACAGATCCCCAGTGGATGTCAGCTCACACTCAGTCCACATGGTGGTCTGCATTCTGCTGCTTCTCCCCATTCATGGAATCACAGAGAGCCTCTCCCAGAGGCGCTTCCCTCCATTTCCCTGTTCCAAAATCACTTCTCAGCTTCCTCTTTTTCCTAGTGACTAGGAGCTCTGGGGTCCAGGTTGCCCAGGGCTGGATGATTCTGGCAATTAGTATGACAGCCTCCAACCAGAAAGATGAGAGGACAGAGTGAGAACTGTCAGCTGGCAAACCTGTATATGAAAGTAAAGAGCTATTCTTGATTCTCTCCTCTTCTTCCCTCCATTACAAGGCATTGGGTTTGGCACGTCCTCTCCTCTGTGAGATCACTATTGAGTGCATTGATTAGCACTCCAAAGGGATGGTTTGATTGGGAACACAGTGAAAGGAGCTGATCTACTGTATTGTAATGTAAAACAGCTACAGCCAGATATTTTGTAAGATTATAAGATGTTCATTAAAAAAAAATCAGCACACTAAATAGGATGTGTCTTATTCTTTGTTTAAATCATTTCATCACTTCCAAATTGTTTTTCATTTACTCATACCAGGCCCGGACATCCATCATTGATCAGTTGATTGATGAGTTCTTTCAGTCACTTAAAAACTATTTATTAAGTAAATGGTATGCGTAAGGAAGATAAACACAAATGTTTACAAGAAGAGATGACATATACAAAAGCAGAGTACACAGTAGTCATGTTAAGTGCCTCATGAGTTATAGGAATAAAATGCAAGAATCATTTACAGTTCAGGGGAAGTAGCGTCACTCCTGGATGCCAAAGGGAAGAAGTATTTGAAAGATGGTCCATGAGGGATACACATGAGCTTGACAGGCAGAAATGGGACGGGGACATGAAGAGTTCAGGCAAAGTGAAGAAGAGGGATAACACTATAGAGGTAGGAAAAGAAAAGGCTGGGAGACAGTGAATATCTCCGGGACATCTAACTTAGCTAGAAGGCAGAATTCAGCTCACATGTGCCCCACATGTGGCAAGCCCAAGCTTATTTAATCCTCACAGACAGATCTACAACTTCCATTGTTTCATTTCACAGATGTGGACATCAAGGGTCGGAGTAAAGAAAATTGTTTATGGTCATATGCCAAGAGTCAAGCTTGGTTCTGTGAGACCCCAAGACATAAAAAAGAAAAGGAAAATTGATGGTTCATAGGATGGGAAAGGGTAGAAGTGGAGAGAAGTGTCAAAGACGATGTCTCTGCATTCTCTTTTTACCCATAAGGATTATCCTCACTGGCAGAAAAGGGAAGTTAGGAGGAGGAAGATTTTGAAGAAAGAGAATGTATTTGCTTTTTGATAAAATCAGTTTAAAAGCCAGATAGATAATTAGTTGGAATTTTCACATAAAGCAGTGTTTAGCAAGCTGGGGGAGGTTTCTGCACCTGGGGACAGCTTGCCAAGGTCTCTGGCCCTGCTGCATACCACCTGGCTGCCAGAAGGGCTGGGCAATTATCTCAGTATATCTATGAGCTGTTTGGGAAGTCCTGCGGAAGAGATAGTTAGATATGTGAGCTTGGAACTTGAGAGAGGGGTGTCCAACTAGAAGCAGACATTTGAGAGTGAAAATTATGTCAACTGACATTTTCTTCATGGGTTGCAAAATACCTTCATATGCTTTATTCTACCCATGGCTTAAGCAGAAGAATTTCTTCTAAATTTCCATTTTACAAATAAAGAAACTGTGTATGAGAGAGGCCATTGAAGAATTTAAGTTCATATAACTAAGTGCAAGTTGGGATAGGAATCCAGGTTTTCTGTCCCCAAATGTGATGTACTTTCCACAACATGAAGTTCAGCCCACTAGACCCAGAGTGAACCCAGACTTGACCAAATGGAATGGGAAAGTTAAATGTCTTTTTGCTTGTTTATGTTTCAAGGCGCTCGTTGGTTTCCCAGTGGCTTTCTTGGTAGCTGGTGGTAGGAAAACTGAGAGCAAACCTTCTAGAGCATCATTCCAGGGCCCTCTGCTCATGCCAGGCCCTGAGTATAAGCAGATGCCTTGCACGTGCCAGTTAGGCCAGCTGAACTGAGACGTCTGGCAGGGCTGCCTTCTCCCTAATAGCTTCCCTTGGGAGAGTCCTGGAGAAAGACTGGTTTCCATTGACTGACAAACTTAAATGACATGATGAGTCACCCATCAGCTGGGAGACTCACTACTCTTTGATTCCTGCCAACCAGATAATGAGGGGGATCAGGATGGGAAAGAGGGCAATGTGGGTTTTTAAAAAAACTTTTTATTTTGTATCGGAGTGTGGCCGATTAACAATGTTGTGATAGTTTCAGGTGCACAATAGAGACTTAGTCATACATACACTTGTATACATTCTCCCCCAAACTCCCTGCCCATCCAGGTTGACACATAACATTGAGCTGAGTTCCCTGTGCTATATACAGTAGATCCTTGTTGGTTTTCCATTTTAAATATAGCAGTTTGATATGGTTTTTCACTTACAAATAACTCCAGGTCACCTCTAAAGCTGTCTTTGGGTCATCTCTTTTCATGTCATCCCAAGAAGACCACTGGTTCTTTACCACTAACCTTTCAGTTTGCCCAGTGGTTGGCTCAGAAAAAAGGGTCGTGATGAAAACCTTATATCTATAATATATATCCACACCCACAAAACCTACACATGCCCTGGGTGTGTGAGTTGAGAACAAAGTAAGACTCATTAGAGAATAATGATTATTTTCAAGTGTGTGAGTGATTTGTTGATGACTTCAATTTTTATTTGTTTTTCCCTTGATTCCGCCACTAGATCCTCAGGTTACATTACCAAGTGTTAGGAAGAACTGCTGGGACAATGGCAAAGTCCATTCTTAAAAGGATCTACAGGTCAAATCTAGTTAACATTCCAAATCAGTATAATAAAAAACATCCCCAAGCCCTGAAAGGTAGTCCAGACCAATTACAGTTTGCTAATGTTCTTTAAATCAAATTTTCTTCTCAGGATAACTTAATACAGACAAGCTTCCTTCGCTTTTTTCCACCTAAAAGTCACTTATTCAAATGCAGAAAATAAATAAATAACAGTGTTGGCTTTTAATGACTACCTATCATGGACAGAATAGCCTGATGGGTCACAGTCCACAGGGTTGCAAAAGCTGGACACCACTGAGCAGGCACACACACATACACATCACGTTATATCAATTTGCTTTTCCTCTCCCTGTGAGAACTGCTTTCTGAAGACAGCTGCTTTGTGAAAAAAAAAAAAAAGTACACATAGAAGTCACAATATTTTAATCTCTCAAAAGGTTATCAAAGTTCAATAAAGTTCCCATACCACAAACTCAACATGTGCCATTCAGAGTGCTTTCTGAATAGTAGAGCCAAGTTGTATTAGGACACAATTTCCAAGGAATGATTTTTGTTGGGAGCAAATCAGTAACCTTTAGAATAATCTGGAAGAGAGTTCTTGCAGCTTCTTCAAATGTCCTGGGAAATATTCATGAACTCAACACTGTTCTTGATGTCTCTGCTCTGCCAGGTCACCTGCTACAGGGACCCTGAGAAATCAGTGACTGAGGAGCAGAAAAACACTTAAAAAAACAAGACAGGAGAAGTATTCAGAGAAGTACAAAGACACCTGGGGTGGCACAGCTAATAAGTGGCAGAGCCCGGATTTGGACCCTGGTTCCAGGGTCTATGCGTTGACCCTCTGTGCTCTAACAGAACACTCCCTTTATGGGAGTACTTGGATCTGTAGATTTGCAGGCTTGAAAGGGTCTCCAAAAGGCTGAATTATTCACATAATGTTTCCTACCGTGGGTTGTGCTGCCTAACTGTGAATCAGTCTACTATTAAGAACTCACTCTCTCTCTCAGGGTTGCACATTTTGTATCTGGACTGTTCTGCCTTTGAAAGTGAAAGTCGTTCAGTCAACATGTCCGACTCTTTAGGAACCCATGGACTGTACAGTCCATGGATTTCTCCAGGCCAGAATACTGGAGTGGGTAATCTTTCCCTTCTCCAGGGTATCTTCCCCACCTAGGGATTGAACCCAGGTCTCTGGCATTGCAGGTGGATTCTTCACCAGCTAGTGGGTGATATCAATATTTACTGAGCAACTATTCTGTGCCAAGTGCAAGGGATGCAGCAGTGAACAAACAAAGCTCCTTATTTGGAAAGAAGTTGGTGGAGACAGACAATACACTGTGTGTGTGTGTGTGTGTGTGTGTGTGTGGCCAGTAATGAGTGTTACAAAGAAAGCTAAGATGCAGTGAGATAAGGAGTAGTTGGGGGTAGGGAGGTGCTCGTGTCTATAGGGAAGGTCCATGAATGCTTCTCCACAGCAGGAAGTGAGAGTGCTGTCCATGGACACCTAGGGGAGAGTCAGAACAGGCAACACCAGGGGTGAGGTGGGAGAGAACTTAGTGTATCTGCAGAAGAACAGAACAAGGGAGGAAGGTGAGGGCAGAGAGGGATGGGAGATCGGAAGTGGTCACAGAGGGTCCCCTTAGCCACGGCAGTGACTCTGGCTTTTACTCGGAGGGAAACTGTTTTCCTCACCAATTTCTCTGTGTCTGCACATAATCCATCATATCTCTTTCCTAACTCTCACATCCATCCAACTCCTTTCTGCTGCCATCCTCTCATCCCATCTCAGGCTGCCATCAACTTCCCAACAGCCATGGTAACATTACCAAGCCAAGTCCCTTCTCCTGCTTCTTCCCCTGCAGTCCACTGGCACTCGGCTTCAACATCGTTCTCCCTAAAGCACAGTTCTCATCCCATTACCCGGGACTCAGGGAAATGAGTTCATGGTATCTGCCTGTTCTGAAGGGTCAGACCAGCCTCAGCAGAGCCAACCTGTGACACTGGCTTCCCACTGCTTCTGAACTAGTGGTCCTCTACTCACGTCTACCCCCACACCATCAAAGAGGATGTGCCCCCAGCCCCTGAAGATCCTGCTTCTGCTGGTGCTAATCCCTAACCTGGATGCCTCTCTCCATCTCCACATGCCCCAAACCTGCTTCTTTCCCCAGTTCCATCTCAGGTTCTCCAGTATCATGAAGTTGTTCTTCCTCCCCCATCTGATGAGATACACTGTGTGTATGGCATCTTATTGTCCCCTCCCAGGATAATCAATCTGATTGACTGATGTTTTGATAGTTCTGTTCTGATCTTTCCCTCCTATTCAATGTAAACTCTCAAAGTCACATGAACTCAGAGCTCTACTAGCTATTCAATACCATTTCTGACAAGTAAAAAAAAAAAAGTACTCCTTCATCTGAATGAAAGAAAACCAGTGTCAGAAACCATGACTTGAAAAGTGTAGCCCAGACTGGATTTCTGGCCATATTCACTCCTTGGACCAGGCAGGCTAGGGCAAGACACAACTTCACATCTCTACATGGTAACCCTCGAAACATTATCTTATTCAGTTTTGCATCTCTGACATTGCCTTACACAGTGCCCTTCATGAATAGAACCTTGGAATTTGCTGAACTGAATCCCAATCCTGATGTTTATGAGTGTGAGAGACGAAAGGAAAAAAGATGTTGTGTTTGGGGCTGGAGCTGGGCAGGTGGGTCTGTGTACACTCAGGCAGTATGCTTCGACTTGTTCTTTAACAATAGTCCAAGCAGTGATGGTAACACATAACACTGTGTGTTGTGAGTCTGTGGTATCAAAATGACTCATTTTCAAGTTGACCATTGAATTCAGGGTTCATCAGTCAATTTTCCATTGAGGTGTGCTCAGCTAAGACACGCACTCTTTGGTTTTAGATGTGCTGTCTGCATGGATTAGGAAGAGGTAGCAACTGTTGATCAGGTATGATAAGAGAATCTAAGAGACAACCTGACCTGAGATGAAGTTAAGTGACATTGAGCAAGTTACTTAATGACTTAAGATTCAACATTCCCATCTGTAAAGTGGAATGATAATTCCTAACTTAAGGAATTTTAATGTGTATTTACTACAATAAGCACAAAGTACCTTCCAGGGAGGCACTTCTAAAAATGGTGGTTGTAAGTATTATTACCCAAGATCAATAAAAGTACCCTTCTTATAGAAGAAACATAGAAGAAACCAAGAAGAAGCAGAGTAGTGGAGATGGTGATTGGCTGGCTTTTGAGGTTTCCATGCACTTTCTGGCCTAGGATGTGAATTATTCTAATGGGTATTCCACCCCCGACTCTCACAAACACACACACACACACATACATACAACCCATATACTCACATGGGTTGCATATTCACAGGCAATTAAGTGTTCTGTGAACCTCTGGCTATGTTTTAAATATAATTTCATTTAAAGCCATGTCATGTGCCAGTTTGAGGCCCCAGATTAGTTAAAATGTGACCCTGATTCCAAGTATTAAGGGAAGAAAAAAATTGTTTAAACTATGTCAGCAAGACAACATCATTTATTCTCAATTTTAGAGGGTCATGTTGATGCCAGAGCATGTCCAAGGACTCTGCCTGGGCAGTATACTCACAAATAAGCAATGTGTATCCACTCATACTAATTGTAATCTTAGACAATTCACCTTCATGAAGTAGAGAGCTCCAGGCAAGGGTGTTGGCTTGAGGAGAATAACAAGGTTTCTTCTAGATGTAAACGAAGTTTCTGGAGGTATGAAGGCATCAAGATTTTACTGTCTCAAAGAGAACATTGGTAGGAATTATAGGCATTTATGTATTCATCTTGTTCATTCAGAGATGGTAGATTTCATACTGAAAACCTAGTGGGGACTCACAATTCAAGATGTTAGGCAATGAGTCTTTTAGGACCCATTTATAATGTGGGGATGAACTTTGCAGGGCCATATGAGCACTCGATAGGGTAACCTTAGTAACCCTTGAAAACACTTGGCATGTGAAGTGCTCCATGTGTTTCTTTCCCATAGCACAGCTGGAGCTCAATAAATACTTATTAATAATAAATATTTATTAGAGAACGGATTTACTTCTTTCTTTTCCATTGAAGTGCCCAGTATCTTTCTATTAGCATTTCAGTTGCATTTAAAAATCTCACCACTTGCTTCCAGTTTCCATTCATGCTATAGCTTAGACCAGAGTTTCTGCTAAGCTAGTTAAGGCTTCAGGGAAGAGGAAATGGGACAGAAAAAAGTTGCATCTGGAGAAGGGTTGAGTCTGGTAAGACCTGGAGGTGAAAGCAAAGTCAGATTCCTGCAACACCTTTTACGGGCTCTAGGGAGAGCTCCAGACCGCCTTCCTCATAAATAACTTGGCCACTACCTCATTCTTAATCAGGTTTCTTATGACTCTCTTGGTTAGAGAAGCCACACTGAATCACTGGGTTTCCGACAGACCCTGCCTTGACCTCAGACTTTCATGAGCTCCTTAATTCCAGCTTTTCAAGTCATGCCAGTCCCAGCCCTTCACTGTCCTTGTGGTCTTGTCTCTCAGGGATCCAGCATCTTTGCAGACTTGCCTCTTCAACCCACTGCCACCCACATTACCGTCGCTCACATACACCACGGATCTGTCTTCTGCTTGACCCAGCTGTGAGGGTTTTGGAATCCCAAGCCCATCCCCACAGTGAGGATACCACCTTGGGGAAGGGCAGGCAACAAAGAGAACAGACAGAAGTGAACTTTTGCAGGGAAGAACTTTCAAAGTGCCTGCTCATACCTGAAAGAATGTCCAGCTCAGAGTTTTTTGGGGAAAAGAAAATAATTTGTAGATCAAGTCTCTTTTGGCTCTTTGTGGAGAGTTCCCAATTTCTTCTGGGAGGCCCCTGGTCTGTGGCCGGGGGAAAGGAAAACCCACACCTGGGAGGCCAGCTTGTCTCTTCCAGGCTGTCTTCATCCTGAGGAGTCCTGAGAGGTAGGGCAGTTTTTGGTCGTGGCCTGGGCCCAGGCTCTGTGGGGAGGACTGAGACTCTGCTCAGACATTCCAGCGGCTGCTCAAACCCAGTGGCACTTCGTTAAGTCTCGGGCCACACACTCTCCTCTGAGTGTTTGCTGGGATTGCTATGGCAACCAATACACCCTCTCTTTATGCTTGCCTCTCTTTGCCCCACACTGGTCAGCTCCATCACCAACACCTCTACGGTGGGCCTTTTCAGATTCCTTCCTAGTTTCCAAGGGACATGGAACTACAGAGTGAGGATCAAAACATTTTACCCTGTCGGATACCCGTGAGTGAAACTGTAAGGTCCAGAGATCCAAAGGGCATTAAACTGACCTTCTTGTTCCAGGGTTACCATGGTGTAGACATAACAGATCCCTGGGTGTGGTCGAAAACTTCTATTCTAGAACTGTAGAGACATCTGCATAGCTGGAATGGTCTGCCTGAGGATGCGACCAGGCTGGAGGGTGGGAATGGCTCTTAACGTCAGTATAGATCAAAAAGTCAGTGAGATCAGACGTGGTAGGAATTCCTTGTCCATGCACGCCAGTAAACTCATATCATTAAGAATCCTTGAAAATGCATAGGCCCAGCTCCCTAGTCATGCCTCTCCATGGCAGGGACTGATGCTGTGCTAAGGCAACAACACATGGACATGTAAAGATCACCAGGTCTCCTTTGCCAGTTTTGCTGCATCTAAGGAAACCCCTCCCTGCTTCATCAGCAAAACAAAACATAGCGAAACAACAGGCAAAGTAAGTGTTTTCAGTCAAACTGTGCTCTTGGTTAAGCCCAAGCACCACGTTAACCTAGTATAGGCTCCAAGTGTCCCAGTGTGAAAAGGGGGTGGTCTAAGTGGGACATGCACATGGAGGGCAGTAAAAAGGGTGCATTCTTATAGCTGTTGTACAGCAGAAACTAACACAAGATTGTAAAGCAATGTTGCTGTTTTTTAAATACTCCAAGTAAAGTTTTTTTTTTTTTAATGGTCCTGTAAAAATTTTTTTGTTAAATAAAAATTTTAAAAAGATACACTCTGGCTCCCATACTTACCTGCCTTATGGCCTTGAGATAGTTACTGAAAATTTCTGAGTTTCCTCATCTTTAAAATGTAGATACTAACAATATCTGTCCACAAGCTTGTTGGGAGAATTAGACAAAAGAGTCCTGTCAAAGTGATGGTACCTAGCACATAATAAGAAATCAATCTCACTTGCTATTAAAGACAACATCTTCAGTGACAAATCTCCCATAAAATGGTGAAACCTCTTAGAATTCAGTTTCAAAGATAGCACGTTTTTAGCATATACAGAAGTTGAACTATAATGTTGTCACAAGAAACTTATATAATGTTATAAACCAATGTTACTTCAAAACCAAAATCTAGAGAAAAAAAAAGAATGCGTAATATGAACTTGAAACATATTTTCTTGCTACGCTGTAACGTGGTCAAGAGAAGTGAAAGTGAAAGTGTCAGTGGCTCAGTCGGAGCCCTCTGCAACCTTCTGGACCGCCAGACTCCTCTGTCCATGGGATTCTCCAGCAAGAATACTGGAGTGGGTTGCCATGCTCTCCTTCACATCAAGAGAAAGCAACTGGGAAAGGATAACACTGGTGGCAAGTGTGGCTCCACTTCAGCGTGTAAGAACAGTAAAGGCAGCCCAGCCAGGGAGCACGAATGTTGTGGGACATTTATGACATGTATTCCAAGCACTGTGCTAATGTGCTTCCAAAAGCTTCCATCATCTCATCTTCAGGCTGCTGTGTCAGTTCCTAAGCTACTGTCTTCCAGCTCAAACCCACCCTCTTGGCCTTTGCTTTGCGATGCTGCTTTTAGAATACTACAAACTTCAGTTCCTTTTGGTCAGCTTCATGTTAGGTTTTGTCAATAGGGGCCACGAGAGAGAGACTGGAGGAAAGAAGGGAGAAAGGAGTGGTCCCTTCCGGTTCGCTTGTGGTTCATGTCAGCATCATCCTGCCAGTGGCTCTTCACTGTGGCAGCAGCAGTTGGTTCTAGTCTCTGTAGTCCCGGTGCCCTTGAAGGACCCGCAAAGAAGCCCCATCACCAGGCAAATGGCCTCTCCCTGAGGATACGTACTTTCTTTTTCTTCTGTTTGTTCTCTGAGTCCAAGGGGAGTGGCTGCTTCCTGAAGGTATTCATACCTCTGTGCTATCTCAGTGTTTCAAGTAGTTGTGCTTTTTTTTTTTGATCCTCTACTATTTTTGAACCAATTCCCTCTATTAAATTATTTCTGTGGAAATCCTCACTGGATCTTAACTAACACACTGTTCAAGAGGCAGAAACCAACGGAGGCTTTGGGAATCCTTTGTTTCATGCCACTTAAGATCCCAATGAACACCATGAAGACCAACCATCTTAAAAGAGATTCAGAAATGAAAAACGATGGTTCAGAAAATATAAATAAAATGCTGTGTAACAGGGCCAGAGGTCTCAGAAATGTGTTTTTTGTTCTCACTCTATTTCCATTATCAGCGCGTAATGAATGTGCATTCACTTCTGTATATGTCATAAGTTATGTGATATTATTATGCATAATATTATAGTGCATACATAAAGGATTTTCCTGGGGGACTTCCCTTGTGGTCTAGTGGTTAAGAAGCCCCCTGCTAAAGCAAGGGACATGGGTTCGATGCCTGGTCCAGGAAACAAGGTCCCACACCATGGGGCAACTAAGCCACTGCACCGAAACTACTGAACCCAGGCACCTCAACTAGAAAGCCTGTGTGATGCAAACAGCAGAGTCCACATGCTCTGGAGCAGTGTGCCACAACAAGCAGCTCACAGCTGCAACCAAGGCCAGATACAGCTAAATATAAATAAATAAATATTTTTTTAAAAAATGATTTCTCTGGAGAGTCCTGATTTTTGGTATTCTGCGCCTATTCTTTTTCTGTAAATCAGGGAAGGCAAATGCATGGCATGTATCTTATCATTCACCATTTCCATATCCATACTAGGCATTCATCACACCTCTCACTGCTCCTTCTGGCCAGATCCAGATCCAGCCTCAGAAGCCTTCTCAAATCACAGGCAGCCACTACACTCGATCAAATTTAGCACTCAAGTGAAAACCCATTTGCCAACCTCGCAATCAATCTTTGAGTTTATGGAAATTTCTTTTACTTTTGGCATCAGAATTCATCTTCCAGATTGTCACTCAGACCCCTAAAGAGTTACAAAATTACTATGCCAGATGATACATAATAATTTTGAGTTTGAAGTATCTATTAGTTAAGACCCAGTAAGGAAAGCAGAACACATTTTAGATAATTCAATAGAAAAAAATGGGAAACTAATTAGAAAGGTTTTGGAGTAACAGAAAGTGCATGTGAAAAATCATGGGCCAACCCCAAAGATTGGCGACAGTGGAAAACTCCTGCCTTGAGGAGATAAGATAGTGTTACTGAAACCCAGGACTTGGAGCCACCTAAAGGGAGCTGAAAGCATGGCGGGAATGGGCTGGAGTTCTGAAGCCAGAGAGGCAGCTGGAATTACAGAGGAGATGCTAAGGACACCATCCAGTCAGAAAGAGGAAATACCCTGGCTTCTTCCCTCTCCCTGTCCTCCAATCTTCCCCAAGTGCCTGCCATTGCTTCCCCCACCCCTGGGGGCTGAAAGCCTGTGGGCAAAGGTGTGAGGGAAGTGCAGCTTGAAAGAACCAGCTGTGACACAGCGCGGAGCAGCAGAAGGCTGGGGAATGGATCTCAGGACAAACAGGCAGTAGGCTGTTGAGCAATACTTGCATTAGCAAGTTACACTCAACAGTTTCCCTGGGGCAAAATGGCCATGAAGGCGTGTCCCACCTGGTCTTATCCACAGGCTCTTAGGTGCCACGACATCGCCAAGACATGGCAGGAGACAGTTTAATTTTTAAGCCAGTCGATCCCAGAACCCTGACTCCCTGAACATCAAAGGCCTCAGAGTCATTTGACATTTGAATCCTTCTGAATAGAGTTGCTCTTAATTATTAAGTGCAGAATACAGCTGGGGTTTTCCTCCTGGGACAGGTAGCAAGAAATCAATTAGACTAATTTATAGCCCTGTGTGAACAGACATATTCATAAACTCTAAGAAAAGGCAGTTTGGATGATGAAATAAGATATCAAAACCTGCCCATCAGTTTCATTACAGCACACCCTGCAAAGTCCTGGCACAAAGATGGGTTTTTCCCTCTCACTTTGGAAGAGTGAAGACACAAGTCAAATTCTGGAGTCTCATTTGCATCAAAGAGAAACGGTCAGCTGTTCCATATAATGCTGAGGTTTCATTTGACACTAAGCTGCTCATTCACTGGTTCAGTTGAAATGACAATGAAATGGAAATGACGATAGAAATGGATAGGAGCCTGTAGGTTATCAAAATCAGGCTGGGGTCCTGCATCAATGTATCAAGCTCTGTTATCCTGAAGGACAGGAGGCTTTTGTTTCCTAAGTTCACTCAAGTATCAGGCATTAGCCATAGATGCATGCAGAACACCAAGAACAGAGGAAAAGAACCATTAAAGACCAATGCAAGGCTACATTCAACAGATAGAACTGGAGTCCCAGTCTTTCTTGGCTCTCTGTTTTCCTCCTGTGACAGACAAAAATAAGCCAGATAAATCCCAAACCAAGCCAAAGAGACAAGCAAACCAGCTTGGAAACAAGCTATGCACCCTGAGTTCTTTTCCTGATCATGGTAGGTTTGCGTGGGTCCAGCCACATTCTCTTTATGATCTGACATAAGGTAACTAGCATGCGATTTGTAAAAATGTGCATGGGAGTTTTTTCCCTTTCTAGGAAACTCAATGAGAAGCCAACTCAAGAACAGTGGAAGCCAGATGGTTTAACAGTTAGAGTCAAACAGCCCTTGGTGGAGATACTCCCTAGGAGTATCCAGTTCACAGAACTGCCATGAAGACTGAGGATGAACATGTCATTAAAGTGTTCAGGACAGTGCCTGGCACACTTTACTTGTGGGATGGACACACACTTATGTCCAGGAAGTTCCAAATGCAAAGAGACAGAAAAACAAATAATTAGAAGAAACCCTTCCCTTCTAATATTCTTTTTTCCCCCAAATTGTCTTCTCCTTTCCTTTTTTTTTCCTTTTGCTGGCTGTAGAAGAACTGTCCCCCCTCCTAGAGTTTCCACTAAGTTCCCAAGGTTGATGGCTCAGTTGGTAAAGAATCTGCCTGCAATGCAGGAGACCCCAGTTCAATTCCTGAGTCAGGAAGATCCGCTGGAGAAGGGATAGCCTACCCACTCCAGTATTCTTGGGCTTCCCTTGTGGCTCAGCTGGTAAAGAAGCTGCCTCCAATGTGGGAGACCTGGGTTCAATCCCGGGGTTGGGAAGCTCCTCTGGAGAAGGGAAAGGTTACCCACTCCAGTATTCTGGCCTGGAGAATTCCATGGTATAGCCCATGGGGTCGCAAAGAGTCAGACACGACTGAGCGACTTTCACTTTCCTGAGGTTCACCCTCTCTGAGGTACTGGGATGAAGCAGCACCCTTCTTTTTTATCCTCCTCTGTTAGAGCAGAGACTCACCCTACTGGTGAGTGGGACGTTGTGCTTATGCAGCCCAGCCTGGGTAAACTCACCTCTCCTATTCACGGTGAGTTCACAACCGGGACAGGAACTACTTTAATGATCTATCCCTGAGTGGATGGACTAGACGCCATTGACCCCTCATCAGATTTCCTTAGTTTAGCAGATAGGTCCCCATAGTGGCTTGAAACAATAACCATTTTTTTGCATTGCATAATTTTCTGGGCTGGGAATTCAGGTGGGGCTTGGTGGGTGATTCTTCTCTTCCATGTGATGTTGATAAAAGGTCACTGGGTGGTGTGCTGCTGGCAGAAGGGCCAAGACAGCGTCATTCACATGTCTGGGGCCTTTGCTAGAATGTCTGGGAGGCCGGGCTCCGCTAGCCCAGAGTGCTTACCCGTGACCTCTCCAGCAGGGTGGCCCCAGCCTGGTGGCCTACAATTTCTGCTCCAAGAGCAGGAGTTCCAGAGCAAAAGGCAGAAGCCTCAAGGCTTTTTATGACTCAGACTTGGAAGTCAGAGCGTTTCATGTCCATCATCATCTATTAGTCAAAGCATTCATAAACCTGCCCAGATTCCAGAGGAGAGGCAGCAGAATACCCTTCTAGATGGGAGGGGTGTTGAAGAATTTATGGCTGTCTTTTAAAACTGCCAGTCTTCATCTTCTTTTAATAATTCCTGCTTGTGCACACAGACCAGAGCTCTCACGGTTACTTTTCAAGAGGGCCAACAAGTGCCCAGCACTTAATACCTGGCTCTTAAAGAATTTAAAAGGACCATGTGTGTTGCTGGCAGCACAAAGAACATCTATATAAAGTTACATCGTAGGGAGGGGTCGAAAAAGATTGAGGGTTTTGAGCTCCAGTTCATTACAGCCGGCCTCTCCCAAGTGCCTGTACAGAATGCAAGATAAGAATGTGTCAGGCAGGGCCTCTTGCAATATTATTCTTAGATGCCCAATGTATAAATATCACAACTCCCATAGTGTCCTGTCCATCTCTGTCATAGCTCTTGTCACCCTTGTAAGGATGGGTTCAGTGTCTAACTTTTCCTATAAATACCGTACTCAGTGAGGTAGAATTAGCTTGTCTAATAAGCAGTGTATTCCCTATGCTGTGCAGTGTCTCAAATACAGCGGATGAGCAATAAATACATTTTATTGGCTAATTATTTGGAGATGATGGTAGAAAGAAGATGAAAACTGCTAGTATCTAACAATAAGCTTATAATTTGCTATGAAGGTTTAACCTTTTTCCTACTTAGGTTGATGGGCTATAGGGCCTATGTATATAGAATCTAAAGGCTTCCCAGGTGACGCGAGTGGTAAAGAACTCACTTACCAATGCAGGAGAGGTTAGAGATACAGGTTCAGTCCTTGAATTGGAAAGATCCCCTGGAGGAGGGCATGGCAACCCACTCAGTATTCTTGCTGGGAGAATCCCATGGACAGAAGAGCCTGGCAGGCTACAGTCCATAGGATCCCAAAGAGTTGGACACGACTGAGTGACTTAGCATGCACACATGTAGAATCTAAAGCATGACATTTAAAGTTTTAATATTAATAATTCCTCAGTTGGTCTGATCAGATTACCCTGATTATTGAAATACACAGGTAACATCCACACATCCAACACTTACTAACAGCTTAGTTTATTATTTAGTTGATTATTCCATTTGTATAATCATACAATGATTCTCTTTTAGACAATACTGCTATACCTGAAGTTGGTCATACTATATCTCCCCTCCTTCTATAGTAGTAAAGTGGTTTTTTTCCACAATCAGTTTTTTTAACAGAACATTTTCAAATATCAAGAAGTGCGATGAACTAAAAGTAATGAATGGACCACGCTCCATGGGAAACGATTGCACACTCAGTTAAAGGTCTACGGCTATCACCGTGGGCCACGTCCATTCGGGAGGAAACACCAGGGGGTCTCGTGGGAGCTGGGGCTGGCAGCGTGTTGCTGGGTGTAAGTGACGCCCTAAATACCTGTTTGGCAGCTTGGAAAGTGGAGGTTTAATACTGGCCCCGTCCATTACCTTCCCGTCAGAATGGGTTCCTCCCACTGGGCAGTGTTTGCAGACTGTGACTGAGGTGCCTTCCTCAGGCAAAATCCTCCAGTGAAATCCTCAGGGGAACCTCACGCTCTCTCCGTCTCCATTCATCTGACCTCATCTTAACCTGAAGGTAAACGGGACCCAGGCATAGGGGCTGTGTGTACAGTGTGTATGTGTGTGTACAGTGTGTATATAGTTTGTGTATATGATGTGTGTTTCTGTAGTGTGTGATAGTGTGTGTATATGGTATATATGTATAGTATGTGTCTGTAGAAAGCATATACGGTGTGTGTATTCTCTGTGTAGTGTGGTTGTGTCTGTACAGTGTGTATGTACTGTGTGTGTATATAGTGCGAGTGCCTGTGTGTGGTGTGTATAATATATATATAGTGTGTGTGCACACAGAGGCTGTGTGTACCTATTGTTTGTACTTGTGTAGTGTGTATATAATGTGTGTAATCTATAGTGTGTAGTATGTACATATGTACAGTGTATATAGTCTGTGGATAGTGTGTATATATGTGTAGAGTATGTACAATGTGTATGCAGTGTGCACTGTGTTGTGCATGTAGTGTAAAGAGTTTATCATGTATGTAGTGTGTGGGCATGTGTGTAAATACTGTGTGTTATGTGTGGTCTGTGCATGTGTATGTGTGTATATACTGTATAGAGTTTGTAGAGTGTGTCTGTAGTTTGTGCACATACACTGTGTGTGTTGTGTGTGTAGTGTGTGCAGTGTGTATGTGTGTAAACACTCTCTGTTGAGACTGTGTGCAGTGTGTGTGTACAATGTGTATGCAGTGTGCATGTGTGTAAACACTCTCTGTTGACAGTGTGTGCAGTGTGTGTGTACAATGTGTGTGCAGTGTGTGTGTGTAAGCTCTCTCTGTTGACAGTGTGTGCAGTGTGTGTGTACAATGTGTATGCAGTGTGCATGTGTGTAAACACTCTCTGTTGACAGTGTGTGTGTACCGTGTGGAGTGTGTACAATGTGTGTGCAGTGTGTGTGTGTGTGTAAACTCTCTCTGTTGACAGTGTATGCAGTGTGTGTGTGTACCATGTGGAGTGTGTACAATGTGTGTGCAGTGTGTGTGTACCGTGTGGAGTGTGTACAATGCATGTGGAGTGTGTATGTGTGTAAACTCTCTCTGTTGACAGTGTGTGCAGGGTGTGTGTACAATGCATGTGCAGTGTGTGTGTGTGTGTGTGTAAACTCTGTTGAGAGTGTGCGCAGTGTGTGTGTACCATGTGGAGTGTGTACAATGCGTGTGCAGTGTGTGTGTGTAAACTCTCTGTTGAGAGTGTGTGTGCACCGTGTGGAGTGTGTACAATGCGTGTGCAGTGTGTGTGTGTAAACTCTGTTGAGAGTGTGTGCAGTGTGTGTGTACCGTGTGGAGTGTGTACAATGCGTGTGCAGTGTGTGTGTAAACACTCTCTGTTGAGAGTGTGTGCAGTGTGTGTGTAGTGTGTGTGCAGTGTGTATATAACGTGTGGAGTGTGTGTTACGTGTGCACGTGTGTTGTGTATATGTACACATACTGTGTCGTGTGTGTGTAGGGCACCGGGGACGCTGAAGGAGGAAGAGGCTCGCAGAGGCAGAGGAAGGGGTTGAGGAGGGTCGCAGGCAGGGGGAGCAGACAACCGTAAGGAGGGGCCTTATGGGGAGACAGCGAGAGGGAGGGCAGTGTGAGCCTGCTTCATTTCAGTAACACACGGAGGCACAAGGGACGGCGGTCCTGATGCCCCTTCCTGGCCCCTGCCCCGGCCCCAGAGAGCCACGGCCGGGCCGTCCTCTCGTTGGCTGTGCGGAACCCCTGTGTTCTCTGCGCTGACTTGAATAAAGGACCGGGACATGGCAGCAGGGGCAAACGCAGGCCTTCCCAGGCCCCACCCCACTGGCTGGGGTCCCCCCTCTGATGCCTGTACCCCTTCCTGTCTGGTCAAGGTGAGATGCTGACCCCTGAGGCGTTTCTCCACTGGCTGGGGTCCCCCCTCTGATGCCTGTACCCCTTCCTGTCTGGTCATGGTAAGATGCTGACCCCTGAGGCGTTTCACTTGAGGGGGGGGTCTCAGGGTTTTCTGCCAACCCTTGCCCTGGAGGTGCATTCCAGAGCTTCATATAGAACCTTTCCAGCTTTCTGTGGAAAGAGAGGGGCTGAGGCCACCCGTCTGCAGAGTTGTCACAGGCTCGCTCCCAGGCGCCGGCGAGGAGACTTGTGACCTGCCCTGAGGTCCCAAAGCGCACCCAGCTGCAGGGGGAGGGTGCCATGTCCCCCCACTGCACCATGCTGCAGGCACGTCTGTGCCACGAGGCAGGGGCCAAGGAGAGCGGGGCCCGGGCAACACTGAAGGCAGTGCTGAGGAGGTGAGGGCTTACAATCCTGTGCTCTGGAGTCCACAGCCTGAATTAATATGGTACCTCAGGCAGGTAAGAAAGAGTAGCTGTGAGAATCCATTGTCAGTAAAGTGCTTAGAGCAGCGTCTGGCACACAGTAAGCACTCAATGAACAAGCTCTGTCATTCTAACCGGGCTTCCCAGGTGGCGCTAGACCCACCTGCCAACGTAGGAGACATAAGAGACGCCAGTTCCATCCCTGGGTCGGGATGAGCCCCTGGAGGAGGGCATGACAACCCACTCCAGTATTCTTGCCTGGAGAATCCCATGGACAGAGGAGCCTGGCAGGCTACAGTCCATGGAATCACAAACAGTCAGACACAACTGAAGCAACTTAGCACGCACATTATTCTAACCATTTAGAAAAACATCAATAGGGTTCAACAATGGGCTTTAAAGATTCTTGTCTCCTTCCTGACCATTCCCTTGTGTTTCTAAGTGCAGAGTCCTGTCAAAGGCAGGGTGGCTGAAAGTGTGTGTTCAGGCCTCTGAGGTGTGCGTGTGGGGACAGTTAAGGCTGTTGCTGGTCCACAGGACCCTGCAGAGCTCTTTCTGAGGGGCTAGGCTTCGCTCTGGTTGGGCACCCACCCATGCCAGTGCTAACACTCAGGGAACTGGGCAGAAACAATGACCTGATCTCTACCTGCAGGCAGGGGAGCTCACCTACACAGCATTTCTAATGCTCCTGCAACTAGAGGGGGGTGAAAATGGTGGAATTCTCATCCAGAGAAATGACTTGCAAAACTAGCAACATAATTATGGAAATCGGGCAAAGGGGGTGCGGGGGAGTGGACGGAAGTGTTTTGTGAGGCGTAATAACTTCAGTTCATTACAACACTGCCATGGAGGTCTTGAGCCCGCCTGACCAAAGCAGGCATCAGCCAGGACTGATGTGTGTAGGATAAAGGCTGTGGACACCACAGAATCCAGGTGTGTGATGTATACTGCTGGTCTGGAGAAGTTCACCCTGGAGCTGCTGGAGTTTGTAAAAGAAGAAACTGTACTTTTTTCCAGAATGTGGACTGCTAACTAGACTTCCAGGTAGACCGCTCCACAGGTACATTATATTGCCTCTTAAAGATCATATTGTTCAGAGGAGGAGAGGGCAGAGTTCTTCTGGAAGGAGATTTAATTCCACTCCTGTCTTAAAAAATTGTTGTTTTTCAGTAGCTCTGTCGTGTCTGACTCTTTGCAACCCCATGGACTGCAGCACACCAGGCTTCCCTGTCCTTCACCATCTCCTGGAGTCTGCTTAAACTCATGTCCGTTGAGTCGGTGATGCCATCCAACCATCTCATCCCCTGCTGTCTCCTTCTCCTCCTGCCTTCAATCTTTCCCACCATCAGGGTCTTTTCTGATGAGTTGGCTCTTTGCATCAGCTGGCCAAATTATTGGAGCTTCAGCTTCAGCATCAGTCCTTCCAATGAATTTTCAGAGTTGATTTCCTTTAGGATTGACTGGTTTCGATCTCCTTAAAATGGGGGAGGACCTAAAAATCCAGGAGGCCCACAGAAGCCCATAGTGGAAGCTGAGCTCACCTCTGAAGTGTGAAGAGAGCAATCGGAAGGCCTGGGGGGAAAATCACGAGACCCACAGAGCAGCCACCTTCGCAGTTTTCTTGTCGTTCTCCGTGAGCAGAGCTTAGGTTCCCAGAATGAGAGCTTCCGGAGGACACCTGAGAGCAGGGCCTGAGGCTGTTCTAACAACTTTCTGGCCTCATCTCTGTCCCCACTTGCACGGGACTTAGGAACTCAGCACAAGTGCACCAACCACGTGGCCCTTTCATGAGAAGCATGGCAGAACTGGAGCATTCTGATGAACCTCTTGGACAAAAAATGAATAAAACAACCTAACTGCAAAACAAACCCCAAAGTAATCCCCTAAAGAGAAATTTATGAAACCTTGGCTAGCAGGCTTACTGACCACGCAGATGGAGAACATGATACCAAAGAAGTTCTGCAGGGAGCAAGGGTCACCTTCACCCCAATTTAGATGTTGGTTGTGGAGGTTTGAATGTTCCATTAAAAAATATTAAAAATCCGCACGCCAACCCAGACATTCCCCTCCTCTCTCCTGCTTCCTTTCGGCAGCTACTCTCTGGCATCATGGCACTAGATGTCTTTGCTGTCCCCATAATCGTTGTAGGGGATACTCAGGGTCTGCTCCTCGCATGTCTTCCTGAGGTCCCGGCTGAGCTCTGACCAGTCAAGTCCATAGGGCTTGATCTCGCTGTAGCGGCAGCCCAGGTACTTGAGAGAGCTGCGTCGCAAGCCTATCTTGGGTTCCTGGAGGAGTCCATTGCACCAACCGCTGAGATCTCCAAGCTGAGAAAGGATGAGGCCAGCTTTCCTATGGAGCAAGCACAGAGGATGCTTAAGTTAGAAAGACGAGAAGGCAGGAAGGACAAATAGTGTGAGATTGGAAGCTTCAAGAGGGCAGAGCCCAGTCTGTTTTGCTTACTGTTCCATGTTTAGCGCTTAGAAATGGGGGCAGGCAGGGGGGAAACTTCCATAAAAGCTCGTCAAGAATGAATGAATGTTTGCAGCAGCACCTTTTACAATAGCTAGGACATAGACGCAACCTAAATGTCCATCGACAGATGAATGGGTACAGAAATTGTGGTACTTATACACAATGCAATATTACTCAGCTATTAAAAAAAAATGCATTCCAGTCAGTTCTAATGAGGTGGATGAACCTAGAGCCTATGATACAGAGTGAAGCAAGTCAGAAAGAGAAAGAGAAATATTGTATAGTAATGCATGCTTATGGAATCTAGAAAGTGATACTGATGAACCTTTTTGAAGGGCAGCAATGGAGACACAGACCTAGAGAACACATTTATGGACATGGAGTGGGGGTGGAAGGAGAGGCTGGGACCAATAGAGAGAGTAGCATGGAAACATATACATTACCATATGGAAAATAGAGAGCAAGTGGGAATTTGCTGTGTGACAGAGGGAGCTCGACCCAGTGCTCTGTGAAATGATGCCCTAGAGGGGTGGGGTGGGGTGGGAAGTGGGAGGCGGGGTTCGGGAGGGAGGGGACATGTGTATACCTGTGGCTGACTCATGTTGATGTATGGCAGACGCCAACACGATATTGTAAAGCAATTATCCTCCAATAAAAAAACATAATTAAGGGAAAAAATGAATGAGTGAAATAATTAATAAGGCTGGGTGAGCCAAGTAGGGCACCGAGATGAAACAAAGAAACAAAACACAATGAGGACAAATAAGAAAAAATGACTAATACTTTAGAAATTTATGCCCTCTTAATATCATAGAGTTGTCAGTTTCGAAAGACAAATCAGATCAATTTACTTTAAAGCCAGTAATTTATCATCATTAAATGACAAACATAATATGTTTGACTGGATATTTCCCTTTTCAAGGCTATTTCTGAACTGAGTAGAAGCAGCCAACATATTGCACTCGGGGGATATCAAGTGTAACTAATCATGACTGCCTGAAGGTAATTATAGTGTGATAAGGGCGCCAGCAATAAAGTCCTCAGTGCATGCTGACACAGGGTCATTCTCTGGGAAAATGCAGACTCTCAGTGGCACACATCACCTAATTAATCACCAGGTGAGCTCCTGCTGTTTTGTAACCCCTCCCCCCAAAGTCAGGAGGCCCCCATCCAAAGAGCAGGAAGAAAAGGAGGTGATGAGACAGCACCTGAGCTGTTGCAGATCCCCAAGAGAACCAGAACCAGAACCAGAACCAGACAGAGGGGGGCAAGGTCTCCACAAGGTCACACACGCTAGAGAGGAGTGATCCCACCGGGCTAAGAATAGAGTGTGGGACCCTGCATGTAGCTTGGGGAAGCTGGCTGTCACCACAATCTTGCTAATCGGTATATAGCTTCTCCCTGGCCTCCACTTCTGGTGTTAGAGATGGGACCCCCTGATAACCAGTTCTCAGCGCACATTGGCTTTGACTCTGAACACTTAGGAATAAGTGAAGGAATGGGGTCCCCCTCATTTAGCTCTGTTCCTGCCCTTCTTCCAAAAACCACGGGTGACCAGAGACCCAAGAAGGAATAGTCTCTTATTCCAATAAGCCCGTGCAAAGCTGTAAAATCTGTTCTGGAAAGCTCAGGGAGCAGGACCCCTTGCAGTATTTACATGGGAGGAATCATCTCTTTTCTAAATCAGTCCACAACTCTTTCCAGAAACTGGAAGTTCCCACTCAAGGTTAGAATGAGCTCTCAAGAACAGGAAGCACGTTCATTTCAAGCCTCTTCTTCCGTCCTGGCTCCAAGCACCACAGGGGTGAGCTCATCGCATTCCTAGGAAGGCAAGTGAGGGGTGGCGGGGGGATGACATTGGAGGTAAGGTATTGAACTGCAGCAGCAAAGTCGAGGGGCCAATGGAGTGTGAGGTCATCAGGGGCTAGTTGTGTTTTCTCCCACTTCAATGGTGGGTCAGAGAAAATCAAACAAACACTCTGCCCACCAAGTCACATCTTATTCAGATTGTCTCTCCTCTGCCCATCAGCCTCTGCCATTTGGCCAAGTAGCCTTTCCGAAAGCCATCAGCAACAGGGTCTTTGGCGGCCTTCCTCTTAATCTGTCCTGCTGCATGTCATTAGCTGCTGACACATTCTTGGGAAGCGGATGAAGGGCAAGGGAAGGAAGAGCAAAGGGCAGCCTCTGCATCTGCATCATCTTGAAGAGATGGATAAAGGAACACATCCTAGCCATCCTCTCAAATAAATGGATTCAATTAGCCCATGGAGTTCTGTGGCTATTATCAACACTCACTTAAAAAAAAAAAAATTAATTTGGGTCTGCCCTTGATTTTCTCATAGCCTTCAGCCTTCTTTCTTAAGAGCGAGGCAACCAATGCTGTCCTCAACATAGTTCAACTCTACTCAATCTGGAGGCCTCCATGAATTTGGATGCAACTGGATTGAACTGAACCAATCCTTTCTCCCTGCTTGCAGGACGCATATACCCACCAACCCTTTTCTAGTTATTCTCACAACTAACTCCAAAGTGGGTTGATGCATCTCAAGGCAGGAGACTTGTTGTTTCCTGTGGTTCTCCTGCGGATCCATGACACTGAAAAATAAAACTTTATTTCCCATGAGATAATGAAACTACAGTTCCCCCCTAATCCATAGCCTTGAAAACCCAATATTACACATGAGAGAATCTTCCGGGAAGAGAGTTTTGAGGAGAGAGTCAAGTCAGCAGCAGGCTTTACTTTACAGTGAGATCCACGTTTTTTTCCCCTGCTCACTTTCATTAACCAATTTCCCTTCTGACTCCTGAGTTACAAGAGAGAAATTTTAAAAGCAATCCATACTGCCTTTCATCAAGATGATGCATGCAAGGTTAGTGCTATTCAAATTGTGACATTTACGTTTCCTGACAAAGAACTGCATATATGCACACTCCATAAATGTCAGAGGGAAGGAGGCAGGGAGCAGGAAACTGAAAGGAAAGCGACGAGCATGGAGGGAAAGGGGGACAGAGCTGGAGAGAAGGGATGACACTAGTTATGAATTAATAAGGGCAGGAGGAATGGTAAGGTATGGAACAAGGAAGATATTTCTTAATATGTACCTACTTTCTAACCCAGGGTTTGCTTTTTACCAAAACTGAGACAAAACAAATTAAAAGGCCCTTATACAGTTATCTCTGTAACCCATCCATAGCCATGGCATCTGTTTGCCCAAGGACTATCAACCTTCATAAATTTCAGGAAATACTTTATGGAATGCCAAAAGATTCTTCCTGATCTTACACATAAAATCATTTTATTTTAGGAAGATAATCCTAAATTCTCTTCTTCCTTCAAAAGTAAGAGAATAGGTGGTGGAGGACAGATGTCCGACATGATGGTCTCTTAAGAGAGTTTATAATTTCAGGTCACAAGAGGCACCCTGAGGCCGAGTCACCCTTCAGTCTGATGAGAGGTCAGATGGCTGGGATGACCTCTGGGTGATACCTTTGTTCATCTCAATGGCAGGAAAGCAAGAATTCTGAGTGCCAGAGGATACTATTATGTTGACTTTCTTCATTTATTTCCTCCTCTTTTTCTTTCTCTTCCTTCCTCTCTCCCCTCCTTCTTTCCTTCCTTGCCTTTTTTGTTTATGAACTCCTACATAGTTTGGGAACATATAAGTACCAACATTCTACATGAAAGCTCTTCATTGTGTCTATCTGAAAATTCCATTATTGTCAGGGAAATCTTCTCTTCTTAGAGCAGCAATACACAGCCATGATGAATGGAACAGATGAAAGGAGACTCTCTACACATTTCTTCCCATTCCTCTCTTTCCAAGAGCTCTATCTGCGTTGTGTTGTTTTTGTACAGTCGCTAAATTCTGTCTGACTCTTTGCGACCCCATGGATTGCAGCATGCCAGGCTTCCCTGTCCATCACTATTTCCCAGAGTTTGCTCAAATTAATGTCCATTGAATTTGTGATGCCATCCAACCACCTCATCCTCTGTCACCCCCTTCTCCTGCCCTCAATCCCAGCATCAAGATCTTTTCCAATAAGTCGGCATCAGGTGGCCAAAATATTGGAGCTTCAGCATCAGCCCTTCAATGAATATCCAGGGTTGATTTCCTTTAGGATTGACTGGTTTGATCTCCTTGCTGTCCAAGGGTCTCTCAAGAGTCTTCTCCAGCACCACAATTCAAAAGCACTAATTCTTCAGCACTGTGTCTTCTTCACAGTCCAACTCTCACATCCATACATGACTATGGTCCAACTCTCACATACATACATGACTACTGGAAAAACAATAGCTTTGGCTATATGGACCTTTGCTAGCAAAGGTATCTCTGCTTTTCAATATGTCAACTAGGTTTGTCATAGCTTTCCTTTCAAGGAACAAGCATCTTTTAATTCCATGGCTGTAGATATCATCCACAGTGATTTTGGAGCCCAAGAAAATAAAATCTGTCACTGTTTCCACAATCCCCATCCATTTGCATGAAATGATGGGACTGGATGTCATGATCTTAGTTTTTTGAATGCTGAGTTTTAAGCTGGCTTTTCACTCTCCTCTTTCACCCTCATCAAGAGGCTCTTTAGTTTCTCTTTACTTTCTGCTATTACAGTGGTATCATCTATATATCTAAGGTTGTTGATATTTCTCCCAGAAATCTTGGTTCCAGATTGTGAGTCATTCAGCCTGGAATTTCACTTGATGTACCCTGCATAGAAGTTAAATAAGCAAGGTGACAATATACAGCCTTGACGTATCCTTTCCCAATTTGGAACCAGTTTGTTGTTCCATGTCCGGTTCTAACTGTTGTTTCTGCATACAGGTTTCACAGGAGACAGGTAAGGTGCTCTGGCATTCCCATTTCTTTAAGAATTTTCCAGTTTGTTGTGATCCACACAATCAAAGGCTTTAGCATGGTCATTGAAGCAGAAGTAGAAATGGTTTCCTGGAATTCCTTTGCTTTTTCTATGATCCAACAGATGTTGGCAATTTGATCTCTGATTCCCCTGCCTTTTTTAAATCCAGCTTGTACATCTGAAGTTCTTAGTTAATGTACTATTGAAGCCTCACTTGGAGAACTTTGAGCATTACCTTCCTGTCATGTGAGATGAGTGCAATTGTGCAGTACTTTGAACATTCTTTGGCATTGCCTTTCTTTGGGATTGGAATGAAAACTGACCTTTACCAGTCCTGTGGCCACTGTTGAGTCTCCAAATTTGCTGACATATTGAGTGCAGCACTTTAACAGCATTACATTTTAGGATTTTAAATAACTTAGTTGGACTTCCATCACCTCCACTAGCTTTGTTCATAGTAATGCTTCCTAAGGCCCAGTTGACTTCACACTCCAGGATGTCGGGCTCTAGGTGAGTGACCAAACTATCTTGGTTATCCAAGACCTTTTTTTTTTTTTATAGTTCTGCGTATTCTTGCCACCTCTTCTTAATCTCTTTTGCTTCTGTTAGGTCCTTTCTGTTTCTGTCCTATATTGTGCCCATCCTTGCATGAAATGTTCCCTTGGTATTTCCAATTTTCTTGAAGAGATCTCTAGTTTTTCCCTTTCTATTGTATTCTTCCATTTCTTTGCATTGTTCATATAAGAAGGCTTTCTTATCTCCACTTGCTATTCTTTGGAACTCTGCATCCAGTGGGTATACCTTTCCTTTTCTCCTTTCCCTTCTCTTCTTTTCTCAGCTATCTCTAAGGCCTCCTCAGACACCACTTTGCCTTCTTGCATTTCTTTTTCTTTGAGATGGGTTTGGTTACCGCCTCCCATATAATGCTGTGACCCTCCGTCCATAGTACTTCAGGCACTGTCCACCAGATCTAATCCTTGAATCTATGTGTCACCTCTATTGTAAAACCACAAAGGATCTGACTTAGGTCATGCCTGAATGGCCTAGTGGTTTTCCCTATTTTCTTCAATTTTAGCCTGAATTTTCCAATAAGAAGCTGATGATCTGAGCCACAGTCAGCTCCAGGTCTTGTTTTGCTGACTGTATACAGCTTCTCCATCTTTGGCTGCAAAGAATATAATCAATCTGACTTGGTGTATATAACCTATCTCTGAGTTAAGTAACCTAAAAGCAGAGGTGCTGAGCATTAGGAAGTTGTAGCCTCGGGGCCATGGTAAGTTGACAAACACTACATTATCCTAACTTTGGCCAAGTTAGATGCCAAGGTGGGTCACTGGCTATCCCTACTCTGCCTTTCAAGAGAACACAGAATTTAGTTCAAAATATATCTGTATGGACTTCCCTGGTGGTCCAGTGGTTAAGAATCCACCTGCCAGTGCAGGGGCACAGGCTCGATCCCTGGTCCAGGAAGATCCCACATGTCACGGGGCAACCAGGTCCTCGTGCTACAACTACTGAAGCCTGTGCGCCTAGAGCCCGTGCTCCACCACAAAAGAAGCCGCCGCAGCGAGAAGCTCTCTGCAACTTGAGAAAGCCCTCACAAAGCAACGAAGATCCAGTGTAGCCAAAAATAAAAATTAACTGGCCAATTAATTAAAAAAATAAATCTGTATATGCATATAACACATGCAAAGTTCATATACAGTAAATTTTTTGGATAACTCCTTCAATAAAATTTCTAATTTTCTTTCAAAAGACTAAGCTTTTGGCTCCTACAGTTTAGCCTTTGGAATGCTGCATCAGCATGATAAAGAAGGGGTAATACAGCTCAAGGGCAAAGGTTTTTTTCAGAGTTCAGGAAATGCATTCATGACTTGACTCCTTAATACAGCTTATCCATAACTAATCTGTATGAACGGAGTTGCCTAAAAGCACAGGACCTATTTCTCCAGGCACCTAAGCTCACCCAGGATATCTACAAATTCATGAAGGCAGTAATATAGTGGAAAAGGCGCAGTTTCCAAGAGCTGAGGTCTATAAAAGAGACGATGAAGTTTATTGATTACCTGGGGCCCAGTTCATCCTCACACCGCCAGGTGAATTCTCCAAAACTCTCATAGTGCTGGTTATAGTGGTAGAGGACTCGATGGAGAGTGGGGGAGCCCAGATCCAGGAGCGTGTTGTAGGCGGTCTGCTGCTCCTTCCCACTGGTATAGCCATTGAAGAGATTGTAGATCTTGTCTGCTATTTCTGACAAGGGGAGAAAAGGCACATAAATAAGATGTGTGCGTGTGTGTGCGCGCGCGCGCGCGCATGCACGTTAAGTTGCTTCAGCTGTGTCTGACTCTTTGTGACCCTGTGCACTGTAGCCCGCCAGGCTCCTCTGTCCACGGGGCTTCTCCAGGCAAGAAAACTGGAGTGGGTTGCCATACCCTTCTCCAGGGGAGTCTTCCTGAATGAGGGATTGAACCAGCATCTCTTATGTCTCCTGCATTGCCAGATGAGTTTTTTACTATTAGCACCACCAAGGAAGCCTATATATATATATATATATATATATATATAAGTGATTTGTGTGTATATATATATAAATGATTATAAATACAAGCATGTATGTGTATATATGCATGTAAAGGTGTATGTGGAAATATATGCATGTGTGTATGTGTGTGTATGATACTCAAAGAATACTGAACCTAAAGCCTGGAGAAAGTGGTTTGAGTAATTTACTTTATTTCTGCCCCATCGGGTTTCAGTTTTCTGTTCTATAAAATGAAAGGCTTCAAATAGAATCACTCTAAGGTCAACTGCAGTGATAATTTTCTTTGTCTTCACCCATGTTTCTTAAAAATACAGAGCCGGAGGCAAAAGCTCATAGATTGATACTTTATTGGCAAATGTAGTCCCAGGGAAGCAGAAAGGAGGATAGAGAGAAATGAGGCAAGAAAGGAGGCAGAGTAAAATATTAGAAATTGCTCAAAGGAACTGATGGTGATTTTGCAGGAGAATGTATGAAGCTACCCGGTTCCCACTAGTTCCTCCACGGGGAGAAAGGAAGAAGACTTTACACCCAGCTCCCATTCGGGATCTTTCACACTTGCTCCTGGGAGGCATTAACTCCCCTGCACCTCTAGGCTGCATAGCTTGGGTACAAATGGGATTCTGCAAAGCAGTGTGGAAGCCCTGAGCAGTGGGGAGCAGCATGTGGCTCAGGGACCAGGGGAGGCACGGCCAGGTCATGCCTCCAGCAACGTGAAGACCTGGAGCGGCTGCAGTGCCAAAGGGAACCTGAGCCTGTGACCACAGGAATGCAGGTCCTTTGCTAGGGCCACCCGGACAGCCGGGAAGGCAAGCTTGTGGTGCTGATCTGTGCTGACATGTGCATTGAGTCCAGTGCGTTCTGCAGTTCCAAATGAGTGATCTTTTGGTTTAATTTATACCCCTTAGATTTCTGCCTCCAAGGTATGCATTGGTAAGACCGAAGTTGGTGATGTGGCAAAGTGGCAGTGAGTTTGTGTAGCCTTGGCATTCTTTCTTATGGAGCTCAAAGCACTTTATCATTAAATATTTTCTCATTAGACCTGTCAGAAAGGACATTTGTTCACACTTCCTTCCTAAATAGCTGGGAACTGAGATCTGGAAAGCAATGCTTTGTCTTGGACTCAGAGTTAAATCTGGGGATGGAGAAACTAAGTTCTACGGGCTTCTGAGTCAGACTTTGCCCACTTGATCCCCTGTTGGCCAAAAAGCCCTGATTCATTGTAAAAATTTCAAAAGAATTCAAGGCTGCTGGTAATGATAGAGCCATTATTGTAAGAATTTTCTGGGTTGGAATGACTAAAATTTTTACCTCTGCCCAAACACTGCAATGATTTCATTTTTTATTCTATCCTGCTTATTGTCCAGGAGCCAGATATTACTTCTTTAGTGTCCTGAGTGGCCAGAATAAGGCTAGACACTGTAATAGATTCACAATTGTTAGCTCAATGGGTGAAATTCATGACTTTAGGAGTCATTTGATTCTACTTTGGGGGAGGGTTTCTGGTGATGTATCTCCAGACCAGGTTATACCAACCCATTAGCAGTTAAACCCTTGTAACCAGCATCTTTATCTGCAATAAAAATAATTTCAGTCCAGAAATTCATTTGGATTTTCAGGACTTTAAAATTCTCAGGTTGTTAAAGTTAGATCAAGAGGTAAAGTGGACAGTGATTTAGACTATAAAGATCTCTGGTATTTATTATATATTAATAGAATATAAAGAACATAAATAAAATTATATAGAATGTAAAGAGCTCTGGTATTTATTTGTTAACAGCCTATTGGTTGCCAAGAACATTACACCTGTGAATTTTAATCCTCACACCAGCACTGCACAATGATTATGAATGTTCTTGTCCTACAAATGAGGACAGTCACAAAGGCCAGGTTATCTGCCCAAGTTCGCATAGCCAGTGTGGACTGGAGTCAGGGTTGAAAACGTTATCTATCTCCCATTGCTTTCTTGCATCGACGCTCAGGGGATGGTAGTGTTTAACCAATTAAAATGCAGGAGGCAGGGGCTTGGGGGATGTTTTCTGGAGTGACTACTTCTGGCAGAGGACATTTCCCTGGCTGGCCCATAGATGCTTCATGAGAAAGAGTCAAGTCAATTTGCAGGGAGTCTGTCATTTCTGCAGTAGAAATGGAAAGAAGCAGAGGGACTATCCTAAGAGCTATGCTGTGTTCAATGGGAGGCGGGGAGTGTGCACTTAGAGAAGAAAGACCAATAGAGGAACAATGTATGATGAGATCAGGGCCCAGACAGGGAGGTCTGGGGTCCCTTCTCCCACCCTTTTTCTGATGTCAGTCTGTTCTTATTTCTGGTGATGGGACATGGCATCCCAGGCTCCGGCCCTGGTGGTAACATTCTGCTGAGGAACAGTGACGACTGAGAAGGTGTTTTCTGGCATATTTACTACTCTCCAACACAACAGTAATATCCAACTAAAGAAGGCCATTAGCATCAGCATTTGTGTCTGAGACCAGGTGAGATAGGCCCAGGTTCCATGATAAATCTCCTAAAACCAAGGTAACCTAACTCCAGGGTGTGCTTAAAAGCCTTCATCAGTAAATGGGATGCTATATTCAGAAAGATCTACATGCTAGTCTTCTAGAGACTGAGTATTTCTGGCTCTTCCTAGCTTCGCTGAGGGAATTTATGGATATTATTTCATTAGCTTTCATAGCTTCTGAGGAATTCACTAACTCAAAGAATGTTAAAGACTCTAAGGTATTTTTGGTTATCATTTACCCAGCTTTCAGCTTCCCAGAAGTCTTGAGCTATCCAAAATACATATGGGTCTTTCCTCTGTTGACATGCAGGGTGTTCAGGAATAGTTAAAATGCCAGTGAAGAGATGGCAACGTGTCAATATATGCAGCCTCATCACAAAAAGAAAAAAAAAGAGAGAGAAGGGAGTTAAGAACGCTTGGGCAGCAGAATAAATCAACAGGGCTGGGACTAAAGGTCTCAGACCCAAAGGTATGGTTTGAGAATAGGCACCAAGGCACCAAATGGAGTTGGGCTCCACTGGCTGTGTGACCTTGGACAAGTCACTTAACCTCTCTGGGTTTTAGTTTCCTTGTTTGTTCCATGAGGATCAATAACACATATCTTCCAAGAGTATTGTGAGGCTAAAAGTGATGATGAATGTAAAGCCTTTCTTTCTCATGATGTCTAGAAAGAGCAAGTACACATTTACTGACTAATTCATTCTAAAAAATTTTTAACTGAGTGCTTACCACATTCTTGACATTTTTCTATGTACTTGGGCTACATCAGGGAGAAACTTTGATAAAAGTTCTCATTTTATGATACAGTCTGGTGGTAGGACACATTCAATGAAGCAATAAACATAATACATAAGTAAAATATGGTGTGTTAAAAAATAAAACAGGAGAAGGAAGACTGGGAGTGCTGGATGGGGCATTGCAATTTTAAATATGAGGGAATCACTGGAAAGATGACAATCAAGCTGAGGCTTGGAGAGGGAGAGAGAATGAGCTGGGGACATCTGGGCAGAGCAGATCAGGGAGAGCAAACACCAGCACAGAAGCTCCCCAGCTATGATGGGCAGCAGATCTGAAAAAGGCGGGTCACCCATGGTGTCTGGAAGTAAGGGAGAGAGAGAGCTGGACAAAAGTAGATATTATTTTTAAAAATCACTGTTACTGGTTCTCTACTTGATCATGCTTTCCCCAGTGCCATAAGACAGAAATTCAAACACAGGAGTCCAAGAGCGGGGCAGGAGGAAATACTCTTATTTAAATGAAAAGGAGTGACTCACTCCAAGGGCAGGAGGGAGCTTTCTTATCCCCCAGCAGTGGTTGTTCTTTTTACTAAGACATCCTGGGAAGCATCTATCCCTTCCGCAACGGCTTCCTTGGCTGCTGTGATGAAAGTCTCCTGAATGGAGGTCCTAAGTCATCAGTTTCATTATTTTGGTGGGGAATTACCTAAAAGCCCAGTCTGTCCCCACACTGAAGTAACTAACTGTGGAATTCCATGTGAAAACTTGAGGGCTATGAATCCCAACTGGCTCTCCATCTCTGTCATTCTTGTGTGCTGTGTTTAGTGATTCAGTTGTGTCCGACTCTTTGCGACCCCATGGACCGTAGCCAACCAGGCTCCTCTGTCTGGGGATTCTCCAGGTGAGAATACTGGAGTGGGGTTGTCATGTCCTTCTTCAGGGGATCTTCCCAACTCAGGGATCAAACTCGAGTCTCTTGCTTTGCATTCTTAGCACTGTCCAAATTGCAAAGTCCCCTCCCCCACATCCTCCAAGTCTGTTTGTTCTCTCCCCCACCTTTCTCTCTCTATGCTGCTCTGTGCTTCCTTCATGCCAGGGATTCTCAAACCGGAGAATTAAACTTGATTCACAGCCAGGAAGGCTTGTGAAAGCCCAGGTTTCTGGTTCCCACTGGAGTTCCTGATCCAGTAGTTCTCGGATGGAACCTGAGTGTCTGCATTTCTAACGAGCTCCCAAGTGATGCTGCTGCTGGTGGTCTGGACCACTCTTTGACCACCACTGTCCTATACTAACTCATTCTCTCGAAACTTTACTTCCTCTGGGACCAGCACGGTTACATGGCAACCAACGCTCCATTTGCCCTTGACCTTGGCTCACTCTTCCTTCCCTCCATAGCCCTATGTGGGCTGAAACCTGCAGAAGGCCCCTCCCCCAGATGTCTGCGTGTCTTCCTCCTTCACCTGCTTCCCAGCCCATCCTAGGTGAAATCCTACCCTCTGCACCTCTTAAACCATCCCCCTGCTCTGCCTGTATGTCTCCATAACATATGTCAGTAAATACTGACTCAGTATTTATGCCCCCCCCCCCTTTTTTTTGGTTTTTTGCTTTGTCATCCCTGCTTAAATATAGTCTCCATGAGGCAGGGGATTTCCCGCTCCCCCCACCCCCACCCCTGCCCCGCCCAAAGCCTAAGTCAGATATTTAGCAAGGGCTTGAAATAGGTTGTTTTATTTGATAAATTCAGAAATCTGATTACAGAATCCTTGAGAATAGATTCTGAGCCTTGTTCTTTTTGTTTCTTTAGCATCTAATACCAGGGTGTGTTATTAATGAATCAATGGCTGTGGAAGTAGCAATGAAGAAATGGATAGGATTTGTGTTTGGCATCAGGAGAGGAGGATGGATGTTGGAAGAAAGATGGATCAGAACCAGCCTTTGCTTAGTGAAGCCACATGAAGAAATCCTGTAAGCCTGCACCCCAACCAAGAGACTAAGTTGATCTTACTACTGACCATAGCCTTTCCTGCCAGGAGAAGGGTGGTTTCACTGGTAGAAACTTATTTGGTCAAAGGCTTTACAGTCATGAGGTGGTAAAATTCTTCATAGAAGAATTCCTGGTTTAGGAAAATGATCATATAAGAGTCTGGGTTTCTGTTAGATAATTAGGAGCTGAGGTTATGCTCTGGGTCACTTAAAAGGTAATTCCCATTTGTTCCTAGTTGTAAACTCCACCCAAGTGAGTTATATTTATGATCGCCATCTTGGTTTGAAGACGGCAAAGCATATATATATATATATTTTTATAATGGCTAGGCCAGTACTAATTTGCAAGGATGCCCTTAATTAGTCTAATTCATTAATCTCCACACCTGCCCTGTACAGGACTCCCTCCTGGCTGAAGGATAATGGGACCTGGGAACACTATTTCATCCTCTCAGCATTAAATTGCCTCTTGTCCTCTCAGCTGGTCTGCTGGGGTTTCAGAAAGTCTTCTTTGCCAGGGAGCACAAATGATCAGAAGCATATTTTGATATGGGTACCAGAATTAACACATAGAAGCCCCACAGAGAAATAGTACAGTGGTCTCTCCCTGGCTGGTTAGTCTACCTCGTGTATGTGCCTAGTCGCTTCAGTCATGCCCAAGTCTTTCTGACCCCATGGACTGTAGTCTGTCAGGCTTCTCCATCCATGGGATTCTCCAGGCAAGATACTGGAGTGGGTTGCCATGCCTTCCTCCAGGGGATCTTCCTGACCCAGGGATCAAACCTGTGTCTTTAATGTCTCCTGCTTTGGCAGGTGGGTTCTTGACTGCTAGCGCCACCTGAGAAGTCCCACTCTTTATTCCAGAGTTGCTCTATCCATTTCTTCCTGCAGGTGGCATTATGAGGCATCTCGCCTACCTGCTTATCACCCACTGATGTCAACCAGACCACTGCCTATTCAGCAAGGAAGTCCAGGGTGCCTGCCGCTGCCAGCAAGTACATTGGCAAAGTCTCCAAAATGGAAAGAGCTGGGGCACCTTCTCACCACCTGTCTCTGCTCTGGCTTGGAGTAAGAAATCAACAGATGATGAAGTAAGGGTGCCGTGGGTCCTCCCCAGTCTCTCATCTAAGGATGTTCCACCCCAGATTATATTTTTACCATGGACAGATTTCTTAGATGTTCAAACTCATTCTGTCCACACCCTACAAGCCAGGCAGTATTCACTCCAGAGAGAAGCACATTGGTCTTATACTTAAAGGTCTCGATTCAGCCATAACATCTCAGTGAAGACCAACAGTCCTGACAGGGGGAATTATTTTGATATATAGCTTGAAAACTATTTCCTAATAGAGGTCTTTTCTTCATTAGTATTGAGAGACAAAGGAAGGGTTTCAGTCTTTTACATAATAACCCTCTAAATATCTAATTTAACATTATAAACAAAATGGGAATTACCACAGAATAAGAGGGAGGAAGGACAATTTGGAAGCTTGGGATAGACACACACTAGTATATATAACATAGATAATGAATAAAGACCTACTGTACAGCACGGGGAACTCTATCAATAGTCTGTAATAGCCTAAATGGGAAAAGAATCTAAGGAGTGGATCTGTGTATATGTGTAACTGATTCACTTTGCTTTACACCTGAAACTAACATGACATTGTAAATCAACTCTACTCCAATAATTTTTTTTTAAGTTACATAAATTTACTTATTGAACTCTCACTAGAAACTTATTATCTAGGGTATCACAATCCCCACCCCATTTTACAGAGTAATAAGCCGAGGCATGGAGTGAAATAACCTGCTCAAAGTCAAGTAGTTAGATGGCAGAACAGAAACTTGACCCTGCATGGTCCGACTCCACAGTCTAAGTTTTCTGGAACCAGTCGGTCAGCATGCTGCTTTCTGAGTGTTAGGGACACAACTGTGACAAAGAGAGACCAGAACTCTGCTCTCATGAAGCTCACTGACTAATGAGGTAGACAGGCATTGAATAAGGCATTATAATAACAAACTGAGGTAAGTGTTCTGAAGGAAAGAAACAGGGTACTATGAGGGCATCGAGCAGTGGCCCTCCTCGGAGCAGGGACACTTATTCCGAGAACTGTAGACTGAGGAGTTGATCAGTGAAGGGGTGGGGCTGGAGCACACTTGAGGTCAAAAGCCCAACATGGGCAGAGCCTCCGTGCTGGAAATGGTGTCTTGGAGAGAGGCAGTGAGGCTTCAGAAAATACAGAGATTGATGGGGAGCAGGGGCAAGAAGAAGCTGGAGAAGTGGGCATGGGCTCCTCTATTTAAGTCCTAATATGCCTGATACATCGGAGAAGGCAATGGCACCCCACTCCAGTACTCTTGCCTGGAAGGTCCCACGGATGGAGGAGCCTGGTGGGCTGCAGTCCATGGGGTCGCTAAGAGTCGGACACGACTGAGCTACTTCACTTTCATTTTTCACTTTCATGCATTGGAGAAGGAAATGGCAACCCACTCCAGTGTTCTTGCCTGGAGAATCCCAGGGATGGGGGAGCCTGGTGGGCTGCCGTCTGTGGGGTCGCACAGAGTCGGACACGACTGAAGCAACTTAGCAGCAGCAGCATACCTGATACATATTTTGATCTTCATCACAAAAAGAATGGAAACCCGTTAAAGGGTTGTAAGAGGAGGCATTAAAATGATCAGATTTCTGTGTTGAAAATAACTGTGCTTTTAGCATGCCATGCATGTTTAATGAGGTAGTAAATGAAAGTCCTTCCCTTTCGGAAGTTGTAAAGTGCTAAACATCAGGGATCCTAATTAAGTAGATCTAGGGTTTCCCTAGAAGGCATAAAAAGAAGAGGGCAACAAAAGATGAGATGGTTGGATGGCATCACCAATGCAATGGCCATGAAACTTGGGCAAACTCCGAGAGACAGTGATGGACAGGGAGGCCTGGCGTGCTGCAGTCCATGGGGTTGCAAAGAGTCAGACATGACTTGGTGACTGAATAACAACAACAGGCCCTCCCTGGTGATCCAGGGGTGAAGAATCCACCTTGCGATGCAGAAGACCCAGGTTCAATTCCTAGTCCGGGAAGATCCCACATGACTCAGAGCTGCTAAGCCCACAACTGCTGAGCCCAAGCTTTAGAGCCGGAGAGAAGCAAACACTGAGCCCGTATGCGCAACCATGGAAGCCTGCAAGCCCTAGAGTCTGCTCCACACCCAGAGAAGCCCCCACAGTGAGAAGCCCACGCACCACAGCCGGAGAGCAGCCGCCGCTTTCTTCAACTAGGAGACCCAGCATAGCCAAAATAAGTACATAACTAAAATATTTTTAAAGAAAAATAAAGTAGGTCTAGGTCTCTCTTCCCAGTGTGACTTTGCATCACCGTGGCATCACCCCTTAAACATTGTGGGGTTATGTCAACTCATAACCAACTTGAGGCAGCTGGAGTCAAGTGCCACAGTTAAGGTGATTTGAGGGGTATCACTGGCCAGCTTGGCAAGAAAACTTCTCTTATCAAAACCTGTGCAACCTAAACTTCTAACGTCAGTCACCATTTCTGTTAATATGCACATGCTATTGCTCCATCAGCAGTCCAAGTGCTAATAGATATTGGTAGTTGATCAGATCACTTTAACTAGTGCCAGGGCCCTGCAGAAGGGGTGCCCAGAAGGGTGAAAGGCTGGTTGTGGAGGGAATGGAATAAACCTCAGAGCGAGAGACGCTATCCAGACACCAGGAAGCTTCATGAGAAGCAGCAGTCAGAAATGTGTTATTTGTAAAATAGATGTTGACTGAAAACCCAACTCTTCCTAACTGACAAGGGCTCATTCTGGTGCACTGAAAAAGGACAATTCTTTACCAAAGAACTGATCCATAACAACTCCAAACTACAGAATGAAGATTTTGACACATCTTTTGTAGGAGGGAGTCATACAGCAATGCATTCTAAATCTGTAGTCTTCCTTTACTGTAATTCAAAATAAACTTCCAGATGTACAAAAAAAGACAGGAAGAGGGTAAGGAAGCTGATCAGCATCCTGAGGGCAGAGGTCTCTCTGACGCAGCGAGCACCTGACATCATGTCCCTAAGCACCTGGTGTACTGCTGTGGGTATCTGGGGCCTTCACCAGTGTCTGCTACGCTCCCTGACTTACAGGCCATGTGGAATACCAGGGCGCAATGCAGATTTCCACATCAGAGGCAGAAGCTGAGGCGTTCCTGCAAAGGAGATGCTCCACTCTTGAGCCTTGAATTCTCCCCCTTCCCCGCAGAACTCCAGGCTGTTCTCTTTGGACTCCCTTGCTCCCCCTTTCCCCAAGGTGAGGGGAGGTCCCCAGAGCATCCCTCAGCAGACTCTGATGGCCTCCACGTCTCTTACCTTGGGCTTTGACATCATCCACCACAGGGCAAGGGGTCTTCACGATCACATCACTTGGCCTGGAGCGTCGTCCTGTGTTGTCCACGCCCCACAGGGTGAACCTGGCAGGGAGAGGAGGGCATCAACAGAGAGAATTCACGGGGTTCTGGCTGACAACCAAGCCTTGCCTGGATGGACGGGTTTCCCCCGGCTGCTCTCGCCACCCAGTCATGCACTTACTACCATCACCCAGGTCATAAAGTATGCAGTATAGAGTCTTTTACTACTTCCTGGCGGGTCCTGGGCTGTCATTTGCTGCCTTGAGGATATTGCATGATAGCAACCATCATGGCACAGGGCAGTGTTTCTCCAAGTGGGGTCCCCGGACTAGTAGTATCTCCAGGAAAGTGGATAGCAATGAAAATCCTCTTACCCCACACCAGAACTACTGAATCAGAAACTCTAGGCATGAGGACAAAATCTGTGCTATGATAAGCCTTCCAGGTGACTCTGATGCCTGTTACATCCTGACAACTACTGAGCTGAGGAAAAGATGGAAACAGATGGCTTGACGTGGGTCTGAAACCTCTACTCCCTGAAAATAGAGTTGTAGTTAACTCCTCTGGGCTTTCTTTTCCCTCTCTATGAAATGGGGATGATAATAAAATTGCTTGCAGATCACTGTGAAGATGAAATGGCATAATAAAGCTCAGAAATACCTAACATAGTACCTGGCGCCCAATGATACTCCTATCAATTCTGTTCTGTCCATCTTGGGCTCAGTTGAGGCATTTGTGCCAAGCACTGAGGACAGTTTTACTCTTTAAAGTCAGAAGTGAAACAGCCAGAGTCAAGAGGTCCTGACTTGCCTGTGACTGAACCCTCTATTTCCTACATGCGACTCCTTCTGATCCATGGAGATGCTACCAGCCATGGACCAGGAGGCCAAAGTGGAAACCTTATGCTACCCTTGGCATTGAGAAGATGTGGTTCTAAGAGCCCACTCCACTCTTCAACACATACACACAGACACAGACACACACAGACACACACACTCCAGAAAGAGGATAGAGATCCGGCCATCAGAGGCTCAGTGTAAAATTTCCCCCTCGGGTGATGGAGCCGGATGCAGAGGAAAAAGCACCACCAGGCTCTGCTACTCAGAGTTTGAATATAACCATGACGATCACCCCTGGTGTCAGTGCCCAGGGCCTCTAACAACTAATCTAGTGAGTCTAAAGCCAATCATTAACACTGCTTTTCTTGTCTCTTCTCTTTTGCTCTGTCTCCCTGGGAGGTTGCATTTATTGGCAATTCTGGATCTTCTTTCCTCTGGGCAGAGCTGCAGGGAGGAAGAGAAGTGAGAAGAAGAAAGAGGCCCCGAGACAGAGGGGCCTGGGTACCTGTTCAGGTAAATGAGCCTCAGACAGCTGAACCGGTGAGGCAGAAAAGAAATGGGAATTGCCTAAAGACTCTGCCAGGAAATACATGATTCTCTCGGCAGAGAAAAGACAGCCTTGCATCTATGACTGCCTCCCCACTGAGAAACCTGGGAAATGGTCAATGTTAAGAACCTGTGTGTCCTGATGTGCTGTTTTCCCTCCCTCTGCCCTCCCCAGGCTCAAGCTGGAATCCCACCCCGCCGGCTGTGCAGGATCGCCCCACCTCTTTGCTGTCAATCAAACAAGGACCAGGTGCTTGGCTTTCCCATCTTATGTGCACAAGTGACTCTGTCAATTCTACTGCCCTCTGCTTCTCGCCTTGCTCCTTAGTTCGGGTCTACCACCTTGCCTGGTATTAAACCCCTCTGCCACCCTGATCCCAAACCCAGGGGCTGGCTGCCCTTCTCCCCCACCATCCCTCTCCTCCTAGATCTGAGCCCTTCGCATCCAGGCCCACACTCTGGGCTGCCTGGATCCCTAGCAATGGCAGCCCCCATAAGTTTTCATCGTTCCTTCTAGACCCTGCAACACACAAACACAGGATCAGCCTCTTGCAACTATTTCTAGAATTGTGACTGATGTCACCAAACCTGAAGCCGGCACATCTGATCTGCCCTTCTGGTACCTGCTCTGTTTTCCAGTCTTATCCCCACAACCTGGTCTCAGGCCAGGTCTCACCTTCCTTCTCTGCCCTTCTGCTCTAGATTGTCTTGAGCTGTTTGTCAGGGATGGGCCCAGAAGTATACAGTGCAGACTGCAGACCTGCACCCCAGTTTCAGGGACTCCCACATGGATGCATTTCCCCTCGCCCTCATGTGCAGACTCTTCCCTGACCCAATTTCCAGCTGTCCCTTCTCACCAGAGTCAGGAAAGAGGAAGTCCTGTTCTCCGTGAGGTCAATGCACAGCTGCCAGCAGTCACAGGACTGCTAGCATGGGCCTGGCCCTGTGCCCTGCTCTTACCACCAGGCTCTCTTTCTTCACGGGCCCCTCCCCAACTGTGTGTCTGAGCCTACTTCCTGAACCCCCGCCCTGAGATCCAGTTTGCCTGATGTCCCATCCTCTGTAAGATTGCTCTGCTTCGTCTTCTCCCGTCCACCTCCCAGGGTCCTGAGGATCGCCTTAGGACTCCAGGTCAGGGCTAGCATCTTGCTACCTGCTGATGGGCCACGTGATGCTGTCTGCCTGAATATTTACAGGCTTAGGGGTCACTTGCCCTGGATTGTTGATAGTGGGTTCCAGCCATCTCTTGTGGCATACCTTACTTAACCTTGAACCCTTGGTTTCTAGCAGTTTCCCTGGAATGAATCACCCTAAGTCTCAGGTAGCACAGGGCTGTCAGATGGATGCTTTCTCTCAGTGCCTTGGATGCAGTTAATCCTCACCCCACCCGACTTGTCCCATCCCTCTAAGTTTCACTTTGTGCTTCATCCTGCTCTGAGTTCTCACTAAGTCTACTGGATTCTGGGCTGGGATGAAATTGTGTGTGCTGCATTTAATCCTCATTACTCTGACTGGGCATTTAGTATACAATTTAGGGTCTTAAGCCCTTATCATTTTTAATAGCAAAGCAAGGTATTAGGAAAGGCAATGCTTCCCCACATGCTTCTAAATAGAGAAGACTCTTGGCCTAAGAGACCGTCCTCAGTGGTCCTGGCTCTCTCAGTCCTGGAGGGACCCTGAGGAGTAGCCAGATTACTTTTACTATTGAAGCAAGCTTGGAGAACACTTCATGCATTTCAAGTGGAAATGTCATGTGCGGTTACTTCAGGAAGTCTTCTCTGTTCATTGTCAGCGTCATCGTTTCTACTTTTGGACACTGGTAGGACAGTAAGTAGCTGGAATCAGTGGGAAGAAGAGATAAGCTCTGCTCCCAGCCTGGAGGGCTGATGTGTAAGTGCATCTACTGCCTTATCCAGAGCTGCTGGTCCCTTTCCACTGCTGCCTGCCTGCTGGGATTGCTCAGTCTGTTGTTAGAGCCTGTATGATGACACGTGTATTGTGTGTGTGTATGTGTGTGAACCAACGCAGCCCTGTCCTGGCTCCAGGGCTCATGTTTTAAAGGACTGAAACCTGATGTGCAACGAGCATCCTTGGGCTTCCTGCTTAGGGCTGACTGCCTCTATCTGCAACTTTCACCCTTGCCCCCTCCAGGGGTGCTGGTTTCTATAGATGGCTCCAAATCCACCCCCTCTTTCTGAATTATCTGTTCACCGTCTCATTCCCCACCCTCCAAAAGCAGCGGTTCTCCTGTGGGCACACACTGCGATGGGGGTGGTGGGCTACAAGGCTCAGGAGTCATCTCCCCCTCTGGCCTCAGTTTCCTCGTGTGTAAAATGATGAGGTTGGACCAGACACTCCCTTTTAACCAGGGATTCTTAGCTGTTTTTGTACTGTAGGCCTTTCTCAGGATAATGCTTTTCCAATGCTTTAAATAAAGAGGGCAGGATGACAAAGTGAGCCAGTTATACTGAAAGGATGTTCTACCTCTGTGGACCTCAGGTGAAGAGCCAGCTTTGTGCTTTAATGTGAATAATAAGATCATGCTTGATCCTTCCAGTAGCCTGGGCTGTCTGGGAGTGAGATGCAGCGAAGAAAGTGCAAACCTTGATTCAGTTCTTCACCACCCACCACTCCCAGGCGACAAGCTATGTGATTCAGAGGAAGCTACTCAGTGTTGCTGAACTCCATTTCCTCAACTATAAAATCGGAACAATAACCCTAACCTCACAGGGTTGGAGGGTTCCCAGAAACACCTACATGTAATGAAGGTGCTGTAAATGAAGGCTGCCTTCCCCTGTATTACAGATAAGGAAAGAGCTGCAGAAACGTTGTGTCCCACTCCATCACTCATAGGCTAGAAACAAAGCCAGGTGTGGGGCCCGTGTGTTCTCAGGTCTTAATGCAGGGCTCCTCTCCTTACGCCAGGGACTGATGCTCTGGTTCACTTGATGGTTCTGCAGAGAGGAGCCTCTCTCCCAGGCCTGCCCGCGTGCTCTCTGCATGTGATCTGCAGCGCCACCTAGTGGAAGTTGGCTGTTTCTTTTCCCCTCTGGCTCCTGCAGTCTCATCATTTCTTTTGCAATCAACCTTGACAGACGGTTTGTGTTTTACGAGACTTAACAGGGAGACACTGTAAGCTCACCCAGGATAGCAGAGTTGGAGAAGGCATCAGACTCAGGTCTTTGATCAGGAAATGTAGCCAGACCAAGGCCAACATGAGGAGGGTCCCAGGGTGGGTAAGGACTGGCACTCCTAACAACCATGCCAGCCTCACTCTCATAGGAGTCTTGAATTCTGAATTAACAGTTGTAACTTAGTGACAGGAATTATTGAGACCTCATTATATATGGGAATTCCAGTTGCACCGAGTTTGAGGCATTTCCAGTGGGTTAGGTGTTCCATATTTCCAAATTTTTGTTCCTTGTATTGGTTCCTCCACTAATGAAGGACGTGCATGCTCAGTCACTCAGCTGTGTCAGTTCTTTGCAATCCCATAGACTGTACCCCGCCAGGCTCCTCTGTCCATGGGCTCCTCCAGGCAAGAATACTGGAGTGGGTTGCCATGCCCTCCTCCAGGGGATCTTCCCATCCCAGATATCAAACCCTTGACTCCTGCATCTCCTGCATTGACAGGAGGAGCCTTTATCACTGAACCAAGGCTGCCAAACCACAGGCCAGCTAATGAGAATCCTGAGTAGACTTGTCTTTGTCCTACTATTACCATTTATGTCTCTCTATATTTTCCAGCTCCTCCAGAATATCACTTCATCAGCCCGGCCCCTTGGTTACATCTCTCTTTCCTGTACTGAAGATATTCAGCCTGAGCACGGAAGTTCATTTTGCAATCCATGTCACTCACATTTCCGGTGCTTTTCCTCTTTGAACTATTTCACTGTGGAAATAGAAATGACTTATTCTGGAAACCTTGACTCTTCTCATGACCTCATCTGTAAACTGCTAAATGTTTTTCATACTGATGGGGTCAAAGGGTCCCAGAACTACATCACTATGAATTCTGCCTTCATCCCCCAACGTTCCCATCATGACTTAGATTCCATCACTATCTCTCCTCTTTTGGTGTCTTTTATGTCTGCTTCGAAAATACTTCACAGTTGTTCCCAGAGCACAGAGGGAAACAGGGAAGAGCTACCAGCAAGAATAGAGCTGGTCCAAGTGCCACAAGATAGGAGCTCGCTTTATTTTCTTTGAAGAAGGACCATCTCTCACCTCTATAAAACTATTTCAATGTGACTCAGGCTACCTTTTTTTTTTTTTTTTTTTAAAGCAGAGCTCTTGGTATTCTATTCCTTTCCTCCAGAAAAAAAAAAAAAAAAGATAATAATATCCTCTGACTTTCAGCATTCACTTTATTCTCCTGAGTTCACTTTCTTCTAGCCCCTTTCTTCACCATCTGTTTCCACCCCATCGTCTCCTGGCCGCTCATCATCACACCTCTTCACCTCTGCCCTTGCTGTTTCCTCCGCCTGGTGTGCCTTTTCTAACATGGCGCGACCTACTGCAAATCTGCACAACCCAGTCCAGACGACTTCCACTCTACTTAGAATGAATCACAACTTTCTTTTCTCTTCTACGACATGTTCTTTGCTCTTTTATATCTAGCTTTTATTTCATTCAGCTTGATGTTAAAGCTAGCTGTTTATATGTTTCTCCTCTGTGTTGCAAATTAGGATGGGATTACATTATCTTTTTTGATCCTCCCCTTCCAGTGTTTAGAAGGTCCCCTATAATGCTAGGGCTTCCCTGGTGGCTCAGATGGTAAAGAATCAGCCTGCCATGTGGGACACCTAGGTTCGATACCTGGGTCAGGATGATTCCCTGAAGAAGGATATGGCAACCCACTCCAGTCTTCTTGCCTGGAAAACACCATGGTGGGCTACAGTCCACGGGGTCACAAAGAGTCAGATACGACTAAGCAACTAACACACAGACACACTATAATGATGACTGAGACAAGATTTGGAACACTTATATTTTCCAAGTCTCTAAAGGGGCTCAAGTAGTAAAAAGGAACGAGCTAAAAGTCTGGGGGTGTTCAAGGCAAGGAATAATGAGGTGGGTGGGTGTCACTCACATGTAGATGGTGTCGGGTTCCAGGCATCGGATGATCAAAGAGATTGTGGTGAGCTGCTTGTCTGGGACCTGAGAGGGCATCGCACAAGGAGACTTCGCTCCGGAGATGATGTCGTCTACGAAGCTTAGCACCGTTTCTGCCCAGAACAGCAAGGAATAGAAAAGGCATGAGAAACAGTGATGGCCAAGCAATGTCTGGGGATAATCAACTCCATGAAAACTTCATATGCAAATCATTTGGTCCCCCATCTTCTTTTTTTTAAATTAATTAATTTATAGATTTCCCTTGGACTGCAAGTCATTCCTAAAGGAAATCAGGACTATAAGGAGATCAAACCAGTCATTCCTAAAGGAAATCAGTCCTTAATATTCATTGGAAAGACTGATGCTGAAGCTGAAGCTCCAATACTTTGGCTACCTGATGTGAAGAACTGACTCATTGGAAAAGACCCTGATGCTGGGAAAGATTGAAGGCAGGAGGAGAAGGGGATGACAGAGGATGAGATGGTTGGATGGCATCACCAACTCAATGGACATGAGTTTGAGCAAGTTCCAGGAGTTAGTGATGGACAGGAAGGTCTGGTGTGCTGGAGTCCATGGGCCACAGAGAGTTGGACATGACTGTTTGACTGAACTAAGCTGAATTTATTATTTTTTAAATTTTTGGCTGCACCCAGGGGCATGTGGGATCTTATTTCCCCAACCAGGGATAGAACTTCATATCTCTGGCATTGGAAGGTGGAGTCTTAACCCCTGGACCACCAAGGAAGTCTTGGTCCCTCCCTGATCTTCTTAAATTCCTAGTAGGGAAAGGAGATCTAGAAGGAATGATCTCTTCTGAGTGATTCACACCTAACTAATCAGTTTGGAGCCATTTGTCCAGAGTTAGTTCAGAAACAACTAAGGCAAGATGGACCCAGCATACCAGCGAGCCCTTTTATAACATGCTCTTGGCTCGGGCGGAGAACATCTGTTCTGCTCAGTGGTCACTACCAGACCTTCACAATACCTGTGCACACCAGAAGAAGCAGTAGCCAGCTCTCCATGCCCGAAGGCAGTGCATATGTTCCTAAGCCTCCGTGATAGTTTCACCAGAAGTTATCTACCCCGAATGAGACCACCCTGCCAGTGCCCATGTTCATGCATCAGTTTTAGGAATGATTTATGTTGACCTCTCTCTATGTGTAGAGAGTAAATACTGAGGCATGAAACATTTTTCACAGGGTATTTCCACTCTTTTAACACTTTCCTCTTCCAGCAGGCCCTGGCAAAAGCAGGTCCTTGCTTTAGGACAAGCAAAAGGATCTTTTGCTTGCTTGCTTTAGGACCTGGCAAAAGCTTGTCCCTGCTTTAGGACAAGACACAGGGTAATAAGCACATCTGTTTCTACATGCTTTTGCCTGGATGGGGTGGGGAGTGGGGGTTACTTCCCCCCCCCCACCTCCGCCAAAGGGATTTTATTTTTTTTTCCTGTAATCATGGCAGTGGTTAACACAGAATTATTTCCTAATTGTGGCCCAGGATAACTAGCATATTGTATTGTTGTTTCTTTGTAAGTGTGCCTGGAGGCAATGAAACGGACACCTCTTACATAAACAAAGAGGAAAACAAAATCAAAACAAGACTCTGTCAGCTACTCACTATGCAAAAACTCTTAAATGGGGAAGACGACTGCTGCTGCTTCGCCCTGCTCTTCCCACGTGACCCAGGGATCCTGGGGACCTGGGGCAAAGGCAGGAGGCAGGACATTTTCCTTTTCTCTTTGCTACCTTGGATCAAGATGAGCCTGCCCAGGGGTAGATGCTCACCTGTCTCCACTTTGGAGTGGTCCATCCTGTCAGTGACCTTCTCTTGACGGATGAGGTAATCTACAATTTGCACCCCGATTGGAGGCTCTGAATGTTCCCACTCCAAGACCACAAGGGTGCTGCTGGGCTCGTGAACCGTGGACAGTCTCAGCCTGAGTGCAGACAGGAACAAACATGAGACAAGGACCCAGCCCAGACCTGGGATGTCTCCGGATACCACTGCTGGCCACCTTCCCAATTGTTACATGGTAAACTCTCTTTTTTCTAACTTTTCTTGACGAGCCACTAAAATGATGTCTTTGAGGGCCTGTCTCCTTGACTAAAAAGTAAAGATTCTCGAAGGTCCTTAAAGTCTATGTTTTGTTCATCTAAGGGCCCATTACAAATTGGGAACTCAACATTTATTGGTAAATAAATAAGCGGGTGAGTCAAAGATGAATGAATACTTATATCGCACAGGGTTAGTGGAGAGGGCCTTTGGAGTAACACATTATAGGCTTGAAAATATAATTTCTGGATTTGCTCTTGAAAAATAAGAAAATGTGCCTATAAGACTCATACCAAGGCCCGCTGAAGGTATTATCTGGGAGAATCCTGTATTAAGAAGGACAGTCGGCTCAGCTTCGAGAACATTACAGGATCTGCCCTGCTGGGGGAACCCTGGCTTCCCCTCTTGCTATGGGGACTGACATCTGCTCAGTTTGGAGGTCATGTTTACAGGGGACTTTACTGGGCCAGAGAGAGCTGGACACATGTCAAGTTCTCCTTAGGGCGATGGCCTGCATCTGCAAACTCAGGTTCTGATTTCAGTTTCTATCTTTGCTGTTGGGTTTCTGTGAAGATCCTGATTCCTGATTCCAGTCTTTCATCGCTTTTCCCAATTCACTGGCTCCTCATGTCATGTCAGTTGTCCATTTTGACCACTCTTTGCCACCTCATCCCTGTTTGTGCATGGCAGAGATTCAAGAAACACTACTGACATCCACTGGTATGGATTTTCTAATGATCCAAGAGGTTTCAATTCTCTGTCTTTGTTCTGACTTCATGTGTGTGCTGTAGGTTTCTCACTTGCTTCTTGTCTTTGTTCCTTCCTAGACCACTGGCTTCGGGGAGTTTTCCCAGTTCTTGATCACACCAGCCTCCTTCCCTTACATGTATTTCTGCCATTTATTCCCAACCTTGACTCCTCTATCTCATGACCACCCATAAGCAAGGCCCTCTAGTCTCTGCTGAGTTCAAAGATGTGTCACTGGTCTCAAGGATTCCCAGGCAAGGTCGTGTAGACGGATCACACCAAAGCAATGTTCAATTTCAATTCAACAAATGTTTATTAAGCACCCATTACTTGTAAGAATATGCTTGGTGCTGAGGATGCCCAGGCCAGCTCCAGTCCCTTCTTCTATGGAGTGGTTGCCAGACCAACATACAATTATACATGTGATTGTAATCACATGTGAGAAGAACTCTAACAAGAAATCATGGGAGACTGTGGGAGCAACAGCAAGGAATTCAACTGGTGGGGAAATAATACAAACCACATGCTCTTCAGTGGCTTACTAGGAAGGAGTGCATAGTTTGCATATGACAGTAAAGATGGAGCAGAACCAAAACAGTGCAAATACTGACAAATTCATTAATTAGAATCATATGCACAGGGCTATTTTGAAGGAAAAAAGCATTAGGAAGCTTCAGTAACAAAGGCTTACTGAGGATTCAGAATCTGTGAAAATAGGGACCAAGGCTGTGGACTCTACCGAGAAATAGGACTGTGTATGATTTACACAGGCTTGTGTAGAACTAGAGTGCATCTCTATATCCAACTACTGATAAAAATTCAAGAAATTAGGGTCTGGTGATGGGAGAAGTGATTAGAGTTGACAAGGAAAGCAAAATCCTTAATAGACTTTCCTGTTTATGGAAATTTAGCCCAATTTGATTTTTTGCTGTGACATTTAGTCAATGCAGCTTTAGAAATGAAATCAGCTCACACTAATAACTGGATTTTGTGTCCACCTGATGATAACAATTTGGTGGCTTCAGTATTTCAAAGGTAGCTGTTTTAATTGGTGAATCAGTCTAGAAGCACCATGTTTTAGGGTCTCCCTTTCTACCAAAAGAAAGAGCTTTTACTCATAATGAGCTTGATTCCCGTTGAGCTAAGAGGCCCAAGTCATGGCTATAAAGAGCAAGAAGCCAGTGGCTGGTGTGTCTAAAATCACCCAAATAGAAAAGACCTAAGGAAGGAGGCATCGGACTTGTAATGACCCTCCACCCCTGTGTTCTGGTTCTCGGTGTTCTTCCGGCTAGGTCCCGGCCCTCTAACGCTCCCCGAACTTGCATGGAACAGACCAGAGGGCAGGGTGCACCCAGGCCAGCCTCTCACGTGCGCGTTTCCTCCTTCCCTCTTGCTCCCACTTCCTCAGTCCTCCAGTTACCAGGCCCTGATCCCCCCTCTGGGCTCTCTTTGCCTGACAGTTCACGGGGCCTGGCTTCTCTAGTTTGCCTGCCCAGCCCTATTTAGTAGACACAGTATTTCTGGGCCTCACTGCCATCGTTGAAACTAACAGGGGCTCCTGCCCTTTACATGAGTCCAGCCACTTCTGTTCAGCCTTCCTCGGAGGGGATGGAATCCAGGGATGGAGACCGGACATGTTCATTCTCAGCGACCTTTGAGCTCTTTGCACTTTCTTCACCCCTCAAATGCAGATACCCCTTAACATGCATCCTTGACCTGCCATTCTTCCCAGTTGATAGTCAATCTGGAGCACCCTTTCTCCTAGCTCTGGTTCTGTTTCTCATTTCTTTGGGGCTGATTCAACCTTCTTACTAGTGGGTACTTTTTTACAGAGCTCAGATCATCTTTCCTGCTGACCAGTGACCATATCTGTAAGACTGTCCCTCTAGAACTCTAAGGCAGGTCCAGAGCGAGTCAACCTCCTCCTCAAACCTGCTTCTCCTGGGATGCTTCTTTTCTCAGTTGTAGCCTATCCATCTTCCCAGCCACTCCAGTCATAAGTCTTAAGTCCATTCTCAGCTTCTTCCTTCCTTCTCACTCCCATACTCAACCCGTCACCAAACTCTACTGGTTTGACCCAAAGTCATCTCTCAGAGGTATCCTCTCTGCACTATGATGGCTAAGACCACGGTCTCTCAGCTATGGCTCTGCTTCCTGTTCTATGACTGCAGAAAAAGCTCTTCAGTCCATCTGAGTCCGTTTCCTTGTCTATTAAAGGGGAAGGGTGGTAACAGTACTTTACTGCCCGACACAGTGCCAGTCACCCAGTAAGTGTGCTTTTGGCCCGGGCCTTATAATTCATGTCTAACTTCGTCCACTTCTAGCACACATTTTCCCCTCTTAGCTTTAAGCCATGTTGTCCTGCTTTTTCCACCTTCAGGGAGAAATTCAAGTGCCATCTCCTTCATAAAGCTCAAGTGCCATCTCCTTCATAAAGCCTTCATTATTCTTCAGATTCACACTTGACCATTCCCTTTTCACATTGTCTTTGAATGTCTCATATAACTTTTTTGGGGGGTGCACCACATGGAAAGTGGTATCTTAGTTCCCCAGACCAGGGATCAAACCCCTACACCCTGCCCCCTGCCCCCTGCAGTGGAAGCACAGAGTCTTAACTACTGGACCACCAGGGAAGTCCTTGTCTCAAATAGCTTTTATCAAACCATTCCCCCTACTGTTAAATTTGTGAACCTGCCTCCCCTGAAAGACTGAAAGTGCCCCGAAGGCAGGTACTGCACCATCTTTTTCTTTCTGTTCCGCAGCACCCAGCCCACTGCCTGGAAAATAGCGAACAATCTTTAACATCCGTTTGCAGGATGATGCTAAGGCATGCCAGCAAGGGGAAGCCCGGGAAGGAGGGACTCGTACACGGGCTGAGGGAGAGGCGCGCAGGTGGGGAGTCCGTCAGCTCCAAAAGCAGTGGAGTCACACCGACACCAGTCCTCGATGACGTCTCCGGTTCCCGAGCACCAGAGGGAGCTCATGGTGGCCTCCAGCAAAAGCTGCAAGGGAGGGCGGAGACAAGAGTGAGTGTCAGGGAGCCAGGGCCAGCTCATCAGGCTCTAGAGACGGAGTTAGCAGGGCTCTGCTTGGCCCTAAATAAGTCCAGCCAGCCCACTGCAGCACCACTTCTCCATGTATTTCTACCCCAGGGGCGTGTTTCTGGGAAAGCTGGACCTCGGAGGACCTATAGGGTGTCCCTGTCTCATTAGCATCCCTGTGGTTCATCCCTGTGGTTGAGGGCTGGTACCTTGGGAGCCAGTCTTATTCCACCTTGCCTCTCTCTCCCATTCTGCACCAGCATTCCACACTCTGGCCCTAGCAACATGACTTTGTCTCCATCCACTCTGTGGGGCTGGCTTTCAGCGCCTTCCCCTTGGCCCATAGGCACTCAGCCTTTTCTCAGATGCCTCTCAGGGCATCCTCCTCTGCCCTCTTCACCCTATCCCAGTATGTCCTCTCTACTCCTTTAGCAGACCTTGCATCTCACTCACAGTATGTGTGCGATTCTGCCTTGGGTTGTGATTACGCATCATGCCTCTCTTTCCTCATGGAAGGTAGAAATCATGTGGCACGCAGGCTGAGACCCGGGCTCTGGAGCAGTCCCTCTGGATGAGGACTCCAGCTCTGCCACCCCCTGCCCTGTGACCTTGGGCAAATGGCATAAACTCAGGTTCCTCAATGGCAAAATGGGATAAAAACAGCACTTTCTCTATAAGGATGTTGTGTAAATTAAATGAAACAAATATATGCCAAGGAGCATGGCAGAGTGCCTATACTAATGCACACACTGAATTGAAGGAAGTGAATGTCGCTCAGTTGTGCCCGACTCTGCGACCCCAGGGACTGTCCTCTGTCCATGGAATTCTCCAGGCAAGAATACTGGAGTGCGTAGCCATTGCCTTCTCCAGATGATCTTCCCAACCCAGGGACTGAACCCAGGTCTCCCGCATTGCAGTCAGATTCTCTACCATCTGAGCCGCCAGGGAAGGCCAAGAATACTGGAGTGGGTAGCCTATCCCTTCTCCAGGGGATCTTTCTGACCCAGGAATTGAGCCAGGGTCCCTTGTATTGCAGGCAGATTCTTTACCAGTGGAGCTAACAGGGAAGCCCGATGCACACAATAGTCGTATGTAAATAGTACATGTTAGTCATCAATAAATACCGACAATTGTTATTGTCTTTAAAAGACAGGGTCGGGTCTTATGAGGAAGCTTGTAAATACCACAGAAGCTAGAACAATTCTTCACATGCAGTGGTTTCGCAGCAGATATTCACTGTTCAATGAAAGGACAATAAGATAACATTAGATCAATGAGGGAACAGAACTTGTGAGAGAGGCAAGTCCCTGGTGAAGAAGTGGGAGGTCCTGAGGGGTACTGACCCCTCAATGCCCGCCCCCCCAACATCCCAACCCCAAGCTCAGGGTTGGGGAGAGCCTGAGGTGGCTACAGGACAAGCCCAGAGCTTTCTCTCAGGGCAATTCAACCTCTGCAGTGCCTGCTTTCCCTGTTGTTCTCTTCCCTCGGTTCCACCCTCACCATGAAGTGAAGTGAAGTGAAGTAGCTCAGTCGTGTCCGACTCTCTGCAACCCCGTGGACTGCAGCCTACCAGGCTCCTCCCTCCATGGGATTCTCCAGGCAAGAATACTAGAGTGGGTTGCCATTTCCTTCTTCACCACCCTCACCATACCCACACATAATGGATAAGTTAGAGAAAGGACACAGCTATCCTGGAAAATGTTAGGCCAAAGAATTAAAGAAAGAAAAAAAAAAAAAAAAAAAACAGAAAAGAAGAAGTAAAAGAAGAGATAACCCTGAAAAACCAACATGTCCAAGCCCAAAGCCAGTATCCTATGTCCCATCCACGGCAGGTTAGATAAAATAGGTAAAGTCCATACCGACACTCCCCTCCCACACCACCCACCTAGGGAAGGGTGGAAAGGGAGCCTCTAGGGATCAGGGGCCAGGCCATTCTCCATTATCAGTACTATCTGTGTAGAGTTTTCAAGTTTACAAAGCCCTTTCAGATGCTGACACCTTTGTAACAGAGCAGAGCCCCGAGGGCCTTCCCCCTCATCCTTTGCTCTAGCTCCTCTCTGAAGTACCTAGATAAGAGTATCTGATGCCTATTTCCTGAGTTGTTTTACAGATGTAAACCTCCCACCAAATGGAAGATGTGTCTATTTGATGACCAGGCTTCCTGGAACCTAAGGTCAGCGTTGATAATGTTAACCCCTGAGACACTATCCCTCACCATCAGCCATTCAGAGAGTTGCTCACCATGAATTGATCACATACCCCCCTCCCTCACCTAGCCTTTAAAACTGTTTTGCTGAAACCCTTCTAAGAGTTTAGGGTTTTGGAGCACAAGCCACTGTCCTTGTATTGGCAACCTTCGCAATACAAGCTGCATTTTCCTTCACCACGACCTGGTGTCAGTAGATTGGCTTTACCATGCGCAGGTGAGTAGACCTGAGTTTGGATCAGTGACACTTTAATTTGAGCTCCATGATAAACCATTATCATGATTCACAGTGGAGGACACAGAGTCCAAGAGGTTAGGTCACCGTGAACTTGCTCATGGTCACAGGTTAGTAAATGGGCAACAGAATGGATTTGGTACCTCAGGCTAGATGGATACATAAAGCTGTCTTGATTAATCCGCTAGCTCCCAAGATGAAGCCTGGTCCATACTAAGTGCTCACTTCATGTTTTCCTGAACTGAACTTATATATATATATATATATATTTTAAACTAGGAAAACAGAAAACCTTTGAGATGGACAGAATGAAGAGGATTTCATGGCTGCTGTTTTAGAGTCTTTAATCAACTATTACTGATTAAGCACCTATAAAGACCATTTCCTGTGCTAAGCATTAAGGATACTGTGAGACTGTCAAGACTAGCACCATGACAGGCGCCCTGAACTAAGAGTAGGCCTAAGTTTCAGTTTCTCCCGAGGGTAGGGTAATTATCTGCCCTCAACAGGCCACCAGAGACCAGCTAATCACTATGTACCCAGTAAACCTCGAGAAGGTCCCCTGGAAAGTCCCGCGCGCTTGAAAGTTTGTACCAATAAAACTGCTTTGCAGACATGTAACCAATCTGCTTGCGCCCACTGCCCACTGCTTATGTTTGAAATCGAGCACCCTATAAATGTGTGTGGAAACTGGGGCTCGGGGCCCTCTGACTTTGCACCACTGCGTTGGTTGCAGCAGGGGCCCTGGCTCGAGTCAGCAATAAATTTCCCTTCCTTTGCGTGTTGCATTGTCATGGAGGTCTTCTCTTTTCCTGCTGGGGGATTCGGACAGAGGGCATAACATTTGGGGGCTCGTCTGGGATCCCTTGACCGGGGAAAGATAACACTTCCAGGATAGATATAGCACCGGTGCTCAGGCAGGACAGGAAAGTCCAGTGTAAATCCGAGGCACTGCTGAGAAGCAGGAAGGTAACTGGCACAGGAGAAAGCTTCCTATAAAGGGGGAACAGATTGGACGTTCCAGCCGGCGCAGGACCGAGGCCAGCGAGGGCGCTAGAAGGCAGCCGACTCTGCGGGAAGGAGAGTTCCTCTCCTGATCCCGAGTCTGGTGAGCACTGGACGTCACTCGGTTGACGGAATCGGACCCTGGGTTCACAGCAATCACGTGCGGCAAGCTACTCCCGAGGAACAGGAAAGAGTGCAAGCAGAATGGAAGGCAAGTCCTCACCCGTCAAATCCTTTGAAACTGAAACTCGTCCGACGAGAGGCCTCCTGAGTCTCCTACTGGTGGCAATTCTCATCAACCCAGGGATATCCAATCCACACCAACCATTCAAGGTCACCTGGAAGCTCAGCGATGGACAGACCCACGAGGTGATCAACGAAACCTCAAGAATCTACCCTCTCAACACCTGGTGGCCAGACCTGTACTTTAACCTCAGGAGACTCTTTGTACACCGGGTCGGGCTACACACTCTGCTATATGGAAGCGTGGGTGGACCTATGGGGGATGCATATGCCCACACTTATGGAGTGGGGGACCTTCCTGGGTTTTTCGCTTGCCCAGGCAACATTAGAGGTAATTGGAAAACTTGTGGGGGTATGGAAAGCTATCACTGTGCAAGCTGGAGCTGTGTAACCTCGTGTGATGGGCCCCGGAGGTGGGATGTCGGGAACAGAGATTTAGTTAGATTCACCTTTAGTGATTCCAAACACCAAGGGCCTTTTGTATGGGTACAGTTCAACCAGGACCGAGCAAAAAAGGAAAGCTGCTGGACCGCAGGGCTAACTTGGGGCTTACAGCTTCATGTGGCTTCTTACCCAGGAGAGCTCTTGACCATTAAACAGGTGATTGAGCCGGTACAGGTACATAGTCTGGGTCCCAACCTGGTCAAAACGGCACCGGGGCACAAGACGACCCCTAAGACGACCACCTCCGGGCCAGACTCACCGAGATCAAACAGCACCTCCTCTACCCCAGGCACTGGAGGTAATCTGACAAACACCCCGGGCCATCTAACTGTAACTGCTAGCTCAGTGACTCAAGACCCCCTATGGGCCATAGTAAATGCCACTTTTATGGCTCTAGACCACACTGACCCAAATGCGACCCCATCCTGCTGGCTCTGTTGTAAACTCCGCCCCCCTTCTATGAGGTCTTAGGCCTCAACGTCTCCTACAGCTTGTCTTCAGACCCCAATCCCCCTCAATGCCGGTGGGAAGAGCGTGAGATAGGCCTCACGATGGAAGAGGTGTGGGGACAGGGGGTCTGTTTGGGCAGAGTACCAAGGGATAAGACCTCTCTTTGTGCTCAGACTATTGGTAATATCAGCTTACCTGGCAAAAATTGGCTAGTGCCGGAAGTCGGGGGATGGTGGGTTTGTTCACACACGGGGCTAACACCATGTTTAAATATGAAGGTTTTTAACCCGAGCCAAGAATTCTGTGTTCTCGTGATGATCTGTGATCTCGTGATGATCTGTGATGCCAAAGATCCTATACCACTCTGAAGAGGTAATGTGCTCACATTGGGACCGGGAAGTACTAAGACAGAAACGAGAGCCCATTAGCGCAATCACTGTGGCAGCCCTGTTCAGCCTCGGACTGGCAGGAGCAGGGACAGGAATAGCTTCATTATCTTTGCAGGGCCAAGGGCTCTCCTCCCTGCGGGCCGCTATAGATGAAGACATAGTCCGCGTAAAAGTCACTTAGTCTTTGACATCCTTCTCTGAAGTGGTTTTGCAAAATAAGAGAGGGTTAGACTTAATCTTTCTCCAACAGGGTGGGGTCTGCACGGCTCTGGGAGAAGAATGTTGTTTCTATGCGGACCACACAGGAGTGGTGAGAGAATCTATGGCAAAAGTAAGAGAGAGACTTGCACAGCGAAAGAGGGAACGAGAGGCCCGACAGGGCTGGTTTGAATCTTGGTTTCAACACTCCCCCTGGCTGACCACCTTGGTCTCCACCCTCCTGGGCCCACTCATAGTGTTGATATTGATGCTGACATTTGGCCCTTGTATCTTAAACCGGCCAGTGTCATTTATTACAGAACGTATAAACACCATTCAGATTATGGTGTTGAGACAGCAATATCAGCCAGTGGCCCAAGACGGTGAAGAGAAAGATTCCTCTACAGGAACAACAAGACAGGGGGGAATGTGAGACTGTCGAGACTAGCACCATGACAGGCGCCCTGAACTAAGAGTAGGCCTAAGTTTCAGTTTCTCCCGAGGGTAGGGTAATTATCTGCCCTCAACAGGCCAGCAGAGACCAGCTAATCAGTACGCGCCCAGTAAACCTCCGAGAAGGTCCCCTGGAAAGTCCCCCCCGCGCACGCGCAAGTTTGTACCAATAAAACTGCTTTGCAAACATGTAACCAGTCTGCTTGCGCCCACTGCCCACTGCTTATGTTTGAAATCGAGCACCCTACAAATGTGCGTGGAAACTGGGGCTTGGGGCTCTCTGACTTTGCACCACTGCGTTGGTTGCAGCAGGGGCCCTGGCTCGAGTCAGCAATAAATTTCCCTTCCTTTGCGTGTTGCATTGTCATGGAGGTCTTCTCTTTTGCGGCTGGGGGATTCGGACAGAGGGCATAACAGATACAATGTGAAGGTAAATATGGCCCCTGCTTGCATTAAGCCTTACAGTTAAATAATAAACAAAAATTACATAAATAACCACAACTGTGACAAGGACTCCAGAAAAGAGTGAGATGGTGGCAGGAGGCACAAGGAGGGGGCCCGTACCACAGAAGATACGGGCCTCAGTGAGACAGGAGGGATGGGTCAAGAATAATGGAGTTACAAAAGTTGGAGAAGTGTTCCAGGTAGAAAAAAAACCAACATTAAGACTTTAGCCTGTATGAGACTTTACTTCTAACATCAACTGAGAAAAAGTTTATCTGGCTGTGAGAGACAGCAGGGCCAAAGAGATGCTCAGGAAGTGGGAGGGAGGTCGGGTTGATTACAGAGAGCCCTTGGACACTGTGTGGGAGGCTGTCACATTCTAAGAGAAACAAGAAGTCATCAGGATGTTTCACACAAGGGAGCAACATGACCAGGTTTTCTTCCCAAAGGCGTAAGGGCCGACATGATGACAAACATTCTGAATGCCATTTCAGACCACTGCCTGCAAGTTCCTCCTCTTTAAATGCTATGCGAGAGGTAACTGCGAAGGTAGGTTGAGGGTACCAGAGAGGAACTGAGAGGGACATAGGAAAAGGGCAAAGTAAGTGACTAAATGACGAATCCCACTAGGGGATTGTAGTAAAGAAAAGTATGGGAGGCCCTGTAAGTTACTAATCACTCAAGAAAGTAGGTTGGCTTAACCAAGACCAAGTGGGCTTGCTTAGCAACAGAACCATGCTCCGGGAGCATGGGGCATGCCCCCCAAAACCAAACAATGGCGGCATGAGACCCACATCCTGCCCATCGAGCTCAGTAAGTTAATGACTCCTAGGACATGCTCTCTGCACACACAAAAGACAACAATTTATAGGAAAGTGACATTTCAAAGTGAAAGGCCTTCATCGTGCGTGCATGCATGTTTAGTTGCTTCAGTTGTGTCCGACTCTTTGCGACCCCATGAACTGTAGCTTGCCAGGCTTCTCTGTCCATGGGATTCTCCAGGCAAGAATACTGGAGTGGGTTGCCAGGGGATCTTCCTGACCCAGGGATATCTCCTGCATTGGCAGCCAGGTTCTTTACCACTAGCACTACCTGGGAAGCCCACCCTCACTACCTGGGAAGCCCACCCTCAGTGTAATGAGACCTAAACTAATTTTTCCATAGTGCCATGACAGTCCTAGCCTGCTCATATAGGAAAACTTCCCTGCTCAACCTAGAGAAGGAGCTGATGGAAGCGTTATGTCTATTCAAGAATGAGGAAAAAAGTGTTTTTTTTTCCCTCCTCACTCTTCCTTTGATTATAAAACTGTAGCCTACTAAGTTCTCAGTGCCCAGCCCCCTCTAACCTGCCCATTTATAAACCTCACAAATACCTTGTTCTAATAAGTCACTTCTTATCTATCACTTTGCCTCTCACTGAATTCTTTTTGTGCTAAGGCATCAAGGACTGGATCTCCTTGGAGCACACCCTGAAATGTCTGAAGCGATTTCAGAATCAAGAAGGTATGATTTGGGAAAGAAAGAGAAGGGAAAATTACATTTTTCTTTGTACTTCCAATGTGCCAGGCATTGCATAGGAGTCCTGGTTTGTCATTAGATTTAATTCTGATTCTAAAAAAGAAATCTAATTTCCAATTTTTATTATTTTTTTCTAAGGAGAGCAGCTGAACTTTCAAGTTCATCTATTCATTCATGATGGATATCCATTCATGTTGGCCTGGGAAAGTAAGGGAGGGTCATGTTTCAGCTGGAACTTGGAAGTAACAATAGGAGTCTGCCAGGGGCAATAATGTGGGAGAAAGCACTTCTGGGAGACAGAGCTGAAAATCTGAAGGACCAGAAGCATGGGAGAAAACATTCTGTGTTTAAGGAGATACAAGGAGTTAAATTTTAGAGGATCAAGTATAGCGTGGGTGCAGCCTAACCATGTAAGTGAAGGCAAAATTGGATACTGAACTGCCCTTGTTAATGATGTGCAAAGGAGTGTGTCAATAGATTCTACAGAGCCACTGAATTACTTTGCTGCTTTATGATCAGAAGTGCATATTAGACTAATTAGTTAGATGACTGACTGGTCTAACAGGGAACCAGTAAGAAGGCGACGGTAATAAGATGGTGGCCTGATATTACAGTGGATGACTGAAATACAATCCATGTGTGCTCAGTCGCTCAGTTGTGTCCAACTCTTTGCAACCCTTTGGACTGGAGCCCACCAGGCTCCTCTGTCCACGGGATTTCCTAGGCAAGAATACTGGAGTGGGTCGCCATTTCCTCCTCTAAGCAACTGTCCTGACCCAAGGATTGAATCCGTTTCCTATGACTCCTGCACTGCAGGCCCTTTCATTACCCACCGAGCTGCTTTCCAGGTGGTGCTAGTGGCATAGAACCCACCTGCTAATGCAGGAGATGTAAGAGTTATGGGTTCAATCAATGGGATGGGAAGATCCCCTGGAGAAGGGCATGGCAACCCACTCCAGTATTCTTGCCTGGAGAATCCCATGGACAGAGGAGCCTGGCAGGCTGCAGTCCACTGGGTCACAAAGAGTTGGATACATCTGAAGCAACTTAACATGACTGAAATGTAATAGTTAAGCTGTGACAGGGGGTTTGATAAAAAGAGGATGGATTTGAGATATCTGTGACCCTTGGTGATGGAATAGATGTCAGGGACAAGAAAAGTATAGGAAGCATCCTTGGTCTCCAGTTTGGGCAGCTTCATAGAAAATAATGGCTTTCACTGAGATGGAAGCATGGCAGGTATGGCTTAGGGTGGAAGATGGTGAGTTTGTTGGATTTGAGACACCTGGTTGGTTATATGGCTTGACTTAAAAAGTGAAGTTGCTCAGTTGTGTCCAACTCTTTGTGATCCCAGGGACTGCAGCCTGCCAGGCTCCTCTGTCCATGGGAATTCCCAGGCAAGAATACTGGTTTGACTTACACGTTTTTAAACTGCAATCACAGACTAGACTGAAATATGGCATTAGGGAGTATTTAGTCTCACAGAAGGAAGATAATAAGGCCAAGATGTTGGAAAATTGGCTCGAAGATCCATCAAAGAAGTGGGGATAGGAACACACAGAGTTACTAATGCCAGGACTCAGCTCCCCTCCCCTGGTCCTTGGCTTCGTCACTCCTCAGCTCCATCCTTTGGGAGAAAGAGTACAATTAGAAAGAAAATCAGAGGAGCAGAGAGAATGGTGAGGACAGAATACATCTAAGGAAGATGAGCGAGGAGAAGCAGGGCATAGTGACTGAACTCCAGTTCAGGCCACCTTTCTATGTGCTTAGAAATTCGGGGTTCAAAATATGGCCAGATAGGAGAGAGGTTGAGAGATGCCTCCTAAGACCAGTGCAGGGGACAGGAAGGGGCTAAGTTTTGGCTAGCAAGGGATCCAGAAAAGGGGGCTGCTAAAGACGAAACTTCCTCCAGCTTCCTCATTCTGCTGGTGTTGGCCCTACAGGAAGCAGGGGCACCAACACCCCCCACTCTCCCACCAAGCTCATCCCTGTCTGCAGCTTCACATGCCCCGCCCGTCTCGTAGGATGGTACTGTGCGTGAGCGTCGCGACTCTGCTGTTTCCAGCCAAGTGTATAGGAGCTCCTGGGCACCAGCTGAAGCGGCCTGGGGTGCTCACAGAAGGACAGGTTAGGGGAGGGCTGGGCATTGGATTAAAAGCACTGCAGCTTTGGGTTTCCATGGTGACACAAGCCCCGCCTTCTCTTCATCCTTTCAAGCCCATCTCCCGTGGTCTCTCTTCTTCCACTTCTCTTCCCATAGTCACTTCTATCAGAGTGAAGAGAAATTTGTAGGCCAAAGGAACAATTTATCTTTTTGTTCCTGTGAAAAACCTTATTTTCAAACAGCCAATGAAATATCTGTGGCGGAGGCAGAGGGGCGAGAGAAACACATACACACACGCAAAATCCTTCCTATTGGTTTGAGCATCACCTATGAAACCAACTGTGACACACCAGGTGTTCCTTAAAAGAGAAAAGAGAAAGCAATTAACACCCCACCTGGGTAGGCACACATCTCAGGCCTGCAAGCAGCTCACGCTGCGACTCTACCGTACCCTGTCCCCAAGGTGGGCTTTGTCTAGAGTCTCAGAAGTCCCCCACCTTGAGCTTTTGCGTTTATTTTTGTCATTGTCATTGTTGTTGCTGTTGCCTGTGTTTTGACTCACCCTGTTCATCACATCCTTGAGAAGATCAGAGAGCTAGGGAGTGAGGTAAGCCTGCCTTTACTGTACTTATTCAGTTTATCCTTAGGGGTCCATTTATTTCCTCCTAGCACCTTGGGAGAGGGATCAGCAGAAGAAAAGCAGAAGTGGTTGGGGGAAACCTCATGACCTAGCTTCGTAAGAGAAGGCGGGAAGATCTACAGCGATTTGGAGTTTTGCTCGTAGAGTCAGAGTGATCTCCAGGAAAGCAACCCGTCCAGGCTAACTAAGGTGGGCAGACCTTTCCCTTGGGGACCTGTATACGTAAGGTGCTCCTTCTAGCCTGGCTGCAGCTGGTCCCAGATTTGGATCAGTTAGGAGAGCTGGTCCACCTGCCATGCCAACAAGGAGGGGCGGTATTGCTGAGCCTCCTCCCATGACCATCCCCTCCTGAGGCTTTCTGAACACTGTTTTGGTGACTATGATTGCGATGCCGCCCCATCACCCTCTTTCCTACCAGCCTTTGTTGCTCACAGACCTGTACAAATGCTGAGCAGTGACTCCTGAGTCATCACCATGAGTGACGCGAAGGCACTGACTGGATTTAACATGCAAATATGCAAATATAAGCAAATTAGATGCCTGGAGTAGTTTAAAACAAATTCCTTCTCTCCATGTTGTAGCCTGGAGCTCAGCTGACCCGGTGACGTCCTCAGGCCATTTGCAGGGCCCTCTGTTGTTGTTGATGCCACCCTGAGCCACCAGTCCCAGGCCTCTTACCCTCTGGGTCTGGTTGTTGGTCACCAGCTCATAGATGGGGGCGGCTCTGGTCACCTCCAGCAGAACTGGCTCGGCAGGGGTGTCAGGGCTGGATGTCACGTGACACAGCGGGCAGGACGAGGGGCATCGGCCCTTGCTCTGGCACTCCATGCGGACTCCGGCCGCCACGCGCTTGGTGCCAGACTCTGACAGGCTTGCGATGTACTCCGGGAAGGTCAGCACCTTGGGGTCTCTTTCCCGCTCCTCTGACTCGTCGGATGGGGAGTTGCCTGCCAGACACAGAATGAAAGGGAGCAGTGAGGGAGGGAAACAGCAGGGACTTGTATGGCCTCGTGGCCCCTGAGTGCTGGAGTCAGGTCCTTGAGAAGTCAGAAAATGTCTGTGAGGGGTAAGGATGTGATGCTGTCATCCCACTCAGTTTGGGGAACCCATACTCTCCGAAAACTACAGAGTTGGAAATAGTCCTTCCAAATGTGAGACAGTTTTTTTTCTTCCTTTCTTTCTGAGTGTCATGAGCTCCACGAATCATTTCAGAGGGATGCTTCTGCAGTATCTGTGCGGGTTTTATGGCTCCCATCAATAACATAAACAATAACAGCAGTGATTATTCTATGAATCACTCTCTTCATCCCAAAATGAAGGTATCAATAATACCTGCCCCTAGCATTGTGTAATAAATAAATAGCCAACCATTTTTCAAACACAAAACACAATGACTAGTGCATGTCAAATCACCATCGTTATGGTTTTAATCATAACTAGCAGTAAGATTCATCAAGTCTGAACTATGCAAGTGAGAGCTGTTTAAGACCTCCCTGAACCTCTTCCACAGCTCTCTGCATGAGTTCTATCATCACACCCATTTTACAGACGGAGAGTGAATCCAAGAGCCTCAAGAAGACACAGCTAATATATATTGTGAGGTCTGAATCCTAAAGCCTTTAAGTCATAGGGAAGAATAGGACTTCCTCTGCTTCATTATCAATTGATGTATGGAAGATGGGGAGGGGATTTTGACTTTTTCAAAAAGAGTTGTACTCCAGAGCCTGAGAGATGGATCCGTATTGCTCTTGACTGATGAGTAAAAGGTAGTTGGGGAGGCTCTTGATTTATATTTGGTGACAAACAGTAGAAATACCTGCCAGAAAAGAAGTGTTTTCTCCCTACAGAAGAAAGCACTGCTAGGTATTTCTTATCCAAGGCTTCATGACTTTTCATTTAAGTTATTAAGTCTAAAGGAAGATGAAAGTAGCATCTGCTGACAAAACAAACTCTGGGTTCCTTAGGTGATCTCTGGTCCTTTGTGCACAGTTGTATGCCTGAACATGAAAAAATTTCAGGGGGACACCTGGGCTTTTGGAAACCATGGGAAGATATAATAGGCATTCCTTCTACTCCTCAGGCTCATTTTGGGTGCCATCCTGGATGGACTGGATCTTTAGGGGAACTGTTTGGAATGATCTACAAAGTGGTTCCAGAAGGTGATACCATTACAGAAAAGTCCCCTCTTACAGGGTTCAGGGAGCGCTGCTATTCCCCTTGTTTGTGATGTAATGTAAGACCATTTGGAAGAGTCCAGAGGTATTTCAGCACTATCATTTCCCACATGAGCATCATCACTATGCAGAGAAGGCATTTTTTATCAGCAGCTCCATTGACACCAGACTCCTTCTTTGTGCAAAGACAAAGACTCACTCAGAGACTATAAATATGGAATATCATTTATTTCACACTCACATTTTGTTTAATAACAGATCCGAGATTGAGCTCAAGCCCTTGCTAGGTTATAAGAGAACTAAGTAACTGCACACACCAAAACCAAGAATGATGGCCTCAAATGGAAGGCCCAGGAGCCCACAGCAGTTAACCTCAAAGTCACTCCAAGCCATGTGCAAATCTTGACTGATACTCAGGCTCACGCAATTCAGTCCACCTCATGGCTGGGAGTGTTCATAAAGTGGCCAGGACCTGGCAGGAGTCCCCACCCAGCCCCTTGGCCAGGCTTCCATTCTTCTTCAACAGGCTGTGTGAACTGAGCTGCAAAAAGGGGGGTGCGGTGAGAGCTTTGCATCCATGCATGATGTGACTTCTAGAAAAGCAGGCCCTCATTCATTGAGAGAGTAAAAGAATTAAAAAAAAAAAAAATCAGTAAAGAGATCATGCTTCTTTCCAAGATAAGATTTAAAACATTTCACTGTGCAAGCTTTGCTGGAGAGCCTGAGGGTCTCCTGCTGGCCCTATGCCCCTCCCTCACATGCATTTCATTATCCATCCACATGTCATCTCAACCTTTTGGTTGAGAAAGTAATTCAAAAGGCTTGGAAAAGCACTTCTATGAAATGACCACTAGATGGTGATATAAAGTCTAAAATGACTTCAGTGAAAGGAAAAGAAAGGTGTGATAAATTCATCATGGCCATTTTGGACAGAAGAGATACTTATGGAAAAGTAATGCCTGGCTACTTAAAAAAAAAAAATGTGATGGTACAATTTCCATTCAATCAAATAACAAAAAGTTTAGTAAAAGAAACTCCATAAAACTTATGTGGAGAAAAATACAGTGAGAGGCACAATTGTGAGAAACACAAGATAATGAAAATAAAATTCAGAGGGAAAATTAAAATCCCCCTCAATATCCTTCACAAGAAGTATAAATTACTTCAAGCGGAAAATAATATGGCATCAGATTTCTCTTTGCTCACCTTTAATTCCCAAATACCCCAAAATTCCCTCTAGATCCCACACACACATTCGTATATATATGACATATGGCGGTGATTCAGTCGCTAAGTCGTGTCCAGCTCTTGAGACCCCATGGGCTGTAGTCTGCCAGGCTCCTCTGTCCATGGGATCCTCCAGGCAAGAATACAGGAGTGGGTTGCCATTTCCTTCTCCAGGGGATCTTCCCGACCCAGGAATTAAACCTGGGTCTCCTGCATTTGCAGACAGATTCTTGACTGAATGAACTTTGAGGGAAGCCACAATACATAACATATAACCCCTGCCCATTCATCACTTAGGGTGCACCAGCTAGTAGACAAATGTGGCCACTAGAGGGCGCTGCACCTCAAACACAGTGGAGCTGAGCGACAGCCTCCCTGCCCTCCAACGCTCCATCATTAAGGCGTTAAGCGCTGTAAACATTTGAGGGGTTGTTCCTCTTGCTGCTGTCTTCTGGCTTTCCCAATTAAAGTCAAGATGCAACTAATCCCCTTCGATATCCTTCAGCCCTGGATTGTTGCAAGGTTAGGACACAGAGAAGCACAGGAAGCGGTTTACAGAGGAAGATGGTGGGAGGCCACCAAACTCTTGGTTTCATCAGAACTGTTCTTTTCCTTCTCCTGAAAATATTCAGGCCCATATAGAGCAGGTCCTGCTGGAGGCCAAGACGAACTGCCCCTCTGGTCCCCTCGTCACGCAGGATGGAGCTGTCAGGAGAGGAGCGAGATTTACACAGAAGCAACGAGCAGCTAACTCCCCAAAGCCATCTATTCAGGCTCCAGCGAAGAATAGAGATGTGTGTATGAGAGAGATTTTTCAAAAAGGAAATGCATTTTCCATGCACTGTTAAAGATACAATTGGGAAATACTCCTTAAAATGATGGAGTCTGGTGGTGAAAGCCCAGATAAATCTCCCTTTGCCCAAAGAGAGCACCAATAACCATCATGTCTGTGGTGAGCGGAAGAAGTTTCGAATCCTAAACGCGGCAGGACAGTTTGATCTTTGACATCTGCTTTTAACCCCACCCTGGGTGCTGGAGTGGGCGGTGGCGAGGTCTGGAAGTGGAGGGAGGAGACACTGCTGTATTTCCTTAAGGCTCAGTGCCTGCCTTCGTCCACTGCCCACTCCAGTTACAGTCTTTTCCTACTTTGTACCTCTTCTACCTTCTAGGTCCCGGGTAGAAGGGTAGAGATGCTCTAGTGATTCAAGACATTCTATTGTCTCTTAATAGAATGAATAGTCTATTTCAACACACACACAATTTCTGGACATAAATAAGTTACAGTTAAGGTTTTGGTCAGATGGCATCATCAACTCAATGGACATGAGTTTGAGCAAACTCTGGGAGATAGTGAAGGACCCGGAACCCTGGCGTGCTGCAGTCCATGGGGTCGCAAAGAGTCAGACACAACTGAGTGAATAATGACAAAGATCTTAAAAGACTGTAACTGACAAAGGTGCCTTCTCACTAAAACTACTCATGTGCCCCCACTCCACTCACCCCAATTTGCAAAATTTACCCCTCTGCTCTCAGGGAAGGCTTTGGGGTCCTCATCACACTTAGCTTTCTTACAAGCAGAACAGCCAACCTGGAAAGTCGTTAACAACCCCAAACTGCAAAGCATTTTTGCAAATACAGTTTGCTATAAATAAATGCCATTTGCTTTAGGCTAAATCTGTATCCTACAGCACACAGCGGATGACTTTCCCCAATAGAATATCGTGGTATGAGATTATTGGCATCCTCAGTGTTCACAATCTCTTTGAGGATGTGCCTGTGGCCTTAGGCCTGTGCATATTGACCCACCTAGACTCAGGAGCATAGGAGGATGATAATAAAAGTGACTGACCATCCTCAGGCAGGGTCTGCTTTGCTGCTGGAAACTGACAGGTCATGAGGGTGAATTAGTTGTTATGAAGTAAATTGGTACAATTCCTGTAGGATTCAGGGGCTGCCTAAGAATCTCTCTCCTGAGTTGGTGCCCAAGGCAATGAGATGCTAATGACATCACAGCTAGAACTACAGAGGCAGTTCGTTAGGCAGCAAAAAATCAAATGCAAACTCATCAGATCCCAGCTTTTGGAGACAGCTTAGGACCCACAGGAAAGAAGGCTTGACATGGGGTAAATGAAGCACAGCCACAGAGAACTGTACCCTGAAGCTGACACCCTGATGCCCATGTACCACCCCCATCAGCCCCACCCTGGCCCACCTGTTCACATCAGAAGTCTTGAAATTACCGGAATTCACATTTCTGCCCACATACCCAGGTTCAAATCAGCCTCTCAGAGCATTTAGTTATGTCTGTAGACTGAGAGAGTCAAGTTGCTCTGGATGGCCTTAAAGTAAACTCTTAGACCTGCCATGCCAAAGCTATGGTTTTTTCCAGTAGTAATGTGCAGATGTGAGAGAACTGGGCCATAAAGAAGGCTGAGCACTGAAGAATTGATGCTTTGGAACTGTGGTGCTGGAAAAGACTCTTAAGAGTCCCTTGGACAGTAAAAAGATCAAACCAGTCAATCCTAAAGGAAATCAACCCTAAATATTCATTGGAAGGACTGATGCTGAAGCTGAAACTCCAATAATTGGCCACTTGATATGAAGAGCCAACTCACTTGAAAAGACTCTGATGCTGGGAAAGATTGAGGGCAGGAGGAGAAGAGGGCAAAAGAGGATGAGATGGTTGAATGGCATCACCGATTCAAAGGGCATGAGTTTGAGCAAACTCCAGGAGATGGCGAAGGACAAGGAAGCCTGGCGTGCTGCAGTTCATGGGGTCACAAAGAGTCGGATACGAGTGAGCAACTGAACTGAACTGAGACTTGAACAAAATACAATAGGATGGATTAATAATCAGGGACAAGTGGGTAGGGCATAACTTGGCCACTTCTCTCTACAGCTCAACAGCAGGTAGTGAGTGCTTTGGGCAGAGGGATTGTGTCTTCATATTTGAAAGTCCTTTCCCTAGTTTAGGTGCATATATCCATTTCCATGTCCATATTTTTCTATCCATGTCTATCCATATATCCATGGAGATATATATATATATATGTATAATATATGGAGGGAAAGGAGGAGTAAACATAGTAAGTCATGAACCATGAATTTAAATTTTGAAAACAAGCCAAACATAAAGAATAAAGTCAAAGCATCTGTAAATGTCTCCAGTCCCTTATTAAAGCTTTAAGTTGTCAAGTAAAAGAACAAAGTTATCATCTCACGGCCAAAGCTACATCTCTAGCCATGATTGCTTCCCCAAGTATAACAGAAACTTAAGATACTTGCTTGAAAATCCATGTGAATGTTCAACATCCAAACTCAACGTGTCCCAAGCTTCTGTCCTCATGCCTCCATACCTTCCCCAGAACCTCCTCCTCCTTTGGGCCTTCCCTCAGCAAAGGACATCAGCTTCTCTGTCACTGGAGCCAGAAATCCTGGATTCTTTGTGGGTTCCTCCTTGCTTGCCCAATCCAACTCAAGTCTATGTCCTTTAGCTCCCCTAAGCCATCCACTTCTCTGTGAGGTCTGAGTTGGACTGCCTGGGTTTGATTTCTGACCTTACCACTTGTTAGCTGTGTAACTTTAGGACAGCTTCTGGGCCTTCTCATACATAAAATAGAGATGATAACAGCTGATTTCGTAAGCCGTGGTAATGATCAACGGATAAAATCCATGAAGAGAATTTAGCAGATATGGGACATAGTGAGGACTCTCTAAAATGAAGGATATTTATAGTGCCTGTCTACTTACCTGCACTGCCACCAGCCACACCATCAAATGCTAGGCTCCTTGGAGGGTGAAATTAAGTCTTCTTTGCCACTGTAATATCCCACAGTGTCTAACAGGTAACGTAACTAATGCATTCAACAATTCATTAAACAAATATTTATGGGATGCTACAAATGTCTGTCCAATTAATAAATCATTTAAATGGCTTATATACAAAGAACCTGCTCTCTGCGTTCCGCAGGTACTAACTAGACAGGCTGAGTTTAATGTCACTTTTCCCTGTACCTTCCTAGGTTCCTTTGAGATTTTCTAGTTTCCTTCAAGGAAGAGAGACATCAGTTCTGAGTAAGTTCCACTACTTTCCTTTCATGTACAAACAGAAATTGGCCAGAGATAACCTAGTTGCAAAGATATGAAATAATATTGCAAAAATACATTCTGCAAACTTTAAAGCATACACATGTAGCTCAAAGGTCACTAATGTGCATTGGGTAAATCACCTTGGGATTTAAGGATTTACACTTAGGAAAGGGAGTAGCCAAGGGTGGTGCTGAAGAGGAGACAGTGGTTCTCCCGTGACTTGAAAATTTGAGAAAGTTGTGGCCACTGACGTCACATCGTTTTGTGTGGGTTCTGGGCAGTTCTGAGAGCTGAGCGATAGCATTGTATCGGGATTCATCACATGGACCACTTCACCAGCAAACAAGACACAGAGAGAGGCATTCTGGACCCCAAGGATGGTCACAGAGATGAAGCATGAAAACCACGTCTTCTTCACTTTTTCTGCTCTGTTCAACCTCAGCCTGCACACAGGAGCCCATTCACCTCTCCTGCCAATCATCCATCACTACCCATTAGCTCAGAGGAAGCAGAACCTTCTTTTGGGATTAAATACTAGACAACTATCAAACTATCAGAAACAGTCCCAGTTCCAGAGAATGTACACTCTTGTCCTGTCTTACAAATCAATCCATGATTAACAAACAAATATCCTTTGTCAGGATATATCCTTTGTATTCTAAAATTAAAGTTACATGAAGAGGTACCAACTATTAAATAGAAAATAAATGAGATGCAGGGATGTGATGTAGAACAACAACAACAATAAAACTAAAGTTACTGTACACATCAGTTCTAGTTCTTTGTTATTCCTTCAGAAAGCTTCTGGAAAGAGCAGATGGTCTTTGCATGTCTGGGTATGGTAAAATCCAGAGTAACAGTCAGGTGTCATCAAATACCCACTGGGCACCTCAGCAAAGCCCCATTAATGGGGATGTTGAAGAAATGTTGGATTTTTTTTTTTTTTTTTTGCTTAAACTGGTACTTAGCCAGAAAATCCTCAGTTTTCCTTCAATCCTTGTTGACATTTTTTCTTCTCTAAAAATGCAGTTTTCCAATTCCCTCATGAAGAATTGCCTACGAAACAGAATTAAACCTTTCCCCAAGGCGCCTCCAGGTGCTGATTTTGTTCATCAATTATGACCATGCAGATTTGGAAGCTGTAGGAGACAGAAAGAAAATGGTATCTAGTCCCCAAAAGGCTCTTAAAAAGCTGATCAATAACATAAAGTTACATTTCTTGAATATCGCCCCCGTCTTAATAAGAATGTCATCAAACAAATAACTTCCTGGTTGAGGCTCCTGGTTCACGTGAAACTGTAAGTTTGAGGATAGCTGCAATGCCTCGTCAAAGTCACCTTTGACGTGGGAACAGGTTTAATTTCTTAATAAACTGACAAGCTGGCCAAAGCCTCCGTCAGCCTCTTTTCTGGTCAGTCATAGTGATATTCCATTTGGAATGAGAGGCTGAGTCCAAGAAATAGCAGGATAGCAGCATCTACCAAGGGATCAATAAAAACCCCAACTAACCTTTGTCTAGCAGTGTCTCCAAGTACTTAAAAAAAAAAAAAGTGACCTCTTTTTAATCTTCAACTTAGTGTGAAAAGGAAAACATGAATGCAGCCCAGTGATGCAACCAACACTTTAAAGATGCCTGAAGATGCATCTCTAAACAGCCCATATATCTCAAGAGGAACAAAAACAGAATCCAAAAATTCCTGGGAAGCCCTAAAGCTCTGACCACAGAAATGAGCCGTTTTAATTACTAGGTTGCTAGTCCCCAGTGGGCAAGAAGGTGCTTCTCACCCAATCCCCCGCCCTTGATAAGCATTCAACAAACACACAGGGATGGGAAGAAGCAAAGGCATTTAAGCTCTCTGACTGCCTGCAGTTCCTCAAGGCTGCCACCCAAAGCCTCGTTAAGATTCATCCTAAAGGCCAGGCCAGGCAGCCTAGGTGGCTCACAGAGGTTGTCCAGAAACTAATGAGTGTCTGTGGGCCATGGGAGACCAGCTGAGACTGTGGTTGTCCCCACACTCTCTAAAAATGTCTTTCCCTTTTGCTTTCTGTTCCTTCCTTCCTTCCTTGCTCCCTCCCTCCCTTCCTTTCACTCTTCCATCCTTCCCCATGTATATACTGATGCCACTCTGCTCCCATCGCCCCTAATAGAAGTCATTCCGCTGGAACTTGTGCCAGGGTCCAGAGGGGGTACCTACCACCCTGAATCAGACTGAGTTTGGTGTTATGTCCTGTCCATCCTACTTGCTTCCAGGGTGGGACCTGCTCCTCCCTGCAACCCTAGAGGCCAGCACCTGGTACTCTGTAGGTTTTCCCTATCGCAAACCGATACAGTTCTGTGTGCACTGACACCCACATTTGTGATGTTTGTAGGATCCTGGTTTTATATTTGCCTGTTGAGTCTCATTTCTTTATTCACTAAATGCCTTTCATGTGACTAAGTGGATCACCAAGCTTTTTGTTCACATCAAATCTTTCCCTTTCTGTTTCCTAAAGCTGCCATAATAAATGACATCACATGATTGGCTTATAACAACAAAAATTTATTTCTCCAGTTCTGGGGGTTGAAAGTCCCAAGCCAAGGTGTCGGCACGGCTGCACGCCCTCTGAAGGCTCTAGGGGAGGATGCTTCCTGCCTCTTCTAGCTCCCAGTGGCTCCCGGCAATCCTTGGTGTTTCTGGGCGTAGAGCTGCATCATTCCAGTTTCGTCCTTGGGTGTCACCAGGCCATCTTCTCTGTGCGTCTTTCCCAAATCTCCCTCTCCCTCCTCTTACAAAGACACCACACCCACCCTTAATCTAGGATAACCTCAACTTAACTGAATTACATCAGCAAAGACCCTATTTCCAAATAAGGTCATATTCTGAGCTTCCAGAGGAGCATGGATTTGGGGGGAGACAGTATTCAACCCATTGGAGCATCCATAGCCATTAACACTGTGACACCGACAGTCAGCCCTCCCCTGATCGGTGGCCAGTGACGTTTCATTAGCTGGCCACTTGGGAGCTGGCCATCCATCCTCTGCACTTCTGCCCAGGACAACTGGCCACAGGAAGAGGGGAGAAGTTTCTGGCTCCATCAGCATCCCCGGCCCAGCCTCAGCTGTGTTCATCTTCTTGTCAACATCAAAATAAACCTGACATAGAGATTCAGAGTCACAGCCTTCTGGATGCACAGAGCTGCGCTGGATTATCCCTGCTGATTCGCTACAGACAGAGCAGCATGGGAGGAAGGAGGGGGAGAGAGGACGAGGCTGGGAGAGAGGTGAAAATGAGGAACACCTGCGGGATTACTTATTTTCAAATCTCCATTAGCAGGAAGCCCACGTGAGTGAGTGGGCATGCTCAGCGGGCCGCCAGGAGTCTCCCGTGCCCTTGCCTGGAAATTAAGGTTTTATTTTACTTTCCTAGTCTTGTTTCCCTGTCTGGGAGGCTGAGCTGAGAAGCCAAGTGTGCACCCCTAGACCACTCCGGAGCAGGAGCCATTCCTCTTTCCTGGTCCTCCCCAAGAAGGAGCCAGGAAAACGCAGGGGAATAGTCCTGGGACAGGGAGAGGGAGGCAACGAAGACAGAGAGGGTGTAGACGAAAGGGCGCTCCCGGAACTAGCTTCGGGCTTTGCTAACGTGGAGGGCTCCCCTGGGCCTCTCTCAACTTCCGGCTGTATCCGCAGAGTGAGATTAAATGATGCTTCTTCCTTCTGCCCGCCACGCGGCATTATTTCTCAGCTAGGGGGCGCCCATGAGTCCCCTTCGCTTTACGTTAACCATCAGCCCAATGACACTGTCTTTGTGACTCTATTATTCCATTTCCTGTCCTATCAGCTCCAGCTTCTGCCTCCGTCACCTCTTTGATTTCTGGCTTCAAACCTGACAACAGGAGCACAATCTGGGACACCCCGTGACAATTCTGAAATGGGTAAAACTGACGCATGACCATTTCTTGCCTTACCTCCAGATTACAAAGACTCAGCAGGACATCGTGTACACTGTGTGTGTGTGTACATGTGTCCAGGATGCCAACCTGAGTTCCATGAAGGTGGGAGGCCTTGGGGCTTGTGTGGTTCCACAGCGAGAGATTCAGTGCCCAGCTGAGATGCTGCAAGGCCTCGCTTATAAATATCTTTACCAAATGGTCTAGAAATGTTTAATAAAAATATTATTCAATAATAATACTACTCCATCCGGCGAGGGAATGTTGTAACTGTCTCCATTTTCCTCTTGATACTCATCTAGCTTCTGTTTTGCAAATGAATTTGGATGTTAAAACCTTTTGCTGCCCTGACCAATTTATTCTGCAAATTAACTATATATGACAGAACTTAAAGTCTGTTACCACTTAGCTTTGCCTCACTGAAATTTATGCTGCTTTCCTGCCCAATGGAGCCACCAGCTCAAATAGACTGTGGCTCCTGGTGGTGATTTTGGATTCCACACAAGTCCCTCACCTCTTGGTCCTCTTGAGTTTAAAATGCACTGAGTGGACCGGGTTCTTTTCACCTCTCAGTGACCCATGCCCTCTCTTCTCAGACTCTCTGGTTTCTGCAGCTGCCCGTCCAAACTTAATGAAACTCTTATTATAATCCTTGGTTTCACCCAGAGCTGCAACCCACACTGGTTTGTGGGGCACACTCAGAGACTCAGCCTGGTTGCAAAACAGTTTCTAAATTGTGGAAAATCATGGGAAAGCAAAGGTTACAAGATGAAGAGGCTGGCAATGAGTGGAGCATGACTGCTAAGCCTGTCAATAAAATCTTACATTTTATTAAGACAGTGTGGTGACCAATATGATGGAGAGAAACAGTGTCTTGTCAGGCCACATGCCACGAGCTGGTCCAGGACTGAGTGACCCAAGTGAGACTAGGACAAAGGCCGGGCAGTCAGGATTTTGGGGAACCTGGAGACAGCGTCTTAAGGGCAATGGCTGAAGGAATTGAGGGAGTTAGAACATATACAAGGAGACTTAGAAGCAGGCTTAGCAGCGCTCTCTGTAAATATGTGAAGCGTTGTCATGTGGAAGAGGGATCGCATGAATTCTGTACACCTCGGAGGGCAAAATGAAGATCCAGAGTGGGTGTTCTTATTAAATGAGAGGGAGATGAGTTGACTGAACCAGAAATTTTCATTGAGCGCTACTATGTGTGAGGTGGTGGCTCAGCAGGAAGGAATCCACCTGCCAATGCAGGAGACTCGGGTTCGATCTCTGGGTGGGGAAGATCTCCTGGAGAAGGAAATGGCAACCCACTCCAGTATTTCTGCCTGGAGAATCCCATGGACAGAGGAGCCTTGGCATGCTTACAGTCCATGGAGTTGATAAGAGTCAGAAATGGCTTCACCGCTAAACAACAATAATGTGTCAGGTACAGTACTCAGTGCTAATATACACAGATAAATAAGAAAAAAGAAGAAGGTCATCTTCCAGGTGCATGGTGAGGGGAGTGGATAGGAAAGGAGACAATGATATGACAGGGGTGGGGGGTAATATTAGAGGCAGCATAGACAGGCTCTGGGCATACCTAGGAGGAAGCTTTGAAACCCACTCTTGGGGTGGGGAGGTGAAAGGAAGCCTCTTCATTACTTCAGGGACAATTTTTATATTAATCTATAACTGATTCAGGATGGGCAGCCTTGGAGATGACAAGCAGTGGCTGGCAGTGGGGTTCTTGTGACACCTAGAGAGCCGCTTGTCAGGGACTTCTCAGCGGGGGAGAGGCATTTCAGAAGAGTGAGTTCCACGTTCCTTTTACCAGCCAAATGTTAAATGGCTATTATTCTGTGACCTGATCTTCTCAGTGTTGCCTTACATCAGTGGGGTGGAGCTGGGAATATGCATGGTATCAGGCACACCAACAGATTCTGACTTCAGATAACACTTCCCTGGTGGTTCAGACCGTAAAGCATCTGCCTACAATGCGGGAGACCTGGGTTCGATCCCTGGGTTGGGAAGATCCTCTGGAGAAGGAAATGGCAACCCACTCCAGTACTCTTGCCTGGAAAAATCCCATGGATGGAGAATCCTGGTAGGCTACAGTTGATGGGGTTGCAAAGAGTCTGACATGACTGAGTGACTTCACTTCAGATAACACAGCAGTCTTCAGATAACATGTTGGAGGTCACCAAGAGTAATTTATTTTATAAATATTGTCAGAACACTTTTTAAAAATTCTACAACTAATCCAAATATGTAAAAGAGATAAAAGTCAGGAATAAGACTGCTTAGGCAGTTAACATTGTTACTATTTGGTAAAAATAAACAGCTCCATTGTTTATGGAGTCATTCAAGCATCTACTCAGAGCTCCAGGGTACAAGCAGCCTAATTTGAAAGCTACTGATTCAGACCCCAGCACGGGGTCCTATTGGCTGGGGAGCATGCTTGGTTATGCCTGAACTTTTCCAAAAGTAACCAAGCATGCTCCCCAGCCAATAGGATCCCGTGCTGGCCCTAGGAAGACTATTGCCACAAGGAGTAGATTCCAACTGGACATCTATAGTCACTTTGCATCCTGGGTTTTGCTAGACAAAAAGAACCAAGTGGTCAGTCTTACTTTAGATGTACAATAATGAAGGTCGGAAAACTTTTAAACTCTTGACCAAAAATAGATCTACTCAAACACACATGTTCATCTCATAAAGAAAGGACGTCAAGGAAAGTGAAAAGGAGGCAACATCTATGCAGACAGTTCCATTCAAGGGGGTGACAGATTGAGGGGCAATTGTAGAAGCCAAATCTAATACTGTCCTTCAGATAGTAGTTAGGAGGTACATATATATTAATAAATTCCACTGTTACCTCATCTCATTCAAGCGCCATAAGGAAAACTTCATCATTATATCCAACCAAGGGAAGTAACATAAAATCACAGTGCAAGTTACTTCCCTGAATTCTTGTAATAATAATAGATACTAAAACAATTACAAATGTTAAAATGTACTTCTAGGGCACTGCCAAAGGGAAGTTGTTACTTGTGTAGCAGGGCCCAGCTGGCAGTTATGATAACCAGTACAGATGGCCATCTTGTAACTTCGATCGTTAAAGCCAAGGTCTTCTTTAATGTCTCACTCTCTCTCATACACACACACACACACACACACACAGAGTTTTTCTTTTTCAGTAAAGAAACTACTGGGCAATGACTGCTAGGGAGCAGCAATAGTCACAGCCCCAAATAGCCAGCCAGCTAGCTAGCCATGGCCCACCCAGCTAGTGCCAGCAGAAAGTCCCAGACCCAGTGGTGTATGAGGACATGGTCTATGAAGAGGCCAGAGTCTCTGGGACCCTTGAGGATGGACTACCTCTCAAAATGGGAAAGCATGTGCCTGGTCCTGGAAATGAAGGGAGAGGCCAGAGACAGGTGCAGTAGCCCTTCTGGTCTCAGAGTAAGCAGCAGAGGGAGGTGCTGTGAGCATGTCTTATCCCAGGCCCCCACCTCAACTGGCAAAGATCCACATTCACCCAGAATCCTTATCTGATGAATGGGGCTTTTATGTTTGGGTTCAGATTCAGAACTCTGAGACTTCTAAGACTTAACCTCTTTGGGCTGAAGTTTCCTGATCTGTAAAATGGATTTATAACAGAATTTATCTAATAGAATTGTCTGGGATTAAATGTGATAGTTCATGTAGAACCCTTAGCATGGCCTCTGGTATCTTAGCTTTCACTGGCAGCCAGTATTCACCATCATAACTCCATTGCCCAGCACAGTCTTAGCATCCAATAGGTACTCAATAAATACATAATGATGTCTTAAAAATTGATGCTCAAAACCCCCCACAAACAACCAAGAATCTTCATGGGCTAGAGATGGCAGAAGAATACTCAAAAGAATAACCAGTAATAGGCACTAAACCAGCAGACTTCAAGGGCTTCCCAGGTGGCACTAGTGGTAAAAAAAAAAAACACCACCTGCCAATGCAGGTAGATGTAAGAGACACGGGTTCCATCCATGGGTTAGGTAGATCACCTAGAGAAGAGCATGGCAACCCACTCCAGTAGTATGGACAGAGGATCTTGGCAGGCTGCAGTCCATAGGGTCGCAAAGAGTCCAACACAACTGAAGTGACTTAGCACGCATGCACACACAGCAGGCTTCAAGTCTGCAGGAACTTAACCCACCAAGGTGGCTATAAGGCCAGTTCCTAGACAGTAAAGGAATCAGAAGTTCCCCACATTGTGGGAAAATAATACTAGGATCAAGGAAGGGCTCCAGTACCTGCATCCCAAAATGACTTAGTCCAGACCTCTGACATTACTGAGCTGGCAGAAGGGAGCAGAGAATGAATATGTCTGAGTTACTGCTTCAGGACTGGAGTCACAAAGTGCCTAAGAGCCCAGTGGGATGGGAAAGAGGGAAGGAATAGATGCCATTAAATTTATAATTAGTTTATGACAATGTGCTTCCACATACAGGTCTGATGCATGACATTGATCAAAAGATGTGGCTGCTCATCTCTCAGGCATCCTTGCTGTTGATAGCAAGCTTATTCAGAGTGACACGATCACTATGGTCCCAAGGGGACCCTCAAGGCTGCAACCAACTTCTCTGGGAGTTGAGTGATTCTTTAGTTAGTATTAGGGGAAATGGGTAGAAAAGATGCTGTTGACCATTGTTGTTGTACAGTCGTTAAGTCGTGTCCAACTCTTTGCAACCCATAGACTGTGGCATACCAGGCTCTCCTGTCCTTCACTATCTCCTGGAGTTTGCTCAGACTCATGTCCATTGAGTTGGTGATGCTATCTAACCATGCATACTCTGTTACCCTCTTCTCCTTTTGCCTTCAATCTTTCCCAGCCTCAGTGTCTTTTCCAACCAGTTGGCTCTTCACATGAGGTGTTGTACATGTTGAGCTTTAACTGCTTCAAATAAAGATGCAACACTAGTGAAATAGATGAAATTTTGATCTCCCAAGCCAGCCTTTCTAGTTACAAAATATTTCTCCCTGAAATGCAATGCTATTCAAATGGTGCTTACATGGAGTGGGTGCTTTATAAATGGCAATACTGAAGGACCTCCACTCTATGTGTTAGATAACTTTTTACAATACTTAGGTGTTAGTACTAAAAGAGCACTAGGATTTTTAGATTCTTTTTATTTTCATGGAAGAGAGAAAAAGCAAATCCCTCTTAGGTATCAGCAAGATCCCAGGGGTATCTTTCCCTTGTATCAATCTGGAATCAAAAACCTACAGCGAAATACAGAAGATAAGCCACTTCAGATATATTAAATCATGAATTCTGTCTGTTTCTAAAGCTTGCAACTATAGGCTCTTGTATTTAATTTTCATTCCTACAGTAACAAGTCTACTGGAAGATAATTCAGATATTTGTCTTTATTCTAGTCTAGTGCCAAACAAAAAAAGGAGCAAAATGGAACAAACATCTGCCCTTAAGAATGTACATGTGTGCGCGCACACACACACACACACACACACACACTAACAAAATAAAATCTTTCTCCCAATACCAGGAACTTAAAGGGTGTCAAGAAAGCTGAGAGAATAGGACCCTTTTAAAATGGTAGGAAACAAAATTCGTCTTTAATTTCTCAAAGTCCCCGAGGCACATCTAATTTTGCACTTTCAGAAATAGTAGGAAATGAATACTGTCAACAAGTAACCAGTGCTGAAATTCTGTGTGTACAGTGCTATGTACTCATTTCAAGGTTGTTACCATTACTTAATTTTTTTGAGCACAAATCTTTTTAGTCCCTTCTTACGCTTCTGTCTTCAGCCTCCCAGACTTTCCTTTCATCAAAATGTTGGCTGACATCAGGCAAAAGTCAGAAGACCCACACTGGAACTCAGTTCAATAGGGCAAATACTAAGTTACTGAATGTCTATTTACAAGGTACTGTGCAGGTCTTCTGAATATACCAAAATGAATTATGTGTAATCCCTACATTCAAAGGATGTACTATGTTATAGAGGAGATAAGATAGACATACAGAATTTAAGTGCTGTTTTTTTAGAGGATCAAACAAGGACCAGATGATATCAGGACAGTTAGTTAAGAAGAGGCTTCACTGAGGAGGAGGCTGTTGGGCTTGGCCTTGAGGGATGCTGTTATTGTTTAGTTGCTCAGTTGTGGCCAACTTTTTTGGGACCCCATGGATTGTAACCAACCTGACTCCTCTGTCCATGGGATTCCCCAGGCAAGAATACTGAAGTGAGTTGCCATTTCCTTCTCCAGGGGATCTTCCTGACCCAGGGATTGAACATGCATTTCCTGCATTGGCAGGTGGGTTCTTTACCACTTGAGCTACCAGGGAAGCCCCTTGAGGAATGACAGCATCCTTAATAACAAGAGCTACCATTTATGGCAGGAATTGGAAATTTTTTTTTCCTGCAAAGGGCCAGATAGTAAATATTTTAGGCTTTGCAGGCTACACAACTATGCCTTTGAGTGTGAAAGCAGTCACAGACAATATGTAAATGAATGTTCATGGCTCTGTTCCAATAAGACATTATTTATGGATACTGAAATTTAAGTTTTATAGAATGTTCATGTCATAAAATATTATTTTGATTTTTATTATTATTTCCCATTCATTTAAAGAGGCAGAAACCATTCTTAGTTTGTGGATCATCCAATCACAGGGAGCAGGACATATTTGTTGACCTCTGATCTACGGAATCCTTACTATAAATACAATGCTTTGATATACTTGATCTCATTGAATCCTTACACCTTGCTCTGTGAGGGGTAAGGATATTTTTCTAGCTATCCAAAGTGAAGCTTAGAGAACTGAGGTTATATAGGTTTCAAAGATCTTGCTTTTAACCACCAGGCCATACTGTCTCCCAGTAATGGTAAGGAAATCATGGGAAAGGTGAAATGAACAGGTTTTCTTTTGCCAGGGGCATTTAGTTCATCTAAAAACACTTTAAACAACAAATATAAGGTTTGCTAACATGGCTTACTCAGAGTAAACTCATTTTAAACCTCTGTTATCACCACCATCTCTCTTTCCACAAGTCATGCAGGACACAGGTATAATATTTAATAACTTCTACTGTCCAGAATATAATATCCTCCCATACATGAAGAAAAGAGAACAGCCTTCTAGCATTTGTTCCAACCTCCCCACTTCCACTCCTCCCCATGGTTACCCAGAGCCACAAACAGAAGGTATCGCTTGACCCTGCAGGTGATGGTAAGCTTAGAGACACAGTTCTCTCCGAGTTGCTAGCTCCTTTCTTTCTCTCCTCACCATTGTCAGCAATGATTTTCTCTTACAAGTCTTCTTTGCTGTCTACTGTTTTGAGGCAATTTTATGAGCTAGAGAAGATGGAAGGGAAACAGGAGTTACCACAGTCTCTTATCACCTGTTAAGATGACTGCAGGTGGTGTCAATCCTTCTTTGGTCACCTTCTTTTTCTGAACATAGGTCAAGTATCCTTTAGACTGTCTGTAGAGTTGTTCACAAATGTAGGATCACACTGGATTTCCCATGTGACACTGGCAAGTTCATCAGCCAGCCAGTCTATGTCTATTGGGGCCTCCCCAGTAGCTCATCAGTAAAGAATAGGCCTACGATGGACACAGGAGATGTGGGTTTGATCCTTGAGTTGGGAAGATCCCCTGGAGGAGGAAATAGAAACCCACTCCAGTATTCTTGCCTGGGATATCCCATGGACAGAGGAGCCTGGTGGGCTACAGTCTGGCCATAGCATTACAAAGAGTTAGACACAATTGAGCGCTTGCACTACAGCTATTAAATATGTGTTATGTGCCAAGGACTGTGCTAGGTACTATGGGGAGCTCTAAAGTATGAGACTGACCTCAAATAATTTGCAATTCTACCTGGACTATCAAGATAAGAAAACATAAGGCTGATAACAGAGCTACTCCCTATTATACATCGTGGCACTCTCTAGAACACTCTACATGTATCCTGTCAAGCAAAAAGCAAATCTAGACTAAGTAGGGCATGCCTTATTCAAAAAGACTATTGCAAGACATGTCTACGCTAAAGTCTTTGACTATGTGTTGTGTCTGTGCATGCTCGGTCGAGTCCAACTCTTTATGACCTCAGAGACTATAGCCTGCCAGGCTCCTCTGTCCATGGAATTTTCCATGGAAGAATACTAGAGTAGGTTGCCATTTCGTACTTAAAAAAAGTAGAAGTGTTAGTCGCTCAGTTGGTTCGACTCTTTGTGAATCCATTGACTGTAACCTGCCAGGTTCCTCTGTCTATGGAGTGCTCCAGGGAAGAAACTGGAGTGGGTAGCCATTCCCTTCTCTGGGGGATCTTCCCAACCCAGGGATAGAGCCCAGGTCTCCTGCACTGTAGGCAGATGCTGGGATGGATTAAGCACAAGCTGGAATCAAGATTGCCAGGAGAAATATCAACCATCTCAAATATGCAGATGATACCACTCAAATGGTAAAAAGTGAGAGGAACTAAAGAGCCTCCTGAAGAAAGTGAAAGAGGAGAGTGAAAAAAACTTGCTTAAAACTCAATATTCAAAACACTAAGATCATGGCATCTGGTCCCATCACTTCATGGCAAATAGATGGGGGAAAAGTGGAAACAGTGACAGACTTTATTTTCTTGGGCTCCAAAATCACTGCAGATGGTGACTGCAGCCATGAAATTAAAATATGCTTGCTCCTTGGAAGAGAAGCTATGACAAACCTAAACAGTGTATTAAATAGCAGAGACATCACTTTGCCAACAAAGGTCTACCTAGTCAAGTCTGTGGTTTTTCCCCATTTACAGATGTAAGAGATGGATCATAAAGAAGGCTGAGGGCTAAAGAATTGATGCTTTTGAACTGTGGTGTTGGAGAAGACTCTTGAGAGTCCCTTGAACTGCAAGGAGATCAAACCAGTCAATCCTAAAGGAAATCAACTCTGAACATACATTGGAAGGACTGATGCTAAAGCTGAAGCTTCAACTTGCCACCTGAGGCAAAGAGTGGACTCTTTGGAAAAGACCCTGATGCTGGGAAGGATTGAAGGCAGGAGAAGGGGGTGACAGAGGATGAGATGGTTGGATGGCTCAGTGACTCAATAGACATGAGTTTGAGCAAACTTCAGGAGCTAGTGAAGGACAGGGAAGCCTCGAGTGCTGCAGTCTGTGGGGTAACAAAATATTGTTGGACATGGCTGGGTGACTGAACAAGAAGAAGACATGGCTGGGGGAGACATGCAAGACATGACTGTCATAATAGAGGGGGATGATTACAATTGGCAGGCTCTGATAAGATTTTCCAACAACTTGAAATTAGGGGGGAAAAAAGAGTTTTTCTTTTATAGAGAAAAGTAAACAAAGCTAAAAAGAACCACAAGTAGGGAGGTGGTATGAGACCAGTCCATTCTCAGGAGGGGCTGTATACTGGCTCAGGCTGAAGGTGGGCCAAAGTTCAGGAGCCTGAAGGAAGGAAAGAAGCTTAGCCAAAATTCAATTAACAAGCATTTTGTTCTGATCGATCAGTGATGACAGCAGTTCAGCTAATCATTTATATGACAAAGAATGGGAATTTCGAGGGTCTGTGTCTGGACTTGTCATTGATAAACAACGAGGGCATCTGTGACTCCTAAGTGGCAAGGATGGTTCTCTGCAGCAAGACATCTTGCAGAACGTGAAAGGATGACTGGCTTTCTTAAATATCCAGGTAAGGGTTAATGCTGAGATCAGTCCTCCATATTGACCTTTGTGGCTGGTGCTGAAATTGTCCCTCTTTTAAAGATGATAAAATTGAGCAACAGAAAGTTTCATTACTCTGCCTATGCTCACAAAGATCTCACTAGAAGAGGCAGAACTTATACCCAGGTCTGTCTGACTCCAGGGTATCCAATCAGTCCTTTATCACATGGCCACGATTAGTACTTGTTACAGGAGTTTGAAGAAGAGGGGTTATCAGTGAGGCCAGAGAAGTCTCAGGAAGCTTCATGTTCAGTTGCTCAGTTGTATCTAACTCCTTGTGACCCCATGAGCTGTAGCCCGCCAGGCTCCTCTGTCTATGGGGTTCTCCAGGCAAACAAACTGGAGTGGGTTGCCATGCTATGTTTGGAAGAATTCTAGGAGCTGACCAGGAAGTTAGGACAATGTGGAGTATCCTGGTGGGGGCAGAAAGGTCAAAAGTAGAGGTAATGGGAGCTAAGAAGGCCATTAAAGAGTTTAATACTATGACACAGAGGTGGTGACTGGAAAAATAATGAGCATTAAAGTTACATAGATAAAGTAGGGCCATATTGAATGGGCTTCTGAAGAAGCAGATTAGGTTGTTGAGGCTTGAAGCAACAGTTAGTAATCAATCTTTGCTAAAACTGGGCAGGAAATAGCATACAGGATGAAAACAGCTGAGGAAGATGAGTCAGGTGGTGAAATGTAGACTGACTTCGAATGAATGAGAAACTAGAGGCAAAAATGACTAGCCAGGGGGCTGTAGTAACAATAAAAACTTGGAGGTCTGGGGATTGGACTGGGGTGAGCCAGAATGAGGGGCAAACCAAGGGAGTATTTCAGAAGAAACGAGGATTTGATGCTGGGTCTGGAGAGCTGAGTTTAAAAGGAAAGCTTCTACCTTATTAGAAACAGCATAACTATAAACTCAGGGCTTCCCAGGTGGCTCAGTGGGAATGAATCCGCCTGGCAATGCAGTAGACCTGGGTTCAATTCCTGGGTGGGGAAGATCCCCTGGAGAAGGAAATGGCAACCCACTCCAGCACTCTTGCCTGGGAAATCCCAAGGATAGAGGAGCCTGGTGGGCTACAGTCCCCGGGGCCGCATAGAGTCGGACATGACTGAGAAACTAAAAAACAACAAGCTACAAACTCAGAATTTTTCTAAGTAGTTCTCATAGAACTTCTCTTTTTTAAAATCTGTTAATATCATTACTCAAAATAACAGACAGACAACAAGATATTCAATCTCTCATGTGAGGGAGCAACCTGAGTGAAAGTTAAGCAGGTTTTTGGTAAATCTTCAAAAAGCCTTTAAAATTCTCATCTGTATCGCAAATCTCTGAGAAGGAAATAAAGCAGCCAGTGTTGTCAAAAATAACTTGAACATGAAATTCATGTCGTGCAGAAAATATTGTAGGACTTGTGTGCTACAGAGCCCATCTTAGAAAAGCACCTAATGGTTACATTATTGAGGACCTACTAGGGACTGATGTTGAAGCTGAAGCTTCAATACTTTGGCCTCTTGATTTGAACAGTGGACTCATTGGAAAAGACCCTGATGCTGGGAAAGACTGAGGGCAGGAGGAGAAGAGGGAGGCAGAGAATGAGATGGTTAAATAGCATCACCAACTCATTGGACATGAATTTGAGCAAACTCTGGGAGACAGCGGAGGACAGAGGAGCCTGTCGTGCTGCAGGTCCATGGGATCACAAAGAATCGGACACGACCTAGTGACTGAACAACAACTAGGGACCAGGGGCTCTGCCAACCTTAAGACTCTTAGTGCTGACAGTTCTCTGCAATATTCTCATTATCCCGCTTTGCAAATGAGGATTTGTTTTAAAATCACTCAGTCACTGATTGGGGAGGATTTAACTCCCCAATCCTCCTCCCTCTGCATCCGGCTTCCTTCCACATCACAGATACACAAGATCTTCAGACTCAGACTTCCCCAGCTTTCTCGAGAACACCCGATCACTGCATTTTGCTGAGCTGCTTTCGACAATTTCTGAAGTCCTTTCCTGGGATGCAGGATTTCATGCATCACAAGACTGCTGATGCCAGCCTCCAATCTGTTGGCATTCACCTGCCGTTACACACAGCTTCCGGTGGTATCATTCGGATTTTAGATTACTTCTCTCCCTTTGTTCCCCAGAACCTGACATCTATAAACATGACAACACCGGCAGAAAAGGGCAGGAGGAACAATCTCCAGCTTCGTAATGGGGGCTGGCGTGATGTGGGGAGGAGAGGGAGGGTGCGGATAAGGTCCTGATGTCTCAGGCAGCCCTGGAATTGACATGTACCACTCTAGTGCTCGCAGTTGCCGCCATCACACACTGCTTGGTGTTAAATTTAGAATAAAAGCCAATTAAAAGATAACAAGGAAACATATGCTTGGGATGGTAAGAATCTGAGTGTTTATAGAAACATGACCTCCAGCTGCTGCAGAAAAGCACTGGTGTGTTGTATAAACCTGAATCCTGCCTGCCTTACCCCTTCTCCATCTTTCACCCATGGCCTGAACTCATCTCTGCCCAGATGGCTTGCAGCAGAAAAACTGCAGTGATTTTTACTGTGGTGGATGGACTAACCTGTGTCTGAAAATCAGAGATCAGGTAGATCACTGCTGAATGTTTTTTTCTGTGCCAGGCCAGATGACTGGGTCTGGGCTGGGTTGGAGGAAGTGTTGGCATCATGCCTTGAGCTGGGTTCAAGGTGTTTCCACTTGGGGTTCCAGACAAAACACTGGCTACTAGTGACATAGGATGCAGGCAAGTAGGTAGGTTTTCCATGCCACCCTGCATCTCCACAAGGCACGCCTGCAGCTCATGAGCCTGTAAAAAGGGAGGTAATGCTAGGATGGACACCCCAGAAAGGTGAGTTTACTACCTTTGGCATCCTCCACCATGTCAGCATTTGTAAGCAAATGCAAGTACTATCATGAAGAGCAAAAATTCTGCTACTCTGCAATCCAAGTCAGCTCAGTTTAATGTCTGGGCTAAAGAGTTTTCAACTCCTGCTGTTCCATACTGGGGAAATCACAGCAGGAGAGCCAGATTTTCCATTTCTGCCGACCTAGGACATTTCCAGGGCTGGGCCTTGCCATGGCTGACCACGTTCTCACCCTCCACATCCAAAAAGTCACCTATTAGCGATGTTTCCAAAATTACTGTCACATCCACCCTACACTCGACATTTCTTCCCCCTTAGTCCAGACCTTCATCAGTTCCCGTCTGGTCTTCTCCAAAATTGTCCTGACTGGTCAGCCCATCTCTAGTTTGCATGTCAGTCATCCTCCATATTGTCCAGGTGTAAGTTTCTAAAGCATGGTGGGAACACATCCTTTCTCTGCTGGAATTCTTTAATAACTCCCAAACCACATTAAGATAGAAGTAGGTCCTTCAAACCTCTTTAAGATAGAAGTAGAACAGGGCTTGGCCAGTAGGCCCTTTACACCTCCCTACCAACCACCCTCCCTAACCCTCAACGCTGCCTCCGGCTGTCCCGTGCATGCCAGGGGCACTGTGTCATCTCATTCCTTGTGTTTACGTGCCCTGCCTTTTCCCACTTAGAACACCTTTCCCCTAGAGGTTGCCTGTCAATGTCTACCCACCCTCCATCTTTTTGGACAGGCAACACTCCAGGAAGGTTTCACAAATTGGCTCCAGTCTGGGCTAGGAGCCCCTCTTCCCTGCTGACTGTTCTCCAGTCTCACATAGTTCTTATCACATTACGTTGCAATTTCTGGTTTACTGGACACCCTCCCACATAATTTACAAACAGCTTGAGGGCAGGGCCTGGCTCTTACTCATCAGCGTATTCTGGACACTTGGCTAGGAACTGGCTTTCAGTATTCTTTTGGCAGTAGGTATTCAGTGACTGTTTCTTAAGTTGTGGAAAGGAACTCTCTCCCCAGGACTGGGATGACAAAGTAAGAAGTGGGCAGAGTAAAGATTTTATTTTGTTTGCTATTATGCTAATCATGCCTAGTAATAATAAAATTACTGGTAAGAGTGGCCCATCTCAAGTAGAATCTGGCAGCCTTATGGGAGGGGGTGTTTATCCTGGGACAGCATTGTGGGATGATCCAAAATTCAAAGAGACACATCCAGTCAGTAGAACAAGCATCCCAAGCCCTCCTGATTTTTAATACATTCAGAAAGTAACTCACAGATCTGCGAGACAAGGATGATGAATGACCAGGCTTGGGCTCCACTCCTGGCTCTGCCACTCTCTGGGTGACCACAGACTAGTGTCTGCTCCTCCCCCGGAACTGGGGGTGCAGGACTGTCAGTGGGAGGGGTCGGGGCACCCTTCAAGAGCACGGGGTTGGCAGGCAGACGTCCGGTGTGGGGAATGGTTCCGCCACTCAGGGCCCCGAGGATCTGCGACAACGCACTCACTCTGGAGATGCCCTGAAGGACAGGGTTCTGCTTTGCACAGCGCCTTTCATGGCTTCACAATTCAAAGGGAAGCCACTGTGAGTGAGCATGACTCACAAAGACCCTTCACCAGACGAGGATCGTAACACGAACCTACCTCCTCACTGCATAATAGTGGGGAGACAGCTATGAGCCATGCGAAAAATACTAATCATTGAAGTTCCTGCACATATTTCACCAGGGCCTTTGTGATGACAATAATTTATGATTTTCTAAGGGGACACTGCCCTAAGGCTACGATGTTTGACCTACAGATCTCAGTCAGCAGGACAAGGCAGCTGTCCACGGTCTTCCTCACCTCAGCCTTCCTCGGATCCTCCTACCTCCTTGCTGATCCTTCATGGTCTCCTTTGCTGAACTACCCCTCCACCTGCCACCTTCACCTGGCCTCTAACCGTGCAAGCAACTCAGAGTTTGGGCTGGGGCCCGCTTCGCTTTTCTGTCTTCCTCCCCGGGTAAGATCATCCAGGATGCTGGTTGAACTCTGCAGGCTCCCACTTGAAACTCCAGCACCGACCTCTCCTCTGAGCGCCAGACCTGCACAGCTAACGGCCTACTTGACTTCCTCATCTGGCTGTCTCCATGGCAACTCCAAGTCTGCATGAAGCTCTTCACTCCCCACCCTTCCCCAACCTGTTCCATCCCATCACCCCTCAACATGTCAGCGGTGCTCCAGCATCATCAGTTGCCCAAGCAAGTGTCTAGAAATGATCTTGACTCTTCTTCCCCAGCTCCTCTCTCTCCCAGACTCACCCTGTCTTCAAGTTTCTCTATGCCATAAACAAACCTTGCTCTGTTCTTGCCTCTCCAATGTCCACTGCCCGGGTTCCTGCTTTAGGTCCTTAACTGGTGTCCTTGGGTCCACACTGACCTCCCTCAAAGCTGTTCTCTACCCAGTGCAGGATGGATCCTGACACACAGGTATGTCTGGGGCACTTGCCTCCCTGACTCTGCCCAGCCATCCCCATTCTTTCCAGCTCCAGCCAGGCCAAGGTTTCCTCACTCCCCAGGCTATAACCCTTCTAGGCCTCCCCACCTCATTACTTTGCACGGGCCATTCCCCCTTCCTGGGATGGCGTTCCTCCAGCTCAGCCTCCAAACTCAACATAAACGCCGCTCACATCCTCCCAGATGACCGTTTCTAAAGGGGACACTGCCTTACCACCTTCTGTCACTACACCCACATTACCCTCATAGCTCAAAGTTTCTAGTATTTTGCTTATTCTTTACTGACTTGTTTATATTCTGTCTCATCCACGTCTTCTCCATGAGAGCAGGAATCAAGTTCCTTCTACAATGCTGTTTGCCCAATGCCTACACAAAGCAGAACCTCAATCAATATTCACTGAATGATAAAATAGTTTTTAAAAAATGACTGATTGAACTATAATTGGTTTTGATTTGTTTTTATGTCCCCTCCTTCTTCAACCTCCTTCCCACCTCCCACCCGTCCCACCCATGGCTGATTCATGTGGATGTACAGCAGAAATTAACACAATATTGTGGAGCAATTATTCTCCAATTAAAAATAAATAAATTTATTTAAAAACTTTGCTTTTATGTTTATCTGTACATCATTAATGATCTTTACCAGCCCAATGAATGCAAGATTCATGATCTACACAGGACCTAACACACGGATTATCCTTAAAGGGAGATATAATGGAAATTCTGAAAAAATAACACTTCTTTCTACCCAGCTCTGTAAAAGAATGCAGCAACTGACCAGTAAAGCTTGCGGGCTTCCATCTCTTGATTATCTACAGCCACATTACCATGATCAGTATTGAATGTGAACACTCTGTGAGCAGAGTCTGAAGTAACAGCTATGGGGAGATGCAGAGATGTGGGCAGAGTCTCTGCTCTCTTTAAGAAGAAGGCAAAACAGACTCAGCGAAAATACATAAAGCCACAAATGCCCCCAAACACATCAATATATATAGAACCAATTACCACAGTAATCGACTAGACTTGCAATAAATTGACAAGAGGGACCACAGCAGTCAGGGCGGGTGACAGAGGCACACACAGAGTGACTTTATAAGCTGCCCCTGTGGAATCAACCTGACTAAAGAAAAACCCCAAGGAAACAAGAAAATGTCAGGGGAGTCTAGGCTATTGGCTGACCCGATTAGGTTGTTTTCCCCTGTCACAGGCACTCCCATTTCACCTACAAATCACATATTTTAACTGGCAGATTTATTGAGAAATTGCACTGGAGAAATGCTTCGACCTTTCTTTTTCTTTCTTTGTTATTTTGTTGATCAGCAAAAGAAAAATATTTTCAAGTCTTTTGAACCTGCTTGATTTTTGTAGTTGCTGTAAGCCAAGGGCTTCTGTGCTGTTAGATTAACTCTGCGGAATGAACCCCATCCCCTGCCAGACTTGACCAACTGGATGGGCCTTGTGTGGTTAAGTCTTTGTTAAGCTCTCTACCCTTTCCAGTCACGTTAGACTTTAAGGGGAGACCGGTGTGACCACTTCCTGGAGCCCCGGGGCATGAACTCTGTTTAGGTAGGTACCATCCCCTTCTCTGGCCTCAGCGGGAGGATGCCAGACCACAGGGAGTCTGCACACAGCCCTGCACAAAGCAGTCAGCCTGTGGTGTGGCCATCACACATGACCAGGGAATGGTCCAACCTGGTCCAATAGCCCCTCTCCCCAGGAACTGGCACTGCCATGGGTCTTCCATCTAAAGCTCTCCACACCTGTCTCTTTGCGTCCCATCTTCAGTGTCTCACAGATTGCTCCTGGGGGCAGCAGCCACCTTGAATGTGGGTACTTTGGCAGTAGACAGAATACAGAACTTTCCAAGGAATGGGATGAACTCTCAGGGTGAGAAGTATGTTTGGGACCTTGCAACAACTTTCTCTGCCTCTTTTGTGGGTCAAAGAAAAGCCCAGAGAGGGTTTCCCTGGTGGCTCAGATGGTAAAGAATTCGCCTGCAATGCAGGAGACTTGGGTTTGATCCCTGAGTCAGAAAGATTCCCCTGGAGGAGGAAATGGCACTCCAGCATTCTTGCCTGGAGAATCCCATGGACAGAGGAGCCTGGCGGGCTATGGTCCATGGGATCGCAAGGAGTCGAACACGACTGAATGACTAACCTTTTCTTTCACTTTCTTTTCAGAGAGTTCAATCATGCTGTCCCACAGATGCTAACTGGCCAAACGAAGAGAAGAAGTAAGATGAGGCTGGCAAAAGAAGGAGTTTGCTTGGCCTCAACACCTAGAATCCTACAGTGGACCAGGAGCCTTCTCTTACTACCCATGTATTCCTGATGCCTAGCACGGCATTGATATACAGCAAATGACATACATTTCTGAATGAAGGCATACACATCATTACCTTGCAGAGGAACTCACAGCCTTCCCTCACGGTGCTACGAATCAAGGTCTACGTGCTCTTGACTCTGCTGGCATCAATACATCAGCAATTGTGTCAAAGTGTACTAGGGAATTTCTTAGAAGGAAGTTGATCTGATTGGAAAACTATCTTCCGCTCATCAGTAACAGAGACCGAAATGATGTATTCTGGGGCCTTTGACTGTTGTGACATTAATCAGCTTCATTTTGTAGTGTAGCTGGCAGTTGGGGCCACGTTCGAAAATGATGTCAACTACTCTCATTTTTTCTAAATTAATTACTTACCTAATCCTTTTTTTTTTTTTTTTGCTGATTTCCTTGACATTAGTTTTTTCTTATGTATTTTTAATTTTTCCTCTTAATTTTCACCTTTTAGTAATTGAACCAACTTCTGAAGAGTTCCATGAGATTCAGGGAGAGAGTCTCTGATGACAGAGGAATGCAAACTAGTAATAAGTAGTGGCCAAATGGATACGCTTAGATGAAAAGGGTTTGTTGATTTGTTGATTTAAGTCAATGTAGTTTTATGTTTTGTGTTGCATTCCTAGTTGCTTTTAAAAAAAGCAATGATAGGAAAGGTGGTAAAAGAAAAACTATTGTTGGCTTCTGCAGCACTAACTGGTGGCCAGAAACTTGAAATAACAATCACATATTGGAGGGCCACACATGGATTTGTCCCAGTTCCTAGTATATAATCCAGTCCTACCTTGTGTTGGTCACTCAGTTTTAAAGACTAGCCTATTCTTCCTGTGCCAAATCCTAGGACATGACATAAATCCCGAGACAGGGCAAGTGCATGATGTCCCCCACACGAAACAGTCAAACCTGGAGATATGTGAGAGGGATGATGAGAGGGAGGACTAGCCAGGGGATGAAGGAAAAGGCGTTTGAGGCGATGCTGTCTTAGACAACAGGCTGCTGTTTCCCCTGGAAGAGGAAAAGGAGGAGACAAAAGTATGGCATTCACTCACTTACTCAACCAACATTTACTGACCACCTGTTAGGTGCCATGCTTGGCATTATGTGTTGCAAGAGATGGGGTAGGAGTAGGGAGTGACCTCAGAGATTCGTTAGCTATAGCCCCCACCTTTCAGAATTTGTTGACCCCCTTGTGCCTCTGAGAATACAAGAGTATTCCTCTAAAGCACATTATTAAGGGAGAACAGGAAAAACTAGGAGCCTAACAAAAACACAGAAACTATTAGCCAGTTATCTCTCAACTCCAACATCCACTTATGCTGGAACTTGGGTTGTTACTAGAGCCAAGGTCTCACCTCTGGGGCTCAAGGGGAACTGAAGTCTGCATCTGTAAGTGGCGGGTGCAAGCAGATGGTACGGGTTTGGAGTCAAACGGGGAGGCTGGTACAGCTGGACGCCCTCATGGACTTCTCCCTTCGGAAGATGCGCCTGACAGTTCCTTTGCACTTAAAAAGCAGCAACACCCGGCTGCTTATCAAAGCTTCCCAGGGGTTCTTTCCACAGAGACCACATTCTTATAGCCTCCCTTCCCCCATCCAAAAAAAAAAAAAAAAAAATCCCTCTCCTATGGGTGAGGTTTATTTCCTGGTCTTTTCTCAGCAAAAGAGCTATATAACTGGGACTGAAAATAGCTCCCAAAAGATGTGATTCTGGTCTTGATTTTTGTAATGGAGGTTTGGCTTGACGTCCCTGTTCCACTGGGCTAGTTAGTGATTTGTGACTTCTAAAAGACACAGCGGTGTTTCTAGGAAGAACACATTTTACTCCCTGACATTTTGATCAGCTGCTATTTTGTTCAAAAGTCAGTGAACTGAACTGAAAATTTTATTGAAATAATGCTAGTAATAATAATAGTGCTAATAATGAGTCAAAATGCATAGAACAGTTACAGGATGCTAGACACCCTGTTTCATAAATAATTATTGTATCCAATCCTTACTTGTAAGCTAAGTATCAATAGCCCTATTTTACAGACAGGGAAAATGAGGCTCACAGCCATTAAGTAAACTTAATAAAAATTCTGACACCTATCTGTCTGACTTTAAATTCTCACTATAAACAACAGTATTAAACTCCTTCCATTGCAGTATAGTTGACTTAGCCTATTGAACCTTGATCCAGGCCTTATTAAATGCTGCATTCTATTATTATAGTATTCTATTATCTATTCTATTCTATTATTCTATTTCTAGTATGTAGAAATAATTTGCTGTGTATATAGAGTCACAGAGAACTAAAAGTAAAAGCAGCTCTAAGTATTACCTAATTCAACTTAGTTATTACACAGATGGGAAGATGATTTTGAAGAGGGTTAAGTAATTTACTCAAGGTCAGCTGGCTGGCTAATGGCCTAACTGAGCGCAATAGCCCAGGTCTCCTGACCGCTCCCCATCCCCTCCACCCCCCAAACCACTCCCCCCTCACCCCCAGTATTCTTTTCCTCAACACACTGCCTTAGAGTAGGATGGACTATAATATAGATATATTGCACTTAAGACACAAGGCATCCATCCCCCCAAAGGCAGAAAGCCCAAGTGATGTCAAGTTCAAATTTCTACCTTGGTGCAGAATTTCCCATTGCCTCATTACTTATCTTGCAATTTCCCCCCCATTTTTTGGTGCAGAGATAAACTATTAGTTTTGTTATGGAGACCATAACTTCTTAGTAAGTATAGGAATTATACTCTTAAACCTGCTGCCATATGCTTATTTCTCTTGGATCAATAGCACCAAGGGCAACCCACTGAGCACTGATATACACTGTGGATAAAAGAAGTGGGGGATAAACAAGAGGATCTCAGCCTAGCTTGCAGAATTTAGGAAACAACAAGTTTGGCTAGAAGTAGAGTTTCTTCTCTTCACAGTCCACCAGAGAATCCAGGCCTCTCTCTTCTCAGTAATAGTGGTTATGAGTCTGATATTTACCAAGTAAATTCTATATGTGCTACATGATGCTAGAAGCTATGAGAATTCAAAAACTTATGAAGCCTTTCTTTGTATTTTCTATGTCCCCTGCCTGATTGTTCAGTTCCTAGATCTTTGCATGATTAGCTCCATCTGCCAGATCTCATGGAGAAGGCAATGGCAACCCACTCTAGTACTCTTGCCTGGAAAATCCCATGGATGGAGGAGCCTGGTAGGCTGCAGTTCACGGGGTCGCTAAGAGTCAGACACGACTGAGCAACTTCACTTTCACTTTTCACTTTCATGCATTGGAGAAGGAAATGGCAACCCACTCCAGTGTTCTTGCCTGGAGAATCCCAGGGACGGGGGAACCTGGTGGGCTGCCGTCTATGGGGTCTCACAGAGTCGGACACGACTGAAGCAACTTAGCAGCAGCAGCAGCCAGATCTCAGCGCAAACTCCCTGCTTCATCACTATCATTGAGGCCTTCTCTGTGCCTGCCATCTTAATCAGCACCTGTTTCCCCATCGTCCAGTCACCCTCTATTACATTCTCTGATTTTAGTTTCTTCATAGTATCTGTCACTGTCTAGAATCATTGCTGTCATTTATTTCTCACTTGCCACTTTCTTCCTCTTTTCACTAAGATATGAGCTCTGTAGAAGCAGGAAGTTTTTCTGTGTCATTCGCCATTATATGCAACGTGCCTAGACCAATGTTCAGATATAGAAGGAAATGAATAAATGAATGAATAAGCCCATGCTCAGGAAGCTTACATATTTTGAGCAGCTATATCCAGAAAGCTATATAATCAACTACTAACTTGTATATTATGGACAAGATGTCACTATTGTCAGGCCCATCATTATATGAAAGAAGTTTGATATCGCCACCAGAATTGTCATCCCATCAACTAAAACACTAGCCAGGTTAAAATATGAAACTCTAATAATTTTTTATTTTGAGAGGAAAACAAGTGAGGGACTCAAACACTATTTTTAAAAAATAGAATCCTTGAGATAGTAAGATGAGGATAGTGTTGTCTACAGTACAAAGTGATTAAAAAAAAAAGCTTATCACATTTAATCCTAATTGTTGGCATGTTTCCAATTCCTTTCAGTGCCCAAAGACTTAAGACTGTTCAATTCTGCACACAAGCCTAATAATCAATGGCTTAATCGGAGAAAAGTCCTGGTCCAAAGTGAAAACCATTCAGGCTTGTCCTCCTCTCTGTGACAGACTGTCCTCTGCAGAGATGGCACCGGGACACAGCCGTAGAGCCCACCGTGCCGCAGCTCCTGTGCTGAGGTTCCTGCACCAGCTAGGATAAGTAGGATGATGAAGGAACCCACACCCTGTTGGTCTCCGAGGAGAGAATCTAGCCTTGCTATTTGGTATCATCCAGGAGCTTGGTAGACATGCAGAATTTCATGCTCCACCTAGACTTCCTGAATCAGAATCGCCATTTCAAGAAGATCCCAGGTGATACACAGGCATATTAAATTTTGAGAAGCATTGCTGCACAGGAAAACAAACACTCCGCCAGAAACTGGGTTGTCATCGCTGATTGTGGGCCACCACCCCTCAACCCACTCCCAAAAAATCAACACCAACCCACCAAAAATCTAGAAAACTCAAGGTGAAAGGCAGTAGATCCATCATGAAGTCTAACCATGGTTGACATCTGGCCCTGTGGTGGTGACTTTAGACCAGTGACTTGGCTTCACTTCCATCTTGATCTCACTTCCATTTTGTCCACTAACCTTCCCACCTTCAACCTCTTCTTGTGCCATTAGCAGGCAAAATAGCGTTCCGCCATTTGCAATGTATCTTGGTAGGCGAAGGCATTTTTCTTGTCCTCACTCAGTCACTTACTGTTTCAGTGAACACATGCAAGTTACTTAAGCTCTCTGAGGCTTTATTTTCTTATCTATAAATAGGGAAGGTAAGACTTAAGTGATGTGTATGTCTGGAGGGCTTCCCAGGTGGCACAGGGGTAAAGAATTCACCTACCAATGCAGGAGACTCAGAAGACTTGAATTCAATCCCTGGTTCAGGACTATCCCCTGGAGGAGGAAATGGCAACCTATTCTAGTATTTTTTTTTTCCACTCTAGTATTATTGCTTGGAGAATTTCATGGACAGAGGAGCCTGGCGAACTACAACCCACAAGGTCACAAAAGACTCAGACATGACTGAGTGACTGAACACACACGTTTGAGGGTTAAATGAGAAAAGCTACGTAATAGGCTGCTTGGTAATATTATTTTGATAACTTCTTCCCTCAACCTACAGATCCAGTTTACTCCGGACTCTGCACCAGAGCCTGGGGACTTGAAGACTCAAATTAAATCCTCACACATATGTTTCAAAAAGCTTAGATCCTCCTGGAAGCTGCTGCTTATGACACCACCCGGCTCAGCATCAGTAGCACCTTCATCAGGCCTGTCTGCCTGGGAATGCCATAGAACAGCTGTTTCCTCTAAATCCCCTCTCTGCTCACTACAGGGTTTTGCATGTAGCAGGCCCTCAGCAAACATTTGTTGAATGAATTAATTAATCATTGAAAGAAAATAGCTATATGCTATAATCGCTTTGCCATTTGAGTGCTAACTTTGTCATTGTAAATGTACATGAAAAGAGCCTTCGCAGCTGGTTTGTAACCCTGGGGTTGTAACACATAAAGTATTATACAGACATAAGTTATTCTTCACTGGCTTTCTATGTTCTGCCTTTAACGTAACAGGGTCTTGTGCCATGTAGCACAGTTATGCCCATTAGCCTATGGACCACACCAGCATCAAACACACCAGACTAGGTCTCTGCTGACCAGCTCTTACAGACTGGATCAGATGCTGATGACTGATTCAGCTATTGTTTTTGCTTCAGCTATGGCCGAAATCTGTTCACTGTCTTGGGAAGATGAACCAACTGAGTCTTTCTTGGCTTCTATCCACCCAAAAACTAATTGATGAAAAGTGGGAAAGGTGGCATTCTGTGTGTTAGAAATACAGTGTCATTCAGGTGGTTTACTTCTTTCTTTGATTCTAACCTAACTTAAGACCTCTCAGAGCTAGAGAGTCCCCTTAAGGGAAAAACTCTCAGCTTGTGTCTTGGAAGAAGAGGAAGATATTCTTCTTGGCTTTCCCCATGGAAAGGAAGCAACTGGCTGGAAACCAACCAATCAATGCCACCACCCCCTGACCATTGCCTAATCCCCAGTAGATCATGGACTAGAAGGTACAGCAGAAAGGAAGAGCTTGCGGTTGTTGCTGCTTCTAAGTCGATTCTGTCGTGTCTGACTTGGTGTGACCCCATAGATGGCAGCCCACCAGGCTCCCCCATCCCTGGGATTCTCCAGGCAAGAATACTGGAGTGGGTTGCCAGGAAGAGCTTGCTTATCACCGATTGTTACCCAGGTAACCCCTCGGTTATGCCCCAAAAGCAATGGCAAGGAAGAGCTATACCAAAGGTCAGATCTAACATAGCAATGAAAGTGATACTGGAAAAGAAAAGGAAGAAAGACCCAAGGAAATCCACTCCCAAATGGGGTACCAAAAGAGAAAAAGAAAGAAGAAAGAGAGAAATAAAATATACTGAGCTTAATGTGTCAGGCTGAGGATTAAAATTAAGCCTGTGGAAGTTCTTTGAAGAAGCTTCCACCTTTTTGGTCACTTTTCTGAAATCTACAGATCTATGCCTCTTTTTACTGGTTTCTTCTGAAGTAAGAACAAAATAAAGGATTTACTCATTCGACAACAGTAGATGCTAATTATACGCCAGGCACTGTGTCAGGGGTGAAGACTCAAAGATTAACAAGAAATGATCTTTTGTTTTGCACTTCCTCCCAGATTTCTATCCAGAGTTCAGCTCTTTGTAAATACAATGTGTGTTTTGTCCTTTTTCCAGTTAACTTTCTAAATCTTTACTCGAGATAATAGAAAACTTTTCAGGATATATTTTTAATGTGTTAAAAAAAGGTTTATTGAAAAGTGGCCCATGCTTATTGTGGGAAAAGCAAAAGAAACTTTCAGTACAAAAATAAAAGCCCCTACCCTATACCATATCCCCAATCCTGAAATAAACAGATAATTAGTGTGTGTGTATGTACACACACACACACACACACACACACACACACACACACATGTAGCACAAGAGAGGCTGTGCATGTGTGCGTGTTCCTCATTCACTGCAATCGTGTCCGACTCTCTGCAACCCTAGGGGACTTAGCCGGCCAGGCTCCTCTGTCCACTGGATTCTCCAGGCAAGAACACTGGAGTGGGTTGCCATGCACTCTTCCAGGGGTCTTCCCTACCCAGGCATCAAACCTACATTTCCTGTGCCTCCTACATTGCAGAAGGATTCTTTACTGCTGAGACACCAGGGAAGGCCCTGAGAGAGAGGCTAAAGATTATATTTGTATAGATGGGTATATGCATATTTTTAGATACAGCATTTTTGAAACAGACAAGACCCTAATATATCTACTTTTCTGCAACTTGTTTCGTTCACTTCCAAATGGTTAGGAATAGAGCATCTCTGGACAGATAGATAGTAAACTGTAGTAACGGTTTCCGGGTTGCCTCTGGGGAGTGGAACTAGATTACTGGGAAATAAGAGTGAGAAGAAGATTTGTTTTTCACTTTATTCTGTTTTATACATCTTACATTTTTTTAAATAAACTTTTTAAATTACAAAAGTCAGGGAAATATGGTACATGCTTTCAAGTCTATTATCATGGGAGACAGTCATACAGGGAAATGACAATACAGGGACATGTGAAAAGCACTGCTAAAGGATATAGATAAAGGGCTCTAAGAGCATAAAACAGGAAGCAAATAATTCTGACTAGAGCATCACGGAAGACTTGGTGAAAGTGGTGACGTTAGAACTGGCTCTTGTAGAGCAGGAAGGAGGTGATAGAATGTAGGTAGATAGAAGACAAAGTTGGGTAGGCTCAAAAGTGTGGAATGGCTCAAAGCCCTCTTCCAAACCAGTGGGAATCTTGACCCTGGACCCAGAGTTGGGGCCTGACATTGGGTCAGGGTATCATTTAATTGCAGATGCCAACTTATGGAGCTGAAGTTGGTGATTAAAAGACAAGCGAGAAACAGAAATCATAACCAGGAAGACAAACCTGCAGATCCTAAGGGCCTACGCAGAGCATAAGATCCACCCAGAAATGAGACAAAGGAACAGACACTAGAGAAGTGTTTCAAGGGAGGGGGCAAGAGAGGGGCCCAGGAAAAAATTTCTGAGTGAGAAAAGTAGTTGTGGAAACTTTAGAGCACATACCTGTGGTCTCTGAAGCAAGAAGGGAATCTCAAAGCCTAAAACTGTAGGAATCAAATGCAATCGTTTTTGGATTGATGCAAGTAGTCTTGTGCCATCAGAGAGGAGGAATGCTCGAGGTAGGGAATGGTCAGTGACACAATAGCCGGAGAGAGCAGAGGGGATGGGAGGTTAAATGTTTGCTCCTAAAGATGCCCTGGTCCTAATTTCTAGAACCTATAAACGTTACCAGTGATTGGCAAAAGAGACTGTGCAGATATGCTTAAATGACGAGTCCTGAGATGGGAAGAGTATCTTGCATTATCTGGACCAACGTAATCAAAAGGCTCCTTATAAGAGAAGGCAGGAGGAGTTAGAGAGAAGACCATGTGACTCAGGGACTGGAGTGATGCCCTTTGAAGATGGAGAAAGGAGGCACACCAAGGAATACAACTACAAGCTAGAAAGGGCAAGAAAAGGCAAGGGGACAATTCTCGCCTAGAGCTTTCAGAAACTGGCCTCACTGATACCTTGAGCTTAGTCCACTGAAACTGATTCTGGACATCTGGTCCCAAAACTTTCGGGAATAAATGTATGATGTTTTACGCCATCAAGTTCATAGTAATTTGTTACAGCAGCCATAGGAAGCTAATACAGGGAGTGAAGCCAGGTTCATTCTGTAAGACATTGTGAAAGGCTTCAAGCTGAAGAGTCAAGTCATTAAAGGGCATTTTAAAAAAGATAACAGGTGGTGAAATGTAGAATGGACTAGACAAGCATGAAACTGAACAAAAAGAGGCACATGAGGATGCTACTTCAATATTTCCTATGACAGCTGATACTGTAAAGAGATGCAATTTTGAGAAATGGCTAGGAGAAGACACCTGTTAAAGAAATATTTAGGTGGTAAAAAAAACAAAACTTTGTAAACGGTTGAACGTGGAGGGTGGAGGAGAATATAAAGAATGGCTCCTCACTTTATATTTTGGCCCATCAATGTGGTTCACGAATCTACTATGTGGTTTACGAAGCAATGTGGTTCACGAATACAGAGAAAAGACATGATCATGGAACATCCAGGTAGAAATGGTAAACACTCACAGACAAATGGGTTTTTTAATTTCAGGGTGAAAGGAAGGATTTGAGCTATGGGTTGAGGCAGATACAGAAGAGAATCACCTGGTATCAGTGAAGATGAGATGAACATTAAGGATGAAATCCTGAAAAATGACCAAAACGTAAGTGATTTCTTTGGAGGAACGAGGGAAGAAAAGAATAAGAAATAAAGGCCCAAGATTAATAAAGAGAATCTGAGCAGAATACCATCAGGGACACCAAAGGAGAGAATTTACAAAAAGGCAGACTTGGCTAACAGCGACAAATTCTTCAGCCGAGATAAGATAAAATGATAGTTCAGTTTTAGTTTAGTTTTCTATAGAATAGAAAACAGAAACTCTGCTTAGGAAGTCCTTCATTTCCTTCTCCGGAGTTAATTCTGTAGTGTAACAGGGTTGGAAGAAATTATTTGAAGAGTGAAAAGAAGTTGAGGAAATAGAGAAAAGATGTACAAAAGACTTGCTTAAGAGATTTGATTGTGATGTGTGGTGGCGCTACTGGTAATGCAGGAGTGCCAATGCAGGAGATGTAAGAGATCCAGGTTCGATCCCTAGGTCAGGAAGATCCCCTGGAATAGGGCATGGCAAACCACTCCAGTATTCCTGCCTGGAGAATCCCATGGACAGAGGAGCCTGGCAGGCTACAGTCCAGGGTGGCACAGAGTCGGACACAACTGAAGCGACTTAGCACAGCACATGTTGAAAGGAAACAGTGATAAAAGAGTTGCATGTTTATAAAAAATTTCATTTTTTTGAAAATGAAACTCAGAAACTCAGGCTGAAGAGGTTGTAGAGATTAAAGAGGAGGAAACCAATGAGCGAGTGAGGACTAAGAGGAAGCAGAGAGGGAAGGAAGCAAGGGCACAGATGGAGAGATTCAACTGAAAAGGAAGAACTTACTACAGTCACTGAGGCATGAGGGCAAAGGATGATAAGGAAGATGGAAGTAAGTGTAGAAGTGGAGAGATCGAGGTTGGAAATTTTCAATTCAGATAGTCTTTATATGCTCTGTACAAAAGAAGAGAGACTAATCTCAGACAACGAGAAATGGGAAGTATCTTTTCTAGCTGGAGTTCCAGTCAGACTTACCTGAAGACAGTGAAAGTGTTAGCAGCTCAGTCATATCTGACTCTTTGAGACCCTATGAATTGTAGCCCACCAGTCTCCTCCATCCAAGGGATTCTCTAGGCAAGAATACTGGAGTGGGTTGCCACTCCCTTCTCCAGGGGATCTTCCATGACCCAGGGATCAAACCCAGGTCTCCTGCATTGCAGGAAGATTCTTTACCACTGAGCCACGAGGGAAGCCCTATCTGAAGACAAGTGGTCCTAAATATTGGTCTGACCAAACCATATAGTGGTTGTATGACACGCAAGTGTCCACTGAAACAAAGGCTGTCTTTTGAAGATCTGGTCAAAAATATCCATCTCTAAGGACATCCCTCGTGGTCCAGTGGTTGAGACTTCACCTTAAACAATGTGGGCTCAATCCCTGGTCGGGGAACTAAGAGCCCATATGCCTTGTCACCAAAATGTAAAACAGAAGCAATATTGTGATACATTTAATAAAGACTTTAAAAGAGGTCCACATCAAAAAAATCTATATCCACTTCTGAATTCTCATCAGTCAGGCATACCTAAACCACTTCATGTGTCTATGATAAAAGCCACATTGGAAGTCATCCTGTGAGAAGGGCCTTTATCACCACTCCCACCACTAACAGCAGCAGCAACTTGTGGAGGGACTGTCCTGTGCCCAGCTCTGTGCTGGACCCTGGGATTTTAAAGTTGAATAAGGCATAGAACCTACCCTTGAGAAGCTGCATAGTGACTTAAAGACAGAGAAGGAAAGTCTTTAACTCAAATGCCTGACCTGAGAAAACCTCTCACATGAAGGGAGACTCCGAGGATCTTTAAAGTGTCAGAGCTGGAAGGCACCATGAGAGCTTTACAGGGAAGGTGCTGATAGTTAATTGAGTAAACAAAGTCGCCTGGCTGATTCTAGACTCCCAACCCTTAGTCCTATGATCTTTCCATTTCATTTCACCCCTGACAAACCTCCTTTCCTATTCAATCCATAAGCAATTTTAGGTACCTAATCATAGGTACAAAAGCAAAGAACAGAAAACCCCTTTTCACTGGAAAGTTTTAAAAGTTAGAGCAGGCAAGAACCTATAATCAAAGGACTTGAGTCTAAAAAGGTGTCACTTTTATGTCATGGTAGGTATAGTCCTCTCAGAACATCTGTCACCACTAGTGTATAAATTCCATTTTGGAACAACAGTCCCCAGAGTGCAGAAAAGCAGAAGAAAATCTTCCTTTGTCTTATGTACTTATAATTCTTAATCAGTAGCAGGCTTCATGCTTTTGGAATAAAAAGAAATTAGTGCCTAGAGAGAAGAAAAATATTTTAGTGTAAGAATCAGACCCAAGGATAAGAGACGCACAGTAGGTGACACAGAGGTCAGATTTAGGGGTCAGCTGGGGGGTAGGTATATGTGGACAGCTACAACAGATCAAAATAGACATACTAAAGTGGTTGAACATCTTTTATTATTTTTTTTTTTTTTTTGGTTGAACATCTTTTAATATCAACAACAAGCAAGGGCTGATATACATCATATTTATGGGAAAATAAAGCTAACAGTTGGACTGTGACAATACTAGCTCCTGTGTGCAAGAATGGCTTGAGATTAAGAGGGATAAGGGCATAATGCCAAGGCTATGGACAAATGTTCCTCTTGGGCTTAGTAAGGATATTACAATGCTCAGGAGAGAAGCAAAGAGCAGAACCAGGAGTTCTGAGGAAGGTCAGACTTGTATCTCCCAGCAGTCCCAGAGCCTGGCAATCCTTGAATCACTGGCAAACAGAAATGGGGGAGGGTTTAGCCCTTTGGTTCAATCAGGAGGCTCTGGCATGGAAACATAAGAAAGTTTTGCCAGCTGGAACTGGTCTTATCAAAATGTGCTTACATTATACTCCTTTCTTGGCAAGCTGGAATCAGAATAATTTTAAGATGCTGACATTTGAATGGAGACAAGAAGCCTGTGGTTGTGTCTTTGGGCTTACAGGAATCAGGACCTGGTGGGGGACGAAGAGGTCTGCAGCCCAGGCACAAGCCTCTTGCCTCTTTTGGAAGAAAGCGTCCAGCAGAAGGAGAAGCGCTCGTGCCTCAACTACCTCTTACACAAGACAAAACAGAAATCTGTGTGCAGCTCAGAGAACCAAGAGCATCTAAGCCATGGGAGCACATTCTCCCCACTGCAGCCCTGCTGACAGCAGAAAGTCCCTAGTCTCAGAGGGAAGCTTGGTCATCAAATCTTAGCTTGACCTACTTCTTGAGTTTTCATTGTGCTCATTTCATCACTTGCCCTTTAACAACTCACACCTCCATAATTTGGCCTCATCAGAATGCCGTGAGGATAAGCTCAGATGAAGAAATTCCATGAATGGCAATTCTAAACCGAGTCTTGCTCAATCAGAATACAAATTTACCAGGCAGTACTCCTCTTCCACCAGGAGATGAATTCAAAAGGTTTGAGAAATTCCAGTTCCTTATACATACTTGGACTGAATACTAACGTGCCATCAAACTCTGGACATTTGTGAGACTGTTATCCACAGCTATATAAACATCTGGGGCAACGGAGATTTCCTCATAGCACAGAGCAGCAGGAAAAAATGCTCCAAAATACAGGGCAGGATGGAGTGAGAAGGGATTTGCTATTCAGTTAGTTACTGGAAGGGATTGCCAGCCAGCGCAGGATGGGATTGCTGGGGGCAGGAAGTGATGGGGAGGCTAGAGGGCTGTTCTTTCCTCCCTACTGCATAAGAATAATCTAATACATTGCCTGTGCTGTGGTAGCAGGATGCATGGTGGCTGGTAAAAACCTTTAGATGACTTTCTCTGTGTTAACCAGTTCAGTGACCAGATAGCTTTGACTTTATCCTGTATCTAAAGTTTCCCCAAATACCTCCATTTTGATATTTAGCTTTAGTAACCAAACCTTGACAATTCAAAGGATGGGAAAGAGCATTGAGGCGAATTAGACCTTCACCTACAGACTCCCTGCCTCTGGTCCCATGGAGGCACGCAGGCAGCCAGGGCTTGTATGGAACAAAGAACTTCTCAATGAGCACGTCACTCACCTTTGCTAATGTCTTCATACTCCAGCCAGAGTCGCCGCTGCACCTGCTTGTTTGGGTACCAGATAGAGCAGGATTCCTCAAAGCCATAGATAGCTTCCTGGATGTAGTGGTTGCCAAACTGGTCCAACAAGGCTACAAAATCCCCACGAGATGTAGCCCCGTCCAGGGAGTGGAGAGCGTTGCTGAGGGCTATGGAGAAACATCACCCAGGATTAAGAGTGAGGATTCATAATATGGGTATCCCGGATTCTCAGGCCCTCCAGCCTCAAATCTGCAAGTGACACGTGGCCCAAAGTACACTGGAGAGCTGGCTGGAGCTATCAGGTGAGTATTTCCAGGTAGCTGAAGCAGACATTTCAGTTCCTAAAAGAATATTTCTCCAAGCCAATTGGTTGTTAACTTTGTGCAAGTTGAGTAAAACATTGTCACATCTCTACCACCCACCTGCTTAAGTCAATTTTTTTTTTCAAATCACAATCATGACATTAAATCAACTTAGTGAGCTCAAATAATAGCATTAAAAATGAAGGAGAATAGCATAGTTTAAAATAGAAACACAAATACCAGCAGAGAACATTTCCCATCAGATGAAATACGGCTTCATGAAACTTCTGTTGTATGTATGTGGGTGTGTGTGTATGTGTAAGGTCATGGTGTAGAATGCATTCTAACTGTGTGTAGGGACCAAAAAAGTCTGCAGGATTTTGTTCTTCATGCAGAGACATTGGTAATGGAAAGACAATGGAAGACAAATGATAAGGAAAGTCACTAAAACACTGCTTATATCTATTTAGAAAAAAAGTATATAAAGACTGCTGCTACTGCTAAGTCACTTCAGTCATGCCTGACTCTGTGCAACCCCATAGATGGCAGCCCACCAGGCTCCTCCGTCCATGGGATTTTCCAGGCAAGGGTACTGGGGTGGGGTGCCATTGCCTATATAAAGACTGGGAAATGGCAAATGGAAGAAAGAACCTGTTGGCCGCCTCACTCACCTTCCCAGACAAATCTTGAATTTGCTTTCCCTGTTTAAGAGAATTATATTTGTCAGAAAGATAACCTATGGCAAATTTTTCAAACCCAGTATCTTCTCTGACCAACTTTGTACAGCCTTACTTTTGACACACCTGTGTCCTGTCAGGGCAAGGCAGAGCCTGGCTCAAGTTTAAGACCCCAAGTGCAGACACCCATATCATCCATGATGCCATGTGTGGCTTCGAAAGGCATATGGCAGCAGAGATACCCAGCTGTTAACCCCTGGTAGGCATATAGCATCTGGGCTGAGTGCCAACTGAGTATGTGCTCAGGGTAGGGTCTCTATTGCCATGTTTTTCTAGAATGAAGAGTAGCTTAGCTCATTGTAGGTGTTTTCTGCACCAGCAGATTTTACTTCACTAATAATCCCTTCTTGCCAAGAACTCTGGTGATAGAAAAGGTCTAAACCCCTGCGTGTACTCTGGACATGTTCTATATCCTTAATGCCTCTTCTGTCTCTCTGCATCAAGACTTACCTTTAGTGAGTATATGTCTCACCGCTCTTTCCCTCTATCCCTGACCTTCCATCTCTCTCTCATTGGCCCTAACACTCAGCCTCCCTGTAGCCGACCCTGAGTCCTCTCGCCCTGTCTTGTCATCCTGCGTCAACAAAAACATTGAGCTCTGCTCCCTCTCTCACTCCACACAGTGAAGCCAGACCCTGGAGCATAAAGCTCAGGTCTGGAACAGTCTTGTAGACCCTGAGCAAGGAGTGGAATCACCTTCTTCTAGTTCATGGGGCTGAGGAGAAATAGGGATGCAAACCTATGTTAAGGTGGTTTTGTTAGATATTTCCTCTTTTGCAAACTTCACAGTGGGATGGCTCAAATGTTAGGAAAAACTTGACTCAAGGCATTTATCACTAAGGTTTGAAGAATACTTACACAAGATGCCTCACTGTTCGGTTTTGGAATAATTTATCCTACATAAGTTTAGAATTCACTAGTCCTTAACATACTAGATTCAGATAGAAAGACATAAGTATGTGTATGTGTGTGAATGTTATATATATATATACACACACATGTATAGTAGATAAATCTATATCTATCTATCATGCTTACTTACTGTTTAGAAATCTTTGTTGTGTTGTTTACTCACTACGTTGTGTCCAAATCTTTGTGACCCCATGGACTATAGCCCACCAGGCTCCTCTGTCCATGGAATTTCCCAGGCAAGAATACTGGAGTGGGTTGTTTTCCATGTTTCTTCACCACTTCCTCTTTATTGCTCTCTTTCCCGTATTTCTTTCAACAGATAGAACCTCTAAAGTATACTCTTTGCATTTGGAAAATTTTATTCTGTCAATTTATAAAAACTCTGTTTTGTATGACCCCAGGAAAAATGATAAAATAGGTGCTTATCTTCCATGGTTCCCACACTGCCCTTTCCATCTCTTCTATCATCCAAGATAGAACTTGCAATTTAATCTATGCTGAGAAAATGATCCTATTCCAGCCATTTGCCCTGAAGGGTGAATCGAGTGAACAGGTTATAGATCTTGTGGAGTGGCTACATTTTTGGACGGCACCTTCAACACGGATAAAAGGTTTGTGCCCTTGGGAAGGAACTCACACCCCAGGGGTGGGTGGGAGGGAGGGCTCACAGCTGCGCTCACCCTGAGAGACGATCACTTGGTTGAGCTTGATGTGGTACATCACAGATCGAACCTTCCAGTGCTGCAGCACGGGGTATCCTGACACCTCACTGAAGTTCACCATCCCTGGGGACAGAGGAGACGAGGGCTCAGTGTGTGCAGTTGATTCATAGGTCCCAAGTCTTCTGGTTACGGGGTACAATTACGAAAAAATGAGAAGTCGTGCTTGGATGGAGAGACTCTGGAATCATAGTAACAACAGCTATAAACCTTTACTCGGTGCCAGGCACTTGGCTAAGCCCTTTGTATACAGTCACATGATCCTTGTGAGCTAGGTGCTCTTGTTTGCATCTTATAAATGAGGAAACTGAAGCTTAGGGTGTTTGCATTAGGGACCTACACAGAGCCAGATAGAGTTCCAGGTGTGCCTGAGACCAGGCCTGGGTTCTCAACCATTCTCGTCTAATACTCCCTTAATACACTCATATGAAACTCTAGGTTTACTGGAACACATAGGTTTTTACTGTCTTTAATAGCTGTAGTAATTGACTCAGCTCACGTTCCTGATAACATTGATTTTTGTGTCCTATTTAACTGATTTGTGTTCAGTATTAAGGTTTTAATTACTCTGAAGCTGATAATGCTGTTTTGTCTTTACCAGGAGTGACTGTATTAGCATAACTAAGTTAGTAAGGGGCAGGAATAGGCCCTATAGCAGGGGTTCCCAGCCTCCAGGATCTAATACCTGATGATCTGAGGTGGAGCTGATATAATAACAATAGCATATGATGATTATTTTTATAATTTCATAATCATAATTTGGAATTTTATAATAATTGAATTTGTTTAATATTATTATAATTACCATCAAACTGATATAATAATAATTAAAGTTAATAATAATAATAACTTTATTGTGAAATAAAGCACACAATAAATGTAATGCATTTGAATCATCCAGAAAACAACCCTCCACCCCCCTACCCTCCCAGGTCTGTAAAAAAAATTGTTTTCCATGAGACCAGTCGCTGCTGCCCAAAAGGCTGAGGACCACTGCCTATACTGAATGTCATCTATGTGCCAGACATGTGGTAGACACTTCATGTGTGGTCCCTCTTTTATAAATGGGAAAATTGAGGCTCTGAGAAGTGAAGTTACTTATCCAAGGTCATTCTCAATTAATACACCCTGTATAGCCTCTTAGTGATGCTATAATGAGCTGTTCTTGCTTAAACACCTTGGAGAAAGAGTGGCATTCTACTGGAATTCTAGTCATCACTATAAATATAAAATGCTACAGAAACAAAATAATTAGGCCATAGGAAACAAAGAAATCACCTTGCTAACTTTAGAAAGTCAATTTTAGCTTCATTTCTCTGCCTAATGTATGCATACGTGTATGCATATATATATGTACATATGTAAATATAATGGTCACAGAAATTATAAACTTAGATAGTGAGTGTGTGTGCATAAATATAATGGCAACAATACACACATAGTGAATTATCTTGCCATTTTGACCCATGCTTCCTTCGAGCTAAATCAACTAATTTAGTACCTAAACTGGATGAAGAGTGGGCGGGATTAATTAGCTGCTTGTCAACTCCAATCAAATTAGCTGAGTAATTGCCAAATTTCCATTTCTGTGTGAATCATATGGGAATAATTATAGGTAAGAAAAACAGAAAAAAAAGGTCAGGAGAGGTGCTTACTGAATCAATTGCTTAAATTTGATCTCAGGTAATCAAAGATAAGTTACTTGAAACTCAGAAAAGGTTTTCAGCATTATTCCGTTCAGATGCTCTTCTTTTAGGGCATTAAGTTTTGTGATGGCAGTTATACTTCTGCATACTCTGACTTTTAGCTTTTATGTTAATCGTAGAAGCATATAAAGGAAATTCTAACTTCACAAGTATAAGACTGCAGGCCTCCAAGGTATATTTTCTTAGAGTTATAGTGTGCATGTTTTGTAAAACTGTTCTATGAAGCACATGTTCTCTAATGATGCTAGCTCATCAGCTCGCTGTTATTTCAGAAACTCTATTAATAAAAAGATAGCAAGCCTGATAAATAAAGATTTTTTTCAATATATCAGAAAACATTCCCTTTAAGGGAATTGTTTCCTAGCAGGAAAAGAAAAGGGCATGGAATCAGGTGGCGGGACTTGGCCAGGAGACCTAGCGGTTCCCAGTGTTCCATCTGTCAAGTGAGCAGCTGAGCTGAGATGACCCCTGGTTTCCTTTTCAATTCTGTAATTCCAATCAGCTGTGTGACTTGGGGCTTGGCAACTCATTTCTTTCAGTTTTTGTATCTGAAAAACAGGGGATAATAGTATTCATCCAGGCTACTTTATAGGTAGGTTATCAGGACAAAATAAAGTTACAGGTATAAAAGCCCACAGAGAAAATATGAAGCATCATATAGATACATTACCCCTAACTGTGTGAACCTGACATTTGTTAACTGATGTTTTTGTTATAAATTCCCAGGCCTGAGTTCAGGTCAACAGATGGAGGAAGGCAGAAAGGAAGCTTGGATGTTGGGGGTAAGCAAGGGTGACAGCCAGGATGAGCCAAACAACACAACTCCATTATTTCACTCCTGAACACAATTCTACTGAGTGCATTTACCCTGCACCATGCTCAGGGAAATGGTTACGTAACTGTGAATGCTCGGGAAATGATGTTCTGTGCTCACTTACAGATAATACCTCCATTACTTAAAAAGAAAGGGATATTTTAAAGTATGTGTTTTCTTGCTGAGTCATAGGGTTCTTTCTCAGTGTGCCCTTGCAATTCAGTGAGTTCTAGTTTTTTCTTTTATTATTATTTGGGATACTTTTGTGAATGGCTTTTTTCCAAACAAAATATCTGTTTTTTCAAGAAAGGAGATTATTTTTCTGTTCATATGCTTGAGAAAAGAATGACTGAATAGACCTATGTGGAAGAAAGAAAGGAGGAAAGGAAGAGAAGAAGGAAGGAAAGAAAGAAGAAAAGAGTAAGGAAAGCAAGCAGGCAGGCAAGGAAGATAAGGAGGAAAGAAAACAGAAAGAAGGAAGGAGACAAGGAAGGGAGGGAGGAAGAAAGAAAATAAGGAATTTAGTCTACTCCTGTTGTTTTATTGAAATGTCAAGGGGACGTTTAATCCCCAAAGTGCTCAAGATAAGAGTCTGCTTCCTTTGGATGAACTTGAAGAAATTCCAAAAAAGCTCAGAGCTCTGAATCTTCACATAGGATTTCATGATTATGGCACCCAATTTGTCCATGAATGTGGCCTCCTCCACGTCCTTGGTCCGCCTCTACACTCTCTTCTTTTTCTCAACTGAGAGCCTGAAAGTTAAATAGATAATGGCCAGGCCACATGTAAAAATAGAACTCTGATAATCTACAGCAACCAGCCCAAGAAGCAAGCCTACCATCTCTTAAGTCCGACTTGTAGGAAGTCAGACCACTATCTATTAAAAGTTCAGCAAGTCAAACAATAACTCCTGTAACAATCAAGCCAAAATCACAAGGACTTGATTAAGACTTGATTAATAACTGACAGCTTCCCTAATTTTTGTTCTTGCTTGCAAGTTAGGTTCCACCAGAGAGAGTCAAATATGTCTCCTAAACATTTACCTAAGAATACGTCCCTCCTGGTTTAGTTGGGTCACTTTCCTGCCAACAGCCTACATGCCAATCAGTGCCTATCTGAAGTCCTCCTTTTTTTCCACTTTAAAGCTTTCCTATTTCTCTCTCTTGGTCTCTGCAAAAAAGCAGGTGATGGTGGCTGACTCCCTCGCTGTGTGTAAGTAGCTTTCACCTGTTTTCACTTTGTTGGTCTTCATTTATTTCCACACGCTTATAACACCCAAAAAGGCTAGTAAAGCTTCAAGTTCTTAACTGTTTTGATAGAGGAAAGAAGTCTGCAAGATGAAACACATACATCAGTAATTTTCCAGTACATCCCCCCTTTTTTTTTTTTTTTTTTTTGGCTGCACTGGGTCTTTGTCGCTGTGTGTAGGTTTTCTCTAGCTGTGGAGAGCAAGGCTGAGTCTTGGCATGTGAGTCAGTCTAGAATAGGTTCCCGGTGTGGTCCAAGAATCCCTGAAGGTCCCTGAGATCCTTACATGGAGTATTCAAGGTCCTGCCTTTTCCAACTACAGAAAACATGGATTTTCTTCATATACTTTGACCCAAACAATATATTACAATAAGTTGAGTGCAGAGGTGAGAATTCAGCTGTCTTCTATAAAGTCAGCCCACCAGGGCTTCCCTGGTGGTTCAGATGGTAAAGCGCCTGCCTGCAATGCGGGAGACCCGGCTTTGATCCCGGGTCGGGAAGATCTTCTTCAATGTGGTATGTGGGCCTCTCATTGCAATGGCTTTGTCGTGGAACACAAGCTCTAGAGTACGGAGGCTCAGTAGTTGGGGCACACAGGCTTAGTTGCCCTGTGTTTTGTGAGACCTTAGTTCCTGGACCAGGGATCATACCTGTGTCCTCTGCACTGGCAGGCTAGCCTCTTAACTGCTGGATCACCAAAGGAAATCTCTCCAGTACTTTCTTTAAGCCAATAATTCTGAAAGATGCAAACAGCTCTTATGTATAAAAGGATTCTCTAGTTAAATAGATTAGGGAATTGTTGGACTCAGTAAAAGGTATTTCTTTAGGGCAGGACTTCTTGGAATCTCTTCCATGCTCAGGTGCTACAAATTGCTGAGAGGTTGATGCTATAGTCTTTCCAAAGGAATTTGAAGGCAACCTACTTATGAGTGGAGCACTGTTTTTTTGTAAAAAACATAAAATAAAATGCTTGAAAATGCTGATACTGAAGAATGTCAAAATCATTTTTGTTCTAAAATCTTGTAAGCTTGAAGTTTTATGGGGATTTAGACCTATAATAATGTATAGTGAGGCATGCTATGACATTGTATGACTCTCAGGAAAGATATAATTAAAATGCTACCAGAACTAGAAAATACATATGGAAGAAATGTGGTCAACAGTCTTTAACTGATTCTTTTCCCCCCAGTATTTATTTATCTGGCCGGTCTTAGTCGTGGCACGCAGGGAACCCTTTTACTTTTACTTGAGTGTGTGTGCTCTGTCCAGCGGCTGTGTCTGACTCTTTGCAGCCGCATGTACTGCAGCCCGCCAGCCAGGCTCCTCCACCTGCGGACTTTTCCAGGCAAGAATACTGGAGTGGGTTGCCATTTCCTACTTCAGGGGATCTTTCCCACCCAGGGATCAAACGTGTGTCTCTTGCATCGGCAATTGCAGCATGCAAACTATTAGTTGCAGGATGTGGGATCTAGTTCCCTCACTAGGTGTACAGCTTGGGTCCCCTGCACTGGGAGCATGGAATCTTAGCCACTGGATCGCCAGGGAAGTCCCCCTTTTAATGGATTCTTCTAGTTATTCCAGGCTTTGAAAAAACAAGACTGATTCCTTCTTACATCAAAGGAAATGCCTACTCTTGGTCTAACTGGTATCACTTTTTAATCAAAATAGGTTTAAAAAAAAAAAAGGCTGGGAATAAAATTAGCAGTTCACGAAAAATTCTCTCTATACTTTTAGGAATGCCATTGCCTCAAACTATGAAAAAGGAAGTGTCCCACCAGGACATCCTTCTCCTTTGGCCTCAGATATGCCAAACCAGGAGGGGCCCAAAGACATGTGAAAGATATTTCCCTTGTGGATGAGAACCAAATTTGGATCTTTTTCTTATTTCCAAAGATGGAGAGTCAGACACATGTTCTTCTGAGGTTTCTCAGACCTGTTCACCTCCCCCCACCCCCAAAGTTCAGGTAGCATCCAGGATGGCTCTGTGCCCTCCAGCCTGGCATGTGAAGTCCAGCTCCTCACGTCCGTGTAAGTTCTGATGTGTGAGCAAGCGGTCCTGCTGACTCACTAAACGGAAGCCAGGTGGTTTATTGGTGGAGTGGAGCCTGTCCCGCTTCTGTGTGCCACCTCACACCTCCTTTACAAGGCATTTTACACACGCTCAGGAAGTGTTTCTCAGCAAATGACATGGAAACAAGAAAACCAGATTGCCAAACACTAGCAATGTAGGCTGCAGTAATACACCCAGAGGTGCACTTTAATTTTTTCAGAAGTGTGTGTGTGTGTGCATGTGCACATGCATGCGTGCAATATTTTAGAAGCTGGCTTATTTAGATTTATTTCCAGTCCAGAATATATCTAATTGTTTTCTCTCTTGTTCTCCTTCCTTCTACTATAAGGGAGACACAATTTGGGAGCTCAAGTGTCCATATTTTCTTTCTCCTTTGGTATATTTATTTATTTACAAAACATTCATCTCACTATGCATTAGGAACTGCTCTAAAAACTTTACAAATATTTATTCTTTATACTAATCCTATCAGAAAGACAATGTTATAACATCCCTTTTTTACAGGTAAAAAAATCTAAGGCACAGAGAAGGTAAGTAACTTGTCCCAGATCGCACAGCCAGTGAAGAGCTGAGAATTGCCATCAGGCTCCAGAGGCTGAGCTAGTAATCACTGTGCTAGGCCATCTCAGATGGAACTGCTTCTAATCCCATTCCAGTCTAAATGAATGTTTCAGACACGATATCTGAAAAAGGCTTACACTCAGTTCAAGCCATCCTTCAGGAAAGGGGGTAATAAAGGGGATAAAGGTCTAGAATAAGGAAGACACAGAATGGAGAAGGAAGAGGAGTATGGCGAAATGACCAAAGCTGACAACAGACGAGCTCGTGTCCAGCCTTCTAGTAAGCGATGCCAAGTTCCCAGCTGGCTGCCTCTTATGGGTCTCTGGAAACCTCTGAAGTGTCTTCTTTGGTCCAGGAAGCACTCACTGGGGTCTTCGGTGGCACAGAATGGAGAAGCATCCCCAGGTATGCCCACCTCTCCCAAGCACCCCATACCTTCATCCATAATGAGCCCAGGAGAGGAGTGCCATTGGGCTCCAAACAGCATTGAGGAACAGGTGCTATGATCTCCATCTTACAGTGGGGGCCGTGAGACCCCAAGAGACTGCACTGCCTAACGTCACACAGCTAGAATGTAGAAGAGCTAGGACTCACTTGACAGTCAGGCTCAGCATTGTTTGACAACAAAGCTCTATCATTTTCTATTCCCTCACACTGCTCTCTAGGCACTTGTCCGGGAAACCCAGCCATCCAAATGACAGATATTCAGCCTTGAAGCAATCCACCTTCTTTCTACCTCTACTCTTGACCCTGTCACTTCCTCTAATCTATTGAGAACTCTAAACTCCTACATATCTATTATCTCATTTGTTTTCAAAGCATCCCAATAAAGCTAGCAGGGAAAGGTATTATTATGGCTATTTTGCAGATAATTATGTAATAATATTGGCTGTTTTACTGACAAATAATCCTGCTGATGTTCAGTCTTAGGACTGAGCTTTCAGCATGTATCCAGGAAATCACAGGCTTTGAAACCAAGATAAGCAATGTCAAGACTCTCGAGCTCCTAAGGTCACAGGGAGCTGCTTGCTTCTGCCAGTTAAGTAAGGTGCATGGTACACTCACCAGTCAGGAAGTCGGGGTCTGGGGTGGGCTCTGAGATCTCCTCCAGGCACTGATTCTCCAAGGGGACAGTGGCCACCACAAGACCGTCTGGCAGTTGCTGGTCTAAACCTCGAGCAAAGTTGTTTTGCCTGAAAACAAAGGGAGACTTTCATCTCTGAGCATTCAGGTGAGCCTAGTCCTCAGTGGGGGAGCTGTATCTCCACCAACGGCGGACCAAACACTCCCCTGGGTGAACCTCACCCAGCGTACATGTCTCGAGTAAGATTCGAGTGTGAGAAATAAGGTGAGGACTGGGGAAGATGAGAAATAAACCTGCTGAAAAGGTCTACTTACAAGACAGAATATTCTTCCCTCCCTTCCAGTTCTTACTGCCGGAGCCCCTCTCCACAGCGCAAATGCAGCCACCACAATCCTTATGAGACCTCACTGCTTGCCATTGGCAAACGAGGTCCCAGGATAAGAGGAGAAATTTTATAAAGTCTACTGTCTGTAACAGAAAACGCGGCTGACTCCAAGAACTAACTCGAAAATTGACTCTCGGTTTTTTTCTTCGAAGAATCCAGACTCAGCTTGCTATCAATTGCTGGTCCATATTATAACACTTTCAATCATCATCACCACCTGAAATGCATCGGTTCTGAGGAAGATGTACTAAAATAACCTAAGCTAGATGAAGGACAGGGCTCAAATGGAGAATCTCCTAGAAAAAGTCTAAGTCAGTGATTTGAGACATTTTGTTCTCCGGATCCATTTACACTCTTAAAAATAACTGAATGCTCCAAGTAGGTTTTTTTTAATATATATATCTATCAACACTTACTATTTATCAATTTCATATTATAAAATGAAAGAAAATTTTAAAAATATTTATTGATCCATTTTAAATGACATTAATAAACCCATTTAATATTAACTTGTTTTGAATAATGATGACAAGTGGCAATACTTTACATTTTTTGCAAATTTTTTAAATGTCTGACTTTACAGAAGACAGCTAAATTCTCACCTCTGCATTCAACTTATTACACTATATTGTTTGGGTCAAAGTATATGAAGAAAACCCATGCTCTCTGTAGTTGGAAAAGGCAGGACCTTGAATATTCCCTGTAAGGATCTCAGGGTCTCTCAGGGATTCTTGGACCAAAATGGGGACCTGTTCTAGATTGACTCACATGCCAAGACTCAGAGGGATGACAGAACCTGAGCACTTTGTGGTGGCTTCCAAGGAAAATCTTGTAGTCCTGCCTGGACAAGGTAAAAATTACTTAATACTTTACTGTTCATAGTTCTTGGGTTCTGGAAGAAGGAGTGTAAACCTAGAAAAGACCAGGGGGCAGAAAATAACCTATCCCTTTAGGGTTGCATTTACCTGGATCCAAGATACAAGCTTTTATGCTGGTTTTATAGCCCATCAGGGACAAGGTTCATCAACAGCCCTGAAAAACCAGCTCTATGGACGCGGGGTTCACCTGAACGTTCCTCTCAGCACCTGTCCAGCCGCCACTTCCTTGGAATGGTTGTTGTAACCAAAGAACATCTCCCCAAAGAGGGTCTGGTTCATGGGAAGCTCTCTGCTTTCCCCACAGTCACCTCCCTCTGGGCATGTCTCCGCGATGAGCTGGCAAGAGCGTCCGTCCACACCAAGCTTGTAATCCTCGATGCATCTAGCACAGTGGAAAACTCAAGATAAGAAGTTATTCCATCAATAAGCCATGCAGCCAACTCAACCCAAAAGGTTGGGGGGAAAAATGCCTTCAGAAGAGTGTTGGATAGCCAAAGGTTATGAGTATCCTAAATTGATTTTGTCCCCTTTATAACTCAGTTTCTTAGGTCTAGAAATGGAGTATCCTTGCATTATGTGATCATACAGAACCTCTCACCTTTCCTTTGCAGATAAGTGCTTTCCAGAACTCTGCAGTTCTCTCTTCTCTATATGTATGATTTCCCAGATAGGGTAAGAAACGCTGGAGATAAGCTTATAAATGAATTAACATATTTATCACCCACTCCTTGGAAAGCTTTTTTTTTTAAATTGGAGTATAGTTGTTTTACCATGTGAGTAGGCACATTTAAATCCAAGATGTTCTAGAGCCTTTCTCCAGAACTATCTATATGGTCAGACCCTGCATTTGTTTGGAGGGTAATTAGGCAGCAAAAAGAATGACACTTAACAAATTAATAACCTTCTAATCTGGTCCTGTGACAAGCCAACTAAGAAATTAAAAAGATTGATCATCTTGCAGCTGTGTTCTGTTTGAATGTGTACAAACACAAGATCAACCCGTATTAACTCCCCTTTCTTTCAGAGTAGCCTTCCTGAACGAAATAGTTACTAGGACAAGCCGTGTGGACACCTCCTGGGTGTCTTCCCCATTAAGTATGTGCAGTTACTCTAATGGAAGAGCAATACTGATGTTGGTAAATATGGGTCAATGACCCATAAGTCATTAATGGGGCTCTATTTGTAGTTCTAGTGAGAAGAACATAATTTGTACCTTCAAGTAAGAAATATTTTGATAAGGCTGTCATTTTAAAAGCATATTGATTTAATTTGGGTCTCTCCCTAGAAACATTCCAAATTTAGAATTTATAGATGTTCATGACATTAAAACACATCATTTATTGCTATCTACAGTAAATGTTGCAATAAGATAAAGACCTCTGTTCTAAAGAGAGGAACAAATAATCATAGTTTTAAATGCTGAGAAGCAATTTTATCATGGGAATAATGAGGCCCTTTACTGCTGCTGCTGCTAAGCCACTTCAGTTGTGTCCGACTCTGTGCGACCCCAGAGAGGGCAGCCCACCAGGCTCCCCCGTCCCTGGGATTCTCCAGGCAAGAACACTGAATGACCTTGAATCAGTTGACTGACCTCTCAAGAGCTTCAGTCTCCACATATGTAAAAGTGGGAAAAACAGTAGCTGCTTTGTTGGGTTACTGAGCAGATTGCATAAGATAAAGAATGTAAAGAACTTACGTTGTGCCTAGCTTCTAGTAGGTGCTCATTAAATGTTTCTATCCTCATTAGCAGAGGTACAAATGAAGCCTATGTTAATGCAACATTGTTGCATCCCCCATTTACCATTTATATATCGTGGGAACAGGTGTAAGCAGAGCTCTTTAATTATAAGCACATGTGATTTGGTCTTCCTAAAGAACCTCAAATCAAGAACTTCTTTTGGCAGGCTATATATAGTGGATTCGAGAGTGCTAAATATACATGTGTACCAAATTCTGATGAAACAGTAAAGAAAAGTCCAGTTAGGGACCTACTGCATGGCCTAAGCAACAGACTTGACTTGAGACCCACAAAGGAATGAAGGTTCCCGCTCAGTCTACCCTGAGCATCTCAACAACTTGCCCTTTCCCCCTGCCCCAACCCTACCATTCTTTGTGCTCATGGCTGCACGTTGCTGCTCAGCTGGTCAGTCGTGTCTGATTCCGAAGGACTGCAGCACGCCAGGCTTCCCTGTTCTTCACTATCTCCTGGAGTTTGCTCAAACTCCTGTCCATTGACTCAATGGTGCCATCCAACCATCTCGTCCTCTGTTGCCCTGTCTGTGTGAACCACTGTAAACTCCTCTGAGAGGGAGGAGAACAGACTCCATATCCTGCTATGTCTCCTACATGTGACATTTAAGTAGGTTGTCTGCACAGAGTGGCTGCTCAAACATGTTTATTAAATAAATGAATGCAATGCAACTTTGGCCACATTTACTTCATTAATTGAAGTGGGTCAACCATAATGATACCATTATGGAGGCATTAAAATTGAGATCAAGCTTCCATTTATGGAATGGGATTTTACAAAAAAAACTAAACGGGAATATTGCTCAATTGCAAAGAAAGAAAATAAAATGAAACACAATAAAATATCATTACTAGTCCATTGAATAATCTCATGATTATTATTCAAGGCAGGCATTGGCTTTTAGCAACAATCCAGCATAGCTTTAATACTATAAACACTGATTTGCATTGCAAGCCTATTGGATTGTGAGATCCTTGAGGACAAGAACTACATGTCCTTCATCTTTGCAGCCCTGTGGCCGGCATGGTATGTGGCATAAAATCAGTGCTCTCCCTGACAGGCAGGAGAGACAGGGAAGGGGGGGGGGGGGGCGGGTGAGCTGGAGGAAGAGGGGGAGGAAACCACGGCTGCAGAAGAACAGGCCAAATCTTTACTTACTTTATAAATATACCATGAAAATATTTTTAAATATAATTCCAGTCAGTGGTATAAATTTAAATTTTGAGGGAACTGCAGAATTTTTGAAAAACCAGAGAGGGCCTGAATTCTAGAGTTGATCTTCCCACTTAGCGACTCCCCAGTCTCGAGGGTCTCAACCTCACAGGTGCATTACTTAGTTTTGTCATCTGTAAAATGGTGTGGCATCGCCTGCCCTCATGGGGCGAGCCTCAGAACAAATGACAGGACCAAGCCGCTCCACAGGAAATGGCTTTTTACACTGAAGATTGTCTACGTCTGAGGGAGCATGGCTGCCCCAACTGCTGGGACTTTGGCGGCAGAATTTAACCATGCCTTCACTACCCTCTTCTTTGGTAAGTGATTAGCTTTACACAGTCTTCCCCAGGTTTTTGGACCACAGCATCCTATTGTCACAAAGCAATTAACATTGCACCATGAAACACAGCTTGGAAATTCGAGTGTAAGCTGGCAATGATTTAGGGGTCATTCCCTCGCTGTCAGTGCTGACACGAGACCTTCCCTAAGGCTCCTCCCAACTCTGACTTTAAAAATGCTCCTCTTCCAGTCCTGAAGGCGGTTTCCTCAGACCCTAAGGGCTGGCCTAGGTCAATCAGTTCTCTGTGATTTACTTTTCTGAAGTCCCACATCCTGGCCGGTGGGTTGGCCTCGAGGACGGCTCGACTCACCCACAGAACATGAGGATGTTGTACAAGGCGGGGTCGTCCGGAAAGGGCGCCATCTGCTGCAGACACAGCTGCTCACAGCCCCCGTTGAAGCCGTCAGAACAGTCCACCCCGATGTGGCGGTCGTAGCAGCCGGAGCTGTCCTTCATGGGGCTGAGTCCGGAGGGGCACTGGCACAATCAGAAAGCATCCAGACAGGTAGGTGAGCCAGGGGCGGGGTCCTCTGGGAACCAGAGTGTAGCCACTGATGCCTATTTTTAGCACTCAGACTTGACACTGTCAACACTGGTAAGCAGTGCATGCATTTCCCACTATGCTGGACTCCCTATAAAAGCAAGGGACCTATTTTGACCTCTCGCTTCTTCTCTCTGGGCACAGATCACACACATCTGCATTAAAGCTGATCCCTCCAAGCAGGCTGGAAGGGAGCATGCTGGCAAGACAGTGCCGAGGTGCCCCGGCCTCCCAGCTGGGCCTCAGGCTGGCAGGAGAGTGGAAGTGATGGGCCAGAACTAAAATGCATTCGAAGGGATTCCTTTGGGCAAGGGGCAGGGAGTGCTGCTGTTTGGACTTTGGATTAATAGGACTTTATCTTTTACATTTCACAGCACTTTGTCAACGTTGGTAACGGATGGCAGTGTTGGAGAAAGCGGACTGAGTCAGGGCTGCGAGCTGGAAGAAGGAAGTGGACCTTCTCAGTGACCTTGAAGGGAGGTTTGACGGCTCTCCTAGAGACAGTGGCTGCACTTGTGATGTTCCTGCCTCAAGGATGCTCTGGGGAAGACACACAGTCAAGGGCATGAGCTCAAGAACCCACAGGGGCCACATTTGGGTTTGGGCTTTATCCCAGTTCCCTGGACACTCAGGGTAAAACGTTTAGCTTTTTCTACACTACCACGTCCTCCATAAAATTCTCACGAATGACAGCAAAGGAGGAAGAGATAATCGGTCAGGTCCCAGGGAGGACAAAGAGGCTTGGTGAGCAGTAGGAAGACTCACAAGGCACCCACGATAAGCCAGGCAGTGGCCAACATTCCTACACCTTATTTACATAAGTCTCACAGCATCCCACAAGGGAAGCAGGCTGATCATAGACACTGGGGCACAGAAAGCTAGTGTCACATGGCTGATCACAGGAGGACCACACCTGAAACCCAGGTTGGCTGGCTGTGGAGTCCATGATTTGGTTGCACCATCACCACCTCACAGCACCATCAGGCTCTCATGCAACAATCACCGCAAACTGAACACTTACTAGTAGCTGGTGCTTTGTTACATGCATGTGCGTGCGTGTTAAGTCACTTGAGTTGTGTCTGACTCTTTGCGACACCCTGGACTGTAGCCCGCCAGGCTCCTCTGTCCATGAGATTCTCCAGGCAAGAATACTGGAGTGGGTGGCCATGCCCTCCTCCAGGGGATCTTCCTGACCCAGGGATCGAACCTGTGTCTCATGTTTACCTGCACAGGCAGGTGGGTTCTTCACCACTAGCACCACCTGGGAAGCCCATATTATTCTCATTTAACAGACCTGGAAACTATTAGCATTGCCAATTAATGCATAAACATCTCACCTCACTGGATTCCATCTAAAAGCCAATGGGTATTTTTTTTTGCCAACCCGCTTCCTCTGTCTATGCAATAGAGGCTGTATGTCTGCATTACAATTGATTCTTTCCAACAATTTGGAAGGAGACAGATAACTTGCCCAGGGTCCAGCAGTCTGTATGGGACAGAGCTGGGCAGGTCTGTCTAGATCTGACCTACTATCAGCTAGCTAACACAGACCTCCAAAACTGGAACCAAACCAAAAAATGCCTTTAAAAACTCAGTGGAACCCTGTTAAACACCGCCCCTCCTGCCCTGCTGCCTGGCTAGCTCCTTCTCCTGGTTGCCAAGCATTCTGGCCTAGTAGCCTGGAGCTGTCACAGGTGTGGCCCTGTAAACCCACCTCCCCGCCCTCCGTGCTTCCCAATTGAAGATCACAGCAGGATGCACACTGTTTGCTGACACTAATTCTGCAATTTCCCAAACAAATGCCCCCCACCCCCACCAGGGGCCTGCCAGGCTCCCAGCCTGGTCCATCCCCTCTCTCCCCACGAAGCCAGCTGAGTGCTGGAAGGTGACAGCATTTAAAGATGCTTCCAAGGGCTTCCTCATGCCGTGCAAACCCGGATGTTTCAGATGATGGTAAACAAGCAAATGAGGCAGCTGAGGATTGCACCCCACATTCTGTTAGCCCCCCCCCAACTCATCCACTTTCTTGGCCACCCAGCTGTTAGGCCAGATGTGGCACCAGAAGGGAGCTGGCTTCACCGCTGTGAGGCTGCCCAGGCATGGATGTGGGTACTGAAACATAGATGTCTGATTGGAATTAAATGGGCTGCACCGGTTGCCACGAGTTCTTTCTTTTCCTTCTATGAAGCTTGAGAAAAGCCGTCAGAGAGACAAAGCTGGTGCTCCTGTTATTCCCACCTCACGGGTTTCAACCCTGGTACCAGCTAGCTCTCTTGGTCATCAGCCAGGACTCCCCATCTTCTCAACCACTGGCTTTGTTTCAGAATGCCCCATCAAGTGTGATGTTTGACAAAGATGTCACCAAAGAAACCCGAGTAGGCTTTGTTCCCGAATGCCCCAAACCTGGCACATGGGCATCTTGCCAGGCCCTGGTGTCAGATAACCATCGCTGTGCCACACTGGACCACCTGATGTTTACACTTTCTCAGGAGATTTGGAAAGAAGACAGAGTTAGTTGCCTTGTCCAAGCTGGATACTCTTTTTTCCTAAGCAAAGCTAAAAATAATAATAACAGCTATTGGAAATTAAGCAATTCTATGCACAGAACAATCTACATAAATTATCTTCAATCCCAACTACACAATTAGACTTTTCCCCCCTCATTTCATAAAAGAACAAACTTAGACTCTGAAGGATTAAGTGGTAACTTATTTAAAGTCACAGAGGTGGAAAATGGCAGAATCAGAATTTGGACCTAGTTCTATCTGACCCCAAAGTTCAGTTGTGTCTCTTCCACTTGGCCATGCTGCTTCTCAAGTGTCAAAAAACCTGGATGTTGGGATCACTAAAAAATAAGTCAATGTGTCAACAAAATAAAGGAATCCTGCAGATGTGCTGTTTATCTGATTGTCTTAAGCAACTCCTAGAGTACATTCTGGAATCAATTATGCATTTGTAGATTCAGTCTGATATTCTCTCTCTCCTCTTCTCTTCACACACACACACACACACACACACACACACACACACATGCACACACACACCATATTATGGGTGCATATATTTATATGACAAAACACTGCAAAGCATTCAAAGCAATGACCATGAAGGCAAGACAAGATCCTCAATCACTAAAAAAGATGCAATTATCTTTACTGCACTGTAACTTACTTGGGTTGCAGTTCAAAGTAAAACATTTTTGAAAGATTTCCAGAAAAAAAAAAAAAAGCTGAAACCATAAATAGAGTTTTCTTCTTAACCCTTGTTGAACCAGAACTCCCATCCCCAAGGAGTCTAATCAATCAAGTTTCCCATGGTATAAATTTGCTTCTGTTTTTGCCTGAATATTTTTTGTGCTGTTGTCATCACATTTTGAGATTCTCAAAATTTGTATGTATTTTGTAATTAGCCTCCAATTGAAATATAAATTTTTAAAAAATGAAAAAAAATCTGTATGTAAATACAATGCAACTATAGGCTCTAAATCATGGCCTTTTCCTAGAAGTCTTTGAAGCCAGAGACAAGTTGTCAGGAGAGAAATCCTGCCTCCAGGAGGAGTTTGTATTTTCCCTCTTCAAGGACTGGCTGCTCTCTTCTGGCTTGTGGACAATCCCTCCACTTCCTCCTTAAAAGAGAACTGCCTGGAGACTTCCTTGGTAGTCCGGTGGTTGCGAATCCACGCTTCCAATGCAGGGATGCAGGTTCGATCCCTGGTCAGGGAATTAAGATCCCACATGCAGTGCATAACAGTTAGAAAGCCCCTGTGCCGCAGCTAGAGAAGCCTGTGCACCACAACGAAGATCCTCATAGTCAAAATAAAAACAAAAGCTTTCTTTAATTTAAAAAAAAAGAGAACTTTTTGATCAGGGTTGAGCCTCAAGGTCAGATCTTAAACCATCTTTGTGCATAGGTTACATTTAGCAGTCCCAGGAAGAAAACTCCATTTATTATGGCAACAACCCTCCCCATCAAGAGGGTCTAATAAATGAGCTCATATTTCAGTGACCCCTAAAATATACAAGGTTAATCATCTTTCACAAGATGCTCATGGCTTCTTGACTTATTACTGGTCTAAAGCACAATGTGCTAATGAGATTAAAATGATTTTCCCCATTCAACTCCTTTTCTTCTCTGTCTTTCCCCTCTGTTTCTACCAATGCTTTATGGTTGATTAATTACTTGGGAGTCTAGTCAAATCTCACTCAGCCTGAGACACACACACCTCAGTTCCAGACTATGAGGTGGAGGCCCTGTTGGCCTGAATATGACTGATGGACATGGGGTGTCTTCAGGGTCCCTGAGAGAAGAGGAACCACTTTTTGCAGCTGAGCCTGCCTTGCCTTACCTGGATGATTCATAAGATACACAACTACAATTCCTACTCAAAATAGGCTTTTTTTTTTTTTTTTTAACAACACAGCAGTCTTATTCCTCTCGTAAATAATGATTTCCCTCGCTATTTGATGGGGACATGTAAGCCCAAGCCATGCAGGACTTCTCCCAAGAGGGAAAAGTTTGATGATGGAGTTAAATTTATATTTCAACATCCTGCCCTTACTTCTCTGGAAGCCTCTGAGGCAGACCCTTCTGCTTACTGTCCTACAGAGAGATGGTCATCAGTGATGGTCTCTGCACAGCTGTGGTCCAGTAGACGTGAAATGACACATTTCATGGGAAACCACTGCAGACAGCAAGTGGACAGAAGGGCGGCAGGGTCGCTGGGTAATTCAAAGCTCATTAGAGTATAATGCTCTGGCAAGGAAGGTCATGTGCTCAATACACGAGAAGCGGGACAGCAGACCTCTTCCTTCCAAGGCCACAGTCTGCTCATCTCCGCATGTGCAGACACCTCCCGAAGCAGGAGGCATTTGTGGGGGGGGTGGGGCACTGTCAGGATGAGTGTGAAGATAAGGAAGAAGCCTTAGAGTGCAGACTTTCCATTTTATAGTGTTTTTTTTATAGTTTTATAGTGTTGGAAATCATTTTCAAACTTTCAAATAAAGTCTTACATTAAACCTCAACAGGTGGGCTTGATAAGAAGGAAGATGCTCTGGTTCGAGCTGGGAGAGAGGAGACTGGTGTTTTACCCACCAAGGCTGCCCCAATCTCCACTGCTGTCTCCAAGGATGTCTGTGACATAATCCCCGGGACCTGTGACAAAAGGGGCTTTTTAAGGCTCCTGAGATGAGGAGATGACCCTGGATTCTCCAAGCGAGCCCAAGGAAATCACAGGAGTCCTTAAAGGGGAAGAAGGAGGGCAGAAGAGAAGATGAGCTACAGAAGAACGGTCCGGAAAATGCAATCAAGCTGAGTTAAAGATGGTGGAAGCGGACCATGAGTCCCCACATGCCTGCAACCTCTGGAAGCGGGACAAGGCCAGGAACGGAGCCTCCAGAAAGGAACGCAGCCCTGCTCTCACCCCGGTGTGAGCCGAGTGTCACAGAACTGGATTCTCACCTGCCGAGATAAGAAAACGGCTGCTATTCTAGGCCATCAAACCTGGGGTAACCCGTCATAGCAGCCACAGGCCACTGGCACAGGCCCTCTGCAGGATGCCCTGGGGCTCCACCAAACAGGGCACCGCACCCTGTGCCAGGCAGGTGGTAGCCACTGCTCCCACACACCATGGCACAGGAAGGACAAGGGGAAGCAGTGAGACCCATTGTCCGCGGTGGTGGGGGGTGGATCTCTGCTCGGGGAACCATTCCCAGCAGTCCTGCCCATGGAGTGTGGTTTGTTTTGGAACAGAGCAGACTGAGGTTGGTACAGGGCTGTGCCTTTCACGGGCATTTGTTTCCTGTCCCCAGAGACTATATAAACAACAGGGCAATTAACTGGGTAGCAGTTAACCCTGTGGGAGTCCATGCATAGCAGAGAGACGTGCCCTGCCTTCCCAGAAAGAAGGAAGGTTGAGCAGTGAATGTGGACCAAGCCCACCTGTGTTCAGTGGTTGAACATGGTCTCTCCCCACATCTGTCCCCTTTCCAGATCCCGTCAGGGCCAGCGAGCTCTGAGTGCCTCTGCTCCTTTCATAAGCATAAGCCTTTCTGGGGAAGCCTTTCAGCTCAGCGCCCAGAGAACTGAATGCCAGGGCTGCTGCGGATGGAGAAGAGGAAGGCAGCCGATTCTCCCCCAGACTGCAGGTGCCACAGCTGATGCCCTTGTCCCCGGCCCACCTCCTGATGACACAGGGCCGCTGTGCCAAGACGACGAGGCTTTAGGAGGGTGCTGCTGCTTGGTGGAGTCAGATCAGACTCAGTGTCCAGCGTTCTCAGTAGGATCACGAGATTATGAGGTGGTCAGCTTTCAAGTTCCAGCCTTCCTGCCTCAGGGATCCTGGGCTTCACAGCCAATGAGAAACAGTCACTTGAATGGGCCTGGCCCCCTCCTCCCTCCAAGAGCCACGTGGACCACTGACTTCAAAGTCTTATGCTAATGCCAAGTTCGGGTGTAATTGGGTGACTTCTCAGTGGCTCCGATTCGCAAATGCAGCGGCCCTACAGCAAATGCATATTCATCGGAACTATTCCTGTGAGCTCCGTCTCACAGATCACAGAGTCAAAGGTACAAAAATACATCAGCACGGCTGTATGCCAAGTGGAAGGGCCTAGGATCACCAACAGAAGGCAGCTGACAGGCAAACCCCGGGGGGCTCCGAGAAGGGGCAGAGGAGCAGGACGAGAGGGGAATAGGTCCATGTGCATGTGTGTGTATGTGTGGGCACGCTCAGACTCACATGTGTACACAGGTGCACACACAGGGTTTCAGCACTTAGAACGACCCACCCAAGAGAGCACTGAGGAAGGAAAGGTGAAAATCTGGATGAGGAAGTGCAGATTGAATAGCTAAAAAACAAAAAACAACAACAACAAAAAACAACAACAGCTGTCCCAGCTGGGAACTCCATCAGACAGTGAAACTGTCTCCTGAGGGAGCCAGTTGGGAAGCTCATTGCTTAAGACAACTGAAGGTGGAATAGGAAGCTAGGGGAAGACCCGGGACATCCACTCACTCCTGACTGCCTCTGGGAGACACGACCTAAAGAGCACTTTTCTTTGTTTCCTGGTAGTCTTCTCTGCCTTCTCTTCTTTTTGACGGACTGGCCAGGTCCTCCACCTCCCTGCCCCTCAGGTCTCTCTCTTTTTTCTTTTCTTCATTTTCTGTCCTCCTCAGGAGAATCAGGCTCCTGTCAACTGCCGCCCAATCTATGAAGTCTGGGATGGGGGGGTTGGTCTCAGGGCTGACAGAGTCCCACTCTGGACCAAGCACATATCCATCTTTGATGGAGAACAGCTCCCTGAACAGAGCAGGTGCTTAGAGACAAGGAAGTGGGGGTGTGTGGAGGATGGAACTGGCCCAGCATCCTCTCAGCTTGCCCCTGCTCTGGGTCCCTTTACAAGAGCACAGCTGTCAGACTGGGAAGCAAGATGAAGCTTATATCCTCCCAGAGCTGGAAGCTCCCAGCTCTGCCTGGAAACACTGCATAACAACGCGTCTCGATGAATCACCTCTTCCTCTCCTTCATGCCAACTTTGTGTACAGCACTCCTGTCTCTCTTCTCTGCCCCATTCCCTTTCCTCTCTGTGAGGACTGCATCATCCCATCCTTAAGAGAAGGGAAGGCTGAAAACTGATAGTAGTGTTGACGGGCATGGAAAAGACCAAAATAAAGACACCAGCAGTCAAAGACTTGCCCACCTGCTCCTGTCTCCATTCACCTACGCGGGTCCACCAGGATGCACATCCATGGCACGGGAGAGCTTAGTCCACTCCAGCCCAAGCAGTCTTTGTACGTCATAGCATCACATAGTTTACACTTCGCTAAAGTCCATGAAGTGAAAGTGAAAGTCGCTCAGCCATGTCTGACTCTGTGAGACCCCATTGACTAGAACCCATAAAGCAGGAAACCACCTTTGGTGGAGCAAGAGCTCACTGCCATAGTTTCAAAGGGGATGTATTTTTATTGTTTCTCTGCCATTCCTGGCCTAACTTACTTCTTTTATCATTTTGGACTTAGGTAGGTGTCTTCTAAAATTTCCTATTACAGTCAATGTAATTTGACTCTAAACAAAGGTAGGCTTCTTCTAGAATTTCCTATTGTAGTAAATACAGTCTATTTCCTATTGGAGTCAATATTTTACTACTGAGCAGTTAATTGGTTCTCAAATTGTTTGAGGGTATCTTTCACCAACTAGAATGCAAGACTATAAAGAAAGAACCATGCTACACAGTTCATGACGTTTTCTTGGGATAGTTACAGTACACACAGTAGGTGCTGCATAAATATCTCTAGATTCAATGGTTGGTAATTAGCTCCTTAGCTCTGTCAAAAGAAAATTCGTAACATAGACTAGACAGTAGTTAAAGCTAGGGAGGAAGCACTCTTGACCCTCTGCTTTATTCCCACTGTGTTTCCACCTCTGTCTTCATTGTGTCTTATCCTGAGGCCCCGCTTTCTGAAATTACAAGCGCTACAGAGCAGACGTACCACGCAGCCGGTGGAATCCAGCTTGCGATCTGAGATGCAACGGAAGTTCTTACTGCAGCCCCCGTTGTCCTTGCTGCAATCACGGACTGGTCCAAAGGAGTCTAAGAGAACCTCCAGGCTGTCGAAGGAGGACGAGGTCATCAGCTCCTCTCTGTGGGAAGAAGTGGCAGGAGGTGGGAGGAGGTCAGGGGATGCCAGAAGCAACAGGTAGCTTCACATCTCACATTCCTGTCTGGCCGACCAGATCATGTCTCACTCTCTCTCACAAATATTCAAGCTCAACCAGAGTCAGAGTCTTGAACTAACAAATTATGGACGTTCTCCATCTCTGGGAAATAAGCCAAGGCAGTAACACCTGGTCAAAGAAGGAGGTCTAAACTCAGGCAAAGAAATTAACATTTTATTGCCTGTCAGTCCTGAGGGGCCGTAGAAAGTGCTTACAAACTCTCATTTTATGTCCTCTCTCGGTGCATGAGCCTTGGGGTGTGCAGTATTGACCCAGATAGAGTAGATCTTGGCACTGCGTCTGGGGAACCGGAAGGCAGGCTGCCAACTTCTCCTTCCAGCTCGATTTTCCCCAGCGCTCGGGACCTTCAAGTAGCTTCTCACTCCGTCTCCCAAACCCAGTGGGTGCCTCAGGGCCCTGAGGCTGGACTCACCTGACCTCCACCGCATCTTCCATCACTGTCATGTCTGTCTTACACTTTGCTGATGGGTTGATGGCCAGTTCAGCTGGTGGAATCACAAAGCTTTTGCTGAGCGGCAGCCACATGCCCTCCCCAAGTGTGTAGGTGAATCTGCAGGGACACCCAAAACCACCTGGTTAGGGCTGGGGGATAAACGCCACTGAAGGACCTGGCACGCTAACTCCAGCTGCTTCCTTCCCAAACCTTGCAGTCCTCTCCAAAAAGGAGAGCGTATTGCCATTTTATGGATGAGATCATTGAGTCTGATGGAGGCAGAGAGGCCGACCCCTGCTCACACATTCAGACCATTGGAGAAGTCAACGTGCCATCCACTTGCCAGATGTTAAAAGTGTCTCTTCTTCAAACCATAAGACATCAAGTTCCAGTTTCCTTCAGATTTGAAGCTGGGCTTCCCTGATCTTAAGTCAGATATAACTGGAAGCATTTTAATTGAAAAGACATACCGGCCTCCCACCACTCCCATCCCTCGAACTGCACACCCACACTGGTAGCGACGCTTTCTCTCTGTGCCTGGAGGAACCCTACCAAGGAAAGGAAAGAAGAAAACTCCCTTTTTCTGGCTTCTGTGAGATGGGAGCGGAAACAATTGAAGCCAGGAGCCTCCCAGGGGGAGAGAAGAAGATGAACAAGGCAAGCCTAGATGTATTCTCTGCTCTCTCTCTACCCACACCCCTAGCTAATGGCGCTAACCCTCTGGAGGCAAGGAAGATTTTTTTTTTTCCTATAACAAGGGCTAAAAGGAATAAAGGAATCAATCAGCATTTCACGGGAGAGCTTAAGGAATCCATGAGAGCGTATTTGTTTATTTATTCATTCATTTGATTTCAAAGGCATTCAAATGCTCTGTGTTCACAGTCAGAAATAGTCCCTGGGATAAAAGCCAGTGTGGGTGGGATATCACGAGGCTGTGGCAGTCTGGCGTCCCCTTCCCACTTAATGGGGAGGGTGGAACAATGGAAGGATGCACACAATTAACCAGAACCAGCACTGGCTCCATTAGCAGGCTGGTCGCTGGGCACCACTGGAGGTCCCACTCCTTTCTCTCCCCTAACCCACACGCTCCCCTCTCTACCACCGCCCCCATCCCCACCCCCTGCGGCTCCAGGTTTCCTGAGATGCTAGGAAAGCAGACTGATGACGTGAGACCTTTTATGAGACGTGTAGCCCTGTCCAGGACGCGGGCCACAGAGGATGCCCACCGACTAAGGCTCATGAGTTACTTAGTAACTAAGCCCCATGCTTTTTCACCCACTCCCTGAAGGACGGATCTGGGTGGCTGAGGAGCTGAAAGAAGAGAAAGCAGGGGCCCAGGGTGGGTGGGGGGCAAAACCGCTGAGCAAGTAGGTTTCGGGCAGGACTGGGGAGGTTTCTCCCTGGTTCCCAACCTGACTCTCAGTACCCTACTTCTCTGACCTGTGGGGGCACACCTCTGCATTAGGCAGCATTGAAATAGCAGAGATGCTTTTTGCGCTGAAGGAAGCACTCAATTCTCCCTACCCATGCGAACCAGAGGCAATAGGTGGGGTGATGTCTGTGCAGGGAGCTGACTGCACCAGATGAGGGAAGCGCACTATTAGGGGGACAGAAGAGGAGACCCACCACCCCACTCCTCTGTGCACCAGATGAGGGAAGCGCACTATTAGGGGGACAGAAGAGGAGACCCATCACCCCACTCCTCTGTGAAATTGTGCCTGGTGAAGTTGAAGACATGCCAGCTCCTTCACACACACTCACACACACACACACATGGAGCTCCGCTCCTATACACACACACACTCATGCTTGTGGAGGGCACGTGGCGGGTGTGTGCATGTGCAGGAGACCTGGGTTCAGTCCCTGGATTGGAAGATCTCCTGGAGGAGGGCATGGCAACCCACTCCAGTATTCTTGCCTGGAGTCTTCCATGCACAAAGGAGCCTGGTGGGGTCACAAAGAGCCTGACATGGCTCAGCGACTAACCCTTTACTTCAGACCCACAGAACTCCGTCCACATCTCCAAAGATGTCAGTCTCCAGTGGCTTCTTTCACACCAAAATCGCTTCAAACTTTCTGTTCCTACAATGCGATCGGACTATGGCTCCTAAAGTTGTCCTGATTTTCTCATCTCTTTGCCTTTGCTCTTAATACTCCTTCTTTCTGAATTTCCTTTCCTCTCCTTTGCCAGACTCATTTTAAGACTCAGTTAAGGCCCCACCTCTTCCTGAAAGCTCTCCAGGGCCTTTACACCCCTAGGCTGAGTAAAGGACTCTCTTCTGCACATGGCGCCTTGTTACCCCGAGACGCTGATCTATACCCACCTTTTCACATGTCCATCACTATTCATACAAATATTCTCTCTTGGATGGCAAAGGACAGTTCTTTGTCATCTTTGTATTCCCCACTGCCAAACATAATTTCTGACCCAGGAAGGCCACTCCATACATATTTACTGACTGAGCAACAGGAGATTTACTTATGTTCTTTAGTTTGAACAGGCTGCTAGCGGATATAATCCCAATTTCCCAATTTAAAGATAGAGGTGGTGGTGGAAATTCTTGTTCATTTAAAACAGGATATGGGTTAATCGCTGGGTTTGAATACATTTAATGGTTGAGATGGATCTGGATTTGATAGAATAAAGATCTTCCTCAATGCACAGCAGCTTCTGAAACATGACACTCTACCAAGTTAATAAGAAAACCTCCACTCTCTGGTAGGGTCAAGGTGAAGAAGTCCTGTAGGTGAAGCAAAGTCAGGTGTGGGTAGAGACTAACATTTATTGAGAACTTTCTAAAGCAGGTGCTCCATAGGGCTGTCATTTATCCTCACTGCTGCCCTCTGAGATTAGTCATTTGCTCCCATTCTACCAAGGCATCGACTAATATTTTAAAAAGTTTAGCGGCCTCCCAAGGTCACCTCTCCTTAAGTGGGAAAGATGGGCGATAGCCTGATTCTCAAGTGTTGCTCACAGCCGTTTTCCAGCCCATGTTGGCTCATGCCTATGAAATTCTGAAGTTTTCTTTCATCTGCAAAATCTACTAAGTGACTCCAAAATCCAAATATAGAACAAACTGTCAGAGAAAAGCTGCATTCTGAAATCTCATCTGTCCCTCATCCATGTGGATTTGGCAGGAAGGACTTCAAAAAGCCACCAAACAGAAGTTGGGTGAACATCTGGAATGCTTTCCCAGGTTGGGCCTTCTCGCATGACAGCTAGTGGTGACCAGCACAGTTGATGGCTCAGCTGTGGCCTGAGCCCTGCACGTGGCCCCGTCGAACTGGTGCTTGAAATTTCTATCCAGAAGCAAATGTTTGCCAGAATGCACTGGACGGAATTAGCATGTGCTCTCACTGTGGCTTGGCATGAAACATAATGTGGGAAAACTGAAAAGTCGCTCTTAGCCTGGCATCTCCACCCTTTCCTAGAGCAGGCCCTTCCAGAACAAGGTCTTATTCCAAGGGATACAAGTACACACTTGGGAGGAAGGTCTTTGAGAGAGAAATTTGGTCTGTACTCACCCCTGCCACCAGAGGGTCTAGTGGAATGGAGAGACCCTAGCGACCATAGAAAGGCCATCTTCAGCACCAGGAAAGTTGGCTAAGGAGACTCATCGTGGAGGCTCAGGGTTTCCCTGGACCCTTTGAATCTAGCTTGGACCCCTCCCAAGGCATTCTTTGGGATTACAGATTACTAAGGTTAAGTTTCAAGGTCTTTTCTCAATTTGATTAGAAAATACTTGAAATGATCATCTACAGATATTTACTGAAAACCTACTTGTTCAAAGGACTTCCCTTGTAGCTCAGTTGGTAAAGAATCTGCCTGCATTGCAGAAGACCTGGGTTTGACTCCTAGGTCAGGAAGATCCCCTGGAGAAGGAAATGGCAACCCACTCCAGTATTTTTGACTGGAGAATCCCATGGACAGAGGAGCCTGGTAGGCTGCAGTCCATGGGGTCGCAAGAGTCAGACATGACTTAGTGACTCAACCACCACCTATATGTTCAAAGGGCTTCCCAGGTAGCTCAGTGGTAAAGAATCCACCTGCCAATACAGGAGATGCAAGAAACATGGTTTCTATTCTTGGCTTGGGAAGATCCCCTGGAGTACGAAATGGCAACCCACCCCAGTATTCTTGCCTGGAAAATTCCATGACCGAGCAGCCTGGTAGGCTACAGTCCGTGGGGTCGCAAAGAATCGGACACAACTGACTGAGTGCACACATGCTTGTTCAAAATGGTGTGCAAGATTTTAAATATTTAAAACCATAATGGGTACTTCCCTCCCTTCAGGAGGACAACCATTTCATTGGAGAAGCAAATACACAAATTAAAAATAAACATGAAATAACCGACAAATACATATTAAAGTCAGTATATATACAAATTAGGAGGTGGAAAGTCATTGTGGATTGATGCAATGGATTGGAGAAGCTTCAGGCCAGTGTTTCTCAAGCCCAGGTACAGATTGGAATTGCCATGGTGGTTTTACAAAACACTCATGCCCACTGAGACTCTATATCATATATACAATCTATATGTCAAGACTCTATATCATAAGTGAACAGAGTACCAAGTAAATAGTCATTTAGCTCCTTTAAGAAATTGTAGTCACTGACCAGATCACAGAATTTTCCAGAGTGGCCACTGGTAATTGGTTTACTCAGATCACAGAAGGTTCTGATTAAAATTCTAAGTATATGAAATAAGGAGATCATGACCCAATGTTCTCACCTGAGAGCCTATTTACTGTGATGTTAAGGATCAAAATGATTAATCGCTTATGGATTAACCCACCGACTTCTGAGATAGTTGACCGCATGGGTCAAACCACACAACTGACTCCCTCTGTCCTAAGTAAGTATCACATCCAGTTGGTATCTAACAAACTTGAACAGATGGTGCTTGTGGGGATAGAAACACGATTTTTGTGCAGGTTCCTCTAACAGCAATTTCATGGAGGCCCTAGTTTTTCTGACTTTTAGGGGAGCGGGAACTCATCCATGTTAATCAAACCCCACCAGACTCCCCATCTGCCTTATCTTTATCACCCTTCGAAGGTCCCAACAAACAAGCAGTAGGAAAAAGGGAGGAAAGAAAAAAGTCTGCCCAATAATAAATCATTGTTGGAAAGTTTAAATGCTCGAGTCATAGTCTAAGGAATACAGCTGACATCTCTTGCAGCACAAATCCTCAAAAGCCGCCTGTGGCCAAGGCCATTAATATGACCTAGCCTGTCCCTGGAGAGACAGTTGGAAGAGAAAAGGGCAGGGAAGGCTCCACGAGAAAGCAGTTCTGTGAATCTGCACTCCCAGCTAGAAAGGCGCTTTAGGAGAGCGCAGCGGAGGCCGAGCCCGGTCTATCTCAGGCAGAGAGAAGGAACAGGAGAAGCTGAGGCAGAGGAGCCAGCTCAAGAAGGCAAAAACAGGAGAAAGATTAGCAAGGCTGGGACTGGCTGATAGTGGGCGCTGGGGCAGGGGTTTGGAAAGGCAGCAGGGAATAGGCAAGTCTCTGTACACACCCTCTCTGAGTGCAGTGAGCAGGAAGCAAGCTTTCTCTTTGCTCATCATTCCTCTAACATGCCATGCAGTAGTTCAATGCCTCCTCTGACATCAGACACTTGGGCAAGACTATTTATGCCTCTCCCAGAGGACTTGTTCATGAAGGGAAGTGCACTCATGTCCACACGGGCAGCACAAGCACAATCTCTGGCACTAACTGGGTACTCAGCAGATGCACATTAAGTGAAAAATAGACTGACAGAGTAAATGGAAGATACAGTCTTAGCCTGGAGATAGACTTGTGTTCCAGCTAAGGTCTGGTGTGAATTAGACTTTATGAAAATCCCATAGATCATGGCTGGCACCCAACTTCCTCTGCCTGCTGACTTGTCTATATGTACCATTCCCAGGTACGTAAGTAGAAATTTGGAGAGACTGGAAACATCCAATTTGATGAGGAAGGTGGTAGAATAAAGAAAACAATAATGAAGTATGGCTGAGAAAGGACAGAGGTAGAGGTGGGAGGGGTTCGTTCTGAACAACTTAAGGCTTTATGTGGAAGGTGCAAATTAGATGCAAAATGGAGAGGCAAAAACTAACATTAATTGCTTGTTCTTTGCCAGTTTCCTTGCTGGGGGCTTTCCCTGCATTATCTCATGTGTTCTTCACAACAATAGAGCCTGGCATGCAACGCAGTTCTGTTTAACAAGTGTGGAATCTGGGGGTTCCAAGAGTAGGGGTTCCAGAGCAGGCAAGGAAGGAAGCCAGGACCTCAACAGAATCCATTTATCCTTCACACACTCCACGCTGTCACTGGATGAAGGGGAGCAAGCGTTCCTCTTACTGGGAGGGTAGTTTCCCATTTTATAAATTACCACTAGGAAAGAAAGTTCAGTGGGAAGTGGGACGTAGGGCCTGCATATCCCTACATAAGCACAACCTTAGACAACCACTTACCTGAATATTTTATCAGAAGGCTGTTCTCCCAAAACCAGGTCAAAGCCTCGCTGAAATATTGTGTAAGGCCAAGGCCTGAAAGGAGAAACAGCACGCAATTAAAGTCAATCAACAAACATTCCTTGAATGTCCACTCTGTGCCTAGTATCACGCCAAGGTTCTGGAGACCCAAAGACAGAGGGGACCTAGTCCGGGTTCTCAAGAATCCTACTAATGTGAGTTCACAAGACCCAGAATGCTGGAACTCAATTAAGAACAGTATCAGTGCAAAAATCACTATCCCACCAGGAAATTAGAATTTAATAGACATGACAACTGGAACTCCACAGAGAGAAAAATTATAATAATGTCATAGCCAGAATTTATGGCCCTTCAGATATAGATTTAACAGATCCTTAGCTTTGTCTCACTGAAGAAAGAGGAGGAGTATGATTTCTTGGAACAACTAAGCCTCCGGAATCAGACAGTTCTGGTGGTCAAACTCTGTTCTGCTGCTGAGTCAGCTGTTTGTCTTTGGGTGATTATTTGCCTTGTTGAGTCTAATTTTATCACTTGTAAAAACAGGATTGTTAAGAGTGGCTTCATAGATACCGTGAAGATGAAGCAAACCTTTTAGGCCAAAGCCACAGCTCACATGGGGTTCTCATCATGCTCCCTTTCCCTCAAAATGACATGAAGGTTCTGGGTTTTTGACAGGTTCCAGATGGTTTCAATCATCACAACGTCACTCATTCAACCAGAAACAACTATGGTATTTTTGAATAAGACTTAACTACCTTCCCTGATGGCTCAGATGGTAAAGAATCTGCCTGCAATGTGGGAGACTCAATCCCTGGGTTGGGACAATCCCCTAGAGAAGGAAACGGCAACCCAGCATTCTTGCCTGGGAAATGCCATGGACAGAGGAGCCTGGTGGGCTATAGTTCACAGGGTCGCAAAGAGTCAGACACGACTGACTAACACTTTCTTTTCACCAGTCTCTCTAGTGAGCAGGCTTCCCAGGTGGAGCGTGTAGTAGAGAACTCACTTGCCAAATGCAGGAGACTAAGAGACAAGGGTTCAAGCACTAAGCAACTAAGCATGCACACACATCCTAGCATTTGGAGGTCGCATATACTAGAAACTACCAAAACTTTTTCAATAGCATACATCTCTTTGCTAACCCAGTTGTCCAACTCCCAAATTATTTACTCCTTCAGGCAAGACTTATAAAGCCCAAACTTGTTTGGATACTAGGTATGGTATGCACAAAGTGACCTGGGCCCTTGCTCTCACAGAATATACAGAGTCCATGTATAACCAATCATACCAACCCAATAACCTAACTACTGAAGATTTCACTGCAGACATGCCTTTGGCTTTCAAGGGCTACAGAAAGTCAGAAGAATAAATCGACATAATTATTTGGGACTAAATCCAACACTAGGAATTAACCCAGTTGTTAATGGTATCAACAATAGAGGGCATTTAGGGAAAATTAGGGCAGTTCCCCTTGAATGACACAATGACTGCAGGATATTACTGGCATTTAGTGTGTGAAAGTCGCTCAGTAGTGTCCGACTCTTTGCAACCCCGTGGACTATACAGTCCATGGAATTCTCTAGGCCAGAATACCGGAGTGGGTAGCCTATCCCTTCTCCAGTGGGTCTTCCTGACCCAAGATCTTCCTAACTCAGCGGATCTCCTGACCCAGGAATCGACCCGGGGTCTCCAGCATTGCAGGCAAATTCTTTAGAAGGCATTTAGAAGGCTAGAATAATGCAGTGTTTAGGACAGCCCTGCATGACAAAAAATTCCCCCAGGCCCTGCAAACTTTTGAATGTCTTGCTGCACATTTACATAGGTAAAAACCTGCTTATTATTATCTCAGCCTAGATGCTAACTCCATTTACCCACAAGCACAAAGCAGCTTGTACTGATTTAATATAAAATGAATTGCCTAGGTGTATAACTACCATGGAAATTAAGAGAAGATTATACAAGATTACTTAGAAATTTTACCAAGATTTGTTCATAATTTTGGAAAATCACATCATTGTTTGCAGTGCTGCTCATGGTCTTTGAATCACCAATTCAGCATGTCTATATCAATCCAATTGCTCTTATATATATTGTGTATTACATATTACTTCACATTTTATATTGTGGAGAATCTACATTAGGTGCAAATGTCTGTCAACTTTATTTCTCCTATTGTAATACTGCAGAGAATTTATACATTAAAATAGCTACATTACTATAAATTATTTATTATCACTTCTCTTTTAATTACTCTTACCATCTCATATTATTTTAACTTTTTATTTATTTAGATTTTATTATATGTAATTTCATTTAAAGATTATTAAAGAAAAGAGTTAAATTTGTCATAAAATAGGGTGTTGGGTCTGATAGGGTTGAGACACCAACTTAACCCAACCAGCTAACCAATTAACTACTTGAAGGAATTGGTAGTTACAAAGTGAGGCCACTGGGTCTCTATAAAGGAGTGGCTGGGATAAGTGTATTCCTTTTTTATGCTCACTATTATAAATGCTTTATTCCTGGAATTCAACTTAGAAATACCCTGAAGCAACTAGAATTGGCTCCAAAAGGTATCCAAACACCATACTATTAATAACCCCTGCTTCAAATAAATAGCCCACGTGTGTTTTTCATGTTTGTTTTGTTCATTGGAGGTAAACCCACAGAGCGGGGTTTGAATCTGATTCTTTTTTGCTGAAAAGTAAGTGTGGCTTAAGAGCAGCTAAAAAACATGTACTAATTCAAGAAAAAGACTAAAAATTAGGAGGAAAAAAATGTCCCGTCTGATCCTAGATACCTAGAGAGGGCAATAAAAAGAGAAAAGGGACCTGCAACTTTATCTCTCCTTTGGACAAAATCATATTTTATTTACTATCAGTTGAATAATTTTAAACAACACATGTTTTGCCTTCAAGTCATCTCCAGTACTCAAAATGGGTATAGTGTGTAATTAGAGTTAATTCTTGGCATGATTCCTCAGTTGTTTGAAAATATATTTTGAGGAGCCAAATTTTAGACTAGCATTGATTACAGTGTGGACAATTAACTACATAGAATAATATAAATAAACCTGTATTCAAGCCACGGGTAAAAATCAGTGAGCCCAGAAACATTGATTAAGCGCACACTGACATGCTGTCAGGTAGTCAGGGCAAAGAGACTTCCTGCTCTCAAGAGTCCTGAGTGTCAAGAAAGGCAACTCAGATGCGCCATCTGGACCCCACCCTGGTCACAGGGACAGGCAGCGGGACACAGTGGGTAGGACGTGGGTTCTGGCCTGCCTATTGCAATTCCAGCTTAAAGATCAATTGCTATGTGACCTTGACCAAGTCCCTTAATCATTCTGTGTCCCCATTTCCTCATCTGTGAAATGAGGCTGAGAGTAATAATTTTATCAACCTGGCAAGGCTGTCATGAGGTGGAACTAGTTACTATGATTAAAGCCTTCCGAACAGTGTCCGGCATTCAGTGAGTGCCATGTAAGTGAAACGTACTAGTTACCTGAATCCAGTACAAATACTACAAAAAGGAGGTTCCCAAATTTTTAATGAGGAAGCAGTGTCTTCCCTTCAGAGGCAAACACAGTACCACACCAGGCTTCAACTCAGCTTGTAAATGTATTTGTGTTGTCTGGAAAGGAGCCAGTGATGAGTGTGGGAGACAAACCCCGCTCCCACCTCCCACCCCGGCCCCACTTCACGGGGACTGTATAGCACTGGCCTGAAATGCAGAGAGGAGAAGGACGCGCTGTGAGAGGGGGAGAGAAGTCAGAGAGTCTGCAAATTGCTTCAGCGAGGAAGGAAAAGAGAATTGACTTATTTCCTTCCCATGAGTCAGGGATGATCTGTCAGGGAGATGGGGATTCTTATTTGATTTATTTAGCAAATATTTATGGAGGGCCTATTGTGTGTGAACTGTGATACTAGGCAACGGGAGCTGGCATAAAGAGATTCTTGCTCTCAAAGGAATCTATAGTCTTTCTGAAGAAACACACACACACCCAGACAAATAGCAGGGAATGAGTAAAAAGCAGGAGGAACGGGACTGGAGCAGATAAGCTAAGTGGTCCTGGCAGTGGCAGATCACTCACCCTGGGCGCCGGGTTGGGGGGGCGGGCTGGGTGTCGGCGGTGCGTGGCGGGGTAGCAGAGGGGAGCCTGATGCATGTGAGTGGAGAGGCCACAGGGGGCCACCTAGGAAAAGGCAGGGTGAAGTGACGAAGTATGTGTGCTCAGTCGCTCAGTCATGTCCGACTCTTTGCAACCCCACAGACGGTAGCCTGCCAGGCTCCTCTGTCCATGGGATTCTTCCAGCAAGAACACTGGAGTGGGTTGCCATTTCCTCCTCCAGGGGGCCTTCTTGACCCAGGGATCGAACCCAAGTCTCCTGACTCCCCTGTATTGGCAGGCAGATTCTTTACCACTGAGCCACCTGGGAATCCCTAAGTGATGAAGAGCTAGACCTGAAAGTGCTGAAAACACTTAGAGCTGAGGTACCTGAGACCAACTGAAAGAGGAAGAGGCCTTTGCATTAGGCTTTCTGCATGTGAGCCCAAGATACATACCCATCTCTAAGCTCAGATGGAAGCTGCCATGGGGATGCCCGGCAACAGGTCTAGAGGCCCTAAAATTGTCCTTCTTCTCTCTTTCTCACTCTATCAGACCATGTTTTCAAAATGGCTCATGCACACGGTGGAGACTTGGCCTCTCATAGCTACGACTCATGTGTTTACAAGCTCAGACCACAGACACTGCCATCTATGGAAACAATAATCCATGGAAGAACTGCTTGATCCATCTCAGATCATATGAGGAACTCAGGCCAGTCTCTGGGGCCAGGGAAGCAGAGGCATCTAAAGAGCTTCAACCCTCATTCGGTTTCCAGGGCTAGAGCTGGGAGGATGGGAAGTGTCAAACAAAATGATCATTTTCACCTCAGGTTCCATCCGCTCATGGTGGCAAGAGCTCGGCCTCCCACCAGGAATGGGTGGCATTACAGAACAGACTACGCTGACATTAGTTTTGTGAAGAGAGTACCCACTCGGAGACCAAGGATAGCATCAGGCCAGATGCGGGGCAGGAGACGGAACACCGTAGTTGGAAGAAAACCTGAGCCTTTGGCTCCAGCTTAGGTAATGTGGCCTGCAATACTCTCTGTCTTGCACTGGGCAACCCAGTCACATCTTGGTTTAGGAAAATTAGCAGAATTGGAAGACAGAATAGAGCTTGTTTGTTTGTTTGTCAATATCGCCAGTCTGACAAATCAAGACCCTGAAGATGGTCCTCCTGGGTGGGCAGCTACAGGTGGCCTAGATTCAGGGGCCTCTCGGGCCAGCACAGGAGCCATCTGGGGTTTACTGCCTCGAGCAGAAACATAATCTGCACCACAGAGGAGCCCCAGTGTCACAGGAAGACATCAGCCACTGGGCCACACGTGCAAACTGGATAGGCTGAGAGCTATTCATAACCTCGTCTTTGCCTTTTCTTCTCTGCCCTGTCTCACATAATACCAAACATTAGCCTCTATGCAGAGGCTTCATTAAGCACTGAAATTTCTAAGCTTTCAGTTTCTCTCCTCAATTCTTGCTCCTCTTTCCCAAGACACATCAGCTATCGCAGGGATTTTTCCTTTAGTTTTTTTCCTTCTCGTTAGCCCAGAAGTAGGTCATGGCCTTGACTTGACTGGTTGCTTGGGCATTCCTTCTCCCATGTAGCCTAGACCCAACTGTGTGAGTGGAATCCAGCATGGCCAGACCGATGGGATGATCCCTTCACATCTGTTCTCCTAGGGCACCTGTTCCACCTCTGCTCTGGATAAGAGTATTTTAAAATTTGCTTTTTGATTAAATGCTAGTCCCAGCTTTCCGGGCTTCCCAGGTAGCTCAGTCAGTAAAGAATCTGCCTGCAGTGCAGGAGACCCAGGTTCGATCCCTGAGTCAGGAAGGTCCCCTGGAGAAGGAAATGGCAACCCACTCTAGTATTCTTGCCTGGAAAATCCTATGGACATAGGATCCTGGCAGGCTACAATCCATGGGGTCGCAAGAGTCAGACACGACTTAGAGATTAAACCAACACCCAGCTTTCCACCTAACAGTGGCACCTGGGAAGGGAACTTGAAAGTTTCTGGTGAGCATTGTCTGGTGATGGGTTTCCTTGTGGAGAACTTAAGACTTATCATCTGGGAATGAATGAGGGGGAGAGATACAGATGATAGATAGATAGATAGATGATAATAAACAGACATAAAATAGGTGAGGGGATAGAGAGTGTGAGAGAGAATACATGTATGTATAGATGTATGTGTGTATGTGCAGACACAGCTCAGTGTAGGGAAAGAATATTTCACTTGGAGACAATGAGGAAAAAGGAAATTCATGATAGACTTTTGAAAACAAGGAGAGTCTTCTAAACTCATATATTCGTCTACCTATCCTTAAAGAGATCATTTTACAAATGAAAATAATGTGTCCATAGTTAAATGAAAGCACATCCTTTTAAGCTTGCTTCTGGCCCACACTAGGCTAGATTTCTGGTGGAAGCATGGTTTCAAGGTTTCCCTCCAGCCAGTCACAACACTTTGGGGTTCTGGTATAGGCTGTCATATCCACATGCAGTGTGAGGGCTTTTGAGAAAAATGTTCCTGTTCTTAACTAGGTAAATGCATTTGCAAGGAAGGAGCAATGAAACAAAGAGAACAGAGGCTTTTTTTTTTTTTAAGTTTCTGGGAAAAGGTAGTTTGAGAGATATTCAGGAGAAAAGGTGAAGAGAAAATTGGTAAAAATGAGTTTTCTAGCTATGCAGTTGGGTGAAACATTCCACACCTCAATATACCATGATGATAAAATGAGATTATTATGTGCCACTATCTTCACATCAGCACCAGTTCTGGGAGGAATAAGGGCTGGAATGGCTGATTTCTCAGATATCTGGTAAAGCTATAGCTTTATCAGGAGCTAAATGATAGGAGTAATGATGTCTAGTGTTCCTACAGGACACTCGAGGGCCTGGAGGCCTTTGCAGACGTTGTTTCTTTACCTGGAATTGTTTCCTCTCTCATTTGCTTGGATAACTTACACTATTCTTTAATTCTAGTGTAAAAATCACTTCCCAAAATAGACCTTCCCCTCCAAGACTAGGTTATGCTCCCTTGTTATATAAAGCACCCTATACTTTGCTTTAGAGAACCTATAAATATAATCAATATGTTATATATTTAGTTAATATGGTCCCCTCATCAGATATAAAAGACTCTATCATCATCTTTGACACATTCTCACTATCCATAGAACCATCACATAGCAGGTACTTGATAATGAACCAGACCACACTGACAATGAGGTTTCAGGTTGGACAGATCCTGCGTGAGGCAGTCCATTGTCAGATAAGTCTTAATTTTTTCAGCCTTGGTTTCTAAAGCTATAAAATGAGGATAAAATAGCACCTAGAGTTCTTAACTGAGCATGTATATACTTCACACAGTGCTGGCCACACAGAACAAACTCAGCAAATATTATTGTTCATTAGACTTAATATTCCCATTTGGTAAATAGAAAATTCATGTCTAACATTACATTTTAAAAAAATAAAGTGTGATGATAGGCTCTCTTTTCAAACTGTGTTATCTTTAAGTATGTAAATCTCATGTAAAGGAAAATGAAATATTGGTGTGATTTTATTCATTATTTACTACCTATTAATAGGTAAATGAATTTAGAGGTTTTTTTTTTTTTTAATGCAGAAAAATCACATACTTGTCAGTAACTAGCAAAGCAGCTGGAGTGTGATCACGGAGCCAGACTGAGGAGGGTCAAAACCTGCCACTGTGACTCACTAACCTCACGTCCTTGTTAAGGTCATTGACTTCTGCCATCAGATGATCCTATCCACTTACTCCTCTTGCCCCAGCCATGCCAACGCCACCCCGCCCCCACCTTCTCGCCACAATTTAGAGGCTGGCTCCCTTCATAATTTTTGGTGATATCAGTAGTCATTAAAATGATCTTTTTTCAACTCTTAAACCATTCATTGCCTTGACGTTTCTCCACAAGTGATGCTGTCCCCCACTCTCACTCCCATGATCATAGCCTAGATTGCCAATATCTGCAACCTGTCCTGCCCTCCCGGTTCATTCCTCCTATATCCACAGAATATTTTCTATCCATATGAGCCTTAAAATCCATTCATCTCACCACCATTTTATTGACCCTCACCCACCTCACGTACCCTCTTTCCTCTTTACTCAAATTAAGTTCTGTGATCCATTATTGTAATCACCCTTTCAAGGAACCTCAACTCTCTTGCCCTCCATTGTTTCATCATACTTGTCTGAAACACTCCAACACTGGTTAAACTCAATGACCCTGTGGCTTCCATTTCTGTGTTTGCACAAATGAATGTTTCTGGTGACCACGCTGATTGGTCTCCCTTTAAATCCTACACCACTGACCTCAAGTGGGCTCTGCATACTGAGTACGGATCAAAATACATCTTCCTTGTTTGTTGTCCCTCCCACTCTCAGGATCATTATCTCATACCTTCTTTCTCCTCCAACACCTCCAACACCTCCTCCCCCAAGCTCGCCCTCAGCTAATGGTCTGCTTCCTACATAATTGAGAAAACGGAGGCAGTCAGATTAAAAGCTGGCCCCACCACATCCAACCACCCACCCGCTCCTGTGCCCAGTACTTGGCCCTCCTTCCAGTAATTAGGCAGAAACAGCTTGTGCTCCTGTCTAGAACAATCCTTTCTTGACTCATCCTTGGACTCCAAGCAATGAGATCTAAGGGGAGAAGTCCTAGATGGAAGTTACAAGTTCAACCCCCTTCTGCTATTATGACCTCAAGCAAGTGAGACGACCTTAGAGCCTCAGTTTCTTCAGATGCAGAGTGGGGATCCTGAGTTGAGTATACTTAACTTTACACTGCTGACCAAACTGTGTGTACGTTTCAGATGCTTAACAATCTTCGATTTTTCACTTTTAATCAACTTTATTTTTGCAGTATTTTGCTCTTTTGCATACGTGTGCTTGACTTTGCATGCATGAATTTGAGTAATCTCCGGGAGTTGGTGATGGGCAGGGAGGTGTGGCGTGCTGCAGTCCATGAGGTCACAAAGAGTCGGACACGACTGAGTGACTGAACTGAACTGATACGTGTGCTTGTGTATGTTTAACATGTTATCTCATTTAAAGATAGAATGGTGAAAAACTGACACAGACCCTGCCTCTCTGTGGCTCAGTTTTCTTACTTATAACATGGGATAATAATGTTGAGTCCTGCCCCCAAAGCCACAGGTGCAAGGCCACAGAAGCAGAGTCCAGAACCAAGGTCACCTCTGAAGCTGACTGAGCCTCTTTGTAATCTTGCCAAAACCCTCCCTGATCATCATTAACAATCTTCCTGACTTCCAATTAGGCAAAGATGCCCACTCCAGTAAACACCCTATAGCACCCCGACCAATCACCTAACACCAACCTTCCAGGAAGAATTTTCTTTGTCTTGAGGCTATAAAAATTGGTTACTAACCCATGAAAACTGTCAACTCTTCCTGGTCTGTCAGGAGGTTGGCCCACTGTGCTCACAATGCCCACTTTATCTCTGCTTTTTGTTCTTAACAAACTCACTTCTTTCTGTAATATGTTATGTCTGGAAATTCTTTTCCAACCCACACTCGGACTGCCTCAACAAATAATAGTACCCACCTCACCAACTGAACAGGATTAAGCAATCTAATATCTATAAAAACTTATAATAACCTTGGATATAGTAAGTCCTGAATAAATGTAGGCTGTTATTACTCACATCTTGTTTGGAATGTTGGTTCTAAAACTTGAAGAGGCTTTCTGCTCAAGAAATTTTAGGAGTATATAAAATGATTTTGAAAATCACAGTAATAAACACATGTTGTGACTTTCCCTCCAAATTTTGGAATTCAGGAATACAACTTTGACCCCAAAAAGTGGCAGTGAAGGCAAATACACACATCATGATGGTTAATTTTATGAGCCAACTTGGCCGGGCCACAGGGTGCCTAGATATTTGGTCACACATTATTCTGTGTATTTCGGTGAGGATATTTGAATGGGATTAACATTTGAATTAACAATTCATATTTGATTAACAATTTGACTAACATTTGATTAACAATAAACTGTGGAAAATTCTGAAAGATATGGGAATACCAGACCACCTGACCTGCCTCTTGAGAAACCTGTATGCAGGTCAGGAAGCAACAGTTAGAACTAGACATGGAACAACAAACTGGTTCCAATTAGGAAAAGGAGTATGTCAAGGCTGTATATTGTCACCCTGTTTATTTAACTTATATGCAGAGTACATCATGAGAAATGCTGGGCTGGAGGAAGCACAAGCTGGAATCAAGATTGCTGGGAGAAATATCAATAACCTCAGATATGCAGATGACACCACCCTTATGGCAGAAAGTGAAGAGGAACTAAAGAGCCTCTTGATGAAAGTGAAAGAGGAGAGCGAAAAAGCTGGCTTAAAGTTCAATATTCAGAAAACTACTATCATGGCATCCGATCCCATCACTTCATGGCAAATAGATGAGGAAATGGGAAACAGTGGCTGAATTTATTTTTCTGGGCTCCAAAATCACTGCAGATGGTGATTGCAGCCATGAAATTAAAAGACGCTTATTTCCTGGAAGGAAAGTTATGACCAACCTAGACAGCATATTAGAAAGCAAAGACATTACTTTGCCAACAAAGGTCTGTATAGTCAAGGCTATGGTTTTTCCAGTGGTCATGTCTGGGTGTGAGAGTTGGACTGTGATGAAAGCTGAGCGCCGAAGAATTGATGCTTTTGGACTGTGGTGTTGGAGAAGACTCTTGAGAGTCCCTTGGACTGCAAGGAGTTCCAACCAGTCCATCCTAAAGGAGGTCAGTTCTGGGTGTTCATTGGAAGGACTGACATTGAGGCTGAAACTCCAATAATTTGGCCAGCTGATGCGAAGAGCTGACTCATTTGAAAAGACCCTGATGCTGGGAAAGATTGAGGGCAGGAGGAGAAGGGGACGACAGAGGATGAGATGGTTGGATGGCATCACTGACTTGATGGACATGGGTTTGGTTGGACTCCAGGAGTTGGCGATGGACAGGGAGGCCTGGTGCTGCAGTTCATGGGGTCGGAAAGAGTCAGATACGACTGAGCGACTGAACTGAACCGAACCGAACATTTGAATCAGTAGACTGAGTAAAGCAGATGGCCTCCACAATCTGGGTGGGCTTAATCCAATCAACTGAAGGTCTGAATAGGATTAGAAGACTCACCCTCCCCAAAGTAAGAGAGAATTCTTTCTGCCTGATGGCTTCAAACTGTGACATCCAATTTTTCTGCCTTTGAACTCAAAGTTAAACACTGATTTTTCCTGGGTCTTGAGCCAACTAGGACTACATCATTCACTTCTCCTAGATCTCAGGCCTCTGGACTCATATCCAACTACCCTATTGGGTCTCCTGGGTTTCCTGATTGCTGACTGCAAACCTTGGGACTTATCAGCCTCCATAATCACATGAGCCACTGCCTTACATCCTTCTTTATATTCTACATCCTATTGGTTTTGTTTCTCTGTAGAATGCTAATACACTCTGTAGAATGCTAATACACTCTGTAGAATGCTAATGTGATCCCATGGACTGTAGCCTGCCTGGCTCTTCTGTCCATGGAATTCTCCAGGCAAGAATACTGGAGTGGATAGCCATCCCCTTCTCCAGGGGATCTTCCTGACCCAGGGATAGAACCCAGGTCTCCCACACTGCAGGCAAATTCTTTACCATCTGAACCACCAGGGAAGCCCATACACCCATACACACACAGATACTGTACATATAAATACAGAATCCACACTTAACCTTTTTGTCAACACAAAGCATGTCACAGAATTACAGCAGTGAGGAAACATGGGCATGGGCCCCAGTTTTGCAGAAGACATTGTAACTTGATTCCTGTCACTTGCCTTATGGGGAGAAAGGATAAGCATCTGCTTCAGCAGACACAGGGAGCATCCTTAGAAGGCTGAGTCCATATGTCCTCAGTTGGGGAAAGTTGGCCTGGAGACTTGCAGTTCCCCTGTATATTTTGAGATCAAAGATTATATAAAGCAGAAGGAGAAAATCTTGAGTAGGTCAGAAAAAGTTGGAAGCTGTCATTGATTGACCATTGACCGCGTGCCAGGCAGGCACATGTTCAGTGCTGCACACTCACTAGCACTCCCTTTCACTACTACCTGGGGAGCCACACAGCTATATAGCTATTATCCTCAGGTTTCCAAGATAAACAAAGGTTGAGCGTGGCTATGTCAGTTGCCTAAGGTCACTCAGCCAGCAAAGGCACAGGGCGAGTGTTATGGATCACAGAGCCCGCACTTTGTCCTAAGCCTTGCCTCCTCCTCTCATCATCATGGGCATAGAGCTACTGAAAAAATGTACAAAACTAGCGCCAGGTCTACAGACAAGGATGTTGCCTGTGTTTTGACCTGGCTTGCCCACCGCTGGCTTCTAGGTGCCAGTGGGGGGCGGGGGGGCAAATGTTATCTATAGTGTCCAAGAATTACCCACTCCTTGCCTGTGTTTTCATTGGACATTCTGTGATGTACCATGTGGTATTAAAGTCACCTGTCTTCCTCTTTGGGCGTCCTTGCACTGCTTTTAGCTACTGAATCTCATTTATCCCTCCAGCTCTCATAAGTACTGTCTGGCAGAATGGTTCTCAAACTCTAAGGTACATCAGATTCACACCACACATGGGCACAATGGTTCTCAAACTTTAGTTGCTCCCATCCACCTATCTAGGGTTTGGCCAGGCATCAGTACTTTTTAAAAGTTAGGCAGCTGGTTCTAATGCACACAATAGGTTGAAAATTGCGAACCTAACATATGTACACTCACACTCTCTGTCAATCTTCACGAATGAGTTTGGCTTTCTATACAACATGATTGCCATAAAAACAGAAATTACAATCTAGACTAAGGATTCACTGGAACCCATTTTTTAAATTTCTGAATAATAATGAGGGACAAAGCATATTGAGTTCCTTCCTATTCCCTTTATTGATGAATTAAGATATCCCAAATTTCATTATAACTATATAAGATGTATATTTGTTTTTTTTTAATTGTCATTTTTATTTTAGTGGGCCATTTTCATTAAAACATTATTATACAAAATTGTGGCTTCCCTGGTAGCTCAGCCGGTAAAGAATCCACCTGCACTGCAGGAGACCCTGGTTCGATTCCTGGGTTGGGAAGATCCCCTGGAGAAGGGAATAGGCTACCCACTCCAGTATTTATGTGTTTCCCTGGTGGCTCAGATAGTAAAGAATCCACCTTCGATGCAGGAGACCTGGGTTTGACCCCTGGGCTTGGGACACTTGTTCCACTGTCTGGATGTATCACTTTGAATTTTGGATCATCCCACAATGCTTTCCCAGGATAAACACCCCCTCCCATAAGGCTGCCAGATCCTACTTGAGATGGCCCACTCCTAATAGTTTATTACTAGGTATTATTAACATAATGGGCTTCCCAGGTGTCACTAGTAGTAAAGAACTTGCCTGACAATGCAGGAGACATAAAAGACACAGGTTCAATCCCTGGGTGAGGAAGATCCCCTGGAGGAGGGCATGGCAACCCACTCCAGTATTCTTGCCTGGAGAATCACCATGGATAGAAAGGCCTGGTAGGATACAGTCCATGGGGTCACAAAGTCGGACATGACTGAGCGACTAAGCACAGCATAGCACATATAGCATTGAGATTTTCATATATTTATGAATTCACTCACAGATACATATACACCCCCGTACATACATGCATGCATGCATACATACAAGTGTCTGTGTACATGACACACACACTCATTCACAAACTCACACACCTTGCCGCAGCTACTGCAACATTTCCTTTGGGGGCTGAGCGAGGGGTGGTCAGATGGCTGGTAGGACTCACAGTTGCTCTCTGCCACCTCTCTTAACCTCCTGGCAGCTTCTGTGGACATTGAAAGCAGACCTGGAGAGGACCCCTGACAGCAGAGTCTCCTAAACACACATCTGGGCCTTCAGTCATTCACATAAATTACCCCAAAAGGCTCAGATTTTGTGGGCGGGCTCTGGAGTCAGATCCCCCTTCAAGTCCAAGGTCTGGACTTGAGCTCCTTGCCAGCGGTATGAAACCGACCAGATATTTACCCTTTTCAGCCCTCACTTTCTTTCCCCGTGAAATGGTGATAATAGTAACTGCCTGTTACTTCTAGGGCTGTAGAAGAATAAATGAATAAACACAGTTTCAGGACAGTGATTGACATACAGTTGTCACTTTCTAAATGTAAGTTTCCTTCCTTATTTTTCTCTGGACTCTGTATCTATAGGCTCAGTTGATTTTTCACTCTGGACTAATGCAGCCAGGGTCTCAAGCTCAATCCTCCTGAAAGCTTGTTAGTCTCTCTTACTCCTGCCTATGGGCAAAGCCTGCAGCAGATATCGCTGGACACCCATCTTTGCTCACAAATGCACAGGACAGGAGCTTAGTGACGGATCTGTGCAAATCCATCTCTGCACAAGAAAAACGGCTCAACAGTTACTTGCTGTGGAGTGTGACCTCCCGCTAAGAGAAAGGTACAAACCTGGGACTCCCTCCTCCTTCACAGACGCACCCCTTCAATTTCAGCAAGGAGGTAGGACAGTGAACAACACTAACACGAAAGGAGAGTGACAGATGAGAGGCAGAGGATATAGAGGAGAAGAGACAGCTTCCTCCATTTCTGTGATTTTATGTGAAGGGAAATTGACAATGTAAATAAGCCAGGGAACCAGGGGAGAATCACAATAGCCACCAAGGACTTGTCTTTAGTATGAGCGCAGCGCTTTTACCCTTTCCCCAAATTCCTTTCATATCTCCTAGTTTGCTTTCGTTCAACGTGTTACTTAGCAAGTTTCACTATTAATTCAATCCCTCATTCACTCATTCCTTTATTTATTTACTTGAAAAATATTAATTAACCAATTGCATTGCTAAACACCATCAAGGGACACAGAAATGATTTAATGCACATTCTCTGTCATCAAGGACTTCATTAATAGAGTGAGTCATTCCTTGAGCAGTGATTCTGCACCTCGGATGAGCCAGATGTAATGGAGAGTGCTGAGACACACAGATGAAAGGCTGGTCCCTGTCTGGGATCATGGTCAAATGGTGTAAGAATGATGGTAAACAATCTGTGGCATTTGGTTTGTCAATTTTTATGATAAAGCAAGTAAAAATCATCATTTACTGTACATTTACTGGCAGTCATTGAGCCAAGGGCTTTATATTTATCATTTCACTTAATTCTCGTAAAAACTTCTGAGATATAGGCACTAAGGTTTGGTGGTTTAGTCCCTAAGCGGTATCTGATTCTTGTGACCCTGTGGACTGTAGCCCGCCAGGTTCCTCTGTGCATGGGATTTCCCAAGCAAGAATACTAGAATGGGTTGCCATTTCCTTCTCCAGGGGATCTTCCCGACCCAGAGTTTGAATCCGGGTCTCCAACATTGGCATGCGGCTTCTTTACCGCTAAACCACCAGGGAAGCCTACAGTATTCCCATCTGATAGATGTGGAAAGTGAGGCTTAGGAAAGTTAAATAACATGTGGCAAAGTCCCACAGCTAACGCTTGGCAGAGTCCAGGCTCCAGCTCAGTGCTCTCAGATGCCAAAGCCCTGGCAACAACCCCTCCGTGAACATCATTTTCCCTGGTGCTATGGGGGACAGGGGGGAGTTGTTGGGCTGCACTGGCTGGAAGGGTTAATGAGATAAGGACACATCTGTACTCCCAAGAAGAGATGAGGAGGTGGGAGGGAAAAGATTGAGTTTTAACGAGAGCATCTGGCGAGACGTGGAGTAGGCAGCAAGACGAGCAGAGCTGGCATTTAAAAGAGAAGGAAGTACAGAAAGAGAATGGGAGTGAGAACAGGGGCCATGGGAGGAGGAGAGCTAGTATTGATAATAACAAGCGACTGATCAATCATTTACTATCGCCGTTTACCTCTATTTCTTATTAATAGATAAGATCACTCAGGCTCAGAGAGTTTACACTGTTGAAAGTAACACAGAAGACTGATAAAGTAGAATCATTCATTCATTCACTTGCTCAGCAAATATGTACTCAGCAGTTAGCATGGGCCAAGTTCTGTGTTCTGGAGATACAGAGGTGAAGAGAAGTGAAGACGGTGAGGTTTCACATCATGAGTTTATACTAATGAATATATAGTGATCACAGTTAATAGGAGTGCTCCGAAGAAAGGAGTGTGGCACTTGGGTGTGTATGGTCAAGGAGAGCCTGTCTGAGAAGGTGAGGCTTAAGCCCTGGGGGAGATCTTTCCATACAAATCTGATCCTGTCTCACCCTTTAAATTCCTGTCTGGCCCCTCAGCACGCCCCTGACCCTTCCCTACCTCACCAGCTTCTTCCACAGTGTCTCTCCCTGTTTGTTACGCCAGAGTCGTGGACTCTGACGGTTCCTACAGGGGGTCAGGCTTTTCTCTCCCCAGGAGACCATCCAGGGTATGCTAGTCCTACAAAGCCTTGTACCTCATCCTCAACGGGCCGCTGCTTTCTCATCTCTCAGTTTCACGGGAACACAGCCGCAGAGACCTCAGATTTCAAGTTACCCATCTCCTCCCCTCACTTCAGTCATCCTCTGTTAGTCCTTTCTTTTTCCTCACTGTATTTTCACAACCCATAAGTACTCTGTTTTGGGTTTGTTTTCTTGTTTGTTCTACTGCCTTCCTCATCAGGCTGTTGTTACCTTGAGGGCAGGAGCCTTGCAAGTCTACTCCTCATGGTATCTGCAACTCTTTTTCTTAAAAATTAATTAATTAATTTTAATTGGAGGCTAATTACTTTACAATATTGTAGCGGTTTTTGCCATACACTGACATGAGTCAGCCATGGGTGGACATGTGTTTCCCATCCTGGACCCCCCTCCTACCTCCCCGCCAATGGTATATCCAATTCTTAGCAGAACCCAACACACAGTAAACTCTCAAGAAAAAAAAAATTAATGAATGATCTTGATGATTATAAATAAGCAAGCATGTGTGTGTGTGTGTGTGTGTGTGTGTGTGTGATGTCCATCTTGTATTAGAGAGAAGAGAAGTAAAAGAATCACCAAGCAGAGTTTCAAGTTTCAAGGTAATAATTATAACACCAGCATCAACAGTCTTCATGAAGAAATTAACTGACAATAAAAGCAGAGACAAAATATGTAGATATTTTCCTTAAGAAATTTAGGTAGTGAAAGTAAATGAGAAAAATAAAAGGGAGCAATAATAGGGTCAAGAGATCATTTGATGTTTGAATAAAGGACAAAAGGTATCTGGATACAAACGATGCAAGAAATAGTTGATTGGACAGCAAGGGTGCCTAGAAAGTAAGAAGAGTTGGAATGACGGTTAATCCGTCATTAATTTAGCTTTGGCACTGAGAAGAACACAGCCATTTCAAAGACACGAGTGAGGCAGGGTAAAGATGAGGACAGACTGAAAGTAGATAGAAGCAAGAAAGGGAACCTGTGCTGCACAGCTTTGATTTTGCTAAGTCAGACCTGAGGTTAGCACCTGAGAGCCAGGGTCTGGGGCAGAACTGAGTAATCGAGGAGAGGGAAAGGTTTTTGGCCCATGACAAGAGATGAAGAAGAAGACTTAATACTGCTCTGAGTCCCTGGTTGGAATTACAGAAAGAACACCCATTACCAGGTTCCTCCAGGATGCTCTAGCTCTAGGAAGATATGGAACAGCAGAGTAGCAAACAGAAAGCTCTCACAAAGGCTGGAAGGGGCCAGGGAAGAGAGACAGAATATAAGGACAAGGATGCCTTCTCTCGGGGTCTAGGCTGCCTGGAGCCAGGAAAGAGACAATGGATTTGATGGATATTGAAAAAAGAAGTCAAACAGTCTTTGGGAGGCTGGAGTGGGGCAAGGAGAAGCTGGGAAGCTATGGAGAACTTCAGAGTTCAAAAACTTAATGATGCGATGCTTTTAAAATATAATGCTATTAAAGAGTGGCCTTGCTGGGAATCACCTAAAGTAGAGGAGAATTAGAAGACCTTGATGAACTGAGCTGTCTGTTAGAAGGAAAATTAACATACGTGTTTCCTTGTTCATGCAGTCAGCCAACAATTACTAAGGATTACTATGTGTCAAACACTATACTCATCATTGGGAAAATAAAGTCAAGTAAGATTTAGTCCTTCTCCACAAAGACCCACAATCTAATGAAAGAACCTGATAAATCAATGGCTTATTATCATACGTTGTGTTATGGGTAGAATTGTATCCCAACAAAAAGTTATATTAAAGCCCTAATCCTCAGGTGTGCAAGATGTTACCTTATTTGGAAATCAGGTCCTTGCAGATGTGATAGTTAACATGAGGTCACACAGGAGTATGGGTCCCTACTCCAATAAGACTGATGCTTTTAGAAGGTGACTAGGTAAAGACATAGACACACACAGGGAACACCGTGTAGAAAGAGAGACAGAGACTGGATTAATGTAGCTGCAAGTCAAGCAACATCCAGGGCTAGGGAGGAGAAGCTAGAAGAGGCAAGGGATAATCTTCAGGGGGAGCATGGCCCTGCAAACACCTTGATTTCAGGTTTCTGGTCTCCAGAACTAGAAGGCAACATGTTTCTGCTGTTTTCAGCCACCCAGTCTGGGGCACTCGGTATGGCCATTCTGGGAAACACATACACCCCACTGGGTAAAATGTACTCAATGGAGGTATATTTGGGATGTTCTGGAGTCACAGAGGAACAGTATCTATTCCTGGGGACCAAAGAATGACTTGCAGAGAAGGTGGAAGAAACCCAGTTTGAAGTATCCACATGAAGTGATTTGACAAAGACGTGGGAAGTGACGCCCACAGGGAGGTCAAGTCCTGCCTTTAGTCATGAAGATGGGATGGGTTCCAGGGATCCCAGCAGCCAGGAGACAGGCACTGGAGCTGAGCTCAAGGGTCAGGGCAGAGCAGAGCTGGTAGGGAAGCTTTGGGTGCCAACATAAGAATCTGGGGTTTTATCCTGAAAGGGAATGGAGAGCTTCTGCTGAAGGAATTTATGCTGTGGAGACAAGAAGATGGGTTGGCAGGCTCAGGGAGTAAACCCCAAGAGAAATGAGAAGGGCGGGAATGAAGGGAGCAGTTGGAGGAAAGGGGACCGTTGTGAGATTAAGAAAAGAGAAATTAACAGGACACAGAGAGGGACTGGGTCTGAGAGTGCAGAAGAGAGAGGAAGTGAGAACGAAACTCAGATTTCTGGCTTGAGCAGCCAGGTGGTGGCGGCTCCAGCCTCTGTGCTGAGGCATGGAAAGGAAGAAAAAGTTTAAGAGTTCAGTTTGGGGTGCACTGACTTTAAATCATTCAAGCTGAGTAGGAATGAGGTCAGGAGAGCTACAGGGTGAAGATCTAACCTGTTCTGTTGTGTCAAATAAAGAGCCTTGAGAAGTGGGAAGTGAGGAGATAACTGGAAGTTCAGATCAGCAGAAAGATGGAAGTGGCCTGAGTGTGCAGAATTCAGTTACAGTTGACCTTGAACAACATGGGTAGTAGGGATGTCCACCCTCCCCACCCAAGCCCCACAGTTGAAAATCTGCACGTAATTTAGAGTTGGTCCTCCAGTCCCTCTGTATCCATCGTTCCTCCATATCTGCACTGCATTATCCATGTGTGTTAAGGTTGCTTCAGTCGTGTCAGACTCTGTACGACCCCATGGACTATAGCTGCCTTGGCTCCTCTGTCCATGGGATTCTCCAGACAAGAATACTAGGGTGGGTTGCCATGCCCTCCTCCAGGGGATCTTCCCAACCCAGAGATTGAACCTGTGTCTCTTATGTCTCCTGCACTGGCAGGCGTGTTCTTTACCACTAGTGCCAACTGGGAAGCCCTACTGCATCATATGGATAACAACTGTTAAAAAAACTTGTATACAAATGTACTTGCATACTTCAGACCTGTATCGCTCAAGAGGCCATTGTAGTAAAAGAGCTTTTACAACTAAATCTGCCCCAAAGAAGTTGGAGGTGAAGTCTCTGCAAATTTCCCTCTCCAGGGGCTGGCCCATGCCCAGAAAAGTAAGGTGAGGTATGTGAGGTTGGTTATTAATTGATTCCTGTGGGGAAGAAATAAAAGAAAGACAGAGAACAAGATTCCAAAACCTTGGGTTTATCAATTGCACCTATTATAAGAAGTAACGAGGGCCATCAAACTGAGAGCAGATACGTTAGGATGAATATTATCTCATTTCAGCGATTGTTGATCTGCCTGCAACTAGCACAACAGTTGTTCTCCACCTTCACTGTGCATCAGAACACCCTGGGGGGCTCGCCAGAGTGTGAACTCCTGGGCCCCACCTTAGAGTTTCTGATTCAGTAGGGCTGGGGTAGGCTGGAGAAGGTGCATTTCTAACAAGTTCTTGGGTAATGCTGATGCTGCTGGTCTAGGAATCACACTTTGAGACCTTGTACTAGTGATGTGAACCCTCACTGGGCGTCAAATCAACTAGGATCTTCTAAACTATACCAAAGCCGGGGCTTCCCCAGTGGCTCAGCGGTAAAGAATCCGCCTGCAATGCAGGAGACATGGGTTCGATCCCCGGGTCGGGAAGATCCTCTAGAGAAGAGCATGGCAACCCACTCCAGTATTCTTGCCTGGGAAATCCCATGGACAGAGGAACCTGGCAGGCCTGAGGGGTCACAAAAGAATCAGACACAACTTATCAGCTAAACAAGAACAACAAAGCCAGGTTCAATCCCCAGAGATGTCTGATGTCATGAGTCTGTTACGGGGCACAGCCATCGATGTGTTTTAACAGACTCACCAAGATTCTACTGCTCAGCCTGGGGAGAAAACAATAGTCCTGATTTGTTCCTGACACCAAGATAGACACCAACCAGGGCAGACAGAGTTAGAAGACTAGCAGAGGTCAAAGGGAGTCTAGATGAAGAAGCATGTATATGCACATATTTATGTAAGGTAAGAGAAGTGAGTAATGGAGGTTTGGAAAACAATGGTGCAAAGCTTTGGGAAAGCCGGGGAAAGCCACAGAGTTGATAACCAAGGTGGGATTTGGAAAGAGAGACTGGAAAAGAAAAGAGGTTTGACCTTCCAGGTTGGTCACTGGGAGGTGGAGGGCAGCGGTGATGCACAGACAATGAAGCTGGCTGGTGACCGAGGTGGCTTTCCTGTCCAGGAAGGGGAGAGAGCCCAAGAATGTGGTTTGCTTGGATAACACTAGTGGTTCAATGGGGCAGAGGCACCCAGACCACAGAAGTTAAAGCCTGGGATGAGGCTGATCGGGCTTGTGGGGGGCAGGTCAAGGAGCAGCATGAAAGCCAGACTGAGACTCTGGGTCATCTGGGGTCACAGGGAGCGTGTGAATAATTTCCTGCAGTGGCCCAGGCTTTCCCAGTGGGCTCCCGTTCCGGCCTCACGGTTACAGCCTCCCACTGAAAATCATGACAACTCCTCGCATTTTCTTGTTATTTTTCATGTAAAAGACAGATAGGAAAAAGCAATTCAGTGCCTCAGTCTTGTTAGACTTGCAGTAGATTTCAATCCCCTTTACTTATTTATGGACCTATTTTTCCCAAGTGTGCCTTTTCCCTGGTATATTTGTAAACACCATTTTTATTCCTCTTAATCCTTTTGGCAGCATTAACTCATTCTGTACTCACTGCCCTTATCTCTCTTGTGAAAATGTTTATAGACATGGTTAAAATTCAGATGTTTATTTTTTTAACTGTTCTCTCCCAAAACTTTTTCTGATTTGGGGTTTGGGGCTGTTTTCTCTCATAGATGAGATTTGCTGAAGGCAACTCACTCATCAGCTCGAAATGTGTTCTCTACCTTTTGTAACTCAGTGCCCTTGAGATGCACATATGGGCCTCTTTCTCTCTCTCAAACCTGCAGAGTATTTGCTCTGACCTTGGCCTTGGGCACAGTGGTTGAGCAGCCTCAGGCCTCTGGGCTCACAAAAGATTTCGGATTCCCATGGCTGTCCCTCCTGCAGACCCCACTGGCCTCAAATGCACTCATACAAATGACAGCTGCTGGGCCTGCCACTCTTGGATTGTGCCGCTGTAGAATGTTCCAGCCGGAGCCTAATCCATTCTGTCAAGCCCACTGCAAGTCGGGCGATTGTAAGGGCCCAGTTAGAGGCCAGAGAAAGACACAGCAGCAGAGGCTGTCGTCCTTACTCATTGATTCAGTGAAAGCTTTGCGATTTCTTGGGTCTTTTAGCATCCTCCAAGAAGGGGCCTTTATTATCCCTCCACACTGCTGCTGCAGGCACCCGGAACAAAGGCCAGGCTCAGCGATTGTTCTGTGCAGACAAGAAGAAAGGAGCGCTCATCTGCACTGGTTGGCTTTTGATTTCTTCTCCTTCCAGTTTAAGTGATGGGGGATGGTCAGCATTGCACTGGGGAGAAGGAAATGGGGGTACTTTACCTCCATGAGAACCATCCAGAAATGAAAACCAGTGCCGGATAGGCAATGAGGTCACCATCACTCTGAAGGCTGAGAGGTCGGATACTTTGGGAATGTTGGTGAGATGATTACGGCCTCCAGGGAAGGGCCGGGCTTGAGGAGATCATAAGATCAAAGGACTTTCGAAACCACATCCCTCACTGCAAACACACCACCAAGCGTCCATTGAACCGTTGCAAGTCTCAGCTCCTAAATTTCAGAGATTTCAGATGATGGGACACACTCGCTGCCTCCTCGGGCAGAACATTCTGTTCTGAGATGCTGCCACACAGTCAATATTTTTCTTATTGCAGTAAAATCTGCTTCCTTCTCGTCTGTACCCATTAGTCTTGGGTCTGCCTTTCTGGAGCAAAACAGCGCAAGTCTAACTTTTCCTGCTGCAGCTGTTACCACATCCTCCCTTCAATTCACCTTCTCTAGATTTAACAACCCCAGGCGCTGTACCCAGCCTGCCAACTGGCTGACCAGCCTCTGGTCACAATCATCTGGGCACTGTCCAGATTGTCACTGAGCTGCCCAGACCTAAAGTTTGAAATCTATGATTGGCCAGACCAGGGTACCCTAAAGTAAGATTCGTGCATGCCTCCACCACCATCCCAACACTTTCCTGCACATCCTGATTGCACTGACTCTGTGCAAAGCTGCTTTAGACACGGGGCAGGTAACAGCTCTCTCTCCCCAGGGACGGAGGCCCACGAGGATGCCCACACTCTCACCATTGTGTTGCTGTTGTGGGTGCTCTGGGGCACCTCCCCTCAGGGCCCAGTCTAGGGGTGTGGCTACAGATGAACCTCAGCTGAGGCCCTCTCTGGGAAGCTGCTTTGCCCAATGTAGCCTGCCTCTGATGATGGGTCCATGTGGGGCCAAGGCCCAACCCCCTTGCCCGATTGGAGATACCTCCAAAGGGCTGTCCCAGCTCCAGAGTTCCCCTGGGGCTGGCTGAGGCCTCTGCTACCCCTGCCTGGCAGGTGACCCGCCTACCTCTGCCCGCTGGCTCCTCTCACTGCCTCCCTTGGAGCTACTGCTCCCAAGAAGAACTCCCCACCACATGCACGTCCTGCCTCGGGGTCTGTATCTGGGGAAAGCTGACCCTCCGCACTCAGGTGGCACGAGTGGTAAAGAACATGTCTGCCAATGCAGGATATGTAAGAGATGTGGGTTAGACCCCTGGGTTGGGAAGATCCCCTGGAGGAGGGCATGGAAATCCACTGCAGTATTCTTGCCTGGAGAATCCCATGGACCGAGGAACCTGGCAGTCCATGGAGTCCATAGAGCTGCACAGAGTCAGACATGACTGAAGCGCCTTAGCATGACCTGCTCCGGGCATGCACACACCTCCCCTCTACCTAGCTTTCAGGCCATGGTAACAAAGAAACTGTGTGCCCTCGCCTTCTGTAAGTTCTCACCTTTTGCTTCAAGTCAAGGAACTTGTGCTCTGAACCCCTGACCAGCCTAGAGAAATCACCTGTTCTGTGTATACAACAGGTCCTCTCTCACTTTCCCCTTCAAGGGACAAAACAAGACCTAGCCAACATGGAAAATCTCTTCCTGGGGCCAGGATGTCTCAGAGAGGAAGACCCAGAGCCTACTCTGCATCATCTCGCAGAATCCTGTCCTAATTCCTCACCATTCTGCGCCTGCTGCCTGTAGCACTGCTCTGGCCTGGCTACCTCCACTTCCTCCTGCTCCTCTCCACACACTCCATCCTCCTTCCCCTCCACTCCTAGTTCTCAAGGTCACTGCAGCCTCTTCCCACTGCTGTGAGCTCCATGCTCTTGACTGTTACCACACCCCTGATACTCCCTGGCAGTTAATAAAAGAACTGGAGCTGATCCACCAAGGAGTCTGGGCTGGATGGGGAGGATGAGAAGCCCTTAGGCCATGAGGAAGGCAGCATCCTGCTTTCATTACTGCCCTTCCCTGCTTGTTGACACCCAGCAGCCCCCTAGGACCAGCTCAAAGCCAAGGAAGCAGCTTGTGAGTGTTAGCTTCTTCTGTTCATTTCATCCCCCTGCCCAAAGTCCCAGGTGCCAAAAACCCCTCTACCTGGACAGGGGCTGACCACTCATCCACCCAGCCGTTCCCCTGGGGAACAGTACTCAACCCTGTCCTCCATTAGCTGAGTGACTTGGCTCCCACGCTCTTACCTTGAGACCTAGCTGTTTTATTGCCATTCTCTCTCCAACACACACACACACACACACACACACACACACACACACACGGAGTATTTTTCTTTCCATGCAGGCCATCTTCTGAATAAAAGTGGATCTACCATGCCTGAGGGAGACAGGCATTTTGTCTTCTCACGACAGAAGTGGATGACCCCAACATTCACTTGGACTCTCTGATACACTCAGGAGCCTGTAGGCAGAGTAGATTGGATGGCAAATTCCAGTGCTGGCTCCCAGCACTGCCTCTGAAGCTGATGTTCAGACTTGCTCTTCTGTCCCTAGAAGGACTGTCTCCTTTTATAAACACCTTCCAGCTGATTTCATTTTCCCAGACTCATCTTCTGCCCATTTGTCTTTACAATGTTTGCACTCTCCATTGACAGAATAACCAAGAAGGTGACAGAACAGTTGCCAGGTACAAACAAGAAATAAAGTTAAAGACGGTGCCAAACCACAGGAAAGGGGTTGTAATCACTTTATAAGAGTGAATATGAATTCAATACTTTAAAAACATGTGCTCTGTGATGACCTAGAGGGGTAGGATGGAGGGAGGTGGGAGGGAGTCTCAAGAGGGAAGGGATATATGTATACTTATAGCTGATTCACTTTGTTGTAGAGCAGAAACTAACCCAACATTGTAAAGCAATTATACGCTAATAATAAAAAAAATAAATAAAAATGTAGAATCATAAAGAATATTAACACCCAAACAAAGGCAACCATGACCATCATTACAGTTTAAGCCATGTGGTCTCATGCCTGACTCGGGGACATTTCTACGTGCGAGGGGTAGGGGGTGGGAGGAAAAGGGTAGCTGGGGGCAGCACCTTAAAAGTGCAGCAATACCTGAAGAAACTGTCCCACTGCTCATGGTTAGAGTGAAGTAAAAATAGCTTAGAAGGGGGGGAAGGAAACAGTTCAAAATGCCTATTTTCTAACCACTTCCATGTCCATTAAGCTATCAAGATAGATTTATTTTTCGTGTCTCTCACTAGTCTCATGGTTAAGAATGTGAATTCAGGAACCAGACCACCTGAGTTCAAAACCTGGCTTACCACTTATTAGCTGGGTGACTTTAGTCCCATCTCATTTCCTTGTATGTAAAACAATGACAGTAACTATATCGCCTTACATGAGACTAATGACAAAATAGTACCCAATTTACAGGGCTGTTGAAAAGATTAAATGAATTAATACATACAATATATCTTTAGTGGCAGGCACATGCTACATACAATGCAACAGTTTGCTGTCACTATTAAAATCATCCTTATCTGTTGTTACTACCCATTAAATTGTCTCCAATACTGCTGGCTTCACTATAATCTAATGGGGGGAGATTTTTACTCCTCTCCTGATTGGGCCATGTTTGGAGACAATTTTGATTGTCATATCTAAGGGTTTGGGGTGCTACCTTTATGTAGTAGGTGGAGGTTAAGGTTGGGGTCAAGGCCATTCTTAAACATCTTGCAACCCACAGGACAGCCCCCTGCAACAAGGAATGTAGATAATTTGAGGTTGAGAAACCCTGATTTACCGCAGAAGACATCAGACTTTTCCCGTGGCGGGCCAGAGTGAGTACTTTTGGCTTTGCAGCCATATGGTCCAATGGTCTGTACTGCACCTACCCAACTCTGCCTCTGCAGAGAGAAAGCAGCCACGGACAATACACACACAAATGAGGGCCACTGTGTTCCAACAAAACTTTATTTACAAAAACAAGTGGCAGACCGGCTTTGGCTTGATGGCAGTAGTTAGGAGGTCCCTGAGTTAATGCCTCCTGTATCTTCTTTAAATATCATGTTCATCACTTCCTCCCTTGTTCAAAATATACTCTACCAGCTTCCCATTTCCTGCAGGTAAAGCCCAGACTCCTTGTTGGGAATCTAAAGCCTTCCGGCCAGTGCCTCTCTTTCCCCCCATCCTTTATGCCTCTCCCATCAGGCGTGCAGCCCCACCATACCCACCACTTCCTGAACAAGCCACACGCTTTCCCTCCTCCTTCCCTTGACTCTGCTCATAGTCACTCCCCCACCACGCACATCCTCTAATTCCTTAGGTCTTTCTTCTCTTTCTCTCTCCCTGCCAATAGGTGAATCTAATGGCACTGAAAGCGATGAGCAAGACATTAGGAAAATTGAAGGGAATGGATAGTCCCAGAGTAAGGCAACAGCTTTGGGAATAGAGAGGAATCACTGGGTCTGAGATGGCATTTCTGAGAAAAGCAAAGAGGATCTGGTGGCTAACCAAGTGTGTGTGAACGGGAGAGAGGAGAGAGAACTGTGGGGACTTAAGGGGAGAATGGCACCCAACACTCTCATTTGGGAGCTAAGTGATTGATTCTATTTACACAGACCTCAAAGTGTGGGAGTTGGAACTGGGTATCAGGGTGGGGGTGGGTTTCGTCTTCAATTCTGGACAAGTGAATTTGAGATACTTGTAGGACATCCATAAGAAAGTGTCAGAAAACAGCTGAAAATAGAGGTCTGAAACCAAGAAAAGAGATTCAAGCTAGAGAGCCAGATTTGGAAAACAAGCACATATAACATGTTTGAGACGGTGGGAGAAGGGGGAAGATCCAGGGGAAAAAACAAGCTAGTAAGAGAAGGGAAACAAAGACCCTGCCAGAACCTCTTCCTGGAGGTTTCAGCTTCCCTTTCAGATGTTTAAATGTTTAATCTTCGTCCAGAACAGTTTCAGTGTGGGGAAAGCGGAAGGCCAAGGCATCCCTTCAGGTTATTTGCAAATTAATACATATAAGAAAATGAACTTTCATCCCTAGGTATAGTGAGAAAGCAATTTCCAAATTAATTCCTGACTCCTTCAAAATAACTTGACTCTGGGTATAAATCTACATTCTAGCCAAACCTCAATGTTTTTTGAGAGTCTCCAACTGATGCTAATTCTTCTCATGGCTATAAAGCTGGAAGGCAGCATTTACTCCTTGAAGGAACCTAAGAGACACAATCCCATTTGCCTCTCTGCGCTCTTCAAAGATATTCTGGTTGAAAGATTTTGCAAATTTTTCAGAGTTGCAGTTGATACTGCTATGTATGTATATTTATATGCCTGGCACCTAGTACCAGGTCACGGCTCTGAGTACAGGGACAAGAGGAATAATCTGACGAAGGATATCAAGATGCTGCATTAAGATGTAGAGCCCAGATGTACCTCAGTGTCTACACAAATATGCACATTTATTTGTTTGTTCAGATGAGGCTAAAATTATTGGTTTCATGGATAAGGAACATTGGCTGGGACAGTCACTGTTTTGTTAAAACTGCAAGGCTCTGAACAATGGGATTAGCATCACTTCTAAATGTCTGCTGTGTGGACAATTATCTGGGTTGACGTTTCACCAACAGAGAGGTCTTCAGCACTTAATATGCTCAAACTCAGGGGTAAGAAGGGGTATTCTCCCAATTTTGACTCTGCCCTGGCCCTTTGCAGAATTGGATTTGGAGAAGTAAAGTAGATTTGCCACTGTTTTACTCACATAGAGTTTTAAGTGTGATGGGGGAAGAATACTTTGACAAGAAGGCTCATTTTGATCTTTGGGATTCATGTTACCTTCTGATTGACTCCAGGTTTAGGCATTCAATTTATTCTTATTTAGCAACTTTTTATCCAGCTGTCAAAGGCATTAGATCTAATCACTGCCACTTTCTTTAGAGAACAGTAACCTCTGCAAGGAGATATTTTTCCTCTTTTCAATGGTGGGAAAAGAGCCAATTAAGCCTCATCCTGCAGAGGTACAATGGCCTCACACACAAAACATAAACCTAGCAACTCCACTAAACTTTTGCATTCCTATCCCTAGACAAATGAAATAGGGAAAGATGATGTCAGCCACTCTGGGTATCCAAGGTTCACTTTCTTTCTAAATCAAGAATATATAGGTGGCCCCCTCCCTCCTGTTTATTCCTTTTTCCTTCCTACGGAGCACAGGGGGAGGAGGAAGAAGAGAAAAGGAGAGAAGGAATTAGCCAGGACCATGATTTTTGCCAGTAATGGAGGAATAATGGCTCATTCCAGGAAGACAGAGGAAATGGGCTAAATTAGAAAACATTTCACAATGCCGGGCCTCGGTATCAAGTTGAGCCAAACTCAATCCAGCACAGCAATTTCCCACCTCCCAACTGTGTCTGCTTGTGCTCAAAGCTCCAATTATATCAGCCTGAATGCTTTTCCTAAAACTACTACTTCTCCTGTCCGCCTTCCGCTGCCCCCATCCTGAGCTCTCTCTGACTCCAAAAAGGGAGTTTAAACTGTCAGTGGATTTGGGCTTCAGCTCCTCCTTCAGCTTTCTTGAGCTGCCTTTCTCTCTCCTCCAGTTTCTTTATTAAAAATGCTAATACTAACGTTTTCTGCCTGGATTTCCCAAAAAAAAAAAAAAAATGCAGTAAAGTGGGGCTGAGGCTGGTAAGGAACAGAAGCAGAGATGATCTGAACCAACAATGGGCTTTCAACTGATGCTCGCAGCCCAGAAAGCGGAGAAGGCGCAGCGCAGGGAGGGAGAAGAGGCTGTGATTTTTTTTTTCCCCTTTTAAAATTAAAACTCCCTGAAAAGAGAAAACGCTGTCCGTGTAACTTTGGCAGGGACTTTCAGCTTTTGTTCCCTTTGTCAGAGGGGCATCTCCTCCTTGGGAAGCAGAGAAGGGAAGAGCAATGGCCCAGAAACCTGGCATGTGCCAGGGACCAGAGAAAGAGGAGGAGGAAGATGGGCAGGGGGAGGATAACTAGAGGGGAAAAAAAGAACATCAAAAGCGACTCTGCGGATGACGGGGCAGATAGAAGTAAAAGGGAAAAAAAGAAGTATGGAAAGAAGAACCTGAATTGCTGGGCAATGAACTGGAAGGAACGATGCAGAAAGGGTAAAGAATACAATAGAAGACACAAGAAAAACTACAGCTGCTAAAGAAGCACAGAAATTGCCAATAGGAAAGACTATCCAGGTCATTCCCAGGGGTTACTGTGATCATCTTCTCAGGCATTTTCCACAATGTTACATAAATCAGGAAACAGAATCTTTCACTCCCCCCCTCCACACTGGTTAATAAGTATCAGCATATCTTTAACCTACATTTTCCTCCCTCTTTCTCACCCTTTTCCTAGCTATCTCCCCTGAATAACTTCTCTGCCGTTTCTTGTGATGTTTATATGGCTTAGACATTAATAGATGATGCCACGCCCCACTTACATTTGCCTAACCCAAGTTATACATTGCATGATCCTTCTTCTCCAATTTCCATGTAAACCAAACCCTCTGCTGCCATCGTGAACCTCAGGGTTGTTTCCCCAAAGTCCTTTATTTCTCTGTGCTTTAGGTAATAAAGGAACAATAACAGGTGGTTGCCCAAAGCCGGGAAGAGAGAAGAAATAATGCAGAAGTAAGAGTCAGGAGACCGGATCCCCAGATTAAATTCTATTACTAATTTGTTGTGTGATTGGGCCAGATTGTGAGTTGAGTTGGATTCCTGTCAAAGCCTGTTTTAGCTCTGACAGCCTAAGACAGCCTAGTTAATCTTTATTCACTCTGTGTTAGACAACTTTGTGGAGGCACTGGGCTTCCGTGATGGCTCAGACGGTAAAGAATCCACCTGCAACACGTGAGACCCGGGTTCGATCCCTGGGTCAGGAAGATCCCCTGGAGAAGGGAATGGCAGCCCACTCCAGGATTCTTGCCTGGAGAATTCCATGGACAGAGGAGCCTGGTGGGCTACAGTTCATGGGGTTGCAGAGAGTCAGACACGACTGAGCAACTATCACACACACAGGCTTTAGAATCTTGCTCCACTGTTTACTTGTAAGCCACTTGACCTTGTAGTGATTTACTTGATTCTTCTGACCCTTACTGTCCTCAGAGGTAAACTTGAGAAAATATCACCAACCTGATTGGGAGTCTTACTGTATGAAGTAAACAGAAGTTCCCAAACTTTCCCAACCCATAGCACTCAACGTGACTCCCCTACACCTAAAGAAATTCTACTAGCTTGATTTACTAAGTAGTCTAGTCCAAACAACTTAATAAGTGTTCACATTCTAACAACTTAGTAGTCATTTGAAAAAAAAGCAATACTTTCAAAAAATTGAAAGTACTTTGTGTGGTCTCTGTCAGATATGCCCATGTTTCCCTTGATAATTTAAAATCTCTTGCAGTGCCTCTGTAAGCCAGCTGCGGTGTCCCAGATCTCTAAGGGTGTAGTCACGGAATCAGGGAAGTTAAGTGAAGTAAGGTTATGGTAAGTACAGAGCAGGGACCCAACAAATGGCAGTTATTCTGCTACCAACTGGAACATTCCTTTAGCATCTAAACTAGAGCTAGAGACTTGAATTGAAGTTAATCTTCTTCAGATTCATTGCTTCCCCATGTGTTAAATACAGGGTCCAGAGGAGCTGGGAGAAAATGGAAGACATGAACTCCTGAGTTGAACACTGCATTTAAGAAAAAACACATATTATAGCGGATACTTTGAACATTGTGAAAGAGAGTTACAAAGATCACCTTGGAGAATAAGAATTCTACTTCCAAACTCATTAAGGACACTGAGTTGGGCCCAGTGGCTCCAGAAATGAAAAGGCTAGATGAGAAAGGATCTTCCTCAACTGTCTAGAATGAAATAGTGAAAGAAACTCATGTCTCCCTTCTCTTTCCAATGAGACTTGGCATCACTCCTAAGATGATCTTTGTTGCAGTCCCTCTCATTGGGTATTACTTTGGGGATGGATGCAGGAGTAGAGAGACACTCAGATGGGTAAGAAAATTCCTGCTAGCCTCCCCTCTCAGAAAGTGACTATAGGGGAACTATCAACCACCTGAAGATATTTGTTCATTGATTCCATTATTGATTTAATGCCTTTGGAGCATCTACTATATGACTAATAGAGGGCCTGGTGATACAAACACAAAAACAGACAAGAAAAGATAAAAAGGGACAGCCTCTGTACTTAAGGAGTTTCCCCTGCTTGTACAGTCCAGTGGGGAACCAGACCAAGCGTTATACTGAATTGGGCTCTTATTTGACTATCTGCATGGGCTTCCCTCATAGCTCAGTTAGTAAAGAATCCACTTGCAATGCAGGAGACCCTGGTTTGATTCCTGGGTGGGGAAGCCCCCCTGGGGAAGGGATAGGCTACCCACTCTAGTGTTCTTGGGCTTTCCTTGTGGCTCAGCTGGTAAAGAATCCGCCTGCAATACAGGAGACCTGGGTTCAATCCCTGGGTTGGGAAGATCCCCTGGAGAAGGGAAAGGAAACCCACTCCAGTATTGTGGCCTGGAGAATTCAATGGACTGTATAGTCCATGGGGTCGCAAAGAGTCAGACACTACTGTGTAACTTTCACTTTCATGTTTGGCTATCTGCAGGTCCTATGGAACCTCAAGTAAGAATCTTTTAAATCTACTAAAGCAGGGAGGAGAAGAACACAACAAGAATGTTCTGGGAAGGTTTTATGGAACAGGAATTGGAGGTAAATAGAGGCAGGATAATATTTATCCTTAACCTTCCCATCCCCCCTAAATAAATCAAACTTTAAAGAAAAAAAAAAAAACATAAAGAAGCTAGTAACTCTCCCAGGAATACTCTCTTCTGAGAACATCACCTGCTATAAAATCCGGCTGCATCCATCTCACCAACGCACACCGAGGCCTAACCTAGGTGAATGGGGACCCTGTCAGCCTGACGACACAGTGACAGCCACCGTCCCACTTGTGTATTCATGCTCTGGTTATCAGTCGGGCTATTTCAGGATAGCTCTATTTTCTTCTGTTGGAACTATCTAAGTCTTTCATTAGGATGCTTCCTCCTCATTCTTTCATTCATCTCAACTCATTCATTCATTCATTCATTCAACAGACTCATTTACAGTCAGCCTCCAAGTTTCCTATATTTAAATTTCTTGTAGTTTATGCTTCCTGCACATTATGCACTGTTCTATGCTGAATGTAAATGTTCATCATAATTTTGATGGAGACTCATTTTCTTCCTTGAGGCTGCCCTCTATCAGAGACTCACCTGGGTGGTAACAATGTGTGTGTGTGTGTGTGTGTGTGTGTGTGGGTGAGTGTGTGTGTGTAGGCAGTGGTAGCATAGGCTCCATACATTCTAGTATTGTGGATGTTGAAGTTAACATCCCTACCCATAAAGACTAGCAGATTGGAAAGAACCAGTAGACAAATTCTTCTAATTCTTCTCCATTGCCATCTACTCTCTGCTACTATGGACTGTTTAGAGGTATTTGTGTGCATGCTAAGTTGCTTCAGTTGTGTCTGACTCTGTGTGACCCTATAGACTGTAGCTTAACAGGCTCCTCTGTCCATGGGATTCTCCAGGCATGAACACTAGAGTGGGTTGGTGTGCTCTCCTCCAAGTAATCTTTCTGATCCAAGGATCAAACCCACACCTCTTATGTCTCCTGCACTGGCAGTCAGGTTCTTTATCACTAGTGCCACCTGGGAAGCCTGTTCAGAGTTATAGAGTTCCATAAAGCTTATCAATGCTACATACTGTGTGTCCAAAAGCTGGCTTCTTCTAAAGCTGTGGCCAGCTTACCAGTGCACTACATTGCGTTTCTTTTTCTCTCTCTCTGCCTCAGTTATCTTTTCCCCTCCCTCTTGCTACCCTGGGATTCTGCTGTTGTTGTTTAGTCACTAAGTCACATTCGGCTCTTTTACAGCCCCATGCACTGTAGCCTGTCAGGCCACTCTGTCCATGAGATTTCCCAGGCCAGAATGCTGGAATAGGTTGCCATTTGTTTTTTGGGGGGATCTTCCCAACCCAGGGATTGACCCAGTGTCTCCTGCATTGGCAAGTGGATTCTTCACCACTGGGTCGCCAGGGCAGTCCCACCCTGGGGTGGTGCCTTCCTACAAAACTTTAGCACATATGCTCTATTTCTAGGCTAGGACAGTCTACATTCTTCAATTCATTCAGCTGAAAAAATAAGGGTGTATAGTAACAGTATCTACTTCAAAAGTTGAGAGGATTCAGTTCAGTTCAGTTCAGTCGCCCAGTCATGTCCAGCTCTTTGCAACCCCATGAACCACAGCACACCAGGCCTCCCTGTCCATCACCAACTCCCGGAGTCCACCCAAACCCATGTCCATTGAGTTGGTAGTGCCATCCAACCATCTCATCCTCTGTTGTCCCCTTCTCCTCCTGCCCTCAATCTTTCCCAGCATCAGGGTCTTTTCCAATGAGTCAGCTCTTTGCATCAGGTAGCCAAAGTATTGGAGTTTCAGATTCAACATCAGTCCTTCCAATGAACACCCAGGACTGATCTCCTTTAGGATGGACTGGTTGGATCACCATGTGAGGATTAAATGAGTTAATATTAAGTGGTTTGATCAGTGCCTAGCATATAGTAAGCCCTACATGATTGTTGACTATTATTATTCATCTCTTTTTTCTCCAGTCACTTAACACAATCCCTGAGACATGGAAGGTCACTGGTAAATGTTTTTCAAATGAATAAATGATGGATGTACCCTATTTAAGTGACACGGGGTAGATAGATGAGTTAACTCAGAAAAGAACACTATGCCAAACATAAGAAACCAGTTTCTCTTTTGTTCCTGGAGAGACCAAAGCACCAAGAAACACACTGAGAAAATCATGCAGAAGTCTGCTTAGAACGTGCATGTATGACTTCATATGCAACCATTCACTTATTCATTCAACAAACATTTATTCAGTGCTTAATACTGAATATGGCAGAAAATGTTGAAAGGCTACAAAGATGAATAAAACACAGTCTTGAACTTGGGGCATTTGTGAGTTGGGATAGTAGGGGCAGAGACAGATACATGAACAGATAATTAGGGTTATCAGATCATGATATGGTGTGAAAACAATGGCAGAGATAGTACCTGGGAGTCACTGGATCACAGAACAGGGTCCCTTTGTGAAGACTAGGAAGCAACAGATAGATATCTCAGAGGGGGCTATCTGTCCTTTTTTTATATTTTGTATTGGGATATAGCCGATTATTAAAAAGCACAGACATCACTTTGTCAACAGCATGTGGTATATAGCATGGTGTACACACAACTCTACAACAGACTCAATGTCCTTGTAATCTAAAATCCTGAGAATGACTGGAGATAATGCGGCTGAAGGGGTTGGCATGAATCTGGTCAGAAAAAGCCCGTAAGCCACCTTGCTGCTACTGCTGCTAAGTCACTTCAGTCGTGTCCGACTCTGTGCGACCCCATCCTTAGAAAGGTGCAAATTTGTTCATGACCTATCGCATGACCAGCGATAGGTCATGCTGGCAAGCCTTAGGTGGAGTGTAAAGTGAAAACTCATTTGGACAGATCTTTCTGGTGACTGAAGGGGAAGAGTTTGAGGCCAAGTCAGAGGCCAGGGAGCCTATCATGGTGGTCCAGGTGAGAGATAAAGTGCTGGCCTGAGAGAGCGGAGTGTGTAGGTGAGACTCTGTGTGTGTGTGTGTGTGCATGCATACGAGATGGGCCTCTGGATGAATACTACAGTGGTGCAGAGGAGATGCCAGGGTCCACCAGCAGTATCCTCTGGTCCTGGGTCAAGGCCCTGGAGATCTGGACTCAAACACCTCCCCCCGTAAGAATTCCATGATGCGGCTCCACCTACTGATCTTCCAAAGACCTTCCAGGTTAGTTGGCCCTCAGACTTCAGTGCTGAAATCTCAGGCCTGGGTTCATGCAGAAATCTAAGATCTGGGTCTAAGTGAATGGCTCTTGTTAAATAATATTTCTTTCACAATTATCATTGAATTTCCAGGGGATTGAGAATGAAAGTTAGAAATAAAGAGGTTGTACAGGTAAATGATGAGTGAGAGGCAAGGCCAGGACACAAATCCCGGTTTCTGTAACTAAAGTCCAGGAGTGGTCTCACTCTCTGTCTTACACACACACACACACACACACACACAGAATTTTATCTTCAGCAGATTCCTCATAGTCGTTATCAAGTACATGCTGAGTGTCTAGAGCCTCAGGGCCACTCTTGCTACCTTCCCAAACCCCTTTCCTTAGAGCCTCAGATTACAGACTGAAACCTTAACTATGTCCAACAAATCATATTCCCAGCCCTAGCAAGTGTAATTGCTAAACTGGCTAAAACTGAAAGAATGGGGAGAGGTTTTGCAATAGCATCACCACCCCTCACCCTGGGCTTCAGTTCAAAGGGATCTCAGTTCAGGGCCAGAGGACAGAAGAGAGGACTTAATGCACTCGGAGACACTCCCCTCTCCCAATCTGCAATCCTCTGGTGAGCAAGGGCGCAGCATGGGTTGCTGGCAACCAGAGTCTTTGATGATGAGCTCTTCCTGCTGTGAAGAGTAGTGACTTCAAAGAGGGCATCCTGTCATGAAAGAGGCTTGCGTGGAAAAGTGGACAGCAGTGTAATTAGGCAAGAGACCCGAGTTTAGGCTGCTGTGCCCAACAGCACCCTCCTCTGCCCAGGGGGAAGAACAATGTGGGGAAGGGAGAGACAATGCTTTTGAAGAGCAGGAGTGTGTCTTTATGTTGCTTTAATGTTGACAGAGAGAAAGAGAAATTCAAACCGAAACAAAGAGACCCAGCCTGGCCAGTGGTCAAAATGGGAAGATTTTCAATAATGGAAGCAGGACCTCCCTTCTGAAAGCCACTCCCCTGGCAGGTATTATGATCCTTGCTACGAGATCCTCTGACTCTTGGAGGAAGGGCCGTCTGATCCCCTTGCCACCTGGTATTACCAAAACTCTCCATGAGCTAGACACTCTTCTTTCCACAGGTCTACTCTTTACCTCTCAAATGGACATGAGTTTGAGCAAACTCTGGGAGACGACTGAAGGACATGGAGGCCTGGCATGCTGCAGCCCATGGGGTCGCAAGGAGTCGGTCATGACTTGGCGACTGAACAACAGCAGCAAAGACCCTAGGAGGTACTGTATATTATCACATTTGGCTCACAGGGGAGGAAGCTGAGGCACAGAGAACTTAAGTAATTTACCCAAGAAAACTGGGGAAAGCCAGTAAGCGGTAAGGCTGGAGTGACTCAAGTGGTCCGCTTATATAGTTGTTTTTTGTTGGTTTTGTTTTTTTAATTTTTTGGCTGCACTGTGCAGCATGTGGGATCTTAGTTCCCTGACCAAGGGAAAAACCCACACCCTCTGCATTGGAAGGACAAAGTCTTAACCACTGGCCTGCCATGGCAGTCCCCTGCTTGTATAGTTTTGACCATTAAGTTCTATGGGCTCAACTCCTAATGTATGTAAGCCCTTGATGGGTTGGGCCTTATAGAGCTGTTGTGAGGGCAGAATAGGGTGTCCAGCACAAAGGAAGTCCTCAGGAGAGGTGATGTGAGTCATCTTAAGATGATCCCCTTCCTGCCTCCAACATACATATCTTTTCTATTGGTTCATTTCTCTTAATGCTTGGAATCTCACAAGCAACAAGACAGTTTCCGTAGTATAGTGGTTATCATGCCTGCCTCACAAGCAACAATTATTTTTTACTGAGCACCTACTACATGAAAACACTGTGTACTTGATAACGAGACTCAAAATTAATCCTTTGCACTACAAGTCTTATTGTCTACAAGGAGTCAAGGCAAGTCTAGGTGTATAAACAAGGCCTGATGTGGCAATGACCACAAGAGCAAGTTACAGGGCTGAGGCAGCCCAAAGGAGGAAGGGTTAGCTTTCAACTGGAGAACAGAGAAAGCTTTACAAAGAAGCAGGAGTTTGGACTGGACCTGGGAGAATGGGAACAAGGAGGGGCACTGGAAGGAGAGAACTTCAGGAGAAGAGATGTCCTGAGCAAAAGTAGGCAGAAGATAAAGTAACAGAGTAGTGTGATCAAGAGCAAGCAGTTCGGCTTGGCTGGAAACAAATGCTGGAGCCTTGAGAGCTGGGAGGGATCTATGGCTGAGAGGCTTTAAGGCAGGGGTCCCCAGATGTTTGGGTACCAGGGACTGGATTCACGGAAGATAGTTTTTCCAAAGATGAGGGGGGTGGGCAGTGCAGGGGATGGTTTCAGGATGCTTCTCATAAGCAGCATGCAACCTAGATCCCCCACATGCACAGTTCACAGGAGGGTCCACACTCCTGTGAGAATCTGATGCCCACACTGATCTGACAGGAGGAGGAGCTCAGGCAGTAAGGTGAGTGATGTGGAGTGGCTGTAAATACACATGAAGCTTTGCTTGCTTGCTGCTCACCTCCTGCTGTGCGGCCAGGTTCCTAACAGACCACAGACCAGTTCCAGTCCATGGCCCCGGGGTTGGGGACCCCTGCTCTGTGGTGGCCAAACTCATCTACATACATCTCACCAAGCACCTAGACTCGAAGCCAGACTTCTAAGGTCATCCCTCGTCCTCCACTCCTACTGTGTGCTCCGAGCAAGTGACCGTATCCCTCTGTGCTGTGACCTTCCCATCTGCAGGTGTGAGGAAGGGACGCTGTGAACACTCACAAAGCACCTACAGATGATGCCTTTGTGGAGACAGCCCTCAGTAAATATTTCCTATTATTATTTAAATGAGGTAATAAATATAAAATACCTGGAAGAGAGCTGGACCCATGGGAGGAGCTCATGACACCCTGACTCCCTCCTCTTGTTCAGGTGGAACACCCCGAGTATCTCTCTACATGTACTTCATTGATGCAGAAAGTAGCTCGTTCCCTTGGGCTAAACTCCACCTCTCTGTGGGCTTTCAAAGAGCAAGTGCTTCTGGGACCTGGGAGAAACCCAAAAGTGGCTGACAGTGGAGAGAAGACGCTGCATTAGCTCAGCCCCCAAAAGCGGAGAACTGAAAGTACAAGGTGGAGGGCAATCCTGACCACTGTGCCCGCCGCCAGCTGCGTCCTGACTCAGGACCCTTCAGAGAAGGGAGCGCCGAGGGCGGGGCAAGACACGGTGAAGGGGCATCCACTGCCCACAGACCTGCTTGTTCACAGAGTAAATCCTTCCCTTGGCCAGGCAGCACCCTGAGAGCTACGTGCATGGACTCCAGAAAGATGCCTCGGTTTGAATCCCAATTATGCCACTCTCTGGTCTAAGGTTTGGGCAAGCTAGTCAACTTCTCTCTGCCTCAGTCTCCCATCTGTAAAAAGGGGGTAGCTTCAAACAGTTGTGGTAAGATTCAGATCTATTATAAGCTCTTAGAAATATGTCAGGTTCAGTGTAAACTCTCGGTATATACTAGCTCTTATAGGATCTTTACCTTCACTCAGTCAGGTAGGAACCCACTGAGGGTCACATCACTAGAACTCCCTGAGAGGCAAGATTCTGAGTGAGATAAAACTGAATGGTCTGGCGAAATAGATGTCTAAGAGCCGCATGGAGAGCGTGCAGGGAAATTTTCAGCAGCTTTGGGCTCTTCAGAGACAGAGGATAGATCATTATAAAAAAATCAAGAATGCCAAGATGTCTAAGAGCTAGACCGGACTCATGAATAAGGGGGAATCCCAAGCTAGGCTCATGGCCAGTTCTGATGGCACCTCCAGGTCGGCATTTCAAACGGCGGCACAGAAGTCAGCTACCCTGATTTCAGAAAGGCGCTCACTCCCTGGCTTAGAAAATGTACCGAGTACTCATTCTGGGACAGACATTTGACAAAATCCTTTATAAGGACTAGATGCAAATATGAAGGTTGGATGATTATAAAGATGATGAATTTCTGTGTGATGGAACAAATGTAACCTACAAGTTTTGAGTAAGGGGGTCAAGGTCAACCTGCAAGAAAGTCTCTGAAGGGAGCAGGGCTTTGTGGTGTTCTCTTTAACAATTTCGTCGGTTACCTGGAGGAGGTCACCGAAGGTATGTTAATTAAATTCATATATAACATGAAATAGCAGAGATAGCTAATACATAGGATGACAAAGTCAAGATCCAAAGGATTTCAATGGCTACAAGCAAAAATTTAATAGAGTTTTATATAAGACCTGAATTTAGGTTAAGAAAATTGACTTCAGTCTTAAATACACTTTCCCTTTTTGACAGCGGTCCCTGTGAAAAAGATCTTTAGTTGACCATAAACTAAATATAAGCTAACACCACAGCTCTTCTCTTAAAGGGCCTAACATAAACCTGGCTTAAAATTCATTAATAGAAAATGCAGGGGAAGAAACAAACATGATACTTTCTAGAGCGTGGTTGATTAGTCCTGGACAACACATTCTGAAAGGCATAATGAAAAACTACAGGGATGCAGAATGCAGTTGGTAGGGACTCTAAGGGATTCAGGAAAATTGTGATCTAAGGAACAGCTGAAGGAATTACGTATATTCAGAAGAGAAGACTTGGGGGAGATTATCACAACTATTCGAAACATTAGGGACTTCTCTGGTGGTCTAGTGGCTAAGACTCCACGCTCCCAATGCAGGGGGCCCAGGTTTGATCCCTGGCCGGGGAACTAGATCCCACATGCCACAACAAAAGATCCAGTATACCACAACTAAACTATCCCACATGCTACAATGACGATTGAAGATCCCGTGTGTTGCAACTAAGAACCAGCACTGCCAAATAAATAAATACTAAAAAAAGAAACATTAACATGTAGCCAGCCCATATAGGGTGGTCCTATTTGTTCACAGGCATCCATCTACACCCTGCAACAGGTAAGCACATTTTTCTAATGCACGCAAAGGCACCATATAAGCTAGCAGTCCTAAGCATAGAAGAAGGAAATCAATATATTCTGTATTGTTTCCAAAGGACAGAGCTGACCAAATGGGTGGAAGTTACAGGAAAACACATTTTGGCTCAGCCTAAAGGAGAACTGTCTAGGAATCTGCCTTACAACAATGAAATGAGCTGCCTTTTCCAAGAACCCAGTCACTGAGAGTATTCAGGTGGCCATCTGTGAGAAAGGCTGTAAGAGGGATTCCTATCCCAGGTGGCAGGTGAGATGATATGACCTTGAGGTGGGCTCCCGGCTCTGCGTGTGTAGAGCTGTGAGTGATTCAGCTGATATTCTTACTCCTACTTCCTGAAATTAGGGAGGCGAGTCACCACTCTCATGAGAGAGTCTAAAGATCCAATTAGGTTCAGAAAAGGGGTCTGTGTATGTCTTACCCAAAGATGAACACATGTTTTTATTTACTTAACAAATATTTATTGAGTATTATCTATGTGCCAAGCAGTGTGTTAGGGTCTGACAACGCAATGAAGACAAGAGACGGTGTTTATACCTTCGTGGAATTTACATTCTAGAGGTGGATTATTCTCAACCCCACTTGCCAAATTGATGTTAAGATCACATCATTTGGAGGCAGTTCAAAGAACATAAATGAGGCAATGACCAATGCAAAGCATCATCAGGGGATACTTAATGCCACCACTTATTGAGTGCTTACATATTTTATGTAACATTATTGAGTGCAACATTCTTTTTACCGAAAAGGAAATTGAGGCTCAAAAGAGTTATGAAGCTGGCCAAAAATAAAGCGCTTTTAGTAGAATCTCAAGCCTGTCTGACTCCAACTCCGCGCTCTTCCCTTTGTGCCCTGCTGCCTCCTATGGAGAAAAAAACACGAGCAGGTGAACAAAACTACTCTCGGAGGTGAGGTGTCCACAGCTCCTGGTTACGAGGAGACTGTTTGACCAAGATTATTAAGCTAACTCTGGTTAACAATATTTAAGGCTATATCTGGAAAGAAAAACCTCTGAACAGAATCCCAGACTATGTTCTTTCTAGAGAAAGTAGCCTGAAGAAAATGGATGGCCCCATCCTTCAAATGTGAGGACCTCGCTTCTGACATACTGTGCAAAGGCGCTAGAAACTTCGCCAATAGCAAGGACTTGCCTTGGTGCTTTTGTCTCCCACATCTGCGCAGGTAAATGGGCAAATGAAACGCTGCAGAGGGTCCATGGTGAAGAGTATGCCATGACCTCTGGTATATTGGACCATCTTGACTTGAATCCACAGTGATAATTTTACATGAGCCATAACACAGAGCTCCTCAGTCATAGGTGCCTGGCCCCAGCAGTTACGAGCCCCCAGTTTAGGCCTCCAGCTAGGTCCCTCTAGGGACTTGTCACTTTCCCTGGGACACTACATCATTCAGGAAGAGATGCTTAACTACACACTGCCTCCTTGTCATCGCTTTAATCAAATCATCTACTCACGGTGATCCCCTGCCACCAGAGCCTCAAGGTTGAATGGTAGTTTCTCTCCTGCTTTCATTTTGAGACTCTCAGAGCAGTAGCCCTTGAGAGGTTTGGCAAGAAAACGTTTTCCTTTGGGACTGAGATTCTGTTTTCTTGTCCATGAGACTTTGAATATTGCTGCAATATTCAACAGATTCACCAGTAAAAGGGGGACAACAAGGGTTTCTACTCAAAGTGTTGAAATGAGAAATAAATATGTTGGTACATGAAAAGAACTTAGAAGGCTGGTAGGTGCATCCCAAGAACTATGTAAGTGTCAGCGGTTATTGTTACCGTATTAGTATCAAGACTATCACTGCTACTGCATCTGAAGGGTAGAGTGTGGAAAATGCTATAACACCAGGCATGTAAGGTCCTAAGGCTCACTGGCATTGACCATTTTTGTTTATTAAATTTATTTATTTTGGGTTGTGCTGGGTCCTCATTGCTGCTCACGGGCCTTCTCTTGCTGGGGCGAGCAGGGGCTACTCGTTGTTATGGTGCCTGGGCTTCACTGAGGTGGCTGCTCTTTTTGCAGAGCCCTGGCCCTAGAGCGCGGGCTCAGTAGTTGTTTGCTCCATGGCATGTGGGATCTTCCGGGACAGGGATTGAATCTGTGTCCCCTGCACCGGCAGGCAGATTCTTAACCACTGGACCACCAGGGAAGGCCAGCACTGATGTTAATTTCCCTCCAGATAGGTTTCACCCAGCATGAAATATGCTCCTATCCCACCACGGTGAGCATCCACTCCATTTAAAGTTATCCTTTTCATATGGAAGCAATATAATACGACAGAGACAGACTCATGGATACAGGGAACTAGTAGTTACCAGTGGGGAGAGGAAAGTAGGGAAGGGTGAGATGAGAGCAGGGGATTAAGAGGTACAAACCACTGTACAAATAGGGATGTATGCCAATGTTTTACAATAACTCTGAATGGAGCGTAATCTATAAAAATATCGAACCACTATGTTGTGCACCTGAAACTAATATAAATCAAGTGTACATCAATAAATAATAAATACATAAACAAAGCCATCTTTCTCATTTGGTTGTGAGCAAGGGAGACCCTGCTGTACATCAGGATTGGAGGAAGCCCATGCCAACCACTGTGGTCTGGGCAGTCACACAGAAATCCTCCACCTCCAGGGCTAATTGAGTGAGTGTGGCATCAGGGCACTGAACAGCTGTTCACGGCCTCCTTTCACAGTCCTCAGCAACAGAAATCTGGGGACCCTGCTCCGTTCAAAGATCTTAGATCCAAAAGCCAACCTCGGCTGAAAAGCCTGGTTTCCAGGCTATCTCTCCTCAAGACAACAATACTGCTCTCCGTGTGAAAAACCATGTGGAAAGGTTAATAAACGTGGTGGGAAGGAGAGTACAAGGGAAGGAAAAGGTTGTCCCAACCGTTGAGCTGTATCATGATTTAGTGAGAAGAGCCTAGATGTTGGCATCAGGCAATTCTGTTCACCACTGTGACCCTGGTCACCACACTACTGAGCCCCTCATAAAAACAGGTACCTTTCTTATTAAATATACATATATACATGTGTGTATATGCATATGTGAATATATAAGACAAAGCAGGAGATATGACAATATAATGTGATTTTTGTTAAAAAAAAATATTATCCCTAAACAAACAAAAGAGTTGAGAATGTGTTCCCTTTAGGAGATGCCACTTCAGGTGGCTTGGATTGCTTCCTTTTTACTGTTCTGTGGGGTTTTTTTCCTCCTTTTTTTTTTAGATTTTCCACTAATTATATGCATTCCTTTTATAAGAACAACAAAAAAGATCAAGTAAAAACCAAGATGTGCAGTGACAAAATGCTTGCTCTCCAGTTTCTGAAATTATATAAAGTTAAAACTCAGGAAAAAAATTGTAGTGTGAATGTTTGAACAAGAATTCATAAATACTTATCTAGAAAGACTAAACTTTAAGATGACTTTTAACGAAATTGCTTTCACAGAAATTGTAAATGGAATAAACACCACTAACTGCTTACCTCTTAACAAGTCTGGAGGATTTTAATCAAGATTAGTGATGATATTAAAAAAGAAACAAAAACACACACACAGCCCAGCATTACACACCTAATAAATGGCAGTAATTAATCAGCATTATCTGAGGGCTTGCTGAAAATCTCCAGTAACACTGAAGTTGTACTGCATTAAAGACTGCTGAATTTGAGGGTCACTTCTTGGTGTTCATCCAGTCCTTTGTTATAAACAAACTTACAGCAACGTGTACATTAGAGGAATTTGACCTGAACACTAGACTCCAAGGCATATACTTCTTCCTCGAAAACCAGGTTTTAAACAGGGTTGTCAGTTAGACATTAAGAATAACTTCCCCAGAGAAAACATTTTGAGAAAAATAATGTACCCCAATGACACTTTTAAAGCTTCCTTCTTAAATTTCCCCCTAATTTTGTGGTTACAAAAATAATACATGCTCATTATCAAATAATGAAAGTGGACAAAAGGCATTCAAAATTGGAGGGAGGGCAGCGGGAGGTAAAACTTTTGATTCATAGCAAAAGAAATGGGGAGGGAAGATGCCAAAATGCTAACAGTGGTTTTCTCTGAGCATGGGATAACGAGTGGATTTTTTTCTATTTATTTTAAAGAAAAAAAAAGATAAATAGCCAAGATCGCCAAAGCCCAGGAAAATGACAGCACTCTCAAACCCAGTATTCTTAGACCAAAACCCAAAGAAGCCGGAGGTCCGGGGAGCATTCCTAGTAGAAAACATCCATGCATTCAGTAGAATATATAAATTCAGGACACTATCTGGAAAGCCTGGGCCAGACATAAAACATTCATTTCTATAAAATTGAAACAATTTATCTTCCATTCTTGAGCAGATGGGAGGGTAAATTGAGGTTGATTTTTTTTTCACCCTGGTGGTCATGTTGGAGGAAATATGAGTGTTCCCGCCTCCAGCGCTGTTTAAAATAAGTCTCTTGGTGCTGTGACTGGACTAGTCAGAAAGAACACTGGCGGTTTCACCCTCCTCCAGGGGGTAGGCAGCACTGTAGGGGGGGCTGCAGATGCTTGTCATGTGGGGGAGGGTGGGATGCAGCTGAGCACCCTTGGTACCTTGGGGAGGATGTAGAGAAGCAAGTGGGGACCACAGAATGCCCACCTCTCTTCTACAGCTGATGACTGACTTTCAGAATGTCACATGCTTATCACACTGAGACCTCTTTGAAATCAGTATTTACTCGACTGATTTATCTCCCGTACCCACCTGTCACTATAAGCTTGGCCACTGACAATGTGACCTTGAACAAGTTTCTTCAACTCTCTGGCCCTCTACTTCCCAATAAGTAAAATGCAAGAATCCTTTAAGATACATTAAGCCACTAGTCTACCAGCCCATTATTTTCATCAGTGGGGATGGTGTACAGGTAAGAGGATGTCTTCCTGGGGCATGGGGAGATGTGGAGACTCCACACCTTGCTTAGGAAGGGCTCTAAAGTCTAGCTGGACTGCAGAAGCACATGGGGGAGCTTTTCATATGTACAGAGTCTGGGCCCTCGCTCAGACCCATGAAACTAAAATCTCATGGGGCAGCAATTGAAAGTCAGTATTTTAAATAAGCTCCCCAGATGATTCTTAAGTATCTGCTCTAGGAACTGGCATCAGAGAATCAATTATTAGGGCATATTTTGCTCTTGTATCATCCCGAGTAACTAAGAAGGTTCAAGTTGCCTCAAAGAGGGGAGCAAAGGGCATCACCTGACAATCAACACCAAGGGAGTACAAGTTCCTCAAGCGCCTTTGTGCAAATTAGAAAAAGGCAGGCATCAGGGCAGATGTGCCCTCCCCACCCTGCCCCACCCCATCCCTCCCGGCTTTGCTTGGGCGGGCAGGGGCGAGGTTTCAGCCCTTAGCTGCTCTTTCTGCCAGCTGTCTACCTGCAACACACGAAGCATATGGCTGTACTCAGCCGACTGACTACACATTTGCCATGAAAATGGGTCAAATTAAACATGCTGCCACTTGAGAAAATTCCTAAGAATAAGATGCAGGGTTCCCTGAGCCAACAGGGGGACTTGATCCCCTTAAGCCCATCTGAGGTCATCTTGGTAGGTGGAGATCCACTTTCCACTCAGTTCCTACCTGCTTAACCAGCAGAAGTCAGTTCTCCTGCTAAGGGGCAACATTTAAGCTAGAATCAGGCTACATCAGAGCTTCTGGTGAGAGAAGGAACTAGGAACATTAGGTTTCATTCGAAGAGCTAAAATGACCTGTTAGTCGTTGAAATAGGTGGGAAAAGGACAGTCACATTTCTACTGAGTCCCGGAGGAAGAGGAGGAGATGCAAGGGAAAAAAAAAAAAAAATGGAAGGGGGAAAGAAAAGGAGAATGAGCAATAAAGGGCAAAATAAAAACACTAGAAACCCTCGCTAGGAAGAAGGGAATAAATGAGTGTAATTAGAAGGAGTCACACACACACACACACACACACACACACACAGAAAAAAGGAGAATAAAAAGAGAGCTAATGGGAGGGTAATCACATTTGTGCCTGGCATGGCAGTGACAGGAGCTGGGCACAGACAATGAAGCCAGGGCTGGAGGGAAGGGAGGAGGGCGCCCAGAGATAAAAGAGCAGCGGCAGGCTGGCCTGCAAATCTTGTCTGGGTGGGGGTGGCTGGAGGAAGGTGAATAGGGCATCGCTGACACAGACAGGCATGGGGGTGGGGACGTAAAAGCCAGATGATGAGCTAGAAATGGACAAAAGAAAGTCAGGAAATGTCATGTGTCACACAGGGCTGTCTGACTCCATCTGAGTCACTTCTGATGAGACCTCGGGCAGGTCAGAGAAGGCCAAACACTGCCCACGACCTGGGCTGGGAATTAGAGCTACCCCCCAGCGTTCTAGTCGCTGCCCTACGACAGTTCTGCATTTGCTCTTTGATGGTCAGACAGCTGACAGAATGTTCCTGCTCAGTTTTAGGGGGTCTGGAGGGGAGAATGGATTTTGGATCCTTTTGAATAATCTGCGTAGGTCGGTCTCTGCTAACACCTAGAATCCAGAGGCAAAGGCAGCCTCCCTGCTGGGCTGTGGTCATTTTCCTGTGAGTGGTCTCTAGGGAAATGTTTAGGATGGCATCATTCAGACAGACCTAAATAAAATTACCTTCTGATCAAGGACGTTTCTGAAAAAGACAGAGGGGCTGAGACCAACCATGACAAATACTGTCCTCCTTCTTGGCTTGAAAAGGAAACCGGATGCTTTGGTGTGGGACATTTGTTTCTTGTACAGATTTAGAATCCCCAAGCAGACACTCCTGGCAGGCTGAGGAGCAGCGAGGAGTTGTAGAAATAGAAAGAACAGTACGCACCTGGGCCAACGAAGAGGCCTTAATAAGATGGCATGGGCTGTGTGAAAGTGTATGTCTGTGCACACACGTGCACTAATAGAGGGGATACCGTGGTACGTTAGTTGCCTCCTGTGCAGGCAGTGAGAGGAGTGCTCTGATGCACAGGTCTAGTTCTGACAAAGGCTTTTAAAACCTTGGAGAAACACCTGTTCATTTTCCACAGCTGGTCTCTTCCCATCTCATAAATCATCGCTCCATCACCATCCTTCAGCACTGAAATCTAGTCCTATGTTCTCCAGTGGGGAATCTCCTTGGTGTCACCCTCTGTATCTGAGATGCCAGAATAAGAAATCAGGCTGCTCTTTACTGGGAACACCTTCAAATGCATGAATGTAATCTAATGGCGGTGTTTGGAAAAACACATCAAGAGGCCGTTGGGTTCACTCTTTATCAAAAGACATCATTAGAGTCTTTCTTAATAACCTCCGAAGTGGCTAAATACATTTGTTTTTTTCTCCTCTCATATTTTCATGTAAATCAATCTCTCTTGCCTCCCCCACCCTCATCTATTGGTTTCATTTCTTGTCTTTATTGACATTATTGGTTTCAAGAATCCGCCTGCAGTGCAGGAGACCCTGGTTTGATTCTGGGTCGGAAAGATCCACTGGAGAGGGGATAGGCTACCTACTCCAGTATTCTTGGGCTTCCCTTGTTGCTCAGCTGGTAAAGAATCTGCCTGCAATGTGGGAGACCTGGGTTCGATCCCTGGGTTGGGAAGATCCCCTGGAGAAGGGAAAGGCTACCCACTCCAGTATTCTGGCCTGGAGAATTCCGTGGACTGTATAATCCATGGGGTCACAAGAGTTGGACACGACTGAGTGACTTTCACTTTCACTTTTCTTGTCTGTGAAAATTTTCAATTTGTCCTTGTTGTCCTAGCAGACAAATACCATATAGAGACCCTAAGGGCCTCTGGCTGTGTCTGTCCTGCCACAGGGGTCAGAAGGCTGAGCACTTGTGAATCCACACAGGTTAGACAGAGACGTGGTGAAGCCCTGTGTCAGCGTAAGACCCTCCCATCCTGGGTCTTCTGCTGGGCACCCGGTCACCAGGGGTGCTGGGTCAGGCAGGCAGTGATTGATTTTGTTGCCAACCTCAGAGACCAAGGATGTAACCTCAAACATCCCATGTTCTTTTAATAACTCATTAGAAGTCTGTCATCCATGACTTTGTTTAAATCTTTTTGAAGCTGTTTTTACTTTTAGTGAATTGGAGCCTCTTGTGTAATGAGTTCATTGATTTTACAACCTGCCACCCTGCCTGGATCCTGTCACTTGGGTGAACCACAGTGACTGACATTATTACCAAGATTCACACATGAATGTCTCAACCTGCCTCACTTCTCCTTAGGCATTTTTGGCAAAACCAGAGTCACCAAGATGGTTGCAACCTCCTCAATTTACATATCACATACATATATATGGTCCCCAGTTTTCTGAAATTCTTTACTGTGTGGTCTTGAAAACTTTTATCTACAGGATAATTTTAAGACTATGTTTTACTTGCAGAATCCAGATAAGTAAAACTAGATAGTCTTGAGAGATTTCTTGTGTGTTTGTTCTGCTTTATTTTTAGGATGTCTTAACTTATTTTGAAGGGCCCAGAAAAATAACATGCAATGAGAGAACAATCCACCACATATACAGACACCTCCTGCTTATCATTCAAGGGGTGTACACATGGAGTTTTAAGTTTCAAAGCCTTAGTAAGCAAGAGCTCTTCAGATCTTGTCTATTTTTTAGGCTGTGCCAGGACTCAGTTGCAGTACACAGGATCTTTAGTTATGGCATGTGGGATCTAGTTCCCTGACCAGGGATCAAACCCAGGCCCCTGCATTGGGAGCACATAGTCTTTAGTCACTGGACCACCAGGGAAGTCCCCAAGATCTAGTCATTATCTACCTTACCAGCCTCTTCTCCTGTCTCTGTGAACCGTACCTGTGAGCTACACTGAGTTACTTGTTTGTCATTCTTGGAAAAATCATGCTTCTTGAGTCTCCATGCCTTGGCATATGCTGTTTTTCTGTTTAGAATTAACTTTGGTACCTGTTAAACAGAACAGTTTAAGATCTAACATCTCCATGAAACCATATTCCAGATTCTGGGATGTCACATAAGGAACCCCTTAAACTGTAGTCCTATTAAACTTTGCTCAAACCTTTATGATCACTCACCTAGAGCCAGATATTCTGGAATGTGAAGTCAAGTGGGCCTTAGAAAGCATCATTATGAACAAAGCTAGTGGAGATGATGGAATTCCAGTTGAGCTATTTCAAATCCTAAAAGATGATGCTGTGAAAGTGCTGCACTCAATATACAAGCACATTTGGAAAACTCAGCAGTGGCCACACTGGAAAAGGTCAGTTTTCATTCCACTCCCAAAGAAAGTCAATGCCAAAAATGTTCAAACTACTGCAAAACTGTACTCATCTCACATCCTAGTAAAGTAATGCTCAAAATTCTCCAAGCCAGGCTTCAACAGTAATGTGAACCATGAACTTCCAGATGTTCAAGCTGGTTTTAGAAAAGGCAGAGGAACCAGAGATGAAATTTCCAACATCCGCTGGATCACTGAAAAAGCAAGAGAGTTCCAGAAATACATCCATTTCTGCTTTATTGACTATGCCAAAGCCTTTGAATGTGTGGATCACAACAAACTGTGGAAAATTCTTCAAGAGATGGGAATACCAGACCACCTGACCTGCCTCTTGAGAAATCTGTATGCAGGTCAGGAAGCAACAGTTAGAACTGGACATGGAACAACAGACTAGTTTCAAATAGGGAAAGGAGTACGTCAAGGCTGTATATTGTCACCTTGCTTATTTAACTTATATGCAGAGTACATCATGAGAAATGCTGGGCTGGATAAAGCACAAGCTGGAATCTAGATTGCTGGGAGAAATATCAATAACCTCAGATATGCAGATGACACCACCCTTATGGCAGAAAGTGAAAAAGAACTAAAGAGCCTCTTGAAAATGAAAGATGAGAGTGAAAAAGTTGGCTTAAAACTCAGCATTCAGAAAACTAAGATCATGGCACCTGGTCCCATCACTTCATGGCAGATAGATGGGGAAACAGTGGAAACAGTGACAGACTTTATTTCCTTGGGCTCCAAAATCACTGCAGATGGTAACTGCCGCCATGAAATTAAAAGACGCTTACTCCTTGGAAGAAAAGTTATGACTAACTTAGACAGCATATTAAAAAGCAGAGACATTACTTTGCCAACAAAGGTCCAACTAGTCAAGGTTATGGTTTTTCCAATAGTCATATATGGATGTGAGAGCTGAACTATAAAGAAAGCTGAGTGCCAAAGAATTGATGCTTTTGAACTGTGGTGTTGGAGAAGACTCTTGAGAGTCCCTTGGGTAGTAAGGAGAGCCAACTAGTCCATCCTAAAGCAAATCAGTCCTGAATATTCATTGGAAGGACTGATGTTGAAGCTGAAACTCCAATACTTTGGCCACTTGATGCGAAGAGCTGACTCACTTGAAAAGTCCCTGATGCTGGGAAAGACTGAAGGCAGGAGGAGAAGGGGACGACAGAGGATGGTTGGATGGCATCACTGACTCAATGGACAGGAGTTTGAGTAAACTCCAGGAGTTGGTGATGGACACGGAGGCCTGGCGTGCTGCAGTCCATGGGGCTGCAAAGAGTCAGACACGACTGAGCGACTGAACTGAACTGAACTGAAACCTTTAACTGGTTTTAGAATTCACTGCAATTTCCTTGTTATGTGCCCACCTATCGATCTAGACTATTAGTTCTTCCAGAGCAGAGATGACACCTTCTTCTTATAATTAGCAACCTAGCCTATCCTGGGCCACAATGGGTAGCACAGTGAATATTTACTGAAAACATGAATGAGTGAGAGAGTAAATGACAGAATGGCATGGTGAGAAAGTGTGTGTTAATCGCTTCAGCTGTGTCTGACTCTTTTTGACCCCATGAATTAGAGCCCGTCAGTTTCCCACATCCATTCTCCAGGCAAGAATACTGGAGTGGGTTGCCATTTCCTTCTCTAGAGGATCTCCCTAAACAAGAGATTGAACCCAGGTCTCCTACATTTCAGGCAGATTATTCACCGTCTGAGCCACCAGGGAATCCTGGAGTAGTGAGGGCGTTTCTAGAAACAAACCAGCTCACTCACACACACACACACACACACACACACACACACACACACATCACATACCACACTCACATGAGCACATACAGATCCAGGCAAACTGAAGCCCAATGCAGTGGCTGGATAAAGTTGCAAGTAACTCCTCTGTCTCACAGAATCATCCACTGGCTATTTTCTTTGTATTAACGTCCTTGATCAATGTTCTTCCTTGTCTGAAAGTCATGACTGCCTCATTGCTACTTTTCCTTTGGTACATTAACCTAGATTTTTCACAAGGGAATTCATCTTAGTTTTCAGTGGCCTAGGATTTGGTTGTTTGACTTCAAAAGAATGTTCAGGTATTTTACCGTATGCAATATAGGAATACTAAGTAAAAAACATAAATTCCCATACATGTGGCTCACCTCCACCTCCTGGAACATTAAATAAAATATTCAGGAAAATCAGGCCTACCATTGATTTTTCCATAATACCCCAATACATGTCATTAGTTAGCAATCCGTCAGGTACTTTTCTATTCAAGTGACAGTTTTCACGTTCAAATCAATTCCGATTAATTTTGTAAGAATAATTTAAAGAAACATGGCATCAGACCCCTGATTTAGATCAAGATGTATGGCGTCTTCTGCCTTTCATTTATCTTGTTATTTTAGGAGGAAAATACAGTCCTTTGTCTGGCACTTCTTTATATACATATAAACTCAGGCTGCTTATCACTCCTGGCTCTATTATTCTCCAGATAGTCACTTTTCCCCCACCTCCTAACAGTTGCTCCATTATTTTATTAGTGTCCAAAATGAGACCTCGTAGACAGTGATGATCAGAGAATAATGGAAATTAGAGATGGAAATGACAGATTAGGTCTACTTGTCTGTTTCCTGGGGCTAATGTTCCTGTCAGTCTGTAACTTGGGGCTTTAGCCTGTCTTATTTTAAATGACACCATCGTGGGGCCTCCACCATTTCCCTGGAGGCTCTTGTCTACATCCTAAGACTGTCTCTACACACAGCCGGAGGGAATGACGAAGCCTTGTGCAATTACCCAGTGAAGTCAGGCCCATCCTCACGTGATCTGTCTACAAGGCAAGGGGCACGGAGGCTTGAGCGATTAGCCCCCAAATCCAATCACTGCAGAGAGCCAGCCCTGATCATTCAGGGCACAAAGTGAAATGATTTTTTGTCATTGTTTACTTCAGCAGCAGGTATGCAGGCTAAGAGATCTCTTCGTTGGTTATTCATCAGCTTTCCCAATATTTTACTCAGTAAGAATCATAGTCAACTGAGATTCTCCGCCATCACATAAGCTAAAATCCTGGTGCCCCAGCAACCATGCAAATATGCCAGGGGTCAGAAAGTAAGAGAACTGAACTGCCTTTACACATGCACGGTGAATGGCACGCTATTCAAACTCCACTTGGCATCTACGAACGAAGCTCTCCCCACCAATCTTTCAACAGCAGGACACCTCATATGCATTTACCCTTCTCCAAACTCCTTCTACATTTTGCAGCCTGCCTCCCTGATACAATCACCAATTCAGTAGAAACGGAGCCATCCTTCATTTTTGCTAACAGAGAAATTTCATGGCATTCTGACTTCCCCCAAGTTTTCTGACCTGTGACTCAGATTTCCTTTCCTTAACTTCATTCTCTCTTGTCCTTATCGCTCAACTTCAACCCGTTCCAGCACATTTGCCCTCATCGAACGTCTGCGGGCATCTATCATGCCTTGACTTAGTCATCAGCTGGCCAAGTTCTCTGAGTGGAGTTCTTCTATCCCTTCATCATAAATCACTCCCTTGGGCTCTTCAATCATTTTTATTGCTCTTCTCCAAACTCTCACCCATTTGTCTCCATATTTATTGCTTTGAGAGTCCAGAACTACATTCAATATTCTAGGTTTGGGCTCATCAGAAACATACAGAGGAGGCTAAGCATCAACCTCAGGGCTAGGAGTCCTCAGCCCTGCTGTGGGACGTGATGGTGGTTTCTTTTCTCCACCTTGTCAGGCTGCAAATACATTTCAACTCTGCAGTCCAAGCAATCACTCCAAGAGGGCTTTTGCCCTGATTTCCAGTATCCCCTGCCCCACTGACTGCTATTATTTGTCAGCATTTATTGACCCTGGTGTCCCCACATTCTCCTACTGAACACAGTCAAGGCAGAAAATGGGTTCTCAGCACCCCAAACAAAGTATAAAAAGATTTAAAAAGCAACAGAAGATAGATAGTGGTGAGACTGGCCCAACAGTATGAATGTACTTAATGCCACTGAATTGTACACTTAAGAATGGGGGAAATAATCGTTTTTATGTTATGCATATTTTAACACCATGAAAAATTTTAAAAAGTAAAATAGATTTAAAAACAAAGCAACAGACATGGTAACTATTAATATTTTACCCCAGTTGTCTGTTTTCGCAGGAAAGCAAAGCTCTCACAGAGAGATGGTAATTGGGGATCAGGCAAACCTCCTTTAACTAAATCCTGCATTCCCTGAGTCTTTGCCTTTCACCCTCTCTGACAGTGCTGGTGAAAACAAGCTTCTACTCATGTCAGTCTCACAAAGCTCGTGGAGCTCTGGGGGAGCTGTGCTAGAGTCTGTGTGTCTTCACGTGTCTCCAACAGAATCATCAGCTAAGTCCTGTCTGTAGAATCCTTGTGGTTGACAGCGGTAACAAAAAGAAGCCTGATTCCCAGATCCCAGCTGGAGGCTCTGAACTCATAAGCGGAGAGAAAGAAGAGATGGACGTCACTGGGATGGTGTAAATATGGAAATGCATGGTGACATGTCACCCGTTTGACGTTCAGAATAGAACCACCCTTTAGCTCTGTTCCTCTAGACGCAATTGCTCCCCATCCTGTCTGCCTGAGGGAGTGGTAATATCCAGGAACCCGCTAATTCACCATCCCCTCACTTACCCCTGGTTGGTTCCCCATTCATTCCGAATGCAAAGATGCTTGTGTACTGGATCCTTCATGTAACCTTCGTAGCAGAGGCATTCCCCTTAGAAGCAGGGTGAGGAAGAAGGAAGAGAAACACAAAGAAATTGATTGACATGTCTGTGTTGGAGAAAATGTAATGGTCAGATCAAACTCTAACAGTGGCAGGGATGAGGCCATAAATCTCATCATGCCATACACTCCCATCTCCACTGCCCATGTAAGGGAACAGAGCACCAATCATTCATTTTCACTATGTGATGACTTTCACTAGTGAAGCAAACTAACATTTACACAGCACCTGTTACATGGGTTTCACAGCACAAAATCCAAGAAGGACTGAGCAAGGGACTTTTTCATCTTTATTTTCTCAGTGGCCAAATACTGCAAGGTACGTATTAGATGATCAGTACCTGTTTAAAGACCACATAAGTGAGTTATTATATCAAATATTTCTAAGAAACTTGAAAAGTATGTATTACTAGCCATGTTATGCTGATAAGGGAAACTGAGGCTCAGAAAAATTAAGCAATCTGGAGAAAGCTTTTAAACGGCAGAGTTAATATTTGAACCTGTTTGTCTGGCTACAGACCTTTTTCCCCAACCAGGCTGTGTTGATAGCCCAAGAACAACTGCTGTATTTAGAGGAAGCCACTTATAGCTATTATGATTTTATAAGAACTCTAGATTTTTAAATGAAAATAGTTATAATTTTTTTTTAATTTCTGGCTACACCCCGAGGCATGTGAGACCTTAGTTCCCCAATCAGGGATCTAGCTCATATCCCCTCACTGGAAGGTGGTGTCTTAACTACTGGACATTCAGGGAAGTCCAAGGCTAATTATCTTTGTGCTGATAAACAGAAGGATCACCTATGTTTGTTTATGGTATCACTATGTTTCATTACATTAGTTACTCCAATAGGGTACCAAGAGGTCCATGGCCTCTCTGGAGTCGTATGCAAAACTGTAGTGTGTTTATGTGCATCTTTCCTCAGCAGCCTTCCATAACATTCATCAGATTCACCAGCCAATCCAAGACCCCCCAAAAGATCAAGAATCATTGCTCTACTTAGTATGACTTTGAAGAAAATTGTAACTGTTGCCTCCTATTAATAATTCCTTAGGTAATGCTATGCATCCCTAAACTGCTGAGACCAGTTTCACTACAGCACCAGTACTGACTCTTTCACGAGTTGCTTCTTTAACTTATAGGTAGTGAAAGAACAGGGTGTGACTCCCTAAAACTTGGAAATTGCTATAAAGGTGCCAGACCCTACAGAGACAAGGGGTAAGGTTTCTTTATCTCCTTGGGAAGAGATGCTCTAAAAGGACAGAGATGGAATAATAGCTTTGAGAGCTATTTCTTCTTCTCAAAGATAAAAAAACAATAAAAATGATGTGAAGGGGCCTTACAGTTATGAGGGCAGGGATTGTGTAGGCTCTGAGCAAGAAGTTTTTGTTAAACTCTAAGCACAGACATTCTTGCCAAAATTGCCCTATAAGCTACTGCCCATCAGAGTCTCACAGGCAGATAACACTCATCTTCCTCTCCTACACCTACTCAGTCAAGGTGCTTAGGAGTGGAGTGAAAATGAGTAACTTCCCTTGTGAGGGATACAAAGGGAGTGTTAGATCAATGCTTTGTCTCCTGGATGACAAATTTAGGCTTCCACGCGGGCCAGATTCACAACAGGCTCCAATTTTCTGGTTTCCGAGGTGCTGAGCTGAACTAGGAACGGTCAGGGAGCTGGGAGTCAAACATAAGAAAGCACAGCTGATGATAAGATTTCTGGTGAAGGTTGTTTCGCTGACAGAAGGAAAGAAAATGGACAAGGACCAGAGGAGGGCAAGAAGGGAAGTACCAGGAGCTGGGCTTCATACCGTATCAATTCCAAAGAAAATATGGACTCTAGATTGCAAGTTACACAAGGGCAGGAACAAGCTAGTTTTTCCTCTTTTTGAATAGACCTTGTATAAATACTGTGTAATGGATAATAATAAACAAATTAATTAATGTGTGCCCTAAATTTATAGATACCACCACCTCTCCCCAAGATGCCAATATCAAGCCAGTTAATGGGTCAAGTATCCAGATATGATTCTCCCTTAAGCAGATCATCTTTTAATTTCCTTGTGGACATTTAGGCATGGATATGATATTACAAAACAGGAAGTAATCTCAAGAGGTTGTCAAACCCATCACTCTGACTCTTAGAAAGTTCTTGGCTGGATGCCTTGCCTAGAATTACAGACTGACAAAAAAGGGAATCCTTCCTCCACACTTGATATCTAGTTACCACGAAATGTGTAGAAATAAATGCAGTAACAACCCAGAGTTCAAGCAGAGCTTGATTTTCCTAATGATGGCAATACCTACCATTTGCAGAGCACATTTACCTTCCTCAAATTGCCTTCCTAGTCATTATCCCCTTATGAGGTTTCCATCAGTCATTACTATGTGGGGACACACTACTGACAACAAAAGCTTTTTCTCCATATAATGTTAAATGCAGCCCCAAATCAGAACAACAGAGAGATGTTTCAAACATATCAGGTTAGAGTTTGAAGATTTCCAAAATTTGCCTCTTAAATCATCCCCATTTTCAGGACTCACCAAACTTCCCTCTTCTGTATTCCTCTTCAAAACCAGTTTGGCCATCTACATTGAAAGGAGTTCAGACTTGATGAGGAAAGTTGCTATGGCAACCAACTGCTAAATCTTGACTTTAAGAGGGGTTTCGTGCAAGCACAGGCTCTGACTGTTAGCTGTGAATTTTAAAGACCCCACAAGGGTGTTGGATGCCCTCCTAAGCTCGAAGTGTTACAGTCTCTGCATCTGCTGCGACAGATGGCAGGGAACACATGACGTGCCGACTCTGTGGTGGTGTTCATAGGAATCCAATGGAGAGACGTGTCTCGGCCACGGAGAAGTGCCCAACCGCGATGAAGCGTGCCCTGCAGGAGGCACTCAAGGCAGCCACATTGCCAGAGAGCAGAACCCCACCCAAGAGATGATCCGTGTAGGACCTGGAGATGCTTACACTTGATCTGTGCTTGACACCCTGAAGGCAGACACCTCGAGGTACCTTCTGTGATATGCAGTGCCTCCGGTCATTTCCCACTCATCCCACAGACAGAGGGAGGCACAAATCTCATTGAAGGGTTAAAGGAAGACCTTGAAGCCAGAGCTCCTCAGACATGACTGGGCTCAACACAAGTTCTTCATGAAGTAAACACAGAGATCAATGCCAAAAAGCCCTGATCATCTCCAACCTTCAGGTAGCTGCTGACTTTTATTAAAATGAATTGGGTATGCTTCATCCAAAAAGAGAAATCTTTGCAAGACATCTGGGAGGGAATAACATCTAATTGCCTGGTCTCCTCTTCTGGGCAGACATCAGGCTCAGAATCAAACAGCCACACATGACTCTGGGAGGACAGACAGAGGGAAATAAGCCAAAAGTACACCCTGAAGTGAGGTGCTTTAACTGAGCCACAAAAGGAGTCTGGGGTGAGTGGCCAATTCAGCGGGCAGGAACAAAATGGGTGCTGTGGTGCCCTGCCAAACTGGGTTCTGAAAACTAGGGAAGACTAGAGAAGGAGTGAGAAAAGTCTTTGTTCAGAGCAAGGAAAGGTGAGGAGGGTTAGCATGAGTCTGGGAACTAGTCAATGCCCCTCACCAGGTTTTACACACTTCCTCCAGGATGGGACTGGCCTACACAAAGATTTGGGATGGAAGGAATTTCAGTGACCATCTTGGATGGTGATTAAAACTTGATTTAGCTTGGAAGCCCATCCTCCTTGCAGACTCGTAAAAGCTACATATCTTGAAAAGGGCAGTGAAGGTCTGTGGCCAGAAATGATGGGGGCTGTGAAATCCAGCAGGTGTGTGAAGCCTCTACAGCTGCCCATATGGCAGAACAAAGGCCTGGAATGGAGCAGAGAGGGAGAGAGAAGTTGCTGAAGCTAGTCAGTCTGTATTGCCATCAGAAAACCAATCAACCAAGATATAGCTGCCACAAAAACCCTTAGAAAGTACAGGAGAAGTCAACACCTGGCTGGATCCAGGCAGGACACAATTTCAGTAGTTTGCTGTTAGCCCCACGTGACCAGAGACACACCCAGGGTTACTGACCTGGGAGGATCTGGGAGAGAAAGTCAGCATGCAGTTGCCAGAGGGCTTCCAGGCTAGGAGCTTTAGGTACAGAATAGCATGGTGGGAGAATGGCAAGGGGAGGCTGGAACAGAAAATGGATCCCAAGTTTCTTCTAGCTCTAGGCCTTCTGCAGATTCCTGACCCATCTCTAGGTCTGTGTAGCCACCCTCCATAAACCATGCTGGGACGACATAAAGAGGGCATAACAATGCTTATTTTTCCTCTGTCCTTTTTCTCCTTCCCCAGTGTATTATTTTTCTATAGCCACCATAAAAAAATTACCACAAATTTAGTGGTTTAAAACAAGAGAAATTTACTATCTTGCAGTTCTGCAGGTACAAAATCTGATGTGAGTCTCACTGGGCTAAAAACAAGGTGTCCATGAGGCCATGTTCCTTTCTAGAGGCTTGAGGGGAGAATTATTTTCCTTGCCTTTTCGACCTTCTAGAGGATGCCTGCATTCACTGTTTCCTCCACCTTCAAATCCAGCAATGGTTGGTGGAGTCCTTTTCATGTTGTATCACTCACTCTGGCCTCTTCTCCCTCCCTCTTCTACTGTGAAGCACCCTTGTGATTTCATTGGGCCTACTTGATTAATTCAGGATACTCCCCTTATTTTAAGATCAGATGTCCAGCGACCTTAATTTCATCTGCAACTTGAATTCATCTTTGCCAGGTAACATAACATTTTAACAGGTTCTTCAGATTAGGTAGTGAACATATTTGGGGGCCCATTACACCACCTGAGCACCGAAGAATTGATGCTTTCAAATCGTGGTGCTGGAGAAGACTCTTTCTTGAGAGTCCTGTGGACAACAGGGAGATCAAATCAGTCAATCCCGAGGGAAATCAACCCTGAATATTCATTGGAAAGACTGATGTTGAAGCTGAGGGTCTAATACTTGGTCCACCTGATTCAAAGAGCTGACTCATTGGAAAAGACCCTGATGCTGGGAAAGACTGAGGGCAGGAGGAGAAGGGGACAATAGAGAATGAGATAGTGAGATGGCATCACCGACTCAATGGATATGAGTTTGAGCAAATTCCAGGAGATAGTGAAGGACAGGGAGACCTGGTATGCTGGGGTCCATGGAGTCACAAAGAGTTGGACACGACTGGGTGACTAAACAACAATCCACAACACCCACCACACCTGGTGCTCCAAACCTCTGTGCAGGTGATGAGTAAACACACACTTAAGTTTGGAACATGTTGGAAGGATGCCGAAGGAGAGCTTCAGGCACTGGGGCAGGGGGGCGGGGTGCTCCTTTGCAGCGACTGAGCACCAGTGCTTGCGTGTGTGTTTGTGTGTGTGAAAAAGTATACACGTGTACTTGCACAGTTCTACCCATCCATATGGGCAGAGCCCTCAGCATGGCTGGGAAAGCACATGTCCCAACACTATGGCATTTCCAAGTGAGTTAGCTGGAGGACTGCAAAAATAACATGGGCTTGACTTGCAGCCAATTCCCACACTCAGCTCCTTGGAGAAAGGCTCTAGGATGGAGTGTGGGAGGCGATAAAGTTTCTTGCTGATGAGTGTGTGGGATGACCACATCATCCCCTGTGCAGACAGAAGCAGGGCAGGAAGGGGGAGGGTTTCCAACCCCAGCATTGATGGAAATGGAAGTCTCCGCAGCCATCATTTCCCAGCGGCTACCCTGAATGAAGATATTGCACCTTAGTTCCGTTGGGGGTTCCTGTTTTAACCTCCATCCCTGGCTTTCCAGTTGGAATTTCATTAATTGCCACAAATACTGGGAAGCCACTGGCAGGGGAGGGGTTTCCTAAAGGCATTTGCAGTGAGGATTAGCAATGAGACATCAGCAGGGGCTGAAGAGGTGAAGGGAGTTTCACTGTGGACAAGTAGCTTCTTCAGCTTCCGACTTGGGAAACAGGGATGTCCAGCAATGGTGACTGGTGAATAGTGCTACAGCAACAGGTGTGTTGGCTTTGACCTTTACGACCCCACTTCTGTTCTGATTTCATGGTGGACAGAACACCAACTCTGCCTGCGGTAGCCTTGGGACTTCAGGCAAGACATGTACTTCTTAGGGAATTTGAGCACTGACCTAAAGTAAGGAGGGGTTTATCTCTAAGACTGACCAAGCTTAAAACATCAATCCCTCTTTCCACGTATTATTCAAAGAGCTTCTTGTTCTTTAAAACCTCAGGTGAAGCTTCCAAGACCCTTTGGAGGCCACAATTCTCTCAGAAATGACTTTAACAAGTGAGATGGGCCAGGGTCTCCCCATGCAGGTCAGAGGGGGCCGGAGACTACTCAGTCGCCTGGAGAGGCCTCACCACTGAGATAAGCCCGCTTTTCTCTCCTGAGCACGCTGGCTTTTGGGCATGGTGCACAGCCCATCTGTCTGGTTTGGTGTTTGCCTGACAGCGTAGGAGGAGCAGCAAGTAAGCACAGTCTTAGACATCAGATGTTTAAAATGCTGTGCTTTCTCCTCCATATGGGGGCCTAGAATCTCTGCGATGGGCCCACATAACAACAACTTTTAGACCTAAAAAGGTGAACTTTTGATGCTGCAGTTACCTGTTACTGCCCCAGAGAGCTGCAGCAATGGATTATATCAGAAGTAAGAGCTAGGTCTCTTGGAAGCAACTTTTACTGATATCCTTACAGCGTGGCACCTGACTGAGATGCATCTGTATGTGTGTGCTTACATGTGTATGTGTGTGCTTACATGTGTGTGTGTGTGTGTGTGCACGTGCGTGTGTATAGGAGGAAGAAGAAGAGGGGGTTGTGTATGAGGTACAGAGAACTGGAGGAGCTGGCCCTAGACTCCAACAGTATTTCACTTGGGGGTCTTATATGTCAGTACATCCCCTTCCCTGGTTCTAAGGCATGTTACCATGCCTCTGGTAAGGAGAAAAGGAAAGATATACCCATCTGAATGCAGAGTTCCAAAGTATAGCAAGGAGAGATAAGAAAGCCTTCCTAACTGATCAATGCAAAGAAACAGAGGAAAACAATAGAATGGGAAAGACTAGAGATCTATTCAAGAGAATTAGAGATACCAAGGGAATATTTCGTGCAAAGATGGGCTCAGTAAAGTGCAGAAACAGTATGGACCTAACAGAAGCAGAAGTTATTAAGAATAAATAACAAGAATACACAGAAAAACTATACAAAAAATATCTTAATGACCTGAATAACCATGATGGTGTGATCACTCACCTAGAACCAGACATCCTGGAGTGCAAAATCAAGTGGGCCTTAGGAAGCATCACTATGAACAAAGCTAGTGGAGGTGATGGAATTCCAGTTGAGCTATTTCAAATCCTGAAAGATGATGCTGTGAAAGTGCTGCACTCAATATACAAGCACATTTGGAAAACTCAGCAGTGGCCACAAGATTAGAAAAGGTCAGTTTTCAATCCAATCCCAAAGAAAGGCAATGCCAAAGAATGTTCAAACTACCACACAATTGTACTCAACTCACATGCTAGTAAATTAAAGCTCAAAATTCTCTAAGCAAGGCTTCAACTGTATGCGAACTAAGAACTTCCAGATGTTCAAACTGGATTTAGAAAAGGAAGAGGAACCAGAGATCAAATTGCCAACATGCATTGGAAAAGAAAGGGAATTCCAGAAAAACATCTACTTCTGCTTCATTGACTAAGCTGAAGCCTTTGACTGTGTGGATCATAGCAAACTGGAAAATTCTTAAAGAGATGGGAATACCAGACCACCTTACCTGCCTCCGAAAAAAATCTGTATGCAGGTCAAGAAGTAACAGTTAGAACCAGACATGAAACAACAGACTGGTTCCAAATTGAAAGGAGTATATAAAGGTTGCATATTGTCACTCTGCTTATCTAACTTCTATGCAGAGTACATCATGCAAAATGCCAGGCTGGGTGAAGCACAAGCTGGAATCAAGATTGCCGGGAGAAATATCAAAAACCTCAGATATGCAGATGATACCACTCTTTTTTTTTTTCAATTTTTATTTTTTTTTTTCCATTTAATTTTATTAGTTGGAGGCAATTACTTTACAACATTGCAGTGGTTTTTGTCATACATTGAAATGAATTAGCCATGGATTTACATGTATTCCCCATCCCGGTCCCCCCTCCCACCTCCCTCTCCACCCGATCCCTCTGGATCTTCCCAGTGCACCAGGCCCGAGCACTTGATGATACCACTCTTAAGGCAGAAAGTGAAGAGGAGCTAAAGAGTCTCGTGATGAAAGTGAAAGAGGAGAGTGAAAAGGCTGGATTAAAACTCAACATTCAAAAGTGAAGATCATGGCATCCGGTCCCATCCTTTCATGGCAAAGAGATGGGGAAACAATGCAAACAGTGACAGACTATTTTCTTGGGCTCCAAAATGACTGCAGATGGTAATTGTAGCCATTCAATTAAAAGATGCTTGCTACCTGGAAGAAAAGCTATGACCAACTTACACAGCATATTAAAAAGCAGAGACATTACTTTGCCAATGAAGGTCCATCTAGTGAAAGTTATGGTGTTTCCAATAGTCATATATGGATGTGAGAGCGGGACCATAAAGAAAGTTCCGTGCTGAAGAATTGTTGCTTTTGAACTGTGGTGTTGGAGAAGACTCTTGAAAGTCCCTTGGACTGCTCAGAGATCAAACCAGTCAATCATAAAGGAAATCAGTCCTGAATATTCATGGCGGGACTGATGCTGAAACTGAAACTCCAATACTTTGGCCACCTGATGAGAAGAACTGACCCACTGGAAAAGAGCCTGATGCTGGGAAAGAATGAAGGCAGGAGGGAAAGGGGATGACAAGGGATGAGAAGGGGATGGCATCACAGACTCAACGGATATGAGTTTGAGCAAGCTCCGGGAGTTGGTGATGGACAGGGAGGCCTGGCGTGCTGCAGTCCATGGGGTTGCAAAGCACTGGACACAAGCAACTGAACTGAACTGAACTGAACCATGCCTCTGAGCAGGAGCTATCTGTGGTACTGAATCTACTGGAACGAGGTCTTTATAAAGAATACCATAGATGAACTCCTTCTACAGTGAAAGTGCAAAGCAACCTGGGATGAAGGTTCCATATTCCTGGTATCTTGGAGTTCAAGCAGCACTGTGAACACCCCAATGTATACTGTGTCTGAATTCAAACCCTCTCTCAGAGCAGTTCCAGCCCCACTAGATAATATAACAGTCTGAAAGATGCCTATACCCTTTGGCCCAGTAATCTCTCTTCTAAGATTTATATGAAGAACATGACTTCAAACGTGCCCTACATTTATGTGGAAAGATATTCATTTTAGTAGTATTTGTAAAAATTAAAAATTTAATGCACCCTAAATGTCAAATAATACAGGACTATTTAAATGAGCTATGATACAGACATACAATGGAATACCAAATGGTCATTAGAAATTACATTATTGAGGATTATTTAGTGTTTCTAGAAAATTCCCGTGATAGAATGTGTGAAAAAAAATCAAGAAAACTCTACAGGACTTAGTGTGCTTACAAACCTCTAAGAATCGGTCACTGTAAAAGATCAGAAGGGAGGACATTAAAATTTGTAAATGATTTCTCCAGGAGACAGAATTATAGATGAGTATCGTTTTCTTCTATACGCTTTTCTAAATTGTCCAAATTTTCTGCAATAAACACTTACAATGATTTCAGCCCCCATAGCTGATATCCCCTGACTGGAGGGGATCGGGCTGTGGAGGTCATCCTGAGATATCTGTGGGGCTTGGAGCTACAGTCAGGATGCTTCCAAGGCTTCTACCAGAAGACGACCCACATTTCAAGCCAACACGCTCAGGGGCCCAACCACATGCTGCCAGTCTGCACAGCCTTGGCTCCCAATGATAATGGGTCAATCAGGAGGGGTGGCCTGGATTTTGAGGCGGTGGTTGCAAGAGGCATGAACTCTGACAGTTACCCGCTGCCCGATGCTCCCGCCTACCAGTTTCGGGGTCGCATTGGTGTTCACAGGGGTCCAGGAGCCGCCGGGCACAGAGGTCCATGGCCCAGGGTCCACTGGAGTTTTGCTGAGAGAAGAGAACCACTTGGGCAGGGTTCAGCCAGTCACTTGCATCCAACTGGCTCCCCTCCAGCAAGATGAAGCGGCTCCCTGCAGGGGGAGAGAGAGGAGATGGGCTTGTGTGTGCACACAACATCCGCCACCCACCGCTCGACACACATACACGTGCATCACAGAAGACAGAGTAAGGGATGCTCTGCAGATTAGCCCCAACCCAAGGTCATTACCTCTACTAATCCTGGCCCACAGTGAGTCACAGAGCAAGGAGTCGGCAGACAGACGCTCGGCCACCTCTTGGACCTCCTGCCATATCATCCCTTGCTGACTCACCCCATCCCATCTCTACTAGGGTGGACCCAAGGGATAGAGGGACAGAGCAGCTCTGTGATGGCTGTGGCATGGCTCCATCAGACCCAGCCACAGGCGCTGGCACTCATCCAAGGAACAGGGACCTGCTGCCTGTCTTCAGTTGCCATGAAATAGCAGGCTCTCTAACCCCCCAGACAGTCCCCACCTGTTTTCAGCCTTAACAGCAACTGAGAGAACAGACATTAACAAGTCAATTAGGTGCTCTGGGCTTTACTAATTCAGGGACTCTCCAAACCTATATTATTCCTCCATTATATTGGGGTTCCCCTGGGTGAAAGTAAATTATTGCTTCAGCTTGCTAGGCTCATAGTAAGTTACTGCAATTAGGAATTTCTCACCAGGCATACCAATTGGAAACATGACTGATACTTCAACACTCGACTATTTCACTTAGCTTTTCCCCATTCAAAGGCTAAGACAATCTTGGTGGCTATGTACCTATAGCCAGTAAGCTCTGCATTTATCCACCAAGTGAAGTGAAGTCGCTCAGTTGTGTCTGACTCTTTGCAATCCCTTGGACTGTAGCCTACCAGGTTCCTCTGCCCATAGGATTTTCCAGGTGAGAGTACTGGAGTAAGCTGTCATTTTCTTCTCCAGTGTATCTTCCCGACCCAGGGATAGAACCCAGGTCTCCTGCATTGCAGGCAGATGCTTTACTGTCTGAGACAGGTGCTTATTGAAAAGCAAACAGAAATGGGCACAGAGAGGAGAGAGTGATCTGCTCTTTTTTTTTTAACATGTTTTCTGATTCTATCAGAAATGGACATGAACTTGGGCAAACTCCAGGAGATGGTGAGGGACAGGGAGGCCTGGCGTGCTGCAGTCCATGAGGTCACAAAGAGTCAGACACAACTGGGCGACTGAACAACACAACAATCTGATTTCATCAGTGGACAATCTAATTTTGTCCTATGTCTTTCTTATCTAGGTTCATTTTGTTTTCTAATAGTAATAGGTCACAGTGCACCCTGGCTTGTCTGAACCTTCCATGCCCACCCTGAAGCCTTCCCCTCTGGGTAGGGGAGGAGGAACGGAATCCTCAGAGGTGGGCTTACCATCAGCGATGAGGTGCTCCGGGACGTGCAGGGTGATTCTGACCACGAGGGGGCAGCTGACATGAGAGGAGCACACGAGGCCGATCACGCAGCTGGTGATGCTGATCAATGTCAAGGTCGTCTTGTTCACAGGACTTCGGGGAGAGCCCACTGAAAAGAAGACGAAAGCAAAGCATTTGGTGGTAAGCATCTTGGCAGTGAAGGGCCTTTTGCTGCCCGACCTGGCAAACAGGGGAGGGGGCGTGCACACATAGCCCAGGTGGGAGATGTGTCTAAGTCCACGAGCTCAGTGACCTTCACCTTCAGGGAATGCCGTGGCATCGCCTGGAGTCAGAGGGGACTGGGCCACAGGTGGTCGTCAGGGTCAACAATGGTCAGATGCGTGCAAGTTCCCGTGCACACCTCCTGAGCCGGGTTCACAAGGGAAATCATAAAGGAGGGCACTGTTGCCCTCTACTCGGCTGGCTGGCGGGGCTCTAACCTCTTGCTCAAGGGTGGTGGCAAGGCTTTCTCCAGACGCTGGAAGTCCGTGCACTTTCCTTGGTTTTCCATAGAGGGTGCTCTCACAAACCAGTTCCTCCACTCCTGGAGCTCAAACCACCTCCCACCCCTAGCCAGGCGTCCTAGGGCCTGGAAAGAGGAAAGCAAGGAACTGGCTCTTGTCACACCTGAAGGTTCTCCCCAGTCCTGCAGTCCTTGGGGTTCGGTTATAAACGGAGGCTTAGAGATAAAATAAGAAAGCTGAGGGTTAAGAAACATGTCCAGGTAGGCAGGGACAGGGCTCAGAAGGGAGGTTTTGGGGGTGTGTTTTCTGTTTGGGCGTTAACAAGAGGGACCTTTCATAGATGTGGGAACTTAAAAGAGCAAGGCAAGCTGCCAATAAAATGTGTGGATCCTATGGAGTTATGGTCTGTGTAAGTATTTATTACTGATAGCAATAAGAGGCGTCTATTTTGGCCGGCAAAGTGCTCAGTGTTTTTACATACATGATGTGAAACATTTGCTTCCTGACGATGTCTATGAGTCTGAACAGAAACTGCCCACTTTACAGATGAGGGAAATAAGGCTCAAAGGGATCAGCTTTACAGTGACAGTGAGCATTCATGCAGTGTGATTATGTGTCAGGCACCAGTGTCCAGGGTCTCCCATGGGTCACATCATTTAACAGTGATGCAGCCTAATGAGGCAGCGCCCATAGAAATCCTGCAGAGAGATGCCACAGGGCCAGCTCAGACTCAGGCAGCTACTAAGGAGGGGAGCCAGAATCAGCACACAGGTCCAGCAAGGCTACAACCCCCAGACAATTCACTATTCACTTGCTGGGCCCAGTGAGGGCTTTGGAACCACTGTTCTCAGGAACACAGGGAAAGATTTGGTCTATGGATGCACACATCTTTTATGGGAGCAGGTTCCTTGAGTGGGTGTGTTGGTAATAGTTGGGAAGGAGAGATTCCAGAATTGCAGGTGGCCTCTGGACCCCCTGTCCCTTGTTATCTGGAGATATTCTACTTATGTGAGTATCCTTCAACATGGAGCCTGTTTCCCACACTTACACACTCTACCTCTAGCCCACACCAGGCCCGAGCAGCAGACAGACCCACTACCAGAATGGCCCTCAGGCACTCAAATGCAGTACCCAGAACTGGGCTCTCCGACTTCCCTCCAGTCCTGCCCACATCCACTGCCCAATGAATGGCACTGCCATCTCCTTGGTTTCCAAGTTCAAAAGCCCCATCATGTCTAACTCTTCCTTCTCTCATAAGCCACATCCTCCCTGTCACCAGTGTCATGAGATCTTTTTCTCATTCTGTGTCTGAAATTTCTCTTACTCCACCCTCTGCCTCCATACCTGTGCCCATCATCTCACCCGCAGACTGTGGTCATAGACTTCCACCCAGTCTCCCTGGTCAACACCCCACCCTTCCCTACTCTCATCTAGCCTCCACGTTGCCCTGGAGGGATGGTTCACGAAGCTGAGTAGACCAGGGACTTGGCTCCTTAAAACCCTCCCATGATTCCAACTGAAGTGTCAGGTTCAAGTCCTTCAGTAGAGGCGGTGGACTTTCTCCTGATCTTCCAGCCTTGTCTCTGAAGCAAACCACAGGCTTGCCCCGGAAGCTTGATTCTCATAAACCGTTCACTGTGCTCTGACTAGACAATTATAGTTTATGTCCCTGTGACTTTGCACATATTATTTCCTCCTCCACAGAATGCCATTTTGTCACCTTGTCAGCCTATTCTTCAGGTCTCAGCTCAAACAATATCTCCCTGTAAACACTTCCCTGAAACCTTCGAGAAGAGTTTCTCACTCATTCCTTGCTCTCCCTCCAGCCCCCCTGCACCCTGCTGTTACAACCCTTCTCACACAGGGCTGTCACCGTTCACAGGCACTTGCCACTTGCTACACAGCCTCTTGTCTCTCTGGTCCTTCTGCAGCATCAACCCATCACCCAGCATCTCTACTGGACTTCACAATTTCCAGGGGTTCCCTTTGACCTACAGTGCTGGTGGTGGTTTAGTCGCTAAGTCGTGTCTGACTCTTACCACCCCATGGACAGTAGCCTACCAGGCTCCTCTGTCCATGGTATTCTCCAGGCAAGAATACTGGAGTGGATTGCCATTTCCTTCTCCAGAGGATCTCCCCAACCCAGAAATCGAACCCAGGTCTCCTGAATTGTAGGCAGATTCTTTACCAACTGCAGTACAAGGTTTAAATGCATTTGACCTACAGAACCAAGTGCAAACCCAATAAATGGTTTGCATGGTCCTCTGGCAGCTAGCCTGTTACCCACCCACATCCCTCGTCTCCTGGTGTGCCTGTTTATTCAAATCCTGGATTACAGCTGCCATACGGAACTCCTTTTCCTTGCTTGAAAATACCATGTTCTTTTGTGCTTTCAAGGCTTTGTATGTGCTCTTTTCCTTTACTTAAATGCCCTTCCCCTAGATTTTTCTCTTTCAAGAAATTCTATACATTGTATACAAACCAAGGCTAGTTATTTTCTCCTTTTTTGTCTCCTTTTGCTGCCAGGTAGAATTAACTGTTCTCTCTTCTGAGTACTCATTTTACTTTATTTATATTATTAAATTAAGCCTTATCACTGTGCCATGTTTTCACATTTCTACTACCGATCACAAAGCCTGACCCATGGCATGTGGGTTATAAAATTTCCTGCTGGCCTGATTGATGTATCCAGTTCAATTCAACAAACACTGGAGAGCATCTATTACAGGCAAAATCCCTCACTAGGCACTTTGGAAAAATAAATTAGACATGCCCATCCGTAAGAAGCTTACAGTCTAGTTAATCACAACAAACAGTTGATTCACTAGGAGAGCTTGGTATTTTAAAAGGAATAGTTTTATGCAGCAAAGAAACTCATTCTAACTCATTACTATAGATTTTCCTAAGCAGGGTTTTATTAAAGCAGAAAGCTACCCTGCTTTGTGGTGGCCTAGGGTCGATGGGCCTAGGTCAACTCTCTGCTGTATAGAAATATGTAATGAGGGTCAAAGGTCCATGTTCTCACCTTAGGAATACTGGGACATCAGAGATTAGGTGGCCCAGAGCCCCACTATCTCTAGAGGAAAGTCGTGGGAAGAACTTTTGTGCTGAGAGCCGCAGAGCCTGCAGAAGCCAGAACTAAGGAATTCACAGGGCTTCCTTCAGTCTCTGGGAAGAATTTCTCATTATGTCAGGAACTTGAGTGGAGGTGGGAGAGAGCCAAAAGATAGGTGTTTACTGGGGGGCATTGGTTGATTATTGTTTGGGGGACAGGTCACTGACTATAACACAAGATGATGTCAAATACCCTCCAATATATCTCAAGGGGCCCCTGTCTAAAATTACCTAAGATGAAATGCTGTAGAAACCCCGAGGTTCCACTGTGGAGAGTTCTAACAGCAACACAGTAGAGATCTCACAATGCCGTGTCAGTCACCATAAGAGCACATTTTAATATAACTTAGCCCTGTGCATGAGGTACTGCTTACCCATTTAACATGGAAACGGAGGCTCAGAGAAGTTGTTGTCCTTATCCAATATCACACAGCAAGTAAATGGTGAAGCTGATTGGTGCCTGAACACAGACCTCCCTCAGCGATGATGACGGTGAGACCTCAAGGTCAAAGGCAGTGGCAGCCACAGCGGCAGCAGCCACGCCTGAAGCCACTGAACATCGGCGTGGAGAGGCGTGGACTGTGGCTGCATGGCGCACAACTCTATCAATGCTAAGGAGAATGAATGAACCAAACTGGGTCCTGCCAGGAAAAGGGAGGGGACTTGGACTATGGGGCTCCTGTGATTCTGCTGGGTGGATGATTAAAGGCCCAAAACCATTACACATGTTTTTTCAGGCCACACGGTTCCTCAACTATCCCACCCCATAAGCCCTGTCTGTCTCACTCAATCTCAGGATGGCTGGGTAAGCACAGGTACATATATTGTCTATTTTTCACATAACACACTTTATCAACTTTATTTCCTATGTCTAAACAGTAAAATATGACTCCTGAGGCTTCCAGAAGGAATTGAGAGTCTTCTGACCAAGAAACAGCCTTTCAAACAACCTGGAAACCTGTTTGAGAGTGCCATTATCTGGGAGAGATGATTCTCTGAAGTCTTCCACTCTAGGCTCTTCCTTCCTCCTTAGGAGGAAACGCCAATCTTCCTGCAGAAACTGACTTTAGTCCCCAGAGCCCCCACCTAGACCCAGCACCTCTGCAGCTCCGTGCCTTCCCCTTCCCACCGCCCCTCCCTCCCCACTTCGCCCCTCCAGCCTTCCTACCTCTACTGCGCCTTCGGCTCCGCGAGGGGTCAGTGTAAAAGGTCAGCTGGGGATCATTTTCTGCCTCCGTGCTAGAATCCCCTTCAGGGTTCAGGAAGGCGGAACCAGCTGTAGTAAAAAGACAAGAGCAAAGAAAATGTCTTCAGTTGTCTTCATGACACCAAATCACTGGGCAAGTTCAAGGGAAAAACAAGAGCAGGGTGACTGACAGTCTGGGAGGAGGAGCCACAGAGACTAGAACTTTCCGATACACAGATGCATTGGAGAAGCGGATCTTTATGTGACGGCCATCACTGGGGCCCTCCCTGCACCCAGCCCATCCTCCTACCGAGGAGGGCCACCTGCCAGAGAAGGACGGCATGGATGGCAGGTGGACAGGGGAAAAGGGAAACTGTCTTCATTACATGTCATGACTCTGGTGGATAGAGACTGGAATCATGTCTTAAGGGGCACATGTTGATATGTTTTAATATCTATATTTTTTCTGGTTCTAGGTTTTAATATATATTCAACATGAAGAAGAGAGAAAAAAGACAAAAGACCCCAAAATGCATAAAAAGAACAACCTTGATGTCCTCTAAACTGGAGAAAGACTCTGTGAACATTTGATGAATGCACCCTGTCTTTCTTCTCATACGGAAGCAGATAAAGGTTTTTTAAAAATTCCCCTTAAAAATGGCATTCTGCTGTACCTTCTATTTTATAACCTCAGTCTTGCCCCATTGAATAGATGGTGGGCTACTTTCCATATTAACAGATATAGATCTACAGTATCATCTTAAGTCACTGGATGGGAGACAGATGTACAGGTAGTTAAGCAATTCCCCACTGATGGACACTTAAGCTATTTCTAATTGTTTGCTCTTTTAAACAATGTTGTGATGAAAAGTCTTTTACACACATCTTTGTGCACTTGTCCAGTTATTTACTAAGGATAAATTCTCACCAATGAAATTACTTGGTCAAAAGAATTGGATGTATTTACATTTTTGGTAAGTAGCGCTCTACAGGCCCGCAGAAATACTGCTCGGGGACTTCCCTGGTGGCCCAGTAGTTAAGAATCCACCTGGCAGGTCTGGGGAGTGGGGGTTCGGTCTCTGGTCAGGGAGCTGGGACCCCACAAACCGCAGGGAGACCAGGTCTGTGTGCCAGTGAAGATACTGCATGCCGCAACTGGACCTGACATAGCCAAATAAATATTACAGAAGAAAAAAAAGAGAAATACTGCCCAAACACAGTCACTCTAGCCATGCCTGAGAGCGTGTCAAGGATATTAACAGCCCTGCCTCCCCTGACATGAAGGGAGCCACCTTTAATCCCGCATAGAGGACGAGGATACCTCTTGCTTTGTTGTTGATCCTTTTTCTCTGGCTACTCGAGGTGTGAGAGAGCAGCGTGGCCTGCTGGTGGTTGGAGTCCACAGGGCTGGTGGCGATGATGTTGTCTTTATACTTGTTCATCAGCGATAGCTTGGCATTGTCGCTTCCTGTATAAGGGAAGGTCAAGGCGGAAACTTGAAGAGAAAAAGTGGAAAGAAAGTGAGAGCAAGGAAATCTGCATGAACCAGGTAGATGGGGTTTCATAGAAATTGAAAAGGGAAAGCTTTAAAGTGAGAGACTGGAAGAGACTGAAATACTTCTCTTTGATTTCCAGGGGATGACAGAGTTATAAGAGAAGGCGTGAAGAAAGGAAATACAATTCAACCACTTCTATATTGACAGGGTCACCATGGGTGGCTGTTTGGTGGCAGAGAGACTGCAGATTTCTTTCCTTTGGTCAGCACAGGGTTTGACAAAAATTTGAATTTCAGCGCATTCAGACAGAAATTGCCCCCTCTCTCTCATCCCAGTCTGCACCGTTCCCTATTGTCCGACAGCCAGGCCCTCTCACATATTCATGCTATCTGCCTGTTCCCTGAGCCTCCAGTCATATGGCTACTCGGTGGGCTTAGCACTGTGGTAGGTGCTATGAAAAGGAAGAGGTATTAAAGATATGTCCCCCTACTCTCCAGGTATTTCTGACTTTAAATCTTATTAAGTCATTCCTAGTCTTAGGGAATCTTCTCTAGATACACAGGATGGAAACCTCCATGATGCGATTTCACTCTTTTCAAGCCCCAATGAAAGTCCATACATCATAAGCAAGATTCATTTCAAACAATGTCTTCTTCAAAGATAATTGGGCAGTTCCTTGAAGGATCATTGTCTTTGGATTTTATCTACAGATAGTTGTTATTTATAGAAGTATGAGGGAGAGGCTATAAATGAAAAGTACGGTCTTTTCCTCTCTGCATTTTATCGACCTTGGTCTTGTTCAGCCACATTAGGTCCAAGACTCTTCTATACTCAGTGTTTCATAGATATACAAAGTGTCTAAGGTCAAATGGTTTGCTTGCATTCCTTCATTTTCTTTGAAGAAGTACATCTCTTGTAAAGACCACAGAAGTTATAGGCAAGGCAGAACAATTTTCCCAGGCCAAAGTCTCAGGAGTCATAGAGAACAGTTACCTCTGTCCCCTCCATGTCAATGGAAAATTAAACTGCCCATGCAAATATACTACATACAAAAATGTCATATACATCTTTCTTTCTATCTCTTATTTCCCTGGGGATTGCTCATTACATATGAAAAAGCCTCTAACCCACTCTTCTGTTGGATATAAAAGTACCTCTGCTTCCTAACCTAGGTGTCTGTCAACAGATGAATGGATAAAGAAGATGTGGTACATATTCACAAAGGAATATTATTCAGTTATAAAAAAGAACAAATCTGGGTGAGTTCTAGTGAGATGAATGAACCTAGAACCCAGAGTGAAGTAAGTCAGAAAGAGAGAAACAAACATCATATATTAATGCATATATATGGAATCTAGAAAAATGGTACTGATGAACCTATTTGCAGGGGAGTAAAGGAGACACAGATATAGAGAAACTTGTGGACATGGTGGGAGAAGGAGAGAGTGGGATGAATGGAGAAAGTAGCATTGACATATATACACTACCATGTGTAAAACAGATAGCTGGTGAGAAGTTGTTATATAACACAGGGAGAGCCTGGTGCTCTGTGACTTCCTCGAGCGATGGGATGGGGGCAGGGGCGGGAGGCTCAAGAAGGAGGCAATAAATGTGTAATTATGGCTGATTCGCCTTGTTACATGGAAGAAACCAACTCAACACAGTAAAGCAATTCTCTTTCGATTAAAAAATAAATTAAAAAAAAATTTTTCAAAGTATCTCTGTTTTCAGTGCCAAGTGGAAACGGAGAGGGATCCAATTTATCCTTGTTCTGATTTTCTATATTAGAAGACAGCTCCCATCATGGCAGGAGAAAGCTTACTCCTCATGCCCACTTGGGAAAGGGCCCTGGCACATCTCAATATGTACGTATGACAACCAACCATGAAATTAGAGAACAGCTGTTCCCTAGCGCCCCCTAAAGCCACGAGATGAGAACGGAGTCGCCCACCTGGCGTGAGGTCCATTCCTGCCTTCTCGTTGCAGCCCTGCAGGGAGTCGAGGGTGCGGGTGACCTGGCTGGCGAAGTCCTCCCCTCCGTTCATGCACTCCCGCTGCAGGTGGTGGCGCAGGTCGGTGATGTCGTACTCGTAGCCGTCCAGGATGGGCGTCTCCCGGATGCTCAGGGTGCCGCTGGAGTTGTGGCCCTGCACACGGGCGTTGCGCAGACTCTCCCGCCCATGCCCGCCGATGAGCACGGAAGGAATGTAGTGAATCTCGTTGGCCGCCTCGGCGCTGGCACTCTTCTGGGGCTGGGGGACCCGGCGGCGCTTGCACCAGCGCCGGCGAGTGTATAGGATCATCACCAGGCACAAGATAGACAGCAGCAGTGCGATCATGCCACCCTGGGAAGGACAGCAGACAGACAGGGAAGACAGGTGAGCTCCTCCCACCAAGAGGCGTCCACCCCTCCCGTTGTCACCATCCGTCACTCACCCATTCATTCATTCATTTACTGAGGTGCAGTAAGTGCTTATAGCAAGCTTCACTCAACACCACAGGGACACGTCTGCTGTGATCAGTGTTCAAGGTGAAAGAAAAATGCAACTGGGGTAATCATGCATCATTTCAAGTGATCCACGGTTGCTTCTGGCTTAGCAAACAATTTAAAGAAGAAAGAAGTCTTTGTGATTGTGTGTATGTGTCTATGTGTGTGATTTCAGCTGCTGAAATAAGGGAGAAGGTTTGTTAAGGTAGATCTGCTGCATGTAAAGCTGGTTTCAGGCCAATTTTTGGCAGTGGAATGGCAACTAGTTTCTTCCTCTTTCACATCTTAAAATCAATCACGTACAGATTCTAACTCTGGCTCCACCAATGGTCAACAAGTCCTATAAATCTGAAACCTCAGATTCCTCATCTGTATAGTGCGGAAGGTACCACTTACCCTCGCAGGGTGGTTTAAGGAATGTTAGGTAACTATGCAGAGTATCTAATGGAGTGTACCACACGGCATCAAGGATGTCAGCCCAACCTTAAATGTTTCCCAAGTGTCCAAGCAGGAGAAAAGCAGTGACCTAACCAGAGAAGTTTACATCCATCAGAAACTTACAACCAAGTGTGCAGAGAAATCTCATCATTCAAACATGACTTTGGGGGTTACTGCTGCCTTAGGAGACAGCTTTCTCCCACTCCACAGTCTTGAGTGATGCTTTCATCCTTGCTCTCACTCAAGAGAAGGGACGGAGACCCACCTCCTGGAGTCAGACAGGCAGAGGAGTTTCCACCTGAACCTTCTGGTGCTCCAAGGCCATCCTCCGAGGCCATCACTTAAAAACCTGAACATCACTCAGTTTTCTGTCAGAGATGAGGATGCAGTGCTTGGTGAGACTGAACTCTCTCGCCTTGACATGCACCCGGGGCAGGATTTGGAGGGAAGCTCTTGCAAGCCCATCACTGCACAGCACTCAGTGGGCATAAATCTTCCCGTGCACAATCTGTATTCACTCCCTTTATTTTGGTCAATATCCCTCTGAACCTATTTCATTTGGTGGGGGTGTGCCAAATGGTTCTGCTCTCAACCTTGGGCTTCAATCACTGCCGCCCCATCATATAGGCTAGAGATGAAAACCCTCTATTAATTCCCAGGGACCCACCCACACAAAGCTGGGTCAAGATGATTCCCTCGGATGTATTAGAGGGGGCCTTTTCCAGTCTCATAATAATTATGTCCTGGATTTATAAAGTTCCTCTCCCTGTAAATATTCCCATTTATCCTCCCTCTTCCCCCCACCATTACCGTGAGTAAAACAGCATGTGTACACATGCATACACACACATACACGATGTTGTTGCTTTAACACAGGCAGCTCAGAGGAGCTGACAAGAAGCAACCATCAGCTCCCAAATGATAGGTCATGTCCGGTGGGTTTGGGGGGACATGCACTGGCCTCTAGGTCTTCAAATTTTTCTTTTATCTGCATAACCCTTTCTCTTGGTGTGATCTCTCAAGCAAACACAAAGAAAGCAGGAATATGAAGCTGCTCAGGTTACAGTGGGCTTCCCTCATAGCTCAGTTGGTAAAGAATCTGCCTCCAATGCAGGAGACCCCGGTTCAATTCCTGGGTCTGGAAGATCCACTGGAGAAGGGATAGGCTACCCACTCCGGTGTTCTTGGGCTTCTCTTGTGGCTCAGCTACTAAAGAATACACCTGCAATGCAGGAGACCTGGGTTCGATCCCTGGGTTGGGAAGATCCCCTGGAGAAGGGAAAGGCTACCCACTCCAGTATTCTGGCCTGGAGAATTCCATAGACTCTATAGTCCACGGGGTTGCAGAGTTGGACATGGCTGAGCGACTTTCACTTTCAGGGCCCAGTGGGAGTCCAGAGCCACATGTACGAGGTCCTGGCTAAGCACCGACCCTGGTCCCTCCTGGTGGCCCTGCAGACGTGTGCAGAGAGCCCCTGGGGCACCTCACTGGGTGTTCTCAGGGGAAGGAAGTTCTGCACCTATCTGCTGAGCATGAGTGTTTGAGTCCAATCCAACGGGTTTTCGGCAGACCCTTTATCTCAGAGCCAGACCCGCTATCCTTTCCTTCACCCCACACTGGAACTGCAACAATAGGTAATTAAGCCACACAGAAGGAATAACTACCTGAGCAAGAGAAGTTGTCAGACACTGAATTAAGTTAGCAAAAGTCTGAGGTAATTTTATTCCCTAAAGAGCTGTAAGGTGAGCATAAACATCAGTCTCCCAGGAATGGTTGAAGCACCATCTTTCCTTGCACCCCTTCCTCTGATTCTCCTTTCAGGTGCTCACAACCGGGCTGTGATAAGTTCCAGGACATAGCTTCATGCCTCATATTATGCAGGAATAAAGCAAGTTCAGTGGTCTATTATGGGGCTTTTACTAGGGATCAGACATTTGCCCCCAGTGCTCTACACTTTAAAGGTAGGGTCAACAATTTCCCCATTTTACATTTGAAAAGGCTTGAGCACAGAGGCTGAATAACTTGCCCATGGTCACAGAGCAAATGAATCATAGGACTGGAATAGAACCAAAACAACTCCCACTCCAGAGCCTACCTTCTTAACCATGAAGCTGCAGTCACTCTGAGTGAGCACTGCTCACCAGAGAAGTACACAGCCCGGCATCTCATGAATTGTAAGAGGACAGAGTTAGAAAGTATAGGTGATTCCACCTAGATCCACCCTAACTTCTTGAAGGAAAAACAGACACTACTCAAAGTGCACATCTAGCAGACAAAGAGGCACTACTGCAAACAAAAGACCTTGCACCAAGCCCCTACTCAGCATCCAACTCAAGGTCAGTCTGCAGGGTAAAGACAGCAGGTACATTTCAAAGTCTCTATGCTGAAAAAAGCCTGTGCATCACACACTACTACATGCCTGGAGGATACCATTAGACTTTCAATTTAGTTGCATTTTCAACATAGAAATCTATGTTCTCTCTTAACTGCGAGATCCAGTAAAAATCTTCAGACTCAGGTCCTCCTTTTCTGAAGAGATGAAGGCAGAGAAACTATAAAATTTGGCAGTGCAGAACTAGTTCTACACCCAGATCCTCTTCCAGTGATCTTTTCATGGCCCTATTTTGTTAGGCTCATCTGAAGTCCCCTCAGGGGCTTCCCTAGCAGCTCAGTGGTAAAGAATCTGCCTGCCAGTGCAGGAAACGGGTTCAATCCCTGGTCTGGGAGGAACCCACATGCCACAGAGAACTAAGCCTGTGCACAACTACTGAGCCGGCACTCTAGTCCACGTGCTGCAGCTACTGAGCCCACGTGCTGAACTACTGAGCCCACGTGCTGAACTGCTGAAGCCCACGTGCTGCAGCTACTGAGCCCACGTGCTGAACTACTGAAGCCCATGTGCTGCAGCTACTGAGCCCACGTGCTGAACTACTGAAGCCCATGTGCTGCAGCTACTGAGCCCACGTGCTGAACTGCTGAAGCCCACGTGCTGCAGCTACTGAGCCCACGTGCTGAACTACTGAAGCCCATGTGCTGCAGCTACTGAGCCCACGTGCTGAACTACTGAAGCCCATGTGCTGCAGCTACTGAGCCCACGTGCTGAACAACTGAAGCCCATGTGCCCTAGAGCCCACGCTCCTCAACAGGAGAAGCCACCACCATGAGAAGCCTGCACGCCGCAACTAGGGAGTAGCCCCTACTTGCTGCAAAAATAAAATAAATAAATACAATTATTTTTTTTAAAAAAAGGATTGCTAAAAAATAAAAAAGTCCCCTCTACCATGTAGGAGCCTAGATACCTCAATTAGCAATATTTTATACTAGTTTTTTAAAAAAATAAGCCATAGGGAGCTAGAACACAAGTTTTCATTCGGCTAAGACAGTTCATTTAGCATGTCTAGTACTGCTTTAGCAAAACATTCCCTCTGCTTAGAGTCATTGACTTCAGATGATCTCAGCTTTTTAATAATCAGTTACCAGTAATGATCTCCAGCTATCAGGTGAAACTCAGCACAGGCATATGAAAAAATATTCACAGTCATTCAAGCTGTGGAAAGGCCTCTCTGCATCAATAACCCAAATTGGTGGCAGGTGTCACAACACTTTGCTATGACTTGCTAATTGTGGACTATTATCAAAATAATAATATGCATAAGTTATATGATAATAATTTGTAATATTATTTAATAATAATAATATTTTGCAATAATAATTTGTAAAATCACTACACACAAATCCCCCGACTGTTTATCTGCTCTATCCAGTGAGGAGGGTAAAGGTAGGTGAACTGTATATGCAGGGCCTCCTCTATTCTGGGAAAAAGCATGGGTGTAGCCACTTTGATAATGTTCCTTCTATGGTGAGGTCTCAGAAAGCCGGTGCTCAGATTCCATTGCTTTTGCATTCTCATGATAAACCATAGTTCTCTGATGTTGTCATTAATCCTTCTACTTCCACTGGGGATTCTAAGCAGTTTCAATGTCACAGATGCTCTAAGATTTTTCTTTCAAATAATCTAATGAAACCAACAGGTGGTAGATGAATAGAAAGAAAGCCTAGGCTGAGCAGGGCTAGGAGCTTACCAACCAAATCAAAACAAGCAAGGTGAGCTGTACAATCTTCTTGTCTGACAAAAGACAATTTGCTGGCAAATTTATGGTTACCAAAGGGGAAAGAGGAGAGTGATAAAATAGGAGCTTGGGATTAGCAGATACAAACTACTATATATGAAACAGATACAGACTTCCCTGGCAGTCAGTAGTTAACTTCACCTTCTAATGCAGTGGGTGTGCGGGTTTGATTCCTGGTTGGGGAAATTAAGATCCCACATGCCTAGTGACCAAAAAACCAAAACAAAAACAGAAGCAATACTGTAACAAACTCAATAAAGACTTTAAAAATAGTCCACATCAAAAAAATCTTTAAAAAATAAAATATATAAACAAGGTCCTACTGTGTAGCACAGGGAACTATGTTCAGTTTCTTGTAATAACCTACAGTGTAAAAAAAAATCTGAAAAAAAAATATATAACTCACTCACTTTGTTACATCTGAAACTAACATAACATTATAAATCAACTATACTGTAATTTAAAGAAAGGAAGTTTGTAGAGAGGAACAAACTTCCTCCAAGGGTTCAACCCCATTCAAATAGATGTGCCCACTTGTGAACATGAGAACACAGATGAACACCGTGGGCAAGGTCGTCCCTCAGGCTTCACAGAAGGTGCACAGTTCTTCATATGCCTACACCTGGCTTTGAGCTTTGGCATCACCCTAGCTGTGCTCAGAGTATGTACTTCATTTATGTGTTAAGTTTGATTTTTATGGCATTAAAAACAAAACAAACAGAAAAAGCATTAAGGGACATCTGGACCCAACTGACAAATAACAAATGCAAACTTTGAACATTTAAAAAAAAAAAAACCACCAATGGCAAGATATGAAATTATTGTGCTCTTTATTCATCTTTTCATGAGATTTCTGATTATTCTACTGATTTCCCTCAAAACTGTTACAATTTTGTATCTAGAAGTGTGTTTGGGGTCAATGGGATCTCCACATCTATTAATAAGATGCTTACAAAAGATGGCATTAAAAATATATTTTTCTTTAAAAAATCAATAAATCATTTCTAGCAGCTCTAATAGAGATCAAACAAATGAAATCAGCTTTTATTTCATCATGAAACTGACATTCTGGCACTTAGCTGAGAGAGTAGTATGAGGTTTGTCAGATAATTTGCAGATTTTGGAATATTTATGTAACAGTGTTTTATATAACATTGCTGGTGACTGCTCAGAGATAGAAAATTTTAGGCAGATTTCCCTTTTATGCTCATCCCAGTCATGCAGGCCAACCACAAGACTGTCTCATTATCTGACCTGCTTATTTGCCCTGGGTCTGGGTCACTCCTCTCTCCCTAAGCTAACCCTTACTTGTCCTTCAAAGTCAGTTCAGTGACATAACTCAGCCAATTCTTCCCTGTGTTACTGAACCACCCACAGAATAACTAACAGGTTAATAATAATAATAATTAGTTAATAATTAGTTAATAATAACTAACCACAGGTACTTTTATCTTTGATTTGCTTGTTGTTCTCATCTACTAGATTACAGACTTCATGGGAACAGAGGACACCAAGCTCCACGGTCAACCACAGTGCCTTCCATGAAGCAGGTGTTCAATAGTTGTGGGAGGAAGAGGTGGAAGAAGGGAGGGAGGGAAGAAAGCAGAGAAGGAGGGAAGGAAGGAAGTGAAGGTCAACTTTGAATAACTTTCAATATGGACATCACTTCCACGCCTGCAAACAAAGCTTATATGAGTCAGTTGTTTATGTGACTCACTCATTCAACTCATCACTCAATCATTCAACAAGTATTTACTCACTTCAGCATTTTTCTGATGGTCCCTGTTATGGGGATTCTGCAGTGACTAATACAGGTATAGGTCCTGATGCCACAGGGTTTACATTAGAGTTAGAGGAAACAATCTCTATAAAGAGATTGGTTTTTAAAAATAATTGAAAATTTGTAGGCACAAAAGGAAGACAAAAAATAGGTCACAAGGCTTATAAATGGACTGCCATGACTTCTCTTATAACAGAAGACAATATGATAGGTAAAGACACCTCAGACTGAGGTGATACTCTAGGTATCATGCCAGGGGCCAGTAGAACCCTTCCATTATCCCAAATCAGTGTCCTGTGATCAGCAAATCCCATCATAAAGAATCTGGATTTATCACATTTCACCAAAGTTTAGGGAGTCACCTGGGTTTTGTGGACCCTTGGCAGGGAAATGGGGAAGCTGAGATTAAGTTTCCAGCTACCATCTGTCAAGGGGCTGCAGCCAATCAATCAGTTCACATTTCAAAGCTTTGCTTGGCCCTAGGAGTAACCAGAAGAGTGAATCTGAGACATAATTAATTATCCCTCAAGGCAACTGGATACACTGAATTCAAATTATATTCCTATAGGAATTACATGGTAGTTAAAAAAATAAGAATCAAATAGACAAGTTTGGTGGCCTGTGTCACCTACTTTTCCCCAAAACAACGCCCAAAGGTCTAGGGCAAAGGCCCTCTTTCATATATGACAGTGATCATTCCTATCTGTCTCTAGCTTTCAAATAAGACAGACTGAGAGGAGAAAACCTGTGTGGCTCATATGGCAATGCTGGTCACTTTCTAATCTAGATCAAAATATCCCAGGGGTAGGGAATGGATAAGGTGAATCAATGATGTTCAAGGTCCCATCCACTCCTATGTTTCTCTGAGTCCAGTGAAAAACTACACTGGGTTTCTAGTAGCAGAAAAGTCACCAATAAAACAGCAGAATTAACCAGCAGCACAATTTGGGGCACCCGACAGCCCGGTCTTCATCTATCAAAGGAGATGATTAAAAGAAATGCACTGACTCTTCCAAATTGGAAATTGCCTTATTATAACACTGACTCCTGTCAAAATGAAAACAGTTCTAAACTGGCAAAGTGGGTGTGAGGGCTAACTCACTTCAGTTGTGTCCAACTTTTTGTGACCCCATGGACTGCAGCCCACCAGGCTCCTCTGTCCAAGGGATTCTCCAGGCAAGAATACTGGAATGGGTTGCCATGTTCTCCTCCAGAGGATCTTCCCAACCCAAGGATCAAACCTGTGTCTCTTATGTCTAACCTTCATTGGCAGGCGGGTTCTTTACCACTAGCACCACCTGGGAGGCCCACACAAACTGGTAAACTAATGGTGGAAAAAAATATTTGTGAGCTCTTCTTGCCCAGCAATACCAGAAACTACAGATCAAAGAACTGGTCCTTTAGAGGTGGACTATCAACTTCATCCAGCCAGTGAAGCCCTGATAAGCAGACCCACGCCCTTCCCCAAAGGCACAATAAGGCCTTGGAAATCAGAAGATGTCATTGAAATTGTAGTAACACATTGACCTTCAGGATCCCTTTACTGGCAAGAGTCCCCAAACTAGAATAGAAAGCCCCTTGGCTTGCTTTTCTGGCAGATTCTCTTTTCTGGGGTGGCTGGTCAACAGAAATCCATTATCCTCTGTCTGGGCTTCCCCGGTGGCTCAGTGGTAAAGAATCCCCCTGCAACAGAAGGGATGCAGGAAACACGGGTTCAATTGTTGGGTAGGGAATATCCCTTGGAGCAGGAAATGGCAACCCACTCCAGTATTCTTGCTGGGAAAACCCCATGGACAGAGGAGCCTGGCGGGCTGCAGTCCCTGGGGTCACAAAGAGTCGAACAGGACTGAAGCCACTAAGACAGATCCTCTGCCCATCTCTTTCCCACATGGAAGACAAGAGCTACATGTTAAGCATATTAAGCAGTGGGCTCAATTTATAAATTATTAGGAACTTTACCTCGCCTTGAGGGTTTGCTGAAGTCTTTAATCCTGTGGAAATACTAGCCAGTTGCCATGGACCACCACATTAATTAAGAGGCTTCAATAGTCCTCTGGGGCTTCTGATGTGAATTGCGCATCCCACTGACGGTGGACTGACCCACACCATATGGTTAGTCTCTCACTGGGTCCTGCTGCCATGAGATGCTTCAGAACCCCTTCCCCAACTTTCTAGATCCAAGTGTCCAAAATGTAGGGAAGACATAATGATGGCCCCCAAGATTTCTCACTAAAATGCCACTTGAAGGTAAAGAAAGGGACCAGACAACCTTCCATATATAAGCAAGAAACAAACAAGCTCAAGAGCCCCCCCAGGTCAAGCAGGTTGATATCCAAGGGCTCTCCCAATCCAAGGTGGCTATGAGTATGAAGTTCTTTTCAAGAGGAAACCCAACTTTAGTGCTTTTTTTTTTCTTTTCCCAGGCTTAAAAGTTTTGATTCTGTTAGGTTTGATCAGTCTTTCTTCTTTAATCTGGTAATTTTGTCTTCAATTTCTTTATGAGGCTTCGGGAGTTTCATCTAATGAGAGCCTGAAGCTCTGCAGGGAAAGTGGCTGGAGGCTAGCATGCTGGAGTCAGCTTGGGCTATTTCAAGTCGTCCTCTTTCAGGTTCTTTTTATAGAGTTGCTTTTTTCATTCTTGGGATTTTTCTTACCTCTGAGCCTTGACTTTGCTGTCCCAAAGTGAAAGCAAAGGAGTACATTTGTTCATAAGGAGCTCGGAGCTCTCTGATCACTAGTAGCTTGGGGTATCTGCCTGGGTACATATGTACCTGCTTGGGTACATATTCATCACTATCACTCTCTAAACCAGTGAAGATTTGAAAGGTCTTTTTCCTCCCCAGCTAACAACTGAGATGGACCATTAAAGGCTACAGGATTCAGGAGATGCCTCCTAGTGAGGGGACAGGGGACAGTTTGCCTTAATGAGAAGGCTGAGGTCTAGTGGAGCTGGATGAAGCAGGGTGACAGAAGCAGCTTGCCATGAACTGGGTTTTCCAGGCCCAGAGCTCCCCTCATGGATCCCCTAATTCCAAAGACTGGCCTAGATCACTGCAGAGTGAGACAGCTGAGAGGAATGACCGGGTGACCGGGGCAAAGCTGAGGTCTTCCACTCCCTCTGGATGTAGACTTAGCAAATTTCTGAGAGACGCTGCTGCTGAGTCAAACATTATGGATGGGCCCCCAATCAGTGCTGTGTTGAGATTCTGGCCCCATGTGTGACCCACTGTGTAGGTATGTGTGTGCATTCACGTGCACAAATGTGTACACTGTGCATGACAGGCAGGCTGGGAGATAAAAGGGCCCACACAGAAGCAAAAGCACTCCCAGTCGCTGCCTCAGCAACCCATGGGCAGAGAGGTGTGAGGCAGGCTCCCAGCCCGTCAGAATTTCACAAGCCGAGCATGAAGCCAATAAATAAATATCTCCAGTTGGATAATGCTCCATGCCTATTCTTGGCCACGTTCCTTTCCCCCTTTCCTCTCTGTTTTTATGAAGTAGGTGATCTTGGTAAAATAAAATAATAACAATAATCTGTTCCATTAGGGCCAAACATTAAGGGAATTATTGAACAAGTAACAGAAGAGGCAGCTGGCACCTCTATGCTAATGACCACTAGACTTTAACCCTCTTTCTCTCTGACCATAATGGAGTAGTTAAATCCCTCTTCCTCCCATCTCCCCCAAAGATCAGGCAGCCCAGCCCAAGGCGAGAAGAGCAGGTCTCAGAGAGCTAACAGCTCTGTGGGCAGCAGCTGGGGCTGAGCAAATGAAAATCAACATTAACAACTAGTTGCTGAGAGCAGACCTTATGCAAGACCCCTATGGGGATTCCAACGGCCTATGGGAGCTCCACTGACTTTAGATGAAAAAAGCTGACATGTCCAGATCTCCCCGACTTGGGAACATATTCATCACTATCACTCTCTAAACCAGTGAAGATTTGAAAGGTCTTTTTTCTCTCCAGCTAAGAACTGAGATGAACCATTAAAGGCTGCAGGATTCAGGAGATGCCTCCTAGTGAGGGGACAGGTAGAAGGCCCTTCATATAGGTGTGGGCCTCGATCATATTTCTGTCCCACACACAGAGGTCCAACTTTATCATCATGATTGCCACGAGGTCTGGTGTGGCAGGGAGGGTCTAGTCAAGTGTTCAGGAGCCCTGCCAAGGTTCTCTTTCATAGCAGAACATCCATTGGCTCCATGTCTGCACTTGGAGAGGTGATAATCCTACAGAGCTCATGCTTAGCTTTGTAAAGATTTCAGAAGCTACAAACCACTATAAAAGCAGTTCTCAGCTTCCTATAGCAATCCCATTACATATGTGTAATGCCTCCCCTGAATTCTTGCCTTATTTTGCAATTCTACGTACACACTGCCTTATTCCCACAGTATCGCTATGACGCAGAAGAAATAATAACAACTACCATGTGTGAAGTATTTACTGTGTGCCAAACATTCATTATTTAATCCTACCAATAAATATATGTAGTAGAAATTACCATTTTCATTTTTAGATGAGGAAACAGAAGATCAGAGGGGTTAAATAATTTGCCCAAGTTTACATGGTATATGAGGCCAAACAGAGACTCAATCACTGATCTTAACGACGCTGTTTTATGACCTTGTTGAATAGAAAGGGGCCCTGCACTGTAGCCTGGGCCACATTTCCCCAACTTTACATCTGCTCTACATTAAACCCCAGGGGTCTTGCTCCAACACCTAACTCTTAGGGTTATTCAATAAGGATTCCCAAATGTCTACACTCAGTACTATCTTCACTGCCTACCCCAGATGCCCCCAATCTTCTTCAGTTAAACTGATCAGTTAATGTGATCACTGGGTTGACCAAATGCATAATTTCAAGCAATAATTTAATTGTGCCAAGGGTGGCCATACTTACTGGGCTGACATTTTGACAGTGGAAGGGAAAACCTATGGAGACATCTATTCTTGGGTGGATGTTTTCTAAATGAAATCAAACACCTTCAGGGTCAACAGGTACAGATGCTCAACTATTTCCTTGAGAACAGTCTGCCACACTTGCACACAAGCTCAGGTCTCTCTACTGTCTGCAAGCCCTTGTTCTGGAGTCAGAGCCCTAAGAGGAACAGTCGACATGTTCCATAATATAACAACACATGTAGAAGACAGACTGGGGAGAAAAGGTGGGACTTTATCACTTTCAGGGAAATTAGAACCTGCATCAGTCAGATCATCCAAAAGACTACTAGCCAACAGATTTGGAAAAGGGAGGTGAAACCCTGCAAGTCATGTTTTGCATTAAGACCCAAACAATGATAATGGTTGCTCCCAGTGCAAATCATTTGTGTGGTTGTTGTTTAGTTGCTAAGTGGTGTCTGACTCTTTGCAACCCCATGGACTGTAGCTTGCCAGGCTCCTCTGTCCATGGGATGTCCCAAGCTAGAATACTGGAGTGAACTGCCCCAGCCCAGGGGTTGAATGCACGTCTCCTGCATTGGCAGATGGGTTCTTTACCACTGAGTCAGCAGGGAAGATCCGCAACTCATTTAATGCTGATCAAATACAGAAGTTAGCAAAACTCCTATTCATGGCTTTCTGCTCATAAAGCTCTTCTAACCCATAACTTATTTGACCCACAACGCTGAGAATAATAGGCATCCATGGTCTTGTAACATTCCATAGTCTTGTTACATCTTTTGTAACACTCCAGTTGCAACTCAATCTTGGCACAAAGTGATACCCATAATAGAACTGAAGAACTGTAGCAAACGAACAGGTGAGGGGATCAAAGACTAGGGGTGATGCTGACATACAAACACAACTAGTGTATCATACATTAAAATTCCTCCCAAACCCCTCACTCCTTGCCAGTAAGCTTTGTCTGACAGCAAAGAGGGGAGGGAGAGGGAAGACTGACAGTCAAAAGGGTCTCTTCTTGGGCCATACAAGTGCTGTGGCTCTTGTTTCTCCCTGTTAAAAAAATTATTATAATTCAATTTTTCTCTGGAACTAATCAAGCACAAAATCTGGAGAAGAGGCCTGGTTTGTGAAGGTAATCTCCGAGCAAGACACTGACGTTCTCATTAGGGCAGGCTTCATTAAACCACCAGTTCCAACATCAGCAGCATATTGTCTTCAGCTAATTACGTTTTTGCTGGCAAAGCCATTGTACAAGTCTCTAAATCCTTCCCATCATTAATTTAAAAAACACACAACATCGGCCCTGATCAGCCTCCTCCCTCGCTGGCATCCCACCCACCAGAGCCTCTCTGCATGCTGTCAGCTTTGTTCTTCTGGTTTCCCAGGATTTCTCTCTTGTATCAGGCTGTGGGTGGGTGGGTGGAGGGTGATGAGGCGGAGTAGGGAACCTGACACCGTAAGCTTGATTTCTTCACTAGTTGATCATGACTCGCTTTGGTCCTGTCCAGACGCCAGTGATACATACCAGGACCTTGGATGCAGGCCCAGTGCTCACCAGCAAAGACGGGCCAGAGTAAAGGGAAGCTGGAAGTTCAACCCATCTCTGTCTTACCCCACCCATGGAAAGTGACAAAAGGTGGAACTCTGCTATTGTTTTGATTTACTGATCAGCAGCTTGATCATGCAGAGTGAATCCACAGGTCAGGCTGATCTGGCCAGAGACGCTCACATGATACAAAGACAGTCAGGGTTTCCTGCTTCCAAGACAACTTAACAAGGCAGGCATCATCCATCGAGCAAATGCATAATTCTCTACCCTAAGCAGGCATGTTTTCCTGACCCCATGGAGGCCATTCCCAGCCAGGCTGCAACATCATTACGACTGAATTTGAATCATGGCATTAGACTGAATTTGAATCATGGCATTCATGAGTTTTCACTTTTCTACTTTTTTAATAGTAGTGATTTATTTATTTTTTGAAATATATATTTGACTGTTCCGGGTCTTAGTTGAGGCATGAGAACTCTTGGTTTTGTCTTGTGGGATCTAGTTCTCTGACCAGGGATCGAACCTGGGTCCCCCTGCATTGGAAGTGCAGAGTCTTAGCCACTGGACCAGTGGGGAGGCCCCAACAGTAATGATTTTTTTTTTCTCCTGTTCTTAGCATTCAGTTCAACTGTAAGGGAGGGAGGGGCAGAAAGAGAACCAGACAGGGTGACAGTATTGCCATGCTCACCTCCGAGCCTCCGTGCCCTCCCCCTTCTCTGAAGTGCCCTTTCCACCCTCTTCCACCTCAGTCCTGCACACCCTAGTAAGTCCCAGAATAAGCTCCTCTCCTTCCTGAAACCTACTTTGCTTACTCTAATCCTCAGACATGCCATTCTCTCCCAACGTTGAAAACACATAAGAGCTTTTCTTAATTAATCTCCAATCCCCAATTCTGCTGTTTCCCATAACATAGCTCTGACTAGACTTGCAGGCAGAGACTGTGGCCTAAAAACTCTATACAGCCTCAGCCTTCGCAGCGGGCCCCACCCAGAACTGACCCTCCATCAGCAGTGCAGTGCTTGATTCATTGCAGGGAGCTGATAAGGCACAAGTAGCATGACGTCTCCACCGTCAGCTCGGAATTAAGGTTTCCATCTGGAACCCTCTTTTCTCAGCTGGCTTCTTGGCCAACCCTCAGATGCTCCCTTGGCTGGAGAGCCTCCCAGGAAGGAGTCAGTTGCAGTCGGGTGTCTGCTGCCTCACTCCAGCGATATTTAAATGGGAGGTCCATGACACATCACCCAGAGGATGCTAACTGTGTTTTTAGAAAGCATGATGGCTTCTACCTACCCAGCCTCATTCTAGCTTGGATCTTTCTGTACCATTAGCAAGCCATCAGGAGATAGCAGAGGGCATGCTGAAGCTGACAGTGATGTTTTTCTAGTAAAAGTGAACTGATCTTTGCTTGGTTCTGACTGTTCATGCTGTCCTCCACAGAGCTCCGCGTGAATACAGTCTCATCACCAGAGAGGTCAAAGACATCTGTTACCACATCTTAAAACATCTATTTAATACCTAATCATAGGAAGAGCTATACCATGTGCTTTACAAAAAGAATAGTGTAAAAAAAAGTTCCTTTTCTAGAAACTAAAGTTTTAGTTTTTGTGTTTTTAATAATTATGCATGTTTTTGTTTTTAATAATATATGCATTTTTTAATATTACCGAATGGCTTAAGTGGTAAAGAATCCACCTATCAATGGAGGAGATGTGGGTTTACTCCTTGGGTTGGGAAGATCCCCTGGAGAAGGAAATGGCAACTCACTCCTGTATCCTTGCCTGGAAAATTCTATGGACAGAGGAGCCCCATGGGCTACAGTTCATTGGGCCGCAAAAGAGTCAGACACAATTTAGTGACGAAACAACGACATTTATATATATATATATATATTATATATATATATATTATATATATACATATATATAATATACATATGTTTACATTTGTACTTCTGGTTTTGCAGAGTGACCACAGGTAAGATGGAGAAGTTCTCATTCACTCTGTTCTGCAGTTGGAGAAATTAAATTTGCCTTAGCAAGAGGGCTACACACTGTCAGGACCGACACTTTGCACCAATTCTCTCTGCCACCACACCATGACAAATGTGGGCTGCACCCTGGACAGACCCCACAGGCACACCGAGGGTTTAATGTACTCCCAGCACCAGCCGTAACTCCATTTTTTTCCTCTCTCAGTCAAGAAGCTGCACCAGAATGCAAGTTGAGTGCGAATGACCTTATTACAGGTCATTTATAACGTTGACTCCACGCTAATGGAAAAGAGGGAACCAGTCACAAATTTCAGCACTTTACCTATTATTAGTATCAAATTCACTTGCCACACTTTACAATTGATGGGGTCATGGCATTGTGGCTGCAAACTGCAGAGGTGTGAACACAGCCACTGAGGACAGGAAAAAAAAAAAGTTGTTTTTTGTTTTTTTTCCCCCTAGGAGCCTGGCTTTACCCAGAAGGCTGGATCAGGGACTGTTGTATATTCAGGTTCCGGGGTGTCGGTGGGGGGAGTTCTCTTCACTGTACACCACCAGGTGATACCACCTCGGTCCTCATGATATGCCTTGTAATACTCACAGCTGAAGCTCTCACTCTGAGACTCTTTCACGGCAAGCTTGCCTCGTGTCCGTCAAAGCAAACATTTCGTATAAATACATGTAGAGAGGCTCTTGGGACCTGGCCAGTCAGCTGTGTGTGTGCCCGAGTTCCTGTTCCATGACTACGCGGAGGGAGGAAAAGAGGCGATGGTTTAGAGGCGGGAAAGGAGCCCCAACAACCAGAGAGGAGCCCCGAGAACATCCCCCAAAGGCCCCGCAGCACAGAGGGAGGGGCGCCGGCTGAGCGCCTGGGCCAAGTCCCAGCAGTGCCACGTCCCGGGCATGTGGCCCTTTGGCCTCTGAGCCCAGCTTGCTCCGCCTTCCTCATGGGGCTGTCTCTTCATTCCCAGAGTCCCTTTCGGCCAGGCCCACGGCTGGGATACAGTCGCGAGGCCATCACATTCTGGGGAGACAGCCTCCTGCAGGGATGGGGACCAGGGCAGAAATATGCACCAGGGATTGCCCAGGCGGGCACCCATCCTGGAGGGAAGGGCGCTCAGGAGCGCCTCCTAGGGGAAGTCACGGGCAAATTTTAAAAAGAGGCATTAGAAGTGACCCGGTTTGGAGGCGACGAAAGACATTTTACATCAAAAGTACAGTGAAATCGTGTGCTAAGTCACTTCCGTTGTGTTGGATTTTGTGACGCCATAGACTGTAGTCCGCCAGACTCCTCCGTCCACGGGATTCTCCAGGCAAGAATACTGGAGTATATTGCCACGCCCTCCTCCAGGGGATCTTCCCGACCAGGGATTGAACCTATGTCTCATGTCTCCTGCATTGGCAGGTGGGTTTTTTACCACTAGTGCCACCTGGGAATAAATGTATTAAATAGCAAGAGAGGTCCAGGAAAGATGAGTGAGCTGGTCAGTGTGGCTAGAAGAGAGTGGACACAGCGAGGAGCGGTGGGAGAGGAGGGTCAGGTCATGAGAGTTGAGCATCTCAGAATTTACCCCCAGAGTGGAGGAACAATCCCATGCATTTCGCTGATGGACAAAGCTGGATTTCACTAGGAACAGCCCGGTGAGAGTGAGAGGGGGGTTTTGAGGGGATGAAGTCAGAATGCAGCGTGAATAGGTAGGAAATTCCTGCAACAGTCGGGTGAGAGCTGATGGGGGACCTGTATCAGCAGTGGTGGTGGGGAGGCAAAGAAGAGAGGGATTCTAGAAATTTTTGGAAAGTCAAATGAGCAGAGCTTGGTGCTAGACTGAATGAGGAGGGAGAGGGAGGAAAGGGGATGATGCTGGTGGTCCTCACCCAAGAGAGGCAGAGAACACAAGAGGTGGGGAGGGTGGTGGGGAAGGCAGATGCTATTCATGAATTCACCCAATTTATGCAGTTTGGAAAGCATGTGAGATACTCGCTACAGATAGATCCGTAGGTCAGAAGCTTGAGGGAGAGAAGCCAGGGCTGGAGATAGAGATAGATGGAAGGACCAAGGGGAAAACACACGATACAAACAAATAATATTCATTCCACAAACACCAACTGGGGATGTATCTTGTGTGAAGCATTGTGCTGGTAGCTGTAAGAAATACAAAGATGAATCAGACTCAGACCAGATCCTGCCATTTAGGAGCCTAGTAGAGAAGAGAAGAGTCATCAAAATTCTAACACACTGGAAAGAGATAGATACCAGCCATGAGAGGCGCTCAGAAATTTTTCCTGGTGGGCCAACCATAGGAATGAAGAAGAAGGCGCAGTCTCTGGGTGAGAGATTAGGGGAGGTGGCCAGGGGGTGATGTTTGAAGGAGGATGTCAGAAGCTAGTGAGAGAAACCCCACCCATGACAAGGTCTGAGTTCAAGGAGCTGGCACGCAAAGGCGTTCCCGACCTCCGGGGGTTTCTCAGGACCGCCCCACCATCACTCCCAGGCCTTCATCCTTTCATCTTCTGATGCTTGGCGTTCTTCTATGTTCCCTAAAAACTAGTCTGACTCTTACCTAAAATCCCTCCTTGAAACCTTTGCATGGCAGCAACACAGTCCCTGGGGGCACCTGGGTCCCAATAAACAGGCCTATCTATCCCATAAGCAAAAGTAGATAGAGTCCATTACAAGACTGAGAAGATTCCTTAGGGTGTGATCAGGAGGGAATTCATGAGACCTCTGACCCTTAGGATTACATACCAGAGCTAAGTCTGCCAGGGGCTGAGCTTCCCACTATGAGGTTTGTAGATGGCTTTTCACAGTTGACTAGTTGCTGCCATTAAATTGTTTAAAAGTTATGTGTAGGTATTGACTGTTCTAGAAAGTTATTTATGATGTAACCTATGATTATGTACCTGGTACAATCTTATCATTCCCCCCTCCTTAAACCTCTTTAAAGGATTATTGGTTTCAGGGTATATAAGCACTGATGTGAAAGAATAAAGTAGTCTTGATTCTGCACTCAACCAAGACTCGACTCGCTATCTTTTCTTCGCCAACACCGCTCATCCGAAGGGAACCCCTGGACTCTGAGGGGCTGGACCCCGGAAGGAGGACATAAAAGACAGGTACTATTTGCATACATACACATGGAAGGAAATGAGGGGGGTGCAAGGGGACAATGGCAAGGCCGGAGCAGGTACACTGAACTGGATAGTGCAGAAAGGGGGATCCTGGGCCGGAGAATGAACAGGAAGATAGTTACATGGCCCACTTCCCACTCCAACTTTTTATATTAGATAAAACTAGGTAAAAATGCACATCAAATCCAAGCTTGAGCAAAGAGGTGAAGGAACTCACAAACAGCCTGTAGGAGAAGGAAGAGGAAAGAGGAAGACAGCTGAATGTCCAGTGCCCCAGAGAGGACTTCCTGGTGGAAACCCAGCATCACCTTGTCCCAGTCCCCACGCCAAGAACCAGGGGACCCACTAGGACGGGGGGACTGGCAGGTGCCCTGAACGTCCCTGCACTGTCAGTCGGCAAAGCAAAGTCCACTATCCTGTCAGGACTTTTCCTTCCAAAGCAGATTTTTCTCCCTAACTGCTGTCCCGAGAACAGAGCTCACAAGTCACCTGAGGTCGTCAGGTGAGAAGGAGACACAAAACCACTGGCTCAGCAGTGCTCGCCAGGAATCCCTCTGCCTCCGAAGTCATTTTAGGTAGGAGGATAAAGATCCCCTTCGTAGAACACCCCAAGTCCTCTAGAGGTGATTCCTCATGCTCTGTGGGACACTTCCCCTTACCAAATCCCTCAAGCTGGACGCTGGGGGCCCTTCCCATGACGTGATCCCTCACAAGGTCCGAGGACCACTCCATCCTGGAGCACTTTCTGCCAGCCAAGATGGGGCACATCTAGGGAGACCCCCTGGGGACTGTGGGAAGCAGAGGGGTAATGCACAGGGGCCCCGGGCCAGCAGTTCAGCAAGACTCCAGGGTGACTGCAGAGTAGCCCCGGGGGCCACAGAAAAGGGGTCACAGTCACCAAACTCCTTTCAATGGATCAGCACCGTGGGAAGTGAGAGCTCCCTCCCAGGGCAGAAGTGCATCCATCAACGCAACCTATAGGCACAGAAGCCCACCTCTGACCCCATAGATCCTCATCTCACACTCATAAATGGAGAAAAGAAGAGTAGAGTTGCTTCAGGGCATGGAAAAAAGTTTCTTTATCTATTACTCTGAAGTCTATTTTAACCAGGGATTGCTACTGTCCCATACATCCTTCACTCTCATATTCCTAGAATGTATGAGCTGGAGACAATTTGAAGTTCATCTAGGCTGGGCTTCCCAAGGCACAGTACCTGCAGCCCATCTAGTGTTGCTGGTTGATGGCATGCCAATGGCTGGTAAAAATGTAAAACATTTTTATTTCATAAAAGGTTTTTTTTTTCCTAGCCTATTTTGAAATAATGAACTATTACTTCAGACCCATGGTTTTGTTGGCAGTTTCATCTAAGATAAAGCTAAAATAAGTTCAAACTGGAAAAGACAGTCGATTTAAATAAAAATATTCTGAAAACACTAACACAGATTGTATAAAAATTTGGCAAAAAAACAAAAAACAAAAAAAAAACCCTGAATGCCTAAAGTTTTGAAAACATTCACTTACAGATAAGAAAATTGAGGTTCAGGATGGTGAAGGAGCTTGCTTGAGGTTTCACAAACTTTCAAAAGGACTAGAATGGACACCTCCTGACTTCTTATTCAGTGGTCTTATCCAGCATGAGGCTGCTGGTATACTTGGCCTTTTTTTTTTAAGAGCTTTAGATATGGACTATTTTTAAAGTCTCTTCTCCAGTAGCATATTGGGCACCTACCAACCTGGGGAGTTAATCTTTCAGTGTCATATCTTTTTGCCTTCTCATACTGTTCATGGGGTCCTCAAGGCAAGAATACTGGAACAGTTTGCCATTCCCTTCTCCAGTGGACCACGTCTTTTTCAGAACTCTCCATCATGACCTGTCCATCTTAGGTGACCCTACATGACATGGCTATAGTTTTATTGAGTTAGACTAGGCAGTGGTCCATGTGATCAATTTGATTAGTTTTCTGTGATTATGGTTTTCATTCTGTCTGCCCTCTGATGGATAAAGATAAGAGGCTTATGGAAGCTCCCTGATGGGAGAGACTGACTGTGAGAGAAACTGGGTCTTGTTTTGATGGACAGGGCCATGTTCAGTCAGTTCAGTTCAGTCAGTTTAGTTGCTCAGCCGTGTCTGACTCTTTGCAACCCCATGGATTGCAGGACGCCAGGCTTCCCTGTCCATCACCAACTCCTGGAGCTTACTCAAACTCATATCCATCGAGTTGGTGATGCCATCCAACCATCTCATCCTTTGTCATCCCCTTCTTCTCCTGCCTTCAATCTTTCCCTGCATCAGGGTCTTTTCCAAGGAGTCAGTTCTTCCCATCCAGTGGTCAAAGTATTATCTTTAATCCAATATTCTGTTGATGGGCAGGGCTGTGTTCACTCCCTGTTGTTTGACCTGAGACCAAGTTATGGTAGGGGTAATGAAGATAATGGCGACCTCCTTCAAAAGATCTTGTGCACACACTGTTATATTCAGTACCCCTGACCCTGTGGCAGGCCACTGTTGACCTCAGGCCAGAGACTCCTGGACATTCACAGGCAAGACTGGGTCAGTCTCTTGTGGGGTCACTGCTCCTTTCTCTTGGATCCTGGTGTGCACAAAGTTTTGTCTGTGCCCTCCAAGAGTCTGTTTCCCCAGTCCTGTGAAAGTTCTGTAATCAAATCCCACTGGCCTCAAAAGTCAAATTCCCTGGGGGTTCTCAGTCCATTTGTCAGATCCCCAGATAGGGAAATCTGCTGTAGGTCCTAGAACTTTCTTAACAGTGCGAGAATTTATTTGTATAATTGTTCTGCAGTTTGTAGATTGTCTGCTCGGTGGCTTTATGGTAGGGTTAATGGCAACCTCTCCAAAAGGGCTTATGGAATCAAGATTGCCAGGAGAAATATCAATAACCTCAGATACACAGGTGACACCACCTTTATGGCAGAAAGTGAAGAAGAACCAAAGGGCTTCTTGATGAAAGTGAAAGAGGAGAGTGAAAAAGCTGGCTTAAAACTCAACATTCAAAAAACAAAGATCATGGCATCTGGTCCCATCACTTCATGGCAAATAGATGGGAAAACAATGCAAACAATGACAGACTTTATTTTCTTGGGCTCCAAAATTACTGCAGATGGTGACTGCAGCCATGAAATTAAAAGACTCTTGCTCCTTGGAAGAAAAGCTATGACCAACCTAGATAGCATATTAAAAAGCAAAGATATTACTTTGCCAAGAAAGGTACATCTAGTCAAAGCTATGGTTTTTCCAGTAGTCGTGTATGGATGTGAGAACTGGACTATAAAGAAAGCTGAGCGTCAAAGAATTGATGTTTTTGAACTGTGGTGTTGGAGAAGACTCTTGAGAGGCCCTTGGACTGCAAAGAGATCCAACCAGTCCATCCTAAAGGAAATCAGTCCTGAATATTCATTGGAAGGACTGATGCTGAAACTGAAACTCCAATACTTTGGCCACCTGATGCAAAGAACTGACTCATTGGAAAAGATCCTGATGCTAGGAAAGATTGAAGGCAGGAGGAGAAGGGGACGACAGAGGATGAGATGGTTGGATGGCATAACTGACTCAATAGAAATGAGTTTGAGCAAGCTCCAGGAGTTAGTGATGGACAGGGAAGCCTGGCATGCTTCAGTCCTTGGGGTCGCAAAAAGTTGAACACAACTGAGCAACTGAATTGAACTGATTTTTAAAGTCTCTACTGAATTTGTTATGACATATTACTTCTGCTTTGTGTCTTGCCTCTTTGGCCATGAGGCATGTGGGATCCCAGCTCCCTGAACAGGGATGAAACCCACACTCTCTGCATTAGAAGGTGAAGTCTCAACCACTGGACCCCCAGAGAAGACCCTTGACCAAATCCCCAGTCCACTTTTATGGAGTGCAGCTGGGCTCATGGCCTGTACCACTCTGCCATGGGAGCTCTGAACAGGGCCCCAGCTGGGACATGTGGGAACACCCCCATCCAAACTCCAGGTGGAGTCCAGGAAGGTGACCATGCCCTGGAGAGGCTGGAGGCTTTAGATGTTGGGGTTGCCTACTCTGATCAGCAAAGCACTGAGGTGAGTGGGGCCAGAGACTGACACAACCAGTCTAAAGCCTAAGGATGGTGACCTGGATGCATGCACTCCATGAAATTTGGGGAATAAATAGAGAATCATGGAGAAGGAAATGGCAACCCACACCAGTATTCTTGCCTGAGAAATCCCACAGACAGAGGAGCCTGGCAGGCAACAGTCCACAGGGTTGCAAAGAGTTGGAAATGACTTAGAGACCAAACAACTACAACAATGTACTTTTTAAATTCTTATATGTAATTTGGCAACAAAATAGACTAACAATTGTACAAAAAAAGAGAGGGAGAGAGAGAATAAAAGAGAGATGCTTTAACATCACTGCTGGGACGCAGGGTGCTTCTGAGTTTGTTTTGTGTGGCAACTGACCTCACTCTGTATGTAATACCGTGTTCAAAGCCCATAAAGGTCAAAATATGACATACTCACTCATAAATCCAAAACACTTATGCATCTTAATCCCAAAGCCTTCTGCCTTCTTCCTCAGACAAAAAGGAGGGAGGAAACAAAAGATTGAATCCTTCAACAAACGTTGGTGTCAGAGCTCCCGTAGGGATCCCACACACCCCTGTCTCCTTCACGGTGTCGGAGCAGCAGAAGTCATCTTAAGTTCACCCTAAGCCAACTCTGGGATTGGAAGCCAGAGCCCAGGAGGTCCCAGATACTGTTCTGTGAAGCCCTGGCTGCTTTCAGCCACAGTCCAATATATCAATAAACAGAACAGCTGATTCATCCCAAGTTAGAAGGCTCTTTGACTCATCTTTATCACTATTCGTGGACGTCAGCAGCGCAGCAGCAAGAGGTGTCAGGAGAATCATAAATAGCAGGGCAGCATTAAAAGGCTCCTGACCTCCCTGGATATACCATGGGGACCCTGAAGCAATATTGGGAAGGGCTACTGACATCAGCCTCTCATGTAGGCAAGACTTTTAATAAACTTCAGCAGATACTTGAAAGACTCACAACTGATTTTATGAAGTGAGGTCTTTAAATGCTTTGTCCATCCTCAGACTTCTCAGCAAGGCAGAGAACCTCCACCGACTTATAAATCCTTCCGTATTGCCAACTTGATTGTGACATGTCTGAGAGCACAATTCTACTTCTATGTCTGAATATAGATTTCTATGAGGTATTTTGCTTCAAGGTATACTCTAACGTGTCTAGGGCTCTCATACAACTCTACTACATATGGCAAAGTTGAAACCAAGCAGGAGACACAGGGAAGAGAAGATAGCATGCTTGCTAATCGGTGTCCTGTTTATATTTCTTCTGTCAAGTTTTAAGCACATTTTTGTTTTCATCAGTGTTTGTCTTCACGAAACCCATCAATACCACTCAGGAAAGGCTAATGTGAGTGCATTTCACCTTAATTTGTAAACACCACATGCCTGTATTATAGCAAAAGCAATCTTTATCAATGCCTTCCTTAAATGACAATTATAATCAATCTATGGGAATCTAACAAAAACTAGCAAACCATTATCTTCCACTCTGAGAATAGGACCCTATCACTTCTACCAAGTTGTTAGAATCTAGTCTGTTTGGGATCTGCAGACAAAATGAGGAGAATGTACCAGATCAGGGTCACTAGACTGTGGTCTCTAGGCCAAATGTGGTCCACTGCCTGTTTTTATAAATAAAGCTTTATTGGAACACAGCCACACACACTATTCATACAGTGTGTATGGCCGCTTTGGCACTATGAAGGCAAGAGTTGGATAGCTGCAACAAAGCTTAAATGGCCTTCAAAGCTGAACATGTTTGCCATTTGGCCCTTTACAGATGCTTGGCCTAATTTCCTGCCACTAGCCATGCTAGGGGTCTCTCTGTGGGCATAGCTGGCTCTATCTACTACACATGAATCTAGTCTTCTCCAACCAAGGCCCATGGGTGTGAGTTTGTGGTCATAAATATGGGGAAACTTCAGGTCTGTGAGAGACTCCCAAAGCTCTAGAAAGGGGCAGACGGTGAGGGAAGACAGCAAGATCTGGAGGAAAGATAACAGCATTAGGAATAAGAATCAGAGTTTTTCCACCAGTGCTGACCTGAATATCCCCCAGCATTACGTATATGCCTTCTTTTTGCTGTTGAGAATGTAATAACAATCTTCGTACCTGTGGATACCTGGGCAGAAAAGGAATTCCCATAATGACATCATTTGGTTTGATGAAAAAAATAAATGAGTGAAGTTCTTCCAGGGAAGTTTGGAGCTGAGATTATCATGCTAAACTACAGCATAGCTGCTAGGAAACCCTGTAAACAACAAAACTGAAGTTGACTTAACAATGCCCTGGATGAACATGACCATGTCCCAGCTTTGTCACGGCACCTCCTGTGGCCCTGATGGCCCTAATTGCCTCAGTCTCCCCCCGAGCCAAACTCCTCGAGGTCTCGTCTATGAGGTTGCTATGGTCCCACCTGCTTTCCTGGCTCCCCAAGGCAGAGGGCCCCTGGGTAATACACTGCACACAGAAATTGTTACAGCCAGCTTGCATAGCATCGCAAGAGTTTACCTAGGCGATATTTACTAGGCATCTCCCAGGGGCCAGGCATGTAGGAAGTGCTTAATAAGAATCATCTCATTTAGTCATCATACCAGCCCTAAGAGGTAGAATCTATTATTATTCCCATTCTATAGATAAGAAAAGTGAGTATAGAGAGATTGAGGAATTTTTGCCAAGGTCACTGGAAAATCTAGTCAGTGGAGCAATGAGGATTTAATTTTTTGGTCTTTCTGATAGCAAAACCATTGCTATAAACTACTAGAGCTAGACCATAGAACTACACGGTACTACACCACAGGACTTACAGTCTTCTCTGGCTTCTTGGCTTCTCAATGACTTTTGCTCAGATCCAACCTCAGGTTTCTATAATGCTTGGTCTTGTTGCCCAATCTAGTTCTTCACTCTTTGAAGTGGCTCAGAGATGCCACCATAACAATATCTTGCCCAGTTCTCTATGTGTCCTCCTAACCTCCATTAAGTAAAAGTTTTTTGCCATGCTACCCAAAAGAAGCACGTTCATTCTGCTGTGCACAGTCTGCAAAACTGGAGAAGCCAGCAATCCTCATGATACCAAGCTACAGTCTTAATGGCACAGTCAAGTCTGAAGTCAGATATACTTGTCTTGAAACCTGGTTCTACCTGCACGACCTTGGGTCTGTAATTTACTTTCTGTCTCAGTGTTCATACCCAAAAAATGGGAGAATTAATATCTATTTCACAAAGCTGCTACGGAAATTGCTACTGTTCCTGAAGATAATCCCATACATTGTCTGGAACAGAATGAGTGAAGGGACAGCTTCATTACTATGAGTATTACCAACTCTTAACATTGAGTTAAACCCCACAGAGATCATGACGCTTGCTTTCAAAAAGATTTTCAGGGATTTTTGAAACTAAGTATTTAAAAGTAAATTGTTGGCATCTATATCAAAACTACGCTAAACCGCTGAACAGAATATTACATCAAGTTGTTAACAGATATTAGTATCCTTAAAAGATATTAATATCCTTGTGAAAATTCAGCCTCTTAGCTATTTTCCTTGCTGTCTGGAGAAATGAGGGTAACTGAAGGCCTCTCTGAGCCTCAGGAAAGAGAAGAACAGAATTACAAAGAAGGTGTAAAGAATGGAATGGAATGGGAAACCACTTGGCACACAATTCTGCCAAAGATCATCATCAAATGTTAAGTGTTAATGATATGATTGAATGTTCCTTGAAAGTAGAATCTTGCCTTATGAATTTTCTCTCTCCTTAATAATTAAAAAAAAAAGTACCTGAAGCCTGACATGAAAGGGTCAATAACTAAATGAATGAATAAGTTGATGATTTTTTTTTTAAATCAATGAGTCAATAATGCTTTTAAAGTGTTTTTTGGTGTTTTTTTTTTTCTTTTTTTTTTTTAGTTTCTAGAAATTAACTGCAAAAGTGTGAGAACATATATATGAAGAAGCCTAAGTTTACTGTTACTTGACTTTCACAGTTTTAGAGTTGGAAGTCCCCAACTTCCCTCGTTCCTTCTCTGCCAATAAACCTGCTGCCAGCTGTGAGGGAGAGTGGCTGAAGCCAAGGTTAGCATGTGGGGTCAGCAGAGCTGAACAGACTCTGAGCTTTCAGGCTTAGCTGCCTGGTAGAGCCACAGAAAGACAGGCCTGTAGCCCACCTCAGTTGTGGGTCCTAGTGCTCACAGAGCTATTGGCTTTAGAATAAAAATGGGGACACATGTCAAATGAGTCTCAGCAGACAAAATGACAAAACAACAAAATCCAGTAAAAGGGCATGTAATAAACACATCTTCAGTATTCACCATGGGCCAGGATATGAACTGGGTGCTTCTTAAGAGTATATCATGATTGTGCATAGTCCCTCATTGTGTCTGACTCTTTACAACCCCATGGACTACAGCCTGCCAAGTTCCTCTGTCCGTGGGATTTCCCAGGGAAGCATACTGGAGTGGGTTGCCATTTCCTCCTCCAGGGGATCTTCCTGACCCAGGGATCAAACCCGCAACTTCTGCATTGGCAGGCAGATTCTTTACCAGTCGAGCCCCCTCTTAAGAGTATATAGACTCTGACAACTGCCTCAGTTCAAATCTTAGCTCTGCAACCTTAGCATTGTTTCACTTTAGGCAGGTTACTTAGCTTGTCTATTCCTCAATCCCTTCATCTGTAAAATGAGATGATAAACTCTACCTCAGGATGTTGTGACATGAATAACAAATAAATGAATGCATTTTGAAAGTATATAGTAAGTGCAAAATAAGATCGTGATGATGGTGATGGTGGTGAAATCTTTCAATCCTTCTAACATCTTTACAACTTAGACTGTACTGCCTACTATATTAAACAAGTGCATCAGAGACTCATGGCTTCTCAGCCTCCGATAAAGGAAATGGTTCCAAGCTGTATCTGGAGCAGAAGTCCACCATTTTCTGTGTCACCTAAGCCAACCTCTTCATAATAACAGCCAACAGAAGGAGGTTTGTTAAGGTTGCATCCACCTATGGGTTATTTGACAGGAAAGTCTCTGAAGATACAGGAACTACGGTAACTAGCGAGGTGCATCCACTTGTTTCCCTGAGTTAGAATAAGAGTGGTGGAAAGTGGGGAAGCTGGCAGCCCAGGAATAAAACAAGAAATCATAAAGCTGAGGGGAGTCAGGCGAGGTCTAAAGTGAGGTGACCTAATGAGTAAATGTAGAGTATGAACATTTAAAAAAGGCATCAAAATGCGGACATTTACAGTGTAGACTGTACAGAGTTTCCCATTCATGGCCACAGGAGCGACAGAAACAGGTGCAAAAAGCCAAAACACAAAGTGCTGAGTCATCACAAGATGACTTGGATCCTGCCCAACCCACCAGTCCCAGGTTTCACGAAATTTTTCTTTTAAGATTTTTTTTTTTAAATATCAGAAGATTCCTGTCTCCCTTACCTCCCTATGAATTTCTACAATAAAACTTCATTACAGAGATGATCTGAGTAGATCTCCATTCTTTAAAGCTAAAAAGTTTAATCAATACATTCATGTCACAGATGAGGTCATGAAGCTTCCCCAAAGGATAGCAGGTTACATAAAATGGTAAAGCCAGAATCTGAAGACCACCTTCCAACTAAATGTAGGGTTTCTTTCCACTATACCCCAGTTCCCACTCTACAGGAATGGGGGAGGGTAGCCAGCAATATGGATAGCTGATCAACTGCAATGGCTAACAGATTCACAAGTTCCTGCATCTACTGCATCTTGGCAAGAGATGCTCAGCCAGACCATGGTGCCAGGTGGGGGAGGTTTGCAAGGCAACTCTCCCGCAGCTCTTGGAATAGCCCTCAAAAGGACCTGGGAAGCTCCAGGCTCTTGAACATCAGACTGTGAGACAAACAAAAAGCAAAGTGTTTGTGTTATTTAGGGGTCTTTCTATTTTAGGAACTGCCCACCATTTTCCTAATGGGAGGCCAAGAACACAAAGATGGGTTTGGCAGGGGGACAGTGTGGCCAATAGGTCAGTCTAGCCCCATCACGGATGGCTTGAGTCCCTAGATGAGCTCCTTGGACTGAATCAGGACCTGTCTTTTTGTACCTTCCAATTTATTACTCGAGTTCTGTTCTTTGTCTTAACTCCTCTATCTGGTTCTTAAAGATCAGAAGTACCAGCCCTGATAAATTAGGGTCTGCGATCTTCAACTGAACAAATAATATCAATTGACAAGAAAGATGCAAAAGTGACTCTGATGAATGAGGTTGCTAACAAATTTTTGGTAACAGTTTTGTTGACCATTAAAGGTGCTGAAAGAAAAAGCATCTTGCCCTGTTTTCCTTGCCCACATACACTTAATAAGTGCCTGACAGTCTTGGTGGCACATAACGATGACCATGCTTACAGCTGCTCTTCTCTGCCCTAGAAATGGTTGAGCTTGAGGAAGGAAATGAAGAGAGCTTCAAGCAAAGCAATATGTGACTCTAGACAGCTGAAGTGAACTTGAGTAAGGATGCTCAGGTAGGAGCAAGAACGTGTTTTCTGGCACAAGTGGTCTGCAGTCCTGAAAACACAACCCTAGGGCTCCCCATATGTGTGTTCTCTGGGCTTTGTGCTAACTCAGCCTCAAGTGTGACTTCCCCAGAATGGAGCTTCCTGAACCTTATTTTCTAAATTATTCCTCCCAGAGGAAAACCATGTGTCTTGGGCTCACCTGGGGCTCCCAGAAACAAGAAGCCTGAGGACCCCCAATGAGCCAGCAGTTGAAGGCCATAGGAACTGGCTGACACTGGCCAGTGGGCTCCACACAGGGGCTAGTGGTTCTGAGCAGCACCCAGGCTTGATTGATGGGTTCTTCTCACAAAACCCTCAGGAGGAATTGACAAATGCTCAAAGATTTTTTTTCCTTTCAGTTGTGAACTGTGCCTAAGAAGGGTGAACTACAAAAGATACCATCTAATGGTGGGAATTATCATATATATGCATGTATACATATAAACACAAACACACATATATCAAACTGAAGAATTTTTGAAAGGCTACTTGCTGTGAAAAATACACTTAACCAACCCATACGCATATAGGAAGTCTATTAACACTGTCATCTTTAATTACAAACATGAAATATGTAGATAATACATTAAAATTACATTATGCACTATTAAATTATTTTGCATACTTTAAGAAGAAAAATGTAGATCACACATAGCAAAAGTACAACAGAAAATTTAAATTCACAGAGTCTGACTATCTAATGTAAATTCATATTAAAACCTGGTCTTCAATGGAGTAAATGATTTGCTAATAACTGAAAAATTCCTTGACTTTGGTTTAAGCTCACATATCAGTTTACCTTTGATGATTTTGTTTTCACTTGTTCAAGAGCTTGCAAAATAGTATCCTTGTGTGCTTTTGTAGTTTTAAGTGTCAATTATCTGGCTAAATTCGAAATAAATCTCTTCAGCCAAGTTTGAATCATGCAAGAGGTTAAAATACATTGTGTGACCCTCCAAGCAATAATATAAGATTTCTGGAGGGAAATCCAATTGTTCTATGTAAGGAAGAAATAGTACCTCCTTGGAAAAAATAATTCAAAAATTTTAGGATGTGATTGAAAAGTAAGAAAAGCAAAAGGTTTTTCAAAGTTTTAAATTGCCAAGTTCTCAGCTGAGGTATTGGTTTTCTGTAAGCTCAAGATTTTGCTGATGGTATACTTATAGTGGGCACAGTTTAAGAAGGAAGTTACCAATTCCCATCCATACAGTGTCAAAAGGATACAAAAAAGGGTCTTTCTTGGCATCTCATTCTCTCATTACTTACATGTTGTGTGTAAAACAAAATACAGCCAACAGTGAATGCAAAATATAAAAATAAACAGTGGTCCCTGCACTGGGGCAATATGGATGAGAAAAGTGTAAATACAAAATGAAAGAAATGTAAACTTTAAGGTGTTCACAAAACCATTAATTCCCTCTGCACATATCGGAAATATTTAGGATTATCAGCTAAGCTTTTATATGTACATTTTCTTAACAAGAGAGAAAAGGTTGGGTATATTCATGTTTTGATAATAACCTTAACTTTTCTCTTTTTTGAATTATGCTATTTGGATCCAACTGAAAACCTCATCAATATTGATCGTTACAGTTAATGAAAAATAGCCCTGCTATTGTTATTTCATAACTAACGGGGTTTGGGTAATAAGATTTCATTTAAGTGCATTTCGCTACCCAACACTGTTACTAGTCCAAGGACTTTGCTACCTTCTATCGTGTATACTGCTATCATGCAAGGAGCCTCAAATGGCTGCCTACTTATTTCCAAAGGATACCGCATAGAGAGTATCAGATAAAGTCTACCAGTTCCTGAGTCTCTTAAGAAGAAACCTTCAGAGACTCTGGGAACGACATCTTCAAACAGGATACCCTCAGGCTTGATTTCTAAGCTGAGGGCAGATACACAGTTTCCGACTTTGAAACTGTTTCTAGAATAGAATGTAAAGGATAGGAGAGGCAGAGTCTGAGGGTGGATGGAATAGGGCTGGAGGAAGGTGGGAGGGGAAGAGGGGCTGCGGGAGGGTCCACTGACCACATCGTCTCTGCACGGATGGGAGGCAGTACTTACATCTTCGGTTTGCCTGGGGAGCCCTGGGCTCCTGCAGAAGTCATAGGCTTTCCTGAATTTTCCATGGAGGTGTGGGTCCATCCACATCCGAGGGCAAGTCGGAGATACATGCAAGACTTGCCCACCCTCATGCTTTGCCCAAGCCCTTCTAACCTCTGCCCACTCCAGTTTAGTCGAAAATAACATGGCATAAACTAAAGCCAAGCTGAAGGAGTAATCGCTCTCATTTTATTTGGAAAACTGAACATCACTGTTGGTCTGTCATGGGTAACCAGTAGCATATGAAGGAAAGAGCTCCGAGTCCCAGGTTTAAGGTTGATTTTTGTTCTCTTTCCAATTCCTTGTCCACTGGCCATTAATTTCTGTCCAGGAAAACTCAACAAAAAGTATTAGCAATACAGGACTTTTCCTAAGGGTTATTACATTTTAAGGACACCATCTATTTCCTCAAATTATTTGGCATCCTTGATCAGCCCCCCATCCCCATAAATATGTGCACACATACGCATCTACGCACTCACACTTCTCTAGAGAACCTATCGGAGCATCTCATTCTGCAGATGGAAGGCAGGGTCCTTGCTGTGGTGAAGATAGGATGTGGCAGCCAGGGCAAGCTTCAGTCTGTCTTCCCTCAGAAGCTCACAGCACTCCCCCGACCCCCATGAAACACACCTTCTGACACCTCATCCGTCCTAAGCTCATACTTTGGGTCTTTCTTTCAGACACAACCACATCCGACATGAATTCCTGGGAATCTCTTTACAGTTCTCTTCACCCTAAACATTTTTGTGGTGTTCTTTGAAATGGTCTTGGACCAAAAGAAACCAAACAAAAATTATCCAAGACAAAGACCACTTCCCACATTGATGGGAGGATGTGGATGGCTGGTGGGAAGTCCACCGTTGAGCTCTTCTTTTCAATCAGACCATATGATAAATACAAAAACAATGTGGCTCCTACCTCTGTCCCCCTAGTCAATGCCTGGGATGATACTGATGATCGGCCCGTTCTCACCACAATCTGGAAACTACAAGCTACACTGAAGAAAACAAGCTTCCTTGAGAGAGGAAACCCTGGTCTTTAATGAAGGAGGTACAGACCCTTATGTTGTAAACCTCAATTAGCACAGTAAGCTCATTTACCCACTCATTTTCTGGCATATCTGAAGTTGATCATTTGCTATTGAAAGACTCTTTTCTCAACCACATAGTTTCAACAAACGAGAGCAGTTTATACATATACAGGTAATCTATCAAATAAGTCATTCTTGGAGACACTGGCTGAGGAAGAAACAGAAGACTTGCATTCTGAGATTTTATGGGGATATCTTCCATGCCAAACAGTTAGATAATGGAAATTCTAATATAACTAAAATGTGCTCAGTTTTCCCCAATCTAATATACAAAACTAAATAACACATAGTGATGGCATAAGAGTAATAGATTAATTACAGTTTAGACCAAGACCTCATTTGGTTTGAAAGAGCCCATCCTCTCCCATACACAGATAATCAGTCAAGTCTCAGCTTGCTTTCAGGCTACCCTTGGAGCAGGTGATGTATTGATTTTACTAATAAAATTATTGAGTGAGTCAGGCATTTTTCGTTTCTACTGGGAAACATATTTATTTATTCCACAAATAATTATTTAGTATTAACTATGTGAATGCACTAGTCCAGGTGTTGAAGATAAACCAATGAACAAAACAATATCAAACAAAACCCATGCCTGACACTGTAGCACTTACTGTCTGTCTAGTGAGATTTTAAAACATAACTTTCTAGAATGTTAGAGAAAATTCTCTAATTTTCAGAAAGGATGCTGATGGGATGTTTCTGAGCTGGACTAGGGGGAGAGGCAAGGCTCCATTTATTGGCATGTCCTTTACTGTAAGAGGAGAGAAAGCCAGGACTAAATTTCTCCCAGCTGGGAGAAGACGCTTTGCTCAGTAACAGCAAGCAGATTGGGCAATCCAGTCACTCAGCAAACATTCATGGAGAAACTATTATTAGATATTCTGATCTAACTGAATAATCCCTTTCTAAGACAATCCAATGCCCCCATCTGAGGTTGTCTCTGATTTGTAAAAGTTACTCCCTATCTAGGCATGTTCCTAGAGAACCGTCAGGGAGTGGTGCTGTGGAAATAACTGCAATTTTTACTTACACCACAGGTGGAGACATTTCCCATAAATGAGAAATCAACTTATGAACAAGATCAATGATGAGATTGTGGAGATGGGTCCGCCAGGGCTGTGGTACCCAGGTTCCTAAGGCCAAGGCAGTAGAACCTGAGAGGCTATGGTTGCACTGCTCTTACCATGACTGAGATGTGCAGGATTCTCAGCTCCTCTTCTGCTGACTCATGCTGGGGTTCTTCAGTTGGGTCTTGCCCAGGGAGGCTTGGGGCCCCATCTTGGTGGTGGATGTGAAAAAGCAAAGTGCCATTCTCCAGCCACTGCTGCCTCCAGCGCACCAGAGGGATGTCCTCCGTGTTCCCTGAGATCTCTAGAGCACAGACACCAAAGGCACAGGTCAGAATTCCAAGTGGACCAGTCCAATTCTACGGTTTTATCTTCTTTTAAGACACTGCCTCTGATTAGCCAGTGTCTGCTGAAGACAACAAAGGGTTTGTAACTACAGTTGAGGCAGGCTTACTGCTGCTCCAAATCTTAAGGAGGGGAAGAAGCCCTGAGAAGAACAGAATTAATCCCCCATCAATCTTTGCACCATAAACTAATGGCCCAGGCTCCTGCCCATTGAGAAAAATACAAAGGTAAAAATTCAAGTTTTTCACCACATTTCTACGATCAACAGCATCCTTTACTCAGCACAGTTTGAATACCCTGATGACCCACTGAGGTAAACAGAAGGTTGTTTGCCTCTTATAAATTTGAAAGTGTGAGTTCCCTAGCAATTACTCTTAGACACCAGTGAATCTACCAAGGAAAGAGTTGGTAATTACTGTGCAGAGAACTGGCTCTTATAGAAGAGTCCTGGGAGGTTACTGCGGAGCAACTGGAGCTGGAAGGTTATTTCTAAAACCACCATCGTTTGCTGCTTAGTCCACTGGAGATGTCTGATACTGGCTTTTGGCAGGTAATGTTTTAATTCCCTTTAATTTTTCTCTTCATTTTTGCAGAGCAAAGGTGATGTACATGAGAGGGTGATGAAGAAGTGGGCCCTTATCACAGACTTAAGTGCTCATCTGCTTTCTGAGCTCTAGATGCAGGCACTGAAATAACATCAACAATGAATACCAATATACGCAAACCTGTTATGCAGTCTGCACGATAAGAGCTCAGCTGTGCTGCAGAAGTATATTGCTATGTGTCCCTTCCTCTAATATTCCTAAGCAGTATTGTATCAAAGTTTTGAGACATCCCACTATAGCAAGAGCGTGATTAACCCAGCATTCTTGAGCTTCATTTGGCCCTAACACCATTTTTTTTTCTTAACAACTACTATCATCCTTGAAAACTAATATTCTGCTGAACATACTTGGCAAAGCATGCTTTAAAATTTTCATTTTTTTTTTGAAAGGCATGGCTTCTCCCAAAATTTATCACCTTTGACCAAAAAATTCAATATACATAAAAAAGATTTAATAAGATCCATTTAGAAGAGTATTCTCATCAAGTACCACAATCATAAAGAGGAAAGCAATTTAAAATATTTATCGAGTTTATAAATATCTTTCACTATTTGTGGGAGTGTACAAATGATGTTCTGCTGTATTTATTTACTTATATATTTATTCTTTAATTTATTTAACCTACACACATTGGATATGTATTGTGTAAGAACTGGCACTCTTCTAGGCACCCAGAGGCTAAACTGAATGAAATCCTCGACAAGTTCTCACAAAGCAACCCACTGTGAGTGACTGTGTCGTGTTATACCACATGCATAAAAGCTTTGTGGAGACAGAAGAAGGAAACAGTAATCTTGCTTGGACAGAGCGTGGACGATGGAAGGAAAGCGGTCTTGCCAGAAGAAGATGTTATGGTGTTGGGCCTTGAAGGGTGGACTTTGTTAAGTAGACAGAGATGTGGGGAACGGACATTCAGACATTGATAGGAGAATATGGAGAAGGAAGAGGAGAAATATTGGCTAGTCCTCTCAGGAAAGGTAAGTGAGAGGGATTCATGATCCCAAGGTCATCGGCCTGTCTCTGAAAGACACTGCAATGATTCTCTGGCTCAGGGGTTCACAGCCCTGGGGCCACGGGCCAGTACCAGTCTCTACTGCAGGAGGTGAGTGGTACGCAAGGGAGCAAAGCTTCATCTGCCACTCCTCATCACTCCCCATCGCTCACATTACCCCTGAATCATCCCCTCCCCACCTCCCTACTTGGCACCCCCACCTTGTCCATGGAAAAACTGTCTTCCACGAAACTGGTCCCTGGTGCCAAAGAGGTTGGAGACTGCTGCTGCAGTTCATCCTACCATCCTACAGACCAGAGAGGAAAATAAACTCAGAAGCGTGCAGGAGGGTGAGGGTGTAGCAAAGGTGCTCAGAATCCCCTTCATTCTCAGCCTCTCTCCCTAATTATATGAAGGACTCAGTTGTCCTGTTGGGCTGGTCAGCTGTCTATGACTCGAAGTGACTGGTACAAGCATCAAGGACACTGCGGTGGCCAGACGGGTGAGGATGCAACATGCCCTGCAGCCCAGCCCTGCCTTCGCCGGGGCACAGCTCCATTTGTTAAGTGAGGAAGTGACACAGGCTTCCCAAGTCCACCTCTCCTCTAAGGGTTTTTTTAAGATTTCCAGGTAAACAAACCCTTGGGCACACCTCCATGGGTACCGGAGTAGACCTGTGGCTACCACACCATGCTTCATCAGAAGCCCTGCAATCATAAACTCCACTCCCCAGCACTTACACTCTCTAACCATGCATCAAGCCTCCACATCAAAGCACTGGAAGATTCCTCCTGGGAGACACTCTTCCCCCTCCCAGGTCTGTCTCCTGTAGCTGCGGTAGAAATCAAACTCTATCTCCCCCTCACCACAGACATAAAAGTCACAGTCAGGGATAGGCATGTACACAAGGCTCTATTTAAAATGGATAACCAATAAGGTCCTACTGTATAGCACAGGGAAATCTGTCCAATGTTATGTGGCAGTCTGGATGGGGAGGGAGTTTGGGGGAGGATAGATACATGTATATGTATGGCTGGGTCGCTTTGTGATGCACCTGAAACTATCACAACATTGTTAATGAGCTCTACTCCAATATAAAATAAAAAGTTTAAATTAAAAAAATTACAAGTAGCAACAGCTCCTAATAGAGCACTTAATGGCCTAAGTAAATCATCTAGAGCAACACACATTCAGCCTCTTGCCTGCACTTGCTCTAACCCACCTTGGAATTTATTCTGCACATGCCGGGTGCCTCTTTAGCCCTTCCTGTAACTATTCAAGAGGAATCCAGCACCTGATACCTCTAAAGCACTCAACAATCTGGCTTTTCATTTCCCAGGAGACCCTCATCAAGGAGGTCAGGCTCATTAGCTCTGTTTTAACTGTGGAAGCAAAGACAAGTAAATACCCAGACCAAAGTCACCCCAGTCTGACACAGAACAGGGACTAAGACAGATGAAGGAACGTCTATCAGATCCCCTCAACCTCCAACACACGCATCAGACATGACCTTCGAACATGCATAAAGGAGGAAGCAATTGAGTTTAAAGTCCATGGGGTGTTTTAGGAGTTTTTGCGCTGTGGTACTTTAATTCTTTGCACAAAGTCTTAGTATTCCATGAGTTCTTTTACAATTGAACTATAATTCACAAACCATAAAATTCACCCTCTCAAATATATACAATTCAGTGGGTTTTAGCATATTCACAAAGTTGTGCAACCATCACCACTCTAATCCAGAAACTTTTCATCAGCCCAGAAGAAACCCTGCACCCAGAGGCAGCCGAGACTGTTTTTGAGAAGGAAGGAGTTCTGCTTCAAGATTCTAGGGGTGATGGTAACAAGGAAGGAACAGGTGCAGTGGGTATACGGGGAGGTGGGCTGAGAACACAGAATCTCCAGCCTTGGCTTCCAGTCCAGCCCTCTGAACCTATCTATGAGTTGTTGGTGCCAAATTCCTTTGGAAAATTATATTCTGTTTCTGTCCAGACCAGAACCATCATAGAGGGCAAAGGGTAAAAGAAGGAAGTTACCATACCTGCCAGTGAAGGCGCCTGTCATTTTTTAGATTAAACATAATTATAGAATGATAGGTTCCTCCTTGGCTTTTTCCCACCTCTCCTAGCAACATCTGGCATGGAAGAGCTAAAATGCTAAACCAGGAAGTTATTTACTTATGCTCTATCTGGCCTGGGTTAACTGAAGAAAAACCACACAGGGACAGTAAATATCTTGTGAATTTCATCACAGGGGGGCTGAGATCAGAGTCTTGGAACATCAGTGTAATCGCATTGGTCTGGATGTCAGCAAAATGGCTCAAGAACAATAAATGCTCAGAAATTGCTTGACCAATGCAAAACTGACCTGGGACTCTGTAGGAGCAAATATGGGAAGTGATCAAATAGTTACTCTAGTCCAAGGCCTCCTGAGGGCTGTGGATGAGGCTCCAACAGAGCCTTTGCGATGTACTGAATAAAACAAGTGCCAAGAAAAGCCTGCACTGTCATCTCAAGGTACCACCGAGGCCATCTATCATACTGTGGGACTGAGATCTCCAGAGAGGTAGGACTGCTCTCACTTTTAGCATTCCAGTCCTTCCAAGCTTCCCCTCCATAAACCTTATGTATCTTAGCACTTCCAAAATTTTTGAATGCCTGAAATACACAGAAACCAGGATGCCATTTATTCTTGTATTCAACAAAGATCCTTGGAGCACACTCTGTTATTGTTGTTTAGTCGCCCAGCCGTGTCTGCCTCTGCGATCCCGTGGACTGTCCCCTGCCAGGTTCCTCTGCCCATGAGATTTCCCAGGCAAGAATATTGGAGTGGGTTGCCATTTCCTCCTCCAGGGGATCTTCCCGACCCAGGAATGAAACCCACATCTCTTCCACTGGCAGGCGGATTCTTTACCGCTGAGCCACCTGGAAAGTCCACTCTATTTACCACATTTAGCACATTGTGCTACAGGTTTTCCACTCTCAAGGACGTGTTGGTCTAGTACGAAACTGAAGACAGAGCCATGAACAAGTACTCTAAACAGTAACAGCAGTGCTGGGTGAGAGGGTGGAACTTGGCTAGGCCTGTTCCCTTGGGAAGGGATAAAATGGGAAGAAGTGTTGGGAGGCAATTCGAGATGAAGAGAACAGTGTGTATAAAGAACAGCAGGTGATGCATGTTTGCAGAGCCGCGGGAGGTCTGGTTATGCTGCAGAGTGAAGACATGCAAGCAGTCGTGGAGGACTGGGGCTGAAAAGCCAGATTGGTGTCAACTGTAAAAGCTGTGAATGCCAGTTTAAGGAGTTGAGCGCTAATGCAAAGTCACCCATGGCTTTATAAAACAGAAGGATGAATAAAGTCATGATTATAGATATGAAGAACAGAAAGAGCAGCAGACAGATGAGACTTGGTCACAGTCTCACTGTAACTCTGATCCTCTATTCTGCAGAGACCACAATACTAAGAGACCTCGGTCAGGAGGAACCTTAAATGAGACACCAGGCTTTGGGTTTTCTTCTCTGTATATGGAGGAGCTGTGTTGATGAATTTTAAGATCCTTTTGTAAGTTGCCACTCCACAATTCTAAATCCAAAGGGTGTGCTTCATGTGAGCACCTTAAAAGACAATGATTTCAATGTCCCAAGCAATGTCAAATCTTCACTCCAGTCTAACCTCACTCTACCTCTCCCCTTTCTCTTGAGCATACAGTGGACACGTTAGGGATGATGCGATCGGAGTCTTTAGGAGTCAGGTTCATCTTCAGACTGGAACTCAGGTTGGTAAGAAAGGTTCTCATCCAGGCTGATATAAATATGTACATTCTAAGAAAGAAACCTTGGAGCTTCTGCACACAATAGAGACCCAGGAAGATGGGACGTTGGGCAAGGAATGTCACACTACAGAATAAACTGGGATGGGCAAAGGCAGAGAGGAGGAGAGTGAGATGAACTCACTTTTAAATCGGCCTTAGTCATTGTTCTAATGTTAGCCTGCATGCTGTGAGCTTGCCGCACTGTCTTTCTGAGGGGTTAGCTTAGGACACCCAAAACTCGATTGCAGAAATCCCTGGTCCTTCTTTAGGCGTTGCTTCACACTGAGAGTCCCTGAACTGATCTGCTAAGACGACGCATCACATCAGAGTATCAGAATCTACCCAAAGGACAACTTCATCGAGGACCAGATGCATGACGTCCTCTTTCAAAGAATCTGGCAATTTAAAGTCAAACATGGATTTGAACTTGGGAAATTCTCAAAAATCCTTAAATTCACCGAATAACTTAAGAGTGGCTTAGAGCAGACCTGGCATTCTGGGTCCCCTTTTCCTCTCCTGGCAAGGCCGAGTTTCATTCTAAATCCAGCTGAGTAGTAATGAGGTGGCTCAGGTGTTGAGGTCAAGCCAGAGGGAAGCATTAACTTGTCCATTCTTAGCTTCTTGTTAATGGCACCTGATGAACTGACCCTGCAGTCTTTCAAGACTGAGGGTGATACCCCCTGATGGCCATGACTATTAGAAGACTTTGCTTAGATCAGGATTTTTAAATTCACTGTTAATCTTAAAAACCTTGCCTCCAAACCAAATCTAATATGGCTTTGGAAGGGGCTCCCCAGAGCAGAGTTAGAAAAGAGCTGGATCAATTGGAAGACAAATAAAATGCACAACCATGAAATTCCCTGCCATTAGGGGATTGGAGGGGGAGTGTCTATGGGTTATTAGTTTTGCTTGGTTGTTTTTTCAATTCTATTAAGTGTGGTATTGTGAAGAGCCTCATATTCTTTATGAAAGAATTACAAGGGAAAGGGAACATCTCTAAAAATAGAATCTAGCCACCCGTCCAACCTCTGCTATCTATGCTACCATTCTGAGTTTTTCTCTGCTACAAGAATTAAGCTCAGAACTTTAGTGGTGATAAGCTAATTATCCCAAACTAAGGATAACAAGTGGATCTTGTCCATCAGTAACTAACATTAAGGCGACCAAAGGTAGGCCTGTGATAGAATTACACCCTTTTCTTTCATTCTTTTTTAATCGCCCCCATCCCCCACTTCAGAGTTTGAAAGATATTAATGGTAGGTCTAAGTTTCCCACATGGTCTCGTTATGGTCTTCGGACTAAAACTGTTAACAGTGGCAGTAACTTTCAACACCTCTGTAAGAAAATAACCTGCTAAAGGTCAGGGGTTAATAACAGCAGAGGATTACTAATTATCCTGTAAATCTTTATTCTGGTATCAAACATGACCCAAGTCTTTATTACTTCTGGACCAGCAGCCTCTAAAGACCCCAACTTGTTCCACAAACATAATGAGAGCAGCACATTAGTGTCCTGGCCATCTGTGAAGAAAGATAAGGGACAGATGAAAATCAGGCAGAGGAGAGGGATGCAGAGAGAAAGGACAAAGTCAGGAGAAGTGAGGGCAGGAGACCAGCCAGAGAAACGATGTCCCATGGGTTGAGTTGGCTGGGTCTGCACACCTCTTGCTGCCGGGACCATCTGGTATGGAGTTCTGAAGTGATGCAATCCCACATCCCAGAGAGACAGCCACATACAATAAGGTGCCCTACTAGGTCTAAAAAAATCCACCAGCACGGATGCCAGGAACACCAATGATCTGCCTGAAGTTTGTGCCTACACAGGCCTGGCTGAGTGAACAATCAAGTGAGAGATAACATAGCCAGGTAATTCTTTTGTACAGATGTCCAGAACACAAGTGGGAATGGAACTCTCTTTGTGGTTCTTCTATTCAACTCACAGTCGACCATGGAGCTGCTGCTTATTATCTCATTCTCACTCCTCTGCCCCCACACACAACTATGTGAGCAAAAGCTTCACTGCAAAATGGCTTAAAATTTAAGAATCTCTCGCCCAACAGAAGAACAAGATGTTCTTTTTTCAAGTAACTGGAATCTATTTGACTTTCTGAGATTTGGAATAGAAATTTCCACTTCTGACCAGGAGAGGGATAATTGAATTTCTATTTCCTCTGCTTGGTGACATTTGCTCTCAATGGCAAAAATAAGACAGCCTCAAATCATTAATGATCCCGTGATAAGAAATGGAATGGCAGGTTAAAGAGAGCTTTGCATTGGGGTGGGGGTAAGGGACACAGGAGAATCCGGTTGCTGTAATTTCCCCAGAGCCCACTTTTCTCATCTTCAAATGATAAGACTAGAAGATCTCTTAGGACCAACCCCACCCCCACCCCCCCCCCAGCTCTAACCATGGTATTCAATGACACTGGCTCTAGTCACACCCCAAATCAGGTGCAGGCTGAGTAAATTTCTGCATGCCAACTGGATAAATGTCTCTGGAAGTTTTTCCAAGTCAGACTTTCCTCTTGGGCTTTGGGATACTTTCAGCTTAGGCCAGCCTATCAGTTTATAGACTGGTTACACTGAAACTCAAGACAGGGACCTACAGGGAACTATAGTGACCTAGAGGGAACTCCAATCAGCAGCCCCCCAATAAGAAAGAATTATCTAGCATCCAGATGTCAACAAAGGGTCTTCAATGACTTTTTACTTCTCGTGTGTATGTGGACAAGGGTAATCTAAATAAGAAAATTCCATGTGATCTCTCTCTGTAGCCTCACCGATAGCCCTTTATAGAGCTATATTCTAAAAATCATAAATGTCAGCTTCCTTAAAACCTGCTTACTGATCCACTTCTCTGTTTTCTGGAGAGGTTTACAATGGACTAAAATAAACAGATATGGAAAGAAGGAGTGATGAGAGAGAGAGAGAAATAAGGACTCATATAGTGTGTTGTTTCTGGGGGTGGATGGGGGCAGAAGCTGCAGAAAGTGGAGGTGGTTTTGTAAATCGGACTTGATGGAAAGCAGCGAAGCTTTCTATGGATGCTGCTGGAAGTAGGTCACTCTGTGCTACTGTGTGCTGGCATGAATAGCAATTGAGCAACTCTTCGAACATTCTATTTACCTAGCCATGAAGATGAAAACATTCCTGTGGGGGGAAAATGCGGCCAAAAGGTTCTGACACAACCAGAGAGATGAGGAGACATTCAAATGGCTTAGGATTTCATCGAAAATGCTTTGCTTGTTCCTACAACGGTGTGTCTCTGGATCTTTTCAAACCTCTGCAAAGAGTTTATCCACATGATACTCATTAAAGTCTCATTTGAAAGGGGAAAAAAAAGCCCAAAGCTCTTTGAAAAAGGCAGGGTTATCTGGGCTACAGATGTTCGGGTAAAAAGATTTTTAAATATATCTAGTTCTGTTCTCCACTGCCATCTGACTGACCTTTGTAAATTGAGATAACGGCACACATTTAACAAAATCTGACATCAAGTAAGATGTGTAATAATATTTAAACTCTGTAGTATTAAAATACATATTTATGGATCATTTTGTACATTGTAATGAGAATAAGTCATTTTGAAGCCTGCAGTCTCACTATCGGAATTCTGATTTGAGGTTTGCAAGTCCTTGAGGGCCACCTGGCTTCAGTGTAGCATTGAACGCAATATGGACATATGGCTTTGGGAAAACCAGGACACTGGTTACAGGGTGATTGCAAGGAAACTGTCTGGTAGATCCAGTGAGAGCTCTGTTCACTATTAGTCCTCCCTCTTGTATTCCAGTCTTTTATTGACAAAGAGTTTAGTATTTGCTATAACTCTCTGATCTCGAACAGTGACGTTCCCTCACTAGCTCTCACCTTATAAAACGGATTGGAAAAGAGAACGATAATGATAAAATATCACCTGCACATGACTTACATAAGGAGACTAGCCCTCTGCTTCTCCTAAACTGTCTTAATTCATTTCCATTTCTAATTAGTTTTCATACACTTGTATTTCTGTTCTTATCATCAGTGATTCAACCCAACAAGCAATGATGTACCTATTATGAGCTGGCTCTGCAAAGAAGCCCTTTCAACATTCACGAGCTAATTTAATCTTTAACGATGCTTTAATGTGGGTATTTATAGTCCCATTTTACAAACAAGGAGCTCCAGAAAAGTCAACCTACTTGACCAAGTTCATCCATTGTAAACACTAAAGTTAGGGGGGAAAATTCCTATGTCTTCTGGCTTCAAGGCTACGGTTCTCTTCCACTACTTCAGTCCGTATTCTCTCATTTACACATCTCAGTCAGTTCAGTCACTCAGTCGTGTCTGACTCTTTGTGACCCCATGGACTGCCAGGCTTCCCTGTCCATCACCAACTCCGAGAGCGTGCTCGAACTCATGTGCATCGAGTCGGTGATGGCATCCAACCATCTTATCCTCTGTCGTCTCCTTCTCCTCCTGCTTTTAACTTTCCCAGCATCAGGGTCTTTTCTAACAAGTCAGTGCTTCGCATCAGGTGGCCAAAGTATTGGAGTTTCAGTTTCAGCATCAGTCCTTCCAATGAATATTCAGGACAGATTTCTTTTTGGATGGACTGGTTGGATCTCCTTGCAGTCCAAGGGACTCTCAAGAGTCTTTTCCAACATCACAGTTCAAAAGCATCAATTCTTTGGTGGTCAGCTTTCTTTATAGTCCATCTCTCACATCCATTCATGACTACTAGAAAAACCATAGCTTTGATGAGATGAACCTTTGTCAGTGAAGTAACGTCTCTGCTTTTTAATATGCTGTCTAGGTTTTTCACAGCTTTTCTTCCAAGAAGCAACTGTCTTAATTTCATGGCTGCAGTTACCATCTGCAGTGATTTTGAAGCCTAAGAGGATAAAATCTGTCACTGTTTCCATTGTTCCCCCATCTATTTGCAATGAAGTGAGGGAACCAGATGCCATGGTCTTAGTTTTTTAAATGTTGAGTTTTAAGCCAGCTTTTTCACTCTCCTCTTTCACTTTCATCAAGATGCTCTTTAGTTCCTCTTCACTTTCTGCCCTAAGGGTGGTGTCATTTACATATCTGAAGTTATTGATATTTCTCCTGGCAATCTTGATTCCAGCTTGTGCTTCATCCAGCCCAGTGTTTCTGCATGATGTACTCTGCATATAAGTTAAATAAGCAGTGTGACAATATACAGCCTTGACGTACTCCTTTCCCAATTTTCAACCAATCTATTGTTCCATCTCTGGTTCTAACTGTTGGTTCTTGACCTGCATACAAATTTCTCTGGAGGCAGATAAGATGGTCTGGTGTTCCCATCACTTTAAGAATTTTTCAGTTTGTTGTGACCCACCAGTCAAAGGCTTTAGCATAGTTAATGAAGCAGAAGTAGATGTTTTTCTGGAATTCTCTTGCTTTTTCTTTCTTTTCCAATGGATGTTGGCAATTCAATCTCTGGCATCTCAGCCTTTTCTAAAACCAGCTTGAACATCTTTTTGAAGTTATCTGTTCTGTTGAAGGATAGCTTGGAGAATGAGTGCAACTGTGCAGTAGTTTGAACATTCTTTGGCATTGCCTTTCTTTGGGATTGAAATGAAAACTGACATTTTCCAGTCCTGTGGCCACTGCTGAATTTTCCAAATTTGTTGGCATGTTGAGTGCAGCACTTTCACAGCATTATCTTTTAGGATTTGAAATAGCTCAGCTGGAATTCCATCAACCCCACGAGCTTTGTTCATAGTGATGCTACCCAAGGCCCACCTGACCTTGCACTCCAGGATGTCTGGCTCCAGGTGAGTGATCACACCATTGTGGCTAACTGGGTCATGAAGATCTTTTTTGTACAATTCTGTGTTTTCTTGCCACCCCTTCTAAATACCTACTGCTTTTGTTAGGTCTATAATATTTCTGTTCTTTATTGTGTCCATCTTTGCACAAAATGTTCCCTTGCTATCTCTAATTTTCTTGAAGAGATCTCTAGTCTTTCCTATTCTATTATTTCCCTCTATCTCTTTTCATTGATCACTTAGGAAGGCTTTCTTATCTCTCTTTGCTATTCTTTGGAACTCTGCATTCAGATGGATGTATCTTTCCTTTTCTCTTTTGCCTTTCACCTCTCTTCTTTTCTCAGCTATTTGCAAGGCCTCCTCAGACAACCACTTTGCCTTTTTGTATTTCTTTTTCTTGGGGATGGTTCTGATCACTGCCTCCTGTACAATGTTACAAACCTCTGTCCATAGTTCTTCAGGCGCACTGTCTATCAGACTTAATCCCTTGAATCTGTTTGTCACTTCCACTTTATAATTGTAAGGGATTTGATTTAGGTTGTACCTGAATGGTCTAGTGGTTTTCTCTACTTTCTTCAATTTAAGTCTGAATTTGGCAATAAGGAATTCATGATCTGAGCCACAGTCAGCTCCCTGTCTTGTTTTTGCTGACTGTATAGAGCTTCTCCATCTTTGGCTGCAAAGAATATAATCAGTCTGATTTCAGTATTGACTCTGGTGGTGTCCATGTGTAGAGTTGTCTCTTGTGTTGTTGGAGGAGGGTGTTTACACATCTCAACCCAAGATAATAGAAGTAAAGTGCTTAGCAATATGTGGCATACAATGAATACCCAACAACATCAATATTGTCATTATTACTACTGTGTTTTTTGTTTTCACTGTTAGTATCACTCACAGAAATTCCAAGCTTGAGGAATAATCATTTAGAGAGTTAAGCCAAGGGTAACTTAAACTGTCATAAGCTGCTTGAAAGTCTTCCTAAGCCCAGGGACCATTAAGAATCAGCTCAGTTCCAGTCAGGAACTTGGCCAAGTCATACTTGTATATCTCTCTAATGCTTCTTAAAAAACTGAACATTCCTTAGATATCTCTGATGAAATCTCACTTACACTGTCTGTTGTAAGATCTGGCCACTGGGGCTTTCACAGATGATGTCAAGCTATCCATGCCCATGGATGCCCAAGCTATCCATGGCCCAAACTCAGTCAAATCCCCTGAACTTGCTATAAGGCAAAACACTCAGTAATTGACCCTGTGGGTTCCTGGACACAAAATCCTCAGTGACACCCATTTTTTTTTTTTACAAGAAATGGGCTTCATTCAGCCTCTAAGACATTCCCTGAATTAGACAGAGTACCTGAAGAACCATGGACGAAAGTTCGTGACATTGTACAGGAGGCAGTGATCAAGATCATCCCCAAGAAAAAGATATGCAAAAAGGCAAAATGGTTGCCTGAGGAGGCCTTAAAAATAGCTGAGAAAAGAAGAGAAGCAAAAGGCAAAGGAGAAAAGGAAAGATATACCCATTTGAATGCAGAATGCCAAAGAATAGCAAGGAGAGATGAGAAAGCCTTCCTCCGTGATCAATGCAAAGAAACAGAGGAAAACAATAGAATGGGAAAGACTAGAGATCTCTTCAAGAAAATGAGAGATACCAAAGGAATATTTCATGCAAAGATGGGCACAATAAGGGACAGAAATGGTACAGACCTAACAGAAGCAGAAGATATTAAGAAGAGGTGTCAAGAATACACAGAAGAACTATACCAAAAAGATCTTCACGACCCAGATAATCATGATGGTGTGATCACTCACCTAGAACCAGACATCCTGGAATGCAAAGTCAAGTGGGCCTTAGAAAGCATCACTAAAAACAAAGCTAGTGGAGGTGATGGAATTCCAGTTGAGCTATTTCAAATCCTAAAAGATGATGCTGTGAAAGTGCTGCACTCAATATACAAGCAAATTTGGAAAACTCAGCAGTGGCCACACTGGAAAAGTCAGTTTTCACCCCAATCCCAAAAAATGCTTAAACTACCACACAATTGCTCATCTTACACACTAGTAAAGTAATGCTCAAAATTCTCCAAGCCAGGCTTCAACAGTATGTGAACTGTGATCTTCCAGATGTTCAAGCTGGATTTAGAAAAGGCAGAGGAACCAGAGATCAAATTGCCAACATCTGTTGGCTCATCGAAAAAGCAAGAGAGATCCAGAAAAACATCTATTTCTGCTTTATTGACTATGCCAAAGCCTTTGACTGTATGGATCACAAAAAACTGTGGAAAATTCTTCAAGAGATGGGAATACCAGAGCACCTTACCTTCCTCCTGAGAAATCTGTATGCAGGTCAAGAAGCAACCAGTTAGAACTGGACATGGAACAACAGACTGGTTCCAAATCGGGAAAGGAGTCTGTCAAGGCTGTATATTGTCATTCTGCTTATTTAATTTATATGCAGAGTACATCATGAGAAACACTTGGCTGGATGAAGCACAAGCTGGAATCAAGATTGCCAGGAGAAATATCAATAAACTCAGATATGCAGATGACACCACCCTTATGGTAGAAAGCGAAGAAGAACAAAAAGAGCCTCTTGATGAACGTGACAGAAGAGAGTGAAAAAGTTGGCTTAAAACTCAACATTCAGAAAACTAAGATCATGGCATCCGGTCCCATCACTTCATGGAAAATAGATGGGGAAGCAGTGGAAACAGTGACAGACTTTATTTCCTTGGGCTCCAAAATCACTGCCAACGGTGACTGCAGCAATTAAATTAAAAGATGCTTGCTCCTTGGAAGAAAAGTTATGACCAACCTAGACAGCATATTAAAAAGCAGAGATATTACTTTACCAACAAAGGTCCATCTAGTCAAACTGATGGTGTTTACAGCAGTCATGTATGGATGTGAGAGTTGGAGACTATAAAGAGAGCTGAGCACTGAAGAATTGATGCTTTTGAACTGTGGTGTTGGAGAAGACTCTTGAGAAGCCCTTGGACTGCAAGGAGATCCAACCAGTCCATCCTAAAGGAAATCAGTCCTGTTCATTGGAAGGACTGATGCTGAAACTGAAACTCCAAGACTTTGACCACCTGATACAAAGAAATGACTCACTAGAAAAGACCTTGATGCTGGGAAAGACTGAAGGCAGGAAGAGAGGAGATGACAGAGGATGAGATGGTTGGATGGTATCACCGACTCAATGGACATGGTTTGAGTAAACTTTGGGAGTTGGTGATGGACAGGGAAGCCTGGCATGCTTCAGTCCTTGGGGTCGCAAAGAATGGGACACGACTGAGTGACTGAACTGAACTGCACTCAAGGGGATCCTTCTATCCTTATTTTCTCCTTGGGGGACAAAGCTTTCTTTTTTTTAATTTTTTTTTATTGTGATAAATGCCACATAACATAAAACATACTATTTTAACTATGTTTATCTGTCCAGTTCAGTGGCACTAAGTACGTTCACATTTTTGTGTAATTCTCATCATCATCCACCTCCCAAATTTTTCACCTTCCTAAATTGAAACTTTGTCCCCATTAAACACTAACTTCCCACTCCCCCTCTTCACCCCCTTAAACCCTCCTCTGCCCCTGGGCATCTATGTGTACTTTCTGACCCTGAATTTGATTATTCTAGGTGCCTTGTATAAGTGCAATCAAACGGTATTTGTCTATATCCACTGTATGTTGGAATGAATGCATTTTTAAGGTTAACTTAATACATGGGAGACAGAGCTTTCTACCCCATTCCTACAGACCTGTGAGCTCACCTGGCTGACCTTCAGCACTGCCTTCTTGCACACATAGAGTCAGGGAGCCTCAGACAGTCGGCCAGTCATCTGTATAAGCTCTTTTCTCTAAACCACTTTCTCCTACAGAAAAGAGGGGTCAGAATAGCTAAGATTCTCTGATTTTATTTTTTATCTTCCTTCAATCTGCAATCACCATACCAGGGGCTGAATCATCAGTTCCTATGAAGTGACGCTGAAAACTGGTAGCAGTTTTCTGCGTCTCTGTTGTGTTTTTCAACCCGAGAAAGGGGAGTGGGACAGCATTCTACAGCACATGGAAAATTCCTATTATACCACTGTTTCAACTTTAAAAAACCCTTCTTATAAGGCCGCTTCTCTGTTCATTCATCAGTCCTCTGCGGCAGTGAGTTTTACAGAATTAGGACTGAGGGCCAAAGAGGGTAACTGATGATCTCAAGGATTAGAGGTAAAGTGACAGAGACAAAAAGGCTCAAATCCAGCTTTCTGACTCCTATAGCGCTCTTTCTACCAACCTGTGCTGTCTCCCAAAGCAAGGCTGATTTTACTGAGAAATCATGAACCACTGTGCTTGTATGTCAGCTTAATGAATTAGATATACGGAAGATACACATCAATAATAAATACCGTCAGGAGTTTGAAGAGTTTGGGCTTATAGACCTGGGAATGAAATTGAGTTATTAACCAGTTCATACTAGTATACAAATCACATGACAATCTGATATGATTTCCCTGTGACAGATTCCCCCAGATCTGCTTCTTCCTGGATTCTAGCTACTGGTCTAAAGACACTAGACATTATCTTGGGCCCATTTCTGCAGGCTATTGTGTAAATGCTCCTTACAAAAGAGGTCAAGATTACCTCTAAGTAACCTGGCAGATATCTCCAGGGAAATATTAATCTAGCCATCTAGTCTCTGCTAGATGAAAGATAATGATTTAAAGGAAATACAAGGGCATTTGATTGCTAAATATGTTGCTGCTCAGCTGGGAATAAAGTATTGACAGTACCAGTTGCTGACATCTTTCCACTTTTCTCTTTATTATAGCCCTCTTCCTCTGTGTGTGTGTGTGTGTGTGTGTGTGTGTGTGAGTGTCGTGTCTGACTCTTTGCGACCCCATGGACTGTACCCTGCTAGGTTCTTCTGTCCATGGGATTTCTGAGGCAACAATACTGGAATGGGTTGCCATTCCCTTCTCCAAGCTCTCTCCCTACTCCACCTTAATTCTACAGCCCTCCCTCCTCTACAGTCCCCCCAAAAATACCCATCATGGGACTGACAGTGCAAAGCGGAAGCCATGTATTCCTCACAAGGGGTGTATTTGAGAAAACAGGCCTGCCACTTTGCATTGGTCAACAGCACCACCCCTCACACCTCCTGTGTTCCTCCAGCTCCTGTCTGTGCCAGGCATTGCTTTGTGAGTGCGTGTTTGAACCTCTGGGTTCAGATAATCATATGCACATCATGGAGCCAAGGACGGTTTCCTCTTTTTTCCTATCCCTACTACAAGAGTTTACATTCATTCATACTTTGCACAGGCCAAGTTTAGTGTTCGTAAAGTTCTCAGTGATGTGATGATCAGGCTGAAGCTAACAAGATAAAGTATGACAACGGATAATTATTACTATTTTTCACAACAGCTAACTTACACTGAGAACTAGCTCTGTGGTAGGTAATGGGCTAAACACATACATTCTCATTAAGCTATTTGATGGGTAAAATGCAGGTACTATTATTAATATCACCCCAGCTTAGGGAAGTGAGACACAAGAGGTCAGGTAACTGGTCATGACTTTGGCACTGTGGCTCTAGGAAGGGAACACACTCTTTCTGAACCCTTACACTTTCCACTTGTCACTGGATAAGAGACAGGGCCAGTGCAGGATCATCAACATGCAGGCCAACAAACTGACTCCAACTCTTGCCCCACTTGACCACCACAGTAGGAGAGAAGTGAGGCGGTGTTCTTGTTATTATCCACACGGTCTTGAAAATGGGGAGGGCTGACATATAAAGAGGACTTGATAATCTGTCTATATATTCTCTTTTCTTGACCTTGATCAAGTCAAGAGTGGGAAAGCATTATCTGGGTACATGAAAAAGCATCAGTCCCCAGATTGTCTATTAACAGAATATACAGTATAGCGAATGCCTTTGAAGTATGTATGTCGGGTGCTATCTAAGGGTTTTGGAATATATTAACTCATTTCATCTTCAGAGCAATTATGAGTTGGATAACAATTACAGGTGAGAGGGCTGCGGTACAGAAAGGTAAAGTAACTTGCCTAGCATCATACATTTAGCAAGTGGAAGAGACTAGGTTCAAACAGGCTGTGTAGCTCCAGAGTCTGAGCTCTGAAACACCAAACTTCCCTGCCTCCTCCCTATGAAAGACCCTAACATATAGCTTTTATTATAAAAATAATTTCGTATCATACTACTTGCTCATACGCCTCCTTTGCCCCCTTTCTTTTGGTTTTCTGCCCTTGGTTTCCATATTCTAAAGGACATTACATTTCTTCTAGAGTTTATTTTTTAATTTTCAGTAGTGCTCCATACATATTTCCACTGCAAGGTGACCTCCTACGGTTAGTTCTCCTCCATACCCTACCAGAACCAAAGATCAGGAAACTAACAGGTGGCACTGACATGTCTATTCTCTACTTAGTAGCACTAGCCCATTAATTAGATGATGCGACTAAAACAATGCTAGTGGAGTTTTGCATAACCAAAAAAAGGTGCTGGGTTTCCTGCTTATTTCTGCAAGAGCACATGCTAAAGGAATACAGATATGTTTCACAATCAAGCCATTAAAATGTGAACACAAGTGATGGTAAGTGAAATGAGTGGATGCTTAGACTTCAGTCAGGACACAAAGACAAGAACATGGGGAGAACTGATAGCTTCTCAAGCAGCTCTCAAATTGTGGCCAGAAAGGCACAGAACTGGAAGACAATCCTGTCAGGAGCCTATACCCACTCTGACATCAGCCTTAAAAGCCGATCTCAACTCCTTAGCAACTATGTCTGTTTCATTCACAAAATTTCCGGTATCTTTTTTGTTTACTGCATCTATATTTTCTGATTGTACCACACACTGGAAAATAAGTTCCCTATGAATCATACCTTCTGGGTGAAGTGGAACTTCTTTTCATTTGCTCTACACTCATGATGGGGTCACAAAGAGTCGGATATGACTTATGGACTGAATTACACCCCCTTTTTTGGGTTTCAAATAGAGCTTTGAATCCTGGCAGTTGAGTATTTGGTGAACAAGGTCACATATACTTCATGTGATAAATGTAGATCACATTCTTCCCTGAGTCTTTGTATCCACAGACTCATTCATATTTCTTTCATCCTTATTTGGCTGTCCTGTCCAGTATGTGTCAGGCTTTTTATTCTGCCTTCACACAACCACACCTACTTCCTGCTGACCATTATGGCTGCCTTTCTGTACACTTCTCTGGGCTCATTAAATGCATTCTCTGGAGTGCATTTATGCAGCATAGTGTAAATAGGAAGGTTTTTAATATGGGAAAACCCGAGACAAGGTTCTTGCACCTAATACTTCTGAAATCTGTAGGCCTTAGTTTCTCAGTCTTTAAAAAAAATGGGAATAATACAAACACCTACCTCACAGGGCCATAAAAGTGAGGATGCACATGGGGATATTTTGAAATATGAGAAATAAGAGTTGTAGTTATTATTAATATTTTGATCATTAAAGATTGGTGACAAGAATAACTTTTTTATTCCTGATTTTAAAAAAAAAAATCAATGTGATTCTACTTTAGTGTAGAGGGCTGTTGTGTTTCCCAAGCCCTTCATAATGCCATTTCATTCTTCCTTTTTCAGAGAGGATAGCATATCAGGTCAGTGTTTTCAGAAGATGATTTTAATAAACCCTAGGTTATTTCCTGAGTCATTAATGGTATGGCAAAGAGTACTTTATTTTATAACTCTAACTAGAGCCTGTATCCGGGAGAGCGTTAGCTTGAAGTTCATGACATGAAAATCTCCATGTTGTTTTCTGTCCTCTACATAGATTCTAATGTTCTTATAGCCTGTCTCCATCAACTTGACTTCTTAGTATATAAAGTTAGTATCCTCTAAACCTTGCATGAAGACTGGTTATTTACTCGTTTAATAAACGAGACTCCATGCCCAACAAACATGATAGTAATTTACCATTAAAAAAATATATTTTAAAGGTCGAACATGCCAGAGCTTGTTGAAAATCTAAGTAGATGCCCTTGATCAACATGTATGGTACACTCCTACAGAACAAGGATCGTTCAGACTTGACTTCCCTTTCTAGATTCCCACTATTACCAGTTCTCCCCTCCACCACTGCACTCTTCCATGCCTGCTAGGTTCAATTACTGTAGAAGTGTTTACAGATCTCATCCATTAGCATCAACTTTGATGGCTTGTCCCCAGTAAGTGCTCAGAATCCTCACAAACAGGGAAGGTCTGATAGATGAGGTTGAAATATTACTTTGTTCACTTTCCCTAACTTCATGTCTGAGGTTCTTTGGGATGCATGGGCATGTCTCAGGCAGCACCAGTAATTTAACTGTTCTTGTTACCCAATTAGGGTACTCTTTGTCCTCAATATTACTTGTTTAAGTAACTAAAATGTTAGGAAATCACAAGCTTGCTGGAAATTCACAAATTCTTCAATACAAAAAAGAAAAGTCACTCCATCCGTTACTTTAACATTTTCTCCTTTATAATCATGAGAGGCTCCTGCTATGACAGCGCAGGAGCGGCCGAGAGGAGCTATCCCATGTCCGAGGTCGGGGCGGCGACGAGACGAGCTACCCCACGTCCGAGGTCAGGGGCAGCGGCGGAGAGGAACTACCCCACGTCCAAGGAGCAGCAGCTGCGCAGGCGCAGGAGGGCTGAGAGGAGCTGCTCCACGTTCAACGGCAGGAGGGGCGACCTTGTCCAAAGTAAGAAGCAGCGGCTGCACTTTTCTGGAGCAGCCGTGAAGAGATACCCCACGTCCAAGGTAAGAGAAACCCAAGTAAGACGGTAGGTGTTGCGAGAGGGCATCAGAGGGCAGACACACTGAAGCCATAATCACAGAAAACTAGCCAATCTGATCACAGGACCACAGCCTCGTCTAACTCAATGAAACTAGGCCATGCCGTGTGGGGCCATCCAAGACGGACGGGTCACGGTGGAGAGGTCTGATGGAATGTGATCCACCGGAGAAGGGAATGGCAAACCACTTCAGTATTCTTGCCTTGAGAACCCCATGAACAGTATGAGAAGGCAAAATGATAGGATACTGAAAGAGGAATGCCCCAGGTCAGTAGGTGCCCAGTATGCTACTGGAGATCAGTGGGGAAATAACTCCAGAAAGAATGAAGGGATGGAGCCAAAGCAAAAATAATACCCAGCTGTGGATGTGACTGGTGATAGAAGCAAAGCCCAATGCTGTAAAGAGCAGTATTGCATAGGAATCTGGAATGTTAGGGCCATGAATCAAGGCAAATTGGAAGTGGTCAAACAGGAGATGGCAAGACTGAATGTCGACATTCTAGGAATCAGCGAACTAAAATGGACTGGAATGGGTGAATTTAACTCAGATGACCATTATATCTACTACTGTGGGCAGGAATCCCTTAGAAGAAATGGAGTGGCCATCATGGTTAACAAAAGAGTCCGAAACGCAGTACGTGGATGCAATCTCAAAAACGACAGAATGATCTCTGTTCATTTCCAAGGCAAACCATTCACTATCACGGTAATCCAAGCCTATGCCCCAACCAGTAATGCTGAGGAAGCTGAAGTTGAACAGTTTTATGAAGACCTACAAGACCTTTTAGAACTAACATCCAAAAAAGATGTCCTTTTCATTATAGGAGACTGGAATGCAAAAGTAGGAAGTCAAGAAACACCTGGAGTAACAGGCAAATTTGGCCTTGGAGTACAGAATGAAGCAGGGCAAAGGCTAATATAGTTTTGCCAAGAGAACACACTGGTCATAGCAAACACCCTCTTCCAACAACACAAGAGACAACTCTATACATGGACATCACCAGATGGTCAACACCGAAATCAGATTGATTATGTTCTTTGCAGCCAAAGACGGAGAAGCTCTATACAGTAAGCAAAAACAAGACCAGCAGCTCACTGTGGCTCAGATCATGAACTCCTTATTGCCAAATTCAGACTTTAATTGAAGAAAGTAGGGAAAACCACTAGACCATTCAGGTATGACCTAAATCAAATCCCTTATGATTATACAGTGTAAGTGAGAAATAGATTTAAGGGACTAGAGCTGATAGAGTGCCTGATGAACTATGGACGGAGGTTCGTAACATTGTACAGGAGACAGGGATCAAGACCATCACCATGGAAAAGAAATGCAAAACAGCAAAATGGCAGTCTGAGGAGGCCTTACAAATGGCTGTGAAAAGAAGAGGAGTGAAAAGCAAAGGAGGAAAGGAAAGATATTCCCATTTGAATGCAGAGTTCCAAAGAATAGCCAGGAGAGATAAGAAAGCCTTCCTCAGTGATCAATGCAAAGAAATAGAGGAAAACAATAGAATGGGAAAGACTAGAGATCTCTTCAAGAAAATTAGAGATACAAAGGGAACATTTCATGCAAAGATGGGTTCGATAAAGGACAGAAATGGTATGGACCTAACAGAAGCAGAAGATATTAAGAAGAGCTGGCAGAATACACAGAAGAATTGTACAAAAAAATATCTTCATGACCCAGATAATCATGATGGTGTGATCACTCACCTAGAGCCAGACATCCTGGAATGTGAAGTCAAGTGGGCCTTAGAAAGCATCACTATGAACAAAGCTAGTGGAGGTGATGGAATTCCAGTTGAGCTGTTTCAAATCCTGAAAGATGATGCTGTGAAAGTGCTGCACTCAATATGCCAACAAATTTGGAAAACTCAGCAGTGGCCACAGGACTGGAAAATGTCAGTTTTCATTCCCATCCCAAAGAAAGGCAATGCCAAAGAATGCTCAAACTACCACACAATTGCACTCATCTCACATGCTAGTAAACTAATGCTCAAAATTCTCCAAGTCAGGCTTCAGCAATACATGAACCATGAACTTCCAGATGTTCAAGCTGGATTTAGAAAAGGCAGAGGAACCAGAGATCAAATTGCCAACATCCTCTGGATCATCAAAAAAGCAAGAGTTCCAGAAAAACATCTATTTCTGTTTTATTGACTAAACCAAAGCCTTTGACTGTGTGGATCAAAATAAACTATGGAAAATCCTTCAAGAGATGGGAATACCAGACCACCTGACTTGCCTCTTGAGAAACCTATATGCAAGTCAGGAAACAACAGTTAGAACTGGACATGGAACAACAGACTGGTTCCAAATAGGAAAAGGAGTACGTCAAGGCTGTATATTGTCACCCTAAATATTTAACTTATATGCAGAGTACATCATGAGAAATGCTGGGCTGGAAGAAGCACAAGCTGGAATCAAGATTGCCAGGAGAAATATCAATAACCTCAGATATGCAGATGACATCACCATTATGGCAGAAAGTGAAGAGGAACTAAAAAGCCTCTTGATGAAAATGAAAGAAGAGACTGAAAAAGTTGGCTTAAAGCTCAGCATTCAGAAAACTAAGATCATGGCATCTGGTCCCATCAGTTCATGGGAAATAGATGGGGAAACAGTGGAAACAGTGTCAGACTTTATTTTGGGGGGCTCCAAAATCACTGCAGATGGTGATTTCAGCCATGAAATTAAAAGACACTTACTCCTTGGAAGGAAAGTTATGACTGACCTAGACAGCATATTAAAAAGCAGAGACATTACTCTGCCAACAAAGGTCCATCTAGTCAAGGCCATGGTTTTTCCAGTGGTCAAGTATGGATGTGAGAGTTGGACTGTGAAGAAATCTGAGCACTGAAGAATTGATGCTTTTGAACTGTGGTGTTGGAGAAGACTCTTGAGAGTCCCTTGGACGGCAAGGAGATCCAACCAGTCCATCCTATAGGAGATCAGTCCTGGGTATTCATTGGAAGGAATGATGCTGAAGCTGAAACTCCAATACTTTGGCCACCTCACGCGAAGAGTTGACTCATTGGAAAGGACCGTGATGCTGGGAGGGATTGGGAGCAGGAGGAGAAGGAGACAACAGAAGATGAGATGGCTGGATGGCATCACCGATTCGATGGACATGAGTTTGGGTAAACTCCGGGAGTTGGTGATGGACAGGGAAGCCTGGTGTGCTGCAATTCATGGGGTCGCAAAGAGTTGGAAATGACTGAGCGACTGAACTGAATTATGAAAGAATCTAAGGTTTTTCTGACTGACCTTTGTTTGTTTGTTTCTTTTTTAAACATTTTACTTTATTTAAATTTTAAGGCTAGGTTTTATTTATATCAATACATCCAAACTCTTATTATTTCAACATGTAACTGATGTGAAAAATATACATAATTGACTTTTTTCATTGCGAGTCTTCTTTTTAGTTAACTTTTTATTTTGTATTAGAGTATAGTTGATTAACAATGTTGTGAAAATTTCAGGTGAACAGTAAAGGGACTCAGTCATACATATACATATATCCATTCTCCCTCAAACCCCGCCTCCCAGCCAGGCTGCTATATAACATTGAGCACAGAGTTCCCTGGGCTGTACAGTAGTCCTTGTTAGTTATCCATTTTAAATATAGCAGTGTGTACCTGTTCATCCCAAACTCCCTAACTGTCCCTCCCCCCGCCCCGCCCCGGACCGCCCCAACCGTAAATTCATTCTCGAAGTCTGTTAGTCTGCTTCTGTCTTGTATTTACTTTGACTGTGCTGGGTGCTGGTTCTATACTGCGGAGCACGGGCTTAGTTGCGTTCCCTGCATTGGAAGGCTGATTCTTCACCACTGGACCACCAGGGAAGTACCTGGCATCATTTGTTTATATCTTATCCTATATCCTTATATCCTATCCCCTGATGGTTATAAAAATCTATTTTTTGTCAAAAAAAATCTATTTAGCATGTGTTTTTCCTACATGATAACCTATCAGAGTTTTCCAAATTCTTGCTTTTTTCTTTTTTCAATTTTGTTAAATTGTTCCATTAGTACAAAACATAGACTAGATTGCTTTGTCCTCTTGTGAGAGGTTTCTTCTATCATTTAAGGGATAATTTATATCCTACTTTGTGTTATCTTTGGTTTTTCACAAACAGCCAGATCTGGACTTGGAGGAAAAAAGCTTCTGATACAAAGGTGGCTTTTCTTTTTTTCTGGGCAGACCTTTCAGTCTTAGGTGAGGGATCGTAAACTGCAATGGAAACCCTTCACCACCTCCATTCTCCTTAAGGGAGTGAAACAGAAAGTCTAGCTGACCAACCTCTGAAGTGAGACGAATGGAGAGGGAAATACAGTCTTTGCCAAGATGGAGGGCCAGTCATTTGGGGAGGGAATGGGAGAGGGAAGGATTCTTCCCGTCTAGAGTTTCTAATATTGTGTTATAGATGATAAAACTAAGATGAAGGGGCTTCTAAAAGTAGTCGGCTCGGCCTCTTTAATTACCCTGTCTAGAGAGAAAGTCTGTCATCAGGGCTGGAGTCTGGGACTGTTCAAGAGATTGATTGGAGGAAGACACTTTTTCGTCCCATCTAGATTGCTGCGGTTTTACTGGAATCGAGGCCGGCCATAAACCTATCAGTGACTCAAGAAAATTGAAGCAATTAAGCCTGCAGGTGCGCCTATTTGTCATATTAATGATGGATCTGTGTTAATCTAAGTCAGAGAAGGCTTCGCAGGCGTGTTCACGGCTGTCGGGGTGCAAGGACCTGGGGGCGGCGCTGCAGCGCCACCGCTACAATTGGGGAGTACGGGCTCCTGGCTGCTGAACGCCCCCCCCCCAAGCTCCCCCCCTCATCACAGGGGCTCCAATGCCAATCAAACTATTTCATAGATGGTTAATTTGACTCAGATGAAGAAAACGCTAGTGGAAGAGATGTAGTTTGATGTGAAAAAAATATGATTTGCAGTCCTGATTTTGCAGTCAGACAGACCTGGTGACTATCAGCCTTTCTACTCAGTACTGGTTTGAGCCCAGTGAGGGCCGTGATATCTACTTTAGAAAGCTGTTGTGAGCAGGGAATGGAGTCATAAATGCAAAGCTCTTAATACGGTGTCTGGGAGCTATGGCCACTTTAATGATTTCTCCTTTTCTGACCTTGAAAATATTTTAGCTCCTAAGAATTAATTTCCAGTCATTTCTTTACAGGCTGCCAACTCCTCCTGGGTGAAGAATAGTATCAGGAAGGTTGAGAAAGATGAGTAGACCAGTCACTAGGCAGGCCAATCCGAGCACCTGGCCAGGGCCCCTCCCACAGGAAGCTGCCCCTCCCCCCCACCCCGCCCCTTCCTCAGGCCCTTCTTTCCGCAGGAGCCCCAGGACAGCCTGCAGTGTTTGGGAGATCAGGGGCCTGCAGATCTCTCAAAGGATGACCATGATTTCTACTACTGGAAAGGTCAAGAAACATTTTGATTTTGATCCTGAATGTCCAGTCGCAACAAGTTGGATTTTGGCCAATTGACATCAAGCATATGCAGTCTTGGTTTTTGCATGGGAATTACTGTAATGCTTACAAATGAAAATGAAACCAACCATCTTAAGTCATACAAAAATAATAATAATGAAACAAACATACTGGCCTTGGGGGGAAAAAAGGTGGGAACCTCATCAGAGAATAGCCTGTCTCTAGACTTAGCTCAGCCCATGAACTTGAGCAAGCCAGATTCTCTCACTCTTAGCAATTGGAAATGGTGAATGTGGAAGGGATCAGGTCTAAATCAGTGGAAACAAGCTTGGAGAGATGCACAGGAAAAGCACAGATGGAGAGTCTGGGCCATAATGGCCACTTCAAGCTGGAGAGATGAAAAAACAGAAAAAAACATGAGTAAGCAAGGCTCCAAGGTAAGACACTGCACACAGAGGGAAACGCTAGGCAAGACGGCAGGGGGAAGACAGGAGCCGATGCTTGGCCGGAGCGGAGGCACATTCAAGCAGGACAACACAGGGAGGACCCCAGAGCCCTTCGCGGGGCCCTGAGTGCCATCCTGGATCTGGGTCCACCTGCCTTGAGGCCTGGGAGGAGTGTGGCTCATGTTCTGTCATTCCTTCGAAGTCACTGCCTCCTGCTGGTGTGAGTGACTCTTAAGAAGGACTCTCCATCATGGAGTGACATCAGTCACTGTACCTTACGATCAAAGGAACCTTACCCACTGAGCTGTGATACACCCTTCAGAGGATCTCAGAGAATGCTCAGAGAATTCCAGACACTGGCCTCTCCTCTGAAGGCCTTGACCACAGCACTCAGCCCAGGCCTCCTCTGATCGCCTATCACAGTTTACAGAAGAGTCTCTCCCTCCCCACTCTTGAACAACAGATAAATACAGGTAACCCTTTATGAGAAAAGTCATTAAAACAAATGTTTATAGACAGTGACAGAGTAACGGGAACCCTGGTTTTTTCAAAAGTGTGCCTTTTCAGTCTAGCTATGGCCCTGAAGTCTCTCTGTAATTTTGTTTCCATCTGCAAAATGGGAGTCATGATAGCACAATGGCAAATCACAATATGCTACATCTGTGATGTTGTGAAACACACAGGCAGCTAATGATGCTAGAATGGCAATGCATTCTCTTTATTATAAAAGAAAAGATTTTCCTTTGCCAACCCACGTAACTTTGTCAGCAATAATGAGAAAGGAAACAATAAAACACTGTACATGACAGCTAAAATCAGAATTTGATAAAATATTCTACTTCGAAAGGGATACTGTCAAGTAAAAAAAAAAAAAAATCAATTTGGGTAGAAAAAAAAAAAATCTGGTTTGTTTATTAGTTTTTCTTCTAATGCCACCAAATGGACCTCAATCTGAAATGGCCTTTGAAATCAAATTTGCTGTTCTCCAATTCTGCAACTTACTCTTTATGCTAATTTGTCTGCACCTGCAGGGACAAAGAAACTGGCAGCATTGAACATGAGATCCAGGAAGAAAAAGCAACACAAAGATTCAGGAAATGAAACCAGGACTAAATCATATTAGGTGTATAAAGGTTGGACTTTTTATAAAACAAGGGAAGAGTGGATTGAATAACTGAGGGAACATTCTGACTGTAAAAATGACAGATCCCTGGTGAAGGACCTGGTGTCTTTCCCAGGTCCCAGAAGAATGGCAGCGTGGGGTGTGGCACAATTTGTAAGACCAACTGCTGGACCAAGCTGGGTCTCTCCCAGCCTTCATAACCCTGATCATGGAGGTTATTGTAAAAATGTCTCAAGGAGTTTTCATCCTTTAGAAAGCCTCTAGAAGTTTTGGTTAATTCTCCCTTCCAACTTAAAAAGCCTCTATTGTCAGGGTCTATGTTGAAAGTAATATTGCAATTTTAAGGAAAAGACCCGGTCACTATTTTCCCACTGTTTTTCATTATCTGGGCCCTGTTTCCCTTCTTCTGCTTCCAGCTGCCACATCACCAGGTATGTTCTAAAGGTGCCTGGGAACCAACTTGGGTATCCCAGCCGTCATAAAACCTAAAGACACATGTACTACAAAGGAACTTAGAGATGCTGTCCTCATTTTACAGATGCCCAATCCTTCAAGGGCATAAATGCACGCGCACACCCGTCATTTAAAACATCACAAAAACTTAGTTAAGTATTTTGCCCAAGGTCACACAGAGCATTAGCCCATAAGAAATCCAGAGAAAGAATCTCTTTCTGTTATACTGCCTCTCAAAAAAAAATTTGAAAAGATTTTTTAAAATATTCTAAGATGCTGCTATTTCAAATATTCTCTCTATTGCTCTGTCCGGTATATTTAATTTTAGACTCCCTGCACTATATAAAACCACTGTCAAAATTCAAATTCTGTCAACAGCCAGTATCTGTTGAGGTCCAATGAATGCTGTGAATGTTATGTGTTTAATGCTCAAGCAAAAATGTCAATTTCCACCTTGGAGTTATTAGACCTAGGGAAAAAATCAATTTGGCAGGTAAAACGTTCAACAGCTACACTCCTTGTGTCCTTCCTCTTCTCCTCTTAAGCATCTCTTCTCTTCTCCATTTTCTGCCCTATCACCAGGGGTAAAAGAATATTGGCATCACACATCCCAAAGAAGACTTTATATAAAATTAAATTAAAAGGGAATCAATTTTTTTTATCCACTGCTTAATTTTCACTAGAACAGCTGTCTTATCTCCTTTAGACCAATACTAGTTTCTTAGAGAAATAAGGTCACTTTTATGCTTAATAATTGCATCAAATGCATTTCTGGAACAAATGATACAAATTCACTTATGAAGAAACTCTTTTTCATTAATCAAGTGATTGATGAGGAAAGTCTGCGTGTCCTGTATTTGTGAATATAAAGAGATGGGAAATAAGAGGTTAATGGACTTTCTCAATATCATACCGTGCAACAGGATAAGAGTTAGCACTCACAGCTCCTGCCTCTTCAGTCCAATTTGTTATTGGAGTCACAGAGGAATGTCTTTTAGTGAAACTTCTTGAGATTTTATGTCCCTAATTCTGTTCTGTCTCCCTAGGGAGGAAGTGTAGTGAAGGGGAAAGAGAATGGACTTTAGAATCAGACAGACGTGGTTAGACTCCCAACTCTGACATTTGCTGGTCATGTGATCCTAGGCAAGTTGCATCACCTCGGAGCTTGTGTCTTCATCTGTAAAAGGCAGATAATAATACACACTTCAAAGGGTGCATGAGGCTTAAATGAAACCATATGTGACGTGTAGGGCAGGCACTTAACACATGTGTGCACCTTTCACATCTGTATTTTTCTTGGACAACTAAACTATAATTGAGCCACAAGAGAAAGAAAACAAGTCTAGAAAGTGAAGATTCATCTTCACTTACTTCCAATTAGTTTTGTGAGTTCTAACATTTTCACTTGAAAATAAGCTCAATTTTGTAGAGAAAATACACTGATAGTACCACTTTAAATGCCAGAGTCTTCTCCCTGGGCAGCAGGTTCCATTGATCTCTCTATTCATGTGTCAATGCCCCATTTCATTACCAAGACTATCATACACATAGTCAGGAAAACAGGAACTAGAAAAAGGAAAACTAGGGATCTCTCACTTGACAGAGTCACTAGTGGGCTGTGTGTGCTTGCATTCATTTGTTTCTTTAGAAAGTATTTTATTGAATCCTACCTTAATACCACCTGGAGTAGGAAATTGCAACCCACTCCAGCACTCTTGCCTGGAAAATTCCACGAACAGAGAAGCCCGGCAGGCTATAGTCCACACAGTCACAAAGAGTTGGACACAGTGTAGTGACTGAGCACACAGAGAGCACGTGCGCACGCACACAGACACACACGCGCGCGCACACACAGAGATACACACACACAGACACACACACACACGCACACAATGCCAAAGGTTAACGGTTACAAATATGAATAAACCTGCCTCAAAGGAGTTTACATCCCAGAATGGACAGGGAAACACCGACAACCAAGAATGCAATAAAGGACCCGCGGGAGATGTATACACAGAATGGTTGCTGTTGTTCAGTTGCCAAGTCATGTCTGACTCTTTCCAACCCCATGGAGCACAGCTTCCTTGTCCTTCACTATCTCCTGGAGTTTGTTCAAACTCATGTCCATTGAGTCGGTGATGCCACTCAACTATATCATCCTCTGTCGCCCCCTTCTCCTCCTACCCTCAATCTTTGCCAGCATCAAGGTCTTTTCTAATGAGTTGGCTCCCAGGATGGAGTGAGGGGATAAGGAAAGAGTAGCTCCATCTTCCTAAGGAGAGGGCATCAGAATGGTTTAAAAGAAAAGATGGCATCTACACTAAGCTTAAAGATAATTGTGGCTATCCAGCAGAGTGTATGTGTTGAAGGGAAGGTACTCCATGCTATGCATGTTAGTTGCTCAGTCGTGTCTGACTCTTTGCGACCTCATGGACTGTAGCCCACCAGGCTCCTCTGTTCATGGAATTCTCCAGGCAAGAATACTGGAGTGGGTTGTCCGTCCCTTCTCCAGGGGATCTGCCTGACCCAGGTTCGATCCCTGGGTCTCCTGCATTGTAGACAGATTCTTCACCACCTGGGCCATAGGGAAGCCCACTCCATGCTACAGAGCCGTGTAATAAAGCAAGGCGACCTCCTAGAACATCAAGATGGCACTTGGCAGGCTATCGTATGCTGATGAGATCACCGGGGGTCACATTACAGAGTACACTGTGTGGCGTGCTTAAGAGTTTGAACTTTATCCTCCAGGCAGAAGGGAATGGAAAGACAAGACCTGATTCAGGCTTTTAGAAAGGTGCTTTTGGAATGTAAAAACCAGAGGGGCTGAGATCAAAGTCAGTAAGATCAACCACTACAGAGTCTTCAAGCTAAGAGGGGTTAAGGGTTTGCCCGATGGAAAGAAGCAGAAAAAGACAGGAGACTAATGGAACAGGAGGAATTAACAGATTGGATCACTGCTTGGATGTGGGGATGAAGGGAAGGATCACCCTGAGAGGCCAGTGTGAGGTTTACGCCATTCACCCAGAGAGGAAACAAGGAATGGGGAGCAGGTTTGCCGGGGAGTGAAGGTTCAGACATGCCGAGTTTGAATTTTACGTTGGACCTCCAGGTAGGAATGCCCCATAGACGGGTGCATGGAAATAGATCCTCTGGGGTCATGTACAAGTGATGGTAAGGTGAAGCCTTGGGAATGGATGATCTCACCTGCGAGTGTGCAGTGTGTAAGGGTCAGGGGCAATGATGAGAACAGGGACAACACTGTCCTCTAAGGGAAAAGCCTCACTGGGCCTCAATTTCCTCTCCTGTTAAGTGAGGGGGGTGGGCTTCCGGGCTGTCTTGGGTGACTTTCACCCCTACACCGTCTCATTCCATGCCTTTTTATTTGGCTCAGGCTTTCGCTCACAGGCGGCTCTTTCTTCCTCCTTTGTTATTTTTGGGAAAAGGCTGTTTGAAGTTTAAGCTCCTCTGAAGTGGCCCCTTGATCTTTCTGTCATAAGGACACACATACAAAGAGCACAGCTGGGAGACTTTGGAGCAGAAGAAAAGGCAAGTGGGAACGAGGGCCAGTCTCAGTGCCAGGACGTGACCCTTCTCGTCCCTTCAAAGGAGCCACAATAGCATGTATTTCCCTCCCACTCATCAGTTGTTCAGGGTAGGTGTTTTTGATACAAACCAGAAGAATAACACCAGCACCTTGTATTAAATACTCCTGGCTTCCCTTCACTACTCTCTCTCCTGACACTGGAGGCAGCTTGGCCACTACAGTCTGGCCAAAGGTATTGGTTCTAGTAGGATTTGAATTATTAGGACCATTACATATTCATTGTCCATACCCCCTTTTATAATTTTACCCCCTCTTCTTCTTATCAATGCACCATATTTCCTATTTTTCCACATCCCACCTGCTTAAAGCACATGAGGATGTTCTCTATGGAAAAATACACCCAAATTCCTATTAAACTCAAGATAAAGAGGCAGAAATCCAATTTAATTTTTGTATACTGTCCGTTTCTCATTAGCCTTGACTTCTTAAGCCCTGGGGTTATGGGCCAGTGCTTATTTTCATGGTTGCACTACTAGATTTTATTACATTTATACTGAGAGGCAAGATAGTCTCATTTTATACTTGGAGAAATAGGTTTAGTGACCTGATGACAACAACTGGCCATGGATCAGTATATTTTCTTTATTATTAGTGAGTCCAGAGCCGTGTATTTTTGGCTGTCTGGGCAGAGCATAAAATATATTGCCGATCACACTCAAATTCAATGCTAGTAATAATCTATAGTCTTCTTTCTGGAACCACTCATATCAGGAGATGGCGACCCTCCAGATTTTCTAAAATTGCTGTAGGAAAGCTGTAGGTCCAGAAGCGTCATTCTTTTCTCCGTGCCAAATTAGGTCAAGTGCCATTGAGAAAAATGTTTCACTTCAAAGTTAAAAATAAAAACATTGTTTTTAGTTATTAGAAATTAAGAATTACAAGTGTAGTCAGAAATGAACAAAAATGCAACCACTGGGCTTTCCCCGTACAAAACTGTGATGGGGCATGAGGTTTCTAACCCCTGGAATAGAATACTTTCCTCTTGAGACAGTCATTTATACATCAGGAAAGCAACAGAAGAGTTCTTTCTCCCGTGTGTGTGTGTGTGTGTGTGTGTGCGCGCACGCGTGTGTAACTCTTCCCCAAATCCTCTGTTGGGAACATGGTCTCTTTAAACTGGACCACTCTCGGCAATCACCACCTGGGGTCAGGCTATCAAGGTTATAAATGAAACTTATAACTGTAAGGGAGTCTTAACCCCACCTGGAGCAAACCCTTGCGGGATGCTCTTCTACATCCCAGGTACCCAGACAAATGAGGCCCTGGAGGTTCCACATCCTCCAAATCCTCTCCACAGCATATTTACCTTAACTTACTAAGATGTTTTTCTTCTTTTGTCTGAGAAAATCCCCCTGTTGCTGTCATTTAAACCTGCTCCTTTCAGCTCTGTCTTCTGCAGAGATGGGAAGTAGTTAGGTTGGAGCCTCCTAATAATACCTTCAGAGACGTGACCACTACCTCGGAAGCACCATATGCCTCTGACTGCAAAGCACAGCGCTGCCTCCGTTCCCGGTCACGTGGGGGACTGAAGGTCTCCCAGTCATCCTTCTGAAACCAGCAGGGAGCGAATGGTTACAGGGGTCACAGTTTCCACTCACGAGCAAAGAAAAGCAAATGGACCACACGGGCCAAGGACAAGAGAACCAGCTAATTAAGCTCTACCACAATCCCATGGCCTGCACTGCTGCTGCGGCTGCTGCCAAGTCGCTTCAGTCGTGTCCGGCCCTGTGAGACCCCATAGACGGCAGCCCACCAGGCTCCACCGTCCCTGGGATTCTCCAGGCAAGAACACTGGAGTGGGTTGCCATTTCCTTCTCCAATGCAGTTAAGTGAAAGGGAAGTCGCTTAGTCATCCGACTCCTAGCGACCCCATGGACTGCAGCCTACCAGGCTCTTCCATCCATGGGATTTTCCAGGCAAGAGCACTGGAGTGGCTTGCCATTGCCTTCTCCAATGGCCTGCACATCTCCCACTAAAGGCAGAGGCTGCTATGTAAGCTCTTACACATGTTCTGTATCTTCCCAATCACAGAGGTGCCAGAGAACATGCTCCCCCCCAGATAAAAATCTCCAGAGTGGGAACATCTGAGCTCAAGTCCTGCTTTCATAGCTCAAACCTGTTATCCCCATCTCAATCCATCTCCGGGAGAAGAAAACTTTGTTAACTTCCCTGCCCTTCACTTCAAGACTTTTCCTACCTTCACTTTTCTTTTCATACCCCTTCCAGCCTAAATGGATTCTTTATTCTTTTTCTTCTCAAAGTTCAACCCCTCTCCCTGGGCCTGTAACTTCTCCCTTACTTGCTACTTCTAAAGATTCTGCTCTAGCCTCCTGACTCTTGTACCTTCAATCTATCTTTCCACTGTTTCTTCCTCCTGGGTCTAAAACGATGCTGAAAGTCCTTCTCACCTCTGTCTCTGCCAAAAAAAAAAAAAAAACCTTCTGATCTTAATTCTGACTTTTCTGATTTTCTCCCTTTCATTAACTGCTCAATCTTTCAAAAATTGAGCCTATGAATTCATTTACTCTCCTCATTCTCGCTTATACTTCTTAACCCATTAACATCCAGTTTCTTCCCCAAAGATATAGGGTGTGAGCAAAAAAGCACTGGCATGAGAGTCTTCTAACTGGGCCAAGAACCTCTTGAATTCATGGCCTGGCCATAGCAAGTGATGGCTGAATGAAAAATAAACACAGGAAAGGGATGGGACAGCAGAGGGGAACATAAAGGATGAACTTGATTGAATAACTGGTACTAATCCATGCCAGGCACTGTGTTTGGTGTTACTTACACTTGCCTTCTTTGATCACAGAAAACATTGATTCTTAATTCAGTTCTGCTTTTAATCATCCAAATGATACTGAATAAATCAATGACCTTTTTCTGGAGTCTAGTGTCTCATCTATAAAACAAGGTGATGTGACTAAAGGATTTCTCATGCTCCTTGACACCTAAAAGATATGAAAGAAAAGCATCTGGTTGTGTATGTTGGAGGAGAGCTTAGAGATGAGATAGTCCAGTGTTTCTAAAGCTCTCTTTCTTCACTTTTTAAAAAGAAAATTTGACTTGAAACCTTGAAGCATATTTATATTCCTGTTTACCAAACATATTTATTGGGGAATTAATTTATTCTTTTTCTCTTTTTATTCAAAGACATAGATACCTGGGGTTATATGGCCCAGTGACAAGATCACAGGTTTTGAAAATGGGCAGTGTGAATTTGAATCCCACTTTGTCACTTACTAGCCCTATGACCTTGGACAGGCTACTTAACTGATATAAGCCTTAGATTCCTTGCCTGTAAAATGCAGCTAAGGCAGTAAAGGGCACCTGCAAAACCCCTGCCTCCAAGGATTTTTGTGAGAGGTGGTAGAGATAAAAAGCCTGGTTCACAGAATGGTTGGCAGAGAGGAATGGAATATGTGAGTTTCCCTGCTTTTCTCTTTACCTTTTTCTTCAATAGCAGGGGCAAAGTTTCTATCAGGTTCTTAACAAACACTGCAAATATCTTGTCGGCACCCTTTACTCTCTCAGTGGCTTTTAGGTGGTCTGGCGTCTTTCTCAGGGAATGTTCTGATCTACTGGAACTGCTTCATTAAATGATTAAATAACAGAGTTTAGCCCAAGTTCGTGGCAATGTCAAAATCAGCACCAAGGTTGTTTCACTCTGCAGGTGATTCTTACTCAAAGTCCTCAGGATACTGGTCAGGGGAGTTCTCCATGGCTAATTTTGTGTTCCTCAGAAATGGAATGTTTTTTCACTCAATAATTATGATCTGACCCAAAGACTTCTGTATTATTGAGGTTGTCAGATGTTCTGGTCTTCCATAAGGACAGAGAAACCCTCCTCTTCCTCCACACATCTTCTCCTAGTGTTTTTCTTGCCTCCTTCTTGTCTTTCTAGTGGTATCTATTCTACTGTGCCATGGATCATTCAACCAGCCCCTTTCTCCACCTTTAGGTTTCTTTTCATGTCAACTCGTTTTAAAGATAAATACAAATTTCAAGATGGGAAACAGCCAAAACCTGAAATACATATATAGTGGAAAAAGAATTACGGCAAACATGGTCCTCTTAGAATTTAACTTGCAGATGTTGGCATCCATCTAGATGCTCAGCAATAGAAAAAGGATGGATAAATGAAGGCATGGACATATGAACTAGGATGTGACAGTAAATACAATTAACCATCATACGTTTCAATGAACATTTAACCTTACATTGTAAGTGATTTGCCACACAATGTTTTCAGACTTTTTAAAAATTGTGTAAAAGATCATCTCAGATTTTAAAAAGCAATTTTGTATGAACAGGAAGTTGGCAAAACATGTAACTAATGTTTATAGTTCATCTCTGGAGAGTGAGGTTATGGGAGATTCTAAATTTCTTCTTTATTATGTTTTGTGTGTTTCCTCTAATTTTACTATGATTGATAAATAGTTTTTAATGAAAAGAAAATAATAGCTTTTATTTTGACACCACAGATTGTTAGGTGTCTTCTCTGGCAACAAATGTGAATACACTGGGTGTTTTGTTTGTAAAACTGCCAAAGCTATTTGCATGGGTGCAGGCTATTATAGTTGGAGAAAACTACAAAGTAGCAACTATTCTCAAAATTTTTTCAACAGCAAAACTCTTTCTTCAAAAGAAACCTTTATTGAGATGCTTAATATGTCAACAAAGATAAAAGCAGAGTGGTTCTCATCCCAGCAAGGATAATGGGCCCAGCGTCCCATCTTTCCCATCTCCCTGCCCTCCTGAGAGCAGCTGAAGCCTGTTCGTGAACTCCCTAGGACTCTGTGAGACACCATTTGTCAGGATCCTGATTTAGTACAACCTCTCTGTGCCACAAGTGAAGAATCAGGCACCGGGAAGGGCAGTGACTTGCAGGAAGTCATTAGGGTTCCGAACCAGAGCAAAACAAAAACTGCCAATTTTCATACCCCTGAGCTGGTTGCATTAGAGACCTGCCCAGAAGAGAAAAGCACCTTTCAGTGATGTTCTTGAGATACCAAGACTAGAAATAGGACCTGTGATGCTGACCACGAGGAGTCAGCCATCCTCAGCAATGCACTCAGCAAGCCATATGCAGAATTCTGCCAGTTCAGCAAGAGCCTAGACATCATTTATTATTTGGAGGTGACCACAGCCTCCCTTTCCACCTTCAGACTCTGTGAATCTCCTCTGATCTCCACCTCCACCCTCAAGCTGCCTAGGCTTACAAGAAATACTGGTAAATCCTTTCCCCTCGTTGCAATGAATCAATGTCCCTGTGGTCTGCAGCCCTCAACCGTGTTTCACACAGAGCCAGCTTTTGGATGGAAGCATAAAACCCCAAATTTTACCAAAGCCGTTCAGAGAGCCCAAGGTGCTGGTGGAAGCTAGGGAGTATTAATCTCCACGTGCAAGGCCAGTTCCTACTCTGGTAATTACATTTTGCTTCAAAAAAGTGTCCCTGCTGTTGCTGGGAGATGCGGTCTTCATTTTCACCTCTTCGAGTGACGTTGGGAGTTAAGGTCTCTCCGAAGGTGGCCTGCTGACCCTGGAGGTGGCTTTGTTTAGGGCATGGCTGAATATCAACACTGGCTGAGCAGGGCTCTGGGTCCTGGGGTTTGCTGAGCTGTTTGCAAAGAGTTTTAGATTAAAGAAGTTGTATACCTGTAAGGTATTATTATCACCTAATCTTTTTCAATCTTCAACTCCAGTCCTAGTGATGAGGAACCAACCTCATGTGCCTCAGAGTTTCAGTTTAGTTCAAGCCTAAAGGCTTGGATTTTGAAAATACATCTGAACCCCTCAGATGTGACAGAATTGAACTGGAAATCTACTTAAGCACCTAAAGAGAATGGAAGGCTTCCTACTGCTACCCACAGAGATGCCAGCCTGCCTGCTGCTTCTGCCACTGCTGAGAAGCCAAGACAAAGTTCCATTCCCAGAGTTGAATAATATTCACTCCTAAGTGCCCAGCCAAGCTTTCAGGTACTCCCTATCTCATAAGGGATGAAACGCAGGTAGTTTTCTTGAGCTTGGGAATCAGGTCCATAAGCCAAAGACATAGATAAGCTGCCATGGCTATACCACCATGTGCCTGAAGAGATACTTCACTGAACGTGGCTCGTGTCACCATCAAAAAATCAAGGAGGAATGAATAAAGCTCAACATTCAGAAAACTAAAAAAAAAGAAAAAAGAAAAAAAATCAAGGAGGCAGGCAGGACATTCACAGGGGAAAATACATGTATTTTGGAGTTAACAATAAACCAAAAGGTGATACATTCATCTTTTTTTAAAAATTCTGTTGATGTTGTTGTTTAGTCACGAAATTGTTTTCAACTCTGTGACCCCATGGACTGTAGTGCACCAAGCTCCTCTGTCCATGGGCTTTCCCAGGCAAGAAGACTGTAGTGGGTTTTGCCATTTCCTTCTCCAGGGGATCTTCTTGACCCAGGGATTGAACCTGCTGTCTCCTGTACTGGCAGGCAGATTCTTTACCACTGACCCACCCGGGAAGACACTGTTGATAGTGCTTATTTTTTAAATTATTTTAAACACTTCTCTTTTAAAATGTAGCTTGCTCAGTCTGAGAAAATAAACAACTGAGAAGTTTTCAAAGCAAAACTTCTATGCCTCTATCTTGCAATTCCACTCCTGGAGAGTAGCTAATAATAAAGTTCAAAATACATCTTTGTATACCCTCCTCTAAACTTGTAAATATATACAAGCACACGTGGAGTTTTTCTTCCCTCTTGCCTTTTTCCTTCTCTTCCTTCCTTTTTCAAAAAAACAGTAGTCAAAACATCAAAATTCTTCCATTAAGGTTTAGAAAACTCATTGGACATGAGCTGCCCTGCCTGGCCTAGAGTCAGAACTAGCCAAAAAATTATTGCATGTCTCTTGTCACTCTCCCCCTACCACACTCCCTTCTCCTTTACGGGAGAGGACGAGGGGCATCAGATCCATGGACAGTGAGCAAGACAGGATGTTCGTTTTTCTTGGTTTATGTAGCCAACACAGCCAGTCCTTCTGAGCAGTGGAGGTGACCCAGGAGCCCTTGCCTAATCTCATCACTGTGGAGGCATGGAGGCTCCCAGATCACTGTACTCAGTCTGATGCCAAGAGTCTTCCTGTTCAGTGGGGAGCTCACGCCACCAGGTGGTTCTTGATGGCCCCATGAGAGTGTTTGAACTGTTTCTGAATGGGACCAGACTTGACCCTTCCAATAACAAAGGCTTCTGTCGAGGGCAGTTTTAAAGCCATTTGTATCAGTTAGTTAGTGTATTCATCTTTGTTCCATAGTTATGATGGGAAGGAAAGAGAGACACACAGAAGGAGGCAGCATGGGGACACTACACCCTGAAAACATTTGAGGCAAATCAGATCAACAAGTACAAGCACTTCTCAATTTCCCGAGTCCAGAATGCCAGAAACCTTATCTGATGCCCCCCAGGATACACATACCTACCCACACCACCCTCTCTCACACACGCTCATAACTCACACAGAGACACAGGAAGAATAAGTTGTCTATTCTTACTCACCCTATGCCCTCTTCCCTGAACAGCCCCAGTTCAAGCCCTGCTCTCCACTTGCACATCACACTCTTCCCCAGCTCTAGCTGAGGTTCTGCCTCAATCTGACAAACTTCATCAAAACTGACCCTTAGAAAAGGGCTTGAAATCAGACACTGAAATAGAAATTAGAAGTCACTGAAAACAAGTCACTTTTCCCAGGGTATAAACAGTCAGTAGCTGAACAAAGCTCTAATTTCCTTTAATAAAAACAGGGCCTCCTCTTCACTTCTACCACCAAAAGCACTAGTTGCCCACATATTAGTTTAAGTCTGCTCACATGAGCATAAATGTATACACCTGTGAAACACATCACTCAGTGACCACTATTAGCATCCAATCAACCCAACTCAACACAACACATGACAAAGGTCCCATCAATTTAGAAAGTTATGACCTATACACAGTTAAACTGATAATCCCTGCAATGCATTTTTACTATAAGAGCCAACCATCACCATATGACAATGTCCTATATGGAGGACATTCCCTACAATCAGTAACCTACACAATAGCACTTTGTTCATCTAGCATATATATTTATATATCCACACACACATCTACTATATATATGCATCTATCTATGCATTTACTATATTTAGTTTCTCTGTCTTCCCTTATTTAAAACATCACTAACATTTAGCTGAGTTTATGCTATGTGCTAGACACAGACCTTCCTTTGCTAACATTAAATTGTTTAATCCTCAGAAGAACTCCACAGTGTTGGTATTCTTTTCAGACTGTGAGCTTCCTAAAGGACAAAGATTCCTGAGGCAGTCTTATGTTTGTAGTCTCTTGGTAGTGTGTCTAATACATAAACCAGGAGGGCAGCTTGAGAGATAATTAATATCATAATGAAATCTTAAAACTGTAAGAGATTACAAAAGTCATCTAGATCTTACATCCATCTGATCATGGATTCCATTTAAACGGTCATCTGGCTTGTGCCAACAAAGCTCAAGCAACACTCCACCTTTGAATAAAGACCACCCATCTGCGGGGAGCTCAGTTGAAATGCTCTCTACTTTGAGTCAAAACATTTCCTTCTCTGAAGCCTCAATCCATCAATCCCTTGTATTCATTAGTCTTTTCCTACATCTACATGAAAGACCTTCAAATATTTGAAGTCTGCTCCAGTGGTTTCCAGATCTTTTTCAGATGAAACGGAACTAGTTCATTCAATTTTTCCTCATCCTTTCAACATCTTTTAGGACTCCTTTACTATTCTTCTTACCTGCCTTTGTTTTCAAGAGTGGATGGAAAGAAGACTAAACTCAAATGTTAATAAGGAGCATGTGGGTAACATAAATGTATGACTGTGGCCCTGCTTATAGTAATGAAGGAATCATAGGGCTGGTAGTGAAAGAAGAGGCCCGTCTTACCAAAATGCCTTCAATGAGAAACAGGCTTTGTCAAAGCCAACTGTAATATGTATTTGGCCTAGAGTCACCCACTAACTAGATATTTCCTGAATCACAGCCACCAGAACTGACCTCAAAAGTCTGGGTGTCATCTGACCAGCTCAAAAGAAATGATGTTAAGCTCTCATTGGAGTAACTATACTTCTATTAATGCTGCAAACATTACATTAACCTTTTAGGATGTGACATTCTGTTGACTCACATCAAGCTCTCTGTGAAGTAAAGCCTGGAATTATTTTTATAGGGCTGTTATTAGTTGTTTTTCTTGAATGCAGTTTTAAGACTCTATGTTTATTCCTACGAAATTTTACCTTGTCAGATTCATCCCATCTTTCCAATCATCAAGATTCTTCTGAGTACTGACTTTGCCATTTTTGCCATCCAATGCAAATATTCCCCTTGCTAGTTTCAAGCAACCTGTAATTATGATAAGCATGCATTTTTATTGATATAATTCACATACCATAAAATCCACCCTTGTATATTGTACTATCAGTGATTTTTAATATATTTGCAAAGTTATACAACCAACACTACTATCTAATTCCAGAAAGTTTTCATCATGCCAAAAAGAAACCCTATTCCCGTTAGCAGTCCCCATCCCTAATCCCCCCGTCCTCTGGCAACCACAAATTTACTTTCTATGGAGTCTCTATGGAGTTGCCTATTATGGGCATCCCATATAAATGCAGTCATACATGGTCTTTTGTGTCTGATTTCCTTCATTTGGCATAATGTTTTTTAAGATGCATCCAAGTTATAGCACTTATCAATACTTCATTTGTATGATCAAATACTAGTATATTGTCTGGATATTACACATTTTGTTTATTCATTCTTCAATTAATGTACACTTGGATTGTTTGCATTTTTGCATATTATAAATAATGCTTCTATGAACATTTATGTGTAAATTTTCTCACTGATAGATGTTTTCAAATCTCTTGGGTATATATCTAAAAGTGGAATGGCTGGGTCATATGGTAACTCTATGTTTAACTATTTTGAAAAAAATGCCAAGTCATTTCCTGTATAAGCTAAACAATTCTACATTCCCATCAGCAATATATGAAGGTTCTGATTTCTCCACATCCTTGTCAACACTTATTACTGTGTTTGATTTTAGCTATCCTAGTGGCTATGAAGCGGTATTTCTTTATAGTTTTTATTTGTAGCTCCCTAAATACTAATGCTGTTGAGCATCTTTTTATGGGCTTATTGATCATCTGTACATTCTCTTTGGAGGATGTGTATTCAAATCTTAGCCCGGTTTTTAGTTGGATTACTAGTCTTTTTATTGTTGAGCTATAGTTCTTTATATCTTTTTTGGATACATGATTTTTAAAAGTATTTTGGATACTTGATCAGATACATGATTTGCAAATATTTACTCTTACCCTGTGGGTTCTATTTCCAATTTCCTAATTTTATTCTTTGAAACACAAGAGTTTTGAATTTTGAAGTCCAATTTATCTGATTTTTTCCCTTTGTTTCTAGTGGTTTCAGTGCCATAGTTAAAGATGCATTGCCTAATCCAAAATCACAAAGACCTAAACCTGTGTTTTCTTCTAAAGGTTTTGTAGTTTTAGCTCTTACATTTATATATTAAATCCACTTTTGCACATAGTGTGAGGTAAGGGTTCAAATCACTCTTTTGCATGGCCTATGCAGTTTAACAGTTGTACTAGGACTGTTTCCGCTGCCCCTCCATTGGGCGGCACCCTTATCAAAAAATGTCTATAAACTTAAGGGTTTATCTCTGTCATCTCAATTACATTCCATTTTTCTGTGTCTATCCTTATGCCAGTAGGGTGCTGTCTTTATTATTGTGGCTTTGTAGGACAAACAGAGAGGAAAGAGCCTTGTGGCATTAGAATACAAGCCCCATGAAGACAAAGTAGTTTTGTCTACTTTGGTGAAGAGTACATCTTCAGTATTTACAGAAGTGTCTGACACATGGTAAAGCTCAGAATAAATATCCTTTGACATTGAAAAAATGATTGAATAAAAATATGATTAGAATCCACTATCAAATTTCAACCACATATGAATCTACTTCTTGGGTCAGCATTCTGCTTTCTCCTTCCATCAAGTCTGGGAAGCTTGTGTGGAAGACCTTGCCAAATATTTTGCTGAAGTCTAAAGGACATTTATTTTAATGCTCAGTGTCAGAATACACTATGTGACATCTATCAAGTTAGAGTTACCAAAAGAACAATGACTTAGACCATTCCTAGCACAGGCAGGACATCACTAGCTGATTTAAGAAGGAAATTCTTTCTTACCTATTTCTTTAAAACCATTATTACCAACTTAGAAGAACTGCAAAATCCTGTTAACAACCACACTCATATCATTTCGAAGTTTAAGAACCCATCTGATAAGCTGATACTCTGAGATGTCACATTTGCCCCTTTTGGAAGGGCAAGCCCAGGAAGCAACAGTGAAAAACAAACAAATGACGATCCTCAATACTTGCTCTGTCAGAGCTCTCCCCATTTCTGAATGGGACATAAATGACTGAAAGATTGGGTAGTGGGTGCAGTTCAGTTCAGTCGCTCAGTCGCGTCCGACTCTTTGCGACCCCATGAATCACAGCACACCAGGCCTCCCTGTCCATCACCAACTCCCGGAGTTTACTCAAACCCATATCCATCGAGTCGGTGATGCCATGGGTAATGGGTAGATTTTGTCAAAAAAAAAAAAAAAAAAAAATCAACAATGAAAAGGAGACATTTCAAATTTTCCCACACATAAACAACCTACAGTTTTAATTTTTAAAGTTCAATTTTTTCCTTAATTTTATGTGACAGTGGACTTTTCAGCTGTGTGTCTATATACAGGACTGTTAGGTCTCCAAATTTAATTGAAGGTTTACATTTGGGGGGTTATGTTTTGCATGCAGATCTGCATACAAATACTGATACTGACATCAGTTCCCAAGAGAGCCTGATTTATACAAATATCCTTGCCTGAAATCTCATGAACTTTCAGGCAACTTCCATAATTCAGTCGTTACAGCTTTATGTACTTATGCTGCCTCCTTACTAAAAAAAAATCTTCACAATTTTCATTTGAGATCGCTACACAAATTGCCTCATTTAATCTTCTCAATTGAAATAGATAGTGTCTTCTGCTGCAAAGATGAGAACAGCAAGACTGAGAGAAGTTAAGAAAATTATCAATTCATAATCAGAGGAGCCAAGTTTCAAACCCAGGTCAGTCTGACACCAAAACGTACATCCTACCTCTCAAAAGAATATAATGCATTATAAATGCACATCGGGTAGTTTCAAACAAAGAGTGGCTGCCTGAGCATATGACTGTCTCCCGAGTAAAATCCAATTGCCTCTCTTTCTCTAAATCCTTGCCATGGACTCTGCCAATTCAAATGCCCATAATCCCAAGCCTACTACCTTTTCATCTTTCTCACATTCTCAACATGTATTTTCATTCTCAATGTCTGCTTTTTTTTGGTGGTGGGGGGGATGCAAAAAACACTTCATGTGACATCTATCTTTTTAACAAGTTTTTGAGTGTACAGTACAGTGTTGTTAACTATATACCCAGCTCTGTTGTATAACAGAGCTCTAAAAGTTTTCCATCTTGGGTTCCTGAAACTCTATACCCATGGAAAGCAACTTCCAATGCCTTCCTTTTCTGGTCTCTGGTATCCACCATTCTACTTTATCTATGCATTTTACTTCTCTGAATACCTAATGTAACAGGAATATGTATTATTTGTGTGATGCTTATTTTCATTTATTCATAACAGAAATTTAGATTGTCCCATATCTTGGATATTGTTATTAATGGGCAATGAACATGGAAATGCAAATATCTCTGTGAGATCCTGTTTTCAGTTCTTTTGAATAAGTAGCCAGAAGTGGGATTGCTAGATTATTTTATACAGTAGGTCTACTTTTAATGTTTTGAGGAATCTTCATAACCTTTTCCATAGTGGCTGAACCATTTTACATTCCTACAAACAGTCTATGATGGTTCAAATTTCTCCACAGCCTTATCAACACTTTTTTTTTTTATGACAGCCATTGCAACAGGTATGAAGTGATAGCTTATGATCTGCACTTCTCTGGTGATTACGTATATTGAGCATCTTTCATAAACCTGTTGACCACTTGTGTGTCTTGGAGAAACATCTATTCAAGTCTTGCATGCTATGCTAAGTCGCTTCAATCATATCCAACTTTCTGGGACCCCATGGACTGTAGCCCACCAGGTTCCTCCATCCCTGGGATTCTCCAGGCAAGAATACTGGAGTCGGTTGCCGTGCCCTCCTCCAGGGGATCTTCCCAATCCAGAGTTCGAAACCACATCTCTTATGTCTCCTGCATTGGCAGGAGGGTTCTTTACCACTAGTCCTACCAAGTCCTTAGACCATTTTTAAATGAAGTTATTTGGTTTTATCTTTGCATTGTTAGAGTTACTTAATATTTCAGATATTAACCTCCTATAATACTCACAGTTTGCTAATATTTTCCCACTCCACAGGTTACCTTTTTCCTCTGTTGTTTTCTTTGATGTACAGAAGCTTTTCAGTTTAATGTAATCCCACTTGTCTATTTTTGCTTCTGCTATCTATGTTCTTGATGTCATAGCCAAGAAATGATTGCCAACACCAACCTTATGAAGATTTTCCTTTGTTTTCTTCAAGAAGTTTTATAGTTTCAGGTTTTATGCTTAAGCATTTAATCCATTTTGAGTTGATTTTTGTATATGCTGTAACATAAGGGTCCAACTTCATTCTTTAGCAGGTAGATATTCAGGTTTCCCAATGCCATTTATTAAATAAACTTTTCTTTCCCCATTGTGTAGTGTTGGCAATACTGTTAAAGATCATTGGACCACATGTACTTGGGTCTACACTCTTTATTCTGTTCTATTGGTCCATATGTTTCCTATTATGCCAATACCATAGTGTTTTGATCAGCACAGCTTTTTGTTTTGAGGTCAAAATGGAAATACATCCCCTGTGCATGGGTTAAAAGACTTACTATTGTTAAAATATCCATATTATTTAAAGTGATCTAAAGATTCAATGCAATGCCTATTAAAAACTCCAATGGCAAATTTTTCAGAAATATGAAAAATATCCTAAAATTCACACAGAATCATGAGGATCCTGATAGCCAAAACAATCTTGAGAAATAAGAACAAAACTCAATGAGTGTTGTTTTTTTTAAAAACTATCTTTGCTTCTTGTGAATCAACCCCCTAAAAAGAAAATGGCAGGAATTTTTGCAGGTCTACAACACACTATTTTTGAATACCAGCTTTGAGAGAAAACTTCAGTGTCATTCAGATGCATGAATCCCAGATAATTAAAGACTGCTTGTGCATCTCAAGTCCAATATAGCTAACTTCTAGAAGTAAACCCAATCTAGAACAACTCATGGTGGTGATGGTTTGGTCACTAAGTCATGTCTGATTCTTGTGACCCCACTGTCTGTAGTCTGTCAGGCTCTTCTGTCCATGGGATTTCCCAAGCAAGAATACTGGGTTGCCATTTCCTTCTCCAGGAGATCTTCCTGAGGGATCAGACTCCAGCCTCCTGCATTGCAGGCAGATTCTTTCACTGCTGAACCACTAGCAAGCCCCCAGAACAACTCATACAGAGATCTTAATGGTTTCCTCATTCTTTCCCAGCTTTGACAAAACTGTCATCATTTTGTTCATCACTATCATTTCTCCAATCATCACCACCACTAGGAAAAAGCTGTGGTATTTTCAAAGAAAATTTACATTGTTGTTTCTTCCCAACTGCCCAATACCTTCACCTTATTTCATGGACAAATTTCTCCATACAGGTTCAGCCTTAACCAAATGCAGCTCTCTCGAACACAATCTTTAGGGTTAGAACCTGGTTTCAGTCCCAGACTCATCATCTATCAGAAATATGTCTCTAACAACCCATTTAATAAATCTAATCCTCAATTTCCTCACCTAAAAGTAGCTGTAATAATGATACCTATATTAAAGGTTTATCATAAAAATGAAATAAATAATACAGTGCCTGCCTGGCCCGCAGAGAAGCTTGCATCACAGCTATTCTTATTTGTGTTTTCCCCGGTGGCTCAGACAGTAAAGAATATGCTTGCAATGCGATGGACCCAGATTCCATCCTTGGGTCACGATGATCCCATGGAGGAAATGGCAAACCACTCCAGGATTCTTGCCTGGAAAATATCATAGACAGAGGAGCCTGGCAGGCTACAGTCCGTGGGGTCCCAAAGACTTGGGCACAACTAACACAGTATTATTATTACCATTATTTTGGTTTCATTTTCCTTTTTTTTTTAAAAAAAAAAGCCCCTAAATTCTCTGGCTTCCAGAAAGCATCAGAGAAACCAAGTGCCATTTCAGGACACGTTGTAAAGCAAGACCGAGATGCACACGCCGCAGGGAACACCTCTGGTTGCTCCGTGTAGCACGCAGGCCTCCGGCAGACTACGGGGAACGCACTAGGGGCGCGACCCACCCCACTCGCACCTGCAGTGTTGCCCGTTTTAAGGCGCTCGTCTCCCACTGCTTGTGCAGAACCGACACAAGAAGCCTGAGTGTACCCGGCGCCACCCATGAGGCCACGCCTTCCCCTTTGGTCTGGGGAGGCCCTGGGCAGGCTCACCCCTGGCAGCAACGCCTCGCAGGGTCCCCCCGAGAAAACGGCCTCTGCATGGAAGCAGACCAGGTGCACTTTACGAAACTAACAGGATGGGCGGCCACTCTACTCACTCAGCAGACAGGCGGAGGCGCGGGGCAGGACAGTTGACAGGGTTTTCTTTTTTTCCCTTGTTTTAAACAGTGCGCTCGGAGAGCTGGACTAGACGCAGGTGTAGAAGTCTCGGCCCAAGTCTTCTATGAAAGAGGACGCCACGCAGGGTGAAGAAGGTAGCCCCGGCGGCCCCACAGTCCGCGTCCGGCTGCGGCCACGTGGCCGTGGACAAGGTGACTCTGAGCAGCTGCGGAGGGACGATTCGGGGCCATGGCGTCAGGGTCGCATGTGTCGCTGCAGCGATTTTCTCTTTCTCTTCTGAAAGCAGCAGCAGCACCTTGGTGTCATCAGCCACCTCCAACTCTACAGGGACTGTGATGGGGACACTGAAATGACCAGCAGTGGGGTCGTCGGCATTCAGCTGCCTGTTGACGGAGTTCAGTGCCTTGTTTCTGCAGGGTAGCAGGGCTTCGTCATGCGCTGGAGCTGCGAGGGTGGGTCAGTGAGGACTCTGCCACAGGCATGCAGAGGGGCTCCTGGCCCAGTCGTAGCCAACCACTAGGCGGCTGTGGTCAGAGGTGATAAAGAGCTCGCGCAGGTGGTCAGAGTCCAGCTCTGGGAAGAAGTCCAGGCGCCGCACGTGGCGCAGGCACAAGGCCATCTCCTCCCGGAGGCTCTCCCGGAGCATCTCGATGGGCGTGGCCCGCCTGGTGTCCGGGATCTTCTGGGAACTTTTCTTTGAGCGTGTGGGCCTTGAGCCCCTGGCCGCGCGGGCTACCGCGCAGGAATCACAGGATCCGGTGGCCCAGGGTCTCCAGGTCGTCTTGGTGGCTCTGCTCCTGCCCAGGTACGTATTGACGCTCAAGCAGCGTGCCGTGCCCGTCACCTCTTGTGCTCGCGGTACGGGATGTGATCCTTGGTCTCGGGGTCTCTGGACTCCTCGGTCAGGTGCAAATTGATGATGTAGGTGGTGTGCTGCTGATTAGTGCCCGGTGGCCCCCTAGAAAGTTCTCGGGCTTCACATCCAGGTAAATGAGGTTTTGCTGTGAGCGTTCTCAATCCCGGCGGGGGCCCAGCAGGATTGCGATTGTGAGCAGTGTTTTGAGCATGAATGTGCGGTTGGAGGAGAAGAGGTCCTCCACGCCGAGCAACTCCAGCTCTGAGGTGGTGTGCCTCCCCCACTGGCCAGAGGAGTGAGGACGGCCTCTGTGTCACTGAGCTGCTCTCAGAAGCAGGACTCCAGGCACACACGGCTGGGGCACCAGGACTTGATGCGCTCTAACTTGAGAGCTACGTATTCATTTGTATAGAGATTCTTTTTCCAGCCAAAGTTTCTAACTGTTGCTAAGTGGCTGTCTACTCTCCCCAAACCTCTTAAATGACCAGTCTGTGATTTAGGTTCCAAGAGGTCATGAAGTGAACCCAGATCACCTTCTATTAATGTTAAATGAGCCTGTAAATGCACGTTGGGCAGCAAATCAAAACCACTGTTAGCAGCTTCTCTAACTGAAGAAGTTCCTGTCTGTTAAAGGACCAGCTGCCCTTTCATAAAAGACCACTTTTTTTTTCTATGAATAATACATAAAATAGTAGGGAAGAAAACACATTTCCATTAAGCAATATCAATTCTCAACGCACTGGATATAATCTCTTATACCTCTATAATTAAAAATTAAATACAGAGTATTATGTTGAAGAAACTCCAAAGCTGATTTTTATGTACTTTCTTTTTTCTCCGAAAACCTCATTCTTACCAGCCTTTCAATATAATTATATTCCAGGGAAAAAGTGGCAGGCAGAAAAGAATAAATCAACATATAATCTTCCTTTAAAGTCCTGGCTTATATTTTATGATGTGTACAGGCTGTTTAAAAAAAATCAGGTCTGAAATTTTCCACAATGAACATATGCTATCTTCCATTATTTTGCTATTTTAAAGAGAAAATCATGCAACATATCAGATCTGTTGTATTCCTAGACACAAGAGACTTTAGTGTGCAGACTTTCATTGACTGTGTGGGTTTCTATTAACCTATTTCTAGATCTTAAGTCCCTGACAAATAGCTGGTGCTTAATGAATATTTTTCTGAATAAATAAATACTAATATTAAAAGTTAAGAAGATATTTGAGGATGGGACAATTCAATGTTTTGCCAATATTATTGCCCAGTGAATTTTCCCCTTCTCTGCTCCACTTCCTTCTTTACTAAATAAAGACAGAGCAATTTCAGGGAAACTATCATTAGGAAGTGGGAGGATTCTTCTTACTGTTGTCCTTAATTCACTTGGGACAGGCATTCTCATTTATTTAAGAAAGTCCATTGAGTAAAAGTCCATTAAGTAAAAGTCATTGAACTCAGGAAAGTACGGGCATCTATCTTCTTAAGCTATGAAAGTAAAAAGTAATAATATATTACAACAAAAAACTAGGTTGTATGCCTTTCAATCAACATACCCAAATTGATTAAAATTCAAATCATAGGATTTTTAAAGATCCTTACTGTCTTGGAAAATAACCCTTCCTTTTTTTTTTTTCCATTTATATTTATTAGTTGGAGGCTAATTACTTTACATCATTGCAGTGGTTTTTATCATACATTGAAATGAATTAGCCATGGATTTACATGTATTCCCCATCCTGGTCCCCCCTCCCACCTCCCTCTCCACCCGATCCCTCTGGGTCTTCCCAGTGCACCAGGCCCGAGCACTTGTCTCATGCACCCAACCTGGGCTGGTGATCTGAGAAAATAACCCTTCCTTTTTAAAACTGTGGAAGCTCAGGTAGAAGTTAAGTGATAGCCCCAAAGATACAGAACTAGTAAATGGCAGAAAGACTTGTTCTCAGGTACTAAGTCCAATTTCAACACATGTTCTATTTCACCTCATTCTACTATAAACCCCTTAGTGCTTTATAGACAGACAATAAAAATTAGTTAATGCAGATGATGACGATAATGAAATTTCACTGTGGTGGAAACAGGGAAATGAGGTCAGTTAGCTGGCATTTGGTGATGCTTTTGTTAAGGCAGAACATTTATTATTCTCTCTCTCTGCATATAAAAAAAAATCTATGTACTTTGCTAAAAAAAAAAAGCCTTAGGCAACTAAATATCATTCATTAAAACATTTAAGACAAGTGACAGCTTCTAGTAATACATTTCCAGAACAGAACAAGCAGGATAAAGATAACTTAGAAACTGCATACATAGAGAATTTTTCTACTGATACCCTAATCCCCTGTTGGCCAATTTTTAAAAGTGGGCTTTTATTGTACCATAAAAATGAACGGGCTGAGGCTTTCACATCTGGAGAAAGGTTGGTACCTGCACGAAAAATGTTTTGCCTTTCAGAGTTCAGGATGAGACAAAATCCTTGTTACTCTTGGGTGAGGAAAACTAACCATTGTGATAGAATTGGGTATTGAAAGGCAATTTGTGAGTAGCACATAAACTATAACTTGAGCAAGATAATTCCATTTCTAAGATGATTACTGATGCAAGGTTGGTCCAGGGGTCCTTTCCCAGTGTTACCACTAATATGACCTTGTCTTTTACAAACCAAAGACCCAGCTTTGGAGAACTGTTTGACAGTAGCTTTGAAAGCTAAGCACTTTGTATCCAGAAATTCCAGTCATCAGTGTATACCTAACTAATATGCATTTGTATATGAGTCAAAAAACATTCACAAGAATGCTCATAGCAGCCCTATTCAAAACTGCCCCAAACTGGAAACTACCCAAATGGCCATCATGAGTAGGATGGATAAATACATTGTGTTATAGTCACACAATGGAGTATGTTTTGCAGTGATAATGAATGAACTAGAGCTAGACTCAGTAACACAAATTTTCACAAAAACATATTATAGAGTAAAAGAAGCTACCTACACAAAAAGTTTGAAATTATATAAAATTTCAAAGTGATCCAGTTAATCTGTGGCGTTACAAATCCAGTTAATGCTTTCCCTGGTGGAGGGGGTGGTGATGATGGTAAGGGGCACAAGGAGGATTTTTTTTGGGGGGGTGCTCATTCAGTTTTCTTTCTTGATCAGGGTCCTGCTTATACAGGGTTGTTATCTTTGTTTAAATGCACTGACCTTTATGCTTATGATTTGTAAGTTAATATGAGTGTATGTCTATGTCATTAAAAAAAAAAAATCGAGCTAGCTCTGAACATTTTCCTATAGAAACAAGATAGGGCAAGAGTGACACATTAGTAGAAGAGATGTCCCATTAGTAAGATAAAGAATGACTGCACCCACAGGCAGCCTTCCCTCCCTTGCCCTGTTTTACCCTCATCATTGCTTATGAAACTGGTCATCAGCCTGCAAATGAGGAACACAAATGTATAAATGTCACATTCTTATGCAGGAACCAAGGCACTCACTTCTTTTTGCCCCAAGGCAGGATTGGGTCTCAGTTTTCATATACTAAAAATGGACCTATTAGGGTAATGAGTGAGTTCATGTCTGTCATTTCAAGTTGATTGCTGGCAGTCTGTGTTATCTGAGATGTGTCCCACTAATTAGAGAGAAATCAGATAAATTCAGGGAACATACATCATTTGGGAACATGGACTAATTGGGCATTTGTCCTTTGTGCTCCATCTGTAAGGACCACTGAGGGAACACAGAGGTCTGTCCTCAAGATTTAATAAACGGAGGAAGGAATAAACTTTTAAGTACTTATTATGAGCCAATACAGTGTTAGGTATTTGAATAATCTTCACGGTAGCTTTCCAAGTCAGGTAATACTGGCCTCATTTTATAGAGAAGGAAACAAACTCTGAAAGAGGATGAAACCTATGGAAGTTCTATTGTTACTAAGGGAAATGAGATTCAAATTTGGGACCATTGACTACTCAGGCTGTTTTCATATAGTATAGTGTCTATGGAGATCAACAGCCCTTTGGCAAAATGTCTGTATTCTTTGGAGAAAGATAAGGCAACCCACTTCAGTATTCTTGCCTAGGAAATCCTATGGACAGAAGAGCCTGGCAGGCTACAGTCCATGGAGTCACAAAGAGTCAGACACAACTGAGCAACTAAACAACAACAATCAGATTCCTTAGAGAAAAGAACCTAAGGATTCTTTTCAATTCTGCTTCAAATCAATCCAAACACCAGGGAGTATTCCAAGTGCAAGAAAAAAACAGAGTTTTGCCTGAAAAAAAAAAAGAAATAGCTGGGAGTAGTGAAGGTTTAAATTTTTCACAATTGTCATCACTGGGTCAGACCACTTTCTCAGTCAAGCCCAAAATTCTTTCAGAAATGATGATATCCAAGGGGTAGTCTATGAAATACCTCCCAAAAGGCAGTCCTCAAAATTTTAGGCATTCACATTCACATTTAATGCATCTAACTTCCTTTAGACTCAAGAAGGAATTACTCCTAGCACTATAGAACTGGCCAAGATCCAAAGAGGAAGAAGAAACCAATGGTGCCAACCCAAAAGACTTTAGAGAAACCATAAACCGGATATATTGCTTTGAGGTATCAGAACTCCAACTGAGAGCAGGCAGACCTTGCCTGAAAGCTATTCCCTGACCATCGTGGCTGCTGCTATGACCTAGAATAAACATCTGACTCTGCCTACCTTAGCTTTCCCGCACTGCAAAAGGATGATAAGAACTCCTGCCTGTCCTCAAGGATGTTAAAAGGACCAGCTAATGTTTACAGGAAGAAGCACAATGTAAGTGCTAAGTGACCACCAGTTCAGGGAGCCTTGAGCAAGGCGGGTTGGTGTTGTTCTTGCAGAGATCATATGTGTTCTCACCTCCCAAAAGAGAATGTTTGAGAGAGACCCCCACCTCGTCATAAGACACAAAAGCAAATGGATGATGTACAGATATATTGGGGGACTGAAGGAAGAAGTCAGAAAAAAATTAGAGTGAAATTTGTCAGGCTAAATGAGATCTACAGTAGCCCTGTCCTTACATTCAAAATCACAGGCAGCCATTTGTCCTCTGCATGCTCTCTGGCAGGGTTAGAAGGACTGGGCACTGGGAGAGTTGAATGAAACCACACTGGAGGGCCGGTCAGGAGAAAGCAGCCACAGAGACCCTGAATTAAAACTGATCTAACAGGAGGACAGAGAAGAGGATCCACTGAGTTACAGAGACAGAGCAGCAGGTACGCAGTGGGTCTGCAGAAACAGCAAAGCAATAGATAAATCGGACTTAGTAGCTGGCTTCTGTTCAGGTGACTCTCCTCCAGGGCTTCCATCAGGTGGCACGCAGAAGTGAATACTAAGAACAAACTCCCAAGCTCTGAGTTAGGTCATTTTACATGTTTATCAAACCAGTCAATCCGAAAGGAAATCAGCCCTGAATATTCATTGGAAGGACTGATGCCGAAGCTGAAGCTATAATACTTCGGCCACCTGATGCAAAGAGCCAAACCACTGGAAAAGGCAGGAGGAGAAGAGGACGACAGAGGAGAGAATGAGATGGTTGAATGACATCACTGACTCAATGGACGTGAGTTTGAGCAAGTTCCGGGAGATGGTAAAAGACAGGGAAGCCTGGTGGGCTGCAGTCCATGGAGTGGCAAAGAGTCGGACATGACTTAGTGACTGAACAACACATGTTTATCACACAGTCCTCACCAGCCCCTGAGAAGTGGGTACTATCGTTTTTCAAGAAATGAGTTCAAAGTGAAAAAGTAACTTGCCTAAGATAATGACATCATTACTAAAATACAGGTCTGGCTGACACAGGAGCCCTTACTCATTAAACTGGGTCCTCCATCTTATCACAGTTATTCACAGTGTCAACTGGCTCTAAGCAGATTCCTAGGCCAGCTCAGTTAAAGATCTAAACCATGGTACCTGGCTTTGGAGTTAAAGTGTATGGCCTGAAGTGCAGTAACTCATCCAACAAGCATTTGAAGAGGGCCTGCTGTGGGCCAGGCTTGTGCTAGATGTGTATAATGCAGGCTCCTTGACTTTGGTAATGTTCTTCAGCTCCAACAAGCATGGTGGGGTAGTCATTCTTGGCAAGTGCTCCACAACAAACCTCAACAGTAGTTGGCAAGATGCATAAGCAACCACCGGAGGTGCTGACCCCTTGGAAGCCATTCTCAAGGAGCCCCTCAGCAAACAGAGAATATTGGTTAGTCTAAGTTTTGACAGTCCTATATTAATCTCCTGAAGATTATGCAGCTAAAATCTGCTGCATGTTCCTTTACTTTTAATTACAGTCCTATGAAAGGTTTGATTTTTTGTGGCGGGGGGGGGTGGGGGGGGGGCGGGGGGGAACTACTAGTTACTGCAGAAGAAAAAAGTTCTTAATTTATTCATAATGCTATTAAGACAAAGTCATGTTTTATTGGGCTCTGTGTGTTTATGTTGTGACACAGAAGTCAATAAGAGGGAGCTTTAGTAATATATAATATCTATTAATATTCTCCGTATATGTTCACCAAACAAACAACGTCTCAGCATCAGTAAAGGATTTCAATAATTAAAAAGTATGATTTTTTTCCCAGTTTAACTATTTCCTATTAAAAGGATGCCACAGACACTTATACTGACAGCCTCTCATTACCAGCGAAAGCAATTGTTCTTTATGGGGAGAGAGAGTGAAATGAACAATTTAGTCCAGGAAGGGGCTCTTGTCTCCATGCTGACACTAACTGCAAATGACCTTGAGGTCTAGACCCTTCCCTCTTCATCTGTAGGCTGAAGAGATTTAGATGAGGTGATAGCCATGTCTTCCCCTGCTTTCCAATTGTGAAATAGTACTCCCCTGGGCCTTATCTTTATCCCTCCTTGATCACTGCTACCTTTTGTCAAGGATCTTTTTGAAATGAGTTTCTTGTTTTCCCAAATGGGCCTTGCTCTTCGACTGCTTAGCCTGGCTCACAGTTAATAGGCAGAATGGAGGCCCACTGGCTACGGAGACAAGCGATGTCTCCCTCTCTGACTTGCCATTTGCCCTTGATCAGAGAGTCACTTAGGAATTCCAGGCCCATCATTTCCTCACTGATGGGGGATTATGTGACGATACTTAGCTACCATGACGGAGTGAGAGAAGATTAAATAATATGCTTGTATGGGACTTAGCCAATACTTGATGGTACACTGGATACTTGGTAATAATTATCTTTTGAGTCTCACAGAACTTACCTGAAATACCTTCCTGATTCAAGGACTAAATGGTTCCATAAGAGGGTTTAATTCCTTTTCACTCCTGAAAAAAATTGCCACAAACTGAGAGCTTGATATACCATTGTAAGCATGAATTTCCTTCACCTTAGTCCCTCAGAATAACTGACGGATCACAGTCACTATGTTTCACGCTCTCAAATCATTTTTCCCATGTTCCTTTATAGATAGATGCTTATTGTGCTATAAACATAACGGGAACGTATCCTGTGGGTATTTTGACACTGTTAAGACTCCCTCTCCACTATAACTAACTGGGTCATCCCACTATAATCTGGAGAACACAACCTGGCTTCATGGAAAGAACTCACATTTAAGCAGGAAATCAAACTCAATGAGATGATGATAATAATTATTGTTAGCGCTGATTGAGAAATTAGTCTATGCCTGCATTGTTCTGAGAAATTTTCACTTATCAAGTCCTTTATTCCTCCAGACAACGCTATGAGCTTGTTACTATTTTCATGTCCATTTCACTGTGTAAAGAACGTGCAGCGCAGGGAGGTTAAAAGCTTCAGAATGCCACATTTCCAGGAATCGGTGCATACCAGATTTAAACCCAAGCAATTTAGCGTCTGGGCTTTTAATTATGCTACTCTCCAGAGTTGGCAGGATGATCTGAAAGAATATATCAATATGTAGAGAACCGGCCATACCAAAGGCACACAGAGAACAGCATTTTTATACTATTTAGGTTAAAATAGCTATTTTCTTAAATGCTGCTGCTTTTCCCAATTGATGATGACAAAGACTCATCTTTTATAGTCCTCTTCTCCACTTTTACTCCCCATGTTTAGCGCCACTGGTCTCGCTGCTATCTCAGTCCACAGGCACAAGGCTGGGTGGCATCCATCGACATCCTGGCGTGAACCTCCTCTCAATGTCACCTGGGAACTTCCCCAGGTCTGCCTCACAGAGTTCCACTTCTTCATCTATCAGCTTCCTGTCTGAAATAAAACTCAGAGGAACATGTCCCTCCCCTTTTCCCTCTGCCTCCCTCACTATTTGTATAGCTTCAGCCTCTGACAAACTGGTCCCTTATTTGTAAGAAAGTTAAGATATACTAAAATTTTAGGCTGTGATACCTTACCCTGGTAAAAGAAAGCTCACCTTAAGATTACAGACTCCTTATTTCCTGCAATTCACTGATCCAATCACTAAAACATCATCAGTTTATTTGGCTCAGGTAAGCATCAAGCTGAACGGTATTCTAGCAAATGATAGCAGTGGTGAGGCAGACAGCAGGTCTTAGAAGACACCATTCCCCAAAGATAATCATAGTAATTTGCTGTCATCATTCCCGCACAAGTCCAGGAAAAACAGCAGCATTAAAACCCATGCAGAAGGCAGAAATGTTGAAACTTGGAGAAGTACATGATACTCTTGAATCCTGGGAACTAGTGGCAAAGCCAAGAAATAATGAAGTAGCAGATGGCAGGCCATCAGCAGAAAGGTGGACCCTCCCACTGCCTCACCTAACTAATTTCAGGGCAGCTGGTAGTTTATCTAAAGACCATTTTAAAATCCTGCAGTGCCTTGCTCCTCAAAATGTGGTCCGTGGACCAGCTGCATGGACATCACTTGGGAACATGTTTGAAACGAAGACTCTCAGGTCCCTTCCCAAACCTCCTGAGTCTGAATCAGCATTAGAAGCTGCTTATTCCTGAGTCTTGAGAAGTTTTGGTGGGGGCTCATAGCTCAGGTTAAAACTGGCAGGTCTGACCTAGCTGTAAGTAGACCCTATTTTGAAATTTCATTGAATAAGTAAGAACATATGATAATGTAAAAGCAAAATTAAGCAAAGTGAAAAACTTTTAAATTGTGCTCAAAATAAAGCTGCAGCAGTAAAGAAGAGGATGGCAAAAAGATCTACATGGAAACCCAATAGGAATATTCCATTTGCTGTTCTGATGCACCTTCACTGTTCATCTTGCTCTGAGACCAGAGAGGCTAACCTCTGTGAGAGCAGAGGGATGAAGAAGGCTGAGACTCTCCAGAGGGCCCCTCATCCCTCAGTGAAAGTCACAGCTCTGTCCCAACAGCCCTCACCATCTCGGAGTTCTGGTAACTCCTCCTCCTGCTCTTCAGGCCTGAGACTGGTCACAACACTTTACTGTTTTAACAGCCTCTGCATACTGCACTATTCCCTTTTGTACCTGTTAAATAATCCCTCAGTAAATTCTGTAAAACTCAGTTGGAGTATATAACTTGTTTTCTGCTGGGACTTTGATTGCTAGATTTAGACAAAACTGTTCATTCAAAGGAAGAAAGGAGAGTGGAGAACATTAACCAATCATAGGGGAGGGAACTTAAAATATAAGAATGGTCCAGGGGAAAGAGGTAGCAACAAATTAGTAACTAAGGGCCATGTTCCATCACACAGATGTCAAACACGGGAAACAGGCTCTGAACGTGTTTAATAGCAAGCTTACCTGTCATCTGTTAAGAAATCCTACTTCTCAAAATGGGGTTTCCGCTGCATTTCAATCCAGAGGCTTTACTAAGTACATCCTAGTCATGTCTTGTCATCCCTTTAGATGCCCATCTGGCCTGCATCCACAAACAACCTTTGAAGATAAGTCATCTCTTGAAAGTGTCCCCTCTCCATCCCTTCTCCCTAAAGTACAGCATTGATTGGATAAGCCCCCCTTTTCCCTGTAAGACCTATCCTTTCACAGTCAATGTGTTCAAGTCCCCCATTCTTTTGTATAGTATGACCCCTATTTTGCAGAAGCTTCCAGAATTAGATACGATCTAATTTCTTTCCGACTCCTTTACATCACAGACTGTCACACATGTACATGCATTTGCCTATCTACAAAACCACATGCTCCTCTCCTCAAGTGGAGTTTGGCCCACACCACTCCAGAGGGCCCACCTCTACAAGGAGTCAGCATGACCAGACTGGTCAGGTAAGAAGGCTTTCCTGCAGCTGCCCATCCATAACTGCCACTCGGGTGTCATGCTTATTCCTACCGCATCCTCATTCTGTCCCTCTATCTAGAATCTTATCGCCAGCAACCGGCTCTTAAATAATTCTCTGTCACCCAGCATTCAAGGCCCTTAGCAGGCTCACCTTCTTTGTGAAGTCTTCCCTGCAACTTTAAAACATAAAATTTCCTCCCTTATCAAAATTCCTTTTGGTGCTTGCTTCTAAGTTTGAGCCCAGGGGGTTTCTATAAGCAAAGCACATGTGCAAACAGAAATGGATACATGGGGCAAGAAGATTCAGGCATAACCTCTAGGTTCCTGGCTCAAGACCCCAGGTGGAAGGTATTGTTGTTTACTCCTTTCTTTATTTTTATCTCTTAGGCCTCCTTTAATTCCATAATCATTTTTCCCTCCCTCCCTCCTCCTTTTTTATGCCTTTGATTTTTTACTAAAACCTGGTCATTTGTCCTAGAGCATGTTCCACATTCTGGGATTGCTTTATGTGGTGTCTTTTAACATGTTCCCTTACTTTTTTTGTCTTTTAAGTTTGTAGTGAGATACACATAGCACGAAATTTAACATCTTTAACTATTTGTAAGTCGACATTTACAGGACATTAAAGTACATTCACATTGTTGTACCATCATTACCCCCACCATCCAGCTCCAGAATTCTCATCTTCCTAAACTGAATCTCTGTACCAGTTCGACAGCAGCCCTCTCTTCCCCATAGCCCCTTCCTCTCAACCCGTGGCAGTGATCACTCTACTTTGTCTGTGAATCTGATCACTCTAGGAATAAGTGGAATCATACAGTATCTGTCCTTTGTGACTGGCTTATTTCACGTAGCATAATGTCCTCAAGGGTTATCCATGCTGCAGCATGTGTCAGCATTTCCTTCTTTTTCAGGCTGAATAATATTCCATCGTTGGAGAAGGCAATGGCAACCCACTCCAGTGTTCTTGCCTGGAGAATCCCAGGGACGGCGGAGCCTGGTGGGCTGCTGTCTTTGGGGTCGCACAGAGTCGGACATGACTGAGGCGACTTAGCAGCAGCAATATTCCATTGTATGTGTATAACACATTTTATGTATTTATCTGCTGATGGGAAATTGGGTTCTTTCCACCTTTTGGTTATTGTGAATAGTGGGTAGTGCCAATTATTGGGTTGGAAAAAACAGAAGGGAGAGGGATGCCAGATAAAGGGAGAAACAGTAAATCTGGTTTGGAGCATGTTAACATTCTGTGCCTCTGAGATTTAAAAAAATGCTCATATTTGGTATACAAATATTATACATACAGCTTTTGAGTTCAGAAAACTATCCGAACTGGAGGACTAGATTTAGCAGTTGTGGGCATTTAGGTAGCAATGAAATCAACAGAGTAAATGAGATCACCTGTGGAGAACAAGCAGACGATCTAGGACTGAGTCTTGAAGGTGGTGAGGTAGAGAAGGATGGGGGCTTCCCAGGTGGCTCAGTGGTAAAGAATCCACCTGCCGATGCAGGGGACTCAAGTTCCATCCCTGGGTTGGGAAGATCCCCTGGAGTAGGAAATGGCAACCCACTCCAGTATTCTTGCCTGGAAAATTACATGGATAGAGAAGCCTGGCAGGCTACAGTCCATGGGGTCACAAAAAGAGTTGGACATGACTTAGCGACTAAACCACCACCACCACCACCACAAAAGAATGATGAGCAAGAAAAGGAGATAGAACAGCACAGAGAAAAATGAGAAGAAATTCAACAAAATGTGGGGCTATTTGATTCTGCACAACATCTAGAATAGACAGAGGATGTCAGGCCTCATCAGTTTGGTAAAAATTAAAATTAAGAATAGACAGAAGTGAAATTCTTTAAATTACAAATATTGACTTCTCAAATATAGTATGCCACATTTAAAGGTATTTACTTGAAGCTCGCAGAAAATAGGTAGTAAATCTAAGGAATTCATTTGTTCAGGAAATAGTAGAGGAATATAGATATTAGGAAAGTGTGCATGAAATCACTGATGTTACATTTGTGACAAATTGTTAGAAGATGTTTGAGACACACCTGATAAAACACTCAAAGTGGTTTTAAAGGAAATAAATTGTGTTTCACACACACACACACATGTACATACACTATCCCAGGGGACAGATAACTTCACTGCATTCGATGTGAGAATGCTCTAGGACAGAATTTTTGAACTCCAGTGCTTAGCAGAATACTGTCTATAAAAATCACTGTTGAGGGCTTCCATCGTGGCTCAGTGGTAAAGAATCTGCCTGCCAATGCAGGAGACATGGGTTCGATCCCCAATCCAGGAAGATTCCACATGCTCCGGAGAAGCTAAGCCTGTGTACCACAGCTGTTGAGCCTGTGCTTGAGAGCCCAGAAACTGCAACTGCTGAGCCCAAGTGCCACAGCGACTGAAGCCTGCACAGCCTGGAGCCTGTCCTCTGCAACAGGAGATGCCACCACCGTGAGAAACCCATGCACTGCAACAAAGGATAGCCCCCGTTCTCTGCAGCTAGAGAAAAGTCAATGCAGCAGCAAAGACCCAGCACGGCCAAAAAAAGTATTTTGTTTTTTTAAATCACTGTTGAACAAGAAACATGAGACCTCGGTTGAAGAAGGAAAATGTTAGTCACTCAGTCGTGTCCGGCTCTTTGTGACCCCATGGACTGTAGCCAACAGGCTCCTCTGTCCATGGGATTCTCCAGGCAAGAATACTGGAGTGGGTTGCCATTTCCTTCTCCAGGGGATCTTCCCAACCCAGGAAACCTCAGTTAGATTTCAGGAAAAGCAACCTGTGACTGGAACTTGTTTAAAACTTTCAAAATTGTAGAATGCTAACTGAAATCAAGAGGCTATAGAATATCTTCCTCTAACATAGTTTAAAAAGCAGAAATGGGTTCTCATCTGTCTGGTACTTTAAGTGCAGGCATGACTCAAGATAAAGAAGACAGACTTGAAGATCTCTCATGGGTCCTTCCTTTCATAAGATTATACGATGTTCTCCAGTTTTACTGCTTTTGGTGGAAGAGCTTTCATCTTTCCAAACTACTAAAATAGATAGCCTGGCCAGCTTTTTCAGATTTACTGATTTTTCCACTTCCTTGAAAAGCTCAGTTGAAGGCATCTTTCATCTTTAATTCTACTTCTGAATATTTCCCTCTTACATTACTTATTATCATTCACTTGCTACTTGCCCTTCCTTCTCCATCCTTTTTCTACCTTATTTATCTACGCATAAAACACACTAATATTTGATTTTTTTTCACTGAAGTCTGTTGGTTTGAGAACTCAAAGTTGGTGGGTAAATTTAAACCATATATTGTAAGATGTGAGAAAATTATTAATAAGAATTTTACTAGGTCAGAATTTTAATTCTTTTGGTCAAAGGCCATCACTAAACTTACAGAGGAAAGAAAATGTATAAAGAAAACTTTAAGTTATAAAGATCAAACAAGGACCAAGTTAGCATGATTTCCTAAGTGTAAAAATAGGTAGCATTTCACGGTTAATTTATTAAAACCATAAGACTGATTCATCAGTATACTCTTTGGGCTGAAGTGTCTAACTTAACATTAACTCCAATTCTGAAATAGTGAGTAATAAAGGATCAAAAGTTATACATGTGTCACTGACAGGCAAACCTTCCTTTTACCACTGATGTTCCAGAGTAAATATTTGTTTTCATTATTTTGATTATCCTCCCAAAAAGTTTAGAATTATTTCTAGATACAAAGCAGGAGGAAATAAATATGCACTAACACCTACTAGGTGCAACGTTCTATGCTTTCAGTGTATATAGATTTTGACCTACTCTTTACAGTGACCCTAGTAGATAAGGACTTTTCATTTCTGTGTTCTACATAAGTTCACAGACAGTAGATAACTCCTGCAGATCCTACTTTAGTAAATCGCAGAACTAGAATCTGGTTCAATATGCCAGCAAATTTGGAAAACTCAGCAGTGGTCACAGGACTGGAAAAGGTCAGTTTTCATTACAATCCCAAAGAAAGGCAAGGCCAAAGAATATTCAAACTACCACACAATTGCACTCATCTCACAGGCTAGCAAAAAAATGCTCAAAATTCTCCTCCAAGAAAGGCTTCAACAGTATGTAAACTGAAAATTTCCAGATGTTCAAGCTGGATTTAGAAAAGGCAGAGGAACCAGAGATCAAATTGCTAACATCCGTTGGAAAAGAAAGAAAAAGAGAATTCCAGAAAAACATCTACTTCTGCTTTATTGACTACACCAAAGCCTTTGACTGTGTGGATCACAACAAACTGTGGAAAATTCTTCAAGAGATGGGAATACCAGACCACCTTACCTGCCTCCTGAGAAATCTGTATGCGGGTCAAGAAGCAACAGTTTAGAACTGGACATGGAACTGGTTCCAAATAGGGAAAGGAGTACGTAAAGGCTATATATTGTCACCCTGCTTATTTAACTTATATGCAGAGTACATCATGCAAAATACTGGGCTGGATGAAGCACAAGCTGGAATTAAGATTGCCAGGAGAAATATCAATAACCTCAGATATGCAGATGACACCACCCTTATGGCAGAAAGCAAAGAGGAACTGAAGAGCCTCTTGATGAAAGTGAAAGAGAAGAGAGAAAAAGCTGGCTTAAAACTCAACTTTCGCAAAATGAAAATCATGGCATCCAGTCCCATCACTTCATGGCAAATAGATGGGGAAACAAAGGAAACAGTGACAGACTTTATTCTCTTCGGCTCCAAAATCACTGCAGATAGTGACTGCAGCCATGAAATTAAGATGCTTGCTCCTTAGAAGAAAAGCTATGACAAACCTAGACAGCATATTAAAAAGCTGAGACATTACTTTGCTGACCAAGTTCTGTCTAGTCAAAGCTACAGTTTTTCCAGTAGTCATGTATAGATATGAGAGTTGGACTGTAAAGAAAGCTGAGTGCCAAAGAATTGATGCTTTTGAACTGTGGTCTTGGAGAAGACTTTTGAGAGTCCCTTGGACTGCAGAGAGATCCAACCAGTCCATCCTAAAGGAAATCAGTCCTGAATATTCATCAGAAGGACTGACACTGAAGCTGAAGCTCCAATACTTTGGCCACCTGATGCAAAGAACTGACTCATTGGAAAAGACCCTGATGCTGGGAAAGATCCAATGCAGAAGGAGAAGGGGACAACAGAGGATGAGATAGTTGGATGGCATCATCAACTCTATGGACATAAGTTTGAGCAAGCTCTGGGAGTTGGTGATAGACAGGGAAGCCTGGCATGCTGCAGTCCATGGGGTCACAAAGTTTTGAACACAACTGAGCGACTGAACTGAACAGAGAATCTGGCCTCAAAACTGTCAGAACGCAAACCCTGAGCAGGTGCACCACTGTCCACTTTAGAAAAAAGGAAATGTGAAAGGTCCCCTGATGCCAGCTTGCTTCGAGTATGGGCTCAACAGACCAGGAAATAAGCCAGCATCTTGCCTTTAATTATGAAGTAGACATAATTTAGAAAAAGATTGCTGTGAAAGCCTGGCTGAGTTTGAGAGAGGGAAGATCGATCAAGCAAAGTGGAATTCTGTGTAACCCTCCTATACACTTGAAAAGACCAGCTTCTATAAAAGCTAGCCTTTTAGAAATGGGGGCGTACTGTATTTCACTCAAAGGTTCTTTAACAAGAAGACTAGGTTAGTGGGGAGACTGTGTGCTCATTCGTTCTCATTGGCAGCCACTTGATATGAATTAGTTCCCTGAATTCTCACAACCACCCTGGCATTATGACTTTATACTGGAGAGACTGTGTCTCAGAGAAATTAGGTATTTCTTGGTCAGTGTCATGAAGTAATGGAGCTAAGGTGTGGATCTAAGGCTAAGTCCGAAGACCAGGCTTGCTCCATTACAATACCATGGGGAGAAGCCGTGCTGAAGACAGGTGCAGCAGTGCTTCTCAGCCTTCAGAGTGCATATAAACCACCCGGGATCTTGTTGAAACACATGTCTAGTTCACCACGTGTGGGATGGAGCCTTAGAATCTGCATTTCTGAGAGGCTCCCAGGGGATGCTGATGCTGCTGGTCTGCAGTCACTCTTAAGGCAAGAAATGATGAGTGTATTTACGAAGCAACTCCTGCAAGTATATTCCCAACCCAGGCGTGCTTCCGCTAGATGACTTCAGTGAAACTGTGTGCTTTCTAAAATATCCAGTTAGTGCTCTAAGTCAACAATCCCCAACCTTTTTGGCACCAGCTACTGGTTTCGTGGAATACAGTGTTTCCAAGGACAGAGTTGGGGCTGGAGGAATGGTTCTGGGAGTACTGGGAGCGATGGGGAGCGGCAGGTGAAGCTTTGCTCCTTCCCCTCCTGCGGTGCAGCCCAGTTCCTAACAGGCCGTGCAGCAGTCCCGGGGGTTGGGGACCCCCTGCTCTAAATGAGAGGATGGTGAATGTCTCTGCTATAGATGCTAAGATAGAGAGTGGGAACACAGAAGATGGGGTGGAGAGATTAAGTGTTCCCATGTGTATCACCCTAGGCCGTCACTTCCGTTCGGCAAGCATCTGGCCAACTGCTCAGCAAAGCAAGGACTCCAGAGCAGCTGCGAGCAGTTCCATTTGTAAGGCAGAATCTCGCTGTGTCTCCTGAGATCCTGGAGGCTGCAGCAGTTCTCCGATGAGCAGGATCCCCTGTGACAGGCTTACATCCATTGAAAGGGGTGCAGGGGCTGGCCACTTGGAAGTGTTTGTTACAAAGTTGTTTTTCGACTGTTTACTGTGGTCCTCTGCTCTGCTTTGCATTTCACTTCTCCCCTGCCCCACCCCATTCCCTCCCTCCCACCCTTATAGGAGCCCAGTGACAAGCGACCCTCCTCCATGTCTGTGAATCAGGCATCAAGGAGGCTTCCACAAATGTTCTCTATTTTAGTGGAAACCGACTTCATAGCAGATTGCTTTGGATACCACTGCGGTCACTTAGGTGTCTACCTAGGCTGCGATAATTGCTTCATTTCAGCAGCCAAAAAAAAAAAAAAATGCTTACTACCATGTTTTTGCAGCTCACACAGGCTTTTGTGTAGAGAATCTTTCACATCAAAGGAAGAGGGACTCTGTTGATGACATACATACCAGCTGTTTCCAGAACTGCTGGCCCCGCCCTGCCACGCCTCCTCTGAGGGCCAACTGAGGCCCTGCTCACCGGGAGTGAGTTCCTTGAGGACACTGGGCATCCACCTGTGTCTGGCAGGGGTGGGACAATCAGCCCGGGAACATGGACTCAAAGGCAGACACGGGTAATGAGGTCCAATGGGGGAAATGGCTTCAAACTGCTCTTGATCAATATTGCCACAACGAGTCGACTTTGCTCCCTCCCAAACAGGCAGCTCTGCTTTCTCTTCATCTCACATCCCTAATGCCCCTGGGTCTGAGATGTAGCCGGGGAATGGGGGGTGGAGGAGAAACGCATGAGGTGCAGACATCCCCCTATTCTAATAAGATAGCTGTGTTACCTTTTATCTCTACATTTCATGCAGCTTAGACAGTCCCGGGGCAGCCCAGAATCCTTTTCTCGTTTCCCCTTTTCAAGTCAGTCTGTTATCATGCACAGTGCTCTTCTCATTATTTTTTTTTTCCCTACATCATCTCCTGCTCCTCCCTCTGCTATGACCCCTCTCCCCCGTGATTGGTTGTGAAGGTTCTCTTTCATCTCTCTTTCTGAGGCAGTCTTTGTAGAGCTAACTTTAACTAGCCGACCAATTCTTTCCCAAGCCTCTACAAAGCATCTCATGAAAAGGGACAGGCAAGCATAAGACACAGCCGACCCACGTGAAGCCTGCAGCCCTCTCCTATCTCCATCCTTCTCTGCAGACATTCAGCCTTTTCCCAGAGATGGCCTGGAAACTGCCTCTTAATCACAAGGAGTTCAGCCTCCAAGTGGCACCGGGCAGCCAGTTCACCATAGGAGACAATAAGTCATAACCACTGCACAGAGACAATAAGTCACAACCACTGCACTTGCTCCAAATCAGGCCATCAGAACCTAAGGCTGTTTCTAGTTTCCAAGTGGCAGAAAAGAGACCATTTTCTCTCTAGAACTAAAAGGGATCATATATAATATTAGGGGGCTTCCCAGGTGGTGCTAGTGGTAAAGAACCTGCCTGCCAATGCAGGGGATGTAAGAGACACAGGTTCAATCCCTGGGCTGGGAAGATCCCCTGGAGAAGGGCATGGCAACCCACTCCAGTTTTCTTGCCTGCAGAATCCCATGGTCAGAGGAGACTGGTGGGCTACAGTTCATCGGGTCGCAAAGAGTTGGACACAGTTGAAGCAACACAGCACACATATAATATTACGACACTCGAGGTTCAGTGATTAAAGTATTACAACAGCTTGGAACCAGGACGAGCTGAGTGACATGTCTGCTGTCCCTGTTCTGGAATTGGTTGTTTCTCATGGGAAGCATACCAGACCATGTCAGCTGGAAAGCCATTTTCCACTGTCACCCTTTTGACCTTGGATTTGTTCTCTTCTACACCTTCCTCTACTACCATCTTGTTTCCTTTGAATGTGCCAGTTCTGGAGCTGGACTTGTGTGGCTTTTTATCTTTTCTGTCTCCCCACTTCGCATGCACCTCCCTGCTTTAAAGTCACTTCTTTGCTCTCACTCATGTGCTCAACCACGACCCTGGTTCCAGAAGCTAATCTCTGCCCTGATACCATTTTTCAGGCCCTCCCAACCTTGCCACGCTCTCCCAATTCCGGCTACAGGATTCATCTGTAATCCATTAATACCCTGCATTAACTGAGTGTATAGACAAGCCCCACCTAATCTCCATAATTATTCAGTAGGTGGAAAGGGAGTGGAGAGTTTCCCAAAGAAACGTAAGAGAGTGAATTCCAATTTAAAAACACATAACTCTCTGCATAGCAGGGAATAAACGTGATTGATGGTAAATTTGATATAATAAACTGGAGATAGTAAAATTGGTCATATAAAAAAGTGTTGTAAATATCTAGATAAACTCTTAGGGGAACAGCCCCAAAGGATGGATGCAAAGAAATGATGGCTGGGAGGTGACAAGACACCCCCTGTCTGAGTTAAATATCATTCAAAGCAAACGTGTCACCTGACAGAACACAAAAGGAGTACAGTTTAGGGATTAAGTATGTTTGCTTTGGAGCCAGACCACTTGGGTTGGTTCATTACTTTGCAATTGCTATCTGGGAGAGGGTGGCAAGTTACTTAATTTTTTTGCGGTTCACTTTCCTTATATGTCACATAAGGACAATAATACCCATCATAAGGTGGATGAACTTCTTAAAAGAGAATAATGCAAAGTGCTCGTTTAGCACTGTGCCTAATGCATAATAATTCCATAATGGATATTTGTTTATAGCCCTTTGTTCTTACCATCAGATCCGACTCTTGAGCCGTGTGGACAGTGACTCTTACATGACATGAATGGCTCACACATACTTTTTATTTTTTAGTTGAACTTTTTATTTTGAGATAACTGTGGCATGACATGCTGTTGGGAGAAATAGTAGAGATGGCACATGTCCTTTACTCACTTTCCCCAATGGTAACATTTTGCAGAACATTTTACAGTTATCAGAGTATGGCAGTCAGGATACTGACAGTGATGCAAACAAAGCACTGATCTCATTCAGAATTCCTATTTTACTTACACTTATGTGTGTATATGTGTGTACATGTGTGTGTGTGTGTTTATCCTATGCAGTTTGGTTGCATGTGTACTGTCAGGCATCCACCACCTCAATCAAGATGTGCAGCAGGACTCCAATTAAAAAAAAAAGAAAGATGCACAGAAGTTTCATTACCACAAACATACACGTTTTTTGGCCTGTAACTTATTTTTTTCTTTTTAAGTTAATTTTTATTGCAGTTAGTTGCTGCACCATGTTGTCTTAGCCACACTGTACAGCAGAATGAATCAGCCATGCATATACATATATCTCCTCCCTTTTGGACTTCCAACTCATTCAGGTCTCCATAGTGCATTAGGGAGAGTTCCCTGTGCTATATCTTTTTTAAAATCAGGATTTTAAACAGCCTAATTTGGGTGGCCACAATCAAAATGCTCATTTCTGCCTTTCTTCTGGTTCCTAGTACATTTTATCAGTGATGCTCACGGACTTTCCTGAGCCAGCTCTTTATCTTCCAGTGCATGCGGTTCAAGCGCAACAGTGGAGCACTTGGCCATCAGAGATTCAGAGCCCATGAAAAGAGGAGGAGGACGGAGGAATGGAGGGGGTGGGGAGAAGGGCTAGGAGGAGGGAGAAGGGCTAGGAGGAGGGAGAGGAGGAAGAGGCAGAGAGAGGAGTAAGAGTGAGGGCAGAGAAGAGAGAGGAGCAGGCATGGCAGCCCCTTCCCTGCCCAGGTCAGGAGAAACACCCCCATGGCCCCAGTCTTGATGCCACCCCCCACCCCATTTCACCCACAGGGAGTATCTGGTGATCAGTCAGTTCTGATTTGCTGATTTGCTCTAGTCCAAAGTCTAAAGGGAGCCTGTTCTGACTCATACTGAGGTCTGCATATAAACATAAGACCATGCGGATTATAAATGTAGCCCCCCTCCCCCAATCCAGACCCTATTCTGGTGAAAATGAAATGGGAAGACACATATAGGGGAACAAATGTGCAATTATGCTTTTGTGAGGTTCAAATAGTTTTTTATAATTATAAAAATACTTGGCAAGTACCTAAAAATAGAAAAAGCAAAATAATAATCATTCCTAATCCTATCACCATAGATAACTACCATTAGCATTTCTGGAGTGTAATGTTCCCTCAGGTTTTTTCTCTGCAAATATATCTATATGTGCAAGGCTGAACTTTATAAAACTTGTAATGTACTACATAGCATTGTGTCTCCTGGATTCTCCCTCATTCAGTTTCTAAGTCATGCCCGACTATTTGCGACCCCAGGGACTGCAGTAAGCCAGGCTTCCCTCCTTCACTATCTCCCAGAGTTTGCTCAAAATCATGTCCATTGAGTCAATCATGCCATCCAACCATCTCATCCTCTGTCACCCACTTCTCCTGCCCTCAATCCTTCCCAGCATCAGGGTCTTTTTCAATAAGTCAGCTCTTCAAATCAGATGCTCAAGGTATTGGAGCTTCAACTTCAGCATCAATCCTGCCAGTATTCAAGGTTGATTTACTTTAGGATTGTCTGGTTTGATCTCCTTGTGGTCCAAGGGACTCAAGAGTCTTCTCCAAATTGAATATTATGAAAAGGATTTTCCCTGGATCATCTTATTGGGTTTCCTCCACGTTTTGAATATGCTAAATTCTGTGTCAGATGAATTTAGAGAGGCATAGTTTATTCAGCTGTTCCTGTGATATCGCTTAGATATTTTATCCACTTCTGTTTCTCAGTGTACCTGCATCAATGTTGCTTTCATCATTTATGTTCAGTTGTGTTTTAGTCTTGTGTTTGAATGATGATTTAAAAAAAAAAAAAGCAAAAAACTAAGAATTTTTGTATTGTCAGTGTGGTTTTCCACTCAGTGACATACCCACATATCCATGTTGATCTAATCATGCTTGTTGTGAGATTCCAACAAGTAGAGAACCTTGAAATGTGTAGAATTCTTTCTGCCCACATTTCAGTCAACTTAATGTTTCTATAACACTAATTCTTTCCTAGAACTCTGAAAACACAAGGTAAAATCTTCAACTTTCAGGAAAGGGATTTAAAAAAATGTGCTTGTTTCTGTTTGGCTATATGAGAAAAGCTGGGGGGAAATGTTTTTCCATTTGTTTCTGTGCTAGTTCTACCCTCTAGCTGGCCAAAACAAAGCAGTCACATAAAATTCCATGAGATCCTTTCCCGTATAACCTATACCACTGCTACTAGGCCCCAGGCACGTTAAATGGGTAGGACATTATAATTTTGAAACAGTGTTCATGGAAGTCTTCTGGAGGGCAAGGTGAAAGATCCAATGACCTTCCAAAGTACCTCGACACCTAGAATTCCTAGGAATTCATGAAACCCAAATGTAGGACTATCAAGTTCTCACTGTGTCTAAGCTGACTTTCCTCCTACTTGGGACTATGCAGCCATCACCAGGCAATGATGAAACAGGGACAGACAGACCATGATGTTAGCACCTCTTCCGCCACACAGCCATTTACAGAAAGAAGCCCTCTTTCCACAGATGAAATCTGAGACTTTATTAGTAAGACTAAATATCATCTTTATGTATCATGCTTGATATTATTTATTACATTAGAACTGTGCTCAGATGCATTACTATATTTTATGAGTAGATGAAAGCTGTATCTTATGCTGCTTTTCTCAAAATCAAAATATTTTTCTTATAGAAACAATTAAGAGTTTATTGTTAAGTTGTGGCATAAAAGCTTGCCCCTCACAAGCTCACAAACTTACTTCCCTACATAAAAAAATGTCTTTTCTCAACTTTGATTTCCTCTGAAGCCAAACCCTCCTCTCTCCTTTCATTCACTGCCAAATTTCTTAAAGCACTCTGCATTCTGCCCTCCATTTTGTCATCTTCCTACAATGTTTCTTTCCTCCACCATTCTACTCACCTGACTAGTAACTCTTGACTGTCTAATCCAGGGGGTTTGCCCGTCATGGTTTTCCATCGGACTTGGTTATTTGATCATATTCTCAATCAGAAAGCACTCCCCTGACTTCTTTGATTCTCGGTTCTCCTACGTTTAGTCCTGACTTCCCTTCTCAGTTCTCAAGCTTTTGAATTTCCTACTCATGAGAAGCAGGCCTCCCTCAGACGCTGTGTCCCATCCTTATCAGTCCTCATGCCCTCCCGGGGAAACCCAGGGCCCCAACACTGTGTGTTTTTGTTACTGCCTTTATCCTAACAACTCCCACATCCTTCAGTCCAGCCCTTCTCTCCCAACGAGATCTACTCCCCAGGGGTCCCTTTGAGTAGGCACATGAATTTCCCAGCTGCACCTCAGGTTCAACTTTTCCAAAAGCAAAGCTATTGTCTTTCTCTTCTCAGCCGCTCCCCACCCTCAACCTGGACGCATCTCCTCCCTTGCAATTCTGAGCCTTGGTGAAGAGCAGGCTGGTTATTTTTAAACATACAGAGGACATTTTTGACCCTCACCCCCACATTTACTCAAGTTTTCTGGAGCTTTCCCCAGACCTCCCATTCACAGTTCTTGTCCTTTCTCATATCACTCTCAACTTCAGTCTCATAGGTGTTCACTTGAACTTAGCTTTCTACCTTGCATCTCTTTCCTGAAATCCTTTCCATCTCCCTTTCCATCATGCCCAGAAACAAATTCTTAAATTTGTTTTAAGAATTTAAACGATTGGTAGAACCCATTCACCAGCTATCTACTGAGGACCTACTGTGTGCCAGGCCCGGGTTAGCCCTAGAGATATAAGAGAGAACAAAGGTGACAAAAAGCCTCCCCTGGTGGAGCCCGTGTCCTGTGGGGGCTCACAGAATAAGCAATAAGCATTCAGCATGGAGTCCCTCCTCAAACAGCTTCACTGGTTACTCGTTTCTGCCTGCCCCCCCACCACCATAAAAATAAAATCCAAACTTTGAGGCATGATGATGTTCAAGGTTCTCCAAAGCCGAGATTTCCAGGTGTTTCAAACTGCATCTCCCGTCACTGCACCGTTCACCATTTCCCAGGCACACCCACCACAGTCCCCCTCCCAGCCTATGCCCAATCTGTTTCCTCAGCCTGGACTGCCCTTCTCCTCCATATCTACAAAATAGCCATCATCCTTTGAAATTCTACAGATGTTGCTTTCTCTGTAAAGCCCTTCTGTTCTGGAAGCCCTGGGCAGCCATCAAAGGGAATCCTTTCTTTTATGCATGTCTACAGCATGTTTATCCTATCAATCATTTTACACTTACAGAATGTGTTATATGTGAAGCATGGTTCTAGATATAGGTCTCACTCTCTATGAATATATATTTATATATATACACAAATATATATATATATATATACATATACAGCAACTACTTCATTTTCTGTATTATGTTTATAATATCTCCACCCTCCATCCCATAAACACAGTAAATTGTAAGATTCTTCCAAATAGGACTTGTTCTTTTCCGTATTTATTTCCCCATCACATTGTGTTGAACATAGCTGTTACATGAATGGATAAAAGACCAAATATATATTAGTAATAATACTGAGTGTGATAACAACAATCTGATGATTTAGTGAATCTAGGTAATAAAATAGTTTTTGTATAAAAGTGCAATCAGTTGAGGCAATTTTCTTCTTTAAGGATGACGGGTGTTATTTTTCAATTATCACCAATTAATATGCATGGCGTGTTCACAGGATGACTGGTGCTGCGCCTAGGGGGGCTCCATGGACTATTACTGAGGTGAGCCTCGCTCTCCAGTGCTCTGAGAGAAGTAATTTGTCTTGATATTCTTGGTGTCAGTATGCAAATCAGTATATCCCTAGGAGCATAAAGAAACCAGCTAGTTAAAGTAAAGACCACTAGGTGGTTCAGAACAGGTACATCTTTCTTTAAAAAAGTCATTACACAGAGTCAAACTAATGGTGAGATGTCTTAGGGAGAAAGTATTCTAATCCCCAAACAAAAGGGTTTTCAAACAGTTCACTACAAGCTGTCTTTAAAAGGCAGTCCTGACCATCTTCTGAGCATCTCACAGTACTTGGTTTGCTAGTATTATCTTTCCACATAAGGCTAGAAATGCATTTTCCCCTTAAAACAAGTGTGTAAGTGAGCCCCATAAAGGACTGGGAAATCCTGTCAGTCTACAGACTTTTATGTATTTGTTTATTTATTTTTGGCCATGCTGGGGGTTCATTGCTGCCATGGGCTTTCTCTGGTTGCAGCGAGGGGGATGCTCTCCAGCTGTGGTGCACAGGCTTCTCACTGTGCTGGCTTCTCTTGTGGAGCTCAGGCTCTGGGCACATGGACTTCAGTAGTTGTGGATCCTAGGCTTAGGTGCTTCGAGGCATGTGGGTTCTTCCCAGACCAGGGATTGAACCCGTGTCCCTGCGCTGGCAGGCAGATTCTTAACCACTGGACCAGCAGGGAAGTCCCAGTCCACAAACTTTATATCAACCCAAAGAAGTAATGCTGCAGCTAGAAGCTCTCGGGCTGATGGGCAGAAGCTCCAGAGAGGGCAGAACCTAATGGGAGACAGGTTTCGGGGGGGGGGGGGGGGGAGTCTCAAAGACATGTCAAGAAACAACATCATAATTTGCTTTATTTCCTGCTGTAAAGATATTTTTCCCACAGGAATTCCCGTCCTCTCACATTCTCCACCTGGAAAATTCCTGTTCATTTCTTCTTTGTCAGTTCTTGAATGTTATTATCACTGGGAAACCTTCCCAACCCCTACGAGAGTTAGCTACACCCTCCTCTGTGCTTGTGCAATGCCCAGCATGTATATGCCAAATGGCACAGATCCCCTGGGGTGGTAGCCTCATCAATGTCAAAGGCTATTTCTTATTCACCCCAGTATCCTAGAACCTACCCAGTGCATTCATGCTTAAGGTCAAGGAAGAAAAATGGCATTCACTACTGAATATGCAGATTCCTACATACCTCTCTGTGAATATGTTTAATATTGATAATGCAGGAAACCAAACTTCTCCTATTCCATTTTCTGGTTCGGCAACACTAGATCCAGAGTGGGTTGTCACAGCTTTGCAGGCTGCAAGTGAGTTGCCATGGAAACAAGGTTCTGGTTGGAGGCTCTGGCTAAAGAGCCCTTCTCAACTCAGACAAAGCTGCAGAAATGCAAAGGGTATTTCAGTTCCCCGCCTTCTCTCTTCCCAAACCTTCCACTCACTTGAGCACCTTGAATGCCGAAGCCAGCTGAGTTCTGGGAGCCAGTTCTCCCAGAACTCCATATACTCCTGGAATGGCCTTGCCCACACGAAACAATACGGAGTTAGCTCTGGACACTTCTTAATGCCTTCTGTGCATCTCTTACTTTTCCTTCTGCCTTTTGTGGTTATTCTTGCTCCACCTTCCATTTTGTCTCATTCTCAGCATCACAAAGAACTACCCCAAGTATGTCCACTAACAATCGTCTTGTCTATCAGAAGCCACCCCCCTCAGTCCTAAAATAGCAGGGAGAGCAGTGGGGCAGACCGGGCCGTGGGGAACCGTTGAAAGAACCCTTTCTCTGGTTCAGAAGTCAGGTGCCTTGTCCCACGATCCACGGTCAAAAACTCACCGAGTCTTCCAGGAAACAGGCTCCTCCTCCTCCACCTCCTCCTCCTTTTCCGTGAGGCCCCAGAAAGCAGCCATGTTTTGCTAATGTGTGTTTGCTCCCCGCTATGCCAGAAGCAGCAGCAGCAGGGCCTCAGAGCTAGAACAGGGAGCGGCAGTTTAAAGCTCCTGTCTCTGGTCTCAGTGCTGGAAAGTCTCCTTGAAGTATGTTTGTGTGATTCCCTGATATTTAATTGACGTATTAAAATGCTGAGATGCAACACTGATACTCAATACATCCTCAACTACCCTGGTGAAAGTTAAACACTGGTAAATTTTATATAAAGACAATATGGAAAGCAGGCATTGAGAAGCCTGTCGGTGCCCGGAGCCCCACTGCTTATGAAGTCACATAACCCACTGTCTTTCCACAAAGGGCTTTCTCCTCCCCTTAGGAATCTCAAAGGGGTTTTCTTGATCTGAATTCACACAAAGCTGGAAATCCAAGGCCAAAACCCTGACAGAAACATACTTCTACAATCAAATTGAAAAGACCTTCCAAAGGCTAGTTCCTAGGAGTTATTTAATTCTCTCAGCTTCTAGGTTTCTTTTTCCTTTTCTTAAATAAGCTTATGCTTTTGATGCAATATTCATGACTCCCAGACACAGGAGGGTCCTCCATTGCAGAAAGACAGCACTTTCTTCTCCAATGAGTTTCACCCTTCCTATCTCCCTCACACAGGCTCTGCCTCTCAGTTTTTCTAAGTTGGTGTCTGCCTTTAGCTTTCCTCTTAGCTGCAGGAGTTTGATGGGAGAAGCCCATCCATTAGAAATGTCTAGCCATTAGGAAGAGGGCTTCTGCCTGACCAGACGATCTGGTCCTTCTACACTGGGTGAAGACAGATCCTTGGCACAGGCTCCTGCCTCCTGGTAGGGATCCTTAGCAAGGACCCTTCTCTCTCTTCTGAACCGAGCTCAGCAGATCTAATGCCAGTCTGCCCTCTGATCATGGTTTTGTTTGTCTTTGGTTTATGATTGTCACTGCTGCTGCTGTCATCTTCACATAAGGAGCAGCCGTGCCAGTGTCAAGACACCGGTGTTGACCTTTACACACCATGTAAGCCACCTGTGAGCTTTATGAGGATAAAAGGCTTCCAGTTTCAATTAAATGACTCGGAGATAGGGCCACCTCCTCATAATCCTGCAGAGGTGGAGGGAGTTCTGGGTGGCTTATAGGAAGGACACCATGTAAAAGCTTGAGATCTGTGCTCCTAAAAAAGGCCAGCAACCTTGAAGAGGTGATACCCACCCTGCTTGCTCAGCAGGGAAATGGAAGGATGAGCCCAGGTGAACTTTAAGTCAGGAAAAGGACATTTGTGGAGAAACAGGGCCCTTGAAGTCAGAAGGAGCTGGGTGTACAGCAGGCTGGCCATGTGATGGTGGGCAGGATACTGTCCCCTCTGGGCCTCAAAGTTCTCATCCTCCCACTCTGTCACTTTCTCAGGTTTGGGGTGAAAATGAAGGGAGATAGCCTTTCCGGACTTGTAGCAGAAAAGAAATGATCTGTGAAAGTCAGCACTTCCGCCTCCGTCTCTGTCCCTTCCTCTGGCTCCTCCAAAGCCTCTATTAGCTCTCACATCCGAGAGGCCTTGACATCAGGTGAAAAGACAGGCTATGGCGAATGTTCTGCACATCCCTTTGAAGAGTCTGGGTTTCGTGGTGAGGACCCAGCTGTAACCCAGGAGGGAGGTTAAACGTGTCAAATTTGAAGCCGGGGCAGGATGGGAATCGTTCCCAGAACGGCTCAGGGATGCTGTCAACAGGGCTGAAGCAGAGGCAGGCGCACGAGAGGACCTCTCGACCCACTTAGCGCCGAGCTGGCAGTTTGATTTCTTGGTTCAAGCAGAGGCATCGATGCCGAGGGAGAGACGTGCCGCTGCTACCTGGAGCACTTCGGGGTGCTGGGGTTAAAAAGGAGATCGATGGGCACCCTACTGTTACCCGCCAAGTCCTAGTCTCCTTGAGCCAAAGTGGTTTTTAAATGAGTTGCCAGAGATATGAAGAGATAGTGGGGGTAAGCCCTGTGTGACCGAGGGGCCGAGAGAATACTTGGAGAAGCTTGGAGCAGGAGGAGACGGGCACCAGAGTGATGGGAGCCAAGTCTTGCCTGCTCTTTGAGAGGCAGAGCCCGATGACACTCGAAGCAAAATGCAGAGTGGAGCTGTCTTTGCCTCCTGTCAGCTCGATTCGTCATAATATCTGGGAACACTAGAGTGGGGCAGTGGCCGCTCCGAGGTACTTGACGGGTGCTAGAATGTGGCAGCAAGGCCAGGCCTCAACTTGCAAGGTCAAGGGTGCTAGAGAGAAGATTTTTATGAGTGGGGACACTCCCACCTCTCTCTGCCTTCTCCCACTCCTCCCTGCTCCCAACCCCACATGCCACTCAGATGCCTGCTGGGCAGGCTGTGGCCACACCCCTCATCCTGGTGAGGTGACCACTCATGTCACCCCGTGAGTTTTGTTTTGCATTTGGCCAGCACCCCACACTCCTTACTTCACAGGAGCCAGTGTCCTGTCCAGACATTACCTAACTCATCAGATTCACTGCGTTCCCCCAAGAGAGGTGATGGGAATTATCCTCCTTATTTCAAAGAACTGAAGGCAGAAAGGCCCCGGATCTAAGGTTTTCTCAAGCTGCTTGCAGTAAATTATGGAAAAGGCTGAGAGAAGATCCCTTGAGATAGACAACGAGAATCAAAATACTTAACTGCACTGCCTCATCTGGACCCCTCCCCCTTCTCCCTTCTATGGAAGACCCTGGCTGAAGCACTCTCTGGAGCACGAGCCCCCAGCTTCAAGGTCAGGACACCTCTCAGCATCCCAGGGAACACCCAGTGCGGTAGGCTCAACCCCACTTAGTTTAAAACCACACATAACCCCATGCAGCTGGACTTGACTAAAGGGTGAGTTACCAGCTGGAAGTGAGAAAACACATTCTTCTGCATGGTTTATAGAGGGGGTCGAGGAAACCAGTATATGCTGAATAGAAAGCATTGTGAGTGGTCCTGAGCAAACCTTCACCGTACACGATATGGCTTCAATAGTCGGTGGGAGATATGGAAGGTCAACACAAACTTGCACCAAAATTTTCAAAGCATTCTTTTAAAACAAAGGAGAAAAACTGACCAAACAATAATCATTATTGGACTTCCATTTCCACTAATGATAATTAATATCCAACAACTGCCCAACATCTTTCGAGTTCTTAAATATATGTGGGGACATCTACTCCTCATCAGAACCGTGGAGAGGAAGTATCTTTTTCCCTTTTTACAGATGAAATAGGCAACAGAGGCTCTAAAATGCACAACCTAAGCCAGCATCCCAAAGATGGAGATCATAGATCAGGGAAGGTAGACATTCACCTCCCTACCCTTCCCCCAACCCAGTGGCACCCGGTGGCCCATGGGCTCCTTCTTCATTTGTGCTGGGAGTTCAGGGTTCTCTACAGCAGCCTTTCTCCGCAGACAGCAGCTATTCATTCCAAGCTGCATCCTACCCACCCTGGCTCTGTGAGCTGATTACATCTTGGCCACGGGTGCAGAAAGCAGCTGGCACAGCCAAGCCACTGGGAGGCCTCAGGATCCATTTGTGAGCTAATCCCAGGCAGGAAACCAAATCCAGTGGCTGATCAGTGAGGAGACGGGAAGTAAGGGAATTAAGCCCCAGAGTTGCGAGACTGTTTTCATCTAGCCTAGGAAGAGACAGGTCCATTGTGTAAAAGGTTTGATTTAAGGGCATTTAATTTTGTTCTCTCTGATAGAGATGTTTTTATGGAAGCCTTCCAGTCACACATCTTATTATCTTAGGTCTTTGGGAGCTGCCTCCCACTGTGGGCTTAACTCTTCTTCCAAGTATACCACAGTCCTCTTTCTAAGAAGCACAGGGCACAGTTGAGCATTTTTTTCTGCCAGATGAACACATGAGTTTAAAGCAGGTAGCCAGAATCCTGGGTAGGAGATTCAACCTTCCAGCGGGGCCCAAAAATACTTTCCTCACTTGCCCTGCATTTATATGTTTTTATCTCACTCCATCCTCACTTGAAGCATCTGGAAGATAATAGTAAAAGTGGAGCTGACATACGTTCAGTAGCATGTTCCAGGCCAAACCGCTCAGGCCATTCTCACACCAGTCTTTCCTCTGCCTATTACAGATGGATCCACTCCCTCCACATTCACTCCAAAATTAAAAAGATGACGGCTCTTGAGACCCCATCACAGATATGGTGAGGGTATGAGGGGAAGCTCGATGTTGCTTTGGCTAAACTCAGTAGTATCGTCTCAGATTTGAGCTTGGAAGGAATTTATTAATAGTAATGAAGGATTTCTGTATCTGATGTATTTTGCCTGAAGCATCTGGCTAACAGCGACCACAGAAGCCACTGCCCAGAGGAACAAGAGGACAAAGGTAGAGAAGGCAGATTCCCTTTCTGAAATCGGGTAGGAGAATAAGTTCTTTTTATTATCAATTAGAAGGTCTTTAGGATTCCCCAGCATGTTTTGATAGAGGAGGAGGGGGAGTAGGGGGGAGTTAACACCATAAAAGGGGGCAGTAACTTTTATTACTCTCGGTGAAAATTAAGGACTGCCTTCATTATCCAAAAGCAATGAGGAAGCATTTTCACCTGGAGCTAGAGTGAGCTGCCCGCAGTCCTGAGTCTGTCTGGATGGCAGCGCACACATGCTCTTCTCACCTGCCAACCTGCCACCCCCTGCACATGTTCATCAAGCATCCACGGAGTGCCTGGCATCGTGCGACATGCAGGGGCAACCTGAGAGGACCAGGTGACCGTGCTGCCGCTCTCAAAAGGGCTTAAAATCCAGTTAGAGCAACCTGATTTATGTACAAACAAAGTGATTAGCAGCCAATTCAGGAGCGCATAAAGCTGAGTATTTATGATTACGATAATAAATGTCAAATGATTTAAAGCAGCAAAAGGCTGTGAGGAACGAAGTGGTCAGAGAAGGTTTTATGGAGAAATGGGAATTGGCCTAAGCCTTGCGGTGCATGGATTTGGATAAACAGAGGAGACAATCCAAGTATAGAGATTAACGCAAGCAAAGAACTAGAGTTCAGAATGAGTGTGAGGAAACTAATGTACTTTATTATATTTGTGTTTCAAATGACTATGCAAAGATCAAGTGAATTGATGGCCCATTTAATTCCCCACTGGTTTGTAGAGGAGAATTAAATGCTAAAAGACTGAGTGTGACAAAGGCAGAGTAATCCTTAAAGTGAACATTGTCCATCTGTCAGAAGGCAGGATGCTCTTCTAGATCTAGAGACCACAATGCTAAAGCACCCTCCACTTTCCCCAGGGGAAAAGGTCCCTGAAATTACCATGGATATTAGTGATAAAAACAGATGATGTAAAACACTTTATATCGGCTCAGCCCAGGATTCAGTCATTGAAAATGACACCAAGGAAGGACATTACTGTGTTCTGTGATCTCAATCTCAAAAGGTTAGGTCTTGTACCCTAAACACTCTTAGTTTCCTCCTAGTAGCCAATTATGGCGCCATAAAATATAAACTTACCTAAATTATTCTCCAACCAATTTGTATTTTCTGACAGCATCACCTCCGAGGATAATACATTCTCTGTGTTTACTGCCCACTATATTAAGTCATAATAATACCCCCTTTCACTTCTCCCAAATTAAGTCTCTCCTTCAAGCTTCAAGGGATGCCCCTAATTTCTGATATTGCAAGGCGTTGTGAACAAATCCATATTCACATAATTAGAATTTCTCTTGGCTTTCACCGTTCTAAATGCAAGAGTGTTGAACCTATCCTTACAGTAAATATTTCTTCTATTTGTTAATTCTTGTTGATCTCTTCTGGTGCTTTCTTGACACCATTTCTTGCTGGCCACAGTTCTTTATTATCATCATCATCATCATCATCATCATCATCATCCGATCAGATTCTTCTTATTAACTTCATCTGATTCCTTCAGCCTCACCTGCCTCTGAGACCCTCAGTTGCTTGCTCCACCCCCAACTATCTTTGTGGCAGGTGAACTGACATAAGCCAGCATGCAATCAGGCAGTTCCTGCCTAGGAGCAACAGACCTCCGCCTTGGCTGGGGACTTACAACCCGGCTAACCAGCTGGACCCCTTGAGTCTTGGCATCTCTTGCGATGTCTGGGTCAGATGGAGCACCACATTTTAGGGTGTGAGATCTAGCTTGCTGAGTGGCCACTGCAGGGACCACTGATGCAACTCAGCAGCACAGGGAAGGTGACTCCTCTGGTGCAGACTTTGACCAGTGAAAAACAGAAGACGGGAAGGAGCCAGGCAGATAATCTCTCCTTCCTCCCTTCCACAGACTGGTCCAGGGAATGGTACAGCCATGTCCCAAAACGTCCCATTTGGCAGAGCCAAATGTGTGTGTCAGGTGGCCTGCTGTCTTCTGGCCAGTGTCATGAAGCCTTGGCCATTATGATAACGTGTCCTCTCACATCTCTTCTAGTCTTCCCTCTCTCATCCCCCTTCTCCTTACTTTTGAGTTCCTTGCCTTGTAAATAAAGCACCAGAACTTGGTTCTTAGGTCCTGTTTTCTTGGGAATTTGGGCTAAAGTAATCATCCAGAATACCATTAAAGGTTGACCAAGGATCTAGTGGATTCTGGGTTCTGTGATAGGTTGTAGTGATACCATACCACAAGGAAAAGGACAATGTGACTGGAGATTCAAGATACAGACAAGAAAAGGTAAATAACATTTTAAAGCTACCATATGCCCCATGTCAAAAAAAGAGCACACACAACAAAGATCAAAGGCGTTAAGAGGGGTAAACAATCGTTGGAACCGTCAGACAAACCTGGTGCCATAATTATGTGGGCAGCAAAGAATGAAGCTTCAAGTTTTTACAAAAGTTACCTTTCAATTCCCTCACCTAAAGCTTCTCTCTGAAATTCTACTGGTTTGACACTCCTGTATGTGGAAAGCTATAATGTCGATTGCACACGAAACATTTCACTGTGGTCTCTCCCTTCTATAAAACTATTAACATGTTAAATTAACATTTTTGAAGGGTTAGTTTCTAGAATACCCCACGGTTAATGCTTTTTATTCTAAGAAACACCCACTTATCGTCTCCCTGATATCTAAGCCCATTTTTCACCCATGTCACAGTGAAGAATTTCTACCATTCTGCCCAAACCCAGTGCCTTCTCCACAAACAGCTTCAGCACATCTGACCCACTGCATCTGGGCCTGAAACCCAGGATCCTAACCACCATACTGTCCTTCAATTCTGGACATGACTTTGTATCTATTCATTGACCCTCTGTTTATAGGCACTTCACCTCTTTCTTGCAGGAGTAAGAAGGAATAGAGGGCCCAGAAGTCCATTCAGCATATCCCTGGGCATCCCTGACAGTTACCCTGGCAATCCAGTGAGTCAGGCTGCTCATATAGGAGCCATCCATCTGACATATTCAACCCCCAGTTTTACAATTCCACTCTCAAGTTCTTTCAAAGCTATTGGATGGATGGCATCCCATTTTGATGATTTATTTAAACAGTTTGTCAGGTCAACCACATCCTGTACGCATATGATTCAAAACATAAATGTTTGCTGTAGATGTAATTTTTCATGTCAACTTCCGCACCAACAGAAAATGACCTTTATTCCAGAGAGATGCAATTTCTTTACAAATAGTAACTTGCAATGCCCTGGTGAAACAATCATTAGGTTCTAATAAAAAATATAAAATATAATAATACAAATGTAATGTTTAATTGAACAACAGAAACAGTTTGGAGGCCTTCAACATTTCTTAATTGCAACCCTACATGAGCATTTAAGGTTATTCACAAAATTACTTGCCATTAGATGAATTTGAACAAATAATGCACTTTTGAAGAAGAGACATAATTTGAAAGTACGATATAAAAAGAAAACAAAAAAGAGGTATCCATCAGATACCTTGTATCTTTGTACAAGCCTTTCCACAGAATCTTTCTTGAATCTGTAAGGTATACTCTCCCCAAATTTTCTTATTATGCACAATAGGAATTCTATGCCCAGGACTGGCCTTTCCATAGTGAATTCAAAAACTGCAAACACACATTTAATATTTGCTTAATTGAATCAAAATTCTAAAAGTCAAACAATTATGAGGACAGAGTTAAATTTTTACCCTCAAATAATCCATATATTGCTTTCAAAAGTCAAGTTACTTTTAAATTTGAAAACATTATTTGTGGAAAATATTATTCCACAAATTTGAAAATATTATTGCTGTTAGTTTGAGGAACTCATAGTACCACTGCTATTTTTAAAGTTGACACAGTCTGATTGTATGCATATTAGCTCAATACAAGATCCTGTAAGCAACTCCTAAATTAAAATCTTGAAGAAACATCTGTGATAAACTGATTCTTCTCTTTCCTCTGTGATTTCAACAGTATGTTTGTGCTCTTTAGGTATTAGACAAGAACCAAAAGTGCCCTTGGGGGGCCCGTGAGAGAAAGTTTTCTAGGATGGATTGAAGAGAAACTGGAGAAGCGGATAGAACTAGCAACTCAACCCAGTAAAGTCTGGATCGATCACTGACCTGAGGACATACCGATCACTTGTCTCAGCTCCGAATATAATATGAGGGTTGTAATTTCTCATCAGCATGGATTAGGAATATGATAAACAGTCAAGAAAGAAGTATCAGTGTAAGAACAGAGAAAGAACCAGCAGCCTGTTTGTCAGAGGTACAAAATGAGCTCCAAGGAAGGATGGTGCTACCATTATGCTTTACTTTACCGGGTCAGTGAGCCCAACTAGGGCAGCAGGTGAAGACGCCTCGTTTCACCAGCTGGTACAATTAATCTTACTAGGGAAGGAAACTCATGAATAGCCTTCAGTTCAGTTCAGTCACTCAGTCGTGTCCGACTCTTTGTGACCCCATGAACTGCAGCACACCAGGCCTCCCTGTCCATCACCAACTCCCAGAGTCCACCCAAACCCATGTCCGTTGAGTCGGTGGTGCCATCCAACCATCTCATCCTCTGTCGTCCCCTTCTCCTCCTGCCCTCAGTCTTTACCAGCATCAGGGTCTTTTCAAATAAGTCAGCTCTTTGCATCAGGTGGCCAAAGTATTGCAGTTTCAGCTTCAACATCAGTCCTTCCAATGAACACCAGGACTGATCTCCTTTAGGATGGACTGGCTGGATCTCCTTGCAGTCCAAGGGACTCTCAAGAGTCTTCTCCAACACCACAGTTCAAAAGCATCAATTCTTCGGCACTCAGCTTTCTTTATAGTCCAACTCTCACATCCATACATGACCACTGGAAAAACCATAGCCTTGACTAGACGGACCTTTGTTGGCAAAGAAATGTCTCTGCTTTTTAATATGCTGTCTAGGTTGATCATAACTTTCCTTCCAAGGAGTAAGTGTCTTTTAATTTCATGGCTGCAATCACCATCTGCAGTGATTTTGGAGCCCAGAAAAATAAAGACAGCCACCGTTTCCACTGTTTCCCCATCTATTTGCCATGAAGTGATGGGACCGGATGCCATGATCTTAGTTTTCTGAATGCTGAGCTTTAAGCCAACTTTTTCACTCTCAGGAAATATAAAAAATGCCAGTAAGCATGTGTAAGGGATGAAAGTATAACTTCCAGGGATATATAATCATTTCCTTCATAGAACAAATTGATCCACGGGAGAAATTTACATCCAGAATGTTGGGAACCAGGTATGAATGAAAGAGATAATTATAGTTTCAGCATCAAATTAAAAATCAGTTTAAAGACATGGAAATAAGTTCGGATATAGAAGTAAAACTGGACAGCAGCTTTTGTAGGATCTGAGGATCCCAGCAAACAAGGAAGCAGGTTGTTCGAAAGGGTCTATGTTGCTACCAGATCTGCAAGCACCTGCCAACCCAAATCTTCCTCAGACTGGGAGTCAGGATGTCTTTGTAGAGTGTGCACTGAGGAGAGAGCTGAGCAAAGGAAAAAACAGGGCTTCCCTGGTTGTCCAGTGGTTAAGCATCCACCTGACTGTGCAAGGGACATGAGTTTGATCCCTGCTCCGGGAAGATCCCACATGCCATGGAGCAACTAAGCCCATGCACCGCAACTGTGCTCCGACAACGAGGAAGCCACGGCAACAAGAAGCCCTCACGTCGAAACAAAGAGTAGTCCCTGCTCTGCACAAATATTCACAAAGCCCACGTACAGCAGCGAAGACCCACCACGGCCAAAAAATTCAAAAAAAATTGTTTTCACTCTTCAAGAAAAAAGACAGGAAAATAACAACAACGAAAAAGTACCTGCCATTTGCTGTGCCCCAAGAAGGTGTTAAAAACCATATTTCTTTCTCCTCGTTGTGCTTCTGTCTTTTAATATTAACAAGAATCTTGCTGTGTAAGTACTATGGGCTCCATCTCACAGATGAGGACACCAGTTAACTAACTGGTCCCAAGATCACAGAGCTTGTGAACAGACAATCTCATTCATGGCTAAACCTTATTTTGCAAACTCAGCTATTTTTTTTTAAATTCATTTGACACTTTCTAATGCTTCTTCCTATTGAAATTCCTTTTTCAAAACAGTCATCTTGCCATGCTTACCAAAGAAGACCAGGGCTAAATCTTGTTGGGCAGGTTGGTCTATATAACCCTGGTCAGAAGGCCTCTCCAGAGTGGCCAGCTGGCACCCCCACCCTCCCACCCAGCCCTATGGTTTGTCAGTAAAAAGACTTTTAATGAGCAACACAGAAGCAATATGGTCCTCGTCCTCAGGAAGACGACTGCATGGCAGGGAAAATGGCATGGCACCCACGTAATGCCTACACCCTTAAAACTGTCCCTGCGGTACTTACTGGCTAATGATTTCGGGCCTGGAAACTGTGATGTGTCACCTCCTCACTTAGAAGCATCACCCTGCAGGTCACCAGATGGTGCTTTGTCACCTGCATTGAGGTGCCTGAGCTGGGAACTGGTTTTCTGCACCCACCAGAGTTAGCCTGGGTGAGGACCACCCCCTTCAGGTAATGCTCTCAATCCTCAAGATGCAGCTCATTAGGGACCGTAGCTCGTTAAGGCCCATCACATGCTGTCAAGGGTAATTAAATCAGGGATTAGTGTCAGCCAGAGAGCTTGGCAGAAGCCTGGTCCACGTTAAAGCATTTGACACCGAGTGGTAAGTGCAGATAAGGTCACTGTTACCCAGCAGGGGCCTCCTCTGAGGCTGGCGGGGGCTGGCGGTTAGGTCCCTTGAGCAGAAGAAAACTACGTTATTTTAGTTTTCCTCACATGTTCTCTACCCTGAGCCCCGTTTTGCACTTATTGGATTTCTTTTTAATTAAACTACATGACATTTCACTCTCAAGATTCTATTTAAAAACACCTTCCCCTCAATTCACCAGAAGTTGTTCTTGTCTATCTTCTCAGATGGATGGAGCTGCCTGTGTGGTCCTTGATATCTGTTAACTCGCTATCTGTCTGGAGTACAGTGAAATGTGCCTCTCACATACCTCATGTGGAAGTGTAAATTAATGCAACCTTTCTGGAAAGCAACTTGGTATTATCTTCCAAGAACTTTAAAAATGCTCCTATCCTTTTTGACTGAGTATATAATTACACTGCTGGGAATGTATCTGAAGAAAACCATCAGAAACACAAAAGAGGTTTGTTATACCAGAGATGTTCACTGCAGCATTATGTATAATAGAAAACAAATTGGAAATGTCAGTATTATTCAGTAGAATCCCAAACATCTGTATGGTTAGAATATTATTGTTCATTTTATTCAACAAATGTTTATTTACTAGGCACTGAGAATTTAGTGGTAAACCATCTATACCCCTCCACTGCCTTCTCAGAGTTTACAAAGTTAGTGTTTTTAAATTTTGATAGTATGGGAATTTGTTTATATTAAAGTTTCAAATGGAAACCCAAGATTTGGGGACTTCTATGGCAGTCCAGTGGTTAAGACCTCGCACTTCCAATGCAGGGATTGAAAGTCCAATCCCTGGTTTGGAAACTTAAGATCTCACATGCTATGTGGCATAACAAAAAAAGAAGGAACTATACCTACATGTCAACAGGGTTACCTGTTTAAAGGAGTTAAGAGCAATTTTTTCTTTTTTATGCTTTCCTGTTTATTCTAAAACAAATACTATGAACATAGATTGCTTTTTTTCCCACGGGTGCTGAGTCATGTCCAACCCTCTGCAACCCCATGGACTGTAGCCCACCAAACTCCCTTGTCCGTGGAATTGTCCAGGAAGAATACTGGAGTGGGTGGCCATTTCCTATTCTAGGGGAGTCTCCCAACCCAGGGATTGAACCCACACCTCCTGCAAGTCTCCTGCATTGCAGGCACATTTTTTACCACGGAGCCACTGGATAAGCCCGTGAATACAGATTTACTTTTATAATTGAAGGAGGTAGAGAAAATATTGCATTTCTAAAAAATGCACACAAACAAAAATATATAAAAATATCCAACTCCTTTCCCTTTTGAGTAGGAAATGTTATTCTTACCTTTGCTAAGAAGGCTCACCTCTGTCTTTCAGGCCACCAATTACTATCTTCCATTTGGATTTAATCGTCACCAAGGAGTGATGATCAGGGAGCAAATGAAGTCATCAGAGAGATATGGTGACAGTTTGCTTTCCCCACCCTATAGTTTTATTCACATGGTTTTGTGATTCCCTATGTCTCCCACTGACCCCAACATCTCCTAGGCTCACTCATCAGAAGGAAAGTGCAGGTATGCAAGCAACAGGAGTTCAGTTCTTCATTAAGATCATAATTCTAACAAAATATTAAATATAGGAGTCTGGAAGTATTAGTCCAGAATCCCCCCGAGGACCAAGGGTAAGCCAGGAGAGAACTGACTCCCTGGACTCTAGAGCCCTGATGGAAAAACAGTAATGACATCACTCCTGTCCGCAAACCACCCAGTAGACTGCCTTGGTATCTGTTCTAGTGCTTGCTGAGCAGACTGCCTGTGTTTAACAGGTGTAACTGCTACGTGCCAACAAAGCTGCTCATTGAAGGCCTGGAGTCATGTGTGTTTGCTTCTGCACACTCCAAGTAGGATTACAGGTGCTGATGGGTATTCATACTCAAAATGAGAAAAGGGTAAATAGATGAGGGAGAAGTTCCAAGGTTGGGCTACTCCCTCTCTATGTCACCTGGCTTGGGGCAGATTTTCCCCCAATTGATCACACAGTCCACTTTTAAAGATAGCTTTTAGGGTGGCCCTAATATCCGAGAGCCATGAACATCTGTGCTTATCCTATTGGGCCTTGTTTTTAATCACACACATCAATTAGTCATCCAACTGAGATACGTGCAAGGATACCTAAGTAACTGACCTAGGTAATAATCAGAAGACGAAGAGCTATTCATCAGCAATTACATGCTAGGCAATTTACAGTTTCTAAGCTTCCCCACCATCCAAAGAATACCCCATCCCAGAGAAGTTAAGTAAATGGATGACAATCACCCACAGACAGAATTCAAAACAGGTTCTGATTGGGTACAAAGCCCAAGCTCTTCTCTCCACCAAATTCTGCGACCTCAAAAAATACTGTTTTTTTCTGAGACTGGAACATTTCTCCTCTACCTAACAAAATGCACCACACAAAATCCATGTGTTATGTAAGCATACTACCCAGTAATCCAAACACCTCATCACTGCCTCTCTCTTCCCTCTAATTGGTGATAGGAAAGCAAGAATAGTGATGGTCAGAACTTAACAACAGGGCAGGAATGGGGATTCTTTTGTGATGAATATAACTTGCACATTGAATACCATCAGAACAAAGGTGAAAGCCATTATTCTTGCCTACAGTCCAGCTAACGTAAACACTTAAGCATCTAATAGTAATTGATAGGAAAGCATTTCTGCTTATCCAAATGGATGCATTCACAGGTTAGCCCTGTAAAAGTCTAGTTATTTTTTTATTTTTGAGGTGGGGAAAGTGAGACATGAGAATGTGACTGATTTTCTACAGACTACACACTTCTGAGGGCTTCCCAAGTGGCTCAGTAGTAAAGTATCCACCTGCCAATGCAGGAGATGCAAGAGACATGGGTTCAATCCCTGGGATGGGAAGATCCCCTGGAGTAGGAAATGGTAACCCATTCCAGTATTGTTGACTGAAAAATCCTATGGACAGAGGAAACTGGCAGGCTACAGGCCATGGGGTCGCAAAGAGTTGGACATGATTGAGCGACTAAGCACGCACACATGCATACACTTCAGAAAGCTCATGAGGGTAAGGAATAGGTCCAGATGCTTTAGTTTATATGCAGTTTATTCATATATTGATTTATTCAACAAACTTATTCTGAGTACCTACCACATATGAGATGCTAGGGGAACAAAATCATATGTGCCTAGGATGGTGCTGTGCCCACAAGAGTCACCCAGGGAATATGCCTTGAAAGCATTTATTGATTGTGGATAAGAGTGGCAGAAATGAGGGTACTGATGTCTGGATCTACAAATTCCAATCTATTGCTCTAACACCTACAAAATTCATCATTCCGTGTACGTAGGTGCCCTTTGAGCTTCCATGGAGCACAGAGATCCACAGATTAGTAATGGATTGCAAACTTAAGACTGTCATTTCATCAACACTAAACGAGTTACACTTTCATTCCACTGAGTGCCTTCTTGCCTCTGAAACATGGGCCCGGGAAAGCGGTCGCACCTCTCTGACCTCTGCACCACTCATTATCCACTGCTGCTCCATCTCAAAGGTCTAATCAGCTCTTACGGTTCTGATCTTGTTAGAGAACACTGGTCTCCCACCCCCTGGAGTCCTGCCTAATTCACTACTGGGCGCAACCTCACAGGAGTTGAGAATCGCCAGGTGTCGAGATTCCAACCGGATAAACTGGTTCTGTTCCTGATGTGGGTCCCCACCCCACCAACCCAAGGACTGAATTTAGGTCAACACTAAATTGCTTCATGTCAGTCTTACTACTATTCAAATGGAATAATAAGAGCTACCCTCCCTAATACTTAAAAGGGATACAAAGGGGATTTATGGTCTGATGTCTGCAAAAATCTCACAGAAAAATCCTGTGAAAAACAATGGATTTTTATGACTTAAAATATTGATTTTTTTCCCCTCAAATTTTAAAAACGACTCCACTATATGCTACTATAGAATGCAAAGAGGAAATATCAAGAATGCATAGAGAAGGGAGAGGAAACTTTAGCAATAATAACCACCCTTTGGTAAAGAATCTTGCCTGCAATGCAGAAGAAATGAGTTTGATCCCTGAGTTGGGAAGATCCCCTGGAGAAGGAAATGGCAACCCACTCCAGTATCCTTGCCTGGAGAATCCCACGGACAGAGGAGCCTGGCAGGCTACAGTCCATGGGGTTACAAAAGAGTCGGATACGACTGAGCAACTAAACAACAAGAAGAGGTAGAGTCATTATTTTCAAATGAGTTTTGAGAAACATCTTAGGAATTCCCAGAGGGTTATTCAAACCTAACCATAGTGGTTAGTGATAAAGAAGACTGGAAAGCAACAACATGCCAGGGAAGACCTTATAGCAAATGTATAAGAGGTTCAAGTGAATGAAGGCGCAGGTCTCCTCTCTCCTTCCTCGCCCTCTCTCAGCGCCCCCCAGTGCAGTATTAATAGAAGAGTTCCCTGGGGTCCTAAGAGAACCTTTGCTGCATGCGGAGGGGCAGGAAGTTGTGCTTACTGCCACAGGAGACTGGTTTGGCTATGTTGCCTGTGTCTCAGCAGCAAGGAGTGCCAGTTCACATTAAGCTCTGTGCATCTCGTCACATCAGCCGTGGCCCTGAGCCAGCATGTGATGGGTGCTGGGACTCAGCGTCTGTGGCCAAGGTTAGAGCCCATCTCAAGGAGTACGCTCGCCAAATGAAAACGGCGCCTGCTTCTCCTACCAGTAGCCCATCACCAGTCTCCTGCCCACCCAGCCCTGCTTCCTGCATCCCCCAGATTTATTGCCAAGAAGTCAGGAGGCATCAGGACAAAGGATGTGAGCAGTGATGACCATCAGCCTCCAAATGACGGAGGCTTGGAGGAAATGACATCTCGGCTACAGCACAGGTCACAGGGACCACAGCCCACTTGTTTCTAAAAAGGGGAATTCAAGACCCAACAGCTACGAAAGATGGAGCAGTGCAGCCAGAGTGGGGTAGGTGTGGGTCCTGGGCTGGACACAGACATCTGGTCACCATGCTCTGTCCATGACTGCCCTAGAGTCTGCAGGCCTCACTCTCATCATTTATAAAATATAGGCTTAGATTCAGTGACCTTTAAAATCCTTCCAGCTTTAACATTCTAAAAATTTGTCATTCTGGGAACAGCCAGGGCCCAGCAACACCCGTGTGTACAGTGTGTATAATGACAGCTTGTTAGAAATGGGATGTCCTGGTCCCTACCCCGGAAGTACTTAAAGATACCCTGCATTTTAACAGTATCTCCAGGTGATTCATATGCACATTAAAGTTTTACAAGCATTGCTCTAGAATATTTTATCACGGGTTTATAGAGAATCATCCATCCTAACTTGAGAATTTTAAAGCAAAACAAATGCCAGACTAGAGGACCTGTCTTCTTTAAAAAGTATCACTGTAGCTCATTAATAGGACCTGACACTGTGCTAAAACTTGTCATCGAATTAAAGCCTACCCCAGGCTTTGACGCACTGATTTACTCAGAGCAGGCACCCCGTGCCTCAGAAATCACTGCTGTAGCCCTCGTGGCTGTTTCAGGTGGCGTGTCCTCTTCTGAACATATCTCAGCTGGCTTGCTTGAGGGTCTTTAGTCTTAGTGCATTCGGTTAAAGATCTCAATAGAACAGTCTTCACACATGTGAAAATACAATATTATATGAGGTATCAAATAGCAGTTTTAGGCAAGCCTCCCTTTCTGGATGCAGTCACGCGATTGTAACATGACTAAATCTCCAGGTGGAGTGGCTCTGTTTACCAACCCAGGGGTTAGTCTGTCTAACAGTAATAAATAATTCCTCTCTTTCTTGTTATGTAGCCCTGTGTGTGCTGCAGAATATTCATGTGGAAATTGACATATTTGGCCCCTGCACTTACAGAATTAAAAATGGTTACGTGAGAGTCTCTAAATGCCAGCACTATTGACGTTGCGGACCTGACAATTCTTTGTTGCGGGGCCTGTCCTGTGCGTCGGAGGTTGTTTAGCAGCATCTCTGGCCCGTATCCACCAGATGCCTGAAGCAGTCACCGTTCAGCTGTGGCAGCCAGGATGTCTCCAGACACTGCCAAATGTCTGGAGGGGAGGGGGGTACAATCACCCCTGGTGAAGAATCACTGGACTAGAAAACACTAGTGAGGATTATCCAGAAAGCATAAGGAAGATGTCTATGGGGATGTGACTGGAAACAACCACAACACACACCGAGCAATCATATTAATGGTGAAATAAACAATGAGGTATTCATAACACATGCAAGTCAACGGGCCGGGGAGGACAGGAGGAAGAATCAAGTGAGATCCATGACCCAGAAAGGAGAACCCAAGGGGAACAGGCTACCTCTAATTCCAGCAAACACCTCACACTGAAGAGCAGAGGTCCTGATCACAGGATGTTTCTCAGCCACAGACATTATTAACAAAGATGGAAGTAACGTCAGAGACAAAGAAGAGTTCAAGGATGTCAGACAAGAAGGGCTGTAACAGTATAAAAATATCACTTTGAAGTATTAGTTCTCAGAGGCAAGTGTGCTGCACAGAGATTCATAAAATCTACAGCTGGAACGGGCCTTAGATTCACCTCCTCCAATGCTATCATCCTGCACATAACGGAGAGGCAAATTCACCAGTCCAAGTTACAGCTACCTAGAGGCGGAGCGGGGACACTTGTCTATGGAGGCGCAGGCTTGGTGTTAACAGTCTCTGTTGCCCAGCACGCAGAGCAGGGCCTGGAGAATCCTGAGGACCAGGGATGGTTGAGTAGTCAAAGTGAACCTGGATCTCTGGCCCCACAGCCTTCTGCCATACCACTCTACCTGCTGGGACTTATGAGGATTTTTAGAGAATGGCAAGTCTGTTGATGAAATGCTAATTAAAATAGCATCTAGTGTACTGGAAAACATAAAATGTGCATCTGTGGGTCTTCCAATAGAAAATGAGAGGAATAGGGTTGAGAGAGGTTAAGATACCTCACCCAGGGAAGAGTGAGTTGTATGCCTTCCAGGGTACAGTGGCAGGGAATAGAGGCTAGAAATTAAAAAGAAGGTATAAGTGCTAGTCGCTCAGTCATGTGTCTGACTCTGCGATCCTATGGACTCTAGCCCACCAGGCTTTTCTGTCCATGAGAGTTCCAGGCAATAATACTGGAGTGGGTTGCCATTCCCTTCTCCAGGGGATCTTCCCGACCCAGGGATCAAACCTGGGTCTCTTGCATTACAGGCAGATACTTTACCATCTGAGACACCAGGGAAGCAAGGCTGGAAGATGCCTACCACGCCAGTACTCACTTCTCTCTTCAGTCCCTGCCAGCCACCTGAGCAAGTTCCAGAACCCAGCCCAGGTTAGCTCTCCCTGGGAGAAGAGGGAACAGAGCAGTGGAGAAAAAAGAGATGCCCCTTCTGAAACAGTCATATCCTATCACATTAAAAATGCTAAATTTTGGTTTATGTTCAAGGTCAACCTTAGAACTGGCAGATTTGGATTTCAGAATTTTCCTGCTCCAGAAAATCTCTCTGCTAGGGGAGCACTCTTATCATGGGATAAAGGTTCTTATACCACCGTAAACCAAAAAGGCTTAAATATAACTGCTGGGTGGGGTAACACATTGGCTAAAACCCATTCTCATTCAAGTACCATCAGTTAATCAAAAAGCATTAACTGGGGCTTCCCTGGTGGCTCAGTGGTAAAGAATCCTCCTGCCAATGCAGGAGACTCGGGCTTGATCCCTGATCCAGGAAGATCCCACATGCCATGGAGCAGCTAAGCCCATGCAATACAGCTGCTGAGCCCGTGCTCGAAAGCCCAGGAGCTGCAACTGCAAAGCCCACGTGCTGCAGCTACTGAAGCCCTCATGCCCTAGAGCCCCCGCCCTGCAACAAGCGAAGCCACCACAGTGAGAGCCTGTGCACCTCAACTAGAGCCTAGCCGCTACTTGCCGCATCTAGAGAAAAGCCCTCAGAGCAGTGAAGCCCCAACATGGCCAAAATAAATAAATAAAAAGCATCGATTGCATCAGATCCTTCACAGTTTCTGTGGTGGGATGGAGGCAAAGTCATTGAGGAATCTCTGGTTGCTGAGGAGGGGAAGAAAGCACAGAAAGAAGAGGCTGTGGATCCAGATAAATTTAGAACACTTGGTCATTTTGCTGAGCCAACACTGCTCCCTCTTCAACTGGACTGGGACAAATAGCTGTGTCTCGAGGTGGCTTTGTCATGCTAATGAACCCAGACAGCTCTGCTTCCCAAGATTTAGAGGAGGTTTTGTGAGTTTGTTAGAACCAAGCTGAGCTTCCTTAGAAAGCTTTCATTAATCAGGATATCACTGAACAGAACCAGTACTTGGGAACCACCCGATTAAAGGCAGAGGAGAAGGTGCAGCCTGGGTGGCGTCCAAGTGGATCGCAACATGAAGCATCGCCTCAGTGCCGGACACTGTGCCAGCTTCCTTACAAAAGTGATTTCTCGCACTCTTACGAGAAAAGCATTATCTGGACAACGCAGACGAGGCAGCCGATGTTTATGGGCTTTGAATAAAACTTGGCTGTGGTCATTTAATGAATAACTGCTGGACTCTCTGGCACCAAAGTTCAGGCTCTTTCTACTCCACCATGAAGAAAAGTTAGAAAGAAAAAGGACAGTCCATTGAAAAACCCTTCCCGATGTGAATCACAAAAAGCACTCAGAATTTAGTGAATCTCCGCAAATGAGGACTCCTGCATTTATTCTGTAACTGTTGAGCATCTTTGAAGAGCAGAGTATTGTTCTGGGCTTCCAACAAAAGACACATGGGAAATACTACTTCCTAATACGGGCTTGCCATCTAGCCAGGAGGAAAAATGAACATAGAGCAAATACTTAAGAGTCATATAAAATGATGCACGTTAGATAACAAGGACTGTGGGACTTTGGAGATGATAGATGTCTACGCAAGACGGTGTAATTAAGGGAAGCTTTTATCAAAGAGAGACGCAGGCTGATCTTTTAGAACAAGTAATAAACTTTTAAATAACTAAATAAATTTTAGTATTTCAGGGAACAGAGAAGTGGAAAAGAACATTCCAGAAAAAAAAAAGAAGTGATATGAGCCAAGTCAGGACCAAGGCAGCTATCCTGAACAGAAGCTCAGAGCTTGAATCAATGAAGGCACTTTGGATGCAGTGATAAGCACAGCCTTGCTGGAGAAGAGAGACTGTGGAACTGACAGCATCTTGAATGTCAGAAAGTCTATTGGAAATGAAGGAAAAACCTGGTGAGTTTTTAATATTTATCTGATAGTAATTATTATTCTAATTTGACAAGTAGAGTTTTACTAGACTTCTCAAAGTGGACAGAGATCCATCCAGTGGCTTCATCTATAGAGAACAGCCAGAGGGAATGACAAAGCCATGAAAACTCTACTCATCTTTCTTGCTTCCAGGGGTCCCACTGAGAATCCCAAAAAAATGAGTCACAAGTCCTTGGTCTGTTCCATCTAAATATCCCAAGCACTTTCACTGCTTTATCAGGGTATTTTTATCACCTAAAAATAAATCTTTTTAGGGGAGTTTTCCATATATAGCTGAGAGATGTTTGCATCTGGCATAGAAAGGAGACAGGTGTGCATGCATGCTCAGTCAAGTCTGACTCTTTGGAACCCCATGGATGATAGCCCACCAGGCTCCTCTGTCCATGGGATTTCCCAGACAAGAATACTGGAGCAGGTTGCCATTTGCTTCTCCAAAGGATCTTCCCAACCCAGGGACTGAACCCAAGTTTTCTGCATTGGTCGCGGATTCTATACCACTGAGCCACCTGGAAAGTCCCTAGGAAAGAGACAATATACTTGTAAGTAAGCTAAGTTCACTAACCGCCAAGTGAGTGAGAGTGTCTCCAAAACACTGCCATTTTAAGCTCATTCTTTGTCACTCAGTCATGTTGACTCTCTGCGATCATTAGGACTGTAGCCCACCAGGCTCCTTTGTCCATGGGATTTCCCAGACAAGAATACTGGAGTGGGTTACCATCCCTTCTCCCAGGGATCTTCATGACCCAGTAATCGAACATGCAGCTCCTATGTCTGTCTCCTGCATTGCAAGTGGATTCTTTACTTGCTAAGCCAATGGAGAAGCTCCAATTTTTGTCCCAGTTGGCCCCAGTCCGGCAGAATCATGAGAAATAAACACATAACTCCCCTGTCACCTTTAAACATGTAACTGAACAAATGAACGAATGAATGAATTCCATCACTGTGGGGATGCTTAGAGGTCCCTGTGTCACAATTAAGAAATATGTGTTGGTCTCTGCCACTCGTTCCTGAACCAGAGCTCCTAAAATTCTTATGATATCTTGATTGATGAGGATAACTGGAGTGTCTCACACAGAACTCCTAAATCCTTTGGAATTTTCTGGGTTTGGGGGCATCTTTTGTTCTAATGAGGTGACTCTTGGTGGTCTCCTGTGTGGGCTCCTGTGTGGGGACTGGTCACTAAAAAGAGGAGGCCATGATTCGATGCTTGGCACTCTCAGCCCTACCCCTTGTCTTCTGGCCAAGGGAGAGGACCTGAAGATTGAGTTAATTGTCAGTGATGTCCACATGGCGAAGCCTCCATTTAAAGAATCCCTAAAGTGGGACTTTTGTGGTGGCCCAACAGGCAAGACTGAGGCTCTCAATGCAAGGGTCCTGGGTTCATTCCCTGGTCAGGGAACTAGATCCCACATGCCACAACTAACAGTTCACATGCTGCAACTAAGACCCAGTTCCACCAAATAAATAAATAAAAGATATTTTCCAAAAATCCCTAAAGTACAACATTGGAGGAGCTCTTGGGTGGTGAGCACTCATGTGCCAGGAGAGAGGTGCACCACAGTTTCACAGGAACAGACACCCCTGTGCTTGGGACCCCTCAGACTCCATCCTGTGAACCTCTTCCTCTGGGTGTTCACCTGTTTCCTCTAGTCTTCATGATAAATAGGCAAATTTAAGTGTTTCCTTGAATTCTGTGAGCTATTAGAGTAAATTATTGAAACCGAGGAGCGGGCTTTGGGAACCCTAATCTATAGCTGTTTGTTCAGAAGTACAGGTGACAACCTGGGACTTCTGACTGTGTCTGTGGGTGCCAGTCTTATAGGGTTGAGCCCTCAACTTGTGGAGTGTCCACTAACTCCAGGTAGTCAGTGTCATAATTAAATTGTAGGATACCCAGCTGGTGTCCGGAGAGTTGAAAAACTGGTCAATATGGGGGAAAATACCCACACATTTAGCATCAGTGTTGTGAGTAGGATAAAAGTTGTTTTATCAGTCTAATACAATGAGAGTGTTGTTGAGAAGAATGAGAATTAAGCTAGCTGAAAATAGGTTTGTCAAGAATCCACCATAGCTTGCATATATACAATGGAATATTACTCAGCTGTATAAACGAATGAAATCGGGTCATTTGTAGAGATGTGGATGGATCTAGAGAGTGTTGTATAAAGTGAAGTAAGTCAGAAAGAGAAAAATATAGTATATTAAGGCATATATATGGAGTCTAGAAAAAATGCTATAGATGATCTTATTTGCAAAGCAGAAATAGAGACACAGACATAGAGAACAAATATATGGATACCAAGAGGGAAAAGGGAGGGTGAAAGGAATTGGGAGATTGGGATTAACATATATATACTATTGGTGGTGGTGTTTAGTCGCTAAGTCATGTCCGACTCTTTTGTAACCCCATGGGCTATAGCCCACCAAGCTCCTCTGTCCATGGGATTTCCAAGACAAGAATACTGTAGTGGGTTGCCATTTCCTTCTCCAGGGGATCTTCCTTACCCAGGGATTGAACCCGTGTCTTCTTCACTGGCAGACAGATTCCTTACCACTGTGCCACCTGGCCTTTTAAACAACCTTTCCTTTTATGGGTGTGCCCAGAGCCTCATAATCCTAGGTCATGTGAGCATCCATTCTCCAATCAAAGCATCCCCCTACCCCCCTAACATAGCCCCAAGCTTCCTGGTACAGAACGTTGTTCAGTCGCTCAGTCCTGTCTGACTCTGTGACCTCATGGACTGCAGCATGCCAGGCTTCCCTGTCCTTTACCATCTCCCAGAGCTTGCTCAAACTCATGTCCATTGAATCAGTGGTACAGAGTGGATACCTTATAAGTATTTTATGGACAAGTGCATGAAAGAATCTCACAAGCACAAGTGCCCCAGTTTACCACTTTATGGGAAGCAAGGCTAACCTCCTTTACCCAGCATGTGTCAGCTCTCAGATAGAGAACATTTTGCAGAAAGCATGGGCATCCTTCACTCCCCCATCTAAAATCTGTGTCGTTCCCCTATACATGGGGTCCATGGGAATCCACAACTGTGACAGCTAACTATCATTTACAACCATCCTATACTCTCTGTTCCTTATATGAGTTCTTTCATCAAAGTCAGGATTGTTTTCCCCATTGAGCGGATAGTGAAACCAAGAAACAGTGCAACTCTGTGTCCAGATGTGCTAAGGTGAGAAGTCCTATTAAATGTAAAATGTTTGAGACTTCTCATATACTTTGGTTATGAGCATAGGCTTGGGGTCAGGTAGGCTGAAGAATGCCTCCCGGGTAGCTCAGCGGTACAGAAGCTGTCTACCAATGCAGGAGACACAGGTTTGATCCCTGGGTTGGGAAGATCCCGTGGAGGAGGAAATAGTAACCCACTCTGGTATTCTTGCCTGGAGAATCCCATGGACAGAGGAGCCTGGTAGGCTACAGTCCATGGGGTCACAGAGTCGGACACGACTGAGCTACCAAACAACAACAAGGCTGAAGAATGAATTGTGTCCACATTTTCCAGCTGTGTGACCTTGGGGAAACTACCCTTGCGAAGCCTTGGTTTCTGCCTTAGTAAAGTAGCAGTTACTTCATAGGATAGTTGAGATCATGGAGGTGGCAGGTTGAGCACAGACCCCGGTGCACAGTGAGTGTTCGGGATGGTGGGGATGCTCTTTTCCACTGGATCTGTTCTTCCACGTGGAAGACGTCTCCATCAGGCAGTACTGCTGGTCTCTCTGCCCGAGCTTTCCCTGTGTGAGTGCTGAGTACAGGAAAAGAGCTAAGCTGGCAGGACTCAGCCCCGCCACGCCTCACCGTGTGTGTGTTTGATGCCTGCAGGCCTCGGCTGTGCTGGCCAGCAAGGCCAGCTCTATTTCCCAGGAGGCCTGACATTCAGGAATGAAAGTTTACCTGGAAAGAATGTCAGGCAAGCCTTTTGACTATCTCTAAGCCATGTCCCCCAGCATAGTTTTATCAGCAATAAAGGTGGTACTTTGGCCACCTGATGCAACATACTGACTCACTGGAAAAGACCCTGATGCTGGAAAAGATTGAAGGCAGGAGGAGAAGAGGATGACAGAGGATGAGATGGTTGGATGGCATCACCAACTTGATGGACATGAGTTTGAGCAAGCTCTGGGAGTTGGTGATGGACAGGGAAGCCTGGCATGCTGCAGCCCATGAAGTCGCAAAGGGTCGGACACGACTGAGCAACTGAACTGAAAGGTGGTACTTTCCTAGTCAACTGCCTGTCTCCTATCTCTGCTTCTCAGTTGGTTCTGAACTTGGGTGGAAAAGAGGAGGGTCATTCATTGGGTCCACTCACCCCCAATAGTATTTCACACATGCCACCTGGAGGCATAACCAGAGCCCAGCTGCGTGCAATACGTCTCACTTGATGGTAGGAAATGACACAACACCTTGTGTCAGTGGTTACAAGCCATTACAGGGCACATAGTGTAGTGGCTTCTACCTGCCAAGTTTGTGTGAATAAATAAGCCAGTTTACTGGATGCCCCTCATGGGTCCTGGGTGCAGTATCAGCGTCTACCAGACTAACAGCAGTCATAGGAGACAGTGTACCTCATCATAGCACAGACCCCGGCTCTAATGGTTATGCAGACATGCTCTGCTGACAGCTCCCTTTGGTCATATTTATTCTGTAGTAATTGTTGTTTGAGGCAATAAAAATAATCATTACACATTGCCAGCAAATTTACAAATTCTAGGCAAGGTAGTCAGCATGTGGCCCAATTGTCAAATTGCCATTTTCTTTTTTTAAATGACACCTGTAATGCCAGTGGTTGTATGTAATATGATAAGTGAATCCCAGAAAAAAAAAAATAAAAGAATTTTTTAAATAATTTTAAATTTTTTTAAAAAAATAATTATTTAAAATTAATAAACAATAAGAGTCCGAGCAGAAACTGAGGACCAGTAGTGGATATGCTTGATGTTTAGAAATCAGAACCGTTCTGTTACTCCTGAACACCTCAGGAGTCAGGGTTACTTTGGAAGACGTGGAATGGTCTGGAAAGCCAGGCAAATATAAACAGGAAAAAAACAAAAAAAAAAAGGCTGCCAAGTGGCAGCTACCAATCAAGTATCCCATTATACATCACTGTCACTCTTCATGTCCAAGATTTTCTATAAAAAATAAAAATGGGGAAAAGCAAGGGCATCTGAAAGTCAGCGAAACTGAGTTTATTTTCCTTTTGGTTAAAAAAAAAAATTCAAAAATACACCATGTAACAAAAAGTACTTTTGCATATCTGGAGGTCATGATTTAATCGAACAGATTCCTGACTTCTCTAAAGACAAGGAAGGTGGGGGACTTATTTAAGCCCTATGTCTCACTAACTTTCACTCACTAGCAACAAGAACATGCCTGGGAAAGCAGGGAGAAAGGAAGGAGGAAATACCAAAGGGAAGGCTGAGCTTCAGGTCAAATTAGTTAAAGTGAGTTTGACTCCTGAGGGACGAAGAAAGGCTGAACTTCAGAAGAGAGACCTGGTCAGCAAATTCCCTTCCAGATTCAACACAAGTCCTCCTAGCCTTCCGCATGGCCTCATGACTGTCTAAACTCCTCAAATAGCTACCCAGCTCCAGAGTTCTTAGTAATCACCTCGGCGCAGAACCTGGGAGAACATAAAACTGCCAGGCAGCTATGTGATTTAGATGGTGACCTGAAGATGAAGGCAGTTTTTGCATTTATATTGGGGAAAACCCATTAACTGGATAATTTACATTTCCCTCTCCAATCTCCCTCTGGTATGAACATTTCCAAGTTTTTGTCAATGTCCAGTCTTAGGAAGAACATTAACTTCCGTCATCACCACCATAATCATCAATCTATATTGTAATGTGAGGATTCTAGGGAAGTGAGCTTTGCTATGGAGATGGGCAGGGACATTATTCTAGTCTTGACCATCATCAGCTTACTGGATGGAGAACGCAAATCACTCAGGAGTGGCACTCAGAAGCCATAAAGCCTGCCCTGGGAAGCCAGCATCCAAGGAGTGACTCCCAAGATAGTAGGAAGACAGAAGTAAATTCTTAAAATTTCTAAGTCACGCAGTTACTTTGACAGAGAGCCCCAATGTCACTCATTCAAGTAATATCTTCCTGATTTAATCTTGCCATGTCCACCAACCACCTAAAATGTTAGTCACTTTCATGGTTTTAAATTAAAATTGACTTTAATTTTTTTTGCTTAATCTGAATTTTTGTCACAAAAATCAATGAAATTATGAGTTTGAAATGAGTTTTATTTTCTAATATATGCATAAATATTATATTTTTAAACAATAGGCCGTGTACCACCTAAAAATATCCTCATAGCAATGAATGCTAATTTCTTAATTTTTATCATTCATTACACTTGAGCAACATGTAAATTAGGAGAAGCTGAGTGAAGGGTATATGAGCATTCTCTGAATTATTAATATTTTTGCAACTATTCTGCAAGCCTAACATTATTTCCCAAAAATAAGTTATCATTTATTGGGCATTGCTGACATTGAACAAAGTCCCACAGAAAAACAAAATGTCACGTTTCTTTTCCTTTAGGTTTGGCTAGAACTTTTGAAAGTCCCAGAGGAAATTATGGGTTATTATGTTTCCACAGAGTATAACTTGCTGTTGATGAGGTCTTGAGAAATTCTGGAGCATGGTCTCTAAGCTAGATTACTGGACGAAATATGAACAGTACCTAAAGCTGAGACCAAAACAGGTCGGGAGCAGAAGAGTCCAGAGGTTTGGTGTTATCCCTGAGCTGGTTTAACCCAATGGATAACAGCCCAGTGGTTTAGGGACAGCTGGTTCAATCTGGAGGTGTGTGTGTGTGTGTGCATTAGTCACCCAGTGGTGTCCGACTCTTTGCAAGGCTATGTTCTATAGCCCACCAGGCTCCTCTATCCATAGAATTCTCCGGGCAAGAATACTGGAGTGAGCAGCCATTCCCTTCTCCAGAGAATCTTCCCAACCTAGGGATCAAACCCAGATCTGCATTGCAGGCAAATTTCTTTACCGTCTGGGTCACCAAGGAAGATCTTAGGAAGGTTATTGATCTCTCACTTCACATAAGGAATCCATACAGGGTATAATGAGATTGTGGTTCCTTCCCCCAAAGACATGTTAGATTAGAAAAGAATTTCCCAGTAGTTATGTCATATCATATTGCGTGTGTGTGCTAAGTCACTTCAATAATGTCCAACTCTTTGTGATCCTATGGACTGTAGCCCACCAGGCTCCTCTGTCCATGGGATTCTCCAGGCAAAACATACTGGAGTGGATTGCCATGCCCTCCTCCCTGGGATCTTCCCAACCCAGGGAAAGAATCCATGCCTCTTACCTGGCAGACAGGTTCTTTACCACTTGCGCCACCTGTGAAGCCTTCATATCATATTGGTATGCTACAAATGGATTACAGATGTGATGTGATGTTCAGCTGTAACCCTTAGGGTAACTGGTGGGGTCGAGTATAAGCCACAGCCCCTAAACCATCACCTGTAGCCATGAGAAGACATGTAATTTACTCTAAGGAGACAAAGATCATCATTTTTAGAGATCTCCTGCCATGGAAAAGTTTGCGAAGCTCTGATCTAGAATCTTTCAGAGTGCCTTAAATCTCTACCTCTCTGAGTCTCCAAGTATCTAATCCCCAGGACTGAGTAGTCCAGGACCAAGAATTAAGAAAGTTGGATTGTTCACTAGATTGCTTTAACCTGAAATCAAATTTCAGCTATTTCTCTGGTGGCAAATGAAGTTGCAAACACCTCGGATTTAGAGTCTGTGTCTTAGAGTGGCTTGAACTCTTCCATGTGACTCTAAAACAATAACCATTCCCCTTGCATTTAGTCTCAAGACCCCTGGGAAATAAGCCAAAGTTGCTTGAAATGTCATAGTCTCTCAATCAGCCTTCCCTGTGACCTGTAGGTAATGATAATAGTGTATCTTCCAGGCTCACTGTACATCTAAAACTCCAAAGAAAGTGGCTAAACAAATGCACCTTTGAAAGCAGTTCAGGCACCATGATTCAGAGATTCTTTTTTGAAATTTATTTTTATTTGGAGGGTAATGTACAATGTTGTGTTGGTTTCTGCCACACAACAATGCGAATCAACCATTAGTATACATATGCCCCTGACCACTTTTCCTTCCTGATTTCCAGAAACTCCCTGCATGGCTGAAGGGCACAGGGGCCAAGCATAGCACCTCTAATTGGTAGAAGTTATACTGTGTGTCTGGGGAGGGCGATAGCAACCTACTCCAGTAGCGTTCCCTGGATAATCCCATGGACAGAGGAGCCTGGGAGGCTACAGTCTATAGCATTGCAAAGAGTTGGACGTGACTGAGCACGCATGCATAATGTGTGTATAGCTCTGCCCTCCAAAAGAACCACAGAATACTCTTTGAAATTCAGTAACAAACAGCCAGAGTAGAAGAAGGAGACCAGGAAACTTCTTTCATTCATTCATCAAGCACTAAAGTATCGGCATGCACCAGCACTAGGCTCACAGGCCAGAGAAAACAGGCATACAAACAAATATGTTACTCTACAGGAAGGACAGTAACAGAAATATAACAGAAATTATAAACCAAGCACTGTCCCGCTCACATGAAAGGTAGTTAATTCTCCCTAGGATGTCAGGGTCAGTTCCCAGTTGAGGTGCCTTGTGAGGTACAGATCAATGGTTCTCAAACATCTTGTCTCAGCAACACTTTTCATTCTTAAAAATTATGAGAACAAAGAGCTTTTTGTTTATGTGGGTTAAATCTGTCAATGTTTACCATATTTGAAGCCAGTCTGAGAAATGTCTTGAGTATTTATTAATTCATTTGAAAATAAGAAACTCACTACATGTTAACATAAACAATATATTTTATGAAAAAGATATTGTTTGTGATAAAAGGAACAGGGAGAGGAGTGACACTGTCATACATTTTTTTTGCAACTTTTTAAACTATCAAGCTTAATAAAAGAGGCTTCTCATCTATACTTCTGCATTAAATACACCACAGCATATTATTTTGGCTAAAGTATATGAAGAAAATCTTACCCACACAGAGACAAAGTTAGAAAAGGGAGGAGTACTTTCATAGCCACTTCAAGAAATTGTGGACAGTCTTTGATACTATGCCAAAACTCAGTAAAATATTACTAAAACTCTATATACTATCTTAAAGGTACACTACAATTTGGAAATAGAAACCATACATTGAACACTGTATTCATGCTTCAGCAAAATCCATTCCCACGTTGAAATCTGAACTTACTGTTTTTACTCATTCATGGTTTTGAAACATTAGGCACTGGTCATTTCGAAAATATTGGCTAATGGATTTACACAGATCTTCCAACTGTTGGCACATTTCATTACACAATTTCAAAAACTCTCATTCATTAATAGCAGCGCTGGTCTCCAGAGAAAAGTCTATAAGTATTGGAAAGCTGTCAAGTTCACTGTGGCATTTACGAGTGTTTTTAAAATATTTTTTCTCTTGAAAGCTTGGACTTTACCATTAGCTACAAATATTGTCAGTCATTTTCCAAGCACACTTTGTTCATTTTCAAGAAAATGGCAGCCAAACATCTATTACAATTTCTATTACAAGTACCCAACTCTGAATAAATATAGTTTTCCTGTTCTTTCAGGCAAAAAATGTGGTACAAGACAAAGGGAAATAGTTTAGCTTCCAACTCAAAACAATCACGCTTCAGCTTGGAGCATAAGGGCTGTGTGCATACTTCCCATTTTCAAGTTAGAATTTTAACAGGATGTGTACTCAGTGGTCACGTTTCATAAACTGCTTCATCTAGGATACCCCCAGCAAAGCCAGATTTAAAAAAAACAAAAAGCTACTGGTGTGGTGACAAGTGCAGTGACAACTAGCATGGTTTGGTGTCAATGAACTGATTCCTGTTTGATGCTGGGAGGGAATGGAGGCAGGAGGAGAAGGGGCCGACAGAGGATCAGAGGGCTGGATGACATCACCAACTCAATGGACATGAGTTTGAGCAAACTCCGGAAGTTGGTGATGGACAGGGAGGCCTGGCCTGCTGCGATTCATGGGGTCGCAAAGAGCTGGACACGACAGAGTGACTGAACTGAACTGAAGTCATCTGGAGTTTGCAGTTTTTCCCACCACTGCTTATGTACCATCATCACTCACTGGAAAAGACAAATAATATCTTTATATTATGAGGAAAGCAGTTTCTACTTCAAAAAGCCTCTGGAAAGGACCTCATCAATCCATGGGAAGATCTGTGGAACACTTTGAGAACCACTGATCTGGACTTGAAGGCTCCACAGGAATTAGCCCATGAAGTTGAGCAGAACCAAGCTCAACACACATTCACAGAGGAGATATTCCATGCCAAAGTAGCACTGTGCTAGAAGCCGAGGATACTGAGCTGAATAAGAAGTTGTCTGCCTTTAAGGAGCTTATCATATCATGGGATAAGCAAACAGGGAAGAAAATAGTGTATTATAGGTATGCATGTGAGAATACAGGAAAAGGGCAAAGAATGTAAAAGAATGAAATAATGTCATTTACAGCAACATGGGATTATCGTACTGAGTGAAGTAAGTCAGACAGAGGAGAAATATTGTATGGCATCCCTTAAGTGTGGAATCTAACAGGAAATGATACAAATGAACTTATTTACAGAAACAAACTTAGAGAAGGAAGTTATGGTTGCTGGGAGTAAGGATGTGAGGAATGGATAGTTAGGGAGTTTGGAATGGACAGGTACACATTGCTATATTTAAAATGGATAGTCAGCAAGGACCTATTGTACCTAGCACAGGGAATTCTGCTGTGTTACCTGGCAGGCTGCATGTGAGGGGAGTTTGGGGGAGAATGGATACATGTATATGTATGACTCAGTCCCTTCACCGTTCACCTGAAACTATGACAGTGTTATTAATCAGCTATACCCCAAAATAAAAAGTTTGAAAAAGAAAAAGGGCAAAGAACCCTAGAAGAGGAGGTGGTATCTCAGATGTATATGAAAGACTGAAAGGAATTAGGGGGAAATTTTAAAGAGATAAAAATAGGTCGCCATTCCCAAAGAAGGAAGTGGAGTTGTTGAGGTGACTTTGAGGTGGACTCCTCAATTTCCTTCTCCCCATCCAGTCTAGAATTTTGATTCCAGCTCCAGGAATGGGCCCTGATTACCTGTCATTGACTGGTTTACTGCTCCCATCTTGATGCAGGAGATTGGTCCAGGGCTGGGCAGGTCTGAGTCAACTCAAGCCAAAGAATTGCAAGGAGAGGCTTGTAGGGGGGCAGTGTCAGGAGACAAGGGCCTTCTCCCTCTTATGAAAGAACTCTCAGGAGCAACCCTGACTCTTCCTCCAGACATATTTCCATACTTTTCCATATGAACGTGATGCCCAGAACTGCTGCAGCTCTCTAGCCACCAGTCTAAGGATGTATTCACCCAGGAGGACAGAGCCCACAGAACTGCAGACACACACCTGGAGCCCTGAAAGAAGTAAGCCTGGTGGCCACTTTTACTGACCTACGTCTATGGATCCTTCTTATCATTTACATCAATTTCAATTTTCTCTTACTTGCAATGGAAAAGTTCTAAATTAGTATGAGGTTAATTTGAGATGGTGCTAGTGATAGAGGAACCAGATCATGGAGTACTTTGCATGCCTTAAGAATCCTGAGCATCTCCAGCAAATTCTAGGAGTCACTACAGTACTGTAAACTGGGAAATAGTAAGGCTTTTGCAGTTACCACCAGCTGATTTTGGAAAAACTTCCTACTTTTATGGCCAGGCTGCACTGGCTTTCTTTAAGTGTTACAAGGCACCTTCCTACCTGTAAGGAGCTTGTACAGTATCCATGAAAAGGGGGAGACAATTTCATTGAAGATCAGCAGGAGCAAATGCAACAGCGGACCATTAAGATGAGAATAGCAGAGTATTCCTTGGATTAAACACTAGCGGTCAATGGCAACTTCAATACAAGGAGCAGACGAGAAGCCAAAAGTCATTGTGATCAGGGAGAGACTGATCAGGTACTCACTACGAGGGTACACAAGTAAATGGATGACTTTTTTAAGATAGGAGAGACATGAATATATAGGCTGGAGGGAAAGGAAAAAAGAGAAAGAAAAAGTAAAGTGCTACAAGAGATGAATAAAAAATACAGCGAGGCCCCAGAAGAGGCAGAATTCTAGGTTCTGTAAGGACAGTATGTGTCTTTTTCATTACTCATTGCATCCTGAGAACCTAATATCATGACTGGTACTTAACAGCTGCTCAGAAAATTCTGGAAGTTGGAGATGAGAAGCTAAGAATGAATATGGAAGTAGGTCTACACATTTGAGAGCTGAGGTGTACAGAGATTATGTTCGATAGCCTTAATTTTTTTAGGTAAAGCAAGAGGCAAGGTCTTATGCTAAGTATAAAGATGTATATATTAAGTTGGGAGCTTAACTGTCTTATTAAAGGTTTGAAATAGTCACTGAGGGCAATGAAAGAAGTTTATCAAGGATGATAAAAAGTAAGCAATGTTTAGAACCAAACTAGATTAGAACCTAGATATTTATAGTACCACAAATCCATGCAAATGGGAATATTTATACAGAGATCTCAGCACTCAGTGTGGGGGCAGAAGTAAAGCATGTGGTTCAGGGGAACTGATTCACATTTGGACATTTAACTGGTAGATGGTATACAATGACAAGAAGCACTGAAATTGAGGATTCTGATCAAAAGGTACTTCAGGAAGAGGAGGAGATGCCAGAAACATGCTAATAGACATGGAGAAAATAAAAAGGTCAATGAAATGGTGAACTTCAAAAGAGGAAAGATCAGTCAGAGGGAAAAGGAGAGCATAAGAGCCGACAAGAAGACTGTGGTCTGAATAGGACCAGTTTCCGAGTGGAGTTCTGGGGATGAGGGGTTGTGACCATCGTCATGGGTGAATAAAGCCAGAGTTTTGATGGTCACTGGAGTTGTAGGAGTCAAGGAATTATAAAATAGGATATTGGATGTACTGTCCACATCAGGCGTTAACAAACTATGGTCTAGGAGTTACTTGCTTACTTTTAAAAACAAAGTTTTCATAGAACACAGCCACATCCACTTATTTATATATTGTCTATGGCTGCTTTTCTCCTACAAAGATATATTTGAGTCATTGCAATGGAGACTACATGGCCTGAAATACCCAAAATATTTACTGTCTTGCCCTCTAAGAACAGGTTTGTTGACCTGGGTCTACATGGTTAATGACATGTTCTTGGGTAAAGAGAGCAAAACCAGAGGGGCAAAACCAGTGGTGAAAGTCTAGGAAGTCGATCAGTGGAGACAGCTAGGAGGGGCAGAGGACGATGAACCTGAAGATGTGTGCTTCCAAAAAGGAGGTGCTTCCTGAAAGGAGACTGGAATTGTATGGGTCTTGAAGGATGGTAGTTAATTGTTTTTGAGATTCTTTTGCCAAAGACTGCTTTTTTCCCCAAAAAATCTTTGCCTTGTCTTGCCTTCCCTTCCCTCCTCACCTCTGCTTCTCCTCCTTCTCTTCCCCCCTCCTCCTTCTCTCTTCCCTGTCTCTCTCTCTCTCTCTCATTTAACTTCTCTCTCTCATTTAACTCAAGCACATAACCACCCACCTTAGACTACATTTCCCAGCATCATTCCCCAAGATTTGATTCATGTAAACAATGATATGATATGGGGAAAAGGCTAGATATGTGCAATTTTTGCTTTATTCACTTAAAAAAAAAAAAAACAAAACTAAGAAAATTGTCACTCTGAACTCATGCCCTTCTTCTTTGTGTAAGCCAAATCACACAAGCTGGTGCGCCTGCTTTCATATATAGAAAAGATAAAGACCTGGGGATTTAAAGAGCAACAAGAGGAAAGGATTCTGGATTTCTGAACAACTGCAGGGAGGGGAGCTGCCCTTTCAAACTGAACTACTAACGTTGGAACTGTCATCATCTGACAGTAAACTTTTCTTCTTTAAGTCATGTTTGTAAGGTCTCTTTGTTCCAGAAGGTTAACTCCTTCCCTACTTACAGTACCCTCTTTAAAATCTGATTTTACAGACTCACTTCCCAGGGCCTTCCCAGGTGGCACCTGGTAAAGAATCGGTGGCAAAGAATTTGTCTGCCAATGCAGGAGACTCAGGAGATGCAAGTTCAATCCCTGGGTCCAAAAGATCCCCTGGAAAAGGAAATGGCAGTCCACTCCAGTATTCTTGCCTGAAAAATCCCATGCATAGAGGAGCCTGGTGGGCTACAGTCCATAAGGTGGTAAAGAATCAGATGCAACTGAGCACGCACTCACTTTCCAAGAAATTTCACCTAAGATCTATACACAATAAACTTTGGACCAAATGTGGTCCTAAGGCTATATATCAGTGAAGAAGGCTATATATCAGCTTCATCAGTGAATAAAATAGGAAATGGCCATTCCTCCCATGTGTTTGGGGAATATTCTGAGAAAGTATCCAGAAAGTATGCACTTTTCAATAAAATTGCCACTGTTTGTCATTGCACCCTTTTAGGTTATATCCCTGATTAGTGCTACTGAAAAGAGTCATCCAGAAGACACCGGGAAGGAAAGGAAAAGGGATATGGGAAGGAGAATAAGGTCAAGGCACAGGATAGATTATAATGGAGGAAAATGAGTAAGAGCATTTTAATCCTCAGAATTCATAATAGGGGAAAAGTAGATATCTAGGGGAGAACAGGACAATCTGTAGTCATCTGTCAAGGCCACTAAAGGTACATAGACTTTGCACAACTCCAGGTGATGCTGCATGGACATAAATTTCAATGGGAATGGTGCCTCATGGAGCTATTTAAGTGGATTTACTGTGAGTATTCCCTCACTACCTAGAATTATAAAAACTACCTAGGAACTGGCAAGAGTAAAAGAATTCACTGGATACTTCTTTGGTTTACATGCCCAGCTTCATAGCCCTTCAGTCAAAGACTGTCAACTTTGACGTAAGTGCCAAATGTGACACTGTACTTCCTTTCACCCACTTTGGTTTTGTTTTTGTTCAGTCGATCAGTCGTGTCCGACTCTTTGCAACCCCATGGACTGTAGCACACCAGGCTTCCCTGTCCTTCAACATCTCCCAGAGTTTGTTGAAACTCATGTCCATTGAGTCAATGATGCCATCAAACCATCTCATCCTCTGTCGCCCCCTTCTCCTCCTGCCTTCAATGTTTCCCAACATCAGGGTCTTTTCCAATGAGTAGGCTCTTCACATCAGGTGGCCAAAGTATTGGCACTTCAGCCTTTCTATTTTCTAGGGCTCGTAATTTCTTTTCCAAACTCAGAATACCCAGTCAGCAGACTAACTCCCACCATTCTCTGAATCTCAACTTAGAGCACTGTCTCCAGAAGGAGTTCCCTATTATCCTGTCTGATTTAGTTGTTCATTATTTACTAACAAAGTAGTCAGTTCTTGATTCATTCATTACACTCACCATACTTTGTGGCACAGTGGCTAAGATTATAAATTCCATAGATAATTTCAATGCTATTTAAATTATTCTAGAGCAAACAAAGAAGGGAATATTTGAAAATTATTTTTATGAAACATGTAAATATATCAAATATAAAATTGATGTGTCTATTAGTTGCTCAGTTGTATCCAAATCTTTGTGACCCTGTGGTCACAAAGTATGTATCCACCATCCATCCAAAGTATGGATCCACCTGAATGTATCCCACCAGGCTCCTCTGTCCATGGGATTTTCCAGGCAAGAATACTGGAGTGGGTTGCCATTTCTTTCTCCAGGGGATCTCCCCAACCCAGGGATCAAACCCATGCCTCTCACATTTGGGCAGACTCTTTACCATCTGAGCCACTAGGGAAACCCATCATAAAATTGATGACCAATCCTGAAAAAGATTATACACACAAAGACAAGAAAACCTAAGTCTATCTCACTTAGGAATACTGACGCAAAATCAGTTCAGTTCAGTTGCTCAGTTGTGTCCAATTCTTTGCGACCCATGGACTGCAGCATGCCAGGCTTCCCTGTCCATCACCAATTCCCAGAGTTTACTCAAACTCACGTGCATCGAGTCAGTGATGCCATCCAACCATCTCATCCTCTGTCATCCCCTTCTCCTCCTGCCTTCAATCTTTCCCAACATCTTGGTCTTTTCCAATGAGTCAGTTCTTCACATCAGGTAGCCAAATACTCATAATAAAATATTAGCAAACAGAACCCACCAGCACATTAAAGGGATAATGCATCATTTACCAAGGAAGAATTATTTCATGAATGCAAAGATAGGTCAGTATTAGAAACTTTATTTATATAATGTATCCCTTTAATAAATCTAAGGAGAAAAATCATATGATTATCTCTATAGATACTGAAAATATAATTTAAAAAATTATCAATAGGGAAATAACACTTAATTCTTCCTTAATATGGTAATTTTTACTTACCTTAATCCAAAATCCATTATCATAATTGCAAGTCAGCAGTGCTATCGTCATTAAAGTCAGGAAAAGACAAGAATTCACATTATCACATTCTTTTTTGACCTTATATTGGAGTTACAACCAGTGTAATTAGATAAGAGAATGATATTAGAGGTAAAGAAACTTAAGGAAAGGATATAAAATTATCAGTATTTGCATATCAGATGTCTATGAAGCTAAAATATTCAGAAGAAGCAACTGAAACACTACTATGGTTAGAGATTTAGTAATGTAATGGGGGGTTGAAAATTAACACAAACATTAGTAGCTTTTATATATACAAACATCACACACACACACACACACATATATATAAATATTCAAAGCGATGGACTTTCCAGTAGTCATGTATAGATTGAGACTTCAACCATAAAAAGGCAGAGCACCAAAACATTGATGCTTTCAGAGACACGTGCACCCCAATGTTCATCGCATCACTGTTTATAATAGCCAGGATATGGAAGCAACCTAGATGTTCATCAGCAGACGAATGGATAAGGAAGCTGTGGTACATATACACCATGGAATATTACTCAGCCCTTAAAAAGAATTCATTTGAATCAGTTCTAATGAGATAAATGAAACTGGAGCCCATTATACAGAATGAAGTAAGCCAGAAAGATAAAGACCAATACAGTATACTAACGCATATATATGGAATTTAGAAAGATGGTAATGATAACCCTATATGCAAAACAGAAAAAGAGACACAGATGTACAGAACAGACTTTGGGACTCTGTGGGAGAAGGTGAGGGTGGGATGTTTCGAGAGAACAGAATCGAAACATGTATATTATCAAGGGTGAAACAGATCACCAGCCCAGGTTGGATGCATGAGACAAGTGCTCGGGCCTGGTGCACTGGGATGACCCAGAGGGATCGGGTGCAGAGGGAGGTGGGAGGGGGGATCGGGATGGGGAATACATGTAAATCCATGGCTGACTGATGTCAATGTATGGCAAAAACCACTACAATATTGTAAAGTAATTAGCCTCCAACTAATAAAAATGAACGGAAAAAAAAATTGATGCTTTCAAACTGTGGTGCTGGAGAAGACTTGAGAGTCCCTTGGACACCAAGGAGATCAAACCAGTCAATCCTAAATAAAATCAACCTTGAATACTCATTGGAAGGACTGATGCTGAAGCTGAAGCTCCAGTACTTTGACCACTTGATAAACTTCCCCCAAGACTCAAGGTGTGGAAGCCAAAAATAAATAATCATTAAATTACATAAAGTTCAAAAGCTTCTGGAAAACCAACCAACTAAACAAAAACATAGGTGACAGCAGAAGACATACATATACATCCACTTGAGAAAACAATTTCTCTGTAATCCATATTACAATCAAAGAGATCAGTGCCTTAGGATTTTAAAGTGCTGCTAAAAATGCAAGGTGAAGTAACAGTGACATATCACTTTATACTTAGTAGACTGACAAAAATTAGAACACTGGACAATGCCAAGTGTTGGCAGGATTATGGGGATGCAGGAACTCTCACATACTACTGATGAGAATATACAGTGGGGCAGCCATTCTGAGCACAGTCTGACAGTACTTAGTCAAATTAAGTGTATATAATCTTCATGAGCCAGCAATGCTACCCCTGCTGTATATCCCAGAGAAATTTTCACAATGATCTCCAAAGGAAATGTGCATAAACATGGCTACTGCAGCATTATTTATAGTGATGAGATGTTGGAGGCAGTCTGGACATACATTATTGAGTGGACTGGTAAAATCTGGTGGATGGCCACCATGGATTGCAAGACCTACACTGTCCAATTAGACCTTCTGCAATGATGGAAATGTTCTATATATGCACTTTCAATATGATGGTCACTAGCCTAGCATAAGGTTATTTAAACTTAGTTACTTGATTTTTTGAGAAAAAAATTGGTTCCTTAGCAGCACTAGCTCAATTTCAAATGCTAAAAAGCCACACATAGGCTGCGGACTACTATATTGAATAAGGCAGGTATAGAACATTATCATTATTGCAGAAATTCAATTACAGAGTAGAGTGTTGGGCTGTGTTCACACATAGTAACGTGAGTGGATCTTAAAATATAGTGTTGACTGAAAAGAGTAAGAATCAGAATGTCATTCTATCACGTCACCATTTAGTTAAGTTAAAAATACACGACCACACAAAAACTATTCACATTTCACAGGAACAAATTTAAGAAAAGATACATATTAAAAATATTAGAATGTTGGCCTGTGAGAAAGAGTAGCTGTAAATTGAAAGTAGGGATCTGTTGTGCGTGTGTGCTCAGTCATGTCCCACTGTTTGTGACCCCATGGACTGTAGCCTGCCAGGGATAAAAACAGCCAAAATCACAAGTGAGCCGCTTGTAGGAGGAGGGCTCTCACAGATCTATGATAAATGGATTAGGGAGTACAATCAACTCAAACCTCTCCATTGAGGTTACAAAAGCAAAACAAATCAAAAAATGCGGCAACATTCAAGAAAACCACCTGCTAATATTTACAGCAGTATTATTCTTAATTGTTAAAAACTGGAAGCAACCAAAATGCCTTTCACTAGGTGACCAGATAAACAAACAGTGGCACGTCCACACAATGTAACATTATTCAGCACTAAAACAAATGAACTAACAAGCCATAAAAAAATATATATGAATGAATCTTAAATGCATATTGCTAAGTAAAAGAAGTAAGTCTGAAAAGGCCACCTACTGTGTAATTTCAATTATAAGACATTCTAGAAGAGGCAAAACAAAGTGAGACTAAAAGATCAGTGCTTGCCAGAGTGTGGGGGTAATGAAGAAAGGGCTGAATATGTGAAAGGTGAAGGATTTTGTGGGGCAGTAAAACTATTTTGTATGATAATATAATTGTGGATGTATGACACGTATACTTGTTAAAACCCCATAGAACTTTGTGTAAAAGTTCAGAGAAAAGAAATTACAAATTAAGACAAAAGAACAAATTAAGAGAAAGTTGTGTACAAATTAAGAGGAATCATTTAGGAGGTGGGGTGATCCCAGAATGGAATGCAGAATGTGACAAAATATGAACTGTTTCATAAATAAATGAAACAACTTCTCTGCAGGAGTAGGGGAGGGTAAAGGCATTGATCTAAGTAACTAAGTGATCAAAGAAATGAGTAGGATCTATAAAACTAAGGGAACCATACACAAGAGCTCTACTCTGGCTGGTAAAGTTTTTCCCCATGGGGATATAAGAGAAATTCTGACACTTCTGTACATGTATACTGGAGTAGAACAATTAAATAAACGGATGGAAGACAGTGGGAACCAGGTTTTCTCACTGTTGGTGTGGAATAAACAAGGGAAGGGGGCTAGAATGATCCACAGATTAGATACATATATTAGATGTTATTAGATGATGAGATAACAGATTATAGCTGGAGACATCAGTATGAAGTTATGCTTAATATACATACAGGTGGCTACATATGAAATATTTATAGGTATGTGTATACATATGACTTAGTAAAGTGAAAGAAAAGTGGAAGTGTTAAGTCGCCCAGTCATGTCTGACTCTTTGCAACCCCATGGACTGCAGCCAGTCAGGCTCCTCTGTCCATAGAATTCTCCAGGCAAGAATAAGTGGAGTGGGTAGCCACTCCCTTCTCCAGGGGAACTTCCCGACCCAGGGATTAAACCTAGGTCTCCTGTATTGACAGGGGATTCTTTACTGTCTGAGCCCCCAGGAATCCCTATGACTTAGTAACACACATACTTCTTCATTCTGTTAACTGAGAGGGCCTAGAAGCAACTAACACTCAGTATAAATCAGTATACCTAGTCCCTAGATCTCCAGTGAACAAACTTGGGGCTCACTGGAGAAATAGCTGATTCTAGGAATGGACAGTGGTGGGATGGGGAAGCAATATACAAGATGAGCTTGAAGCAGCTTGCAGTGACAGAAATAGCAAAGTGCTTAAAAATCAAAAACAACAAAAATCTATATGTATTAATGGGGTTATGTCAAAGGAACACAGAAGGTAACTGAAAGAGCTCACATTAGCTAAAGCTCAAACAATTTGAGCAATAAAATCAATAAAATAGTATTGGGTTATAATCCAAAGTATAAAATAAATATTCATGAGTTCATATGATATAAATAAATGATTAAATCAATACATTAATGAGACATAAGGGAAAATTCTCTCCTAGAATAATTCAAAATAATTTATATAGGTTCTTGGCCTTCAAAAAGGTAGACCCATAACTTCCCCATTCTTTTTGTATCGGCTATGTGTAATGAACTCCCTTCAAAGAGAACAGCATGGAAATGGGAAAGAAAAGTAACTTCTCAGTGGAGAAAACTGACAAATTCAGCCAGGTGATTGAGGTCAATAGGTCATAATGCACCCTTGACATGATGTAATGAAAATGATACTTTACAGCTTCCTCCCCCAAACTCAAAGTCCGAATCGAAGCATGAGAAAACATTAGACAGATCCAAACATTAGACAATCCAAACAAATTGAGGGACATTCTCCAAAATACCTGAGGAATACTCCTCAAAACTGCCAAAATCATCAAAAAGAAGTCTGAGAAACTCTCATAGCAAAAAGATGCTTAAGGAGATGTGATGATTCAATGTAAGATTCAGGTAGGATCTTGGGGAAGAAAGAAGATAAAAACTAAGGAAACTTAGTGTTTAAATATAAAAACTAGGTTAAAAATTAAGGAAATCTGAATAAAGTATAGACTTTAGTTAATAGTGACATGTCAGTATTAGTTCTTTAATTGTAATAAATGTATCATACTAATAAAGATGTTAATAACAGGAGGAGCTGGGTGCAGGCTATATGGGACCTCTGTATGGTCTTTATAATTTTTCTCTAAATCTAAAACTGCTATAAAAATTGTTTACTTCTTTCAAAAAGGAAAAAATAAAAAACAAAAATTGAGAACCGCCATATATTGGAGAAAACCTTATTTTGAAAGGATGCATGCTCCCCACTATTCACTGTAGCACTATTTACAATAGCCAAGACATGGAAGAACCTAAATGTCCATTGACAGAGGAATGGATAAAGACAGTGTGGTACACACACACACTGGAATATCACCCAGCCATTAAAAAGAAAGAAATAATGCCACTTGCAGAGTGACGTGATGGACGTAGAGACTGTCATGCTGAGTGACGTGAGTCAGAGAAAGACAAATAAATGATATTGCTTATGTGTGTACTCTAAAAACTGGTAGAAATGAACCTATTTACAAAATAGGAATTGTAGAAATTGAGTCACAGATGAACACAACAAACTTGTGGTTGCCAAGGGCAAAAGGGATGGGGAGGGATAAACTGGGGGACTGGGACTGACATGTACACACGACTAGATATAAAAGAGAGAACTAATAAGAACCTACCGTATGGCACAGGCAACTCTATTCAGTAATCTGTAATGACCTATATGGGCACAGAATATAAAACGAGTGGATATAGGTATATGTATAACTGACTTACTTTGCTGCACAATTGAAAGTAACACAACATTGTAAATAAACAATATTCCAATAAAAATTAATCACAAAAGAACTGCCAGAATGTTTGAAGCCCCTTTTCTTTCCTTCTTCCTTCATATCATCTACCTTTTCACCAGAAGTAACACCCATCCTTTGTATTTTTCTGACACCTTGCTTTTCATGCAAATTGTACTTGTGTATGTATCCTTAAACATGTTATTATTTTGAATTTTATACAAATGAAATTGTACCATTTGTATTTTTAAGCTAGTTGCTATTTTCACTTAATGATACATTTGTGAGGTTTCCCCATGTTGGTATATCTAGCTGCAACTCATTATTGGTAAATGTGGCTAGATAATACACTGTTGAGTGATTATACGCCTTGTATACTTCTAGCCTTCTATTAACAGATGTTGGGTTGCTTCCAGGTTTTGCTACTACCAACAATGCCACCACAAATATTCCTGTATATACATGTAAGAAGTCCTGTGTAATAAAAACTTAGAAGTGGAATTGCTGGGTCATGAAGTATGTACATTTTTAACTTTACTATGTAATATATACCAAATTGTTTTACAAAAGTCATCATGTCAATTCAGATCGCCATCAGGAACAATTTAATTTTTCCTAATTTTGTTCCTTGGAAACTTGGAGATCAATAGAGGCACTTTGTTTTTTTCTCTCAGTCTTTAAAGTGTATATGATTTAAAAAATATTAACTATATTTATAATATTTATAGTAACAGTGATGATAGATGGAAAGTTTTTGGTATATTAAACTTTACCATAGGCTTTAACTTGTCCTTGGAGATTAACTTGCTCAAAATAGAGCTTTTTCTGCTATCTGTGTACATATATTTGAACTTGGTATAAAAGTGAAGAAATAAAGACTTGGCATATTCCTGCTGAAAAGGTGCCAAGTTCTGTTCTTGTAAACTGGCCTTAATCTGAGAAACTACTAAACTTTAGGTTTTGATTACATTCCTTAAAATATATGTATATAAATATAAATATATATATATATATATTCTGTAAAACAAGACCTCAATCTTGCCTTCAAAGATATATAAAGAAATTAAGCTGGTATTTTACTTTTCTTTCAAAAACTTGAATTCAGACCAGCTCAGTATATCTAGAAGAGCATTTGAAGCATTGTAAAATTCATCACTCTTGCATTCAAAATTCCTTTGATGTAAAATCCACAGTTCTATAGAGAAACAGTAAATAGTAACCCTCTCAATACCATAAATTAGTGCATTCTGCTAGCATGAGTTATGTGAGTGCTGAATTCCCTACCTTAGGATTGCTACCAGTCACCCTCCCGTGTTTTAGATGGGGCTGCCACTCATTATGAATGTATTTGCTGTTTACCTAGGCAGCTCACTGTATCAGAGAGCAAAAAGAAGGAAAAGGAACAAATTTCTAAGTTTCTTCTTGAGTGTGAAGATGGATGGATGTGTGAAGAAACAGTAGGATACTTACTATTAGGCAAAGCTCAAAGGTAAGTAGAAAACTATGTCTGATGTTATATTTGAAGCCAATCAAAAAGCTCAGTATGCTATTCAGGCAGCATCACTGAGCTCTGACAGTGAATTCTATGCACAAGATCACCGGCTACAAACTTCAGTGGCCTTGGTCAAGAAGCCGAAAGCACAGTGCCTTCTGGATGGCTCCATTTCACAGTGGAACCTGCTCTCTGGGCTCCCCAGTTTGTATTTCTGTGGGGCCTTTCTCAGAAGAGCACAGAACATGTTCCCTTAATCCCCACCTACCCTACCATGTTCATCATGACTGTGGATGCCATCACATGCCGTACAACATGACTACTCAGACCTGGAAACTATGAATGAAGCAAGAATTCCCCAATTCTGCTTAGGTAAGTATACCTACTTAGATAAATACTTCCTGATGAAGTTCACCCTCTTCAGCATTAAGGCTTATGTGAGAAATCACTCAATGGACAAGGATATTCAAAAGGTATTTACATAGAAGCCACAAAGGACTCCGTTATACAAACTGAATATATTTTCCTACTCTATCTATTGCCAGGGCTCCTTTTATTTAACCATGAAAAAGAATAGATTTTTTAAACTTTTAAGACATATGAAATAGTAACTATGAGAAAGACTTAAATGCATATTGACCTGAGTTCGAGTTACGGATCCATCAGTTATTAGCTATGTGACCCTGAGTAAGTTACTTAACCTCTCCATCCTTTCCTTTTTCTCCACTATGGAAGAAGCAGAAAGTCCTCCCGAGTTGACACCAGATCTGTCTTCAAAGCCTGTTCTTTTAACCACCATACTGGCCTGCTCCAGACACTTTAAATAGTACCTTGCATGCAGGAACTCACTACATCTCTGCAGGCTGATTGATTTATCTTCAGGCATACCTTCTTCAATCAAAAGCCATGACAGTTAAAGTGAAACTCCCAGGCACAAGAGAAACAGCTTTCTTCACTAAGTTTTACACACAGTCAATAGCTGGGTCTGAAACAGAGGAGCATCCCTTTCAAATAGTAATGAGACTGATAAATGTGTTCTGTACACATCGCAGAAAACCACACTTCAGCACAGAAGCCATACTTCAGGTTAACCAGTTGTCTCAAAATCAGATATGCCTCCAAAGCTGGAAAGTCTACTGTTTTGAAAGATGGGATGCAAGATTTTAGTTAAGATATGAAATTTTAATTGGCTAGTTCAGCAAAATTTTATAGTCTCCTGAGAAGATAATAAGACTTCTGTATCTAAATATCTTGAATTAGGAACTGCAGTTATTTTTCATATTATAAAAAGTTTACAACACTTCTGAAAACAGGGGTTTAGATGACCTAAGAGGTGCCAGATAGTTGCCATAAAAAAGTGGTGCAGCCATAGTACAACCAATATTCCTAGGAAATACGGCAATCTAGAGATGGCGTGGCTTGACTAAGAGCATTCAAATTCAAAACTATGTGTACCCTAACAAAACACATCTGAAAGTTACATATGGCCCTTTCACCAGAATTTGCAAATAGGATTGCAAAGAGAGAGGAGAACAGGAGATAATGCCACCCCTTCACTGTCCCTCAGAGTTATCCTGCAAGCAAAATTGACAACAGTTTTGATGGCTGAGACAGCCTCTCCAAGTCAGGCATCACTGCTTCCTACGTCAAGTCAACCCTCCCCTGCCCGGCTTTTAAGCCACGGGCCACATCCCACTCTCAGAGCCAGAAACGGTCGTCTGTACTCTCAGACCACCAGGCTAATCTCCATACTATGCCATATGCATGCTAGTCCCACACGCATTCCTACCACCATCCCTGGCTCATCCTTTCCATGACCTCAAATGGCTTCACCATTTCTAGGCCAAGCCAAATTTAACCTAACTTTAATTTTGTTCATGTGTGTGTGTGTGTGTGTGTGTGTGTGTGTGTGTGCACGCGCATGTGCTTTTTTTTTAATCCATGCAAAGAGTTACAGAAGAGGGATGAATGAACCCAAACTACTTTGGTGGGGGTAGAGAAGACGTCATAGAAAGGTGACATGTGAGCAGGGCATAGAAGGAAGAAGGCTGCCAAGTGGAGGAGAGGGGAGAGCAGGTGTACAGTCCTGAGAGCCAGAGCAGGCTTGCAGAGATAAGAGGCTGGAGAAGGCTGTGGTCAGAAGACCCTTGATGCCTCAATGAAGTGACAGGACTTGATCCTGGAGACAGAAGGCCTCTAGTCAAGCCCGTAACTTCCATGGAGTCTACTCTTGCCATGCAAGTGTCTTCTTCCTCGGAATTCCTACAGCCTTGAAGAACCTTTAAGAACCACGTAATCAGGTGTTATTACTCTCAGCTCTCAGGGCAGGAACCATTTATTTTTATTTTTTTTAACTTCTATATCTTAACAGTACCTAAGAGTACTTAGCAAGTAAATGCTCAGTAAATTCCCAAAACTGACCGATTCAAATTCTTCTAGGGGATGGATTAAACAAACCAGGTTCTAGAGACAGGAGTAGGGAAAACTCTGTAAATCAAGGTCACTACAGACCTTACTATTGACCATGAGTGACAGGATCCAGGACTACAAAAATGAAGTTCAAAAGCAACCACACTTGACTTCCATGAACTTGGACTCCTCTCCTTTTGTCCCCTGCTTTGGCCCACTGCCCCAGCTGAGATTCACTCCTACTTCCCCTGGGAATTCAGAGCCAAAAGGGGAGGTACCAGCATATCTCTGGCTCTGAACATACCCCCAGTGACTGGGAGGGCCGGGGACAATCAATGCATTTAGCAAATGCATCTGCCCCTGAAATGAGAGTGTGTGTCCGCTCCTATGTTCAATGCCAAGTTGCAGGAGGTTACCATAGCAACTCCAGCAGGATGCTGCAGTGGGCAGCTTTGCACAGAGGTGCAGAAAACCCATTCTTTAACATGTGGGCTTTGGCTGTGCACATTGGATCCAAGCAGGCACATCATGGCTTCAGGTCCTGCCTTTGCGATTCTGCAAAAAAGTGGAATGTTGAATGCCTGCTCATCCAATCTTCCTTTTTCATGTACCACACATGTCCCTTCTCATGCACAGTGAACACGGCATGTAGAGCCCCAGAATAGGCTCTTTAGAAACATAATTCCCTACCCTCGTTCTTACACTGGATGAACAGATTGTGTACTTGCACATCAGCATGACTTCCAACACAAAATTTACATCCACCAAAGAACCCAGCAATTGTACATTTTAATGAACAGCGTATCTACAATGTCCGCATTCCCAGCCAGCCCCCAGTTTTCATTGTTATTTGTACATTTCTAATGCAAAAATAAACACCATTAAGACTATAGGTTGGGTTTAATGAGGTCTACCACACTGTACTCCAGGAACTATAAACCAACTTTTCAAAGGACCACCAGGCAGTTTTTGAAATTGTTTTTCCATAGAGACTGGAGAGTGGGGGTTTACTCATCCACTTCTTAATGTTTCATGTCTCATAAGGAAAGAGCATGAAAGGGATGTGAAATACCATTCCATTTGTGGTTCTAACCTACATACAGCCATCAGGAAGCCATGTCCCTACAGAGTGAACTTTAGTTGGTAGGGCAGTCAAATGGATGGGACAGCTTCCTGGACAGTTTCACTCTTTTCCCTTGGATCTAGAAAGTTACTGGTGGCTGTCTATTAATTCTCTCCTTGGCAAAATAAGAATGGTGGTTTACAGCAGCACTAAAGAAATGGATGGCATGGCTGGCCTACACAGCAGGGAGAAGTGAAGGAAATTTTGGATAACAAAGTCACATGCACCTGTGGTACTCTGCAAGCTGCAAAGCAGGACTACAGTATCCTTGCAGCTCAGTAGTGAAAAAAGAGGAGTGGACTAGAGGTAATGTAGAAGTTCTACTATCTGAAGGAGTTTTGTGGCCTAAGAAAATTAAAATAGGATACCAAGGGAGAGATGTAAACAAACAAAGGAAGGAGGGCTTCTTGACCAGGGAAGCCATTCTTTGTGCAGGAATGCCTGTGTCTATCTCTCTAAGGGAGCTTGAGAACAAAGATGCCAATGTTAACAGACCACAGTCTGGATGATTTCTTTATTCAAGGAGTTGGAGATTTGGAGGTTTCTGTTACACGAAAGCATGGAGGTAGGACAGATTGGACACCAGGGGTGTAAGAAACTTGTGTTCTGAAGGAAGGCCAGAGAGTGTCAGCAGCCTGTGTGTGCTCAATCCCGTCTGACTCTTTGCGACCCCATGGACTGTAGCCCGCCAGGCTCCTCGGTCCATGGGATTCTCCAGGCAAGAGTACTGGAGTGGGTTGCCATGTCCTCCTCCAGGGGATCTTCCCAACCCAGGGATGGAACGCAGGGTCAGCAGCCTAGGTGACAGATAAAGAGCTCTCACTGAGAGAATTCCGGAGAATCCACCAATCTGCCCTACAGAGGCCTGGCTAGGTGAGCACTGGAGGCCTATTTTTAACTGTCCCCAGGAGATGATGGGGGGGGGGGGGGGGTGCGGGGGGCGTCCAGGGGCTTGAAGCCAAGAACTGAGCTTGTGGCCTGGGAGCAGGAAAAAGGCTTCTGGGAGTTGACCTGGGAGCAGCCAAGAAGTGCTCCGGTGCGTGTGCTTATGAATGAAAGCCGGGGACGGTTTCAGAGGGACTCAGGCAACCTGTTCCTTGGGGGCCAAGGCAGCGCAGGGGAGGTGGGAGGCCCAGCATCCGGGTCGGATTCGGGGAGAAGTCAGGTGCAGTGAAGCGCCCGCCTGTAGGTCGGCGTGGAGAATGGTCTGGGTGCGGGGCGGATCCAGGGAGGTAGGGTGGGGGAGGGGAGGTAGTCGGCGAGTGGGTGTGGAGAGCGAGCCGGAGTGGGGGGGCTGGGGGCGCCGGGCCAGCGCCTCGGGCCGCCTCGACCTCCCCCGGGACTCACCCAGCACGAAGTAGGGCAGCTCCGTGTTCTCCAGGTCGTCCACCACGACCATTTCTCCCGGGAAGTCGTTGCGTACGGAGAAGAGGAGCTTGGGTTCGGAGGCCGAGGGGCTGTGCATGATGTTCAGGTCGTTCTCGCGCAGGAAGGGCAGCGCCGACACCGTGATGCTCTTGAGCTTGCACTCCAACTCCTTGGAAGGATCCACGTCGCCGGCGGCCGTGGCCAACACCGCCGCCGGCCCCCAGCAGCAGGCGAGCAGGGCGCAGAGCCCGGCTAAAGCCATCTTGAGCCCCGGCCGCCTTCCTCCCAGCGCTGCGAAGGTGGGGGAGGCAGCGAGCGGGGAGGGAGCGAGCGAGCGAGCGAGCGCGGGAGGCGGGGGAGGTTGGGGAGGGGATGCGGAGCCGGGAAAGCCCGGGTCCCCCGGACCGAGATGCCGCTGGCCTGGTGCAGGGCTAAGGAGAGCCCGCGCGCTCTTTGTTTCCCGGAGCTGCTTATCTGGGGAAGGCAAGAGGGGAGGTGGGGGGGAAGTGGGGAGAGAAGAAAGGAGAAGGAAGGACGTCGGAGCAAAGAGGAAGGGAGCTGAAGATTCTGGGGAATCAGGTCAGCCCCCAGCGGGCAGCCGGTGCTGCCGCCTTTCTCCTTCGCATCCCCCCCAGCAGGAGCACGCTCTTGGCTATTAACTACCTGCACAGCATTTTTTTTTTCCCCCAACCGTTTTTCCAATGCAAAATCTTCCCTCCCGCATTATCTTCCTGATGGCTTGGGAAGGGCGCGCGCACACACCCCTTAAAATGTGCTTCCTCAGAGCAAGTGAAGGGGGTCTCTAGATGCAAATACTCCCCCAGTTGTTTTGTAGATATAGGTGGTTCCATTCTTGTCTTTTTACACACTAAAATTGGATTTTTATACTGGATAAGCGTGTGCTGGAATAAATGCACGTGTGTGTTATTATTCAGCACTAACGGTGCATAAATATGTTTAGAGGGAATATTTTGTATGTACATATATATGACAAATAACAAGGTCGGTGTATTGCATACAGTTAAGCAGAGAATTAGAACTTTTATTTGCAATTTCTCTCTTCCTTTTCCGTTTCATTTCTGTTACCAATCTTATCTGTGGTAAGCAATATAAAGATCATTTGGAGCTGGCTATAATTGATAGAAAACGTAGAGCTAGCTCAAAGAATTGTTGAGCCTTTAGTTATAGAGAATCCAGTAAACAGAACAGAGCTGGAAGAAAATGTGAGAAAAACAAAGTTTCTAGACGACCTTAACAAATGTAAAAGGAATTAAAAAATCTCCTTGGGCATGGGCCAGGTCAAACCCAGCCCAGTCAAGAGTAGAACAGGGTAGATAATGAAAACACCACTAACAACAAAAACCCTTGAAAGTTTTGTTTCCTTTAGTGCTGGACAATAATGCCTTAAGCCTTAACAAAATGACGATAGTATGCAATAAACTGGTAGAAAAGTGATTTTTGTATGTGCCAGTATCTGATGATTAACTGAACTTTCTCTTACAGGATAACCTTTAACTCATTTTAGAAGTTTGCCAAAACTAACACAGCATTGTAAATGAACTATACTTCAATTAAAAAAAAAAGTTTGCTCTTAAACATTTATTCAATGCTGACTTAAATACTAGGTGCTGTAAGACTATGCTATAAATAATTTCTAATATCTGGGAATTTAATGCACCACCATTTTCAAAGAGGATTTCCACTTTAGAACAATTTCTCATTCTACCTAGTGTCAATTTATTGGCATCTGTGAATGTATGTCCTTTAACAGAAACAACAACAACAAAAAAGCTTTGCCATATGTTTGACAAGGTTACTCTAGTTGATGAATGGGAATAAAGAAAATGAGTCATATATTTAAGGTCACATTTAAGGAGTGAAAGTCTTGCTTATAAGAAAAGAGAGAAAGACTTTATAACAGTTTGATTTTTTTTTTTTTTACATATCTGAGAACTATTACCATGTAGCGTTGCAAATTACTGCAAAAAGCATTTATCAGCTAATGACTTTTTAAAACTCATCTTCATAGGAGATACTGAGATAAAGACCCCATGGTGTCTCTTTTGCCTACTCTCTCTAACATAAAAACCAGTATTAACTTTGTTACTCAAGGTTTCCCATTGAAAAATTAGAGTGTTAACGAGAAAATACACTTGGTCTTAGAATGTGAGAAATAGCATGAAACTACCAGATCATCTATTAGTCTAGTTTCTCATTTGACAGATAAGGAAGTTGAGGACAGTGAAATAGTGAAGCGGTTTGCATGCTTGCATGTGGTCAGTCGCTTCTGCTGCTGCTACTGCTAAGTCGCTTCAGTCGTGTTCGACTCATTCGACCCCATAGACGGCAGCCCACCAGGCTCCTCTGTCCCCGGGGTTCTTCAGGCAAGAATCCTGGAGTGGCTTGCCATTTCCTTCTCCAATACATGCATGCATCCTAAGTCGCTTCAGTCGTGTCCAACTCTGTGCAACCCCGTGGATGGCAGCCCACCAGGCTCCTCTGTCCATGGGATTTTCCAGGCAAGAATACTGGAGTGGGTTGCCATGCCCCCCTCCAGGGGATCTTCCTGCATTGCTAGCTGACTCTTCACCACTGAGCCATGGGGGAAGCCCCAGTGAAGCAATTTACTCAAGATCAATCTGCCAAGAAGGAGTGGGGGAGTGAAGACCACAAACAAGATTTTGCCTAGGGCTCTTTCCACTACACAGTTATTGGACATCTAGGTACACCCATGGATACTTTTTGGACTTTAATGGCTCCCAGTAATTCATTCAGTAAACATTTGCATACCTACCATATGCTGTGCATTAGACTAAGCACGGGCAGATTCTAGGAAAAATACTCTTCTTGCTTTTGAGTAGCATATAATCTATTATTGTTTTGAAATCTTTCTTCCTCATTTTCTTAAGTGTATTGAGTCATTTTAGAAAACCCAAGTGAACCATTTGATTTTCTAATAAGTCAATATTGACTTTACTTTGCCTATCTATAGTTTTTACATGATTACATTTTTACATACTTTCTCATTCACAGTCACAAGAAAAAGGGTACATGGATTAAATGTCCATTTAGAAGAGGACGACAGAGGATGAGATGGTTAGATAGCATTACTGACTCAGTGGATATGAATTTGAGCAAGCTCCAGGACATAGGGAAGGCCAGGGAAGCCTGGCGTGCTGCAGTCCATGTAGTCACAAAGAGTTGGACACGACTGAGTGACTGAACAGCAACAAATTGAGTTGGAAAGACTTGGAATTTGTGCAAGGGTCGAGCAAGAGGACTATGCAAATTAAAAGAGATAGTATATTGCCAGGGCACTGGATTCCTGTAAATACGCATACACTGTCACGTGGCCTTTTCTTAGGGAAGTAAACACCTAGAGATGGGGAGAAGTTGAAGTTCACAGGAACTAGATCATCTCTCCTGTACGATGTTTTACTTTTAAATGGGACTGGGAGAAGTTTGTATACATCTAAATAACTACCTTTGTATACAGGCAACATGATGTAGTGAAGCAATAGACCTGAAGTCAAGTCTCAACTCCATAATTTGCTTATTTGGAGGTGAGCCTGGAACATTATTATTTTAGCATTTTTTTTTTTCAAATTTATTTTCATTGATGTTTGTAAGAAAGCCAGTTTCTTTGATTTTAATATTTATCTCTTTCAGTTATTTCTCCACTGGTCTTTATTTTGTGTAGTGTGATTTATCTTCATTTTTACTACTTGTGGAGTTGTTAATTTTTTGGTGTAACTCAGGTTTTTATTTGGTATCATAATACTTCTGTCCAAAGAAACTCCCTTAATGTTTCTTATAGCACCAGCTCACTAGGAATTAATTCTCTCACCTTTTGTTTGTCTAAAAACACCTATACTTTTGTCTTAATTATTACATATCCATCAGTGCAGCTTTTAATATCACTTTAAACATGCATATCATCCTAGAGACAAATCAGTTTGAACCTGGACTATTCTTATCTTCACTGTCCCCCTCAATAAAATGGGGCCACTGATCTCTGCCCATCCCACAGGCCACAGATTATATAAGTACAAATACTTATATTGACTAAGACACTATAAAATAGCAGGTTCTGTCATCTCCAATCCTGACTTTCTTCCAGAGGTCCAACTTCCATATTCCAGCTCCAATGGCCTTGCTCCCTGATTCATAATAGCTTTTGAATGCTTCTCTTGCGTTTAAACTCTTATTTTACACAGCTACCAGGTTGATCTTCATGACATCTTGCTCTCCTCATGCCATTGTAAAGTTTTTCTTTTCCCACAGGATAAAGTTCAAACCTTAGTTTGGAAATTCAAAAACTCTTCCAAATTTCATACTATTTATTCTCTTAGATGTTTTGCTTATTACACTGTCCCATTCCCATTCCCCCACAACAGGCAAGCACATCCCCACCAAATTAAAGCCCGCAGTCCATTTTTACTCCTCCCACGTCATTCTGCCCACCCTTCCTCAGTATTCTCCAGATTGTCTCTTATCTGCAGACGAATCTCAGCCCTTAGCTATGAAGTGAGTCTTTCCATCAAGTGAGACTTTCCATCACTCCCTTTACCCACAGGTCCCTTCACAGAGCCCTTATGCGCACGCGTGCACACACACAACCTTAGCAGGTCAATGGCCATTTCCCAACATAATGTCTTACATTTTTATTAGCAAAATAGAACATTTTTATTAGCAAAACAGAAACAATAATGCATGCCTTTTAGAATAGGTGTGAGAAGGAAATGAGAATGTGTATATAAAGGATATAACATTTTAGACAGTTGGTGCTCATGAATGATAGCCTTTGCCACTCTTCAATTATTTCAGAAAGAAAATAGGCTTCCGAACATTTTTCATGAGTTTTTTTCCCGTGCAGTAACCAAAAGCAAATAAAGTGACTAATACTCTTTGGCACATACCCAGGATAAACGATATGTCCACCAAAAGAATATACAAGAACATTAATTGCATGTTTACTCATGTAAAAGAAAAATGGAAACGACTCAAATATGCATCAATAGGAGAATGAATAAACAGTATGCAGTCCTGTGATGGAATACTACACAGCAATAAAAAATAATGTGCAACAATGTGGATGAATTTTACAGACATAAGGGAATGAAATCAGACACAAAAGAGCATATCCTCTAAGATACAATATTTATGAAATTCACGACCAGGAAACATTACTCTTTGATGCTGGAAGTCAGAATAGTGGTTATCTCTGCAGGGAGGGGAGTTTAGACTGAGAATGTCAGGACAAGCTTCCTGGAAATGCTGTGGGTAGTAGTCTCATGGATGCATGTATAGGCAAAAATATGTAAAACTGTACACTCGTGGAATTTGTAATATCTAGTTCAGTTCAGTTGCTCAGTCATGTCTCTTTGCAACCCCATGGACTGTAGCATGCCAGGCCTCCTTGTCCATCACCAACTTCCAGAGCTTGCTCAAACTCATATCCATTGAGTCAGTGATGCCATCCAACCATCTTATCCTCTATCATCCCCTTCTCCTCCTGCCTTCAATCTTTCCCAGTGTCAGGGTCTTTTCCAATGAGTCAGCTCTTCGCATCAGGTGGCCAAAGTATCGGAGCTTCAGCTTCAGTATCAGTCCTTCCAGTGAACATTCAGGACTGATTTCCTTTAAGATGGACTGGTTTGATATCCTTGCAGTCCAAGGGACTCTCAAGAGTCTTCTCCAACACCACAGTTCAAAAGCATCAATTCTTCAGTGCTCAGCTTTCTTTGTGGTCTAGTAATGTCTAGTATACTTTGCTAAGCTGTTTTTTACATGGCTTTGGACCCTATAGGAGAAGAAAGCAGATGCAATTTTTTTCTTTTTACATGTTGTTTTCTTGTCTCCCAACTCTATACCCTCTTTCCTTCTTCTTTAGAGGCTTTGGAGATTTTAACTTTCCTTCCCTCAAGATTGGTAGTCATTTGTTCAACTTCTCCTTTCCTTTACCCACTCCTTTCTACTATTTTATAAGAGTTTCCATAGTTAGTGTCTTTTCACCAGGGAAAGTTCAGGGGGCCTCTGTCTCTAGGAAGCACAGGAGTAAATAACTTAGCAGTTGGACAGTAACAGATTTAGACTTTCACTGGTCCACTTCCATGTTTTATCCTGGGGACTGCTCTCTGACATGTTTTGTAGCTTAGGCAAAAAGATACCTACAATACGGAAGAGGGAAGGTCAAAGCTATAAAAGATGCAGAGGAGGGAGTAGAGGTGAAAGAGATGAGTGGACCTAAGGGGTATGTATGGGAGGAATATTTCTCATTTTCCCCATCACTCAGAACATCTAGCTTCCTGATGCTTTTTAGATAATCCTGGTATATACTACTTCAACATTCGTTAAACCTCTGCATGCTTTTCTTTTTTCTGCTTCTTTATGAAAATAATCCTTAATGTTGCTCTCCAGTTTTAAATGAAACTAAATCAAAACACATCTCTCCCTTTGTGACTTCATATTTTCCTCTCCATATTTCCCCCATCACACAAGTTAGTGTGAACCCCTCACATCCCTTTGCCAGCTCCAACCCCCAGCTCTTCTGTTGAATTGGATTCTTTCTTCAACTATTACGCGCCCATGCTCTGCCAAAATTCAATGCAGTATGCTAGTTAGCTGGAAATATTAATTCAGTTTTGCACCCTCATTAGGATGTTTAGAACTATATTTCATATTTTGTGATTCAAAGTTAATATTTTTTTCCTTTACTCTTTCCTTCCCACCCCCATCTCTCTCTCTCTCTCTTTCATTCTTCCTTTTTCTCTCTCTTCTCTCAATTCACAGGCTCAGCAACAGCACCTGCTTCACAGAAACACAGAAACAAGGGTGTTCCTGTTCTGACTTCTCTAGTCTTCCTTTAAAAATCAAGTGGAGATTCCCTCTTCCTGACACACACTAAAGTGAATGGAGGCAGGCAGAAGGAAAACACCACAGGCAAAACAGTTCACTTTGGGGGAAGCAGGACATTTTTTCCTCTTAATTTTGCCCCAGAAACCTGAAGTTCTTTTCTTTGCCTTTGTCTTCACAATCCTGGTTTGGGGACGTAATGTTTCTTGATGTAGCTGTTTAGAGTCTCTAGATCTCTTTCTCTGTCTGCTCCCTGAGTTCCTGCTGTCTTTTGCCTCTCTGTCCTTGATCTATGATGTGTGTACATGTATGTAAGAGAGGGAGAAAATACACTGAGATAAATATTCTCACCTGGGGAGTGATTTCTAATTAAGTAATTCAGGACCATGACCAAGAGGCTAAAATGCACAAAACAACCAAATAAAACCTCAAATTAGAAGGAAAATGGCTCAAATGGGGTCCCTATCTCTGCAAGTTCTAGTTAAGCAAGCAAACAAAATGGTCTGGGACAAATGATTATGGAAACTCAGAAGAACAGAAGAAAATGCAATTAGCTTCCAAGCTTCTTCCTATTCCTCAGCCTTTTTCGACTATCCAACTTCCCAGTCATGAATTTATCCAAGGCTCCCTTATCCATACAAAAAAAAAAAAAAAAAGTCTCTGCTGCAAAGCTGGGAGGGTTAACAGAGTTGGTACCCCAACCAGCCAGCTAACCAAAGAAGACAGCCGGTGAGGCCCCGAGCCCGCCCCAGTCAAGCCTTCCAGCCAATGGGCGCCCGCGGGGAGTGTGGCGCTGCGTCTCATTGGCTGCCCACCTACGTGCATAAGACAGAAAGCGAGAGGCAGGCAGGGGAGCATTGTTATCTTAAGACACTCATCTGGTGTGTGAGTCTGCAGGTGAAACTGCTTAGGTGAAAAGCGCGGAGTCGGAGCGGGGACACGCTGGGCTACAGCCTGAGATGGAATCCGCCCGCCTCGGAAGCTGCCCTGCCCGCGGCTGCTCGGGCAGCGTCTTCGCTGAGCTCGGAGGACACCGTTAGCATTTGCCCGGGGATGTGCACCTGCCGTGCGCGGCGAGCGTCCGGGCAGGTCTGCAGGCAGCCGAGGGAGCGGTGAAGCTGGAGGAACTGTCTCGACCCATGGGCAAGGCAGTAATTCCGGGAGAGAGACAGGGCGAGTGAGTCTCTATAGAGTTGGGAGGAAGGCACGAGCTGGGCTTTCTCTTTTCGGTGTCCCCGGGTCGGGGGTGGTACTTTCCTTCCCTCTCCACCCACGAGCGCCCCGACCCAGCGTCTGAGCCCCACTTCAAACATGCTGTGGATGCCGGGCATCCTGGCTGCTCAGCTGGAAGAAGGCAGCAGGCAAGTGGTCTGACGGCGGCGCGGCGGCGGCAGCGGCAAAGCGGGGAGCAAGAAGGTTTGAAAAGAGACGTCCGCTCCCTTTCACACGCTGAGGGGAAGGCATTCACGCTTCCCCCAAATGAGAAGGAGCCACGAGACATCATGAAGTAAAAACTTTGGAAAGCTGCCATTGGAGATGTCGCACAAAAACCTGGAACCTTTCAGGAGTCTCCTCCCAGGCGGTGGAGGTTTGGGGAGCAGCTGATAGAGCAAGGAGTGCTCTTGCAGGACTCAAGGTAACAGTGCAGGGTGGTGGTGGTTTCTCTCCACCCCCCTTTTTCCTTCTTTTTGGTGTGTCTCTCGGTAAGGGGATGCTTCTGCTCCCCTACAGTCCTCTTGCCCTGGTGCCTGGCAGTTGCAGGCAGAGGGAAAGATCCCCGTGGCCTCTTAGTTTCTGTCTTGTGGAGCTGAGCAGTGGACTTTGGGGTTTAGCTTGAGACCGTCCTGTTATTGCCTCCTGGTGTTGCTGGCTGTCACTCGACTTGGGCATTGTGCCTGACCTATATTGCATTTGCTTGGGTTAAGTCCTCAAAGTTAGTGCAACTCCCATTAGCTTCAGAAAACCTGTCAGGCTGCATAATTGCAGAAGATGACAAGGACTTCTGCCTGCCCAGTGGATGCTGGATTGGACTGTACACGGTTCCCTATGTTTGGGACGGACCCCCAAGAGCTGAGGTCAGCATACATGATCCACATGTTCACAGATATCCACACGTTCCTAGAGCTCTATTCACATGTCCATAGAGCTCCCTGGCATGTCTGTAGCGGCCTGTCTCTTCCTCCCACGCACATGCAGCCAGGAAAAAATAAAGATTGAAGAGTGAACCCTGTGGGTTGCAAATAGTCTCCCTAGGGTGGCAGCAGGAACCCCACTGATTGAGCTGAAACTGGTAGCTTGCTGGGGACACTGGGGAGAGAATTGCTATGCTCGAAGGAGGGGCACGCTGAGATTATCTGGCCATCTTTCTGGGTACACATCTAATGCTGCCTATGGTATATGTGTGTTTGTGTGTGTGTGTGTGTGTGCCTGTTCACAGCTGTATGAAGGAAGCAGGCTGCCTCTAGAAGCAGCATGCATGTGCAACTCCCTGCCCAGGCCCCAGATGCCTGGAGTGTTCCTGCCTAGTAGGAACATGAACTTGGGAGCTGCTCTTCCAGCCCAGAGGAGTTTTCTGCTCACCAAGCAGTCCCTCTGCATGGTACATATTTATCCAGGGTATATAGACCTAAGCCAAATATTAACTAATAATCAAGCTAATGCACTGTAACGTGATTGAACAGACCCCTCCGTAAAGAACTGTGTGTGTGCTCTTCCTTGCTCTGGGAGTCAGGTGCCCCGAGCAAAAGCAAATGTTTTTGTTAAAAGGAGAGCAATTATAACAGGCCAGGCTTCTAGCTGGGCAATCTGAGCCTCGTCCAGCAGGGACAATGATCTGTCAGCATAGAGCCATCAGGAGAATAAAAGGTATATTGTAAGTCAAGTATTTCTGCCTCAGTCTTCTCCAGACATGTGCAGGGCGAAGAGATTCTCTTTCTGACCATGCTTCCTAGAATACGTGCAATTGCCAGTGTTAACCAAGAAGCTAAAGTATTTTACAAAATCCCCTGGGGGGCAGTCTGATGACATCAGACAACAGCAAAGTGATTCTGGAGTTTGTGTGTTTTCCCTCTTGGTTTCACACAGTTATGTGTATGTTATTTGTTGAAGGCAGGACCCTCTGGAGTTCCCTTCCATCCAAAATAAGTTGCTTTGCAGCACTAGGGGCATGACCAAGCACTGCTGTCACAATGATCCTGAAATTTTTTTTATCACAGCTGCTGCTATACATATATATGTGTGTGTATACCTTCTTTTTATCTTCTGACTACTTGCCTACTGTGGGCAAAAATGCATGCTTTGTTCCTTCAAAGTGGGATATGTTTTGAGTTGGTAGAGAGCCTAGATACTGTGAAATGTTTGAGGAAGAAGCAAATACCAGACCATGGTTTTCCCGGCTGGAGGGCAGCTGGCACCAAAGGGTTTAACAGCTGTTCTGCAGCTATGGAGAAGACAGTAGCATCTCAGACTCTTGCTTCTCACTCCTCCCCCAAAATGGGGCTGGCTTTGTCTCCCAGAATGGAGTGATGTGTGCTGCAGTGTGGCCATAAGAAAGGAGGAAAGGAGGGATGGGCTGGGGAGTGAGGAGGGTTCCTGCTCTGTTAGCACTGGGCCAGACTCAGGGATGTTGGACGTCTTCCCCCATTTAGGCCCTTAAGATCATCCTCTGGGTTTTCCCTTCTGGCCTTCTAACAGGTTGTTTACTGAGCAAGACCAGAGGGCAAAGAACATCCCTGCGTCATCAGCTCCTTCTGATCCCCTTTCCCAAGACACAGGCTGGCCACTGGGGAGCCTCGCACAAAAACCATCCCCTCTGAGACGGTGCTCCAAAATCCCTCCCCAGCTCACAAACAAGAAGTAATCTGGAGGGACTGGAGACATCTGTGTGGGCACTTTCTGCTGAGTGGGATGCTTAGTGTTGAGGGTTCCCGGTTACTGTTTTGTTTTCTCCACTGTGCAGACTATTTTTGGTGATTCAACTCTTTCTGTTAAATAATAAGACCTTGTGTATACATTTTACAATGGCATACTTTTCCAAAGGGCTAGAGATATTTTAGGGAGTTCATCTAATTAATCTTCACTTGCCTTATGGTCTCATTTATCATTGATTACCCTAAGAAGTAGAGCTAGAATGAGTTTAGCCTCCTTCTTAGAAAAAGGAGGGCAAAGGACCTTGGAAAATGAACTAGTTTACTCTGGAACAATTCAGGGAAACTATGGAATGGGGTCTGGATCTCATCACTCGTAAGTCACCCCCAGGCTCTCCGGATATCTCCTAGGGAATGGTTTAATTGTGGTAGCCATGATTTGACTCAGCTGTTCTGTAATTTGCAGGAATGGGAGGCCGCAGTGACCTAGGGCTTCACCTCTAGCACTGACCTAAGAGCTATGAGGGATACAAAGTCTTATAAGACCTTGTCTTTGCCCTCAATGATCTTACATTCTAGTTAGGAAAATAGGCTTACATCTGGGGAAAAGGTAGATGACAACATACATTCTAAACAGCCGTTCAATACAAGAAATTCACAAGGCTGACCTAATTCATCTACAGTCGATTTGTACAGATAACAACAGCTCTCAGTATTCCAAGGAAGGAAAATTTGAATTGTGTCTTAGGGGATAGAGTGGGATTTGCTTGGAGAGGGAGAGATGGTAAAAAGATCCCAGCTGACAGAGAGGCTCACTGCAGCACAGTTGAGGAAGCTAGAAACTTCAAGGCTTGCATGTTTCCGTGGGATTTGCACTAAGCCACTTCTCCACTTGGATCCTGGTAACTGCATACGTCTGGGTTAATTACTTGAAGCATAGAGTGGTCTAGAGGAAGCTGCCCTCACATGAGACGGAGGGGTTTGGAATGTTGGACATCTCATTAGACACTGAAAATTACCTAAGCCTTCTACCCACCCTCAAGTCTAATGCATATATTATTGGAAAAATAGTGCTCAAGCTTATCAACTCATTTCAAAAATTTTGGAGAAAAGATATTGGTGGGGGCGAAGTAGGCAAATTTCAAGAGAATATGAGAAAATCTTCTCATATTTTTTTTTTAGACTGAGAATCTCCTGAGAGAGAGCCTTGATTTCCCTTCATTTCCTGTTTCCCCACCCAAATATCCCTATTGGGGTTTACTTGGAGCCGGCAAAATGCCAAAGCCCTCAGGCATTTAGCATTGAGAAGATTTTCCATCTTAAGATTCTTGAGCGTGCCCATGTACATAACCTCTCATCTTCCCTCCTTTTCCTTTTTAATAAAACATATGCTGTAGCAGTCACCAAGGAGGAGGCCACAAAAGCAGGAGGGTGGGTGCAGTATTGCCCGCAGCTGTACCACGAGGAACTGTGATTGCTCAGCTGAACGGCAGAGCGGGGAGTCAGCCTGCCAGCCAAGGGAGGGCCAAGGGCTGCTTGGCACCCGGAGATGGCTCCGACCTGACAGCCACACTCATTGGCTCCAGTCATGGGCCTTATTTTCTAGCGAAGGGGTCAAGGCAAACACAGAACTGGTGAAACCCTATTCCTCAGCCTTCACTTGGTTCGAGACCTTCATTCACTCTACCTGTCACTGGTTGCTTGAGAAGCCCCATTCTGACACGGACAAAATTCCAGTGGGGCACTGAGAACGGAATGACTTACGTAAAGTCACTTCATCAAGGCTCTCAGGTCAAAAGGAAAGTCCCCAAGAACCTGGTGGGTGTGTGATCGCTTAGCCCCAGGAGGTCACTCTGAGGACAAGTCCTGAGGGATATGTACTTTCTCTTGAAAATTCTCCCTTAGGCCGTGTTGTCACCTTTGTTTCCTATGTTAAGTGACCCTGAGCTGGTTGGTGGGATAGAGGCCCTTTATTTTATTCTCAAGTATCGCCTGCCATGTGTGGGGGCTAAGCTAGAGGTCCAGGCCCATGGGCATGTGGTTAGTGACTGTGGGCCAAAGCCTCTTCCTTTGGAAGTGAAGAGAGGCGGCCCAGTTGTCCTTCAGCCTGGGGGCTGCAAGGGATGGGTCTCATTTCACCAACCAGGATGCAGGCTGCTGCCTCTGGAAACTATTGCTCTGCCGTGCAGATGGAAATTAAGTTGAGGAACAGCATTACGGTATGGAATTCTCAACAGCCGAATGCTCCATCATTCCTTTCACTGAGGCTCATGTGAAACATAAATACACCTGGAATGCTGGATTAGGTGAAGGGTGGGCAATCTGATGCCTCCCAGGACTGAGCTCTGCCCCACACTGTAGACTCATATGGCGGCCACTGGCCACATGTAACTCTTGAGCACTTGCAGTGAGTGTCGAAAGTGTAAAAATTCACACTGAATTTTGAAGACGTGGCTTAAAGGAAAAGAGTGTCAAATACCACGGTTTCTTTTAATATTGATTACACATTAAAATTACACTGTATGCACTGGGTTAAATAAGATATATTATGATTAGTTTCACCCATTTCCCTTTACTTTCTAATGTGGCTGTGTGGCTCACATTCTATTACTTTTGGGCAGTGCTGGTCTAGTTTTGCAGAGGAGTGACAGTTAATATGAAGAAATAACAGAGACTTGAAACAAGAGGGGCCAGAAACATAAAAAGAGAGAACTTGGATGGAAGGATGGTGAGCAGCCCAGAGAGTGTTTGTCGTGTATTTCCAAAATTGAAAATCAAGGAGGGCATAGATAGCTTAAGTTGGCTTGTTTGATGGTGACCTTATCAACTGTGACTCAGCCCAGTCTTAAGCATTTGTAGAGCTTTGCCACTCCCAGTTCACATGGAAACAATTAGCAGGTAGGAGACCTAGGAATTTTATCCCAATATTTTGTGTGTTTCTGCCTGACAGTAGAAATATCCAAGTTAAATATCTTTAGGGTCTCACTCTAAAGTGTGAGGACACAGTAGTTGGGATCAGCTGGGTCTGTTTGACTTTCAAATTCCCTTCTTCCTTCTCATGCCTACCATATCATCATCTTTTCTTGGGAGAGTTTTCCTTCAAACAAAATACGTTGATGGTTTGGTGGGGAGAAAGAAAAGTCACTGCCATGTGTTAGAGATTCTTTTGTGGACCTATCAGTAAGAAGAATGGGGAGAAGACATAATTGTTGAATTTTATTTAATAAGTACAGATTTGAACACTTAAGTTCACTCATTGTTATGTTACTATTATTTGTTGCAAAAAGGTTTGGCCACAACTGGAATTCCTCATATTTGCTCAGCATTCTATAGTTTACAAAATGCTTTCTAAGCTTTCTCTCAACCAATTTTCACAACATCCCTGTGGGGTGGTTAATATCTCAATTCAAATTTTTCCATGATCTGCCCCTAAACTACCTTTATTACTTTATTTTCTGGTCCCTCTCTTTATATGCACTTCATTCAATCTTGCTTAATCAAACTGGTTTACCTACTGTTCTTCAGTGTTCACTGTGTAAAGTAGGGATCTTAACTGAACCTCAGTTTTATCATTTGTAAAAAAAAAATAATAATGCTCCATCTCTCAATCTGTTCTAAATATTAAATGAGATGAAATACATAAGAAGCCAAACACAGTTCCAGGCACATGACAAATGTCAACATTCTTTCCAACCAAACATCTTTCACTTTGATGATTGCCAAGATTAAAATGTTCATAGGCGAACACATCATGTACCCATTTCACACACACAATGATTCCTCTCTCCAAATTCCCTGCTTTGGTTAATGGGACAACCAATACCCCAGGGGCAAAATTAAAAAGTACAGGTTGTCCTGGCCTCTGCTTTCTCTCACAGAGCTCCTCCCTTCACCCCCAGTTCAGTTCATTCACTCAGTTGTGTCCAATTCTTTGAGACTCCATGGACTGAAGCATGCCAGGCTTCTCTGTCCATCACCAACTCCTGGAACTTGCTCAAATTCATGTCCATCAAGTTGGTGGACCACAGCCTTATCTAACTCAATGAAACTATAAGCCATGCCATGTAGGGCCACCCAAGATGGACAGGTCATGGTGAAGAGTTCTGACAAAACGTGGTCCACTGGAGAAGGGAATGGCAAACCACTTCAGTATTCTTGTCTTGAGAACCCCATGAACAGTATGAAAAGGCAAAAAGATGAACTCCCCAGCTAGGGAGGTGCCCAATATGCTACTGGAGAAGAGTGGAGAAACAACTTTAGAAAGAATGAAGAGGCAGGGCCAAAGTGAAAACAACACCCAGTTGTGGATGTGACTGGTGGTGGAAGTAAAGGCTGATGCTGTAAAGAGCAGTATTACATAGGAACCTGGAATGTTAGGTCCATGAATCAAGGCAAATTGGAAGTGGTCAAACAGAGATGGCAAGATTGAACATTGACGTTTTAGGAATCAGTGAACTAAAATGGGCTAGAATGGGCAAATTTAATTCATATGACCATTATATCTACTACTGTGGGCAAGAATCCTTTACAAGAAATGGAGTAGCCCTCATAGTCAAAAAAAAAAGAGTCTGAAATATAGTACATATGTTCAGTCTCAAAAATGACAGAATCATCTCTTCGTTTCAAAGCAAACCATTCAATATCACGGTAATCCAAGTCTATGTCCCAACCAGTAATGCTGAAGAAACTGAAATTGAACTGTTCTATGAAGACCTGCAAGACCTTCTGGAACTAACACACAAGAAAGATGTCATTTTCATCATAGGGGACTGGAATGCAAAAGTAGGAAGTCAAGAGATACTGGAGTAACAGGCAAATTTGGCCTTGGAGTACAGAATGAAGTAGGGCAAAGGCTAATAGAGTTTTGCCAAGAGAACGCACTGGTCATAGCAAACACCCTCTTCCAACAACACAAAAGAAAACTCTACTACATATGGACATCACCATATGGTCAATACCGAAATCAGATTGATTATATTCTTTGCCGCCAGAGATAGAGAAGCTCTATACAATCAGCAAAAACAAGACTGGGAGCTGACTGTGGCTCAGATCATGAACTCCTTATTGCCAAATTCAGACTTAAATTGAAGAAAGTAGGGAAAACCACTAGACCATTCAGGTATGACCTACATCAAATCCCTTACGATTATACAGTGAAAGTGACAAACAGATTCAAGGGATTAGATCTGATAGAGGGTCTGAAGAACTATGGATGGAGGTTCATGACATTGTACAGGAGGCAGTGATTAAGACCATCCCCCAGAAAAAGAAATGCAAAAAGGCAAAATGGTTGTTTGAGGAGGCCTTACAAATAGCTGAGAAAAGAAGTGAAAGGCAAAGGAGAAAAGGAAAGATATACCCATCTGAATCCACCCCCCACACCCAATCAATTCCATCAATTCAGACTTAAAGAGATCTACCTCCTGCCGATCTCTCAAAGCCATCCTCCCCTTCCCCCCTCCTCCAGCCCCTCTCTATGTGGCGCTCACCCCTCTCACCAGGACATGCCCTGTACTTGGTCTCCCTGTCTCCTTTTTCTTAAGGACTAGCCAACCCAGCCTCTCATTTGGCTGGAGTGATCTTTCAAACTGGTAAATGCCATTATGCTCTTTCCTTTAGTATGGTTCTCCAGTGGCTCCTCACTGCTATCAGGAGAAAAACCCAAGTTTGTTAGCATCACAAGGAGGAGGGCCTTCGCGATCTGGTCCAGCAGCATCTCCATCTCTCTGTTCCCGCCCCCCTTCTCAGTCCAGCTACCTGAACTACAGGCAGTTTCCTCGGTATCCTAAGCTGTTAGATGGGCTGTGCTGCTTTTGTGGAGAACCTTCCCTTGCCCTGTGGTCTGTTTCCTGAGGGTTACTGAGCTTTAACACCCCGCAAGGATGCTCTCCTTATGGAAGAGACGACTTGCCCAAGACGAGGAATTAACTGCCTCCTCTTCTACACCCCTGAACATCTCACTCAAACTCTGATTTTGTATGATACCCAGCGCACTACAGTGATCTGTTCATGTGGCCCTCTCCTGCACTCAGAGGCACGGTTGGGGCTGGAGTTCTAAGATGCATTTGTCAGGAACTACTCATTCAGAATATTATGGGTACTGTATGTGCCAGGTACTCTTCTTAGGCACTGGGAGTTCTGCAGTGAATAACAGATAAAAACCCTGCCATCAAGATACTTACACTCTAGGGGATGATCATCATAATAGTGATTACTATTGACATAGCTGATAATAGTGGTACTTTATGTGTAGTCCTTATCTGTCTTACACAGAAGTTCTTACACTTTAGTAGGACTTATGTGTCAGGCCCTATACTGAAGGATTTACATATATTAACTCATTGCCTTCATGTCATGATTCTATCATTCTCATTTTAGTAAATTTTATATTCCCATTTTACAGATGATGAATTGGAAGCCCAGGGAGGTTAAACAATTTGTCCAAAGTTACACAGCTAGTAAGAGGTGGCTGACATTCTAACCCAGTTTAGATACTGAGTCTATACTGCTTATTACTATATATCCGTAAAGAGAAATATGTAGACACATAAATGAGATATTTTCAGTGCTGATAATGAAGAAAAACATAAAAATAGAGTACAGTAGGAGAGAGTGATTGAGGTGGTGGTCAGAGAATGTGTCTTTGAGAAGGGAACATTTAAGTTGGAAATGGATCTATCAGTTGCATGTGTGTGTGCTAAGTTGCTTCACTCGTGTCTGCCTCTTTGAGACCCCATGGACTGTAGCCCACCAGGCTCCTCCATTCATGGGATTCTCCAGGCAAGAATACTGGAGTGGGCTGCCATGCCCTCCTCCAGGGGATCTTCCTGATCCAGGGATGGAATCTGAATCTCTTATGTCTCCTGCATTGGCAGGTGGATTCTTTACCACTAGCACCACCTGGAAATTCCAGGTGGGATAGAATCTCGGGTCTAAAGAAAAGAAATTGTGGACTCAGTAACCAAGTTCTGGTGGCTGTAATGTAATGACCATCCGCCACCACAGAAGGTACCAGATTTGGTCCAGGGCTGGGGGAGGGGGGGTACAGGGCAAGTGCTAGGAAGCAGAAGATGACCCAAATATTCGCAGACCTCTCTCCCATTAGTCCATTTGTCCTTCTGGTCTTTGGGGTTAAGACATATCTCATAGGATGTCTGGTTGGCTGCTCTCCACAGAGGGAGGAGGTGTGGACACACACTCATACACACACATGTGTGTCCCTGCTCTGCCGAACCACTTGATTTCATGTCTCTCCTGTGAATGACGTGTCACTCAGAACCTTAGTTAAGTGACAGGCACAGGCACAGCAAAAAGGCTGAGAGGCGCCAGTGGCATGAGCGAAAGGGGAAAGGAAAATTATTTTTTAACAAGACAAGAAGTGAATTGGCCTGGAGGGAGAAATGGGAATTTGACCAGGGAGGGGTATACAGAGGGCAGTGCTTCTGAGATGCTGACAGTTGACCTGGATGGTAGTCTGTGCTGTAATTTTTCATATATATGTATATATACATACACATATACATATATGTTCACATGCAACACTCCACATAGATACACATACATACATATGTATCTTTTCTATAAATATTTCTGGTAAAAAGATTAAAAAAATAAATGATTTGGAGAGCAGATAAAACCTGGGAGGGGGCAAGTTCATACCTATTTAATATACATCTGAAGCATGCTTGATAAACACTGTACTAGGATTTTTTGGAAACCTATATTTTCTCATTTAATTTTTTACTCTAACCTTATGAAGGATCATTCCTGTTTACAGACTGAAATCGGGGAAGGCAAAGCCCAGAGACTCTTGCCCCTGTGCCATGCCCTCTGCTTTCCTCACAGGAAAAGTTCTGAGAGTCAGCAAGGTGGGAAGAAAAGGCTCCTGATTTCGGGGTCAGACAAACTGGGCTTTGATCTAGTCCTGGTCACTCGCTAGCTGTGTGACCTTGGATATATTACATAACCTCTCTGAGCTCCAGTTTGCCCATATAGTAAGATGGAGAGGATATCCCCTTATATCATGAAGTACAAACATCATGAAGATTAAATACGATGTTTGAAAAACATCAGCAATGTGCCTGCCATGCAATGGGCATTGAGAAAATGACAGCTACTGGGTTTGTGTCCCCAGGTATTAAATCTCACAAGGCATTGACCTCCTTCGAGAACAGAAACGGCATTTAGCTACCGTCAGTGAGGGTCAGGTACTAGCTTCAGTATTTGCCATTAGATGCCAGAGCATCCAGAACTGGCTGGCAGCAGTTACCATGTGAAGTGCTCGCCAGGCATCACTCATTTAATCATCTAACCACACTTTGAGAAGGGTTGTTATCTTCTGTTTATAGTTGAAGGAATTTAAGTTCAGGGACATAAAATAACCTGAGGTCACTCAGCTTAGAAGTGGCAGAGCTCAGGTTTGAACTCAGATCTATCAGATCCCAAGGCCCATGCTCTTCGACACTGGACTTTCAATGTGATCATTGTCTTAGGTAGCATGCAGGGGAAAGGGCACTTTGTGGTCAAGGTCGGGGTAACTGCTTTGAGGACAAGGCTAAATCGGTTAGGAGTGGGATGGAAGCATTGTTAAACCCTCCGGGTATTTCTGGAGCAGGTCAAAAGGTTGGTGCTGCAAAGTTTTAAGTGCAATGCTTTACACATATTGGGTACTTAAGATGTGTGGGCTGAATGTAAGTGCCTCTGCTTCTGAATACAGGTGTATTCCATTTTCAAAAGAGCAGGCTTGCAAAACAAATGTAATAAGAGGTGAGTGTCCTTATGCTTGGAAGAAAGGTTTACCTGAATTACACAAAGGCATATTGCCAGCGTTTTTAACCTTTTTAAAAAGCAGTAGAAGATTAATCAAAGAAATCCTTACCCAGAACCCCAATATGTGAAACAGATAAAAGCAGATGTCTTTGACTGGAGCAGATCTGGGGGCCCGGAGCTTCCCTACCTGTCAGTTCTTTCTTCACCTGCAAGTGATCCTTGAGACACCTCCTTGGGACCTAAAGGCTGTTTAAAAACACATTGAAAATCACCATGCTACAGAGCTCCTTTAAAACACTGGGCTTATGATTCATTTACTAAAATTGATTTTAAAATATAAGATCATCGTTAATGCTGACACGCCTGTGAAGGGAGCCTAGGATGAATCCCTCCTCTTCTCAGTCACTGAAGATGCGTGAAATTCAACGCCTATGAACAAAGGCCTGTGGTGTCAGGCACAGTGCTGGGCACTGAATGTACCGGTCATGCAGTCTTTTAGTTATGACCACCACTTCCCTTGCAGTAGATGGGCTTCCCAGGTGGCTCAGTGGTAAAGAATCTGCCTGCCAATGCAGGAGACGCAAGTTCCATCTCTGGGTCTGGAAGATCCCCTGGAGGAGGAAATGGCAACCCACTCCAGCATTCTTGCCTGGAAAAGAGGCTGGCAGGCTTCAGTTCATGGGGTGACAGAGTGAAACACGACTGAGTGACTGAGCCTGCACATGCAATAGGTGTCACTATTCCCACTATAAAGATGAAAAAAATGAATACTTAGAGGTTAAGTCAGTTACCCAGGATCTCACAGCTAGAGTGACTAGTGGAGCTGGGATGCAAACCCAAGACACAGGATGGGTTAGAGAGCCAGAGTCTTGCCGCCAACCCTGCAGCCTGTTCAAGCGTGGATGGGGAAGAATAGTGCCTCTCTCAAAGTTTCTTCCATTTCCCGATGTTCCTCAGTTGTGAGATTTTCCAAAAAAATCTCTGGACCCTCTGGCCTTCAGTGACTCTGCTTTCATAGGACACCCAGGTCTCCCAGGGAGCCAGGCTGTGGTCCTCGCCCATTATCTGTCCTTTCTCTCCCTCAGACCCAACCTCAGAGAGGGTCTGCCCATCAGGGTCCAGCCCCAGCAGCAGGGGGGACCCTGCTCGGACCCTCCCTCTGAGGCTGAGCCTGCGGCGATTCCCGCTTTGGAGCAGTCAGATAGCTGAGATGGGGCTTCCGGGAAGAGTGCGGGGTGGGGCTGCGGAGGGAAGTCCTTGGAATCCCCTTGAGGTATAAGAATGCTTAAGCACTCAGTACGGAGTGCGGGGGCAGTTAATTTCTGCCTCCCCCTCACTCCGTGTTCAGCCATTTAGCATATTATAAATGCGCCGACAGGCAGGAGCTGGGGAGGTAGACGAGCACTGTTGCCGGCGGGTGAGGGGGTCCTGGGGGGTGCTCCCCGCACGCGCCTCTTTCCCTTCCCGCAATCGTCGCCCTTTGGGATGTGAATCCTGCGGGTAAGAGAGCAAGGTCAGCATCCTCCTGAAGCCTCGGGGCACTGGAGACCCCTAGAGGCAGTCGGCTGTGTTACACGCCCTCTGGCCGCGGAGGCGCAGGCAAGATTCTTGCCTGGAAGATGCTGAGGAGTGGCTGGAACCTTTCTTAAAAGCCTTACCTGTGAGTACAGTTACGGCAGGCTCCAAAAGGAAAGCAGAGGGTGTGTGTGTGTGTGTGATGTGAGTGAGTGAGTGAGATATAGTATGGTCCTTCCTCCTTCCCTCCCTCCCTGCCCCACCCATTCAACTCCCCATCACCTCCCTCAAAATGATATCTTTTCCTCAGGGCCCTTCACACGTCTCAGTAACCTGATCAACTAATTTGTGCTGAAGTATTAATGACTAATAACGATTTAATGTGCTGCCCTCTCAATTAACACTTGAGCATTTTGAAAGAGAAATTCACAGATTTTAACCTAAGTAGGAGACTTGGTGTGTTTTTTTTTCCCCCTTTTGAGAGGAACTGTAGGCCCCTCACAAGGGACCACACTGACAGCTGCCTATTCAGTACATTTGCTGCCTCACTCTTGACTTAAGCGAGGTTTGGAAATACTATGCAGGGCCTTGCACAGAATTGCCCAGAGGCTTGCTCTAATCCACAGTCCTTCGAAACAGTGCCTTGTGCTCCTGGCGGGAGGACATAGGATGCCTCATCTCCTTCTCTTCCTCTTGCCAAGCTAGGTGGGGATTTGTTTGACTGAGGAACCTAAGGCAACTGAGCCCGCGACAACACCCCTATAACCTTTGTTAAAAGAAAGCTGCAGCATAATAGGCCTAGATGCTTACTGATATCTCAGTATTATCTCTCCAGAACTTGAATATGCTCTCACCTACAGATAAGGTGACCTAATCAAATCAAGAGAATAGGCTCAGGGACTACTAACTTGGGTTTAAGTCATTGGTAAGCCTTGTCATTACTAAGTATGTGACCTTGCCAAGGTACCTATGTAAGCCTCAGTTTCCACATCTGTAAAATGGATGTATGGTGTACTCATAGAATAGTTTTGAGTATGAAACAAAATAATGCAGAATTAGCATTTAATGTCGGGGTGCACAGAGAGTGCTCAATAAGTGACAGATCTTTTTCTTTATCACCATTTTTTTTTTTTTTTACCATTTTAATTATTTTTGCCCTATCCCAAACTTTCAGTGCAGGGCAGCATACATATGCAGTACTTATTACTGAAAAGCAAGTGTAGCAACCCAGCCTCTTAGGCATGGTTGGCTTGATAATGAACTAGATTTCTCTCCAGGTGACAGCACTGGATGAGTTTTTTTTTTTTTTTTCTTTTTTGTCCCTCTGCTTGGTTTCTTTAAATGTATCTCAAAAATGCAGTGAGTGAAATGGATTTGGCAGTGACTTAAAAAGACTTAATGCATTTTGGAAAGAAAAAAAAGCCACAACAAAAACCGGTTTGTTTCTGTGATATATGGTTCGTGTGATATGACAAAAATCCATTTTTATGCTTAGGAAAATTGGCTAATTTTAAAACAGTTGACACACGCCATATGCATGTAGAGTCGTGATGGATTTTGCTCAGGCAAACAGCAGAAGAGCACAGGGCCAGTGATAGCTCTGTCAGGGCTTTTAGGTGGTTAAATTCTTATTTAGTGGCAGCCCTGTTCCACATAGGAGAACAGAGAGAAAAAGGAAAATGGACTCACTGTGGCCTCAGGGGTGGGAGTCAGATATTTGATCATAGAGATACCTATGACTGTGCTGGGGACACAGACACTGTTGTGATGACAGGAGTAGGAAAAGACTTAGGAATCTACCAATATAGCAAGCTTCATGTGCAAGAGAGTGAACAGCTTATTAGAAAGATATCACCTGGATAAACGCGGAGAATAGTGCAAAGGACACTGAATTGTTGAGCTGCCCTGATTTGGGGAACCTCCTGAGCTTTGCCTGCTCAGTTCTCCTGTTGTACACGTAAATGATTTTTGGATTTCAAATACTACATAGGATGTCCTTTAGAATCATCTGATCCTCTGGTTTATAGTTCTGCATAAACCACACTGAAAGGGAAATTCCCTATATTTTCATTTATTGCTAGTTAGGGCAAAGAGACTACATATGAAAATAAAATGCTCTAAAAACTACACATGAATTTAGGAGTGATTATGAAAAGTTTAAAACAGAGATAGATAAGCCCTCTATTGACCTGCTCCACATTCATGCCTGTGTAGGTCAGCCAGATACCCCACCCCATTATAGTCTCAGGATATGCATTCTGTTTAACTAAAAAAAAAAAAAAAAAAAGCCTTTGTATTTTTTCCCTTTATTTTTAGGCAATATTTAATTAACGACTGTAGAGGGGAAAAGCTGAACAGCTCAGAGAAGGCTTTTGGTTTAGGTCTGCAGGACTCAGCAATTTGACATTCTATTCCTGTTACTTCTCACCTTAAACCGAACAGAGTCAGCAGGGTTTTTTTTTTTTCCTTCCCCCAACTCATCTCCCTATTAGGTTTCCTTGCCCATTACTTCCCACTCTCATCGTTTACTTCGTTTGCTTTCTTTGTTCAGTTTCCTACTGCATTTTCCCCCAGGATATCAAAAACAGACACACACACCCAATCTTCATTTGTGACTGAGCCATTTAAGAGAGAAATTAATTCTTTTTCTCCCCACTAGAGGCTTCCCAGGTGGTGCAGTGGTAAAGAATCTGCCTGCAAGTTCAATCCCTGGGTCAGGAAGATTCCCTGGAGTAGGAAATGGCAACCCACTCCAGTATTCTTGTCTGGGAAATCCTATGGACAGGGGAGCCTGGCAGGCTACAGTCCGTGGGGTCACAAAGAGTCAGACACAGCTGAGCACACATGCTTACTCCTTACTTTGCTAAAATGAGCCCCTTGCATCCTATGTGAACCTGACTGCTGGGTGACTGCAGCCAAAGCCCTACAGTGATTCCAGGCAGGAGGCAGAGTGTCTCCGTGTGTGCATGCTAAGTTGCTTCAGGCATGTCCGACTCTGCGCAACCCTATGAACTATAGCTCGCCAGGCTCCTCTGTCCACAGGAGTCTCCAAGCAAGAATACCGTAGTAGGTTGCTATGCCCTCCCCCAGGGAATCTTCCCAACCCAGGGATCAAACCCTTGTCTCTTACATCTGCTGAGTTGGCAGGTGGGTTCTTTACCACTAACGCCACCTGGGGGGCCCTAAGTGTCCCCAGTTCCCTTCATAATTATAGACGGTAAACACCTTGAAGGCAGGGTCTGGGCATTGTATCTCTAGCTCCTTGGCACAATATCCAGCACAGGGAAAGCCTTTACTGTTTATGCAATTAAACCAACAGACAAACCTCACTAGTTATCCCACTGTACCTACTTTTCATCAAAATAGGGGCTTCTGGGAAGTTAATGAATATTCTTCCTATTAAGGAAAATTTAGTATTCAAGATTTCAGATGTATAGAATTCCAAAATTAGGGCTGTGTTTTCTTTAAGGTCGTCATTCTCAAAATTTAATGTGCACCTGGGGAGCTTGTTAAAATGCAGAATCTTCAGCCCTTCAGAGTCTGATTCTGTAGGGCTTGTGTAAAATTCAGAAAACTGCATTTTTAACAAGCAGATGATATAAAGACTACACTTTGAGGCAAGGGAGGGCATGGCAACCACTCTGGTACTCTTGCCTGGAGAGTCCCATGGACAGAGGAGCCTAGTGGGCTACAGTCCACGGGGTCGCAAAGAGCTGGACATGACCGAAGCAACTTAGCACACACAGACAAAGTGTTATTCAACTCAGTTTGGTAAAACATTAATGTCCCCTAAGCAGTGATGAATGTCATGGAGAAGAAAAGGTTCTGGGCTTGGAAAAGTTGGGGAACCCAGTATTTTTCCCCTCTTATGCCCATCCCCTCCTTCACGATTATAGGTTTACAATATATGTAACATGTTAGACGTTCTAAAAAGTTCCACAATAAAGAAATAATTTCATTTTTGTTTAACCAAATATTTCCAGTATGTCTGGACCTTAAGTTTATCTTATTGCTAAAAGCTTATTGTGACAAATTTGGTATGGAGAACATTGCCACGACAGGGTGAGTGATACCTGCTGGGCAAGGGTGATATTGCAGCCCAGCTCTGCCACAAATTAAATTTCTCAAGGAGAGAATGAACACAGTTGAGTGTGGAGTTGAGGGAAATACTAAACGTGGGGGATATCTCATCATCTGCAGATGTGTTTGGTATAATAGCCATTATTTGTTAAGCATTTACTATTTCCCAGGCATGACTCTACATTTTGTTTTTAATATGCACTAACTTGTTTACTTCTCAGCACAAGCCATGAATCAGATATTTTTATTATCCCCATTCACAGAGGATGAAACTGACATACTGAGAGGCTAGTAATTTGCTTAAGACCCCAGAGTTTGAAAGTGGTGGAATGGGATTTGAACCCAGGCAATCTGCCTCTCGAGCCTGTTATCGACTCTATCAGACAGCCTCTCCTCCAGTAACGAGGCTCTGGAAATTTATTTCTGGAAGGAACAACAGCTCCAGCAGACATAGCCTGTTCAGGAGCCATGCTACCTCAGTCCGTGAGGATTCTCTCGTATATACGAGGGCCTGTGATCATTGCCCCTATTCATCAGAGAATTTATTATAATGACCGCCTGAACCTCTGAAAGATTTTGCTGTACTTAAACACAAAATATGCTTAGCAAAACAACCTGACAATGATGATTCATGGAGAGCAATTAGGTGTAGAATTTTGTGCCTGTGGAATGTCAGACTGAGTTGAAAATCTGACCATCCTGCTGACACCTTGGTATGGAATGCAATAGCTTGGCCCTTGTGTCTCTACCCTACTCTCAACTGCCTCATTGTTCCTGAGCATAGAGGTACCCCTGAAGGGCCAAGGTGGGCTGGCTGGATGATCCAATTCCAACACTGGCTTTTGGCAAGTTACACCACCTCCTTGGCCCTTGGTTCTAATATTAACAGAAATAAAGGAGAAGAGAGACTAATGATACCTACATTGCTTATAGCAATGTATGTATATATTATATGTGTGTGTATACACATACATACACACACACACATATATATATGATATTGGAGAAGGAAATGGCAACCCACTCCAGTATTCTTGCCTGGAGAATTCCATAGACAGAGGAGCCTGGTGGGCTATGGTCCATGGAGTTGCAAAGAGTTGGACACAACTGTAGTGACTGAGCACACACATATATGATATATGTACATACACTGTATGTATGTCTGTATGTGTATATGTATTTATAGACATAGATACAGTGCTTGGGGCTTCCTAGGTGACTCAGTGGTAAAGAATCTGCCTGCCAATGCAGGAGACCCAAGTTCTACCTCTGGGTCTGGAAGATCCCCTGGAGGAGGAACTGGCAACCCACTCCAGTCTTCTTGCCTGGAGAATCCCGTGGACGGAGGAGCCTGGTGGCCTAGAGTCCATGGGGTCACAAAGAGTGGGACATGACTTAGCAACTGAGCTCTTAGGCTTACAGTGCTTGTGGAAGGGAAGGTGTTCGGTTTCTTGCTTCTGAACTTTACAGCCTGAGGATGACATGGTACAGTAGGAGACACTGAGAACAGGTCAGGCCTTCAAAGGTGTTAATGTGGACGTAACAGAAAGTCAAGGTTATGACCCTGGAGAGTGAGAAAGAATTGAAGAGTGAGAGGGAATTAGGTTCAAGATCCTGGCTGTCTTCCAAAATGCGAGTGGGATGTGGGTCACTGGGACTTACAATCCAATCGGGATTCCTTGTTACTTCAGTTTCCTCCTTTGTAAAAATATGAATAATATCAGTTATGGGCACATTTCACCGGGGATCTCCGCGCTGTCTTCATTAATGAATGCTAAAGTGTCACATGACAGAAAGGGAGAACATTCCAACCCCGATTCCCAGAGAATTAACATGTTCCAGGCATCATATTCAGTTCAGTTGCTCAGTCGTGTCCAACTCTTTGCGACCCCATGGACTGCAGCATGCTAGGCTTCCCTGTCCTTCACCAACTCCCAGAGCTTGCTCAAATTCCTGTCATCAAGTTGGTGATGCCATCCAACCATCTCATCCTCTGTCATCCCCTTTTACTCCTGCCTTCAATCTTTCCCAGCATCAGGGTTTTTTTTTTTTCCCCAATGAATCAGTTCTTCACATCAGCTAGCCAAAGTATTGGAGTTTGGCATCATGTTAGACACCCTACAAATGTACACTATACAAGCTGCCCCCTTTTAGATCAGGAAGCTGAGATTTAGGCAAGTTTTTTATTGGTTTGAGGTCACATAAGTGCAAGAGGCTGGGTATGAACCCAAGTTAGGTCTGTCTAACGTAAATTCTTGATTCTTCCTCTCAACCACTTGGAGAAGTCAGGGGAAGAAAGACAGCAGCAGGGACCTCCGTGGACTTGCTCTCCCATTAGAAAGAGCTGCTCAAAATTACATCAGCATCTTTAGGAAGTAAGCCTTCCCAGCATCCAATTCTGTGACTTCCTAAGTCTGCTGTTTCCAGCCATAGTATTGTGTACCCACCTTTTAGCCCCAAAATGCTGATGGTGCATCCAGGCTCACCATCAGCCCCCAGCACCAGAAGCCCAAAGGGATACCTGGTCTTAGTCCTTGGGTACTTCAAGGGTCTCCTTTCCTGAACTTGTTCCTCTGGACTCTGAACCCTGTGTAAGGAGACTTAGTGGAAAGTTCTTTCTTGCCAACCTAAGCATATATACTCGCCTAAATGAGTGCGCACTCAACTTCCCTTTGGATCAGGCCTCACGAATCCTGAGCACAGGGTTAGGAACAGAGAAGAGACAGGGTAGTCCATCCCCTGGGGCTTCACGTGAAACCTGGATGATGAGCTGGTGAGGAATTGAGAAAGGAAAGGAGGGGAGTTTAACCAAAGTGGGCCTTCTGGAGGCTTTTTGTGTAGACTCTGCTCATAAGGAGTCAAATTTCTGTCTCACTTGTTTCTTCATTTGGTAAGTGGTTAAGATCATGACCTCTGACAGCCAGATTGGCTATGGATTTATGGGTGTTGGTTGAAGATGACAGTGAATACAGAGGGTTTCATAACTTGATTCTAATTTTATATATGTTTGGAAAAGTTCTATAATTAAAACAATAGAAAAGTCATGGATTCTGAGGTGAAAGTCTTGTACTGAAACTCCAACACAATAACCACTTTCCTGCTATGTTATCTGGGGCCGATGATTTAAATTTTCTGAGCCTTTGTTTTCTTATCAATATAAGAGAGTTAATATCTATTTAAAAGGATTATTGTGGAAATTAAATGAAATAATGAGCTTAGCACAGTGATAGGCCCAAAATAACTGCTCTATAAATAACAACTATCAATGTTGTTGTTATTAGTGTTTATCTTCATTGTCATTCTGAGTTCCTTACAGCAGGTACTATTAACTAATCATTCTTCCTTTCTTTTTATTTATTTCTTAAATTTTATATTGAATTATAGTTGATCTACAATGTTTTATTAGTTTCAAATGTACAGCAAAGTGATTCATCTGTACATATATCTATTCTTTTTCAGATTCTTTTCCCATTTAGGTTATTATGGGATATGTGTAGAGTTCCTTGTGCTATGTAGTAGGTCTTTGCTGCTTATCTATTTTGTATATAGTAGTGTATATATGTTAATCCCAAACTCCTAATTCATTCCCCCACCAACATTTCCCCTTTGGTAACCATAAGTTTGCTTTCAAAATCTGTGAATGTGTTTCTGTTTTGTAAATAAGCTCATTTCTATCATGTTTTTTTTAGATTCCATATATAAGTGATATCACATGTATTTGTCTTCCTCTGACTTCACTTAGTATGAAATCTCTAGGTCCATCCATAATGAAATGTCATTATTTCATTTTTTTATGGCTGAATAATATTTCTTTATATATATGTACCACACTTTCTTTATCCTTTCATCCATCAATGGATATTTAGCTGAATTCCATGTCTTCGCTATTGTAAATAGTGCTGCTTTGAACTTTGGGGTACATGTATCTTTTTGAAGTATGGTTTTCTCTGGATATCTGCCCAGGGTTGAGATTGATGGACCATATGGTAATTCTATTTTTAGTTTTTTAAGGAACATCCATCCTATTCTCCATAGTGGCTGTACCAATTTACATTCCCACCAATAGTATAGAAGGTTTCCCTCTTCACATCCTCTCCAGCATTTATTGGAGAGGTTTGTAGACTTTTCAGTGATTACCATTCTGACTGGTATGAGACCATCATAGATTTGATTTGCATTTCTCTGATAAGTAATGATGTTAGGCACCTTTTCATGTACTTTTTGGCTATTTGTATATCTTCTTTAAAGAAATGTCTATTTAGATCTTCTGCCCACATTTTAAAAGAATAAATGTATTTTTTTTTTATTGAAGGGTAATTCTGCCCACTTTTAACTGTAGTTTTTTAATATTGAGCTGCATGAGTTGTTTGTATATTTTGGAGATTAATCTCTTGTGGGTCACATTGTTTACAAATATTTTCTCCCATTATGTGGATTGTCTTTTCATTTGTTTATGGTTTTCTTTGCTGTGTAAAAGCTTTTAAAATTTAATTAGGTCCCATTTTTTTTCTTTCTGGCTGTGTCGGATCTTCATTGTGTTGCTTGGGCTTCTCTCATTGTGGTGCATGGACTCAGTAGTTGCAGCGCCCAGGCATCTCTGGTTGTTGTGCATGGACTTTTGTTCTTAGCATATAGAAATGCTGCAGATATTTTTGTATATTAATTTTGTATTCTAGTACTTCATTGCATTCATTGATGAGCTCTAGTAACTTTCTGGTAGCATCTTTAGGATTTTTCTATGTATAGTATCGTGTCATCAGCTAACAGTGACAATTTTACTTCTTTTCCAACTTGGATTTTTAAATTTATTTTTCTTCTCTGATTACCATGGGTAGGACTCCCAAAACTATGTTGAATAAAAGTGCTGAGAGTGAACATCCTTGTTTTGTTCCTGGTCTTAGAGAAAATGCTTTCAGTGTTTTACTGCTGAGTGTGATGTTAGATGTGGGTTTGTCATATAGGACTTCTATTATGTTGAGGTATATTCCCTCTATGCCAGCTTTCCATTTCTGACAAATGGATGTTGAATTTTATCGAAAGGTTTTTATGCATCTATTGAGATAACCATATGGTTTTTATTCATCAATTTGTTAATGAGGTATATCACACTGATTTACTTGTGGATATTGAAAAATCCTTGCATCCCTGAGATAAATCCCACTAGATCATGATGTATGAATCTTTAGTTTTACCTTCATTCTATCTAACTCAACTTCAAGGTCATGAAATACAAATAACACATATTTATTGTTTCTCCAAAGTCCTGTTCACTTTCTAGGAGCTAAAGATATAACAGTGAACAAAGTGGACAAAAATTAAAATCCCTACCCCTTATGGAACTTATATTTTTGTGGGAGAGACAGAAAAGAACCCAAATCCTAATAAATTAATGAGCTTTTTTTGTTGTTAGAAGATAGAAAGCACTATGGGAAAACTATAGTAGGGAACTGGAACACCAAAGGAGCATTCCAAAATTAAATGGGATAGTCAGGGTGGGGCTCAATGAAGAGGTGACACTGAAGAAAGACTGCAAGAAGGTGAGGAAGTGAGCCTTGTGAATATCTGGAAATTTTTCCACACAATGGAAAATGAATATATTTTGTCTAATAACTCTTTGATACCTATTTAACTCTTTTATTACCACTTAGCTTCTGAGATATGCGTGTCTTATCCCTGGGTAGTCTCCTTGATTGCTTAGAGCATGCATTATACTTTACATCTGTGCTAGTTCAGAGCTGCCTACTCAGTACTATGCGTAGGTTGTTTGTAGAAAATAAACCCACACCTATCTTCCTGAGAATACATATTTTTTTTAAGAGCAGAAATTGAAGTGTATAGGTTTACATAAAACCCTTCTCTTTCCCCTGGATCTTTATAAAACACTCATCTTTTCTAAGTTTTATTGGCTTGATGTTTTCAATTAAGCTAACTCAGGACAAAGCACAGGTTAATTGTAGGGAAATCTGTAGCACAAGAGAATTCTCAGGGAAGTGAAAAAGGTCAGGGTATAGGAGGAGGGAAAAAATGCAACTGATGTCTTTAATGCAGTTTTAACTATGACAAAACATCTTAAAATCTTACTGCACATTGAGAATTGCAGTTATACATTATGTGACCTTAACTGAAAGCAGTAGTTCCAGTTAGATTTAACTCCAAAAAGGCAAACAAATGACCAAGATATGGTATTAAGAAAGCTGAAAAAAAGATACCTGAAAAAGAAAAGATTTTCTTATGATGCAATTAGCAGGATTTTCTGCCAGAGTTATCTGACTGGTGAGACTATTTGTCAACAAAGTCTATTCAGTAATCAGGTTCTTTAGCAACAAAACCTCCCAGAATAGGGCGCGAGCCAGCCTCACCTTTGGCCAAGCCCCTGGCCAGAGTAAATGGTATAGAGAGATGGCAGAATGATTCATTTGGTTGTCCCTGATCTCTTCCAGAGAAGAACCATGGCCGACAAAGGTAAATGACCTTCAGGATGGTAAATTACCTTCTGGTTGCAGATCCAACCAGTCAAAGGTACTGATCTGTCCTCCTTAACACAGACTTAGCCTGTCTGGTGCTAAGGAATCTTTTTTTTTTTCTCTCCAAGCAGCTATATCAATATAAATGCTTCTCAACTTGGGACCTACGCAACATTGATCATTATTTTAAACAGAGGCCTCTACATTGAGATATCTTGTCCTCATAGAGCCTGATGGAGTAGCACATTGTACAGCTGCCGCTCTCCAGAGAGACCCTCACGAAAGCAGGTTGTCTATCTCCTATCTCCCAAGGTGACCTAATGAATAAATCATCTTAATGTTAAGTCATGTGCATAAATAATTTAAGCTAGCTCGGGAGGGGAAAGGATAGGCAAGTATGTGGGACATTGATCACACCACCAGTAGTCTGTCAGCCAAGATTTGGGAGGATTCTTGCAGCTTGGTAATAGATGATATATATCCATGAGGTTCAGCTGAACAGAAATTCCATTTTACCTTATTGTCCGCTTTCTGGAACTCAGTTGACAATGGATGGGAACTGATATAATCCTCAGCTTCTTCAGGATGTTTCCAGCTTCTGTTCTTCCATGAGGCTAACTCCAAACTAGAGTGACTAGGGCAAGTTTTTCTTTGGACGTAAATTTGGATCCTTAATTCCTTGTAGGGGGAGTCTTTTGAATCTTTCCACTGGGAAACTGCAGAAACACTATGGAGAGAAGCTTGCTTCCCTCGTTTCTGATTGTGTGTTCTCCCTCACTTTTCCTCACTAGATTGGAGTTATGTGGCATTTTAAAAAATGTTCTTTCAAGTCTATTTACCCATCTGTCTCCTAGATCAGTCCCCATCCCTCAATCTTCCTCTCTTCCATGTATATTTCAAGTTTAGCTCTTTCTGCTTATGTCACACTTCCCTCCAATCTTTTTCCCTTGTTCTTTGTCAGCCAGCAAAAAATCTCTCTCTTCTCATCTCCAAAACAGCCTACACACCATCTGTCGAGGTTGGCAGGCTCCTGTTCTCTCCTCTCTTTCTTCCCCTGGTGGGAGTCAGTCAAGAAAAGCATGTGGATCCCCTATGAAGCAGCTATAGGCAAACTGGACCCATCTGATTGTTCCCTCTTCACTAATGATGGCAGTTTCACAGGATCGGAAGTGAGCCCTGGGTACCCGTCGGTCTACTTAGACCCAGGTGAAAAGATACACACAGGGTTAGGAGAGTGGACTCCAGGGTCAGACAGTTTTGGTTTCAGTTCTGGGCTCTACTAGTCCTGTGATCATGGGTGAGTCACTTAACACATCTAAGCATCCTCATATAGAAAATGTATATGTGTCTCCCTCATAGAGCTTATGGTGAGGAGTTAATGAGACCATTCATAGCTTACTTAGCACAGTCACCTAGCCAATAAATATTAGCTGTAATTTTTGTGCTGTGATGCCATGCTCCGTTGTATCTGATTCTTTGCAACCCCATGGGCTGTAGCATGCCAGGCTCCTCTCTCCATGGGATTTCCCAGGCAAGAATACTGGAGTGGGTTACCATTTCCTCCTCCAGGGGTCTTCCCGACACAGGGATTGAACCTATATCTTCTGCATCTCCTGCATTGATGGGTGGATTCTTTACTACTGCGCCACCTGGGAAGCCCCTGCTCTTATTATTATGTCCTCCCAAACTGATAAGCAAAGTATTTCTCTCAAGAGTTGAGAGAAATATTGAGCACTTTCATGTTGCAGAGGACTCTGGCTGTGTCAGTATCCAGAGAGCCTTGTCCCTCCAGGAAACTAGGTCTCTATTGGCTTTTTAGCCACAGAGCACTAATTTACTGACCAAGGACCTCATTACTAAGAAGCCCTATCAAAATACATTCTAAATAAACATTTGCACTCAGAGCATTTCTGGGGCTACATTTTAGAATAGCCAGGGCTTCAGTCATCAGGAAAGTGTTCTAATGGCACACTCTTGCTGTCCAGAACTTTTCCTCTGGGTGATACATTGGTTAAGACATTTCAAACTAAACTGGCTAAAACTCTGAGGATGGGGACAAACTACAGTGGTCCTTAGGGACATAGGGCTTAGTGTCCTGGTGGCCCCTTTCTACACCTGCTTCACTTGATTCCCGTGTCTTTCACCTTTAATGTCTATAGAGGAAACCCAAACTGGAAACACCAAAAATTTTCAGCTCTCTAGCTGTACATTTTGAAGCAAAAAAATTCACAGTGAATAGCCATTACAAAAATCAGGTATATTTTCGATGGTATGAAACATAAGTAGTGCTTCTTATATTTTCTTTAATGCATATCATGGTTTAATCTTACATTAAAAAATAGAAGTCGATAATGAAAGACCATATTTCTTTCAAATAGTTTTAGAAGTGACATCGATCAATTGGAATAATGAAAATAATGGGGAAACAACTTTAAGTGTGGGATTCATGTTCACAGTAGAGCAATTATTCCAATAATTGCTCTGCTATGAGCAGAGATAATAGGGGTCTCCTGCGAACTTCATCTCCTCTCATTACTTCTCATTTTTGATGGAGGTTCCTCGCCAGTCTTGCAAAGTTAAGTGTTCTGATTTGAACCTTCTTTAACATGGAAAGGGTAAACCTTTTGCAGTTGAGACAAGAGACTTGGCTTCTTTCACTGACAGCCCACTGCATATATCACCATGCCTCTCAGTATACTGATGCATCTCCACTTCAGCTGTGAATGGATGGGCATGGTAATTATCAAAGGATTAGTCTAAGAGGGAAGTGATTTGCAGAAATAGAGATGAGATTAGAGAGGCCCACTGTGAAAGCCTTCTGGTCCCAAACTCAGTCTAACATTTTCTTTTCTCTTACTGCAATGCCTGGGTCTGTGCATATGTGTTGCTTTGTGGAGAGGAAATGAAGCTATCTAAGCTCTACTCTTATTAAGAACATCACTCATGTCCCTGGTCCAACTGAGTTTCGGCTTTTATTACTACCACTGACCAGTGGCTGGACCTTATGCTCCACTTTGGATTATTTATAGTGGTGGGTCAGACATGAATAAATGCAATTCACAAAAATACTTATTTTGCCCAAGCCTTCCTACAAATATCTCACTGGAGCCATGAAGATATCAGATCAGGATCAAAAGAGATCAGATTTTACCCTGTTGCTGCTGCTGCTGCTGCTGCTAAGTCGCTTCAGTCGTGTCCGACTCTGTGCGACCCCATAGATGGCAGCCCACCAGGCTCCCCCGTCCATGGGATTTTCCAGTCAAGAACACTGTAGTGGGTTGCCATTTCCTTCTCCAATGCATGAAAGTGAAAAGTGAAAGTGAAGTCGCTCAGTCGTGTCCGACTCTTCGAGACCGCATGGACTGCAGCCTACCAGGCTCCTCCATCCATGGGATTTTCCAGGCAAGAGTACTGGAGTGGGGTGCCATAGCCTTCTCCAGGTTTTACAATGCTCAGCCAATAATCAGAAATGAGCAAGCAATCAGATAACTGAAACTATAAGGTAAGCAAGCGAAGACCTTGAATAGCTTAAAGGCCAGTTAGATTTAGGGATATCCAAGACCGCGTAGCCCCAAAATAACAAAGATTTGATGAAATGGTAAGAGCCTGTATGGCGAGCCCATTCTAGTGGATGTAACTTCCCAGCAATAGCCAACCACTGCCCAGGTGGGTTAGAAGAATCTAGGGAGAAGAAACCCACCTAGTCTATGAAGTGTAATCTCTTCACGAGATCAGTCTTGTGTTCAGATGCAGTGCAGTGAGGACTGGGGCAGGTGCTGGCCACCCTTTTCCTTCCGTCCCGTAGGTTTCAAAGTGAGGATCTCGGTACAAGTTGTTCATTTCACTCACCTGGAAGACAAGAGCATGTGATGGGTGAAGCAAAGGGGCCAAACCTCCTCAATATCTGTCATGTTTCCAAAGCAGTTTTGATCAACAATAACAAATGCCTGGATTTGAACAATTGCAAGTGATTACACGGGCTATGAGGGGGAGGGATTAGAGAGACAATTAGACAAAATCATCTGTGTTATCTTATTGAAAGCAAATATCTGCCTTATGTTAATGGCATTTATAGGATCCACAGAAAGAATACTAATGGAATTATAGGGGACGTGGCCAGGAATGCCCAACAGGCGTCTATGGTAATTCAGTTAGAAGAAACTTCAGGAACCATATAATTGCATGAAATTCGTAGTTTCCTCTTTGTTGGGCGATTTAACAAAAGCTTTATCAATCTCTCTTTGCATGGGGAAGGAGATGAAAATGTGTGCTTTCTTGAACTTGAGCCAGGCCACTAAAACATCCCTCAGGTAGAATATAACAGTGAGAACCTGGCCAGGTCCATCATGTACCCTCTACAAAGGCAAGGTCTTTTCAGCATTCTTGAGGCAGTTATAGAATGAATTATTCTCTGCATGCATGTCTTTCCCATCACATGGTGAAACTGTGTTTAACAAGTATTAGCCTGCCAGTCCTGGAAGGAGAGTCAGCTCCTATCCATTCCCATCACCCTATTTTATTCAGGAGGCTACAAAAGCTCAGGGAAGTAGCTTGTTCAAGGTCGCAGAGCTAATTATGGATAAAAACTGCAACTAGAACCCATATCCCACCCTTCCCAGGATATGACCCTAGATTCTTCCATACTACTATTGCAATAGAAATGCTGGTGTTCAGACTAGACAGAGATTGACACGTAAAGGATATAGTGATGCTTATGAGATATTTAGTTGTGTATCTTAATTGCTTGGACCATGAAGAAAGGAATGTCCTATTGTTACTCAGTAGAAGACACATGGGAGGGTTGTTTTTGTTTTTCTGTTTTCTCCAATAGCATTTTTATGGTAACGTGTAGAAAACAAATTTCCTACTCTTCTTGATGCCCTAAAAATCTCTCTATCATATGACTTAGTCCTGCTTCTTTCCATAAACAGGAGATTTTATTTTTCCTCTGTTTTGTCATCCACAATTAAAAGAGGATAGATAGTGGGGTTCTTTCCCCTAGTATGTTTCTGAGAATCTATGTCAAGACTAAGGACACTGTGCTATGTCCAACTCCACCTCACCAGGCTATCCAGGACTGGATCACAAAGAAGTTGAGAAATAATCATTTGCCTGATATCAGGCAATAGGGATAAGATACATGCTCAATTTGCAGGCAGAATCTTGCATCTAACCACTTAGTGTATCAAATCTGCTTCTATCCCCTTTTGATTTTAATAAGCCTTCATTTTTCCCTCTCTCCTGAACAGCTACCCATGACTAAGAAGATTTAACTTTCTTTCCATGCATATAGGGATGTCTTGTACATATTTGCATATGGATAGAAAAGGTAAGTTAAGTGTATGTATGAGCACGCCTGGATGTGAATACAGCATATGTCAATGCATCAGGACCTGTATTCCTCAATCTGATTTGCCCTCAAACAGCCTCTGATTCCCTTGAGAGGCTCATCACTCTCTCCGGTGATGACTCCACTAATTAGAACATCTTGGATATCCTTTTTAAAATATCATCTTTGGGCCCCATACCAAAATATTTTCTATTAGTTGGTTCATTTGTTCACTGTTTCATTAAACATCTTTTGGTCAGTTATTGTATGTCAAGCAATATGGCAGAACCTGAAGATATAAAACTTAGAAACGACATTCTTACTGTTATTGAGTTTACAGCCCAGGGTTTTTCTGAACATATCCCATTCATCTTCATTGTCGTCTTTTTTATTTATCATATTTGGTTCTAAGTGACTTTTTATTTAAATATAAAATATTTCCTCAAAGCACAAATATTTGCCACCATTAATTATATTTACAAGGATGTGCTTCAGGTTTTGGGAGCACTTCCAAAAGTGTTTTGGGTCATTGCCACATCCCTGGCATAAAGCAGTGTACTTAAGGGATTTTTTTTTTTTTTATGAGCTGCTGCTGCTGAGTCGCTTCAGTCGTGTTCGACTCTGTGCGACCCCATAGACGGCAGCCCACCAGGCTCCTCCGTCCCTGGGATTCTCCAGGCAAGAACACTGGAGTGGGTTGCCATTTCCTTCTCCAATGCCTGAAAGTGACAAGTGAAAGTGAAGTCGCTCAGTCGTGTCTGACTCTTTGTGACCCCATGGACTGCAGCCTACCAGGCTCCTCCATCCATGGGATTTTCCAGGCAAGAGTACTGGAGTGGGATGTCATTGCCTTCTCTGTTTGATGAGCTAAATACTCATTTTACATGGTTAAATTCTAGCATATTTAGCAAGCTATTGTTACCATTTTATCTCATTTTTTACACTATTTCATATCTTTAAATATGTATGTACATCATTGGTTTTCATGCTTTTTTGACTCTACTGTTTGAACTTCAGGTGCTGACAGTGCACACATACAACACTGATTCCAACAGGTCATGAAACAGCACTCACCTTTACAAGGATGGGTGCTCTCTAATATTTTTCTCTTTTGCTTCTTTTAAGCCCTAACATCACCCACCCACTTAGTTCATAGGCCACTCAAGGCTCTTGACTGCAGTGTAGGATACTCAGTCTGACACTGTCATTATTTTTTATTACATATATTTAAACACTTCCCTAATACAATAGAGAATTATCACATTTATTTTCCAAACTTACAAGCTTCCAAAGTATCCTGCAAGTATCACCTTTAAAAACAGCTTTACTACACATTTGTAGTACTTCTTTATTTATTATCTATCAATCAATGGATTGATCTCTTGTTACTTTCCCCATTTTTACCCTATTCTTGATTCCTAGGTGAAGAAAAGTGTTGCCAATGTACCACAACGACTTTTTTCTTTCTATATTTGCCCCATCTCTGTGCTGTATTTATTTCTATGCTGATAGTATTTTCTTATTTAAGCACTTAACAACTATATCGAAATAAGCATCTAATAGAGTTAGAGTTACTGTTTAATAATGAATCCTTAATTATGCTATGTGCTCAATTGCTCAGTTGTGTCTGATTCTTTGTGACTCTATGGACTGTAGCCTGCCAGGCTCCTCTGTCCATGGGATTCTTCAGGCAAGAATACTGGAGTATGTTGCCATTTCCTTCTCCAGGGGATCTTTCCGACCCAGGGATTGAACCAAGGTCTCCTGCATTGCAGGTGGATTCTTAACCAACTGAGCTATGAAGGAAGCTTAATTATGCTGGGTGACAACTAATTGATATCTTTTCTTTTAACCTTTTGACCTCTGTCACCCATTTAAAACTAGTATTGTTATTCATTTATAGCTTAATCTTATGCCTACATACTCATATGTGGCCCTGGGCAGACTTGCACAGGATAAAGCAGGTGTCCGACGCCTTCTCTTTCCCGGCCGCATCCTCTCCTCTTCTGTGCCCACCTCTTCCCTCAAAGCACTGAGTCCTCCTAACTTGTTTCCTACTTGATCTGGCTTTGAATACTGGTCCTTCTCTCACTGACTTTGTCTAAGCAAGTCATTTAACTGCTCTCAATTGGAATTTCTTTAATCATACTATTGGGGAAATTGTGAGTTGCTGGCTCTGGGCAGAGTGAAGTCAAACCAACACCTGTAAGCAGGGGATGAGGTTAATCCATGAAAGGCACCTAGGAGAAAGCCATGCCAGCTTAGGGTTGCCAAGGGGCAGAGCAAACATTGCTGGCCAGCCATGGACTGAAGTGTCTCCAATGCCAAGTGGAGAAAAATGTTTGGAATCCAAGTCCTAGATGAGCAACAAAGATGGCTTATAGGTAGCATTGTTAATAGCAGGCCAAGAGCAAAAAAGAAAAAAAACAAAACCCTGGCAGATGGCATTTTGCTGATTTGTTGCTTCTTTTAAAAGGGTTTGGTGGGTACCCCCCTCTCCAGGCTGTTGCCTCAAAGCATTTGTAAAGAATAATGATACCTTCCTCACTGGGTTATTTTAAGATTTTGATGACACGCAGAGTATGAAAGTGCTTTGAAAACTGTAAAGTGCTCTGCAAATGCTAATTTCTCTATTTACCCCTTTTCAAAACTGTTCAAAGCTGGCAATTTATACTGGGATAAGAGAAAGAAATTTATGGTCAGGAGTAGAAGACCGATAATGGTGAATGAAATGCACATCTTAGTAGATTGCATTCTCCCAGCTTGCTTGTTTCCAACTCAGGCTATTGATTAGAATCACCTGATGAACCCGGAGGCTTTACCAGTGCCCAGGCCCTCCACCCAGAGATTCTGCACTGCTTGGTCTGGGGAGGCACTCAAGTAGCACCATGGTATAAAAGGTGCTTTGAATATGTTGTCATAATTGAGAACCCCTGTCAAAAGAGGAGGTCTCCTATGTTAGAATTGAGGGGAAAACCTGAATAATAACCAGAGAGCCGTTCTTACTGAGTCCGGGCAACCTTGCATAGAGTATCACAGATGCACGGGACTCTGCATCCATTTCTTCAATCAAAATATATTCATTGGGCAGCTGCTCTGTGTCATGCGTATTCTGGGAAATCAAAGGTAAATAATACAAAATTCCCATCCTTGAGCAGTTCAGTCCATGGAAGACATAGGCTTTCGTGTAAGTTGTAAATAGTTACAATTCCATGTGATAAGTTCTATAATGAGTTCAGGAGGCCACAGGTGTAAGACTACACATTCTACCAGGGGATATCAGGAAAGCTTTTCAGCAAGTGTGAAGCAGAAACTGAGTGATGAGAAACATGTACAATTTTGCCAGACAGAATAATTATAACTAACATTCATTGGGCAATTAGCAAAACCAGTTACTGCTCTGAACAACTTATGTTTGGGCTTCTCTGGTGCCTGAGAATGCCGGTTCAGCACACATCTCCAAGGCCACGTGTGTGCGGGCACTCGATCCCTGCTCCGTGGGGGACCAGCCTTACTGGCTCTCAGGGACAGACCTGGAGAACATTGCAGGGGGAGGGGTCTCCTGGGAAGAGGATATGCATCCTGACCAAACAGGCCCATGTTCAAGGCTTTCTGGCCTCAAGCCATAGACCTGGGCTCCAGAGCCGCCTTCTTGAGAGCCAGGGGTCCCTCTGAGTACCCCCTGGCACATCCACCTGCCACCTCCCTTAGTAATCTGCTTGCAATGCAGGGTTCAATCCCTGGGTCAGGAAGATATCCCCTGGAGAAGGTAATGGCTACCCACTCTAATATTCTCTCCTGGAAAATTCCATGAACAGAGGAGCCTGGCAGGCTATAGTTCATGGGGTTGCAAAGACTTGGACATGGCTGAGTGACTTTCACACACACAATCATTCTGATGGCAAACTTAGGAGTTAGGTGCTAACATTCACCCCACTTTATTACAGAGAAGTGGTTTTCTAGATGAAGTGCCTCCAACAGCAGCAGAAGAGCATCTCTACAGACCTCAAAAGAAATGCAAGCTCTCAGTCCCCTCCACCCAGACCTATCCACTGGTCTGCTCTCTGGGTGTGCTTCAGTAACTTGTGTTTTTTTTTTTTTTTTCCATTTATTTTTATTAGTTGGAGGCTAATTACTTTACAACATTGCAGTCGTTTTTGTCATACATTGAAATGAATTAGCCATGGATTTACATGTATTCCCCATCCCGGTCCCCCCTCCCACCTCCCTCTCCACCCCATCCCTCTGGGTCTTCCCAGTGCACCCTCCAGCTGATTCTGATGCACTTAACATTCTGGAGAACTGCAGCCATAGGGAAACTAAGATTCAGATTAAGTAACCTGCTCAGAGTCAATCAGAGACTAAATGGCAGAAAGATTCAAAGCCAGGTAGTCTGGCACAGGGTCCCCACTCTTATGTGCTGGAAGCAAAATCCTCAATCCTACTGTGGACTGAATTGTGTCCTCCCCAAATTCATGCATTGAGATCTTAACCCCTAATGAGACTATATCTGGAGAGAGCATCTTTCAGTTCAGTTCAGTCGCTCATTCGTGTCCGACTCTTTGTGACCCCATGGACTGCAGCACGCCAGGCTTCCCTGTCCATCACCAACTCCTGGAGCTTACTCAAACTCATGTCCATCGCGTTGGTGATGCATCCAACCATCTCATCCTCTGTCACACCCTTCTCCTCCCACCTTCAATCTTTCCCAGCATCAGGGTCTTTTCCAATGAGTCGGTTCTTCTCATCTTTAGGAGAGAGCATATTTAGGAGGAAGTTAAGAGTAAATGAAGTCATAGGGTGGAGCTCTAATATCATAGGACTGTGGCCTTATAAGAAGAGACAAAAATCTCCCTTCTCCTTCCCTCCCTCCCCCACCTCTCTCTGCCCTGTGAGGATACAGAAAGAGGGTGGCATCTGCCAGCCAGGAAGGGGCCTCTCAACAGAACCCAGCCATGCTGATACTCTGATCTTAGATTTAAAATTTCTGTTGCTTAAACCACTCCGCTTATAATATTCTGCCATAGCAGCCCACACTGACTAATACATACTTCCACCCAGGAAGAGGGAACATTGTATCGGAAGGAACAAAAACAAGAGAAAGCCTGAAATTTCCCAAAGCATACACGAATAGGAGGAGAGATAAGGTGTTGGACCAGGGGCCCAGGATGGAGAATGATGTGTGATGAAAACTAAGGCTTGAGGGACTGAGGTCAGATACTGAAGGCCCTTGTATGTAAGGGAAATGTGTTTCCACTTTTTCATAGGAGCAATGATGAACTACTGAGTTTAAGCAGATCAGATTTGCATTTTAGGACACTAACTATCAGGAGAAAAGTGTGTGGATAGGCATATGGTGATTTGAGGGGTAGATTGATGCATTAGGAAAATACTGCATCATTCCAGGTTCAAAGCAAAGCAAGCAGAAAGTCATAGAAATTTGGGTCTAAAGTTTAAATATAAGATGAACTGAGATTAAGATGCCTATAGGAAATGTATATAGAAACATATATGTGTGTAACATATAAACAGATCTACATATTGATTTATATGAATATGGATGGGAGAAAGTTGCTTAAAGATGCACATGGTAAATTGTTCACATTTCTTATTCAGACTAGAGAAACTGGAGAGGGAAAGAAGAAATAATGACTGTTTCCTTACACCTCTGCATTCTACTTGCTGCAATGAGCATGCATTCCCTAATTAATTTTTTAACAAACCCAATAATGATCACGTGTGCAGAGTTGTTCATGCGGTTCTAGAGCTCGGGTGTGAGAGCTCGGCCTGAGGCGTAAATTGGGGCGATACGGCTGAAGGGGTAACAGTGAAGACTGTGGGAGTTGAACAGCCTTGGAACCGAGGAGCAAAGTCCTCTAAGAATGACAGGCGGGGGACCTACCCTGTATGAAGGCTGGCGAGGAAAGTATGGGAGCCAAGAAGGGATGCCAGAGGAGTCCATGACCCCAGGGAAGCAGACTCGTCCTCCCTGGGGTCCCCCCAGCCTTCTTGCCAGGTCACATGTGCTCACGCAGCACTTAAGAGCTGAAGTTTGAAAGAACATGTGTTCACAAGGGGAGCAACGTCAGCACACTACTGGGAGAGTCAGATGAGCCCTGTGAAGCACCCTTTAAATTGGTCAGTTAGGAGATTTCTGAGTCAAAAGAAAAGTCATGGTTATTTTTTATTTTCTTCTCTCCTTCATTTCTCATCTGATATCCCCTTTCTTCATCCTAAAAGAAATGCACACTCATAGATCTACAAACACACGTCATCCACACCTAGATTCACATGAAGGTTGTATCCTAGTTTTGGTCCTGAGGTAATATTTTAGGGAAGAAAAAAAAAACACCCTTAGATATTTTTCTTATTGTAAGATAGGGATGGGGGATATAAGTAAGTGTATATAAAGATCTTTCACTCTTATTATACTGCTTAAGTCATAAACTTTTAGCCTTGGCAGCATGATAGTTCTCTCAGAGACAGGAGGAAGAAGTGTGAGGAAGATCAATGGCCCATTAGCAGCAGGGTGGCGGTTTCTGTTTCCAACTTTGGCCACGTGCATGGGAGCACTTTTTTGTTTGCCTTTTAAAAGGCAAATTTGCACAGCATGAGACCAGGAGAGAGGGACTGTCTGACCATTTTGACCATCAGCTCCTCCAAAGCCCAAGTCAACAGAGGTGAGAGGAGATTGGAGGGCCACCACCCCTTGCCTATGTGTCCCAGACAGACCAGAATGAGGGTTTTTAAGGATTCAGTCCCATAGATCATTGCTCACAGCATCTGATCTGGTTTCCTTGTATCCATCAGTTCTCCATCACACTCCAGCTGTAGCCCTTTCCCTCATTTTTCTTTAGGGAGATACAAAAATGACAGCATTTTCAGGGTAAAAAGTGCCTCTTAGCATTCTGATTCTTAAATTTTTGTTGAGATTCAGAAATTTGGGATGCAGGCATGTCCCAAGATTGTTTTGTTGATGTTGCATGAAAGCAGAATAAGAAAGAAATTTAAGGATAATTTATTTATTTTTTTAATGCACTGAATCCTAGAACATGGCCAGATTCCTCTCTTTTCCTTATTCTGTCAAACCAATAAATGCATCAGTATATACCAATGGCTCCACATGTGAGATATGGAAAGGATCTGACCATTTTTCGCCATATCCACAGCTATCATCATCTTTTACCTGGTCCATTGTCCTGACCTCTGAACAGATCTCTGCTCCACCCAGGGCGTCCTAGAAGCTACTCTCAAGAGCATCTGGAACAAGACTGCTACAACAGAATGTCCTAATCGAGTCCTTACAGAGTCTTACACAATCTAGTTGGCTCTTAACTCTCTGACCTTGCGCTCTCCTACTCTCTCACTCCTCTCTACGCTATAGCCACTCTGGCCTCTTTGCTGTTCCCTGGCTTGTAAAGAGAGCTCCTGCTGCTCTCACTGTTACCTGGGCCTGGCATGCTTTTATCCACAAATGCCCTCATTTGCTTTGAATCTTTGTTCAAATACCCTACTACTCAATTTGTTGTTGTTGTTGTTCAGTCACTCAGTTGTGTCTGACTCTTTGTGACCCCATGGACTGCAGCATACCAGGCTTCCCTGTCCTTCACTATCTCCTGCACTTTGCTCAAACTCATGTATATTGAATTGATGATGCCATCCAACCATCTCATCCTCTCATGCCCTCTTCTCCTGCCCTCAATCTTTCCCAGCACCAGGGTCTTTTATATTGAGTTGGCTCTTTGCATCAGGTGGGCCAAAGTATTGGAGCTTCAGCATCAGTCCAATGATTCAGAATTGATTTCCTTTAGGACTGGCTGGTTTGATCTGCTTGCTGCCCAAGGGACTCTCAAGAGTCTTCTCCAGTACCACAGTTTGAAAGCATCAATTCTTCAGTGCTCAGCCTTCCTTATGGTCTAACCCTCACATCTGTACATGACTACTGGAAAAACCATAGCCTTGATTAGATGGACCTTTGTTGGCAAAGTGGTGTCTCTGCTTTTGAATACACTGTCTAGGTTTTTCATAGCTTTTCTTCCAAGGAGCAAGCATCTTTTAGTTTCATGGTGCAGTCACCATCTGCAGTGATGTTTTTGGCCATGCCAGGTGGCATGTGGGATCTTAGTTCCCGGACCAGGGATTCAATCCATGCCCCCTGCATTGGGAGCATGAAGCCCTAACCACTGCGCCACTTGGGAAGTCCCTTTCATGACTTTTTTAGGGCAAACTTTGTACAGCAAGAGACCAGCAGAGATAAAAAAAACTTTCTCTATATAAAGCAGCAACCCTCACTGGTGTTCCCTATCCTCTTGTCCTGCTTTATTCTTCATGGAACTGTTATTACCTAATCCGTTGTGTATTTGTTGATATGCTTGCTGAGTGTACCCTTGTCTATTAGAATGCAAATTAAGGAAGTAGTTGATTAGTGCTTTGCATTTAACAATTAGTAGGTATTTTATGGGATAAATACAAGTTACAAAAATATTTATTGTGCCTCATAGTGTATAATGTAGGTGTTTAATAGAACTTGGATATTCAGGAGTTCCGGAAGCCTAAATTTATGATGGTATATCTATACTTTCAGATTATTTTCTCCTAACTTGGCCCTCATTTAATTAGGATCAGCATAAACAGGAGTCTTTCAGCTTCATCCATAAGATCTAAGGGACTATTTCTTTAATAAAAGAAAAGGTGGAATATGTCTTCAGGTTTCTTGTGAGACCCTAAAACAGTTTTCTTCCCTGTTACAGGAAGTCAGAGACTTTGCATTGCGTTGTACCTCTTGGCAGCCCCGGTGATAACTCACACATTACCTTATGTGCAGTTGGTTGTCATTAAAAATAGTTTGCCTGAAGAGTAAAAATTATTGGCTATTTGTCTGGTTGTAGTTGGTTTTTCCTAAAGCCAACTCCATGCTTGAATCTGGAATGAAGGTCAGTCTTGTAAACTTCGATCTAATCAGGATGCATTGAGATGAAATTAGAGCCAGTGCTCTAAACGAAAGTCACATCCAATTTATGTCCATTCATTCAGGGAACATTTAAGTGCCTATTATGTATTAGTTAATATGCTAAGTACTAGAGAAAAATGATGCGCCCAAAGGAGTCACACCAGCCTTCACGGAACTTACAGACTAACTGGGGTCTGGTCAAACAATGATACAACCAGTTGTGTAGAGTCAGAGTTGGTAAGTGCTATGAGCAAAAGAGACATGATGCTGCAGGTGGCTATAATCAGAAATTTGATCCTGATAGGGAGATTTAAGGAAGGCTTCCTTAAGGAAGTGAATTGACTAAAAGAGAATTAGAACAGTGCCCTAGAGGTAGAGGCAACGTGAGGCACAAATGCCCCCTGGTTGAAGGATATTAGACGGGTCTGGGGTCCTTAAGAAGGTCTGCATGGTGGGTGTACAGAGCAGGGTAGAACATATGAAGCTGGAGATGTGGGCAAGGTCAGGTCATTCATAGCTTCACAGGTTATTCTAATAATTTCTTAAACATATATCTAAAGAGTGATGAGAAGCCATGGAATGATTGATATGTTTGGGGGTTGAGAGTAAGGAGCTGCATAACAAATTACCGCAAATCTAGTGACTTAAACAAACTCACATTAATAATTCTATAGTTTGCACACTTTGGGAATCTGAGCATGACTTAGCCAGATTCTCTGCTTAGGGTCTCCCAAGTCTACAGTCAGGGTGTTGTTAACCCGGCTGCATTTTCACCTAGAAGCTCAGGTAGGAAAGAATCCACTTCCAGGCACTTTCAGTGTGATGACAGAATGTATTTCCTGGCAGTTACAGGTCTGAGGACCCTAATTTCTTATTGGCTGTCAGCTGGAAGCTGTCCTCAGATCCCTGCCCCATGGCCTTGCAGAAGCAGTTCACGATATGGCTGTTTGCTTCTTCAAGGCTGAAGGAGAATCTCTTCTCTCTGCTAATGTGGAGTCTTACATAACATACTGTAATCACGAGAATGACAGCCTCTCCCCTTTGCTTCATTCTACTGGTTAGAAATAAATTACAGATCCTCCCTGTACTCAAGGGGAGGGAGCAACCTGAGGGTATGACTCCTCGAGGGACACCTTAGGGTGTGTCCATCACAGGAAGGAAAAAGAGTGACAAATGTTCAGATTTGAGTTCCAGAATAGCAAAGGAGAGAAAAGAAAGCCTTCTTCAGTGATTAATGCAAAGAAATAGAGGAAAACAATAGAATGGGAAAGACTAGAGCTCTCTTCAAGAAAATGAGAGATACCAAGGGAATATTTCATGCAAAGATGGGCACAATAAAGGACAGAAGCAGTATGCACCTAACAAAAGCAAAAGACATTATGAAGAGGTGGCAAGAATACACAGAAGAATTATACAAAAAAGATTTTCACACCTCAGATAATCATGATGGTGTGATCACTCACCTAGAGCCAGACATCCTGGAATGCAAAGTCAAGTGGGCCTTAGGAAGCATCACTATGAACAAAGCTTGTGGAGGTGATGGAATTCCAGTTGAGCTATTTAAAATCCTAAAAGATGATGCTGTGAAAGTGCTGCACTCAATATGCCAGCAAATTTGGAAAACCCAGCAGTGGCCACAGGACTGGAAAAAGTCAGTTTTCATTCCAAACCCAAAGAATGCTTAAACTACCACACAACTGCACTCATCTCACATGCTAGCAAAGTAATGCTCAAAATTCTCCAAGCCAGGCTTCAATAGGACATGAACCGTGATCTTCCAGATGTTCAAGCTGGATTTAGAAAAGGCAGCGGAACCAGAGATCAAATTGCCAACATCCATTGGATCATCGATAAAGCAAGACAGTTCCAGAAAAACATCTACTTCTGTTTTATTGACTATGCCAAAGCCTTTGACTGTGTGGATCACAACAAACTGTGGAAAATTCTTTAAGATATGGGAATACCAGATCACCTGACCTGCCTCCTGAGAAATCTTTATGCAGATCAAGAAGCAACAGTTAGAACTGAACATGGAACAACAGCCTGGTTCTAAAATAGGGAAAGGAGTACATCAAGGTTGTATATTGTCACCCTGCTTATTTAACTTATATGCAGAGTACATCATGGAAACACTGGGCTGGATGAAGCACAAGCTGGAATTGAGATTGCCGGGAGAAATATCAATAACCTCAGATATGCAGATGACACTGCCCTTATGGCAGAAAGTGAAGAAGAACTAAAGAGCCTCTTGATGAAAGTGAAAGAGGAGAGAAAAAGTTGGCTTAAAACTCAACATTCAGAAAATTAAGATCATGTGTCCGGTCCCATCACTTCATGGCAAATAGCTGGGAAAACAGTGGAAAAACTGACAGACTTTATTTTTACAGGCTCCAAAATCACTGCAGATAGTGACTGCAACCATGAAATTAAAAGATGCTTGCCCTTGCAAGAAAAGCTATGACCAACCTAGACAGCTTATTAAAAAGCAGAGATATTACTTTACCAAGAAAAGTCCATCTAGTCAAAGCTATGGTTTTTCCAGTAGTCATGTATGGATGTGAGAGTTGGACTATAAAGAAAGCTGAGTGCTGAAGAATTGATGCTTTTGAACTGTGGTGTTGGAGAAGACTCTTGAGAGTCCCTTGGACTGCAAGGAGATCAAACCAGTCAATCCTAAAGGAAATCAGTCTTGAATATTAATTGGAAGGACTGATCTGAAGCTGTAGTACTTTGGCCACCTGATGTGAAGAACTGATTCATTTGACAAGATCCTGATGCTGGGAAAGATTGAAGGCAGGAGAAGGGGATGACAGAAGATGAGATGGTTGGATGGCATCACCAACTCAATGGACATGAGTTTGAGTAAGCTCCAGGAGTTGGTGGTGGACAGGGAAGCCTGGTGTGCTGCAGTCCATGGGGTTGCAAAGAGTTGGACACAACTGAGTGGACTTAACTGAAACCAATAACTATATTTGGTATATATCTATCTCTTTGGAGTTCTTTTTAAAACAAGTACACATTATTTTTTTAACAGAATAATAATCTGCATACTGACTTATAACCTATGTTTGTCACTTAATATATCCTATGCAGTTTTCCATATCATTAAATATTCTTACAGAGTACACTTTTAAATGATCACATTTTAATTGTATGTACATGCCATAATTTGTTTAAGCATATTTATTGTTCAACATTTAGGTTGTTTTGAGTTTTCTACTATTATAAAGATTACAGTGTAAAATAAAAGACATAATTATGAATATAAGGGGTCACAAAATCACTAGAGATCTGGGGTCTAATTTAGGAGTAAGACACAGGTAAAGAGCAGCTTTATTTCTGAAAGAGATGCATAGAGAATGTGGCCTAGATCTGGAACCAAATCAGGAATAGACAACACAAGCCTTCCCATCGCAACCTCTCCAAACTGACCACCATGCCGCAGAAGCAGCGCCCGCTCTTGCTAACTTATTGGAAGATGTGCTCAGTCCCTCAGTCATGTCCCACTCTTTGCAACCCCATGGACTGTTGCCCACGAGGTTCCTCTGTCCATGGAATTTTCCATGCACGAATCCTGGAGTGGGTTGCCATTTCCTACTCCAGGGGATCCTCCCGACCCAGGGATTGAACCTATGTCTCTGGTGTCTCTGGCAGGCAGGCAGATTCTTTACCACTAGTGCCAGCTGGGATGGAACAGGTATAATGCACATTCCCTGCAGGCAAACAGAAAGTTGAGAACTAACAAGGCCAGAGCAGCTCTGTTCTCTCAAAATCACAGTACAAACGATGCCTGGGGGGTACTTCTCTTGTTGAAGTCTTCCCCATATGTGATAGCCAGCTTTCAAGATGGCCTTCAGTGATTCTCATTTCTGGTGTCCACCCCCTCTTTATGTAACCCCCTCCCACAGGGTATCAGGCTTGGTCTCCACGAGCAATAAACACAGCAGAAATGATGGGGTGTGACTTGCAAGGCTAGCTCATAAAAGGCATTACCGCTTTTGCCTTGATCTCTTTTGGATCACTCAGTCTGAGGAGAGCTGGCTCCCATGTTGTGAGGATCCTCAATCTCCCTGTGTAGAGGTCTGTATCAGAAGGAACAGAGGCCTCCAACCACAGCCAGCATCAACCAAGCTCCAGCCTTGAAAATGACACTACATAGGCACGGGGCCTCTGTCCCCAGTCAAACCTTCAGATGCCTGTAGCCTTAGCTGATACCATGACTGCAGCCTCCCAGAGACCCAGAGCCAAAACCACCCAAACTCCTGACCCACAAACATTGCATGAGACAGTAAATTTTTTTAATTGTTTTCAGCCACTAAGTTTTTTTGATAATTTGCTGCACAATAATAGATCAATAATATTCTTTGGAAACACAAATGGCTCTTTTTCGATTGCCAACCAGTAATCTTGGTAGCTGAATCTTTCTGCATATCTTTGAATTAACTGTCTCGATATAGACTTGCTAGATGAAAGGCAATGCAGAATTCCAGTGTTATATGGTTAAATCTTAAATGTGCTGTTATAGACGACATGGCATTGGCCTAAAAGTGTGTGGTCATGCCATTACTATTCTGCTCCCCTTTGCACACCTGCCCGCAGGACTGTGTCTTTGTTTTCTGCATGGAGAGATTGGGATGGGAACAGGAGGAAGGACAGAACAATGATAGGAGTCCCCAAAAGGTTTATAGGAAGTATGAGGGGTCTTAGGGCATGTGCTGACTTTTGGAGGATTACCTTTGTAAATATATCAGAAAGATACCTGTTTATGTATGCTCAGTGTGGCAACAGTGAAAAATGAGAATTGATGCACTGACAGAAGTATTTGGAGTGTTAGATGGAAATGCAGAATTCCTGGAAAGAAGAAAAAGGACAGATGCAGAGCCCAGGAAAGGGATGCGTGGAGAGAAGGGAGAGGAGGCAAGAATAAAAGAAACAAAGAGCCCCACAGCAATAGATAACACATATGGTGTTCGAGTTAGAGGAAGACATAACTACCACAGGGAGAGGGAGCTTTCAGCTAATGATCCCACCCATAGCAAGCTGCTCCTGTTTATGGGCAGGAAGCTATAAAGTTCCAAGGTAGCAGCCTCATGCTTTTCAAAGGCCTAATTTTAGAATACTCTTGATAATGCCCCAGGAGTTGCTAGATCTGAATTAAAAACTCCAGGTCCTTCCCTCCCCCTTTTCTAAATAAAGCCTTATTGATTTACTAATGGCCTTTACATCCTGCTGAAAACAACCGTGTAGAAGAAGAAAGATGTTACCTAGAGCCTGGAGAGGCTAACAGCCTGGAAAAACCCAAATCGCAGGTAGACAGAAGATAGAGTCTGAGAAAACTCAGCACCTGAGACAAAAGAAGGGGAGAAATGCAGGCTAGGAAGAGGCTTTGGCAGGGAAGAGCGAGGCTGCTGAGATAAGGGTTATGCGAGGATCCAAATACGTAAGGACAGGCATGTGGAAGTCCTGTGTGGATAATGGGGTCCCTGGGGTTTTGTTGGAACCATGGGCTTGTCAGAAGGGTGGGGTTCAGTGAAGGGTCCCTGGGCTGAGTGGCAAAGGCCTGCCTTAATTCTAATCTCAGATCTCCCCCCACCAACAGGCCACATAAGCCGACTCCTTGTAACCACACCCTGGACTCTGGTGTTCCTCTGTGAAACAAAGGGCCTTTTGTCAAGCCTGGAATTCCAGTGCTCACTTTTGCAGCACATATACTAAAATTAGAATTCCAAATATCAGTTGCTAATGTGGTAGCCATCTTCCTGGGATTTTTCTCTACCTGTATCTTTTAGTTTTTTGTTTTGTTTTTCCTGTCGGTTCCTTTTTGCCACTCCCTAAAGAAAGCTGATTTTCAGGGCTGAGAATTAGAATACGTCCTGGTGGCTCAGATGGTAGAGAATCTGCCTATAATACAGAAGACCCCGGTTCAATCCCTGGGTTGGGAAGATCCCCTGGAGAAGGAAATGGCAACGCACTCCAGTACTCTTGCCTGGAGAACTCCATGGAGGGAGGATCCTGGTGGGCTTTAGTCCATGGGGTTGCAAAGAGTCAGATATGACTGAGTGACTTTCACTTTTTTTTCACTCAGTGGTTGGAGGATGACAGAAAGTGAGGGGATCAGGAAGCTGGATTTGGAGGAAGAGGCAGGAAAAGCTAGGGGAGGCAGAAATACAGGCACAGGGGGACAGAGAAGTCAGGCGGAGGGGCAGGCAGTGCCCATAATAGCGGCGAAGGGATCGTTAGGGGGAGATGGGCTGAGGGGTCACAACCTGTCCTCTGGTGCTGGACAGCCCACCCTGGCCGTGAGATGCTGACACCGGGAGAAATCACTTAATCTCTCTAGCTCCTAATTTCTTCATCCATAAAAGGGAAATAACAGAACACAATGCTATTTATTGTCCTGCGGATCAAATGAGACAGTGTCTGTAAAGCAATGAGCACAACATCTGGCACCCAGTTATTACTCAATAAGTAGTTGCCACAGGTACTAAAAAGTCTCTCCAGTTTGGAGACTGCAAAGTTGGGGCAGGTTGGCAGAAGTCAAACTTAATGATGTCCGTGCGCTGGGGCACAGGGCTGTTTGTGTGTAGGTTCAACTGTGTGCCGACAATTTAAGGAGTGATAGTTCTGTGTCTCTGAAATAAACTGAACAAACAAAAGTGGGAAGATAAGTATTTTAAGAAGTGTGCTTGCCATCCCCTTTCCACAGTGTGGTAGCAAGTATGACCCCCTAACTGCTGAAAACTGCCCTCCAGAGAAGTACTGAATCTATAAACCATGTGAGCGACTCGCTGGGCCCTCCTCCACCGTGTTCTATATTTGCACCATAGTTTCAGATGTTTTAACCCTGGCAAGCTCAGGAGACTCTGCTCTTGGGGTGTATAGATGGTACCCAGCAATGTTCTTCATGCTCAGACAAATGTATCTTCTTTTCCTTTGCCCTTTGAGTTTTCTTGTATATGGTTTCTACTTCTGCACAACTGTGCCATGTCACAGAGAGGGAGGCTTAATTGTCATTCTGAAGGCGAAGGGAAAACACAGGACCTGGAAAGGCCTGACCACACAGGTTGTGTTCCATCCAACAATGCAGGATGCCATTTGCTTAGACCATGGCGTGCATGCTGTGTCTTGGTGTGGTACAAGGTCAGTCTGACTATAGTATGGGGTGGTCTCATTGGGGAGAGGAGGGTTCTACATCAGGATGAAAAAAAAAACCGAAACCCAGGAACTGGGAGCATCTTTAATTGAAACTTCAGGGGACAGTGAGCACAGAAAGCATGTGGGTAATTGCTCCCCAGGCCTTCCATGCCAGCTGCGATGTCAGGAGGGCAGTTTCAGCCTTTGGACAGCTCATTAGGGCAGGTCATGGGGATGGATTGACTGAGATAGAAAGCCCTGAACTGCTGAATCACCAACCTGAGTTCCAGGAGCTGCCAAGGCCATCCCCGCAGGCTGTCTGGCCGAGGACTGAACAAGCCTGACGAGGCTGGGGAGTTGGCAAAATGTCAAGGGTGGTGGAGCCAGTTAAGAGCTGAAGGAGGACATTTGTGAATGAGTGTGATGAATTGTTTCTGTTTGTTTCCACTAAACCCCAGCTCCGCCTCACATTAGTGGAGCAACCAAGTGTGAGGAGCTGAGATGGTTGGAAATGGAAGGTTTGTAGGGCCAGCTGTTCTAATTGGTGGTTGAAGCTCTCAAGTCAGAACAGCTAAGACTTGGGTCTCACTTAGATATGTGATGAGAAAAATGGAGACAGAAGTTCTCTACATGCCTTGTACTCAATTTTTCTAATTAGAAGCTTTTTTTTTCTGATTATACAACTCATGCATTGTTTTGTAGAAACTTTGGAAAAACCGAAAATCATAACAAAGACAATAAGATGTACCCATAACTGCATCACTTGGCAACAGTTATCAATATAAATTCACTTGCAACATTTTTTTCCTCTCAGGAGAGCAAGGCATGTTGGGAATATGTTCTAATTCTTTCTGCAGTGCAGATGTGTTAGGGTTGGTTGGAAGTGGGTAGTGCTTCCTTTTTTTAAAAAATTATTCTGGGGAAGTCAAAATAGTAAATTCACTGACTTGTTCAAAGTCTTTGTGATGGCAATGGCGTCTGTCCACTGGTTCTAGCTTCTAATAATAAAAATGATCTGAACAATTAGTATTTTTCTAGTACTTTTCAGTTGGAAAGAACTTTCTGTTGCAGGACCATTCTGCTATGTATCTTCCATACTTATTCACCTATATTCTAGCTTTTAGGCAGCTGCAGCCATGATTTAAAGGGCTTCCCTTGTGGCTCAGCTGTTAAAGAATCTGCCTTCAATGCAGGAGAGCTGGGTTTGAGCCCTGGGTTGGGAAGATCCCCTGGAGAAGGGAAAGGCTACCCACTCTAGTATTTTGGCCTGGAGAGTTCCATGAACTGTGTAGTCCATGGGGTTGCAAAGAGTCAGACACGACTGAGCAACTTTCATTCACTCACTCACTCACTCAATAGTAGTTGGAGGTAGATAACTGGGAGCCAGGACTTCCAATCCCTTCATTTACGTGGAACCATGCTTCACTCAAAATCTTCATGGAAATAGTATAAGCAACATACATTCACAGGGGTATAATAGAGCAGATGACCTATATACCCATATGCAGCCGTGTGTTGTCCAATATGGTAGCCCCTAGCTGCATGTGATTCTTGCAAATAGGAAACTGTTTTCAGATTTAATTTTAATTAACTTAAATGTTAAAATTCATGCTTCAATTATTAGAAAAAAATTTAAGTATGCTTGAAATAACTTGTGCATGTGAATTTTTCTCAGTTGTAGATTATTCAAAGCTAAATACAGAATCAAGTATTTATGATGAAAAATTAGTCTCTACTTTGAGATGTGCTTTAGGTGTAAAGTACACCCCAGATTTCAAACTTGGTGTGAAATAATGTAAAATGTCTTGATAATGATTTTCTTGTATTAATTACATGTTCCAATGAAAATATTTTGGACTCATTAGGTTAAATATACTATTAAAATTAACTGCATCAATTTTATCTTATCTTTTTAATATAGCTGCTAATCCATTGAAAATTTTTATGTAGTTTGCATTATATTTTGATTGGTTGACACTGGACACAGCCACCTGTAGCAAGTCCCCAGTTGTATCTTCTAAGCAATGAGCAGTGAAGGTCTTTTTTAAACTATGTGTTAAACATCTCTCCTTGAGTTCAATAGACAAACGTATTTTAGAATCATGGATTGATAAATGATATAGGTGTCAAAGTAAAACAACGGGAGGTTCAGTGTGGGCTGCATGAACTGTTAACAACATAAGCCTTTATTTTTCATTTTTTCCTTTGTTGTTGTTCACTCACTAAGGTGAGTCTGTCTGACTCTTTGCAACCTCATGGACTGCAGCAGGCCAGGCTTCCCTGTCTTTCACTATCTCCCAGAGTTTGCTCAAACTCATGTCCATTGAGTTGGTGATGCTATCCAACCATCTAATCCTCTGTTGTCCCCTTTTCCTCCTACCCTCAATCTTTTCCAGCACCAGGGTCTTTCCCAGTGAGTCGGCTCTTTGCATCAGGTGGCCAAAGCATTGGAGCTTCAGCTTTAGCATCAGTACTTCCAATGAATCTTCAGGGTTGATTTCCTTTAGGATTGACAGGTTGGATCTCCTTGCAGTCCAAGGGACTCTCAAGAGTCTTCTCCAGCATCACAGTTCGAAAGCATCAATTCTTTGGCTCTCAGCCTTCTTTATGGTCCAACTTTCACATCTGTACATGACTACTAGAAAAACCATTGCTTTGATGATATGGAACCTTGATAGCAAAGTGATGTCTCTGATTTTTAATATGCTGTCTGGGTTTGTCATAACATTTCTTCCAAGGAGCAAGTGTCTGTTAATTGTACATTATAATAATTTCAATCTTATAGGAAAGGTATGCAGGAGTACAAGGGACTCTCATATGCCCTTTCTCCATCCACCCCTTTTGGATGTTGCAGCTGACCAATAATATCTCTTACAACAGAAGATCCAAACCAGACTGTGCATGACATAGAGTTACCTTGTCATTCCAGTGCCCTTCTATCAGAATGATTAGTTCCTCAGATCTTCTCAGACCTTCATAATCTTAATACTTTTGAAGATTACAGTCTTGTTATTTGTAAAGTGAAAGTAGCTCAGTCGTGTCCGAATCTTGCAACTCCATGGACTGTATAGTCCATGGAATTCTCCAGGCCAGAATACTGGAGTGGGTAGCCTTTCCCTTCTCCAGGGGATCTACCCCACCTAGGGATCGAACCCAGGTCTCCTGCATTGCAGGCAGATTCTTTACCAGCTGAGCCACAGGGGAAACCCTATTTGTAGGATGTCCCTAAATTTAGGTTTGTCTGACAATTTCCTCATGTTGAATTCAAGTTATGAATTTTTGGTCAGAATGTCGTGGAAGTGATGTTGTGATCCCATTGGATCCTATTTAGTGGACGTGATTTGTATTTGTCCAATTTCCAGTGACGTTGACTTTGATCACTTGAGTAAGATGGTGGCTGCCAGTTTTGTTCACTGTAACATTATTTTTCCTCTGTGTAAATGATAAACACTTCAAAGAAGATATTTTGAGACTATGAAATACCCTGTTCTTCACCAAATTTTACCTCCTAGTTTATACTGATTTGTATTTCTTGCCAGAGTGGATTATAACCATGACAATTACTAAATTATGATTTTCTAATTCCATAACTTTTCTATCTGTATTATAAATTATTAATTAATTTATTATATACTAAATTATGGGCTTCCCCAATGGATTCAGTGGGTAAAGAATCTGCCTGCAATGCAAGAGACACAGGAGATGCAGGTTTGATCCTTGGGTTGGGAAGAACCCCTGGAGGAGGAAATGGCAACCCACTGCAGTATTTTTGCCTAAAAAATGCTAGAGGACCCTGGCAGACTACAGTCCAAAGGGTGGCAAAGAGTTGGACACAACCGAGTGAGCACACACATTCTCAGTTATAAATTATGATTATTTTTCTATAATTATTTTTCTCTCTATATAAATGGTGACTTTAAAATTCAGTTTTTCTACATTTGTTGGAAATTATACTCTAAATTTTTGCCTAATTGTACAATCATTTAGAAAATATTATTTACTTTTTCCCACATTTATTGTGTAAATATAATATGGTTTCTTGGATTCCTGTTTTGTTCAAAGGAATATGATCCATTACTATTGTTGTGCCAAATTGTCCCAAGATTCATGAGGGGGAAGCCTTTCAAGGCAGCTCTGTGTCCTTTTGACATGCGCTCATCATTCTTTGGGTACCTTTTAATCCAGTGGTTTGCAAGAACTGGCTTAAACTGCTTTATAAGAGCCCATTCTAAATTTCTCAGAAAATTTGCAAGTACTGACTAGCATCGGTGGTGCTTGTGTTAAGGAACCTGCCTGCCAATGCAGGAGACATAAGAGATGCCGGTTCAATCCCTGGGTCAGGAAGATCTCCTGGAGAAGGAAACAGCAGCCCACTCCAGTATTCTTGCCTGGAGAATTCCATGGACAGAGGAACCTGGCAGGCTACAGTCCATGGGGTTGCAAAGAGTCAGACACAACTGACACCTCAAACCGCACAGCTAACATCAAGTTAGTAGCTTAGAATCAAGCACGTTGGGAGTATTTACTTACTTCATAGAAACTGGCAAAATCTGCAACCAGAACTTTTCCCTCCAAAGATCTAATTATTAAAAATTTGCCAGCACACAAAAAGTTTCTGTCACAAGAAAATGTTCCAGACTCATTTTATACCTTAACTGCAACAGACCTATAATCATCCATTTCTCCAAGAATCTTTGATTCCTTTTAGTGGAGGACAGGACTTAGAAACCAAGATCCTGAAGCTAGTGAATTCTACAGGATGTACTTGGGTGGAATGAACTGGGAAAGATTGCTTTGTGTGTATATGTATGTGTACATACATGCTAGGAAACATATGTATCATTTACCTATATGCATGTATACACTCTAATTTCAAATAAACATTTTATTTTGGAGTGATTTCAGACTTGCAGAAAAGTTAGAGTGCAGTATTCCTGTGTATCGTTTACCTAGCTTCCTTTAATTTTATTTTTTGATTGCAGTATAGTTGATTTACGATGTTGTGTTATTTCAGTTATGTGTACTGTGCTTAGTCACTCAGTTGTGTCTGACTCTATGACCCCAGGCAGTGTAGCCCACCAGGCTCCTCTGTCCATGGGTATTCTCCTGGCAAAAATACTGGAGTAGGTCTCCATGCCTTCCTCCAGGGGGTCTTCCCAACCCAGGAATTGACCCCAGCTCTCCCACATTGCAGGCAGATTCTTTACTGTCTGAGCTACCAGGGAACCCAAGAATACTGGAGTGGGTAGCTTATCCCTTCTCCAGGGGAGCTTCCCAGCCCAAGAACAGAACCAGTGTCTCCTGCATTGCAGGTGGATTGTTTACCAGTTGAGCTACCCAGGAAGCCCCTAATTTAGCTATACACACACACACACATGCATACACATATACACCCACATACATTCTTTTCAATATTATTTTCCATTGTGGTTTATCACAGGATATTGAATACATTTCTCTGTGCTATACTGTAGGACAGTAGTTTATCCATTCTATATATACTAGCTTACATCTGCTAACCCCAACTTCCCTCTCATCCCTCCCTGACCCTGTCAACAAGTTTGTTCTCTAAGTCTGTGAGTCTGTTTCTGTTCTGTACATAGGTTCATTTCTGTATATTTTAGCTTCCACATATAAGTGATATCATATGTTATTTGTCTTTTTCTTTTTGCCTTCACTTAGTTTAATAATTCGTAGTTGCATTCATGTTGCTGCAAATAGCATTATTTCATTCTTTTTATGGCTGAGTAGTATTCCATTATGTATAGATACCACATCCTTTTTATCCATTCATCTGTTGACAGGCATTAGATTGTTTCCATATTTTGACTATTGTGAATAGTGCTGCTATGAATATAGGGGCGCATGTGTCTTTCTGAATTACAGTTTCATTTAGATGTATGCCAGGAGTGAGATTGCTGGATCATACAGTAATTCCATTTTTAGTTTTTTGAAGAAACTCCATACTGTTTTCCATAGTGGCTGCACCAAAATACATTCCTATAAATAGTGTGGGAGGGTTCCTTTTCTCCATATCCACTCTGATATTTCTTACTTGTGGACTTTTTCATGATGGCTATCCTAATTTGCGTGAGATGGTACCTCATTGTAGTTTTGATTTGCATTTCTCTAATAAATAGCTTTGTGCTAATTAATCTTTTTATGTGCCTATTTGCCATGTATATTTGCTTTTTGGAGAAATGTCTATTTAGGTCTTCTACCCATTCTTCAGTTGGGTTTTGTTGTTGCTGTTGTTGAGTTATATGAGCTGTTTGTATGTTTTGGAAATTAAGCTCTTACAGGTTGCATCATTTGCAATCCATCCTGTAGGTTATCTTTTTGTTTTGCTCACCGTTTCCATTGCTTTGCAAAAGCTTGCATGTTTGATTAGGTCAAATTTGTTTATTTTTGTTTTTATTTCTATTGCCTTGGGAGACTGACCTAAAACAACATTGGTGTGATTTATATCTGAGAATGTTTTGTCTATAATCTCTTCTAGGAGTTTTATGGTGTCATGTCTTTATGTTTAAGGCTTTAAGCCATTTTGAATTTATTTTTGTGTGTGGCGTAAGAGTGTGTTCTAACTTCATTAATTTACTTGTGGCTGTCCAACTTTCACAGTACTACTTGCTGAAGAGACTGTCTTTTTTCTATTGTTTATTCTTGTCTCCTTTGTTGAAGATTAATTGACCATAGGTATGTGGTTTATCTCTAGACTCTTTTCTGTTCCATTTACCCATATGTCTGTTTTTGTGTGTCATGCTGTTTTGATTACTGTAGATTTGTAGTATTGTCTGAAGTCTGGGAGGGTTATCCTCTCTTTGTTCTTTTCTTCAGGATTGTTTTGGCAATTCTGGGTGTTTTATAATTCCATATAAATTTTAGAAATATCTGTTATTGTTTTATCAGAAATGTCATGGATAATTTGATTGGAATCACAGTAAATTCCTAGAATGCTTTTGGGTAGTAAGGCCATTTTAACAATATTAATTCTTCCAATCCAAAAACATGGGATATCTTTTTGTTTCTTTGAATCATCTACAGTTTTCTTGGTAAAGTCTTATTGTTCTCAGTGTATAAGTTTTTCACCTCCTTGATCAGTTTTGTTTTTAAATATTTTAATTTGGGGGTGGTGTGATTTTAAAAGGTATTTCTTTTTACATTCCATTTCTGATGTTTCATTGTCAGTGTAAAGAAATACAACTGATTTCTGTCTGCTAATCTTGTATCCCGCTCCCTTGCTGAATTTGATTATCAGTTCTAGTAGTTTCTGTGTGAAGTCCTTAGGGTTTTCTATATATAGTACCATGTCATGTGCATATATTGACAGTTTTTACTCTTTCCTTCCAATTTGGATACTTTTATTTCTTTTTCATGTTTGACTGTTGTGGCTGAGACTTCCAATACTATGATGAATAGAAGAGGTGAGAGTATCCTTGTTTTGTTCCAGATTTTAGCAGGAAGGTTTTCAGCTTTTCACAGTTGAATATGATATTGGCTGTGAATTTGTCATAAGTAGCTTTTATTATGTTGAGATATGTTCCCTTTATACCCACTTTGGTAAGAGTTTTTATCATTAACAGATATTGAGTTTTGTCAAATGCTTTTTCTGAATCAGTTGAGCTGATCCTGTGTTTTTCATTGTTTTCTTGATGTGGTACATCACATTGATTTTGCATGTGTTTAACAGTTCTTATGAACTTGGGATGCATCCCACCTGGTTGTGGTGCATGATCTTTTCATGTGTTGGAGTCAGTTTGCTAATTTTTTCTTGAGAATTTTTGCATCTATATTCATTGGAGATATTGGCCTGTGATTTCCTATTTTGGTGGTATCTTTTCTGGTTTTGGTATCAGGGTGATGGTGGCTTCATAGAATATCTTTGAGAGTGTTCCCTTCAATTTTTTGAAGAGTTTGAGAAGGATTGGTATAAGTTCTTCTTGTTTATTTGATTGAATTTATCTGTGAAGCCATCTAGTCCTGGACTTTTGTTTGTAGGGAAGTTTTTTTTAAAATTAATTTATTTTGTTAAATTGAAGGATAATTGCCTTACAGAATTTTGTTTTTTGTCAAACCCCACATGAATCAGCCATAGGTATACATATGTCCCCTCCGTCTTGAACCTCCTTCCCATCTCCCTCCCCATCCAACCCCCCTAGGTTGGTACAGAGCCCCTGTTTGAGTTCCCTGAAGCATACAGCAAATTTGTAGGGACATTTTCAAATTACAGATTATATTTTACTTCTAGTGATTGGTCTGTTCAAATTATTAATTTCTTCTTCATTCTGTTTTGGTGAACTCTGTGTTTCTAGAAACTTGTCCATTTCTTCTAGGTTGTCGAATTTGTTGGCATGTTATTGTTCATAGTATTCTCTTATGTTCTTTTTTATTTCTATATCAGTTGTTTTATCTCCTTTTTCATTTCATATATTGTTTATTTACGTTCTCTCTCTTTTCTTCTTGGTGAGCCTGGCCAGAGATTTATCAGTTTTGTCTACCCTTTCAAGGATCCAGCTTTTGGTTTTATTGATTTTTTGTGTTGTTTTTTGAATCTCTATTTTATTTATTTCCTTCCTTCTGCTGACCTTAAGTTTTATTTTTTTCTTCTTTTTCTAATTATTTTAAGTGGTAGGTAGGCTATTTATTTGAGACTTTTCTTGTTTTTTGTTTTTTGAGAAAGGCCTGAATTGTTATGAAGTTCCCTCTAAGAACCACTTATGCTGCATACAATAGATTTTCTATAGTTGTGTTTTCATTGTCATTTGCCTCAAGATATTTGTTAAATTTCCTTTGATCTCATCTTTTACCCATGGTTTTTTAGTAGTGTATTGTTTTGTTGTTGTTGTTGTTTAGTTGCTGAGTCATGTGTGATTCTTTATGACCCCATAGACTATAGACTGCCAGGCCCCTCTGTCCATGGGATTTCCCAGGCAAGAATACTAGAGTGGGTTGTCATTTCCTTCTCCAGGGAATCTTCCCAACCCAGGGATCAAACCTGCATCTCTTGCATTGGCAGGCAGATTCTTTAACACTGAACCACCTGGGAACCCCAGCATGTTGTTTAGTCTCCATATAATTTTTTTTCTCCTCATTTCTCTTTCTGTGATTGATCTTGGATCTGTGATCAATCTGTGATTGATCTCTAGTTCCATGTAGCTTTCTTTAATTTTAATATCTTATGTAACTGAGGAATATATGTCAAAACAAAATAAACATTGGTGGAATACTATTAACTAGACTCAAACTACTTAGAGTTCATCAGTTTTTTCACTAGTATCATTTTTATGTTCCAGAATTCAATCCAGAATATATTGCATTTAAAACGTATACAGACAAGCACATACTTTTATTCTATCCATCTATTTCTTTCAAAGAAATCCAAGTCCAAAATCTTTCCATCTGTTTATCTCTATAACCCTCTATTTCTCTACCTATGTTTAGAACTACAAGTTTATACCTCTAATCCCAAGGCCATGCCACAGGGTTTATCCTAGCTTTTATATTTCCCAAATTTATAACTTTCTTAACCATGAGAAACTTAGCTGTTATTATCCTCAATATACTCACTTATTGGCTAGACCCCCTTTGTGTGCATGCTCAGTCTGTCAGTCATGTCTGACTCTTTGTGAACTCATGGACTGTAGACTGCCGGGCCCCTCTGTGTATGAAATTTTCCAGGCAAGAATACTGGAGTAAGTTACCATTTCCTACTCCAGGGGATCTTCCTGATCCAGGGATTGTACCCACATCTCCTGCATTGGCAGGCAGATTCTTTATGACTGAGCCACCTGGACAGCCTCTAGATGCCCTTGTATGTAACCAATTTTCTGCCTCCACTGTTGTTGCCCCTTCCAACCACCTATCTCACATGATTTAAGACCCTTATTATGTCACCCCTATCATGTATGCCTATTGACTTTTTGACTGAATTAGGAAAGGAAGAAGGAAGGCAGGAAGTTGTAAAAGTTTTTTACTCTCTTAGAATCTCATTTTCCTTCTATTAAGTGCTCAGGGATCAATAATACCCACCCTGTTGCAAGTAAAGTGCTTAGCACAGCATCCAGTAGAAAATAAGCACTCAGTAAATAAGACTTTGTACCATGATTAATTTAACAATATAAAATAATTACATACAATTTGGGGGGGTCAAGCAGTGTGATGTGGCAAGTGGAAGTGCATACATGCACACATTTTCATCTGCTCAATCTGTCTATGTCTTTTGGTTGGTGCATTTAATCCATTTATCCATTTACATTTAAGGTAATTATCAGTATGTATGATCCTATTACTGTTTTCTTAATTGTTTTGGGTTTATTTCTGTAGGTAGATCTTTTCCTTCTCTTGTTTCCTGCCTAGAGAAGTTCCTTAAGCATTTGTTGTAAAGTTGGTTTGATAGTGCAGAATTCTCTTAACTTTGCTTGTCTGGAATGCTTTTGATTTCTCTATCAAATCTGAAGGAGACTTGCTGGGTAGAATATCCTTGGCTGTAGGTTGTTGCCTTTCATTACTTTAAATATATCATGCCATTCCCTTCTGGCTTGTAGAGTTTCTGTTGAGAAATCAGCTGATAGGCTGATGGGAGTTCCTTTGTGTGTTATTTGCCAATTTTCCCTTGTTTCTTTTAATATTTTATCTCTGTCTTTAATTTTTGTCAGTTAGATTACTACATGTCTTGGTGTGTTCCTTCTTGGGTTTATCCTGCCTGGGACTCTCTGTTTCCTGGACTTGGCTGACTCTTTTCTTTCCTATGTTAGGGAAGTTTTCAGCTATTATCTCTTAAAGTATTTTCTCAGGTCTTTTCTCTTTTCTCTTTCTGGTACCCCAGTAATGCAAGTGTTGGTGCATTTAAAAGAAGAAAAGCAAAGGAGAAAAGGAAAGATATACCCATTTGAATGCAGAGTTCCAAAGAATAGCAAGGAGAGATAAGAAAGCCTTCCTCAGTGATCAATGCAAAGAAATAGAGAAAGACAATAGAATGGGAAAGACTAGAGATCTCTTCAAGAAAATTAGACACACCAAGGGAACATTTCATGCAAACATGGGCTCAATAAAGGACAGAAATTGTATGGACCTAACAGAAGCAGAAGATATTAAGAAGAGGTGGCAAGAATACACAGAAGAACTGTACAAAAAAGATCTTCACGGCCCAGATAATCACAATGGTGTGATCACTCACCTAGAGCCAGACATCCTGGAATGTGAAGTCAAGTGGGCCTTAGGAAGCATCACTATGAACAAAGCTAGTAAAGGTGATGGAATTCCAGTTGAGCTATTTCAAATCCTGAAAGATGATGCTGTGAATGTGCTGCACTCAATATGCCAGCAAATTTGGAAAACTCAGCAGTTGCCACAGGACTGGAAAAGATTACTTTTCATTCCAATCCCTAAGAAAGCCAATGCCAAAGAATGCTCAAAATACCACACAATTGCACTCATATCACATGCTAGTAAAGTAATGCTCAAAATTCTCCAAGCCAGGCTTCAACAATATGTGAACTGTGAACTTCCAGATGTTCAAGCTGGTTTTAGAAAAGGCAGAGGAACCAGAGATCAAATTGCCAACATCTGCTGGATCATCAAAAAAGCAAGAGAGTTCCAGAAAAACATCTATTTCTGTTTTATTGACTATGCCAAAACCTTTAACTGTGTGGAAAATTCTGGAAGAGATAGGAATACCAGACCACCTGACCTGCCTCTTGAGAAATCTGTATGCAGGCCAGGAAGCAACAGTTAGAACTGGACATGAAACAACAGACTGGTTCCAAAGAGGAAAAGGAGTACGTCAAGGCTGTATATTGACACCCTGCTTATTTAACTTATACGCAGAGTACATCATGAGAAATGCTGGGCTGAATGAAGCACAAGCTGGAATCAAGATTGCCAGGAGAAATATCAATAACCTCAGATATGCAGATAACACCACCGTTATGGCAGAAAGCAAAGAAGAACTAAAGAGCCTCTTGATGAAAGTGAAAGAGGAGAGTGAAAAAGTTGGCTTAAAACTCAACATTTAGAAAACAAAGATCATGGCATCCAGTCCCATTGATTCATGGCAAATAGATGGAGAAACAGTGGAAACAGTGAGTGACTCTTTTTTTTGGCTCCAAAATCACAGCAGATGGTGATTGCAGCCATGAAATTAAAAGATGCTTACTCCTTGAAAGGAAAGTTATGACCAATCTAGACAGTATATTAAAAAGCAGATACATTACTTTGCCAACAAAGGCCTGTCTAGTCAAGGCTATGGTTTTTCCAGTGGTCATGTATGGATGTGAGAGCCGGACTGTAAAGAAAGCTGAGTGCCGAAGAATTGATGCTTTTAAACTGTGGTGTTGGAGAAGACTCTTGAGAGTCCCTTGGATTACAAGGAGATCCAACCAGTCCATCCTAAAGGAAATCAGCCCTGAATATTCATTGGAAGGACTGATGTTAAAGCTGAAACTCCAATACTTTCGCTACCTGATGTGAAGAACTGACTCAGTTGAAAAGCCCCTGATGCTGGGAAAGATTGAAGGTAGGAGGAGAAGCAGACAACAGAGGATGAGATGGTTGGATGGCATCACTGACTTAACGAACATGAGTTTGGGTAAACTCCAGTAGTTAGTGATGGACAGGGAGGCCTGGCAGGCTTCAGTTCTTGGGGTCGCAAAGAGTTGGACAAAACTGAGCAACTAAACTGACTGACTGGTGCATTTAATGTTGTCCCAGAGGTCTCTTAAGTTGTCTTCATTTCTTTCGTTCTTTTTTTCTTTAATCTGTTCTGCAGCAGTGATTTCCACCATTCTGTCCTCCAGGTCATTTATCCGTTCTTCCGCCTCAGTTATTCTGCTATTGATTCCTTCTAGTGTATCACTCATCTGTTTGTTCTTTAATTCTTCTAGGTCTTTGGTAAACATTTCTTGCATCTTTTTAATCTTTGCCTCCATGCTTTTTCCGAGATCCTGAATCATCTTCACTATCATTATTCTGAATTATTCTTCTGGAAGGATGCCTATCTCCACTTTGTTTAGGTGTTTTTCTGGTGTTTTATCTTGTCCCTTCATGTGGGACATGATTTTCTGCTTTTTCATGCTGATTAACTTTCTATAATGTGGTTTTTGTTTTAGTTGCTGTGGGACTATGGTTCTTTTTGCTTTTTCTGTCTGCTCTCTGATGGCGGAGACTGAGGCTTTTTTTTTGGTAGGTTCCAGCATCCTCCTGTTGATAGTTGTTCAACAGTTAGTTGTGATTTTAATGCTCTCACAGTAGTTTTCCAAAGATTTAGACTGACAATAGCACAATTAAAAATTGGGCTGAAAATAATTTTATCTCAGTTTTGATTTGGAAGTTGATGATTCAAGACTCAGTTACCCCTGACTTGTGGACATATGCAAATTCTGTTTAGCGTAGAGTTTTCCCAATGTGACTTTGGCTAAGAAGGCTTGTCATAAGAAAATTGTAACAAAGATTCACATTCACCTTGCTTTCAAAGAAATCCAAGGACTGCCTTCTAGTCTTTTCTCCCACAGTCCCCACATGCATTTTACATTCTAGTTAAATGGAACGTTCTTTGTCCAATAAACATTAGTTGGAATAATGTGCAGATATTTATTAACTTTCCTAAAAGGAAGGAAGTGGGAAACTTGTTACCACATTTCACAAAGGGCTTAATTTGTCAAAAATAGTTTAGGTAGTCAGTAGCAGTGTGAGCCAGAATAAATTGTGAATTAAGACTTTAAAAGCTTTGCTCTAGTTCTTCCACTGAAGTCTCTGAAAGCTTTTTGCACAAGGATCTCCAGACAGTACCAGAATTGCTACAGTCTAAGTCTATAGCTTCTCCTTTCAGTGGAGATAGAACTTGCTGTTAAAGAATGGAGTGAAAGTATTAGTCACTCAGTTGTATCCGAGTCTTTGCCACCCCATGGACTGTAGCCCACCAGGCTCCTCTGTCCATGGGATTCTCCAGGCAAGAATACCAGAGTGGGTTGCCATTCCCTTCTCCAGGGGATCTTCCCTGCCAAGGGATCAAACCTGGGTCTCCATTGCAGGCAGATTCTTCACCATCTGAGACACCAGGGAAGCAAAGGAACACCATAAACAAGCAAACAAACAAATAAAATCAGCAGCTACAAGACACGATCAACACAAGTAAAAACCTTAACTCCTCAGGATGATACTGAAGAGACCCTAGATTCAAAGCACCCCTCCTTCTGTACCACCTCCTAGAGTGGAGGTTTTGGTGATCTGGGTAGGGCAGAGAAAGCTTTGCATCAGCACAAAGGATTGCATGGCAATAAGCCAGGCCAGCTTAAGCCAGATGGAGAGAGAGTGCTAAGTAAACTCTTGCAGAATGCTGATTTTAGTGTGGGAATACCCGCTTCTGGTAACCTGCCATTATTAATACAAGATGTTGGTAATATATGAGCCACCTATAGTAATCCTAGCAAAAGAAGGCAAATAATTTAGTTTGAGAACTACAAAGCAGACTCATAGTGATGGGTAAGCATGTTTCCCTTAGACAATTTTTCCAAACCATCACTGGCCTCGCACCATACTTTTAGAAATGGTGCCCCTTGGTTATCAGTCCCCAAAAACTTGACTAGTGATTTCTTCATCTACCTGGTAACCTCCAGCTGGCTCCTGCCACCATACCATACACACTCCTCCCAACACACCCGACTTAGTGATGGCATCCACTTTGTCTCTTCATGCCACCCTCCCCCAGCTGCCTGCAGTACCAGGCCAAGGCCCGAGGGAGAAAAAAATTTGCCTTCATCAAAAAACAACTGAAAAACCACTTAGAGATGGGTTTCTTGGACCCTGCTACAGAAAGGGATAATGATTCTTCCTCAGTGCACTTATTGAAATTCATTGAGCAGCATATAGTTTATTTTAGCTAGAGTTTGTGATGTAGCATCTATATTTAATTCCACAAGCTGTCGGGCAACTCATGTATTTACAAACACAATCCCGGAAACAATGTTGTTTGCTGGTCACAGCTGCATCTGTAACATCTCCGGAGCTCTGTGCTGTTTGGCAGAGCTCAGGGCATTATCACTTTACATTCTGGTCTGTGCCAAGGCCCCAGTAGGGCAGAGCTGGGGCTAAAAGTTCAGATTCCATGACAGGTGTGGCAGAAAGCCAAGAGCGAGAGTCACTGCGAGGGCTGTGGATCACGATGGAGTTCCTCGTCAGCCCACCCCAGTGCTGCAGCCTGCAGAGTGGTGGCCAATTTCTATGTCATTGGCCTTGACTTCTTTCAGCTTCTCAGTCCTGAGAGAAACACTTAAACTCTCCTATGTAGACAGAGGCTGGCTCCTCTGGGAAGTGAGCTGGGGCTTCGACAATGGAAGCCAGACTATAGGGAAGGAGGCAGGAACAGAAAAGTCTTCCTCTCTGGAGGGTGGAATGAGCTGTCTGCCAGGGATGTGGTGGGGATGACGAAGTCAGCTTCAGTAGCTGGACCAGGGAGAGTGGCTGCCCATAGCCAGGGGCAGGGGTCAAATGGCACGACTCAGGCAGTCTTGCTAAGAGAATATATAAAGAGGGCTATATCAAGAGCTGGTGGGACAATTCTGAATTAGGCAAAGGGACAGGTAACTCTTGGAGATCTGTCTCCTGTGATGGGAAATAGGAAACTGAGAGCAAGGGGTGCAGGAGTAAGAAATAACAGAGTGTTAAAAAGCAGAGACATCGCTTTGCTGACAAAGGTCCATCTAGTTAAAGCTATGGTTTTTCCAGTAGTCATGTACAGATGTGAGAGTTGGACTCTAAAGAAGGCTGAGTGCTGAAGGATTGATGCTTTTGAACTGTGGTGCTGGAGAAGACTCTAGAGAGTTTGTTGGACAGCAAGGAGATCAAACTAGACGATCCTAAAGGAAATCAGTCCTGAATATTCATTGAAAGGACTAAAGCTGAAGCTCCAATACTTTGGCCACCTGATGAGAAGAGCTGACTCATTGGAAAAGTCCCAGATGCTTTCATTGGCAAAGACCGAGGGCAGGAGGAGAAGGGGGCAACAGAGGATGAGGTGGTTGGATGGCATCACTGACTCAGTGGACATGAGTGTGAGCAAATTCCAGGAGATAGTGAAGGACAGGGAAGCCTGGTGTATTGTAGTCCATGGGGTTGCAAAGCGTTGGACAGGACAGGATTTAGCAACTGAACATCAACAACAGTTGGGTTTGAGGGGGGGAGGGTCTAAGGAAAAAGCACTGTAACTCAGGGCATGCAGGATACTAGCAGTTGTAGGTTGTCCATCAGCACCCAGGTTGGAGAAACACACCTGACCTTATGGTTTTTTAAGATAGCACAAGGGATATATAGCTACCTTCTTGTAAGACCCATGCTTACAGACCATCTGAATGGTAGCCACAAAACTTCCCCTAAAGCGGAAGGTTTAAGCATCCTTGTCCAAGCCAAGAAATGGATTTTAGGTGAATGTTGCTTTTGTTCTCTAAGATTTTTAGGCTTGTCATCAATCCGTAGAAATTTTTTAAGTGAGGGTGACCAAGAGGAATTTAGGATAAACTTCTGTGACCACAGTTCCCTTATCAGATAACATCTATGGATCTTCGGTCAATAGGTGGTTTAGACTGTCCAAAGGACTTTTTTGAGATACCATCACTGACTTCTCTGTTCTTGAGTTTCCTCCTCTGTAAAAATGGGCATAACGGCAAGATCAACCTCATAAAGAATTTTAAGAATTAAGTGAGCCAATGAATGGAAAGTTTTTAGATCAATGTCTGGCACATAATAACTGGTATCAAAATATAATTGTCAATGATGATGATGGTAGCTCTGGAATTCATGGATTTCAGCTTCTGAAAATTTCAACTAACTTCTGACATGAGTGAGGTAAAGACAAAATGTGCCCTAGGCTTAGCATTAAGAAACCCAGGTTCATGTCCTGTTTTTGCCCCCAAATCTTGAATAATGCACTATAACTCGCTGAACTTCTATGGCCCTACATTTTCTTATCAATCAAACAATGTGAAGGGGGTTCCGTCAGTGGCTCGCACTGGAGAGTTACATCAAAATCTTCTTGGGGGTTTTCCAAATATTATAAAATATAGAAATACACCCCAACCCAAGATATCAGTTATTCCTCTCTTCTCCTCCTTCCTTGTCTCCATCCCACTCCTTCTTCCTCCAGCACACGTACCACACACACACTCCAGGCCGCTGAGAACACCGGGGCCAGGTAATCTCTAGGATCTCACTCCTTGCCTCTAGTTCCATGATCTGATCAGGTGGAAATTAATCAGAAACCAAAGGCTGTAGGAAGGCAAAGGAAGCAAGTAATCAACACAGAGGCTAGTGTTGACAGGCTTTTTGGAGAACATGAGTCTCAAAGATGTGCTAGATATAGACTCACAGAGAAAAAAATGAAGACAGGAGTGAGTGTATGGTGAAGCCCATGGTCGGACTATCAGAGGTCAAGTGACAGAGGCCACAGATAAAGGCAAAAGGACTGTCCACCTCTATTGTCATTAACTAGAGACTGTTGGGGGAAGAGGACCAGTTAGGCCACTGGAGTGACCTGTAGAGACCCCGGAGGGCTAATGAGGACACATTTTTAGTGGAGATTTTACCTTCCCAGGCTTCTCACCTGTAAACAACGTGCCCACATTGAATGCGGTGGTGGCTCTGGACTCTTGGGCTTCAAAAACCTATGTTGATGCCTTGGATAAAACAACAGTGAACACACATACAGCACTCACCAGGGACCAGGCACTTTTTAGGGGTTTTACAAATGTTATTGCGTTCAATGCCCACAGCCCTATGAGGAGGCACTATTATTATTGTTCTTTTCTTTCTTTTTTTAAACAGTTGAGGAAGCTGAGCCAGGAGAGGTGGAGCCAACCTGAGAAGCCAGGCGTTCTGGCTCTGTGGTCTCTGCTCATTACTCCTCCATTGCGGAGCAGCTGATGGGGGCTCGGTGCCCGGGGGAGGAAGGAGGACAGGTTTGTTCTCAGGCCGCAAGGAGCTACTGGGGTGTCATGAGGAAGGAGTGTAATGGAAGTGGTTTTGAGGAAGGTTAATCTGCATGGAGATCAGGTTTCAAAGGCTTTGAAATGTGCAGCTTTTCACTTAGAGATTCTGTTTGGTCTGCGTTGCCTTCTCTCTCTTTTCTGGAGAACCCCGTGACCTCAAGGAAGTTCTGGGCCAGAGGGGCCACCCAGGTCTGCACACAGTGACCCAGGCTTTATCACATGAGGCTCTGGGTGAGTCTGTCAGTTACCTTGTCTCCCCAAGGAAAGTGCCAAGGACACCTGGCAGGCAAGTCAGGAGCCTCTGCCACTGACAGATGAATCCGTCCTTGGTGAGTGAAGGGCTGCTCATCACACAGCAAAAGCTTGTAAACTGGGGGCCCTGAGGGGATGGAGCCTATGAGGTCTAATGTCAGAAAGTTCTGTGTGAGTATGTGTGTGTGAGAGAAAGAGGGACGGATAGAACATTATTCTTTTAAGCTCATTATAGGATCTTCAAATTCTATATTTTTTGTTGCTCCCTGAAGGCAAGTATTGGGTCTATCTTGTACCGTCATCCAGTATAGTCCTTGTGCATAGAAACTGCTTATTAACTGATGGTCTATTCCATGGACGGAGGTGAGGGAGGGTGAGGAGAGCTGAGTGATAGGTTTTAGAGTCGAATATGTGAGTTTGACTTCTGCTTTCTTGTGGAATGGTCTCCATCAAGTCCCTTCACCTCTCACAGTCTCTCCTCTTAAAGGTCTCCTATGAATGCAAGGCCATTTAGTAATTACTGGGCTGGCCAGAAAGTTCGTTTTGGTTTTTCTGTAACCTCTGATGAAAAGCCCCAGTGAACTTTTTGGCCAACCTAATAGTCATCATGATTAGCAGTTACCTCTGCACACATCATCCTTAACACTGTTAACCTGATTCTATGCAGGGAGGCTATCCCTATGCTTCACTTATCTTAAGTTTAGCAGTGGGAAAATGCATCAGGTGTTCCCTGCCAGTTCCATGCCACTTTGGGGGTGGGGTTGGTGACACTGAAAGTCACATCCAGAGCCTGGAGGGGACAGTGGCAGTTGGGGTGTGACATCTTCCCCAGGTGCACATGGGGAATGATGGGCACTGTTGAAGCTCTCTGATGTGCTACCAGGAGTGTGTTATAAGGGTAAAAACACCATGGTTAGGGTCCATTGAGGCTGGCAGATCATCCCAACAGGAGAGGAGAATGCGAGTCATTCATCTGAACTAATAGCACTCTCACCCATCCTCCCCTTTGAGAACCTCCAGTCCAGGATGTTCTGTCATTTTTCTGGTCTCCCCTCCCTTTCTAGTCAAAACAGGAGGTTTTAAAAGAGGTTTTACATCAAGATGCTGTGGATGAAAAGAATAACATTTTCTGTGAGTTTGTACCACAGATGCCCTTAGATTTATTCAAGAAAACATCTCTTCAATAGAGTTGGCCAATTAACCACTCAAATGACTTGAAAACTTATTTAATGTCACTGCCTAATCACTTTATTAAATGTCACTGCTCCAACAGGCAAGAATCTCTGCTTTATCCCTCACTTCTCTTATGCTTCACTCCCTTTCTAAAACAAAGAGCCTCCTCCCAAAGAAGACTCAAATCTCAGAGCCTCATCCCTTATATTTGTCCTCCTTTTATCTGCTTAGAATTAAGGGATTTCAGCATTGGGCGGGACCATGGGGATTATTTCATGGATGACCAAAGGGAGGCTCCCAGAGAGAAGTGACTTGCTCCCAAGGGAACAAACTTGTAAGTGGAAAAGCCTGTGTATTTTTATAGCTCTAAATCATGTAAGTGGTGCACGAAGTGAAAATACTAGAGGACCCAGAATAGGTAGACCCAAATCTGCCACCAACATACACAGTCTTGTGCAACTTGCTTATCTATTCCTAGGCTCAGTGTTCTCACCTGTTAAAAGGGGAGCCTAAAATTTGTGAAACAAAGATCAAACATCATTTTATTATGTTTTTATTCTTAAGCAATAACTATTTGTGTACTCTATTTTCTACAGAAATAGAAAATCATGTCTGCTGGTGTTAAGGATAATTATTAACAAATTAACTATTTTGTTAATTATAATAAAATAGCAATAGTTTAGCCATATCCTTAACTAGCAATGGATTGTTGTTGTTGTTTAATTGCTAAATCGTGTCTATTTTGTGACCCCATGGACTATAGCCAGGCAGGCTCCTCTGTCCATGGGATTCTCCAGGCAAGAATCCTGGAGTGGGTTGCCATTTCCTTTTCCAGGGAATCTCCTGACACAGGGATGAAGCCTGCGTCTCCTACATTGGCAGACAGATTCTTTACCTCTGAACCGCCTGGGCTTAGCCATATCCTTAACTCCTCTAACGTGTAACTTGTCCCCTGCACAGTATTGTTCAAAGAGTCAACTCTAGCTCCCTTGCCAAGATTTAGTACCTGAGCAGCTAATGTCCCAAATTCTAATTGTTCTGTAGACACACCTAGCATGCATGAAGATGGAGACCAGCAGGAGGAGAGAAGAGCGTCCCCATAAGTCTTCAGCGGGGTGACATCTTGGTAGAGATGTGATCCTTATAAGCTCTCCCTGGAGACTACACTGTCCACTTGTCATGTGATTTCATCTGCATCTTATTTTCTCAGTTGACAAAACTGGAACCCATTGAAATCATGGCTTAGTGGACAGATCTTCACTAGCATACAAAGGAAGAGTCATGCCTGATTCTACTCGTGCCTTTGGGCTAAGACCTTACCATTTGTGTCAGTGTAAAACTTTGTCTTCAGTTGTTGTTGTTTTTGTTGTTCAGTTGCTCATTCATGTCTGAATCTGTGACCCCACGGACTGCAGCACACCAGGCTTCCCTGTCCTTCACCATCTTCCAGAGCTTGCACAAACTCATGTCCACTGAGTCTGTGGTGCCATTCAACCATCTCGTCCTCTGTCATCCCCTTCTCCTCCTGCCCTCAATCTTTCCCAGCATCAGGGTCTTTTCTAATGAGTCAGCTCTTCGCATCAGGTGGTGAAAGTTTTGGAGCTTCAGTTTCAACATCAGTCCTTTTAATGAATATTTAGGATTGATTTCCTTTAGGATTGACTGGTTTGATCTCTTTGCAGTCCAAGGGACTCTCAAGAGTCTTCTCCAATACCCCAGTTCAAAAGCATCAGTTCTTCAGTGCTCAGCCTTCTTTATGGTCCAACTCTCACATCCATATCTGACTACTGGAAAAACCATAGCTTTGACTAGATGGACCTTTGTTGACAAAGTAATGTCTCTGCTTTTTAATATGCTGTCTAGGTCAGTCATAGCTTTTCTTCCAAGGAGCAAGTGTCTTTTAACTTCATGGCTGCAATCACCATCTGCAATGAGTTTGGAGCCCAAGAAGATAAAGTCTGTCACTGTTTCCATTGTTTCCCCATCTATTTGCCATGAAGTGATGGGACTGGATGCCTTGATCTTCGTTTTTTGAATATTGAGTTTTAAGTCAGCTTTTTTACTCTCCGCTTTCACTTTCATCAAGAGGCTGTTTAGTTCCTCTTCACTTTCTGCCATAATGGTGGTGTCATCTGCATATCTGTGGTTATTGATATTTCTCCTGACAATTTTGAGTCCAGCTTGCGCTTCATCCAGCCTGGCATTTTGCACATTATACTCTTAATATAAGCTAAATAAACAGTCTTGATGTACTTCTTTCCCAATTTTGAACCAGTTTGTTGTTCCATGTCTGGTTCTAATGGTTGCTTCTTGACCTGTGTACAGATTTCTCAGGAAGTAGGTAAGATGATCTGGTATTCCCATCTTTTTAACAATTGTTCACAATTTGTTGTGATCCACACAGTCAAAGGTTTTAGCATAGTTGATAAGGTGGGGGTAGATGTTTTTCTGGAATTCTGTTGCTTTTTCTATGATTCATCGTGTTGGCAATTTGATCTCTGGCTCCTCTGCCTTTTCTAAATCCTGCTTGAACATCTGGAAATTCTTGGTTCACATAGTGTTGAAGCCTAGCTTGGGGAATTTTGAGCATTACTTTGCTGGCATGTGAGATGAGGGCAATTGTGTGGTAGTTTGAGCATTCTTTGGCATTGCCTTTCTTAGGGATTGGAATGAAAACTGACCTTTTCCAGTCCTGTGGCCACTGCTGAGTTTTCCAAATTTGCTGGTATATTGAGTGTAGCACTTTTATAGCACTATCTTTTAGGGTTTGAAATAGGTCAGCTGGAATTCCATCACCTCCACTGACTTTGTTTGTAATGATGCTTCCTAAGGCTTGTTTAACTTTGCACTCCAAGATCTCTGACTCTAGGTGAGTGATCACACCATCATGGTTATTTGGGTCATTAAGATCTTTTTGGTACAATTCTTCTCTGTATTCTTGCCACCTCTTCCTGATATGTTCTGCTCCTATTAGGTTCATACCATTTCTGTCCTTTATTGAGCCCATCTTTGCATGAAATGTTCCCTTAGTATCTCTAATTTTCTTGAAGAGATCTCTAGACTTTGCCATTCTATTATTTTCCTCTATCTCTTTGCACTGATCACTTAGGAAGGCTTTCTTATCTCTCCTTGCTATACTTTGGAACTCTGCATTCAGATGGGTATATCTTTCCTTATCTCTTTTGCCTTTCACTTCTCTTCTTTTCTCGGCTCTTTGTAAGGCCTCCTCAGACAACCATTTCGCCTTTTTGCATTTCTTTTTCTTGGGGATAGTTCTGGTCACCACCTTCTGTACATTATTACAAACCTCCACCTATAGTTCTTTCCGGCACTCTATCAGGTCTAATCCCTTGAATCTATTTCTCACTTCCACTGTATAGTCATAAGGGATTCGATTCAGGTCATGCCTAAATGGCCTAGTGATTTTCCATACTTTCTTTAAGTCTGAATTTTGCAATAAGGAGTTCATGATCTAAGCCACAGTCAGCTCCCAGTCTTGTTTTTGCTGACTATATAGAGCTTCTCCATCTTTGACTGCAAAGAATATAATCAATCTGATTTCAGTATTGACATCTGGTGATGTCCATGTATAGAGTCTTGTGTTGTTGGAAGAGGGTGTTTTCTATGACCAGTGTGTTCTGTTGGAAAAACTTTGTTAACCTGTGTCCTGCTTCATTTTGTACTCAAAGACCAAACTTGACAATTACTCCAGGTATCTCTTGACTTCCTACTTTTGCATTCCAGTCCCCTATGAATAAAAAAGGGCATCTTTTTTGTGTGTGTTAGTTCTAGAAGGTCTTGTAGATCTTCATAGAACCCATCAACTTCAGCTTCTTTGGTATTAGTGGTTGGGGCATAGACTTGGATTACTGTGATGCTGAATAGTTTACCTTGGAAATGAACAGAGATCATTCTGTCATTTTTGAAATTGCACCCAAATACTGCATTTCATCCTCTTTTTGTTGACTATGAGGGCTACTCCATTTCTTCTAAAGATTTCTTTCCCACAGTAGTAGATATAATGGTCATCTGAATTAAATTTGCCCATTCCAGTCCATTTTAGTTCACCATTTCCTAAAATGTCAGTGTTCACTATTGCCATCTCCTGTTTGACCACTTCCAATTTATCTTAATTAATGAACCTAACATTCCAGGTTCCTATGCAATATTTTTCTTTACAGCATTGGACTTTACTTTTACCACCAGACATATCCACAACTGGGCATTGTTTCCACTTTGGCTCAGCCTCTTCATTTCTTCTGGAGCTATTTCTCTACTCTTCTCCAGTAGCATATTAGGCACCTATCGGCCTGGGAAGTTCATCTTTTTTTTTTTGTTTTGCCTGTTCATGCTGTTCATGGGGTTCTCAACAGGAGAAGGCAATGGCAACCCACTCCAGTACTCTCCTCTGGAGAAATCCCATGGATGGAGAAGCCTGGTAGGCTGTAATCCATGGGGTCGCTAAGAGCCGGACATGACTGAGCAACTTCACTCTCACTTTTCACTTTCATGCATTGGAGAAGGAAATGGCAACCCACTCCAGTGTTCTTGCCTGGAGAATCCCAGGGATGGGGGAGCCTGGTGGGCTGCTGTCTGTGGGGTTGCACAGAGTCAGACACGACTGAAGCAACTTAACAGCAGCAGCAGCATGGGATTCTCAAGGCAAGAGTGCTGAAGTGGTCTGCCATTCCTTCTCCACTGGACCATGTTTTGTCAGAACTCTCCACCATGACCTGTCCTTCTTGGGTGGCCCTACACAGCATGACTCATAGTTTCATTGAGTTAGACAAGGCTGTGGTCCATGTGATCAGTTTGGTTGGTTTTCTGTGATTGTGGTTTTCATTTTTTCTGGCCTCTGATGTGTAAGGATAAGAGGCTTACAGAAGCTTCCATATGGGAGGTACTGGCTTTGGGGAAAACTGAGTCTTGCTCTAATGGGTGAGCCATGCTCAGTAAATCATTAATACAACCTTCCACTGATGTGTGGGGCTGTGTTCCCTCCCTGACTGTGGTAGGGGTGATGGCGACCTCCTTCAAAGGGACTTATGCCAGCATGCCATGGCTCCCAGGACTGTTGTAATCAGTGGCCCTGACCCCGTGGCAGGCCACTGTCAACCCACGCCTCTGCAGGAGACTCCCAGACACTCACAGGCAAGTGTGGCTCAGTTTGTTGTGGGGTCACTGCTCCTTTCTCCTGGGTTCTGGTGCGGACAGGTTTTGTTTGTGCCCTCCAAGAGTCTGTTTCCCCAGTCCTGTGGAAGTTCTATAATCAAGTCCCACTGGCCTTCAAAGTCATATTCCCTGGGGGTTCTCAGTCCCTTTGTCAGATCCCTAGGTTGGGGATCCAGCAAGTTGTTCTGCAGTTTGTGGGTCATCTGCCCTATGGCTCTGTGGTGGGACTATGGCGACCTCCTCCAAGAGGGCTTATACCACATGTAGTGCCTCCCAGATCTGCTGCAGCCAGAGCCCCTGTCCCTGCAGCAGGTCACTGCTGACCTGTGCCTCTGTAGGCAACACTCAGACACTCAAAGGCAGGTCTGACTCAGTCTCTTGTGGGGTCCCTGGGTCCTATTGTGCATAAGATTTTGTTTGTGCCCTCTGAGTGTCTCTGGTGGGAAGTGATTTAATTTTAAACATAATTTTGCTCCTACCATTTTGTTGGGGCTTCTCCTTTGCCTTTGGATGTGCGGTATCTTTTTTTGGTGGGATCCAACATTCTCCTGTTGATGGTTGTTCAGCAGCTGCTTGCAGTTTTGGAGTCCTCGCAGAAGAAGATGAGCACATGTCCTTCTACTCCACCATCTCGTAACCACAGTACAAGTTGTTTAAGTCACTCAGTTGTGTCCAATTGGATAGCAGCACAACAGGCTTCCCTGTCCTTCACTGTCTCCCGGGGTTTGCTCAAACTCTTGTCTGTTGAGTCAGTGATGCCATCCAACCATCTCATCCTCTGTCATCCTGTTGTCCTCCTGCCTTCTATCTTTCCCAGCATCAGGGTCTTTTCCAGTGAGTCAGCTCTTCACATTAGTTGGCCAAAGTATTGGAGCTTCAGCTTCAGCATCAGCCCTTCCAATGAACATTCAGGCTTTATTTCCTTTAGGATTGACTGGTTTGATCTCCTTGGTGTCCTGAGTAGGACCTAAGTAAATGAAATTATTTGGCTTTCACAAGTAAATTTCTATTTTTTTTTTTGTCAAGAAGCTGGCTTAGCTGTGACTTTGATATACTCACATCTAACATGGAGTTTTACTTTCACAGCCAGTTTTAGGACAAAATGGATACACTGAAGCATCATGAGGAAGGTGCAAATTGTTTTAACTTGCTGAATATTAGTGGTACCAGCACAAGACGTGAGAATCTAGATATTTAAAATTTGCTTGACAAGTTGCTGTTACAAAGTTTCTAGTAATGTTATTTGTGGGCATAAACAGGAGATGGCCAAAAGCTATTCTCTTTGAGAAGCCCAATTTTTACACAGTTGTCAATGCAGCAATTATTTTGTCCTTCTTTTTTTAAGGTGAAGGGACATATTCTAGGTATTCTTTTTTTTTTTTAGGAAAATCTTTAAACATGTTTAAAACTTTTCTGTCTTAAAAACTGATTTTTTTTTTTAGTCAAAATGTCTTCAGATCCTGAGAAAAACCAGTGAAATGGAAACCATATGATTCTGAGGCCAGGTTTTTCAGAAGCGCCATCAGCACTGAATTCAGGCGTTCTTGCTGTGCTCAGCAGACCCAGCCCGGCAATCAAAACTATTTGATTCTAAAGCTGATACTCCTATAACCAGGCAGGTTCCAGCACATTGTGAGCCCTGAAAAAGCATAATTACAAACAAAGACTGACAAGAAGCACACGTTGACTTAATATAGCTCAATTCTTTCAAAGAGCACACAGCTTTTCACACACATGCTCACACCTGTCCTTAGAAACCCTTGATTAGCAGAGGAGGGGGTGGCTGCCACCTCCCGTGTTATAGCAGAGGCCACCAAGAGGCTCAGTGGCTGGGCCAGGGCCACATGTTGTCACCAGCTCAAACTGCTGTCTCTATGAAATGCATGGAATTGATTCATCCTGTGTTTTTAAAGACTATGTAAGTGCTAGAGTTTTTTTTTTTTTTTTTTTTTATAAAAACAAAGACCCGGCCCTGACCTTGAGAGGTCTTTAACCTGATTAGGGGTGATGTTGTATGGCTCAGTGGAGATGATCAGATGTGGAGGAAATGATCATCACCACTGCACTCAAGAAATTTCCATGCTACCTTCTTATGCTGCGAATAACCACTAGTCTTCTCCAGAAAGCACCAAGAACCCTCACAGGCATGCAGAATGGGAGAGAGGTATCATTGTCTTTTTTTTTTGGCTGTGCTGTGTCTTAGTTGTGGTAAGTGGAATCTTCATTATCACAGGGGATATCTTTAGTTGTGGCATGTGGGATCTTTTTTTTTTTTTTTTTTTTTTTTTTTTTTTACAGTGGTGGCATGCAAACTCTTAGTTGCGGCGTGTGGGGTCTAGTTCTATGACCAGGGATTGAACCCTGGCCCCCTGCAGTGGGATTGCAGAGTCTTAGCCACTGGACCACTATGGAAGTCCCTCATTGTCTTTTATGTGTCTATTGTTTTTCAATAGCTGTGTTAGGAATTACCACAACCTTAGTGACATGAAGCAATATGAATTCACTGTGTCACAGTTTCTGAGGGTTAGGAGTGCAGGTATAGGTTAACTGGGTTCTCTGCTCAGGGTGTCACAAGACTGAAATCAGAGCATCAGTCAGGGCAGCAGTTCTCTCCTGGGGCTCGGAGTTCTCTTCCAGGCTCATGAGATTGTTGGCCGAACTGGATTTCTTGAGGTGGTACCACTGTGGTTCCCGTATTCTTACTGGCTATTGACTGGGGATTGTATTCAGTTCCTAGAGGCTACCCACAATCCCTTGCAGCATAAGCCCCATAGACCATACATAGCATAGTTGTTTGCTTTCTTCCAGGCCAGCAGGAGCCAGTCTCTCAGACACTTCACTTTCTTTTGGAGGTTCATCTGATTAAGCCAGGCCCACCCAAGATACTTTTCCTTTTGATTAACTCAAAGTCAACTAATTAGTAAACTGATCATGGGAAGGGTGTCTCATCATATTCTCAGGGCTTGCCTGTACTCAACAGGAGGGGATGATATGAGACATAAACAGAAGGACTCAGGAATGTTGGGGACCATTTCAGAAACCGGCATTCTGCAGTATCCTACCCACATCAGTGCTTGTCCACTGTACTGTGTTTGCTGCCTTGGCCTGCTGAATAAAGCAGCCCCAGCCCCCAGAATGTGCCTCCACCACTATGCCTTTAGATAGAGAACAGTGTTTTATAAGAGGAACTAATCACTGATGGTAGGCAGTGTTTCAGACAATGTAACGAGTACTTGTTTTCATGTTGTCAGGACTCAGCAGAGTGTCTGGCACTTAGGAGTCCTCAATTTCTGTTTCTCATGCAATGAATGCATGGATGATTAAATGAGAAATATTTTGGGCATCCTCATCAGATTACATCCCATAAAAATAAATGCCTAACCCCCACGTGCAAGGCTGATTCCTCCTTTTAGTTTATAGCTCTTTCCCCACCCCCTGGTTTAAAAAGTAATGCTTGCTTATTATAAAAACACTCTTGGAGATGTTTCTTCTTTCTATGGTTTTATTTTTTATATTTAACTTTTTAAATTCATCTGGAACTAATTTCCCAATATTACGTATAAAATAATCCATCCCCTACCCTTTTAATCCATGATGTTTATATATATATATATGCATATATACTAAGTTCTTATGTATAATAAGGTGTATTTCTGAGCTAGCTGTTCTGTTTCATTGCTGTGCCCACCCACTTTGTATGTCAGTATCACCTAGTTATTGGGATTTTATTATATGTTTAAGGTCTGGTAGGACAGGTATTGCCCCACTATTCCTCCTTTAGCCCCTCTCTCCACCAGTTTATTAAGCACGGGTCCATCTTGCCGCCCACTCTAGTGCTTTTGAGAGCAAAGCTTTCTTTGTCAAAGTCTGGGCACGGAACCAGATCTAGGTTCATAGTCTACATTTGCAGCTTCCTAGCTCAATGCCTCTCAATCTCAGGGATATGTAAACTGGCAATGAAATGTTTAGAGTAGAAACTTATTGTCATAATGAACTGGAATAACATCTAAGAATCATCCAGTACACAGTAGATGGTCAATACCTACCATCTGGAGTGGAGGAGTGACTCTGAAGGCCCAGGCACCTTTGCTTCTATCCCTTCATCCTTATCAGCAGACATGGCAAATCTTTTGAAAACCTCTTGTACAAATGCTGAGGCTTGGATCTGTCAGCCTCAGGCCAGCTTTTAGGCTTAGCGTATCCAGGATTAAGACTTGGCCCAGCCTCTGGGCAGCCTCTTCAGGGTTTGCATTGGTCCAAGGGAAGTCTGGTGGTTGTGCTGAACTGGAGCCATTTCAGAGTGATCTGGGCACCTGGGAAGTGGGTGTGAGTAAAGTGCTGAAATCCACTTTACCTAACCTTAAAGGAAATGCCAGGGAATTAACACCCTTTGCTTCATCCCCAGGGAGCCCATCTCTAGATTGGCAGCCAGAGAAAGGCTTCAGTCTGCAAATTACAGGTGTTGGGGATGGGAAGTCATTCTAGCACAGACAGGTGGTACTGGTGAGGGGAGATGGGTGAGACTCTGACAGCATGTGCTAGACTTTGAAGGTGGAAGGCATGAATTGGATTGCAAGAGCCCCCACAGTACTGAGTTAGTCCTATGCACTTGCCGAGAGGTTTATAAAGGTGACTAGTTATCCTTAGACAAGTACAGGCACTGGAAAGCAAAGGCCTGGGGTGAGTCATAGGGACCCAGGAGTTTTGAAGGCCAAAACCTTACTTCTTTCCTGGAACTTTCCCTCCAACTCAGAGAGGGTCAGACAGAAATACACTCTTTCATATCTTCAAGAAGCATCCCTGAAGGCCTGCTGTGTGCTCTCAGGATCTAGGATAGGAGGATAGACAGCTGTGACCTCAGAGTTTTCATACAACACAGGAGAAAAAGCGTGATGACCATCCTTGTGTTTCTGGATTTGCTCTCTGATGATGCCAATGAGGCAGTTTGATTTCCCACTCTAGCTATATTCCTGCATGGCCTTCTGTGAAAGAACAGATCAGATGTTCACAGCTAGAAGTCAAAAGCTGGACTCTTGTCTAGTCAAACCTTTTTCTCTTCTCCTCTTTTTTTTAATAAAAAATATAGTTTAATCCTACATTTTTATTAATTGAAGTATGGTTGATTTACAATGTTGTGTTAGTTTCAGCTGTATGGCACAGGGTTCAGTTATCTATCTATCTATATATATAAAGTACTTATAAAGTGTGTATATGTGTGTGTGTTAGTCACTCAGTCATGTCGAACTCTGTGACCCCATGGACTGTAGCCCACCAGGCTCCTCTGTCCATGGAATTTTCCAGGCAAGAATACTGAAGTAGGTTATCATTCCCTTCTTCAGAGGATCTTCCTGACTCAGGGATTGAACCCAGGTCTCCTGCATTGCAGACAGATTCTTTACTATCTGACTCACCAGGGAAGCCATATATATATTTGCTGTTGATCAGTCACTCAGTCATGTCCCTAAGAGTCCACAACTCTTTGTGACCCCATGGACTGCAGCACATCAGGCTTCCCTGTCCTTTGCTATCTCCCGGGGTTTGCTCAAACTCATGTCCATTGAGCTGATGGTGCCATCCAACCATCTCATCCTCTGTTGTCCCCTTCTCTTTATGTCCTCAATCTTTCCCAGAATCAGTGTCTTTTCCAATGAGTCATCTGTTCCCATCAGGTGGCCAATGTTTTGGAGCTTCAGCATCAGTCCTTCAGTGATTATTCAGGTTTGATTTCCTTTATGATTAACTGCTTTGATCTCCTTACTGTCTAAGGGACTCTCAAAAATCTTCTCTAGTATCACAGTTCAAAAGCATCAATTCATCAGTGCTCAGCCTTCTTTATGGTCCAGCTCTCACATTTGTACATGACTACTGGAAAAACCATAGCTTTGACTATAGGGACCTTTGTCGGCAAAGTGATGTCTCTGCTTTTTAACATGCTGTCTAGGTTTGTCATAGTTTTTCTTCCAAGGTGCAACCGTCTTTTAATTTCAAGGCCACAGTCACTATCCACAGTGATTTTGGAGTCCAAGAAAACAAAGTCTGTCACTTTCCATTTTTTCCCCATCTATTTGCCATGAAGTGTGGGGGCCAGATGCCATGACCTAGTTTTTTGAATGTTGAGTTTTAAGCCAGCTTTCTCACTCTCCTCTTTCACTTTCGTCAAGAGGTTCTTTAGTTCCTCTTCACTTTCTGCCATTAAGGTGGTGTCATCTGTATATCTGAGGTTACTGATATTTCTCCCAGCAATCTTAATTCCAGCTTGAGCTTCATCCATCCTGGCATTTTGCATGATGTACTCTCATATAAGTTAAATAAGCAGAGTGACAATATACAGCCTTGATGTACTTCTTTCCCAATTTTGAACCAGTTTGTTGTTCCATGTCCAGTTCTAACTGTTGCTTCTTGTCCCACATACAGGTTTCTCAGGAGGCCAATAAGGTGGTCTGGTATTCCTGTCTCTTTAAGAATTTTCCACAGCTTGTTGTGATCCATACAGTCAAAGGCTCTAGTGTAGTCAATGAAGCAGAAGTAGATGTTTTTCTGGAATTACCTTCGCTTTTTCTATGATCCACCAGATGTTGGCAATTTGATCTCTGATTCCTCTGCCTTTTCTAAATCCAGTTGGTACATCTGGAAATTCTTGGTTCACATACTTTTGAAGCCTCGTCTGAAGGATTTTGAGCATTACCTTGCTAGCATGTGAAATGAGTGCAATTGTGCAGTAGATTGAGCATTCTTTGGCATTGCCTTTCTTTGGGATTGGAATGAAAACTGACCTTGGCCAGTCCTGTGGCCACTGCTGAGTTTTCCAAATTTGCTGGCATATTGAGTGCAGCACTTTCATAGCATCATCTTTTAGGATTTGAAATAGCTCAGCTATTTGATATATACGTGTATGTGTATATATATGTATATATATAATTTTTCAGATTCTTTTCTCTTATAAGTTGTTACAAAATATTGAGTACAGTTCCCTGTGCTATACAGTAGGTCCTTATTGCTCATCTGTTTTACGTATAGTAGTGTGTATATGTTAATCCCAAACTCCTCATCTGTCCCTCCACCCTCCCTGTTCCCCTTTGGTACCATAAGCTTGTTTTCTATGTCTGTGGGTCTATTTCTGTTTTTTAAATAAGTTAATTTGTGTTTATTTTTTATATACTCTATATATAATTTTATATATTTTATTTTTTATATATAAGTGATATATTTGTCTTTCTCTGACTTACTTCACTTTGTATGATAATACCCACGTCCATCCACATTGCTGCTAATGTCATGATTTCATTCTTTTTTATGATGGAGTAATATTCCACTATGTACATATACCACATCTTTATCCATTTACCTGTCAGTGGACATTTAGTTTGCTTCCATGTCTTGGTTCTTGTTAATAGTGCTTTTGTGAACACTGGGGTGACTGTTTCTTTTCAAATTATGGTTTCCTCTGGATATATGCCCAGGAGTGGAATTGATGGATGATATGGTAACTCTATTTTTTGTTTTATAAGGCACCTCCATACTGTTCTCCCTAGTAAGCCTCTTTATTTTCTTTAAGACATAACCAAACTTAGAGAAAGGTGGTGATTTGCTCAAGTTAATCCAGCTTTGTAACAGTGATGGGACTTCACTATTCTGCCCACAATTCATCATCAGAAAAGTGGGATTTCTCTTTGCTTTACATCAAGCCTTTAGAGGCAGCACACAGTCTATGAGTCTATCACTGGAACACAGTGAACATTCACATTTTTGAGAGAGGAAGACAAATGTGGATGGTGTCAAGTTTACATAGGAAACAAAGAAGCAACACAGTGTAAGAGTTAGACCACCTGAGGTCAAAGTTCTGGTTTCTTCACTTAAAAGCTGCATGAACTTAAGCAGCTTTCTTCATTTCACTATACCTTATCTTCTTATCTGCAAAATGAACATGATGGTGTTGCCCACTGGATTGTTTTAGGAATTACAACGCTTAGTTCAAGGCCTAGAATGAAGGTGTATCACTAGGATGAAGGGTTTCTAGAAGGGTCCCTGCCCGGGGAGGGTTGATGTTCCCAGGCCCACGGGGTCGGCCCATGGTGTGCGACTGACATCTCCATGTGGCCCCTTTCCAGTTCCAGGAGCCCTGGAGGAGCGGCACAGAGTGGGAGAGTGTGGCGAGAGAATGAAGACACCAACCGCCCGGGAGAAGCATGAGGTGGCAGTGCAGTGCTCGGCTTAGAGGGCTTCGGCCGGCGGCGGCGGCCCCGTGGGCAACTCTGCTGGCACTAGGCCTCCCCGGTTGGGTGCTGGCTGTCTCGGCCACGGCGGCCGCTGTGGTCCCCGAGCATCATGCCTCCACGGCCGGCCAGCCGCCCCTGGACTGGCTTCTCACCGATCGGGGCCCCTTCCACCGCGCGCAGGAGTACACGGACTTCGTGGAGCGCTACCGCCAGGGTTTCACCACCAGGTACAGGATCTACAGGTGAGTGGGGCTCCCCTCCGAAGCCAGCCTGGGTCTGCACGGGTGCCAACCACGAAGCCAGCTGGCAGACCGCAGATTGCACTAGGAGAGAGCTGGAGGAGTAGCAGGCAGGGGGAACAAGCTTGCCATGTTTTTTTTTTTTTAAGCAAGAAGAAAACACATACAAGCTGGAAAACCTGCTGATGCCTCCTGGGGAACTTAGCAAAAGGGTTTCTATTTATAGGTTGTGCTGCTTATAAATTGAGGACAAATCAGGCGGCATGGAGTCAGCATGTGGCCCGTGCTGCTGCAGGAGGTCAGAGTCAAATGCTGGGGACAGGTTTTAACTAATGGGTGAGATGCGTTTATGAGTTGTAATTACCTAGACTTGCAAATGAAGTAAGGGCAGCTCCAGTTCCTGCCTGAGAAGTGGGGGGAGCCCCACAGAGGCAGGGAGGGGCCTGCGCTCACCCTCCTCAACACCACAGCCTCGGCTGGCCTTGTGCGAGGAAAGGCGCTGTGTCTTCCTGCCCTCTGTCTGAATGGCCCGCAGGAGCATCAGAGCTGAAAGTCAAGCACGTGACCTACCTGGGCCATCCGACTAGGCACGAATTCCCGGCTGCTGGAGCAGCCCTTCAAAAGCACAAGGCTCCTCGAAGCCCTCACCTTGGGTGACTCAGCGAACCTCAGCGCTCTCTGGAGTGTGTCCCTGAATTCAACCTTGCCTTTCATCACTGGGCTCAGTCTCTCCCTTAGTTCAACCCCTTTTCCTCTTTACACTGACCTCTTCACATTCAGATAACTCTAGGAGCTTTGCTAGAATTTTTTTTTTTAATTAAAGACATTTACTTTTCAGTTACAGATTAGTTCCTAATGAAAGGAGTGGAGATGGAATGTGAAAAAACACAAAGAGAAACAGAATCAGAAAATCACCTATTCTTTTGCCAGGTAGAAGTTGCTCTCTGTAACCTGAGTGTATGCATTCTTAGTCTTATGAACATGCTAAAGGTTTCACCCTCTCTCTGGATCTAGCAGTTTATATCTACATGCCTTATGCACGTGAACTCACTTAATCTTTCTAACAATCCTCTGTGGGAAGAACAGTTATTCTCCCTGTTATACAGATGAGAAAATTGAGGTCCAGAGAAGTTAAGGAACTTGTCCAGGGGCACACAGCTGGTAAATGGAGATTGTATGGTATGTGCTTTCCATATAAGAAAGGAGGTGAACTGTGATGGGAGAACAATAAGACTTTCCAGTGGGGTTAGAGTACTTGGTGCAGAATTTCACAAAGCTCTCTCTCACAGCAGAAGAGAGGCCCTTCTCTTCTAGCTGTTTGTGAGCACATCCTAACAATTACACAAGCAGGTTCTAACATTAAACTCCAAATCCTACCTCTTCTTCTCATTTTTCCATTCTTATTTGAAAATCAGAGTGTTCTCTCACTTGGAGGAGATGACTGGTTGTTCTAAAATAGCTCTGGCCTGTCTAACCGTGGGTCCCCAGAGATTTTGCTCTCTCCATTTAGGTTTATATTCATGTAGGCACAGGTGCTTCAAAGTGAAGGTTCTGGAGCCAAATGACCTGAACTCTAATCCTGGAGCTGCAGCTTACTAGTTTTATAATGTTGGGGTAATTATTTAATTTCTTTGTTCCCCACTTTCTTTATTTGTAAAATTGGGACAATTATAGTGCCCACCTCTAATGGACTGATGTGAAAATTAAAAGAGTTGATTGATGTAAAACACTTAGAATAGTGCTTAATAAATAATACCTATTATTAGAGTATCACTCAATAAATATTAGCCAATGGAAAAGTTATAATGAGATGAGAGCCATGGGTACTGTCTTTGTGATAACATCTGCTGAGGACTTAGCATCTGACAACTTATATTAGAAGGAGAAAAAAATGTTCTCTTGTTTTTTATTTTTTTAATAAATAGAGAAGTGTTTCATGCTTCTCTGTTTTTTTAACTAATTAATTTATTTGTGGCCCTATCCCAGAGCATGCAGAACTTCCCTAACCAGGGATCAAACCTCTGCCCCCTCCATCACAAGCACAGAGTCCCAAGGAGTGGGATCACCAGGGAAGTCCCTCTTGCTTTCTTTTTTAAAGTGTATTAACCTTAATTCCTTCTCTCTGTCTCAACTGGAGAATGAATGAATCTTCTCTGGGGCACACTCTTGCTGGTCTTATGGACTACCAGAAGGAGCCAGCTTATTTCCAGCCTGTTTTAGAGTCACCACAGAGAATGACCTTTCTTCTAAAGTCAGGGATAGCCAACCGAGCAGGCCTGCCTTGAGATGTCCTACAGAAGGGAGTCAGTGGTCCCTGCCAGCTCCCTGGTCCCAGGGCTAACATGAACAGTCTCAGGATGGCACCATGATGAGAAAAGAGACGAAATACACCCTTGTGAAAACTTTCTAAATAACAGGATGGGGCTTGGCCATCTTACTCAATTTTTGGTCAGCTTTTAAATTCCATTAGCCGACCTCTGAGCAACTCCTCAAGACCTGTCAGACCAAGATCTGAGTGATCAGCCACTTCTCAGACACTGTCTCTTAACAGGCTAGTGGTGAGAGCTGTGAGAGCAGAGATCCTGTCTCTAATTCCATCTGTGACCCCTGAACGCCCACATTTGCGCCACTCTTTAGCCCTCAGTACAATGAACATTTAAGTGATCTGCCTCTCACACCAGCCCTGTGAGGCAGGTGGGGACTCTTAGGGTTCAAAGCCGTGAGTTGGACTTGTTCAAGGTCAGAGGGGTAGCCAGTCATAGCCAGAAGTAACACTCAGGGCTCCTGACTTGAAGTCTCCTGCTCATAACTCTAGACCACGCCACTTCCCTTTGACTGGTAAATGCATCTTCTTCATAATGCGCAACCTAATCAGGCACCTAAATTGAGCTGATGCAAATGTAAATATGGTTTCTTGAAACACTCTAGCGGTAATGTTCCATTCTCTCTTTGCTACAAATCAAAGTAATGAGCAGTCTGGTTTTTTTTTTTTAATTTCTTTTTGTATTAAGGCTTTAATAGAGAGATAATCATGGGATTGGAAAAAATCCAAACCGCTATGATGAAACACTTATAACTCGGAAAGAATAAATTAAAATGAAGAGAGAAAGTTAGAAATAGTATAGAACAATGAGTGTGATATGGTGGTTGGAAGAAAAAAGCAAGGCCGGGTATAATTCCAAATTATTGACCTTAGTCATTAATGCCTCCATTTCTGTCTCTCTTTTAGAAAAGAAGGGTCTGGGGATGTGTTAGAAGTCTTTTGAGAGGACAACAAATAAAAAATTAATAGATATTTTAAAAAAGACCTTTATATTTTTATCATATTCTGGGCAGAGTTTGCAAATTTTGAGAACCAAAGTAGAACAAAGCTTAAAACTAAGAGGTTGGAGTGGTACCCAAAGGTAGGCAGTGTAGAAACAGAAATGTGTTTTAGCAGGTGCATCTGGAAACATCCAATAGGACAAACTGGGATAGAATCAGATGGTGTGTTGAATGAGGTCCATTAAAAGAACCTTTCCACAGGCACCAGAGCAGTTATCGTAAGGAAAGATAATCTGCTTATGATTCATTAGGATGTAAAACAAGGGTTGGCAATAGCTTACCTGAGAAGGAAGTGAGATACAGGAAAAACCAAATATTTTGTCCATGCTGCTCCTTGTGTGGTCTGTGGACCAATAGCGTTGGCATTACCTGAGAGCTTGTGAAAATTGCAGACCCTGAAGCCTTGTCCCAACCTACAAAATCAGAATATGCATTTTAGCAAGAGCCCCACATGAACTGTATAGCATTAAAGCTTGATTAGACTAAGTGCTTGGGAGATGGAGAGGAGAGCGGAGTGGCCAGGGTGGGGAAGGACAGAAGGCTTCATGGTAAGGCAGCATCCTCCATGATGCACTTGAGGTAGTGAGAATATTTACAGGAGATGCTACAAATAGAGTAGTCGTCATGGGAAATTGAATTTAGGAATTATTAGTGCCAAGGCACATAAACTCATAAGAATAGATCCAGGCAGCTGGGGGGAAAGATGTTTAAAAGCAGAAAAGGCTGAAGGGCCTAGAACCAGCCTGTGGGTGCCTTGTGGGAGATGGAGAGGTGGGGAAGCAGAGAGCAGCTGTGGAAGCCATCAGACAGGGAGCACCAGAGCTGATTTATCATCCAGACCACATCTCACGGACTAACAAACACTGATTTGAATAAACAGCAAACCCTGGGAGAGGCACCATTTCCAATTAAGAGATCACAATCCACATAAATAAACGGCAACCTCAGTCTGCCTGGGTAAATCCCAGTGATTTCCTAGGTGTTCATTACGGCTGCAGAGGTAGAGAAAGGTTGTGTTATCACGCAGCTGCGGGGCACCACAAGGGAAGCCCTGGTTCTCAGGCGGATGGGACAGGCAGGGAAGGAGGTGAGTTCTGCCAGAAACACTACCATCACCTGCGCCAACTGGTTGATCTCTGCCCTTCTCACTGGGTTCCTATTTTGGTGAGGGAGTTTCTTGAGATGGAAGAAGAGGAAGAAATAGTACAAAAACTAGAGCAAAACAAAGCAAAACCAGAGGCATTGCAGAACGATGAGCCTAGAGACTCATCACAGGTACTCTTTCTTGGTCTATAGAGGTGAGGAGGTGGGAGGGGAACAGAATGAAGCATCTATAATCTACTTTCTTCAAGAGTTCATTGCTGGCTAAATGTACAGCTCAGTATCTGACATAGACTATCTCATCTAGGCTGTAGACCCAGCCCAAGGACTTCACCCAAGGAATTTTCTTCCAGAAGTGTCTGGAGGTTGAGCCCTACAAGGGCATACAGGTCCTGGAATCAGGCCTTGCAGACCCTCATCCTTGGACAGCATCTCCTCTCCATCTTAACATGGCAACATCTGGGACCAGTGGAGCTGACCTATGTGAAGGAGGAAATGTATTGCCCACTTGGAGAAAGGAGAAAGCACATAAACAGACAAAGGCGATTCAAGAGCGTGAGAAGAACAATATCCCTTTAACCTGTTTTATTGAAGGCCAACTCTGCTTATCCTACAAGATTCTGATAATAAATCATGAATGGGGAGGACAGAGCTCTTGATCTGGTGTAACTCACAAGACCAGTGCATTTGGAGAACATGCTAGATGGCTCTGCACAGCAAGGTTGAGGAAAGCTGCAATGAAGTAATGCCTTGGCTGGACTCTGATGGCTGAGTGGGAGCTCTCCGGGTGGAGAGCTTGGGGAATGGTGCCATGGACACAGAAGCGGTAAAACCAAAGGTGTGGGAGCACCAGGTGTGCTTTAGACACTGAGCAGCCAGCTCCAGGTATCCAGTGTAAATGCAGACAAGCATGTGACTGTCCCTCCTCCACCTGTTCTGCCCCACTGCCTTATTTCTGCCATATCTTGTCCCTCCAAAACGCCAAAAGGGTCTCCTAGACACTGATTTCTTTCAGGGTGCAGTTTTAAAAAGCCTCTTTCCTGAAGTGGCATGTCATTTTCCTGTATTAGTGATGAGTAAAATGAAGTAGAAGTAATTATATATCTGGAGAAGGTAGGACCAAAGGCAATTCCTTGTGTTTCTACCTGGGAAAAAATGGACTTTGAACATGCACCTGGCGAGAAAATGGTATGCCGTGCTTTGAGATCTTATAAAGCCACCTGTTCAACTGAAGATCCAGTGTCACTCATGATTTAAAAATTGAATTTAGAGTAAGCTTCCCACACTGTGTGTTTGCTCACTTGGTCCTCTTGCAAGCATTTATGGAACATCTACCTTGTGGAAAGCATTATTCTGGGCACCATAGCAGGCTGTGAAAAAGGAAAACAGGATTCTACTGATTTCCAGGAGTTCAGCTGTCCAGTTTGAGTGACAGCACACTCACGGGAAAAGCACATTACAATGTAGCATCCCAGGCTCTGGGGAGAAGAAGATATTTAGCACATTCTCAGTGAGTGATGGATAGATTTGGTCCATGAATGCCATATCAGAATAAATTCTCAGGATATCAGTCCCATGCTCCCCAAGGACAAAATGACTCTTGCCCCAAATTTTCTCATGTCTTCTGGGGGGCTATATCCAGGTCATTCACGTGGGATTGAAATAGGATTGCACAGGTGGTCTGTGAATAGAAAATGTTAAAAAAAAAAACAAAAAAACCCATGCAAAAAAGGCAGCGAAAAAGCCAGGAAGGCCATGGGGAGAAAGCCAGTTCAGTTTTGTTTTCAGATGAGATTTAGCAGAGAGATCTTGAGTCAGTCAGGCAGAGAAAAAGAGGATTAATTTTTGCTTTGAGAAATAATTAATTTTATTCATGAATGAATTGCTACTTAGAGGCACGTAGATGTAGAAAGGAATGAGGTAGGCTTCATCTAGAAACCATCGCGACACAGATGCAGACAGACAGGGATGCTGGCTAGCCACGTGGTCTTTTCATTTTTTTTTCCCCCTCAAGAGAAGAGCTTTTTCTGGGTCAGGGATTCTCCATTTTTTTTCCCCACTATTCAGCTTCTGCCACATTTATCCCACCTCAGGGCTTCTCACATCTCCTACAAGAAAATTATGTCAGTCCACGTTGTTTAGAACAGTGAGTGGCATGTGGTGGGGCATTTATTCACTCAGGGCATGCTTATTATCTCTGTGTGCTGGCCATTCCCCCAGGGCGGGAGGGGCACAGCTGTGAATGAGATGTGGCCCAGGCCTCAGGGAGCTCTGCCCTCCAGGAAGGCAGACCCATAGGGTGGTTGGAAGTGGGCTGAGGTCTATGCGGGCGACCAAAGCACTGGGTGTGAATTTGGTTCCCAATGCCAGTTATCCACTTTCTCCTCCGGGATTTGAAACAGATGAGTGTGCTCGTGAGGTGCTCAAAGCCAGTGGGACAGATTTATCACCATAAAGCAGGGCTGGAGATGAAGGTTTGGACCCGAGTCTGAGACAGTTCTGTGAATTCCTCTTCTCACAATCTGTCCTGACTCAAAGACAGCCTTCTGGTCTTTCAGACTGATTTGCCCATTCCTACATGAAGCAACCAGAGGAGGCATCATTGGATACTGCAGATGGGCTGGGCAGGTGACCTCAGGTGGAGCTCTACCAGCTGAGCAGGAGAAAGTCCTGGAAGGGATTGTTGACTGGAGCGTGTGGGTGTACAAGAGACAGCTGCTTTCTGTGTACAGGGATCTCAGAGCATTGACTGTTGTTGTTGCTGTTTAGTGACCAAGTCGTGTCCAATTCTGCCACCTCATGGACTGCAGCATGCCAGGCTTCCCTGTCCCTCACCATCTCCTGGAGTTTACCCGAGTCCATGTCCATTGAATCAGTGATGCTATCCAACCATCTCATCATCTATCTCTTTCTTCTCCTGACTTCAATCTTTCCTAGCATCAGGGTCTATCCAATAAGTCAGCTGTTAGCATCAGATGGCCAAAGCATTGGAGCTTCAGCTTCAGTGTCAGTCTTTCAAAGAGTATTCAGGGTTGATTTCCTTTAAGATTGACTGGTTTGATCTTGCTGTCCAAGGAACACTCAAGGGTCTTCTCCAACACCACAGTAAAGCATCAGTTCTTCGGCATTCTGCCTTCTTTATTGTGCAGTTCTCACATCCGTACATGACTGCTGGAAAAACCATAGCTTTGACTATACAGACCTTTGTCAGCAAAGTGATGTCTTTGCTTTTTAACACACTGTCTAGGTTTGTCATAGATTTCCTGCCAAGAAGCAGTCATCTTCTAATTTCATGACTGCAGTCACCATCCGCAGTGATTTAAGAACCCAAGAAGAGGAACACTGTCACTGCTTCTACATTTTCCCCTTCTATTTGCCATGAAGTGATGGGGCCAGATGCCATGATCTTGGATTTTTTAATATTGAGTTTTAAGCCAGCTTTTTCACTCTCCTCCTTTACCCTCATCAAGAGGCTCTTTAGTTCCTCTTTCACTTTCTGTCATTAGACTGGTATCATCCGCAGAACCAGAGATAAAATTGCCAACATTCACTGGATCATAGAGAAAGCAAGGGAATTCCAGAAAAAACATTTACCTCTTTCAAAGGTCCGCGTAGTCAAAGCTATATATAGCCAACAAGCTATATATAGCTGTATAGCCGACAAAGGTCCATCTAGTCAAAGCTATCGTTTTTCCAGTAGTCATGTATGGGTGTAAGAGTTGTACCATAAAGAAAGCTGAACACCGAAGAATTGATGCTTCTGAACTGTGGTGCTGGAGAAGGCTCTTGAGAGTTCCTTGGACTGCAAGGAGATCCAACCAGTCAATTCTAAAGGATATCAATCCTGAATATTCATTGGAAGGACTGATGCTGAAGCTGAAGCTCCAGTACTTCGGCCACCTGATGAGAAGAGCCGACTCATTGGAAAAGACCCTGATGCTGGGAAAGTGAGGGCAGGAGGAGAAGGGGATGACAGAGGATGAGGTGGTTGGATGGCATCCCCAACTCAATGAACATGAGTTTCAACAAGCTCCATAAGATGGTGATGGACTGGGAAGCCTGGTGTGCCGCAGTCCATGGTATCACAAAGAGTCAGACACGACTCAGCGACTGAACTGTTTCATTGATTACGCTAAAACCTTTGACTGTGTGGATCATAACAAATTGTTGAAAACTCTTAAGGAGATGGGAATACCAGACCTCCTGAGAAAGGTGTAGACTACACAGTATTAAAGTGTGGGCCACAGGGGAGCAGGCTGTCACCAACCTCCCATTTCTTCATGGGATGAGAGGAGTAAGGAGGCAAAGAAGGAAGATTGTTTTGAAAGGGCAAATGAATAAATTATAAGAAAGTATTCTCTCTATATTGTGACATAGTAATAATAATAAACATTGCCTATATATGTTGAATATTCACAATGTTCCTAGCATTTTACTAAGTGCATAATAATATGTAATTGTGCATGTGCGTGCTCAGTGTGTCCAACTGTTTGTGACCCGTGTACTGTAGGCCACCAGACTGCTCTGTCCATGGAATTTTCCAGGCAAGAATACTGGAGTGTGTTGCCATTTCCTACTCCAGGGGATCTTTCCGACCCTGGGATCAAACCCGGTTCACCTGTGTATCCTGCATTGGCAGGCAGGTTCCTTACCACTGTGCCACCTAGGAAGCTCTAAAGCATGCCACCCGATGTGGGGCTCAAACCCACAACCCTGAGATTAAGAGTCTCATATGTTAAAATTATCATTATGAGAAATGTACCAGGGAGATACTCATGGTGTACATGTTTTACAGATGAAGACACTGAGTTTTAGAGGGTGTTAATGCAACTGGTAAGAGGAAGAGCTAGTATTCAATACAGTGGAGGATCTGACCATTGTATGATTATTATTGGATCAAATACACAATCTGAACCTGGGATTCTTAACGCTCCAAGAGAAATGGTGCTTTCTCTCATAACTACCTGTGCTCTCTGCCCCTCCTACTCTTCCTTCTGGCATTCTGGCAGATCTTTGGGATGGAGAAGATGGGTCTCAGGGGGCTAGAAGGTGTCTCATCCCACTCAAAGACCCTGTAGTTCTGTGTCTCCACCTGAGCTCTCCATCTGTACTTGGGCTCTAGGGAACCCTTAGTGGGAGGAAGCTACAGATGAGCCTTCCTGGAGCAGCTCACCCACAAAGAATTTTGTATGTGTCGGCTTTGCACTGTGGTGTATTTCTCTAAGGGTGCGGTGTAAATCGAATTTCTGCAAATCAAATCCTCTACTGGAGGAACACTTAATGCCATTTCCAAAGTGCTGTATCTTTTTTTTTTTTTCCTGGCAGTGGCTTATGAAAATCCAGTGCTAAGCCAATCTCTAGTCCCTGACTTTAGGATCCAGTAGCTACTGATTCATAAACACACGCTATCCACTTGGAAATGTCTTATATTTCAAGGAATATTTTCATCCAGCCAGAAGACACCATTGATGATGGATATAACCTCTGCTTATTGGGCCACTTTGTAAATGTGGGAGTTTCATGTAAAGACAAGATTGGTATATACTCTGGGTCATTCCCACTTACCCTTTGTGTCCACAGCGCATCATGGAATCAGATGAAGCCGTGGAAGAGACCTAGAGGCTGGGACTCCCGAGTCAGCTTTAGAATTTGTAGGAATAGGGTGAGCAGATTAGCCACCTAGTCTGCGGCTTAGAGAGGATGCCGGAATCTGGCAGAGCTCCTTCTCAGTGCTGCGTGTTTCCCTCTGTGCTTGTTTAATGCGCCCTAGTTCTGCCACCATGCCAGGCTCTCCCCTGAGCCCAGAAATGTGCCTCTTTCTCCCTTCCCCTTGCAAAAAGCAAACAAGCTGTGGACGTCAGAATGAACACAAAGTCCCACTGGCCAGGCAGGAGGCCCTAGAGGGATTAAAATGAGGTAGCCAGAACTAGCTTTGCACCAAGCCCTTCATTACCAGCCATGGTCCCCGGGAGAATTCTCATCTTCTGTGCATGTTGGCAGTGACTGCGCCTCACTGGGGACGTGCTAGTGACGGAGGAGGAAGAGGAAGGAAGACTCTTTGGGGAGTGAGTTCTCCTGTACCCACAGAGGCATGTAAATACCTAATGATCCCTAGACGGGGGTCACATAGTTGGTTTGTTAGTAACGGAGGTAAACTTCAGTGTGATGAGCCAGGCTTTGCTTAGCTGTGCTGTTTATGTTCTAAAGGGTGAGTCTGATAAAGACCACATGCAGAGGAAAGGAGACTGTCAAGTCCTTGAAGGTCAGCTTCAGTCATCGGAAAACTGATGCTCAAATGGAACTCCATAAAGGAAATATGGCTCTAGAGGCTGATAATTCATTCTTCTGCCTTCTGTTTTCACCAAGTAGGGCGATGTCCATTCTGGTGCCTGCAGGCCTGGAGACTAAATCAAAGAACCACAAATTTAGTGATTGGTCTAGAGTAAGAGCCCAGAGCTGCAGAAACAGTGTCTGAGGATGTAGGGCAGCCTGGCAACAAGGGATGGCAGAATGGAGCCAAGGTGCCCAGAAATTTGAATTAGAAGGAAAGTTTATTTTTATTTTTTATTAAAATTTAGTTGATTTACAATATTGTGTTAGTTTCAAGTGTATAGCACAGTGATTCAGTTATACACACACACACATACACACACACACTCCACACATTGTTGTTGTTCAGTCCCTAAGTTGTGTCCCACTCTTTGTGACCCCATGGACTGCAGTATGCCAGGCTCCCCTATCCTTCACTATATCTGAGTTTGCTCAAATTCATGTCCATTGAGTCAGTGATGCTATCTAACCATCTCATTCTCTGCTGCCCCCTTCTCCTTTTGCCTTCAATCTTTCCCAGCATGAGGGTTTTTTCCCAATGAGTTGGCTCTTTGCATCAGGTGGGCAAAGTATTGGCACTTCAGCATCAGTCATTCCAATGAATATTCAGGGTTGATTTCCTTTAGGATGGACTGGTTTGATCTCCTTGCAGTCCAAGAGACTCTCGGGAGTCTTCTCCAGCACCACAGTTCGAAAGCATCAGTTCTTCGGCCCTCAGTCTTCTTTATGGTCCAACTCTGACATCCGTACATGACTACTGGAGTAACCATAGCTTTGACTTTACAGACTTTTTTTGACAAAGTGATGTCTCTGCTTGTTAATATGCTGTCTAGGTTTGTCATAGATTTTCTTCTAAGGAGCAAGTGTCTTTTAATTTCACGGCTGCAGTCACTGTCCACAGTGATTTTGGAGCCCCCCAAAATAAAGTCTGTCACTATTTCCATTTTTCCCCCATCTATTTACCATGAAGTGATGGGACCAGATGCATGACCTTAGTTTTTGAATCTTGAGTTTTAAGCCAGCTTTTAAACTCTCCTCTTTCACCTTCTCCAAGAGGTTCTTTAGTTCCTCTTCACTTTCTGCAATTAGGGTGGTGTCATCTGAATATCTGAGATTATTGATATTTCTCCTGGCAATCTTGATTCCAGCTTGATCCAGCCCAGCATTTTGCATGATGTACTCTGCATGTAAGTTAAATAAGCAGGGTGACATTATACAGCATTGATATACTCCTTTCCCAATTTTCCCGGTTTGTTGCTCCATGTCCAGTTCTGTTGCTTCTTGACCTGCATATAGGTTTCTCAGGAGGAGGTAAGGTGGTCTTGTATTCCCATCTCTTTAAGAATTTCCTACAGTGTGTTGTGATCCACACAGTCAAAGGCTCTAGTGTAGTCAATGAAGCAGAAGTAGATATTTTTATGAAATTCCTTTGCTTTTCCTAGGATCCGACAGATTTGGGCAATTTGATCTCTGGTTCCTCTCCATTTTCTAAGTCCAGCTGTCCATCCGAAAGTTCTCAGTTCACATACTGTTGAAGCCGAGTTTGAAGGATTTTGCGCATATAATTTAAAGAAGCAGGGTGACATATACAGCCTTGTATTCCTTTGGTAGCCCGTATGTTTGTTTCCTATGTCTGTGAGTCTGTTTCTGTTTTGTAAATAAGTTCATTTGTATCACTTTTTTTAGAGTCTACATGTAAGTGTTGTCATATGGTTTTGTCTTTCTCTTCTGACTTTACTAAGCATGATAGTTTCTGGGTTCATCCACATTGCTGCAAATGGCATTATTTTGTTCATTTTTATGGGCCAGGTAATACTCCACTGTGCATATGTACCACATCTTCCATATCCAGTCCTCTGCTGATGGATACTTACGTTGTTTCCATGCCTTGGCTATTGTAACTAGTGCTGCTGTGAATGTTGGGGTACATGTATCTTTTTGAATTACAGCTTTTGTATTTTCTGGGTATATGCCCAGGGGTGGGATTGTTGAATCATATGGTAATTCCATTTTTTTTTTTTTAAAGAACCTCCATACTGTCATACATAGTGGGTGTACCAGTTTACATTCCCACCAACAGCAGAAGAGAGTTCCATAAGCAAACTTTAAAATCATTTATTTCCTACCCAAGGCAGACAACCACTTCACAAATCCCCAAGAAAGTGATCAACCAGCCTTGGCTCAGGCAGGTCCAGTCCTGAGTGTGTTCTGAAGCCAATTTCCATCCAATAGCCCCAAACACTCTCCAGATCTTTATGAAACTGAATCTCAGGGTTTTTTCCCCCATAATTCTACTCGCTGGTTCTGAATCTGCTTTCTCCTGTTTATCTAGAATAAGTGAAAATGCTTCTTCTTCACAAAAAGGTCTCCAGATACTTGAAAACAGTTATTATTCTCTGTGCTTCTTTGACTTACTAGCATACTGAGACTTCCCTCCAGAAGTTCTTTACTCTCTTTCCCTTCTTTCATATTCTGTCTCTCAAACTCACTTCTTGTCCTTGTTTCTTTTCCCCAACTCTCTCTTTTCCATCTTGGACCTTCATGATCTCATTCAGGACTAAGACTTGTATCCCATCACTCTGTCATCACCTTGGGCCTCTGAGTTCTTTTCTGGGTCCTGGTAAACAAGGAAAGAGATAATAAACAAGAAATTGATGTCAACATAAGTTTTTTTTTTTTTTTTTTCTGGTTCCTGGAGAGCTTGCTTGCTTAGTCACCTTTCAAAGTGCTCAAGACTTTTGTCACAGATCAGTATCAGTTCACCATTCTGGAGTTTCTCAGACCAAGCACTTTTCCTCTGCACAGATTTTCTTTAACTTCTTGTATTCTGTGCAGTTCTTGAAAATTAGTGATGTAGGTCATGGCGCACCTCAGAAAATGTAGTAACTCTATTCAGGACCTGAAGCATCAATTCTACAAGAAAAGTGGGAAATATTTTGTGGGTTTTTGTTGCTGTTTAGTTGGTAAGTCGTGTCCAATTCTTTGTGACCCCATGGACTACAGCATGCCTGGCTTCCCTGTCCTTCACCGTCTCCTGAAGTTTGCTCAAACTCATGTCCATTGAGTCGGTGATGCCATCCAACCATCTCATCCTCTGTCGCCCCTTCTCCTCCCACCCTCAATCTTTTCCAGCATCAGGGTCTTTTCAAATGGGTCAGCTCTTCGCATCAGGTTGCCTAAGTATTGGAGCTTCAGCATCAGTCTTTCCAATGAATATTAAGGGTTAATTTTCTTTAGGATGGACTGGTTGGATCTCCTTGCGGTCCAAGGGACTCTCAAGAGTCTTCTCCAGCACCACAGTTAGAAAGCATGCATCAATTCTTAGGCACTCAGACTTCTTTATGGTCTAACTCTCACATCCATACATCACTACTGGAAAAATCATAGCTCTGACTAGATGGGCCTTTTTGACAAAGTGATGTCTCTACTTTTTAATATGCTGTCTAGGTTTGTCATAACTTTTCTTCCAAGGGGCAAATGTCTGTTAATTTCATGGCTGTAGTCACCATCCACAGTGATTTTGGAATCCCCCCAAATAAAGTCTGTCATGTTTCCACTTTTTATTCATCTATTTGCCATGAAGTGATGGGACTGGATGTCATGACTGTAGTTTTTTGAATCTTGAGTTTTAAGCCAACTTTTTAATTCTCCTCTTTCACCTTCATCAAGAGCCTCTTTATTCCTCTTTGCTTGCTGCCATTAGGGTGGTATCATCTGCATATCTGAGGTTATTGATATTTCTCCCAGCAGTCTTGATTCCAGCTTGTGATTCATCCAGCCTGGCATTTCTCTTTCTGGGTTTATGGTGAGAGAATGAGTGTAGGTTTTTCATTCAAGTGAAATGTAGGGGGTGAGGGGGAAGTCCTAACTTTTTTCCTCAGCTTCTCAAAGAATTGCACCTCCCACTTAATTTGATTTTGTACATCTAGACTTATTTGTGTTAAAGTCATAGCCAGAATGGCCCTCATCCTGTTCTCGACTACAATTATTGCATTTCCCATATTATTTGCTGTGCTTCATAGCATGACCAGTTACCTATAACTTCCACCTCTTCCCCATCTTCCATTTGACTTGTGTGGCTTTCATCTCAGCACTGCCTTTCAAAGCCAGGCTCTTCACTCTTGTCCCAGCTTCATTTACCACTTGGCCTTTTCTCTCTTCTCTAATCCAACCTGCCTAAAATCCTCTGTTGGGCCCTCTGTATCCAAAGGATAAAACCCAAGTATGCTTTCTAAACATGAAAGTCTCTTCTAAATCCATCCATTCACTGTTTCAACAGATATTCCTTGAATTCTGACATTGTGCCACTGATCATGCCTCACCTGCCTATCCTCTGTATTTCTTCCTGCTTATCCTCTCTTTCAGTCTCAGTGAGCATCTCCAGATTTGCCCAGATGCAGAAGACTTCCTAAGATGCCATGTATCTTTCCATGTCCCATTTCCTCTTCCAGCAAAGCTCTTGCCATTTTCTCTACCAGCTAAGCTCTAACTCACCTTTCAAACCCATATCCAAATATCACCTTCCTATAGCACCTTCTTTGGCTCCCACAGACAAGTTAGTTATTCCTACTTCTGGTTCCACAACAACAGTTCATATTTCTGCTTTAGAACTTATTTTTTACATTTAGTTAATTATTTATTTGACTATCTCTGTTTGCTCTTCACTTGGCTCTGAGCTCCTGAAGACAAAAAACATGTATTTCACCTTTGTAGCTTTAGATCCCAGTACCATGTCTAATACATGTAAGGATATAATAAGAGAACAAAGTCACTCACTAAGAGTAGGGTGTTCTGGGACTGAATTATATGAAGCAGAAAACAAGCTGGTGAAGTTTCAGACTCTACATTTATACTATGTAGGTTTAAACTGACCTTCTACTACTTCTAGCTGTGTGAACTTGTACAAGTAGTTTTGTGTCTGAGCTTCATATTTCTCATCAATCAAATGGGTAGAATAATAGGACTTTCTTTATAGGCTTATTTGGTGATAACTGAAAAATAAATTTGGTTTATTTCAAGATAAGTGCATATTCTTCTTGTGAGGTATCTCCTGAGAATAAATATGGAAAATGACAGAGTGGAAAATCTTAGGAAGAAAGAGAAAATGAAGAAAGATTCATTGAAAAAGATGTAACAAAGAAGGGGAAGCCCTGCAAACTCTTTCTACTGCAGTCTTCATGCATTAATCAAATTTACCACTTCAAATCTACATATTGTTCTCCCTAACTGTATCCTGAGTTAATTTACCCAACGATTTTATGGTTATAGATAGTCCCAAATAAATCCTTAACAGTGACAGGTGGTTTCCCTGTGGAGCACAATTCGTGCACCACTATCCCACAGCATTGAAGTCAAGGCCTCAAGACCAACATTGTTTCCATCTGGACTCACAAAGCAAGGATGAAAGACGCCCATATGGGAATGTTACTGAACTGGGGCGATATGAGAGCATGGATGTTTGACCACATAGGCAATAAAATCAGATAATTGAAAGGGACCCTTATCCAGATGCTAGTGGTAAAGAACCTGCCTGCCACTGCAGGAGACATAAGAGACACAGGTTCGATCCCTGGGTCGGGAAGATCCCCTGGAGAAGGGAATGGCTATCTACTCCAGTATTTTTCCTGGAGAATCCCATGGACAGAGAAATCCTGTGGGTGGGCTATAGTCCAGAGGACCACAGAGAGTCAGACATGCCTAAAGTGACTTAACACACGCAACACACACACTTATCCAGGTAAGTAATAATATCAAGTGAAGATTACTTGCCAGGCTGCAATATGAGATTTCAGCCAAGAATATGGTTATAGAGATATTCCCCAAACTCAGTAGCTTAAAACAATAATCATTTTTCTCATGCAGCACCTGTAGGTTGGTTGAGTTAGCCATGCTACAGGTTGTGCGTGTGCACAACCTGCATGATCAAGGTGGAATTAGAGTTGGCTAACTGCTGACACAAATGGTCCCCAAATCTCAGTGACTTAAATTATGTTTGTTTATTTTTTTTTATTTTTGCTCATGTCCAGTGCAATGTGTGGTTGGGTTAAGAGGAGACTGCCCCATGAAATGATTCAGAACCAAGACTTTCTGTCTATCCAGTCACTGTCATTACTTTGGGCCTCAGAGTTCTCCTGTGGGTCCTACAAAACAAGGAAAGAGAGAGAACGTGAATGATTTCATGGGTAGTCTTGTGAGTTAGATCCTGGTTCATATTCCACTGGGCAAAACTCAGTCATGTGCTTATGCTTAAATGCAGAAGAAGCTGGGAAAGGTATCTGTGAGTTCAGGAGGAAAATTAAATTACTTACAGAGCAACTTTCCAGTCTCTTCCACAAAGGAGAGAAATGCAAGAAAAGGGGGAAATGGAGAGCCCTAAATTTAAGTTCAAAGTGTCAACTGCACAAATAGAGTACAGGAATCCTGAATTAGCTGTGGAAAAAATGTCTGAGGTTGGAAAAAAATGTGGAGATGTCTGGTTCACCATTAGATTACTGTTAGCCCAGAATATTTGTCTCAAAAAAGAAATGCAATATTCAGGTGCATCAGTGAAGGTAATGTGTGTAGGAGAAAGATCACAGACTATCTTCACTTTTAAGAAAATTATATCTATTTTTGCAGGCACTGGGTCTTTGTTACTACGTGTGAGCTTTCTCTCGTTGCAGCAAGCAGGGGGTTACTCTGTAGTTGTCGTGTGCGGGCTTCTCATTGTGGTGGCTGCATGAGCCCAGTAGTTGTGGCACACAGGCTTAGTTGCTACATGGCATGTGGAATCTTCCCAGACCAGGGATCAAACCTGTGTCCTCTGCCTTGGCAGACAGATTCTTAACCACTGGACCACTAGGGAAGACCTACCCTCACTTTTTGTTGGTTATTATCTTTGATGAAGATATTTAAATTATCTGAGTCTCAGCTAGCTCAACTATAAAATAAGACAAGTTTTTGGTGTGTATCAGTGTATCGGTTAATTATGGCCATGGATATGGATATAAAATGATCCCCCACACTCAGTAGCTCAAAACAATCATCATTTTTGCTCACTCAGCACCTGAAGGTTGGCTGAGTTAGCTATACTACAGGTTGTGTGTCTGCACAGGGGCCATTAGGTCTTTCCTCCAATGATGCTTGTTATGGGTCTCAGGCTAAAAGGCAGTATCTTATATCTACAGTTTTGTTGTTCAGTTGCTAAGTTGTGTCTGACTTTACAGCCCCACGGACTGTAGCACACCTGGCTTCCCTCTCCTTCACTATATCCCAAAGTTTGCTCAAACTCATGTCCATTGAGTCGGTGATGCTATCCAGCCATCTCATCCTCTGTCATCCCCCTCTCCTCCTGCCTTCAATCTTTCCTAGCGTCGGCTTCTTTTCCAGTGAGTCAGCTCTTTGCATCAGGTGGCCAAAGTATTAGAGCTTCAGCACCAGCCTTTCCAATAAATATTCAGGGTTAATTTCCTTTAGGATTGACTTGTTTTATCTCTTTGCTGTCCAAGGGGCCCTCAAGAGTCTTCTCCAGCACCACAGTTCAAAAGCATCAATTCTTTAGCACTCAACCTTCTTTATGGTCCAACTCTCACATGATTACTGGAAAAACCATAGCTTTACTAGACAGCCTAGGGATCTGGAAGCTGTATTGAAGGAATTAAAAATAGCTAATCCAAAGAAGAGTGGCCTGTATAAAAAGCAAATGCACCCAAATACCAAAAGGGCTTTCTCATTGCAACAGGAATAAACTTGTCAAATAACAGAAGGAACTGCCAGTCAGGGGGATTTCTCTTGGGGTTAAATAGATGATGGGAAGCCCGTGGATGTTTGCTGAGGAGAAGCCTGGCATGGACTGTCAGGTTGCTGAGCAAAGACGAGCACAACAGGAGGTGAAGAGTAGTGAACAAAACTATTTTCTCCTCAGTTAAGAAGATGAGCTGTGGGGAGCAGGTTTAGAGGTCAGGGAAGAGCTGGGGTTTCTGTGCCTTGGAGAAAACAGGTCTTAGCTCCCTTTTCAGTTCCTTCTAGTCTCATAGATTCACTGGTCCTTCATTTGAACGTGTCTGCTGTATATCCTGTTGATTCTGCAAGCATAACCACTCTCAGCACACTCTCCACACCCCTGAGCCCGGACCGTGCAGTGCGAGGTTCACCAGGGATCCAGTCCTCCTTTAAGCTTGAGTCTCCCCTCCCCATTTCTCCCAATCAGCCTTAATTAAACTGTTTGAAAGCTACAGCTTGATTTTAATTAGAGCAAAATTGGGAAGATTAGAATGAAATTGGCCAATCATTGTTTACGGGCCGTTGTTTGAGAACACAGCAGGCTGCTAAATTACCTCCATGCCAGGCTTCTTGAATTCTTCCAGTGGGTGGACCGGGGGCATGGGAGCATGCGGGGCAGGCTGGCCTGCTTTCTGCTTCCGTGCCTCCTAGAGTTGCAGGGGCTGAGACATTATTTAACCAAATGCTCCTGAACTGGAGTTTTTCTGCCTGGGGATTTCTCCCAGCTGCCACGGTAAACAGGACAAAAGAATTTCCTGGGAAGTATCAACATGACAAAGATGAGCAGTGGTCTTTGAACTTGAACACAGGTCATAGACAAAGGTAGAAAACCACTTGTGCCGTGATGTGGGTTCTCACCAAACTCTGCCAGTGATCAACGGAGATTTAGTCCTTTTTCTCAACTTCTGTCTCTTCATTTGTTAACCTCTAAAAAGTTCATAAAAAGTCAAGTAGTGATAAATCCATTTCCTCTTTTTTGAAGTCTTTGCATTTCTAAAATTGTTGAACTTGTATAAAAATTGTGTACAATTTTCTTTTTTTTTACAAAACTAAGGGAAAGCTGTACACCAATACAAGAGGGTATGGTTTTATTATAATTTCTTTTTATAGCTCAGATTAATCATGTCTTATTCATTATAGTAGTAAAGACTCTAATAGCCAAGTACATTATAGTGATCTGTTGTTGAGATGTAAATCTCTTGATGATGTGATGTATTTAGAAATACTGTCTTCTGTACAGGAGCCAAAGCATGATATATCCCTTAGTCTCTAAAATATCCACTTTAAGAGCATGAAACCACCTTAACTGAGTCACTGAGGTAAATAACAGGCATCCTTCAATGTATATGTTGGCTTTGGTTGTTCTTTTTCCTGTGAATTTTCTAAGTCAGAGAATATGAGTCCTATGAAAAAGAAAACATGGTGATGTCTTAGATTGATGGATCGAGTTCCGTGAAGAGAGCAATAGCCTGAAATACAAAGTATGTTGGTGGAAAGATGAAGAAAGAGAAGGCTTCTTTCCTAGAATCCTTAGGAAAATCAACTGTCCAACACTCAGTGTTGACTCATGTCACATTTTCCAGTATCAAGCTAGTTGAAAAAGGCAACTCTCCAGGAGATAGGTGGGCTCTGAGAACAAAGATATTTGCATTCATCTAGAACTGGGTGGTATGTAAGAAATTTTCCCATAGTCATTGGTTGACAGTTTCCATAGACAATGTCAAGTCACAGGAAAAATGACAGGAAATCTATTTTTGTACTTGGCTTAAGGCCAATCCATCTTTTTCTTTCCAAAGTTCTTAACTATTTTATTTAATGACCTGTCCTGTGTCTTCCTTCATTTTTCAAGGAAAATCAGTTATGTATTTTTTCTTACAAGTATGGTTCATATCAGAACAGCCTTTTAGAAGATGATAGTTTAGTGCCTGTTAGCACTGCAGCTCCTTTGAATACTAAATGTTGGAGGTGGTTACCCCCCAAAAAGAAGTTGTTGGAAATGGATAAGGAGGGATAAGGACTAGAACAGGGAGATATTGCTGACCACACCAGCCTACTGTTTCTGCCATTGTGTTCAAAATGGAGCTGGAGTTGGGCATCCTGGACTTATAGGTGACCTTAAGGCCTCTTCCAGCCTCTCGGGTAGTACCAGAACCTCTTCCTAGAACTGCTGCCTGAGTGAGCAGGTAGTGATCAATGGAAACAGCATTGAATCCCTCCCTGGTAAAACCAGGCTGGATTCTAATTTAGGGGGAACAAATGGGCTCTGGGCACTCAGGGGCACACTGATACTGGAACAGAGTGGAACAAGCTGGCAGGGGTGCCACAGCGGAGGGGGCTGGGCTGAGCCACTCTCTCAGGATACAGGAAATGTGATTTTCCAAATGGCAGCCATATTGGTGGTCTTGGAAATGAGCCTAATTGTGCTTTCCATGCAGAGATCAAAAGACATGTCTGTGGAAAATTGGTAATAATAATCGGCTCTTAACATGAGGTCTAAGTACCACCACCCATATTGTAGTTTGCAGTGTTCATTACTACTAAGTTTCAGCCTCATTGAGGTATAGTTTTGTTTTTGTTTTTAAACTATGGATTAAAAAAATATTGGAGTATAGTTGGCTTACAGTGTTGTGTTAGTTTCTGCTGTATAGCAAATTAAATCAGTCATGAAAGAGACAGAGTTGCTCAGTCATGTCCAACTATTTGTGACCCCATGGATTATACAGTCCATGGAATTCTCCAGGCCAGAATACTGGAGTGAGTAGCCTTTCTCTTCTTCAGGGAATCTTCCCAACCCAGGAATCGAACCCCGCCAGAATTGCAGGTGAATTCTTTACCAGCTGAGCCACAAGGGAAGCTCACATATGCATATATTCATTCTTTTTTGGATTCTTTTCCAATATAGGTCATTAAAGAGTATTGAGTAGAGTTGCCTGTGCTATACAGTAGGTCCTTATTAGTTACCTTTTTATATATAGTAGTGTGTATATGTCAATCCCAATCTTCTGATTTTTTCCTATCCCCACTATCCCCTGGTACAGTGGGTGTAGAAATAGATAAGGCTATGGTCTTCCCAGTGGTCACATACAGTTGTGAGAGAGCTTTGCTGTAAAGAAGGCAGAGCACCAAAGAACTGATGCCTTCCAACTGTGCTGAGGGAGAAGACTCCTGAGAGTCCCTTGGACTGCAAGGAGATCTAACCAGTCAATCTTAAGGGAAATTAACCCTGAATATTCATTGGAAGGACTGATGCTGAAGCTGAAGCTCCAGTATTTTGGTCACCTGATATGAACAGCCAGTCAGAAAAATTGGAAAAATCCCTGATGCTGGGAAAGATTGAGGGCAGAAGGAGAAGAGGGCACCAGAGGATTAGATGGCAGGATGGCATCACTGATACAATGGACATGAACTTGGGCAAATTTAAGGAGAGGGCGAGGGACAGGGGAGCCTGGCATGCTACAGTCTATGGGACCACAAAGAGTTGAATACTACTGGGTGACTGAACAACTGACCTCTGGTAATCATTAGTTTATTTTCTACATCTTTAACTCTTTCTGATTAAACTATGGATTTTTAAAAGAATACTTTCTCCCTTAAGGTTTCATAGGGAGGAAAGCTCATGGGTCATGACTCTTCAAGGAGGCTGGATTGATATTCTCAATTTCTAAGAGATTCTCAGATTCTCAGTTTACAAGCCCAAAAAGTGGTTCTTCAGCACGTTGCTGCTGGAAATCTCACCTGGGTGGAAGCCACCAGCTGTACTCTTTCCCTCTTTCATGGCTAAGAGTACAGGACTCTGTAGGGTGGGCGACTCCTGCTAGCAGTTCTTGTTGACCTTGTGTGTGACAGAGGGACACAGTACTTCAGGGGAGGGAGAGGTTGGTGACATGCACGTCAGTAGCTGTGACGTGGGGGCATCCCTTTTCTTTTTTTTTCATTTATTTTTATTAGTTGGAGGCTAATTACTTTACAATATTATAGTGGTTTTTTTGCCATACATTGACATGAATCAGCTATGGATTTACATGTGTTCCCCATCCCAATCCCCCCTCCCACCTCCCTCCCCATCCCATCCCTCTGGGTCTTCCCAGTGCACCAGCCCCGAGCACTTGTCTCATGCATCCAACCTGGACTGGCGATCTGTTTCACACTTGATAATATACATGTTTTGATGCTGTTCTCTCAGATCATCCCACCCTCGCCTTCTCCCATAGAGTCCAAAATTCTGTTCTTTACATCTATGTCTTTTTCTGTTTTGCATATAGGGTTATCATTACCATCTTTCTAAATTCCATATATATGCATTAGCATACTGTATTGGTGTTTATTTTTCTGGCTTACTTCACTCTGTATAATGGGCTCCAGTTTCATCCATCTCATTAGAACTGATTCAAATGTATTCTTTTTAATGGCTGAGTAATATTCCATTGTGTATATATACCACAGCTTTCTTATCCATTTGTCTGCTGATCAGCATCTAGGTTGCTTTCATGTCCTGGCAATTATAAACAGTGCTGCGATGAACAGTGGGGTACATGTGTCTCTTTCAGATCTGGTTTCCTCAGTGTGTATGCCCAGGAGTGGGATTGCTGGGTCATATGGCAGTTCTATTTCCAGTTTTTTAAGAAATCTCCACACTGTTCTCCATAGTGGCTGTACTAGTTTGCATTCCCACCAACAGTGTAAGAGGGTTCCCTTTTCTCCAGCATTTATTGCTTGTAGACTTTTGGATAGCAGCCATTCTGACTGGCGTGTAATGGTACCTCATTGAGGTTTTGATTTGCATTTCTCTGATAATGAGTGATGTTGAGCATCTTTTCTTGTGTTTGTTAGCCATCTATATGTCTTCTTTGTCGAAATGTCTGTTTAGATCTTTGGCCCATTTTTTGATGGGGTCATTTGAGCTTCAGGAGTTGCTTGTATATTTTTGAGATTAATCCTTTGTCTGTTGCTTCATTTGCTATTATTTTCTTCCATTCTGAGGGCTGTCTTTTCACCTTGCTTATAGTTTCCTGTGTTATGCAAAAGCTTTTAAGTTTAACTAGTTCTCATTTGTTTATTTTTGCTTTTATTTCCAATATTCTGGGAGGTGGGTCATAGAGGATCTTGCTGTGATTTATGTTGGAGAGTGTTTTGCCTATGTTCTCCTCTAGGAGTTTTATAGTTTCTGGTCTTACATTTAGATCTTTAATCCATTTTGAGTTTATTTTTGTGTATGGTGTTACAAAATGTTATAGTTTCATTCTTTTATAAGTGGTTGACCAGTTTTCCCAGCACCACTTGTTAAAGAGGTTGTCTTTTTTCCATTGTACATTCTTGCCTCCTTTGTCGAAGATAAGGTGTCCATAGCTATGTGGATTTATCTCTGGGCTTTCTATTTTGTTCCATTGATCTATATTTCTGTCTTTGTGCTAGTACCATACTGTCTTGATGACTGTGGCTTTGTAGTATAGTCTGAAGTCAGGCAGGTTGATTCCTCCAGTTCCATTCTTCTTTCTCAAGATTACTTTGGCTATTCGAGGTTTTTTGTATTTCCATACAAATTGTGAAATTATTTGTTCTAGTTCTGTGAAGAATACCATTGGTAGCTTGATAGGGATTGCATTGAATCTATAGATTGCTTTGGATAGTATACTGGGGGGCATCCCTTTTCATTTACAGTTTTCAAACTGGGAACACCTTATAGCCATTTAGTATTCAAATAGGAGGCGCTATTTCTTCAAATCCAGAGCTGGCCTGCTCCCCAAGCCCTGCTGAAGCTCCCATCACCTGAGGTTTGGCACTCAGCTGCCAGTTTAGCTCCCCTGTCACGGGCCCCTTTGGCTCCCAGAAAACCCCTAAACTCATGTACAACCAGAAGCATCATGTATTGGCAATCTGGACCAATGTGTTAAGCAGTTTGAGACAAAGATAACTACAATAACTACAATCACTTCTGCTAGGTCACTTCAGTTGTGTCCGACTGTGCAATCCTATGGACTATACCCCACCAGGCTCCTCTATCCATGGGATTCTCCAGGCAAGAATACTGGAGTGGTTGCCATGACCTCCTCCAGGGGATCTTCCCAACCCAGGGGTGGAACCCAAGTCTCTTATGTCTCTTGCACTGGCAGGCAGGTTCTTTACCACTTTGGGATAAGGAAATGGCAACCCACTCCAGTATTCTTGCCTGAAATTTTCCAGGGACAGAGGAGCCTGGTGGGCTACGGTCAATGAGGTTGCAAAGAGTCAGACATGACTGAGCAACTTTATACTCTCTTTACCCCTAGTGCCACCTCGGAAGCCCGGTCTGGATCATATCTTCCCTAAACTTTGTTTTGGTTATTAATGATTGTATGGGTGTGCTAAATCCTTTGACAGAAATATGTGTGATTCACTCTAGGCTAATTTAAAATGCAAGCAGTCACCTAAACTTCTGTTAATTCCAGCACCTTTTGGAAGTCCTGGATGAACACCTTTGCAGGCAGAGTCCACACTGGAGAGCTCTGGTCACCCTTGATTTTGCCCTTTGTGTAGCCACCTTTGCTGCTTTAAGGGTCCTTTCCATATGGGCTTCCCTAGTGCTTAAAATGTTTGCTTTCTCATACTGTTGACTGTGAAACCGACACAGTAGGAGAAGATTTTAGGAGAAATGGCTAAATTGAAATGGAAATTTACTTGATGTCTTAATTGAAACAAAGATGATGGCTTAATTGAAGTAGTATGTGTTAATGTAATTGATATATAGAAAACATCCTTTTCCTAGGGAAAAAAAGAGCCTTGATTATTTTATTATGGGAAAAAAAAACCCACTACTAAATGAAAAATTGGAAATGAACATTTACTCTTTGAATAGCTCAGGCTGCCTTCCAGTATTGCCTTCTGAGGTTTTCAGATGCTGGAAAGAACCAGGTTAATAAGTTCTGTAAGCACAGTTTTTACCACTTTGGCTCAAACTCCATCCACAGATGTTTCCTCCATTATTTTGATTCAGTGAAGGGCCCCAAAGGGCAGGCAGGAAACTTAGTGAAGTAGAAGAGAGGACCACTGGGTGCCCTCGCAGCCTGAGCCTTCCTGCAGCCAGCAGAAGCCTGATGCTTATTTCTGATTCAACATCCTACCAGTTTATGGAAGAGGTTTTTGTTTGTTTGGGGAGAGCATTTTTCTCCAGTGAAATTCTCCTACCACTTGTACACACACACACACACACGCATACCTACCTGCACACTTGTGCTTTCACTCACAAAATCACAACTGCTCCTTTGAGTTTCAGAGGGGAGGTGGTATAACATCTTGGTGAATACTGTGGATCTTGGGGCCAGGCAGCTTGTGTTTAATTCCTGACGTTGGGTATTACCTACTGGGCAAATTATCTGTGCCTCGATTTCCTTGTCTGTAAAATGAGGATAATTATATTTTATCACTTATAGGGGTCTTTTGAATATTATATTGGTTAATACTTGCAAGATACTTGGAATGCCTGGCACATGCTAAGAATTCATTAAATGTTAACCATTATTTTTTTATTATTGGCTCATAAAAAGCTTCCTAAGACAGTATCATTCATTTTCTAAGTCGTTTGTTATTCTGTGTTATGATATCCAGAGCAGTCACAGGAACTAGATTCAGGCCTTTGTCTCTGACTCCTTGCATGGTACCCTGTGTATAGACTTGATTTTTTTTTTCTGGGTCTCAATTTTTCATCCCACAAATGCGTGTATTGAAACTACTTTTGTCCAAAAGAGGTTTTGCCTTGCACGGTGCTTTGGATATATAGTACATCCCTGTTTAGTGTAGGTAATAAAAGGAAGTAAGTGTTCTGGGCAATGAAAATATCTTTGTTAAAATATAGTAAACACTTGAAAAGAATTAGAATAAAGTAAAATACACTTAATTGAAAGGACACAAAGGAAAACAGTGTTATAGAAACAGCAGTATGGTATTGACCTGGATTTTGATCTCAGCTCTGCCACTTACTGTGTGACTTTTTGCAAGTTATCAACTTCTCTGGGTCTCATTGCTATGATTGTCATCATAATCATAGTTGCTATTAATAGCACCGAGAGAGAGATGGGACACTAGATTTTGTTCTGGTTCTAATGCCAAATGGTTATATTGCTTTAGAGCAACTAATTCTGCTTCATGGTTTTCTCATGATGTAAGAGGAATGGAAGAGATGGTCTCCACTTCTGTGCAGGCTGGCATGTGGTGCTGCTACAAATGCATCATGGACAGGTGTGTCCGTGTATTGATGCCCTCAGCCCTTGGGCAATTGGGCAGGGTCTGCAGTAGCAGGACTACCTATGCTTGCCTCCGCAGGCCCGAGAAGCTGCACTCATTGATCCCAGTTCAAAACACAGAGGCTTTTTAGTGTACACAATGACATGAAGAAGATGGGCAAATAGTATTCAAATGTTTCTTCTAGCAGTCCCAGTTTCCCTCTTGGTAGTCCTGCGACATCAAGCAACTTACTTAGTTTTCTGAATTTCACTATATTCATCTTACATGAGATACAATCAGATCTTTGATTTGGTTTGGATAAAATATGTGATAGAATAAAATACGTCAAGTCTCATGTTGGACAAAAGCTTACGACTAAGGAAAAGTACAAAACTTCAGGATCATTGCCTCTTTGGGGATCTTTAACTCTGTGAGTATGGCCAAAATTGTTGTTAGACATAGTGTAGAGGATTGGAGCTCGTGATCATTAACACTGAGTATAAAGCACAGCAGAGTCTGAATGGGCGCTCTGTACTCGCTGGACTTGAGTGTGTGGACTGTGGACAGTCATTGGAAGTTGTCCATGCCCACTGACAACAATGGAAGATGACCCAGTTTACCAAAGCATAAGAAAATATCAGTGCCTTGATTTATATATAAGAAGTCACAGAAGTATGCCCATAAGTTATGTTTTTATATATCAAATTTAATTTTCCCATTGATAAGTATACACATTTAGAATGCTTTACTTTTATTTCACATCAATCACTAATCGCTTTTTGCTTCTATGTATTCTCATCCTGTAAATTCTTGTATCAAGTTGTCAAAAAAACAACTAGAGGATTAGGAGAGCTGTGACATATAAGAAATGATTGTTTAAGTAAACAAAATAAATGAGAGAATCAATCAACAACATCTATTGAATATCTACTGTTGTTCTGTTTTGGAATATCTAGCATTATTTTATTGCTGCTGGATAAGATAGAATCATTCCTGCCCTCACAGAGTTTATGTTCTAGTGGGAGAGAAAGAGAATTAAAAATATATATTGTTTCAGCTAGTGATAAGTGCTAAAAAGATTTATAAAGCATAGAGACAGAGAGTGAGTGATGGGGGTGCCCTTTTGAATGGGGTAGTCAGGGCAAATTTCCTGAAGGAGATACTAGTCAGCAGTCCTAAATGAAATGCACTGAGTTAGCAATGTGACCACCAGCTTTTATTTACTAGATTTAATTAAAGTGGGAGCCACCTCTTTTTTAAGATGGTTTAATCTTTCAGTGAGGGTATTTCACCATTGTAAGGAACTGTGGAAAAAAGGAGAGCCCTTGTGGTTTTCACCCTCTAACAACTTAATAGAACAGAAATTGATAGGATCGAAATTCCTTGTTATTTAATAACATCTATGTGTGGTCTTTAACAAATCAGGGACAATTGTTTGGTGCCAGAAACAAACAACATCACCAAGATTCACGTCAAGGAGTTTATTGCCTATGTTTTCTTCTAAGAGTTTTGTAGTATCAAGTTTTAAGTTCAATTCTGTAATCCATTTTGAATTGATTTTATTATTTATTTATTTATTTATTTTATTTTTTACTTTTATTTTTAGGGGTCCAGTTTAATTTGTTAGCATATAGTTATCCAGTTTTCCAATTATCATTCCCATTATCTCAAAGAAGACTATCTTTTCTCCATTGAATATTTCTGGCTCCTTACATGTGTGGGTTTATTTCTAGGCTCTCTCTTTTGTTCCTTCAACCAATGTGTCTATTTTTTAATGTCAGTATCATACTGTTTTGATTACTATAGCTTTGTAGTATAATTTGAAACAAGAAGTGTGATAGTTCTAGTTTTGTTCTTCTTTCTCAGGGTTGCTGTGGCTGGTCATAGTATTTGGGGGTTCCATACTAATTTTAGGATTATTTTTTCTACCCTGGTAGAAAGTAGTAAAAAATGCCATTGGAATTTTCATAGGGATTGCAATGAATCTGTAGGTTGCTTTGGGTCATATGAGCATTTTAACAATACTGATTTTTCCAATGCATGAACATGGAATATTTTCCTACTTATTTGTGTCTTCTTAATTTCTTTCATCAGTGACTTAAAGTTTGCAGTGTTTGAATATTTTACTTCCTTCGTTTAATTTATTCCTAGGTATTTTATTCTTTTTAATGCAAATGTAAATGAGGATTGTTTCTTTAATTTCTCTTTCTGACATTTCACCATTAGTTTATAGAAATGCAACTGTATTTGTATATTTTTGTATCCTCCATCTTTATTGAATTTATTAGTTCTAACAGTTTTGGGTAAAGTCTTTAGGGTTGTCTATTTATAGTATTATGCCACCTACCAATAGAGACAATTTTACTCATTTCTTTCTGATTTGAGTGACTTTTATTTCTTGCCTGATATTTCTTGATAGTGCTTACAGTACTATCTTGGATAAAAGTGATGAGAATGGACAATGTTGTATTATTTCTGATGCTAGAGAAAAAGCTTTCAGCTTTCCACCATTAAATGTAATATAATCTGTGAGCTTGTCATTGATGGTCATTTTAATGTTGAGGCTTTCCTGGTGGCTCATATGGTAAAGAATTCACCTGCAAAGCAGGAGACCCGGATTTATCCCTGGGCTAGGGAGATCCCCTGGAGGAGGGAATGGCAACCCACTCCAGTATTATTGTCTGGAGAATCCTGTGGACATATGAGTTTGGTGGACAGTCTGTGGGGTCATGAAGAGTCAGACATGACTGAGTAATTAAGCATGCAGGCTTGTATTTGTTCCCTCTGTACCCACTTTGTTGAGAATTTTTATCATTAATGAATGTTGAATTTTTTCACATGCTTTTTCTACATCTATTGAGATAATAATATGATTTTTATCCTTTATTTTGTTAATATGATGTATCACATTGATCCTTGCATCTTTGGAATAAACCCCATTTGATTAAGGTGTTTTATCCTTTTAATGTACTATTGAATTTAGTTTGCTAATATTTTGTTGAGGATTTTTTGCATCTATGTTTACTGGGGATATTGGCCTGCTATTTTATTTTCTTATAATGTCATTGTCTGGTTTTGGTATCAGGATAAAGGTGGCCTAATAAAATGAGTATGAATGTTTCCCTCCTCTTCCATTTTTTTGAAAGAATTTGAGAAGGATCAGGTAATTCTTCTTTAAATGTTTGGTAGAGTTTGCCATTGAAGCCATCTGGTCCTGTACTTCTGTGCACTGGGGATTTTGGTTTTGGTTTTACTAGTAATTTGACTATTAAGATTTTCTATTTCTTAATGATTCTGGCTTGGTAGGTTTATCTATCCCCTCTAGGTTGCCTAATTTGTGTATAATTGTTCATAGTAGTCTCTTATCCTTTGTGTGGTATCATTTGTAATGTCTCTTCTTTCATTTCTAATTTGAGTCTTTTTTTTGTTCCCCCTTCGTTTAGTTAACAATTTGTCTATTTAACCTTTCGAAAAACAGTCTTTAGTTTTATTGGTCTTTTCTGTTGTCTTCTTAGTCACTATGTCATTCATTTCCACTCTGATCTTCTAACTTTGGCCTTAATTTGTTCTTTTTTTCTGGTGCCTTGTGGTATAAATTTAGGTTGTTTATTTAAGGTCTTTATTTTTTCTTAATGTAGGTATTTATTGCTATACATTTTCCTCTTAGAACTGCTCTTACTACTTCCAACAGGTTTTTGTATTTGTGTTTCCACTTTCATTTTTCTCAAGATTTTTTTTTTTTTATTCTTTGATCCATTGGTTGTTCAGGAGCCTGCTGTTTAATCTCCATGCATTGGTAAATTTTCCAGTTTTCTTTTGGTAATTGATTGCTAGGTTCATACCATTGTGGTCAGAAAAGATGTGTGATATGATTTTAGTCTTCTTCAATTTATGAAGGTTTGTTTAGTGGCCTAATATATGCTCTATCCTGGAGAATGATCCATGTGTGTTTGAGAAATGTATTCTGCTGCTGAATGGGATGTTCTATAAATAAATATCTGTTATGTCCATCTAGTCTAACATGTAGTTTAAGTCCAGTGTGTTTGCTTGCTAATTTCTGTCTGGATGATCTTTCCATTTTTGAAAGTGGGGTACTGAACTTGCCTTCTATTATTGCATTGCTGTCTATTTTTCCTTTCAGATCTGTTAATATTTGCTTTCCATATTTAGATGCTCCTATGTTGGGTGCATAAATAGTTATAAATGTTATATTTTCTTGATGAATTGATTTCTTTATCATTATGTAATGACTTTCTTTGTCTCTTATTATAGTGTTTGACTTTACACCTGTTTTGTTTTAAATAAGCTACCCCAGCTTTCTTTTAGTTTCCATTTGCATGGGATATCTTTGTCCATCCCTTCACTTTCAGTATAGTCCCTGTGTGTGTGTAGTCGTGTCTGACTCTCTGCGACCCCATGGACTGCAGCCCGCCAGGCTCCTTTCTCCGTGGGATTCTCCAGGCAAGAATACTGGAGTAGGCTGCCATTTCCTTCTTCAGTGGATTTTCCCCACTCAGGGACTGAGCCCAGTTCTCCTGCATCGCAGGAAGATTCTTTACTGTCTGAGCCATCAAGGAAGCCCCACTTTCAATATATGTGTCTTTAAAGCTGAAGTGAGCCTTGTATGCAGGACATGGTTGGGTCTTGTTTTTTCTTTTTTTTTTTTTACTAAGCTCCTCTATGTGTTTGATTTGCTGTCCAGCCAATAAGAAGTGAAATCAAGCAACTGTTCATTATGCTGCAGTGGGATTTGAGATAGAAAATACTTTTCACAAATACCCTACTTTAATTAAAGCTTAGCATTTCCCGCACAAAGGAAATAAATGATAATGCATTATTATGAACTTGTCTGCTTAGATAAATAAAGCCACACAGTGGGAATTTTAAAAGGTTTTGTGGGAACCCATGAATTATTAGTCATACCTTTTCCTTTATTTCTCTGGTAATGTTTGGAACATTCCCCCTCTCTTTAGTAGTTTCTGGAATTAGATAGGAAGATTCTATAGCCTCCAATGGACATGCTCTTTATTTATTTATTCTGAATTATTTTTTTCTGTGGCCTTGTCATTTTTGCTTCATAGATTTGGAGGGAAGGTTAGACCAAGGTTTAGCACTGTTATAAAGAGCCAGATGAGTGAGAATGTTAAGACTTTTTCATGTTGTGGTTTTCTAAGGCAGTGGAGCCGATCCTTTCTACTATAATTTGGGAGGCAGTGGATAAGAACTCCTTTTTTTTTTTTTTTCTTTTTCTTTTTACTAGTGGATATATTCACTTAAATTTCATCCTTTAAAATACAAATATTTCGGTGAGGAGAAAAGCATGAATATTAACATTCCAGATGGGACTAGAAAGGAACTTTGCCATCATCTAGTATAAAGGTTCTTAAAATGCATATCCCCTTAGTTCCTTTCAAGATGCCATGTTGACATTGCAGTAAATGTGCAAAAGCTATGGTGAATGAAACTGCTGGCATCTTAAATTGAATAAGGGCAGTCTCATTCAATGACACTGGTAGTCATATATTCATCATTACATACTGAACCGAAATGCACACACATACACATGCATGTTAGCTTCACGAGTGCCCCTGAAGCAGTAAAATCTATTTTTATTGGATCTTGACCATGAGTTCATGTCTTTTTAATATTTTGTATGATAAAGTGAAAAGTACACATAAAAGCATGTTTGAGGTTACTGAAGAATGGTGGTCTCAGAGAAAAATACTTTTCTGATTGAGTTGAACTAGCCATTTTTTTCATGGGATGACTGAATTTTTCTTGAACAACCAAGAGACAATCTATGGTTATGCAGATTGTAGTGTTTGGCAGACATTTTCTCAAAAATAAATAAATAAAGGAATGAAACAAGCCTGCTTCTTTAAGGGAAACAACTGACAGTATTTATTACCAGTGATAAAATGTAAGCTTTCAAATGAAAATTAGAATTTTGGAAAACTTGTATTTGTCATCATAAGCTTGACAGCTTTCCAATATTTAAGGACTTCTTTGATGAGATTTGTGGCAATATTAACAAATATGTTTTGATATTATATAATAAAATATGTCAAAATATGGAAGATCTGAATAACTCAATGGTCCTATATTTTGCAGATGGATGACCAGTATATGATGTTTCAAAATCACGGAGTAAAAAGATGCATTCGAAGTGCAATATAGAACACTGGGTTTTAATGTGACTGAGAATGAAAAGTTTATTGGTATGGTTTCAGAGTCCACACTGTAATTAACCTTTAAGAAAGTATGTTTGTTGAGTGTAGTGTGGTCCCAAAGAAGAATATTCACAATTATCACAACAGATTGAACACAGAATACAAGAATGCAGCTCTCTTCTGCTAAGCCAGAAACTCAAAGAGATTTGCCAAAAGGCAAAGAAAATGCCATTCTTCTTACTGAATCTGTTTTGCTTCAGAACATACAGTGATTGTCATACAAATATGTTATTTATATTACTTGTAGTGGCTTTATTTCTGTTACTTTATAATGAAAAAAAATGGATTTAAATTTCTCAGTTTCAATTTCTAAAGTGGTAATTATCATTAGATATAAACCACATGAATACAGGGGGCTCTTCAGTTTTAAGAGTATGGTAGTATCATGAGACCGAAAAGTTTAAGAACTGTTGTTCTAAACCAATCTTCTGACTTTACAAATGGGTAACAGAGGTCGTGAGGTGACTCATCCACTGAGTTGCAATTGTGACTAGGTCTTATCTCTGCTTCCCTGGTGGCTTAGATGGTAAAGAATCTGCCTGCAGTGCAGGAGACCCAGGTGTGATCCCAGGGTTGGGAAGATTCCCTGGAGAAGGGAATGGCAACCCATCCCAGTATTTTTGCCTGGAGAACCCCATGGACAGAGGAGCCTGGTGGGCTACAGTCCATGGGGTGGCAAAGAGTCAGACATGACTGAGTGACTGCACTTTCTTTCATTTTCTTATTTCTGTAAACCACTTTCAATATTTTCATTGTTTGTTTTTCCCCTACTACACACTACGACCATGACTGTCTTTGGGAGAAGGGAAGCCACTCTCCAATGAGAAAGCTGAGTGGAAGCATATTCTGGGAGGTCAACTGGGGTAGGGCTTTCTTATCACCTGGGAACGAGAGGCCAGAGGGCCTCTTTCAGGCACCGGTGTCTCCATCTGCAGAGATGTGTGCTGAGAGGAGACTAGGCGGTGAAGGAAGGAAGAAACACACTTGCTCTCAATTTTATTCCTCTTGTCCCAGAATACAATTGAGTTTTCCCTTGTCTTTCCCTCCAGGGAGTTTGCACGTTGGAAAGTGAACAACCTGGCTCTGGAAAGGAAGGACTTCTTTAGTTTGCCACTGCCTCTTGCCCCAGAGTTTATCCGGAACATACGCCTCCTGGGAAGGAGACCCAACCTGCAACAGGTCACCGAAAACCTGATCAAAAAGTATGGCACTCACTTCCTACTTTCTGCCACCCTCGGAGGTAAGCAGTATCTTGATCCTACCATCCTACACTCGCTGGTTGCCAGACCATTGGAAATAGCTTTCTAACACCTGTTGACTATAGCTTCGATACTTTCCCTAGATCTTTTATTCTTCCTGTCATTGTTTTGACTGGGAAATGTTCTCATTCTGTTGCATTTGTCAACAGTATAATCTCTTGACATCCAATTTCATTGCCAGAACATTGCTTTGCTTATACGCATCCTCCTGGGGAGGAGGTTGCGGGGTAAGGAGGTTGGGGGACAGACGTCTGCTAAGCACTTGCCAGCAGGGGGCGCTCCCAGTTTTCTTTTGACTGAGCCATCTAACCCTGAAGTTTCTCCATATCCTAATATTGGCTGTGGCTACAGTAGTCAGTATGTGTGCTCAGTCGTGTCCAATGCTTTGTGACCCCATGGACTGTAGCCTGCCAAGCTCCTCTGTCCATGGGATTCTCCAGGCAAGAATACTGGAATGAGTAGCCATTTCCTCCTCCAGGGGATCTTCCCAACCCAGGAACTGAACCCGCATCTCCTGCTGGCAGCCCAGGTGGCACTAGTGGTAAAGAACCAACCTGCCAATGCAGGAGACAGAAGAGACCCAGGTTCGATCCCTGGGTCAGGAAGATCCGCTGGAGGAGGAAATGGCAACCCACTCCATTATTCTTGTCCAGGGACAGAGGAGCCTGGCTGGCTACTGTCCACAGGGTCACACAGAGTTGGACACAACTAAAGCGACGTAGCATACGTGCACTCCTGCATTGCAGGCGGACTCTTTACCGTCTTAGCCACCAGGGAAGCCCAGACACATAGGCAAAAAAGGAAATGCTCCTTAAGTCCCTGATCTCTCTGCTTCCACTCTGTAGAGACTGGTAACCAGCCAAACAGATTCCAATACTTCTGGGCTGGATGGAGGCAAAGGTGAGGTGGTACAACCTCTGGCTAGGACCTAGAGCAGAATTGAGAGCTGGAAAGAGGCAGAGTTCTCTCTGTCCTGGAAAGAAGAAAGGAGGATTTATTATAACATTTAGCTCACTGTCTTATGGACTACAAAGGAACACTCCAAGGGTTCAGGCCAGCTGCTGACATGTGGTAGGTGTTGAGCCTTTGAGGGGGAGAAGGGAGGTTGAACTTCAAGGCTTTTGCCCTTTCTTAGGGAGCAGAAATATCCACGGTGATTCTTTATAAACAGCTTGAGAGAGAGAATTTTATCTTCCCCATGGAGGTAGATTGCCTGAGACAGAGATCAATAGAGGATGTTAAATGGATAAGCTGGAGGGGCGGGGGATGAGCTTTGGGCGATTACGGAAGTGGGGAGGAGGAGGCTGGCCTCTCAGGCAGCGGTGCCCTTATCCTGTGGTGCAGTCTGATGAGAGCGTTGTGGTAGGGATGGGAAAAGGCTGTCAGCAGGGGCCACAGGCGCCCTCTTAGCTCAGTCTCTGCTGGAGGAGGGTTTCACGCTCTGATGGGTAGGGGCTCGGGGAGCTGAAGTTCTCACCAGGACGCCCATGTTGCCTGCTGTAGGAGAAGAGTCCCTGACCATTTTTGTGGACAAGCGGAAACTGAGCCGGAAGTCAGAGACGGCAGGAAGTGCCTCTGTGATCGGGGGCAGTGGGAACAGCTCCGCCGTGTCCCTGGAGACCCTGCACCAGCTGGCAGCCTCCTACTTCATCGACAGGGAGAGCACCTTGCGGCGGCTGCACCACATCCAGATAGCCACGGGGGCCATCAAGGTAAGGGCCTGAGAGGTGCTGGGGAAGGGAGGGCAGAGCGGCAGAGACACCGGGCGGGGGCCTGGGTCTTCCGCCTGACTGACGGTAGTGGGAAGCAGCTTTCTGATGTGGGCACAGCCCTAAAGCCTGGGCAGGGGCTTCCTTCTGCAGCAAACAGCCACAATGCTTCTTCCCTAAGGCAGGCTCTGGAGCTCTGAAGCTCTGGAGCTTCCCTAAGTCTAGCTGGAGCTGAGGGAACCTCAGTGAAAGGCAACCGAGGCCACTGCTTTCCGGAGCTCACACTGTAGTGGGGGAATGAAGATAATACACTTGTAAAAATCAGCAAAGTCATTCCAGGTTATGATATAAGGGGAAAACTGAGTCATAGATACAGATTTCCTGAGGCAAGAGGGGCACAGCTAGTATTAGCCAGACTGGTCAAGGGGAAGCGCACTTGGGGTTTAGACTGAGGTCTGAATCCCTAGAAGCCAGCTGTGTGTAGATCTGAGGGAAGGGTGTTCAGGCGGGGGGAATGGTAAGTGCTAAGGCGCTGAGGCAGGAACCAGTGTGGTGCCGTGGTGAAACCCAGGACTGCTGGGACTGCAGAGAGGTGAGCAAGAAAGATGCTGGTGCAAGATGACATTCAGAGGTAGGCTGGAGCCAGGTCACATGGCTGCGATAAGACTTTTAATATAAATCAAAGTGCAGTAGAAAACCAGCAGAGGAGTGATGTGATTTCATGTATGTTTGAAAACCTCAATACTTCCTATGATTTCAATAACTATAACATCCATCCCATGTTCTCTAGAAGACTTCTAGGGCAGTTCATGTTGTATAAGGGAAGAGAAGAGTGGTGATGATACTTGAGATCACTGGAGATTCTACTTCTAAATATAAAGTGAGGCTGTTGAGAATCAATCTTATATTCTGCTTTTATCCCACCCAAGACTCACAAGGAAGTTTTGTTCATTCATTCATTTATTCAATAAGTATTTAAAATTTTTTTAAATTTTATATTAGAGTATAGCTGATTCACAATGTTCTGTTAGTTTTAGGTGTACAGCGAAGTGATTTAGTTATACACATTCATATATCTATTCTTTTTCAGATCCTTTTCCCATATAAGTTATTACAGAGTACTGAGTAGAGCTCCTTGGGCTGTACAGTTGGTCCTTTTTGGCTGTTTTACATACAGCAATGTGCATATGCCAATCTCAACCTTATTGAACACCTATTATGTGTCAGGCACTCTTCTGGGTACACTGAGATTCCAAAAGTGAGTTATGACATATAAGGTCCCTCCCCTCGTGAAGCTGAAATTCTAGTGGTGGAGACATAATCAAAGACATAGATAATGTCAGGTGGGATTATTGGTAGAAAGACACAAAGTCTGGGAAGACTATAGAGGGGCGATGGAAACATGGTACTTTAGGGAAGACCAGATCGGAGATATGAGTGAGCGAGGGCGTGAGTCATAAGGGTATCTTGAGTGACTGCATTCAAGATGGAACAGGGAGGGAGTGCAACTGCCCTGAAGTGGAGAGTGCTTGGTATGATCCAGGAGCACCAGTGGTGTAGCTGGAGTGGAGTCAGAGGAGTGATGAGGCACCAGTGGTTGCAGGGGCCAGATCATGAGGGCATTGCTGATGAGAGAAGGGGGTTCCTGGAGCCCAGTGTACCCATTACTGCACTGGCCAAGATGAACAACAGTGACTTGGATGAAGTTGGTGCAATAGTGCTGGTGTGAAGTTCCCAGGTTCAGGTTATACTTGATGGTAGAGCCTATCCAGGGTTAGCTAAGAAACTGGAAGAAAGGAGTCAAGATTAATCACACGATTTTTGGCCTGAGTAACATGATAAACAGTGGTTTCATTAACTGAGATAACACTGGGGCAAGGTGCCGACCTGAAAGAAATAAATCAAGAGTTCAGTTTTAGACATGTTGGATTTGGCATTCTTATTAGGTATCTAACAGGCAATTGTCTATACACACCAGGATTTCAAGAGAAAGGTCGATATTGGAGATGTAAGTTTGGCATGCAAATATATCCACAAGTGTAGTTGGTATTTAAAACTATAGTGAAGGATGAAGTGATATCACTTGAGGACTGAATGCTGCTGATAAACTAGACCTAGGGCTTTGGATCATGAAGCACATCAGTTTTCAGCAATGGGCCAAATGAGGAGGATTCAACAAAGGAAGCTGAGACAGAGCATAAAGGTTAGAAGAGAACCAAACTTGGATTACAAAGCCATATGAAGAAAGGGCTTTACAAAAGAAGGAGCAGGCAACTTGAGCAGTCAGATTGCAAATATGACCTTCAACTTGGCAATGTGGAGGTAACTAGTAACCTAGATAAGAGTAGTTTCAGTGGCATGAAAGGTATAAAAGGCTGAGTGGAGAAAGTTCAATAGAGAGAGTGGAGTAAGCATTAGAATCGTGGAGACAATCCTTGAAAGGTTTTGCTATAAAGGCAAATAGAAAAATAGGTGATAGCAAGAGAGTGATGTGGGAATCAAAAGAGCTTGTGTTTTTGTTCTAAAAATGGGAGCTATTCCAAGATATTGGTATGTTAATTAAAATGACTCAGTAGAGAGGGGGGAAATCATGGTACAGGAGAGACAGGAGATGATTGCAGAAGCAATTGAGGAGGTGAGAGAGGTGGTTATTCCAGGCATGAGTGGTGTGGCAGGTCTCACACAGGACTACAGACACTTCATCCTTTGTAGCACAAGGCAGTACAGAGCATACAGCACACATGCAGTGAGATGACAGATGTGATGGTGGGAGGATATGGATATTCTCTTCTGATTTATTCCATTTCCTTGATGAAACAAGCAAAGTCCGTGGCTAAATGGAAGAAGGAATTGCTGAGAAAAGAATGTATGAAGAGTGATTACAGTGATGGATCAAGGGATTTGAAACCATTAGGGGATGATAGAAAGTGAAAAGTTGACCAGGTCAAAAGATTGGAAGTCTTAAGTAGGTTTGATGACTTGTTACAGGGATGAGACTAGAGGAGGTACAAGTATGTGATGTTTAATATTGCAGTTACAGAGGGTCAGGTTCTGGGGCATGACCATAGGTGTGGGAGGCTAAGATGGGGTTCTCTGGAAGACAAGATGAGGAGGGGGGGGAGACTAGGGTATTAAAGGATCACCTACGTGGATGCTGAAGTCATCAGGAATGATTCAGATCTGTTTGTGGTAAGAAAGATGATGGTCAGCAAGCTAAATTCTGAAAATCCTTAGTGAGGGAGAGGGAGTAATGAGAAAAATAGACCGTGCCATGGAGGGGTAGTGAATGATAGTCCTGATGGTTCTGACTTCAGAGGGGCCAGAGAAAGTTAGAGAGGAAGGAGGACCATTGGTCCTAGAGAAGACTGGGGGGGAAGACATGTCCTCAGAAGCTGCTAAGTTCTGCTTGGAACAAAAAGGTGAGGTGGACTCTTAAGAAGAGATTGAGGTTATAAATGTTCTTGCTGAGGACTGATCATGAGATTCTGAGGGCATGATGGAGCATAAGTGGAGAGGAGGGGTCAGGTTAGGGGATGTCCAGGGTCTGGAGTGAGAGTCTGAGAGAGGAGGAAGATGGATGTTCAGGCAGACTTAGGGTACATTTTGGAGGCTGGTATCTTAACTTAAACTGATGAAAGAAGGACTGTAGTAGCATAGAGTGGATTTTACTAAGAAGACAGAACTATGTAGAAGCCCCCTCTCTCTTCAGCCCTCTAGTGGGCTGTGTTAAAGTTGAAGAAGAATTGGTCTTATCCATTCATGAAAGGTAGGCCTGGATGAATAACTACATGGTCCCATTAATGTCCCTTTCTAACCTTTGACCTGACCAACTTATCTCTTTCTGTCATTCCTCCAGGGCCTCGTTGCCCATCTTAGATCTCTAGATCCATCGCTAGAATCACTCCCTTGCATGTAACATCTTCAGCTCACTCATTGCCTCCTCTCCATGCTCACGGCCATTCAGAACGTCATCAACTCTTTACCTGATTTTCTTGCACAATTAGTCTTCCCATCCACATTCTCCGCTCTGCTCCCTGATTCATCATCTATGCTGCTTGCATGAGTACAAATCATATCATTCCACTGCTTGAAATCAGTGGCTCCTGACTATACATGGGTACGGCTCAAAACCACCATCTCCCATCCAGGGAGGCAGTATCATGCATGGGAAAGAACCCAAGAGTCTGAGCTCAGCTCATGGCAAGGCTTTGAACAACTTAACCAAACTTCTCTGAGCCCCAGTTAGTTCCTTCTAAAATTGTTGCACACTTAGAATAATTTCTACTGTGAAGGATTTCTGGGAAGATCTAGTAAGAAAATATATAGAAAGCACGAGCAACTGGACCTTGAAAAGGAATAATTCTTCTGCTTCACAAGATGGGAAGGCAGTTGAAGACCTCCTATGCCTGTTGTCTTCTTAGTTTTAGCTTCAAGCAGTCCTCTTACACTCTTCTCAACCCTTGCTCCCCGCCCCTGCCACAGCCCTTCATTAGCGTTTATATTCTCTGGGTCCCCCTCCCCCCTGTGCTTGCTGTTTTCTGCTTACAGTGGTTGTTCTCTGCCTGAGTGGCCCCTCCTACCCCTTCTTTGGCTCAAAAAGGTAACCCTTTTGTGAAGCCATTCCTGACTCCCAAGGTAGCTGGTATTTCAAGCGTGCCTACTTTATAGGGATTGTCACTTAAATTGAGTGCTGGTTAGCAAGAGGACCTCTGAGATTCTGAGGTCTTGTGGGAGGGACTGGGTCTTAGGCATCTTTGGTTCCCAGTAGGGGTACAGAGCTTGCCGCATTATGGGTCATGAGTCAAGGTTTGTTGGGTGAATGAGTCACTGACCCCACTTTTCACAAAGGTTAGGCTCTTCTCAGTGTGTGTGCAACTGCATGTAAGCATGTTCAGTTGAAAGGAAGAGGTAGCTTGAATGTCAGGATTGTTTGTTAAGAGGATGCTGGTGAAGGATACCACAGAGCTCTTAAGAACAAGGCCCTGGATCCAGTGTAGACCCATGGGCATAGTAAAAGGACAGTAACATTCCCAAGATGCTCTGTTTCTTGTTGTAACACATCTCTACATTTTCATCTCTACCTGCTTCATCTTCCTGCTTCTCTAGTTCAAGTTCTTTCCTCTGTTTATTCTAGACTTTCTGGATGCCAGGGACTTCGGCCTGCATTCAGCTTTGTCTTGCTCTGAAGCTGGCCCTGGCTGAACGTTACCTTTCTGTTTGTCTTAGCCAGCACCATCAGACAAAGACCCCTCTTTTGTTCATTGTACCAGTCTCAGTTCCTGTTACGTAGTAGGTGCTTTAGTTATTCTGAATTTCCTAAGTCTCCATAATCACCCCTTAAGTTTCCCTTCCCCCGTCCAGTATCATAGTTCTGAATTCCCCAGAGAGAGACCCTGGATCAGGATCCATCTTAGTCCAGCACAAAGGGTGGGGGTTATGTAATCTCAGCCATGGCTTCCTGGACTCACCTCTTTAGCAAGGTCTGTGGGTGACAGTGTGAGAGGTGAGCAGGCACTCAAATCCTGTCTGTTATAGTGCCTGTAGATGCACATCCTAGAACTAGAGCTGCTGTCCATCTTCTAAGAGGGCCACCATCCTCAGAAGCCTATTCTTGGAATTCCTCAGTGACAGGTGGGAAGATGACTGTTCAGCTTCCACTGGGCTACTTAACCTGGAGTTATGTCTGTTTGGGAGCACTATGGGTGTTCCCCATGGGGTATATAGTTCAGAGAGCCATGAAAAACAAGGCATTTAGCGTCTTATTTCACCTCTCACTATAACCCACAGTCCTTGCTAAAGGGCATACCCTAGACTAGGGAGCAAAGGGAGGTGTTGGCATCCATCCCATGGCTCTGCTCCCTCCACATGGTTGACTTGGCCAGTCCATCCTGATAGTAATGGAGTCCCACCGGAGACACCTCTTTGCCTTAACACACAGCACTTGCAAATCCAGACGGCACCCCCACCCCACACACCCGCCCCCCACAGTCGCACACCCTTTCGAGCTCAGACTCTGCTGTTGTGCTGCAGCCCCTGCCACCTGCTTCCTCTACTGAAGGCTCCTTTACAGGGGATGAGCTGGCTTCCGGCGCAGTCATTATTCTGGGTGGAGGTAGGTGGGGGTGAGGGGGTCTGCCCACCTGCTCAACTTAGGTGAAGGAAAAACCCATGAGTAAATCTGCTGGTTTCTTGTTTCTCTAAGCAAAGGCACTCTTACTTTCTGCCCTTTGTCAGCAACTTCTTTTCACTAACGGCAAGAAAGAGGCACCCTACCCCCTTTTGTTTATCCAGCCCATGACTGAGACCCCACTGAACACCCCCATCTGGTGCAAGGTTTGCCCTGGGCAGGACGTACGTCCGTTACAGGATGCGTCACATTAGACTGCAGCTGTTTCTACACCTGTCTCCACCCTCCCCACACACAACTTCGGGGCTTAGGCAGCAGGGACTGTCATATGCACACAGTTCCAAGTCTCTTCACAGTGTTGGGTGTGTGATGAGACCCTTACTAAAATTCCTGAGAGGGGATGGCAGGCTACCTGGTTTAATAGGAGATGAACTTCCTCAAGTGAGAACACCAGGGACTGGAGTTCAACCTTGATATTTACTATTCCTGTGACCTTGAGATGTTAGTTATTGAACTCTATGACCTGGATTTACCAACTATTTGACTCACCTATACAGGACTAAGATTCATCTGATTGGGCCACATCAGTTATTAAAATATTAAATACTTCCATACAGAGTGGTGAGTCATCTTCACCTGGTCTGCAATGTGCCACTCTAACCACCTTTATCCCTCCCCTGGAACCCCAGGATCTCCCCAAATAGTAACCAGAGGACTGATGCACCTTGGGATCATTGCACCTCACTATGGCCCTATAGCTGACACGTCTTCTGATTAGTGAGCACACTCCTGTCCCCTCTGCTGATACACACCGTGGATAACATTGTGAATATCACCCCTTACTCTACTGTAGGATCGGGTAACACCAAATGATATGGTTCACATGAAAACACTTCGCAAACTGGAAAGGGCTGAATACAGATTCATCCTATCCATAATTCCTGGGAAGGGATAGGAGCCCAGAAGAGGGCAGGGGCATATTTTGTAGTGTAGCTCATGTGTGCGTGCTAAGTCACTGCAGTCATGTCCAACTCTTTGCAGACCCTATGGACTATAACCTTCCAGGCTCCTGTGTCCTAGAGATTCTCCAGGCAAGAATACTGGAGTTGGTTGCCAGGTCCTCCTCCAGGGGATCTTCCCCATCCAGGAATTGAACCTGTACCTCTTCTATCTCCTGCACTGGCAGGCAGGTTCTTTGTCACTAGCGCCAGCTGGGAAACCCCAGTTGTAACTCACCCTCTACTTAATTGAAGGCTGAGGAAGGGCTTGGTGGGGAGCCTGAGAGGCTCATGAGCTGCCTGAAAAGAGCCCCCACACAAGCTTGCATAGACCTCAGGATGGCAAGAGGGAATGGTTCTCATAAGCATCCTTAAAGTGACTTGTCCAGATTCCTGCCTGCAGCAGCCTGGGGTTCAATTTGCAGCTCTTTGAATCCCACACACTCTCAGCCGTGCTTCTCTGGCCAGCCCTATCCCTCACAATTAGAAGCCCATTTTACTGGAACTTAGCTGTGCAGCAAGCCAGCACCCGCCCCCCCCCCCCCCCCCCAACCCGGTAGGATGAGAGCAGCCGGGGAGTGAAGGGCCAGGGGAGGAGAGCAGGCTCACCCGAATGAGGGTTTGCACAATCCGGCATTTATGGAAAATTGGATGTGCTAATGAACCTGAGATCCATCAGGGCTTTCTGAAGGCAGGACGGTTTCTGTCAACAGACCAATTAGCACACAATTATTTTCTCTTTCTGAAAGCTTATCTGAGGCTCTCTTTGAGCTGCACTTTCCATTACCTCCGTGGCCCTCTTTATAATCCACCAAAGCTGTCTGCCTCTTCTACAGGGAGAGACACAGGGTTCCTGGACCAACCTGCCAGGGACTCTGGGACTTTGATCACTCCGCAGGTCTGGGGGTCCTCGACTCATCCCGCCTGTCAAGTCAGTGCTTAGGCACCATCTGCAAGAGGACCGTCTGCAAATCCCCTCCTGCTTCCCACCTCCTTGCTTCTCTGGGAGGTCAGAGGTGGCTCAGGGCAGAGGAGCCATAGAAAGGGCAGTGACTCTGGGATCTGGTAAAACCTGAGCGAGCCTTCCTCACTGCTGGAGATCTGGCTTGAATCATTCCCTCTAACAAGAAATGAACAGGGGGAATCGCAGTTTCTGTCTATTCCTCCTTCCCATCCCTGTGCTGCAATTAACAAAGTAGAGCTACGCACACCCTTTCAATGACTCACCTAATTGATTGTTCTCTTTAGAACTGACCTTTGGAAATGGGTAAGTAAAGGTCAGAAAATTGCATGGGAGCCGGCCCCAGAATGTTTAACAAGATGGTGGTGGGGTTCGGGAGGAGGGCAGATGAATCGGTGGTAGAGAGGGAGGGACAGGGGTGGAATGAAAAAGCGGAAAGTTGCAGTGCTCTGTTCACCCTCTCAGGAGTGGTCCTACTTCTGCATAAGGCATGTAGCTTTCTCCCTGCATGGACCTGATGCTGGTGAGTGTTCAACTGGTGAGTGGGTGGATAGAAAAGCCAGTGCAGAACTCAGTGACAGTGTGGTGGCCTGCTTACCTGGAGGCGGGGACAGGCAAACCTCCCAAATACCACACACCCCCATCCCACTCTTTCAGCCCACTCCATTCCAAGAGAGACAGGCTTCCCCGAATAGCTGGGCTAGTCCTTGGCCACAGCTCCTATAGGAATTTTTGCACCAAATAGATAAAGAAAGCTTTACCTTGAAATAATCCTGGTTCTTCCTTCCCACTGCAGTAGCCAGTCACCAACTCACTCAATACAGAGACATTATTCAGCACCAAGTGCCCACCTATGGAGGGAGGCAGGCTCGTGTGTAACACGGGGATTATGTCAGTATAACATGTTTCCACTTGTCTGTAAACTCCTTATGGTAGTGACTGGCTCACTGTGAGTTTTGGATTCTCCTGGAATATTTCATAAATGAATAAATGAGTGAAAGAATGAATGAATGAGTCAAATGAATTGTAGCCCTGCAGCTGACTGTGTGACCTTGAAGAAATCACTTAACCTATCTGGTCTTGATTTCCTCATCTGTAATCATAATATCTAAAGTCTTCTGATACAATGCATAAAATAGATAACTCATGAGAACCTACTATATAGCACAGGGAACTCTATCCAATGCTCTGCGGTGACTTAAATGGGAAAGGAAATCCAAAAAAGAGGGGATATGTGTATATGTATAGCAGATTCACTTTGCTGTACAGTAGAAATTAACACAACACTGTGAAGCAAATATATCCCAATAAAAAATAAAGTCTATACAATTTGTCTTATGCCATGTTCACCTTCTGCAGAGAGGGTAGATCACTAAAATGTTTTGGATGAGCTGGTCTGTTGACACTTGTTTTTTAGAGTGATGTTGTCTATATGGGTTTAACTCCATTGTCTGTAGCCCTCTGATATGCCCTCACAGGAGATACTGGGGCCAGGAACTGAAGTCTGAGGATTCTGAAGTCAAAATCCTATCTCATCTACTCAATAGCTCTGAGTCTTTGGGTCTAGTATCTTCCTAAACCTTGTATCTTTCCCTGAAACATGATAGTAGTGCGATCTGTCTCAGAGTTAGTGTGAAGGTTAAATGGGATGATCTTGGAGGATGAGCTTGGAAACTGTAGAGGGGTTTCCTGCCTCTGTCATAGCCTTGATCCTATTCCCCATCCAGGCTGGGTCTTGCTGCTTCTCATGCACAGGGTCTGTTGCTTGCCCTGTAGTCTTTCTCTTCCCTCTTATCCTTTAAGACCAATTTATGGATCACCTCCTCCATGAAGCCTTCTCATACTACTTTAAGCAACAACATTTTTTCCCTTCTCTCTCTTCACTGTATTAGTATCACACCACCTGTCATCTACTCTGTTCCATGTGTAGTTTTCAGGACTAACTATACTAAATTCTCTTTAACGATGTCACTTATACTTTGGAATTCACTGTGATAACTTGCAGAGTGGCAGACACATTACATCTCACACTTATCAAGCCCATATGTTGTAGATCATGCCGCCCCTTCTTTTTCTGAGAGTACTTCCCCTCCATTCTCTTCCTGTCCATGTTTTACTCATCTTGAAGGAACAACTCAGTTGCTCTCTCCTCTGAAACTCCTTCCCTTGCTTAGAACTGCACTTTCCTCAGGGCTCGTTAGGACATGTTACCTCTTCTCCACCAGGAGGTGTATCAGTCAGTTGGATATGTACCTGTCTTCCCACAGGTTGTAACCTCCTGGAGGACACACAGTATAACCTGTACATCTTTATGCCCACCTCTCCACCCCTCAAAGCCCGAAACATATTACACACACTCTAATTTATTGAGTACATATTAGGTGCCAGCCACTGTGTTAATTGCTGTTAACAGCCTCATGAGCAAAATAACTATGAGCTTACCTCTGTGGAGCCTTTCATGTGTGGAGGACTCAGGCTTTAAATACTTGCAGGAAAGGATGGAAAACTTCAAGTCGTCTGCTTGCTGCAGAGCAGAGGTGCCTGGAGCTAGGAGAGAAGGTCAGAGGTATCAGAGCCGACTTCCTTGAAGAACTCTGAGAAAGGCACTCTATGAAGGTTTGATAAATTGCAGGGAATTGAACAGTGGCTACCCAATAAATACCAGTTGATTGGTTGATTGATTGTTGGCAGAGCCTCCAGAGATCCTGAAAAGAAAGGGCCTCAGGTCCCCATCAGTCTTATTACATAATTATTTCAGTGCATTTAAAGCTCCCCATTTTTCATCTTATACTTTAAACATCAGGGAAAAACCGATAGTCCAACTTTATAATATTTTAAAATGACTCTGTGGTGTTTTGGAATATCACATAGCTATAAGAGATTATGTATATTTAATATACTTATTAAAATATGCAGTAAGCCCATGGCTGATTTTCTCTAAGGACGTCTCAGTGCCGAGGTGGGACTTAAATGTTTAATATTAATAATAATACTCATAACTCATATTTCTCTAGTGCATTTCATCTTCAGGATCCCTAAAGCCTGTGAGCACCACATCAAGTGGCTACAGCTGGGCTGGCCAGTGGGCTGACAGCATCTGCATCTGGCCTCCTGTCTTCCTCTGGGGGAGGAGATGGGAGAACTCCAGTGTGGAGGCTCAACTTCCTCTTCCTACACTGAGTTTCTTTTTTCCAGACACAAAGTCCCCCTGGGTCCTCTGAAAGGCTTCCACTTCTGGATAGCTGCTGCCGCCAGCCCCACAGCACTGATATTCCCTGTCTCAGAACAAGGGGAAAAGTGGCTTCATGCTCCCAGCGTAGGAAGAGCCATGTCCTTCCTTGGGCCAGTCCAGGACAGGACACAGAGCCTGAGGATGGCTGACCGGAAGACGGAAGTGCGAAGGGAGAGTCTCTGCTTGTTGTCTAAACCCACCCTTCCTGCTCTAGGTCACGGAGACCCGGACCGGCCCCCTGGGCTGCAGCAACTACGACAACCTGGACTCAGTCAGCTCCGTCCTGGTACAGAGTCCAGAGAACAAGGTGCAGTTACTCGGTAAGGTACCCTGTGATGGTTTTCACACTTTCCATGGCTGGTTTAAAAAAAAAAAAGGTTTAGATCACCCAAAGGGAAAGGTCCCATCTGCCTCATTTGGCTAGACCCTTCCAAAGACAAAAACTACCCCTAGTTCTGGGACCTATAATTAACAACTTTCCGTCACTCTTTGGAGAAAACTTCTGATATGGTTTACTTTACACCTCAACCACTGCTCAAACCACTCGACACCCGAATCCTCCTACCTCCTAGTCCTGCCCCAGATCTCTGTCACTATCCTATAGCAAGAGCACTCCCATCCTTCTGTGCCTTGGTCTAGCTGGGCAATCTCCCTTGTTGTCCAAAGAACCCTCTGCGGAACAGCTGATCTTTGCAGAGTGATCATGGGACATCATCTCTAGCTCGACTAAGAGCTACACAAAATGTGGGACTACTGGTTATCCTGAGAATGGTCCCTACTTTTTGTTACTAGTCTGCATCCTTCCATGGGAGGTCAAAGCCAGGAGACGAGTTTGAAAGGAGTGGGAGCCTCAACCGGGGACAGAACAAGCAGGAACAGGAATGACACAAGGTCTGGAGGCTGGGAGATAAGGGGATGCACTCAGGTGTCCCCCAAGCATCCCCGGGGCAGAGCTATGTAGATGGAGTCAGAGCTGTTTGGCAGTGGGGAATGTTCATTCTTCTTAAGGCCTAACTGAATTGTACTCTGTTTAAGATATGATTGTCTTGGTATTATAAAATCAATAGCCCTCACCTAGGATCTACGATGACAAATTCCAGCCAACCTGAGTTAGACGCAACCCCTGAATGCTTTAGGCATCAAGAAACATAATAAAAAAGGAGGAAAAGCCTCCTTTCTTTAAAGCCTCGCAGTGCAATGCAATTAGCATCCCTCTTCTCCTAGGTCCCTGGATGGGCTGGGTTTGTTTCTGGAAATTAGCAATGAGTGAAGTTCAGAGTGTCTGGTGGTTCATTTGGAATGGTTTATGCCATTTAATTTTATAACCCATCACTCATGCAGACATTGCTCAGGGCACTTATTTTATAGCAATAGGAAATGTTATGGGGAGGAGGAGGGAGCTAATGGGGGAGGTGAAAGGAAAGGGCTTGGAGAGGGGTGAGTGTGGGAAGCAAGCACATGTGGACAGGGTACATGGGGAGGGCTGCTCAAGTGCCATTGCAGGGACATCGTCAAGAAAGGAAAACGTAGGAGCAGTTCTGGACAGGAGTAGATCTCAAACGTGAGCAACAAACATCCACTGCAGCTGCAATTCTAAGTTTTATTTTAAGGTCTGCTGACACCGGGATACATCCTTTGCACTCTCTGATTTCCTGCCAAGGTCAAGGGTGTGATGATAAAGAGCCGGCAGATATTTGATGAAAGGGGAGCCCATCCCATCCAGAAGTCCTCTTGTCCCTCACTCTCCTGGCACAGTGTCTCCTAGGGTCCCTATTCAGGGAGCCTCCTGTGGGTCTGATCTCAAACCTGGCCAGCTTGCATCCCAAGGTGTGCCTATGATTCATTCACCTCTTCATAGGCTAGAAGCCAACTAGGAGTCTATCCTGCTGCTGATAAACCAATATCCACCACTCCAGTGGTGCTAGTGGTAAAGAACCCACCTGCCAATGCAGGAGACACAAGAGACATGGGTTAGATCTCTGGATTGGGAGAAGGGCATGGCAACCCTCTCCAGTATTCATGCCTGGGAAATCCTATGGATAGAGGGGCCTGGTGGGCTATAGTCCATAGGATTGCAAAGAGTCAGACATGACTGAAGTGACTTTGTAAGCAGGCACCACAGATGGGTAGGAAAACTGAATCTTGGAGTAACTGAGTGGATTATATTCAAGACCAGAGGAAGCTAATTAGAAAAGAGAGCTGAGAGGCATTCATATCTAACTTGGAGCATCTACCACCACCTTGCTTTCAAATCTCCTCAAGAGTGAAAGCGTGAGATGGGCAGCCAGTCCCAGTTGTGCAGTAGGACCCAAGGGGACAAGGGCACAACCTGGCTTTACTAGCACTGTGCTTTGGGCAGACCACTGTGCTCATGAGGATTGGACTTCCTCACCTGTAAGAGCCTCAGTATGACCACAAGTGTTACCTGCAGTCATATATGGGAAGTATTACTTGGTGTCATACCTGGCCACTACATACCCACAACACCTGTCCCTACCTCCTAAGCAGGGCAGCCTCCTTGGTCTTCAGGGCTAAGGTGGCAGGCCCAGGAGGGTCAGCATTTAGTAATATCCTAGGAGGCCCGCTGCTCATCTCAGAGAAGTTAGAGATAGAATGGCTCTTGGAGGCAGAGCAAAAAGTCCAACAAGCCTTGATGATTTACCCCCATGAAGACTCTAAGCTCTTCCTTTATCTGAAATACCATCATATTTCCATCCTAGAAATGCTGATGTGTAGCCAAGAAGCCCGTTCATATGATAGGCATGTTCTCAATTTGGCTGATGTGAGGGTTCAACTAAGCCCTGAGCTTTGATGTACCCCATCTGCCACAGGGGTAGCAGTAACCCTCTACCCCAACCAGCTTAGCAGGATCAGGCCTGGGGTGCACATCCTGGAACCCAGGATGCTCACGTCAGCAGAACTCCAGCCGGGGACTCTGCAGCCTCGGGTGTGGGAAAGTGAGTACCCACTGGTCCTGCCAGGCAGTTTTCCCTGATACATCTTTTCCTTAGGCCTGCAGGTGCTGCTGCCCGAGTACCTGCGTGAGCGCTTCGTGGCTGCTGCGCTCAGCTACATCACTTGCAGCTCCGAGGGTGAGCTCATCTGCAAGGGGAATGACTGTTGGTGCAAGTGCAGCCCCACCTTTCCAGAATGCAACTGTCCTGACGCCGACATCCAGGCCATGGAGGACAGCCTGCTGCAGATCCAGGACTCCTGGGCGACTCACAACCGGCAGTTCGAGGAGTCAGGTGAGCAGTGGGTTGGCCCAGGTTTCCTCCCTGTGAATGGGAGCAGGCCATGAGGTACTCCACGGGACACTCAGCTTGGTTCCTGACTCAGCCACGTCACTGGTCTGTGACCTCCAGCAGGTTATATCACCGCCCCAAGTCTCAGTCGTTTTCTTTTGTTGTATATGCAAATAGACCTAATACCTACCAAAGAGATGCATTTCAAGGACCTAATAAGCTAAGGTAAATATAATCAAGGCCATAGACCTCATCTATCTTATTTGCCACAGATTCCACACTGCCTGCATGTTAGGTGCACAGTGAATATTTGTTGAATGAGTGAGGTGCATAGCATGTTTCTAGGAGTCACTAGTTCATGCTGGTGATTGCTTAGTGCAAGTATAACTGATATCAGTGTCACCTTGAGACTTAGATTCAGAGGACTGGGTTTTGAGTTCTTATTCTGTGATATGGATTGAATGTATCTCCGCCCCCCAATTTATATATTGAAAATCTAATGCCCAAGGTGATGGTATTAGGAGGTGAGGGCCTGGGGAGGTGATTAGGTCATGAGAGCAGAATCTTCATGAATGGGACTGGCACTCTCATATAAAAGGGTTCCCAGAGAGATCCCTTACCTCTTCCACCACATGAGGACCCAGCAAGAATTTGGCCATTTTCAGCCCAGGAGAGGACTTTCACCAGAACCTAGCCACAGCCTCTTGACCTTGGACTTCCAGCCCCTGGAAATACATTTTGGTTGTTTATAAGCCATCCATTCTGCTCTGTTTTGCTGTAACATCTTGGGCAGACCTAGTACTCTCTATTACTGACCCTTTGTAGGACTTTGATTTAGCCTTGCAGCCACTCAATGCCTCCATTTCTTCATCTGTAAATGTAGGAAAATGATAGTAATCGGTGGATGGATGACTCATATGGAACAATGTGGATAAAATTATGAAGAACTCTGCATGATATACATTTCACTACTACGTGAATAATAGTTATGTGGATATGTCTCAGAAAATAATATTGGATAAAACAAGGCAAATGAAAAAGGCTATGTGTTATATACATATTTATATTTATGTAATGCTTATATAATAATATAATATAATAAATTATTAACATAATGCATATTTAGTACTATTTACTTGATGTTTAAAACCATACTAGCCAATACTTAGTATTTTCATGGATAAATGTATTCATAGAAAATGTTAAAAAATATATGATAATGATAAAGAAAACATTCAAGAGAGTAGTTATATCTAGATAAAGACAGAGGGGAAGTTTAGGGCCTTCAAGTATATTTGCTTTGCCTATTTCTTCAAAAAAATCTGAATTCAATATAGCAAGATGGCAAGATCTAGGTGGTGGACTTGTGGGAGTTCATTTTGTTATTCTCTGTGCCGTTTTGTATGCTTAAGTGTTTTATAAGCAGAACTATGCATGTACTAGCTGTTAATGTCATTACTAGGTGTGATTTTTCCAGTCATCTGGGTGGGGGATGAAGAACCAGGGGCTGGAGAAATCAGAATGAATGGAGGACCCAGGCACTGCCAGCTCGTCTTAGACAAGGTATTCAGTAGCTGAGGAGAATAGCAACCCTGGCTCCATTGGACCAGTGGTGGTGGCATCAGGCTGGTAGTATGGGTAGGTAGTTGAGATGGTAGTGGGATGCTTGAGTGTGTAGGCGAGGACTTTGGGCTTTCAGCATTATGAGTTTCTGCTAATGAGTGAAGGAGGGCTATTCGGACCTATCAGGAGACCTGATGGCTGCAGGTCCTAAGTAAAAGCAGATTTGTGGACAGAGATCTGAGCATGACTTCAGAAAACACATTGCTCCCAGGAAGCTCTGAGGGGAAGTCAGACTTGTAAGAGCTAAGAACCAGAAAGCACTCTGCTTCTGGACTAACTTCAAAAAAGTATGCATATCTAGCCAAAGTGTGTGTGTGAGTCGCTCAGTCATACCCAACTCTTTGCAGCCCCACAGACTATAGCCTGACAGGCTCCTCTGTCCATGGGATTCTCCAGGCAGGAATACTGGATGGCTTGCCATTCCCTTCTCCAGAGGATCTTCCCGACCCAGGGATCGAACGCTGGTCTCCTGCACTACACACAGATTCTTCACTGTTTGAGCTACAGGAAGTCCTTAATCTGGTCAAGGGATGAATCTCAAAAGAGAGGAAGGATGTGCTAGAGTCAGAGAGAAGGATGTTGGGGGGAGAGGCTGGTCTCAGAAACTGAAAGCCTTCTAAGGCTTCTGAGGTGGGTGTTCCATCTTCTGTGCCCACATTTGCCAGTCTTGCCCACCCTCACCTTAACCAGTGCCTCACACCTTCCCTAAGGGGGCTGTGGTGTGATCCAAGAAGGTTGTGCATAATTTATAAGGAGGTATTAATGGCAAAAGAGATGCGCCGAAGGTCACTGGCCACATGGGTGGTGACAGAGATGTGTTTTGAAATTCAGAAGCATGTTAGAGATAGTTTGGAGGGGGAAGAATCCTGGAACCTTATCTTATGGTATGTCAATCATTTCTCAATAAAGCTGTTTAAAAAGAAAGAAATCAAAAGTCCTGGGAGAATGGTGTGAAGCCTCCTGCCTCATACAGTGATGGATGGGCAAGCTGGGTCTTGGGGGTAGGGGGGGCTCTTGTCCACCCAGGGTCTGAAGGGCACCCCCTCAGCTCAGCCCGTGTATCCTTACCCACAGAGGAATTCCAGGCCCTGCTGAAGCGACTGCCAGATGACAGATTCCTGAACTCCACAGCCATCTCCCAGTTCTGGGCAGTGGACACCAGCCTCCAGCACCGCTACCAGCAGCTGGGAGCCAGCTTGCGAGTGCTGTTCAAGAAGACCCATCGCATCGTCCGCCGGCTCTTCAACCTCTGCAAGCGCTGCCACCGGCAGCCCCGCTTCCGTCTGCCCAAGGAGAGGTGAGCACCCCCGTGTCTGAGCCAGAGCCACACTGCCCACAACAGTGGCCGGGGCCCTGGAGGGCCCCTGTCCAACACGGCAGAGCTGGGTGTGCTGACCCACATGTAGCCTTTCAGAGGCTCCTGTTATCTGACCTACTTGCGCTTCATTCTCAATTATGAGATGTGTCTGAAGTGAAAAAAAAAGAGAGAAGCTAATTTTACTTTTATATAAATTATAGTCAATTCGAATGTTACTCTAATAATACTCCCATTCTCACTCACTCATTTCCATTTTAATAAGTCTTTGAGGAAAGGAAAGGGTGGAGTTAAAGCTCACACACTGATTATGTGTGATGAGAAACACACAGTAGATCATTTCCAACAGCAGCTCTACTCTGACTCACAGGAGTGAAGGGAGCTGAGGCCCTGGGTCCTTAGGAACAGAGGGGGCTGGGTCATCACTGGCCTTCAAGCATCCATCGCTCATTCACACATGCATTCAACAAGCCTTTGTTGAGTCTACCTCGTATGGCCTAAGATTACGCAGGGAGGGTACTTGTTAATTGGGAAGACATAATAAATATATAGGAACATCAAAACTAAAAAATTATTACTATGCAGCAGCTATGGGAATTCATGCTGTGTGCTCAGTAGCTCAGTTGTATCCGACTCTTGTGACCCCATGGACTGCAGCCTGCCAGGCTCCTCTGTCCATGGGGATTCTCCAGGCAAGAATACTGAAGTGAGTTGTCATGCCCTCCTCCAGGGGATCATCCTGACCCAGGTATCAAACCGGCATCTCTTACGTCTCTTCCATTGGCAGGCAGGCTCTTTACCACTAGCACCACCTGGGAAGCCCAAATTCATGTTAGTGATAGTGAAAGTCGCTCAGTTGTGTCCGACTCTTTGTGACCCCATGGACTATACAGTCCGTGGAATTCTCCAGGCCAGAATACTGGAGTGGGTAGCCTTTTCCTTCTCCAGGGGATCTTCCCAACCCAGGGATCGAACCCAGATTGCCCACACTGCAGGCAGATTCTTTACCAGCTGAGCAGTAAGGGAAGAACATAAATCAAAGACATGTCCTGATAATATCAAAGGTCTAAGAGAAAAGCCACCTGGGAGAAGGATGTCTTGACCAGATTGTCCAGGAGGAGATGAAAGTGGTCTGGTGCTTGTGAGCCAGAGCGCTCCAGGAGAGGGTGCTGCCCTCTCGGGAACCCAGAGGTGCACCTCTAACTGAGGCACAGGTGACAAGGGGCACATGAGTGGAAAGGACAGAGCAGCAAGGGCTTTTGAGAAAGGTTCTTTTTTCCCCCAAGAAATAGTTAGGAAATGCTTACCAGGCACCAGGAACAATCCTAGTTTCTGAAGATGTGTTGGTGAAGAATGCAGTGTCCCTGCTCTCATGGCATTTGCAGGGGAGCCGTCTCTGAACAAGTCAACGATAAACAAACAGAATCCATTTTGATACTGATCATGGCTGTGGATCACCTCAAAGCAGTATGATATGACAGAGAGGGGCTGGGTGGTGCTTTTAAGGGGAGTCACGGAAGACCTCTTTGAGGAGGTATCATAAGAACTGAAATCTAAATCTTAAGAAAGGGAGCCAACCATAGAGAAGTCCTGTCCTTGATGGGAGAGTTCTAGAAAGGACAGATCTACATTGTGAAGAGGGAAAGAGGTGGGCACATCATTGGGAGGTTTGGAGAGCCAGTTGTTGGAAGATCTTCATAAGAGGCTGAAAACGAGATTGGATATCGAAGACTCTGAGCGCTTCTGTAGGCTTTTGAATGAGGGAATGAGGTGGTACTTGGGAGGGATGAGTGCAAATTTGATGTCAGACCTTTCTGATGCTGAAACATCAGACACCCAGCTCCAGGCCTTGCTGGTCATCCCAAAGTGGTACAGTAGGGTTTCCATCATTCAGAGGACCTGGGGCTTTTATCTGCCTCATCAACTTCCCTATTAGTCAGCCTCCTGGCACCCTCAGGGAAGCAGCAGTGTGTGGCTTCCTGTGACTCTTGTTTCATTTCTCTTTCCTCTCCCACAGGTCCTTGCCCTACTGGTGGAACCGTATCCAGTCCCTCCTCTACTGTGGGGAGAGCACCTTCCCCGGCACCTTCCTGGAACAGAGCCACAGCTGCACCTGCCCCTACGACCAGTCTTCCTGCCAGGGCCCCATCCCCTGTGCCTTGGGCGAAGGGCCCGCCTGTGCCCACTGCGCCCCGGACAACAGCACCCGCTGCGGGAGCTGCAACCCGGGCTATGTGCTCGCCCAGGGGTTGTGCCGCCCTGAGGTGGCCGAGTCCCTGGAGAACTTTCTGGGGCTGGAGACGGACCTGCAGGACCTGGAGCTGAAGTACCTGCTGCAGAAGCGGGACAGCCGCATCGAGGTGCACTCCATCTTCATCAGCAACGACATGCGTCTGGGCAGCTGGTTCGACCCGTCCTGGAGGAAGCGCATGCTGCTCACCCTCAAGAGCAACAAGTACAAGCCTGGCCTGGTGCACGTGATGCTGGCCCTGTCCCTGCAGATCTGCCTCACCAAGAACAGCACCTTGGAGCCTGTCATGGCCATCTACGTCAACCCCTTCGGGGGCAGCCACTCTGAGAGCTGGTTCATGCCCGTGAGTGAGGGCAGCTTCCCCGACTGGGAGAGGACTAATGTGGACGCAGCCGCCCAGTGCCAAAACTGGACTATCACCTTGGGCAACAGGTGGAAGACCTTCTTTGAGACGGTCCACGTTTACCTACGGAGCCGAATCAAGTCCCTGGACGACAACTCCAATGAGACAATCTACTACGAGCCCCTGGAGATGACCGATCCCTCCAAGAACTTGGGCTACATGAAAATCAACACCTTGCAGGTCTTTGGTTACAGCCTGCCCTTTGACCCGGATGCCATCCGGGACTTAATTCTCCAGTTAGACTACCCATACACGCAAGGTTCCCAGGACTCTGCCCTCTTGCAGCTCATCGAGCTTAGGGACCGGGTCAACCAGCTTTCTCCACCTGGCAAGGTCCGGCTTGACCTTTTCTCCTGCTTGCTCCGGCATCGGCTCAAGCTGGCCAACAATGAGGTGGGCAGGATCCAGTCTTCTCTGAGGGCTTTCAACTCCAAGCTGCCAAACCCTGTGGAATACGAGACCGGCAAACTCTGTAGCTAATGGGGGACCCACTCCAGTGCCGGGCAGGGAAGGGACCCACGAATCCAGGGTGTGGAGATCATCCAAGCCCTCACCTTAGTGCCAACAGGGTGCTTCCTGAAGACTGTCAGCACCCAGCAGATGGGACCTCGGGGCTTGGACTGAGGCAGGCGGGAGAGAGAGAAACAGCCACTATACACACGCACAGTGCACGTGCCCACACACACACACTCGCACCAGGAGGCGACCACTCAGCAGCCCTGAAGCTGTAAAGTCGGTGCTTTCTCAAATGAATGCAGTTGAAGGAGAGGGGCCAAGGGAGAGATCCAGTAAAAGAACCAGCCAAACCCAGCAACACACAAATCCTTGAAAGGGATTCTTACCATTTAAGAGAGCAAGACGGAACAACACCGGGAGGGGTAGGAACACTGCCTCCCCCTCTGTGGGGTCACTTTTGTATTCTTTTTAACCAGATTTCTTAAAATGGCGCTGTTTCACGATTCCCCCACGTTGGTTCTTTCTTTTTTGTACGCTGCCTCCACTGAGCTCTCCAGACACGGACTGCTCCTCCAGCGGCTCCCCTGGGAAGCAGGCAACACCCAGAGGGCCGCCCAGGGCGGGCAGGCAGCTGTTTCCCACCTGCTCCCTTAGCTCCTCTGCCTCCTCGACCTCCCCAGTTTCAGGGCCTGGCTGTCTCCATGTTCTGCTCATGGTCCAGCCAGAGCGCCTCTTCCAACAGCATCTGTTTTGTCCAAGAAAGCAGCTCTGTCAAGTTAGAGACCATGTATAGGGAAATGTTGTTGTTTTTTTTTTTTTTTTTAAGAAAAAAGAAAAAACAAAAATATTTATTTTGTGATTGTTTTTCTTGTCAATCAGCTCCAGCCACATGAACCTATGAGGTAAAACTGACCTGGTTTAATACATATATTTTTTTAAAAAGACCTTTTTTAGGGGGAAAATGAGAGCGAAAAGAAGAAAAGGATAGTTTCCTGGGCTGCTTGGATTGTTAAAAATTGCTCTGTGTGTGACATGTGGGTGTCCCATGGATGGAGGATATTGCTGCTAGGAGGCTGGGTGATTAGTGAACACACAGGTGAAGGCATGTCTGGCTTGACTGTGTGTGTGAGAGAGAGACAGAGAGAGAGGTTGAGATGGAGATTCGATAAAGGATGGAGTGAGGCAGAACTCTGCCAGAGAATTATCTGGCTCATCCCACACCTTTTATCCCAGGTGCGGGGGCTGACACAGGTCCTGGAACCAAGACTACCCACTGTCAGGAGAAGAGTATGAAAGCTCTTACTTTTCAGGAAAACTGCAGCCATTGGTCTAGGGTAGATGCCTGCTGGGGGCGGGGGAGCTCCCCTTTGGCCACCATGCTGCGGACATCAGGAGAATTTTCCATGCTCTGCATCTTATGGTCTGGGATCTCCCTTTGCTAAAATCAGGAACCATGCAGCTATGGCCTTGGTTTTCTCCCTTCTGTCTGATGACTACTTCCCCAGCCTAAAAAGCAGGTTTGACATAAGCCACACAGAATAATTCATCATTCTCCCTTAGTGCCTCCCTCAGGTGGTATGAGAAGCATTTCATAGCAAATCTTTTGGAGAACCAATTCCCTGTCTATTCTCCACATGATCCAAGTACAATGCGTAGGCATGACAACCCCCATTTTATTCAGGCAAAAGTCACCAGGTACATACTAAGTACCTCATTCCCTACCTCTGGTACATCTTGGTTGGTACAAAATGAACTGGGAGACAGAAAGGATGGTCATGTCTCTCTGCCCAGGGCCATCTACATTTATTATTGTATAGAGAGAAGAATTCAGCATTCTATTACTGTACCATCAATCCAAGAAGACCTGAAATCCTTGGTAGACATAAGCAGCCTAGGGCATTTCTTTCTTTACAACTCCCCTAAAGGCTTTTAGTGTAGAAATCTGGAGTGATGGAATGATATGGGGACTAATGCAGGTATTGGGTGCCTATTAATGCTTCAATCACTGCTTGCTTCAGGGAGTTTGTATCAAGTTCCTCTTCTGTGGAACATGGAACCAGCAGATGTCATTTTCATCAGTGGGGGTGTTGATGTGCCAGAGCAGTGTGCTTTTGTTGAGAAAGGGATTGCAACTGGTGGTGAGGCTCTGATAGCCTTCCTGGATGGGGTTTGAGAGGTGTAAGGCAGATAGGAGAGTCTGGTTGTCTACATGCCATAGGAATGGGTGGGCAGAGGGTTTCACCCACAAATGAAAGGCACATCGTGGATAGCAATGTTCAGAGTGTGGAGGACAGCAATCGAGAAAATGTTGTGCACAAAATTAGCAGTTGGATCCTCAGTAGCATGAAGGTCATTGTCCCAGTGGGAACTGAGTCAGTACACGAGGGCTCATGTCCCACCTGAGCCAGTGTCCCAGCTGAGGGTAGGGGAGACTTCAGCTCTCAGTCTCTGAATTGGAGAGCGGACCAGGGAAGAGCCCACCTACAGGGTTATTAGGAAGGATGCTCCATCTCCTTATCTCAGACTCCTTGTCTTAGGAAAGCTCTGGGAAGATTCTGGTGTGACATGGTTTTAAAAATAGATGCATTCAGTTACAAAAATTTTCACATCTTGCCTGCTTCAAGGTTTAAACCATGAAGCTGAGTGTATCAACTCCATCTAAAAGTAGTATTTGTTTTAGTTGTTTGGTTGCTAAGTTGTGTTTGACTCTTATGTGACCCCATGGACTGTAGCCCACCAGGTTCCACTGTCCATGGGACTTACCAGGCAAGAATACTACAGTGGATTGCTATTTCCTCCTCCAGGAGATCTTCCCGACTCAGGGATTGAACTTGCATCTCCTGCATTGGGAGGCGTACTCTTTACCACTGAGCCACCAGGGAAGCCCAAACGTACTATTACAGGTTGGTAAGCATTTAGGAGTGTCCATCTGAGCCAAGAAGTAAGCACCATATTGATAGAAGTCCTAAAAGCCATTACTGATTATAGTTGTAGACAATTTTATATTTGACCTACTCAGCTGTTATCTGTGATGGATGCCTGATGCCTCTGTTCTGAGACAGTGATGGGGTACCTGGTATAGAAGAGCTTGGATCAAAGCAGCAGACCAAAGACTCAGCTTCTAGAAGGCAGGTGGGAAGAAGAGGGAGAGTAAAGGATGTGTAGGTTTTCTTACAAGACTTTTAAAGGCTTGACTTCAGTATGTGTTTCTCAGAGAGCTAGGCTGAAAAATGCCATAATAAGGAAAGGCCATCCCCAAATGTTTGCCTGAAGAGTCTACAATAATCAGAGGATGTGACTTACCTAGTCTCAGACACAGTTGCAAATAAAGAATTGTCATTAATTAATCAGTACTAGGTTGTCAATGCTGGTGAACTCATTGTGGAATTAAAAGTCAAATCACAATTCAGTTAGTGGATATAACAATTGGAAATTCAAGTGTTAATTGTAACCCCTGAAGAACTAATACATCAAATGCTAATCTGCCCTAATACTTGAGACTAATACCACTAATACTAAATTATATATTTAACATCTTCTGCTGATAATATAATGCATACTCATGCATCCATAGCCAAAAAACAGAAATGAAGATTGCTTCTAATACTGGGTATCAGATATAGTTCAGATCTGGTTCCTGATAGGAAATATGAAAACAGTGAAATTTTTCTAAATTTCACTAAATATGAAAACTGTGATCATGATGGGCAGAACTGCCTTGAGTGGCCAGAAGACATTGCCTACGTGGTGTCTTGCCCAAAAATAGCACTTCTAATATCTGTAATTTCATCATGTAAGTTTATTCTCTTACATACAAAAGAGACCTTTTTGCTATTATGTTTTGTCTAAAAATAAAATATGCTGAGGAAGAAATAGTCAAGTTTAGCTCAGTGGCAAACTAGAGGGTTAGATTTTTGGAACTGGAAGTTTTTTAGAGGTCATCCAGTCTATTGATTTCTGACATGAGGAAGAGGTGACAGAACTTTCCCAAGGTTGTATCTATTAACAGGACTAGGAATAGCAGTCGAATCTGCTTTCTCTACCTCTCTCTCTGCCAGTAAATGACATCTGCATCTTGGGAGATGACAAGGACCCAGTTCAGGGCTTGGAAGTATGAGGATGGAGAAGCAAAGACCATTTTCCAGAAAGCAGAAGAGGACTACTGAAGAGGCAAGAATGGGACTTCCCTGGTGGCCCAGTGGTTAAGAATTTGTCTTGTAATGCAGAGAACGTGGGTTTGATCCCTGGTCAGGAAACTAAGGCCCCACATGCCACAGGGCTACTAAGCCCATGCACTGCAACTAGAGAAACCCCTGTACCCTACAGTGAAGACCCAGCACAGACAGAATAAGTAAAGAAGTGAAAGAATCCTTACATCTTTCCCGGGGATTGTTTCTAGCAAAAATAAGCAGTGGCTATAACAAGTGAGAGAGAAAAGACTGAAGTTTCTCCCCTGGGAAGCTCTAAACACAGAGCAGACATGTTTCCATCTGAGATGGAGGGGTGAACTTTCTAGTTTCCTGATGACTCTATCAGCTCAGTGGTTTTTAATTACAGCATCCTGTCACTAATTAGACTTTGAATATCTTTACAAATCTGATAGTTTCTGTAAAACATCTTCCATGTAAAGGTTAAAGGCATCTGGGTACCACTAACCTCCAAAGGCCTTAAACTATATAATCACCATGGCAACACTCTGCTGTACACCAAGAGTCCTTGCTTCTTGCAGAGGAAGAGCAAGAGACTGTGGACCGAAGGGGCCATCCAAGACACAAAACTAAGGCCTGCACTCCAGATCTGGAGAGATAAGATGGGGAAATTCAGGTGGCATGACTAGGCTGAAGACACATACCTTTCTTCTGGTTTCTTATTCTGGTTCTGCCACCAGCCAGTTCTGTAACTGTGGACAAGTCACTCCACCTCTCTGGGAGTTTGTGTCCCTGTGGATGAGGGAGTTGGGTGTGCTCTGGGGCTACTGGGGAAAACTTCTAGGGCTAGCCTTTTACGACATTCAAAGCAGGGTGATACAGAAGACACATAAGCCATCCATCAGACAGACCTGGATTCCCATGTTGGCTCCACACTTATATTTAAGTGACCTTAATTCTTAGTTTGCTCCCTTATCTGTAACCAACAGCTTCATCCCTACCTCCTTAAGGTTTTTTTTTTTTTTCTCTTTCTGAACACTCACTTCTCAGCATACTTTCATTCCATACTCTCCAACATCCAGGATATTTGTGTACCTTCAGTTCTCTAAAACTCAAGTCCATTACTTCTCTCCCTCTCTCCTTTCTTTCCTCCTCCTTTTATATATTCGTCTGGGTCATGAAGAATCACACAATATAAAGTGAGGGATGGGGATGCATGAATCAATCACAGTGGTGCATTCCCTAGTAGAGACGTGCAGTCTTGATGGAGCACAGGAAGGGAGCAAATCCCTTCCTGGATGACACATGGGTGACATCTGTTATGAACCTTCTTATAACTATGGAAGCAATACTCCAGGTCTCCGGATGATCTACATAGTTATGAGGCAAAGACTGAGCACCTAACGTGTACCTCCCCTCTCAGAGGGCAGAGAAGAGCAACGACAGAAGCAGAGCCTCACTGGAGGCTCACACTTCATCTCGCTGCTGCCCTTATTTGCAGCTCCTGAGCCCCATGTCAGCAGCTTGTTACGCACTCCAAGACACTCACAGCACTGCCCTGGGAGATCTGTTTGGTGGAGGAGATGCCTCCTCCCCTGGAGAGTGGAGAGTGCTAAAATCAAGGCTCCCCGACTTTAAAGTGTGTATGATTCACCTGTAATTTGAACTCAGCTGGTCTGTAAGCGCCCAGATTCTGTGCTTCTAAGAAGCTCCCAGGTGCTGCTGCTGAGCTGAAGATCACCCTTGGAGGAGCACTCTTTTAGAAAGGATGTCTGTCATCCTCCTGCAGTGCTCAGAACTCAAAAAAAAAAAAAAAAAAAGCCTCCAAGAAAGAACAGGGGCTAAGGAAGCAAAGGGTCAATGGTGTGATGACCTTGCTTATGAAAATCTTGGAGCTCCCTTAGCCTTTAATCTCTCAACTGGTTAGGAGGCAGATGCCTGACCTATATATACTGGTAGTCTAAGGGAAAAAAAAATAAGAGAGAAAGGAGAAAGGAAACTTAACTAAATCAAAATCCTGTGGGCTGAGAGCTAGCCTGCTTGTGAATGTATTTACAGGTAAGCAGCCTCACAGACTGGCTGAATCATGCTGGCTGAGTAAAAGGCTTTCCCCCCCAAGCCTATCAGAGTAAATCTGTTCAGAAGTGGGATAGGGAGTACCTGTCACTCTACAGAAATATACATCAGATGAGATGATTAAATCCGCAGCAGCAATGTGCAAGCACCCAGAGGCCCCAGACGTTAGACTGCTAAGGTGCCATGCCACCTCCAGGCACCTAATCTAAGAAATAAAATGAATTATTTCTGCTTTTCAATTCTGTCCTCCTCTCCTCCAGTCTGTGTGATTACTGCCCTTGCATCATTAATAAAAACAGCCACCAGGATTTATGTAGGGTCATTCTTCCAAGGATCTCAAACTTGGAGGAATGCATAAATCAGTGTTATTTATTGAGCATTTTCAGATAGGAGAAGTGGGGAGTTAAAAACACCCATGTATTTAGTATGTACATTCCCTTAATTCAAAAATTTTGCAGATGAATTATAGAATGAAATGTGGAAGAGGCTATACAGCTAAGTGAAAGCAGAAGCTGGACTTAGCATGCTTCCAGCAGTCAGGCTGCTTTGGTTCAAATCCCATCCCTGTCATTTACAATTGTGAAGGGCGGAATATGTCATTTCATCTGTTTTAGCCTCAGTCTGCACATCTGTAAAAGAGGGGCAATAACTGTGTGTATATCATAGGATGTTGTGATGGTCAAATAAGTGTGTAAATTCTATAAAGGGTAGAGTAAGCTCACAGCACAAATTGCATTAGATGTGCATTATCATTTAGTTGCTAAGTCATGTCCTACTCTTTGCAACTCCATGGACCATAGCCCCCCAGGCTCCTCTGTCCATGAGATTTTTCAGGCAAGAATACTGGAGTGGGTTGCCATTTCCTCCTCCAGGGGATCTTCCTAACCCAGGGATCGAACCTATGTCTTCTGTAAGTTCTGCATTGCAGACGGATTCTTTACCTGCTGAGCCATCAGGGAAACCCAAGCCCACAGCACATATTGCATTAGACAGTTTCCATGTTTAGAGGAAAGAAAAGGAAAGGGAAGCAAAGGAAAGGTAAAAGAAATATTCATACTACTCACAGACACTTTGTCCTCAAAACAGAGAAATTTATCATCTGGGGCCCTTACATCAGGGTCACTGGCTAATATAATAGAAAGGTCTTCAATGACAGTTTTGTGGCAGACATAGATAAGTCATTCAAACATATTTCTTAGATAAATCCTCTAAAAAAAAGCAGAGAATATAATATTATAACATCACTTATCACCAAAATGCCTGTGCTGACTAGGTTACATGGCCCAGGTACCTTGTTTCTGATGATATAAATTATTAGAATGATAGAGCTTGAAGCATCAGAGAGAATGGCTAGTTAACATTCCCATTAGACCATCTCTTTCAAAGAGTACATCTTAAATGCACTTCTATCAATTCCTAGTTGAATTCCGTGATGGAAAACCAGGATATAGTACTACCATAATATTTTTAGATACAGACATGAGGGAGGCAGAGTGTCTCCTCCAGTTATGTTAGAAGTAGAAGACATATGCGGATAGACAGAAAGGTGGGGAAAGTGGTACCTAAGAAGCGATAGCACCATGAGCTTAGGCACGTATTCCTGACACAGTGACAGTCAGCCTGATGTTCACATTCCAGACCCATCCTCCTGCCCTCCATTCTTTTTTTTTTTTTTTTAAAAAACACCAGCTCTGGGACTTCCCTGGTGGTTCAGTGTCTAAGACTCCATGCTCCCAATGCAGGAGGCCTGGGTTTGTTTCCTGGTTGGGGAACTAGATAGATCTCACATGCCACGACTAGAAGATCCTGCATCATGCAATGAAAATCAAAGGTCCCATATGCTGCAACTAAGACCTGGCACAGCCAAATAAATAAATATTAAAATAAAATGCTAGCTTTATTGAGATGTAATTCACATATTATAAATTTCACCTCTCTAAAGTGTACAATTCAGTAGCTCTTATTCAAAAATTTGTGTATCAAGCACCACTCTCTAATTCCAGAACATTCACCTGAGCCAAGAAAGCAATCATGTAACTGTCAGCAGTCACTCTGCATTCCTCCCTGAACCTCAACCCTTGACGACGACCAATCTCTCTTCTGTTTCAGTGGATTTGCCTATTTTGAACATTTCATATAAATGGAATCATATAATATGTATGATTTTCTTTTCACTTGCTTGAGAGAAACCTTTGAAGCACACACTTTAAAATTTTGATGAAGTCCAATTTGATTTTTCTTTTGTTGCTTTGGCATCGTATCTAAAACTCTACTGCCTAATCTAAGGTCATATAGATTTATACCTGTGTTTTCTTTTAAGACTCTTATAGCTATTACATTTAGACTTCTGATCCATTTTGAGTTAATGTTTGTATATAGTTTGAGATGGGAGTCCAACTTTATACTTTTATATGTGTGTATCCAGTTGTCCCAAAATTTGTTGAAAAGACTTTTCCCCCCATGGAATTGTCTTAGCACGTGTGCTAAAAATTTATTTATTGACCGTATATGTATATCTCAATTCTATTTGATTGATCTCTATGTCTATCCTAATGCCAGTACCACACTGCATTCATTACTGTAACTTTGTACTGAGTTTGGAAATCAGGAAATGTGTGACCTCCAACTTTTTCTTTGTCAATATATTATGACTATTCTGGGTTTTTTTGAAGTTCACCTTGTCATTTTCTATAAAAAATACAGCTGAAATTTGATAGGAATTGTGGTGAATCTGTAAATCAATTTGCCCAGTATTGCCATCTTAACAACATTAAATCTTCTGGTCTATAAATATGGAACGTCTTTCCATTTAAATTTTTAATTTAATGATATTTTATAGTTTTGGTCTTAAATTCTCACACTTCTGCTAAATTTATTCCTAAATATTTTATTCTTTTTGATGCTATTATAGATGGGTTTGCTTCCTTAATTTTGTTTTTGGATTGTTCAGTGTTTGTACCATATATAGAACTAAGATAGATTTCCATATATTGATCTTACAACCTGAAACCTTGCTGAACTAATAAGTTAACTAATTTTTTGTGGGTTCTTCAGAATTTTCTATTTACAAAGGCATATCATCTTCAAACGTACTCTTACTATGCCCCTCATTTTTAATGATTCTTCTTCAGCCAATGCATTCTTGCTTTTCCTGTCAAGATGCATTCTTGTTCTTGTTGCCTCCTGTGAAGGCAAAATAATTTTTTCTTTATGATCCTACTGGGAGCACCTGAGAAAATTGTTTTACTGCAGAGTCAGATTGGTCTATAGAAAAATATATCACTCTTAGCACTATTTGTGAGCACACAAATGCATCCAAAGGGCTTCCCAGGTGGCTCAGTGGTAAAGAATCTGCCTGCCAATGCAGGAAACGCAGGTTCAATCCCTGGGTCAGGAAGATCCCTTGGAGGAAGAAATGGCAACCCACTTCAGTATCCTTGTCTGAAGAATCCTATGGACAGAGGAGCCTGGTGGGCTTCAGTCTGTGAGGTTGCAAAGAGTCAGACACAACTGAGCAATTGAGCACACCTACACAAATGCATCCAAAAGCTAACATGATGAAAGAGTGAGAATAATCAATATTCTTAGCCCATCTTCAAAGTTCTGAGCTGCCTCCAAGAACCATTCAACAGCAGTAGTGACCAGATCAGCATGGGAAACCACACACACAGCCTCCATACTTATTCCCATGACTATTTAGTTCATGCAGCCATTGTGCCAGTGCTAGAGTGACAAATGACAGATATTGGCTTTGACCAGCTGACCAACTCATATGTCTAAATGTTTAGTATCTCTTCCATAGTAGAAGCTCTCTGCTGAGCATTAATACATAGTTCAAAAACCTTCACACTTCCTGTTCACTTCTACAGATCCATCCACACACCTGTTTTCTAGACTTCTTTGTCTCTGATCTATCTTTCTCCTTCTAGGACTGTGACCAACCAACCATGCCATTCATGACTACCCATGAGTTTCTCTACATTTTTATCTCAGACCACTTCTCTTTGTACCAAAAGTTGATGACCTATTGACTGCACCTGACATCAAAATTCTCCTCACTAAGAGGATTTGCCCTCATCACGATCTATCACCACCACCCTACAAATTAAGGTTGGCCTTTTAATTTCTCTGTTATCTGGTCATAAAGGCCTTGCATTAGGCCACAGATGTGAGCTATGGAAAGTAGACTAGTGCAACGCTGATGGATGCCACTTGGCTCTGGACACCTACTCAATTGGTTTACTTGTGCTCTCTTAATTTTGCTTGTTCCCAATCTTGGATGTACCACATCCACGTTAGAGTGGACTACTGTGGGACTAGGCAGCTCTGACTGAATCCAGCTCATGACGGATGCTCTGGTCACAGTGTCTCTGGGATCTCATAGCAAGAAGCTCTGTACTGGCTAAAGTCAATTAGCACACCAGAAACCGCTTCCTAAGGCTGACAGTCCTCTGCTGTAGATGGTAGGGGCTCTCTTCGGAACCCTAGAGGTCCACATTGTGATTCTTCTATTTAGGTTTTCCGTAAACTCTACACACTATCTTCACCCACCATAGATGCTGTTAGTCTTATGGGGTCGCCTGGGTCATATGGCTCAAGTGTCAAGACCAATGTACATGGCCTGGCCCTTCTGATGAGTTTTCCTGACTGAGACACTATTCTAATGTCACTCAGTAAACAGGGCAGAAGTCCTGCCAGGGATGGAATACACTCCCTCTAGAACCTGAAAAGGCTACTAACATTTATGCGCTCTTAGTAGTGGGAGATATAATATCTTGTTGTTTAATTTGGAGAGGATGGTCTCGCTTTCTTCAGATCCAAACTTTTGGATACCTAAATAGTTCATTAATGTGCTGGGGTTCTGAGGTTTTAATCTCCACCCTCCAGCGCACATCTGATTTGCCAAGGCTTCCAACATACCTGCTATTTCTTGCTCATCTGGTCTGCTTAGCATGGCACTGTCAATATAATGGGCCAACATGATCCCTACCAGCAATATTATAACACAGAGAGTCAAAGTATTAATATAAAGTGACACAAGACCATAACTGTATACTTCTGACTGTCTCACATAAATATGAACTGTATCTGGTCCTCTTCCTATAGGGATAGAAAAGAATGCACACATCAGATCAATGGCCACTTAGTATGTGTTGGAGGCTATATTAATCTGCTTTACTAAAATCACATCTGGGGCAGCAGCTGCAGTTGGAGCCACTACATGATCTACATCATTCAGTTGCAATTCATTCTCTTTTTGTGTGGGACATTCTATTGAATTAAATGGGGATTTGTCACAGACCGTCACCTTTGTATTCCTTATCTCTTTTAATATAACACTAATGTTTACTATTCTCCCCAGGTTGCAATATCATTGTTTTATTTATTATCTTGGCTTGACTAGAAGTTGCAGAGACTTCCGTCCAGGTTTTACTACTATATTTCATTGTTGTTCACTCACTCAGTTGTGTCCGACCCCATGGACTGCAGCATGCCAGGCTTCCCTGTCCTTCACCATCTCCTGGAGCTTGTTCAAACTCATATCCATTGAGTTGGTGATGCTATCCAGCCATCTCGTACTGTGTCATCTCCTTCTCCTCCTGCCTTCGCTCTTTTCCCTATATTTCTTACTCTATGGATTAAAGAATGAATGCCAAATCCAAGGATTTCTGCCAAATGCCAAGCATGCTAATTTCAATTATACCAGCAGATGACCATCAGGTATACCTTTAAATCCTGTAGACCCACTGTGAGCCAGACTAAGGATTCCAGAATTTCATTTATACTCTGGCACATACAGAATCCTCAAATTGACCTCTGAATTCAACTCTAACAGAAAGGCTCTTTTGCCATATTGAAGACTTTGGGTATTTTTGTCTACCAAATGCTTGTCAATAAGTAAAACAGCTATGGCCCCTGAGAGAAGGACTAGAGGAGGTTTCAACTGAACACAATTGCATGATTTCTTTTCACAGGGATCCAGCATCTCTTTCTGCCTTTGGTGTTCTGGTTCTGAGAACTGACTCCAGTTTGGAAACTTGAGGACTTCTCTGGTAGTACAGTGGATAAAAATCCACCTGCCAGTGCAGTGGACATGGACTTGATCTCTGGACTCAGGGAGATTCCACATCCTGCAGAGTAACTAAACCTATATAACTTAACTACTGAACCCACAATCTAGAGCCCACCAGCTGCTTCAACTACTGAGCCTGCACACCACAACTACTGAAACCCATGTGCTCTAGGACCCACGTGCTCTAGGATCCACAAGCCACAACTACTGAGCCTGCACACCACAACTACTGAAACCCACATGCTCTAGGACCCACGTGCTTTAGGATCCACAAGCCACAACTACTGAGCCTGCACACCACAACTACTGAAACCCATGTGCTCTAGGACCCACGTGCTCTAGGATCCACAAGCCACAACTACTGAGCCTGCACACCACAACTACTGAAACCCACGTGCTCTAGGACTCATGTGCTTTAGGATCCACAAGCCACAACTACTGAGCCTGCACACCACAACTACTGAAACCCACGTGCTCTAGGACCCACGTGCTCTAGGATCCACAAGCCACAACTACTGAGCCTGCACACCACAACTACTGAAACCCACGTGCTCTAGGACCCACGTGCTTTAGGATCCACAAGCCACAACTACTGAGCCTGTGTGCTGCATCTACTGAAGCTCATGTGCCTAAAGCCTGTGCTCTGCAACAAGAGAAGTCACTGCAATGAGAAGCCCGTGCACAGCAATGAGGAGCAGCCACCACTTGCTACAACTAGAGAAAGCCTGCACATGGCACCGAAGACCCAGCACAACCAAAAAAAAAAAAAAAGTTTGGAAATGACAAAATAAACAAGAATTGTAATTTAAGAAGTTGCCTGCACCCCTCCTATCATCCATCCTAGATACCTTTTGTATGTTAACTAAGAAATATCCCCTTTGTCTAATTATCCCCTAACTTTCTTCTGAAAACATCAAGTTCCCATTAATATTTCCATAGCTCTTTGGAAGTTAAATTCCCTCTCCAGCCCAATCCAAAGACCCTTGGATTTTGCCACATAATGTGGTATCTATGAGCATCTTTCATCATTACAATAATTGCAGCTACCTTTCTTCAGAGGGTTTGAGTGTCACAGTGTGAACCTTTATTGTTTGGGGGTCTAGTTAGGCTATTAGGAAGTCCAGCTCTACAGTAGCCTCTCATATCATCAGCCTTGATCTATAGAGAACTGTCATCACTAAGCTGATCTGACTTTCACCAGTGTATTCCTTATTGGTATGACACTTGGAGTATCATTCAGGCCCTCTCATGGAACATATTCAACAGGTGGGCTTCCAACCTTATATAGTATATGAAGTCTCATGTGCCAGCTTCCTTGAAACTTTTGATCTGTTCCTTCAATATACTCCATGGAAATTTTAGCATTTCTACTTCACAATACATGTGCCTAGCCTTTTTCCAGATCCTAAAGTCCTTCTTTAGTGACCAACCTAGACAGCATATTAAAAAGCAGAGACATTACTTTGTCAACAAAGGTCTGTCTAGTCAAGGCTATGGCTTTTCCAGTGGTCATGTATGGATGTGAGAGTTGGACTGTGAAGAAAACTGAGCACTGAAGAATTGATGTTTTTGAACTGTGATGCTGGAGAAGACTCTTGAGAGTCCCTTGGACTGCAAGGAGATCCAACCAGTCCATCCTAAAGGAGACCAGTCCTGGCTGTTCACTGGAAGGACTGATGCTAAAGCTGAAACTCCAAAACTTTGGCCACCTCATGTGAAGAGCTGACTCATTGGAAAAGATCCTGATGCTGGGAGAGATTGGGGGCAGGAGGAGAAGGGGACGACAGAGGATGAGATGACTGGATGGCATCACCGACTCAATGGGCATGAGTTTGAGTAAACTCTGGGAGTCGGTGAAGGACAGGGAGGCCTGGCGTGCTGCGATTCATGGGGTCGCAAAGAGTCGGACACGACTGAGCGACTGAACTGAACTGAACTGAAAGTCCTTCTAGCAATAGGTTGGTAACATCTCTTAAGTCTTTTTTTTTTCCATTTATTTTTATTAGTTGGAGGCTAATTACTTTATAATATTGTAGTGGTTTTTGCCATACATTGACATGAATCAGCCATGGATTTACATGTGTTCCCCCTCCTGATCCCCCCTTCCCGCCTCCCTCCCCATCCGATCCCTCTGGGTCTTCCCAGTGCACCAGCCCTGAGCACTTGTCTCATGCATCCAACCTGGGCTGGTGATCTGTTTCACTCCTGATAGTATACTTGTTTCAGTGCTATTCTCTCAGAACATCCCACCCTCGCCTTCTCCCAGAGTCCCAAAGTCTGTGTAATGATAATCTCTTAGGTCTTTACAAGGGTGTCAAATCATGTAAAAAGAAGACTGTTCCTGTATTGACAAGCTTTGATTATCTAATCTTATGTTCTGTCCTTCTAGATCCAGGACTCTAGGGTTCAATCCCATGCATTTGGTATCAGCTACTACAAGTACCAATTAGCCATACCTTACAGATCCTTTGGAATATGCCCTTTCTCTTCTATAGCAGGCTTAGCACATCTATAGCCTGGTTTACTGAGATTGAATCTTCCTTATTGGATTGGTTGCCAAGAGGGGTGCTGGGAGTGATCCTGAGGCAGGCAAGCATTGCCTTATAAAGTGGTCTCTGCAACATCTTCAAGCAAAGGCAGGGATACTGTCTTCTAACAAGGCAGAGGGGAGGAGGGGACTTCTGAAGGCCCAGCAAGTCAAGGTCTTTACTGTATCTACTTAGCCCATTTCAAGTCTCAGCATCCTTCCCCACTAGGCCCTGTATTTGGCACAGAGACTTACTGAGGCTGAGAATTCAATCCAATCTGAATCTCTGCTACTTTAATGATCAAGTCCTGAGCCTAGGTTTTTATTCTCTTGCTACATACTCTGGTTGTAAGAGACCAGAATTTCTCTAAGTGCCGCTAAGAAGGCCCTCTAGCTTTCATGTTTTGTCTTGAAATGGTGATTAATCATTTGAGCCTGTCATTATTTATCTTTCAAAAATCAATGGTGCTCAGCAACAGCCACCCAATTCCATGGTCCTCATAATTACATTTCCCTTATCCCTTCAATCATGAGAAACACTGTACCAGGGCATGTATCCCCTTCTATGGATAGCCCATATCATTCTACTGCTGGTGATCGTCTTAACAATTGCACAGATATTTCCCTGATTCTAACAACTGTACTGCCACAGCATCTCAGGGGTAAATTCAGCTCTTATCTACTACCAGTGATGGGTTTCTCCTTGCCAGAGATCCAATGACAGGCCTATCTCCAGAACCCATTTTGAAAGTCAGTTTCCTACAACTGCTCTTTGTAACAGTGAATTCCTAGATTAGAAGCTGCATGCAGAAGCTTTAATGGGAGCAGTTCTTGAGGGATACATATATAAGAAAGTGAAGACGGAAAGTTTGAGCAGGAGCAGCAGATGAATTATGATGAGATTGTCCCTGATGGCTCAGACGGGAAAGACTCTGCCTGCTGTGGGGGAGACCTGGGCTCGATCCCTGCATTGGGAGGATCCCCTGGAGAAGGGAATGGCTACCCACTCCAGTATTCTTGGCGGGAGAATTCCATGGACAGAGGAGCCTGGCAGGCTACAGTTCATGGGGTCACAAAGAGTCAGATAGGACTGAGCAACTAACACTTTCACTTTTCAACTGAGACCTAAGCAGACTCTATGAGGAGTTTTGGAGCTTGAATGGCCTTTCAGAGCTGTCCCAAATTGAGGTAAGACAGCCAGGCTTTTAAATCTCTAGGTAGACAGTTATTGGCCACAGGTTACCCAGAAGGAGCTGTGCATGGGAGGAGGCAATTCCGAGTGAGAGGCATAACTGTGATCTGTGAGCAGCCAGCATTTAGTACTCCAAGAAGCAAGGGGATACATCATCAACCCTGAAGAGGGAAACTCCGTGGCACATCACAGCATCTGTTACAATGACATCTCTATTATCAACCAATCAGGACCACTGCCTGCATTTCACAGTATCTTACTAGACTGGCATCTCCACACCCTTGCAGCTATAGTTGTTTATTCTAGACATTCAGAGTGCTTTCTTTCCCCCCAGGATAGGTTTTTAAAGTAAAAAGAAAATACTCTGCTGCTATAGTACCATCACAAAATATCCACTTGGCTGGATCCAAAAGATACTTGGCTGGCAATAGGGGTCCTGGGTGTGATCATTACAGGTATTTTTGCCAGAAGCATTTTTACTGTAAGCATTTCTGCCACAAATATTTTCACCACAACTAATTGGACATAAAGTTATTTAGTTGTAAAAAAAATAAATAAAACATAAAAGAAGATCATAATGAAACATTAAAACTGAGTAACAAAATTAAAAAGACATTTTACAAAATACAAAGTATTTGAATATATTTTAAATGGGTAAAGATTCATGGCAAGATTGTGTAAATAACTGATTTTATTTTGTGGGTTGTCTTCCAAGTCTTTTGTTCCTAGTTTTTATATATGTGTTTGTGTATTTTGTGTGTGTGTATGTGTATATATATATGTATATATATAAACATTTATTTTTTGCTCATTGATTTGTCTCCTCATTCAGCATTGCACTTTTTCTTTTTTGCTTAAATTTCTTCCTTCATTAAGAAGACGTATCAGTTTTCCAATACTAGAATGAATGTTTGTAACCAGCTTTATATTGTGCTGTGAAAGCCTCTGAACTATTATTTGTCCTTAACATCTTGTCAATGAAGGGAACTTCATAGACTCTTCAAAGTTCTATGGGAAATGTAGGCTCAACCCTGTGTCTTCGGGGCCCTTGGTTTCTCTCTCCTCCAACGTAGTGAGTTTCAAAATAAGAAAGCAGTTTGAACTGTGGTATTGGAGAAGACTCGAGAGTCCCTTGGACTGCAAGGAGATCCAACCAGTCCATCCTAAAGGAAATCAGTCCTGAATATTCATTGGAAGGACTGATGCTGAAGCTGAAACTCCAATACTTTGGCCACCTGATGTGAAGAACTGACTCATTTGAAAAGACCCTGATGCTGGGAAAAATTGGAGGTGGGAGGAGAAGGGGACAACAGAGGATGAGATGATGGAATGACATCACTGACTCAATGGACATGAGTTTGAGTAAACTCCAGGAGTTGGTGATAGATAGCGAGGCCTGGCATGCTGCAGTCCATGGGGTCGCAAAGAGTCGGACATGACTGAGCAACTGAACTGAACTGAACTTGGGGGGTGATTCATTGTCACTTGACAGCTGGATAAAGCCATCAATAAAGCTGCTAACTGGAAGAACTACTAACTCATTTCCATCAGTTGAAACCAAACTGTCAAGCCAAAACCCGTCAACCAGTTATCTTTTACAGCAAAATTGCCTTATGGCCAATTAATTATGTGGTGACAATGTTTGCGGCAAAGATGCCTATGGCAGAAGTACCTAGAACCCTAGAAGACAACATAGTGCCAGTTAGTGATGGAAGACTAGACCAGCCTACCACTCTGTTGGCACGCTGGTGGCAGCATTTCCTTTCCTTTCTTTGGCTCAGAAACTGACAAAATAGGTCTGGACTACAGAGAAAAAAATATAAATTGGCATTTCAACTTCTTGACCATGACATTTTGCTGATTAAGAATCACCTTGAAACTACAGAGCATTGCCCTCTAATTAAAGTTGCCTCTCTCCTGCAGTCTTCTGACCCTCAAACCTCCAGCGTCAAGTCAGAGCCTGAAACTGTCCATTTTATTCTCATCAGAGAAAGAGAGAGAAAGAAAGAGTGACAAAGACCGACTAGATGTTAGCAAACCTTTTCCTATTTCTCCTTCACACATAGTCTATATATTTTGTCAGCCTCCTCAAGTTAAGTGCACCCATGTGCCTGAATTGTGGACAAAGGAATTGGGCAGAGATGATGCACCTCCTCCCATGCCTGCCCCATGGACACTCCACAAATGTATTTCTCTTTTTTCTTTCCTCTCCTAGGAGAAGGCAGGAAATTGTTCTGAGGGCTGAAGGTTAGAGCCATGACATGTAAGGTCACCTTGGAAGAAAGTTGTCCAGAGAAACTGCTTCTCTAAATCAGACTGTGACACAATCATTTGTTATGCTATATCCCAGTGGAATTTGGGGGTTGCTTGTTACAACAGTTGGCTTACACTGACTAATACAGAGATAAGCAAATTCATGTGAATCAGAGGGAACCCAAGGGAACCTGAGCTGTACTTCTCTGCAGCTCTAGGTGTTTGTTACTTGGTCACTTTTAAAAATCCTCAGCACCTACCCAGTGACTTCAACTGATCAAAATCATCATTTTGGAATGAACAAAGATTCATCTTACCCTCGTGGAAAGTTGAGGTTAAGTTGGACTTTCCTGTGATGAGAGGGGTCTTAAGGTGGCTGAGATTTATGTGTAGCCCCTGTCTTACTCTTTGGACACCGCGCAAGCAGATGGAGTTCCCATGGAGCACAGAATGACCTATCTTCTTTCCATCCTACTCCCCACCCCTTTCTTCAATATAATCAATTCTGTCTGGAGGGCTGTATCTTGCATCTACCCAGAAAGGTGTTTTTTTTTTCTTTTTTTCCATTTATTTTTATTAGTTGGAGGCTAATTACTTTACAACATTGCAGTGGTTTTTGTCATACATTGAAATGAATTAGCCATGGATTCCAAGGAACATAGATCTGTTCGCAGGGTTTTGGCTGGGGGTATTCCCCAAGAAAATACACATTATTCAACCTAAGGCAAGGAAAGTGGACTGCAGAGAAACACTCTTGCACTTAGCCATGCCAGGCTGACACTCCACAGTGTTTGTACTTTTCCAATTAAGCTGTTCAGTTCTCAATCATCTGGAGCTGCTGCCAACTGCTGGCTGCTGATAGTTAAGAGTGTCTGCTGCCCAGAATGTCAGCAATTCCACTTTTCTGCCTGTCCTGGATTGGCTTCACGTACTCATCCAGCCTTTCCATGACAGTCAGGAACAAACTTCCCTTCACTTGGGTGATATCAAGGGAGACACCTTTGACGGTGCAGTGGGGTTACTGTACCATCATTTATTTTAGGGACCGCAGTCTATGCACATTACTGCACCATTCCGGTGCTTTAAAACCCCACCTTATTCAAGTCAGATGTCAATTCTTATTTCTGAGAGAGTGTACAGCTTGGGTTGTGGGGAGAATGATGGTTGAACCTACTTTCCCCGTCTGCCTGGGCTGGTGCTTTATATGTGCTCAGTTCCTCAGTCCTGTCTGACTCTCTGTGGCCTCAGAGACTGTAGTCCACCAGGTTCTGCTGCCCATGGAATTTTCCAGGCAAAAATACTAGAGTGGGTTGCCATTTCCTTCTCCAGGGGATCTTTCCAGCCCAGGGATCGAAACTGCCTCTCTTGAATCTTCTGTACCACTAGTGCCACCTGGGAAGGTCGGTGCTTTATATACATCATCTCAAAGATTCTTTGCATCATCCAGGAAGGTAAATGCTATATCCTGATTTCACAAAATAAAGAAGCTAGGAGAAGCTAAGTCACTGGACAATCTATCACCTTCTCTCCATTTCCATTAGCAATACCCTGGATTACAAACCTACCATCTTCCCCCAAACCTTGTAAAAGCTTGCTTCAGTTTTTTAGCATCTGGAGTCCATCCTTGAGACATGCATTATTCAATATTGTAGCCTTGTAGCCATTAGCCAGCTACCGAGCACTGGAAATGTGGTTCTTCAGAATTGAGATGTACTATAAGCATGAATTACACACTGGATTTTGAGGTCTTGATACAATAAAAAAGGCATATAAAATATCTCATTAATAATGTTTAATATTGATTACATGCTGAAATGGTTATAGTGATTATATTTGAATATGTCAAGTCAAATAAAATATTCAAAGTAGTTTCTCCTTTTTCTCTCCCTTTATAAATGTGGCCACTACTAAATTTAAGTTTATGCACGTGGCTTGCATTTGTGATGTATAATATCTATGAATTGGATGGCACAGAAGTTGACCAGAGTGTTCTGTTTGAAGCACAAACAGAACATGTTACTCTCCTGCTTCCACAGCCAGTGGCATAAATCCCAAGGTCATTACCAAGACTGACAAGACCCCACTATGTTCTGTGTCTTACCTGTCTCATGTCTCCTCGCCCTCCACCTTTAATTTTATGCTTCTGCTACCACAACGAGGGGGGTCATTCTTCACTCACATCCCAATGTTTCTAGCACACCTGCTTTGTTTATATTCTTCCTTCTGCCTGAAATAACTTTTTCCCCAAGAGACCCTTGCAAGAATACTTCCTGTTCATTTTTTCAGAGTCAATGACTCCTTCCAGAAACCTTCTCTAACCCTTCTCCTTATCTCAGGGCCAGACCTAGGGTAAGGGAGGCAGGGCCCCTATAGCACAAAATTTCAAAGGGTTCTACAAATCTAAGAGGAGCACCTCCTTAACCCTGTTGCCCCAGGTACCCAGCTGGCCACAGCCTTGCCAGCCCTGCACCATCGTGTTGGATATTCTCCCTCTTGGAGTAACGTCCCTATGTAAGTCTTTGGCTGCACTGTAGCAATGTCTTAAAATCATCTTTCAATGTGACACAGGGTCCTGAAAACAGAATTCTTTGTGTTTCCCATCTTTTGTAGCAGGGAATAGACTCCAGCCTCCAAGACCTTTCCTGAGTTCCAAAGGGCAGATTCAAACAGTTGTTAATCAGGAAAAGGAGGCGATGCAGAGACAAGGGGGGAGTAGCCAAGAAACAATAGTGCAGCCTTGGGGCAGGGTCCTAGTCCCACCTCAAGGGATACACAGAACACTATCTGAGCTTTTCTGAAGAGCTCAGAGAAATCA